>NC_136071.1:991593941-992876441 GCF_964261635.1 Lissotriton helveticus | reverse complement strand
ATTGTTAATCGCAAATTGCACCTTCATTTATATGAGCCTCCTAGCCCATGGAAATGAATGGGTAATTTGCAATTCGCAATTTTCTCATCGCAAATTTGGAATGGTAAAGAATCGCTATTTATTCCTTAAAATTCGCTTTTTTGGAAATGCAAAATAGTTATATGATACATATGGCGGTTGATGTCTAACAAGATAAGAAGCTTATGGATTCATTTATGGTGACTGGCGCAATGAAGTAGACATCACTTACTTCATTGGTAGAGCTTTACATGTATTATCTCCTCTGTATTCTTCATCAAGCGTAACTTTAATCTGCAATCCTGAGTAGGCCTCACCTTAAACAAACCTCTGGATAGGACACACTTTATTGTCATCCTGGATTAATCATTTAAAATGCTAGGGACAGATTTATGATAGGTGTATGCCTCTTTTGTGCCACTGTGCGTCACTTTTATGATGCAGCGGTGGTGCAAAAGATTTGCTATGAGGCGACAACATTACAAATTGATGCATTTAGGCAGATATGTCATGGTGTAAAAAAAACGTACCACATAAAACCCAAGCAGCAGTGATGCAAAAGATGCACCATGTCGCAAGACAGGCCTCACTTGGGGCCATATGTATCAAGCTAATTAGCATTTGCAAAGATCAAAATTCTACGAATTTCGGCCTTTGCGAATGTTAATTAGACAAATGGTATGTATCAAACAAGTTTGATGCAAAATAAGGAGTAGCAAAATTTGCTATTCCTTATTTTGCAATTGCACTGAAGGATTTGCAAATTTTGTGACTACTTAAATGCAATGTATCAAACAAAAACTATGTAAAAAATGACATTAAGGATTTGGAAACTATTGTGGTAAATTGGTGGTAATTTGTGAATTCTTTTCAAAAAGCTTTCTTTCAAAAAAACAAAAGGTGCCATATGACGCCAACACATGCCCTTAGGGCATGTATGTGTGCCATATGCCCCCAAATTTGTTTTTCAGGGGTGCAGCAGGGTGTTCTTGAGACACCCCTGCACCCTTGGAAAAATTCCTAATTTGTGATGAGCAAATTGCTAATCGCAAATTAAACCTTCATTCCTATGAGCCTCCTAGCCCATGGAAATGAATGGGTAACTTGCAATTAGCAATTTGCTCATCGCAAATTAGGAATGGTAAAGAATCGCTATTTATTCCTTAAAATTCGCTATTTAGAAAATGTAAAATATTTTGATGATACATATGGCAGTTCATCTGTAACAAGATAAGAAGCTTATGGATAGATTTATGATGACTGGCGCATCACCAGGGATGTGACAGTCATCCTGCGCCGCTGTTCCGCCACCCATGGTGTGCTGCATTTACAATGCGGCGCAGCATGGGGCAAAAACGGCACAGATGCGTGACGCATCTGTGCCGTAAAGGTGGCGCATTGCTGGGGTTGTATCGCAAGTGCGATGCAGCTCCAGCAAGGCTCAGGGGTGCCCCATCTCCACAATGCTGCGTCAAGACCTATGCCAGCTTCAAGCAGGCGCAGGGTTTTGACGCAGCTTTCTCCTATCTGATTGTAAATGCGGCACACCATGGGTGGCAGAGCAGTGGTGCACGTTAACTGGTGCATGCCTGGGGATGTGCCATTTAATATAAATCTGCCCTTTAACATTTAAGTATGTGCAGGGGACACAGAGTCGGTGAGGCTTATCCAAGGTTAAGAAGAGATGAGTCCTGTTCAGTGGAAAATTAGACATAGGCTTCACCTGCTCAGCATTGCTGGACATGGCTAAATAATAGCTGCAAAATGTTAATCTTGTTAAACAATTTTACTATTATAATCTGTGAGATTTGTCTCTTACTCTGCAACATCTCATTGTTGTTATCTTTCTTTAAAGATAAAGACAACCTCAACATGAGCGACAATCTGCAATCAGTTGATTTTGACCTCATCATTGAACTTGTAATTGAAACATCAGTGGATGTTGATCCTTTGGATGATTTAAATCCTGAGGATGAAGAAGAGCGTGATGAGGATGCAGATTTGTCCGAATTATATGATATAGGATGGGAAGCTGACCTGCTTGAGCCTTTGGAAATATAAACATTTATTTTTAAAATTTATAATCAATAAAAAGTAAAAAGGTAAACCGTTTAATTTAAAAATAAAGACACCTTCAAAAACAGGTTATGTGTAGTGTCTTCAATAAAATATTAAAATATGCTCATAAAATTAGATCAGATTCACATATAAAATAGCATAGGTAACATAAATATAAATGTCATTTCTTTTCTGGTGTTTCTGTATTGTAAAATTGCCAATGACTAAAAAATCTTCAAATTAAAATGTCAAGTAGTGTGTTAAGTTTTTGATCACTGTTACTGATTTACTGTTTGGTAATAATGTTTAATAACATTTTTTATTATATTTTTCCACAGATTCAACTGCAGATCATTTCAAGATTTCACCATGCCTACAATACAAAGACAGATAAAGGCTGCAAAACGTCAAAGACAGCAGGTGAAAAAAAAACGCAGCAGTCCTCTAACAAAAAGATTTCTCAAGCCACGAAGAAAGCACCGGGTAAGAGCTCTAAATATTTCATAAGAAATATTTGTATTAAAAAAAATATTACTACAGAAAATGTTTCAGTCCATAAAACGAGAAGGAAATCAAATGGAAAGAAAAGGACAATGAAAAATGTTACTGCTAGAGCAAGAGATAAATCTGTGCATGATAGTAGAAGGAAAAAACAGTTTAGGGAGATTCGTAAACGAATGTTCCGCAACAGGATAATTGGCAATTTGTTAAAAAATATTAAGAAAGGTCAACAGAAACTAGTTTTTTATAAGAGAAAAAAAAAAGTTGAGAAAGTTATTGATCAGGCATTTGAAATTAAACGTAAGTTATTTATTTTGATAATCAATAGAATTAGGAAGCTAAACAAGGCAATTTTTGATTTCAAAAGAAATAGTAGATGGAAGAGAATAGTTAATCGTAGTAATTTTTGTGAAGTTTTTTCTGGAGAATAGATGCATAGTTCAAGCTGTGAGGCATTTTTTAATGAGGAGAGTTATTTCCAGGATAATGATTTGGTGCATGCAGTTGACACCAGTGGTCGTGCTTATGAAGTGAAAGATGGTTGTCCAGTTGAAAAAGAAAAACTTGTGACAACAGAGGCAGAAGAGGTGTTAGGTAATGAGGTTTTAGGAAGACGTGATAAGGGTCCTGTGTACACCTGGAAGTGTAGTAGTATTTGCAGTGTGCGACAGGATTCCATCAATTTGCTTTGTGATTTTGTACGGTCATTTAACAAAAAAAGTTTGAAGCAGAAAATGATGTTGTTGCAAGAATTAGATCCTTGCAGAGTAAGAGAAGTGACAGGTTTGCATGGTCATTCACTGGCTTGTCTTTCCAGGAGAGTATGCCAGAGTGTTTTTCATCATTTCAGGATGCTAGCAGTGCATCATAACAAAGTGAGGAAATTAGTTAGAATGTTGTATTATGCTAAGAGTCCAGCAATTATGCTGAAACAATTATGCGCTGCTCTTTTGCATGGTTCTGAAATAGATGTGAAGAATATATGTGAAGAAATTGAGTTTTGTTACTTTGGAAGTAAAGAGGAGAATGTTGAAATTGAGCAAGAAGTAGAGGGTCATGTGGAAGATAGTGTACAGGTTTCCAGTACAGATAATTTCCAGAGGGAAATTGCGACGTTTGACGTGAAATCAAGTGAGAGGCCTAATTTCACTTGTGTGTGTTGTCGACGCACTTATTATAAGAATCAGACTAAGTTAGTGGATTTATATGCAAAAAGTGAAAGGGAAAATAATAGTGAATGGAAGGATTTTGCAACATACTTGATGGTAGAAAATTGTTTTGATTTGGGATTGGATCAACGTGTGTGTACTTATTGTTGTAACAAATTAAAACAAAACCAGATGCCTGCTAGAGCAGTTCATAATAATCTGGAATTGGTTGAGATTCCTTCTGAATTGAAGGACTTAAATACTTATGAATCTATTTTGATTCAAAGTATCCATCCCTTTCAGGCTATTGTAAGAATGGAGCCAAAGACAGGGAAATTGCCTCCATCAGATTTACAGAGAGGATTAAAGGGAAGAGTTGTTTATTTGCCTCTAGATTTCAAGAAAAACATTAACACAATTGGAGTAGAAAAAGTGGAAGAGGAACCTCTGGTTATCTTAGTTAATGGGGTTCCGACAAAGAATAAGAAAATATGGCAAGATTTAGTAGATGTTAGGAAAGTTAAAAAGGCAACATTGTATTTGAAAAAAAATAATAAATACTATAAGAATGTATATGTTGCAGAAGAGGAAGTAAGTGAGGAAGAGGATAGCAATTTGTGTGCTGGTCAAATTGAGAAAGTAGAACCCTCTACTAGTGAAGAAATATATGAACATTATAGTGTTCATCCTTTGCATTCCAAGGAAGTCATGGGGAATGCTATTGAGTTGTTTCAAATGAAACAAGCCAAAGGGAGTCCCATTAGTGTTTGGGAGGAAAGTTTGGAAGCTCGGTGTTTCCCACAGCTTTTTCCAACAGGTCAGGGAGGAAGATATGATGAGCGACCTCATCAAATTCCTGCTTCTGAATACCGGACTTTGCGATTGTATGCAGGAGATGCTAGGTTTCGACAATGCATTCCTTATTTGTTTCATCTCCTGTTTGAAAGCGATCTGTCTGGACTGTCATATGCAGTGAACCACATCTTGAAAAGTGGTATACACATGCAAAACATCTCGGCAAGTGATTTTATGGATAAAGTCAATGTCCAAGATAGTATTTTGGATTCTCACCTGATTAATCTCATGGCGTGTCAGCGTGGTACTAATGAGTACTGGTACCGTCGTTATGGTGATTTAAAATGTATGCTGAGGAACTTAGGTACTCCCACATGGTTCCTCACTCTGAGCTGTGCCGAGTATGGCTGGGAAGACTTACTTCAATTTCTACGAGAGGCAAATGCTAACGTAGATAACATCGAATTCAAGACACCCGGAGAACTGTGCTCTTTGGATCCAGTCAATGTATGTAGGTACTTCAATCATAGATTTGAAGCTATGATGTCTTTCATCATGAATAAGAAGAATCCACCTCTTGGAGAGGTGTTGGATTTCTTCTGGAGAAAGGAGTACCAAGCAAGAGGTGCTCCTCATATACATATGTTGCTGTGGATCAAGGATGCACCTAAATTTGGAACGGATCCAGAAGACTCAGTGATGAGTTTCATCCAACAGTATTCTACGTGTGCTGTTCCAAACGCAAAGGAGAAGAAAAGCCTAAGAGAAAAAGTTCTGCGTTTCCAAAGCCATCGATGTGGAAAGTACTGCCGTCGTAAATTCCGAAACAAAGACAAGTTCTACACTAAATGTCGTTTCGGCTTTCCACGACCGGTGATTTCTAAAGGAAGAGTAAACAGTTTGATGTCTTCGTTGCGACACAATGTCATGAAGAAATCACCTAAAAACACTTACAATTTGAAGAGGAACGAAGAGTCCAAGTACATCAACGACTACAACCCGGTGATTTTGTCCATGTGGAATGCTAACATGGATATACAGTTTGTGGCTGATAACTGTATGGCTGTGGCTCGGTATGTGACGTCTTACATCACCAAAAAAGAGAAGACAGAATTGAAGGATATGTGGGAGGACATTTCCCATGAAAAGAGCCTCAGCAAGAAGTTGTACAGTTTCAGTCTGAAGATGTTGTCGCATCGAGAAATCGGAGCGTACGAATGTTCTGACCGGTTGTCTTCAGCAAGTCTCTATGCCAAGTCCAGGAGTATCGTTTGGGCGAGTCTTGGTCTTGCTGCAACGCGTAATCGAGTTCTCAAACCTGTGCGGGAAATTGAGTATTTGGCGGAAAAGGAGCCAAACAGTACCGACATTTTGAAGACAAACATGTTGGATACATATTATCCAAATCGAAGCAGTCACCTCGAGAATGTTTGTCTGTATGAGGTTCTGCAAAATTACATATTCAAGAGGAACATCAAAGAAGATACTGAGAAAGGAGTGTATGCTGTAATAGGAAGTGAGGGATGTCTGGTCAAGCAAAGAAAATGCCACTTGGTAAACCATCGAAAATTGAGTGGCGAATCTCCTAAAAAAAAGGAGTTTTTCTATTTAGCACTTTTGCAACTTTTCAAGCCTTGGCGTGCAGAAGAGGAACTGCTTGGAGATTTTCTCTGTTACGAAGACTCTTTCAATGCCGCCAAGGAGACCATAGAATGTCCTGCTTTTCCCAAATATGTAGAAATGTTGAATGCGGAAATTGAGCAGGAAGCAACGATTGCAGCCGAGATTGCCAGAGACAGTTCTCAGGACAGTCAGAGTTCTGCTTCATTGAGTCATGATCCACTAGGAGGACCTGTTATCGAAAATGAAGCTGCCACTGCTATGAATGAAGTGGAAAGAGCCATGGCACATGCTCAAGAGGATGCGGTTAACTTAGAAGAGTTGGAAAGGCAACTCAATGTTGAGCAGAGGAAAATATATGACGAAGTTACCATGCAAATTGATCATGGATTAAGTCATGATAAGAAAGAGTGCTCATGTACGTCGTTGAAGCCTGTCCGACTGTACGTGAGTGGAGAAGCGGGAACTGGAAAAAGTTTCCTCATTAAAGCAATTTCATGCTATTTGCAGGAAAGGACAGAGTCATCGCTGTCTTGTGTTGTCACTGCTCCAACTGGACTGGCAGCACATAATATTAAAGGGATTACTTTACATCGTTTACTGATGCTGCCAGTGGAGCATGACAACAAATTAGAATATCACAAGCTATCTGGAGATGCTTGTTTTGAAGTTTCAAGAATCTTGAGGAAAATGAAACTTCTTATCATTGACGAAGTAAGCATGGTTTCCAATGTCATGCTTGCCTTTGTGCATTTGAGGATGCAAGAAGTTCTCAAAACAGAGTATGATGTGTTATTTGGTGGCAAACACATCATTGTTTTCGGAGATCTTCTGCAGCTGACACCAGTGAAAGGGCAACCTGTGTTCAAAATGCTCACGCATGAAGATACCAGGAAGTGCCTAGGCAGCATTGGCAACGTCAATATATGGTTAAACTTCAATTATGCTGAACTGCATGAAAATATGCGTCAGGCGAAGGATGAAGTTTACAAGACTATTCTACAAGATGTTAGAATTGGAAAAGTGACTGAGCATGGGAAAGAAGTTTTACATGCACGATTACTGTCAAATTTATATCCAGAACAAGATGTTGTGCCTGAGAATATTTTTCAGAAAATTACTGAAAAGAAATCTGGAATATGTTTGATGCCAACTCTTGCAGAATGTGCCAAATTTAACAACAAAATGTTGCATTTAGAAAAGCAAGAGATTGTGAAAATGGAAGCTATTGATAGAGTAGAGCATATGGGATCAACAATTATTTTGTCTGAGAATCTGAAAACAAAATTGGATTCATTAGAGAAGAGTATATCTAAAACTGCAGGTTTTGAAAAGACTCTGAATGTGTGCTTGAACTGCCGTATAATTTTAAGAAGGAATTTACATGTTGAAAGAGGTCTGGTAAATGGATAAATGGGTAATGTTGTTGATTTTGTGAAATACAGAAATAGAGATGGAATTGAATTTTTAAAAATTTAATTTGATGGCATTGAGGAAGTACAGCTAATTGCTCGTTGTTCTGCTAGATTTTTGCTTGTAAAAGACTTATATGTTCGCCGTAAGCAGTTTCCTGTTTGTTTGGCATATGCGGTGACAATCCATAAATCGCAAGGTTTAAGTGTAGACAGTGCATTGGTGAATATTGGCAGTTCTGTGTTCAAGGAGGGTATGGCATATGTGGCATTGTCACGAGTTAGAACTTTATCGGGATTGTACTTGATTGAGTGTGATGTCACAAACATTTGTGCAGATCTAGATTGTGTTAAGGAATACAATAGGTTAAGAAGAGAGTATGCGCCACATTTGCCTCAGTTTCCTTTGTTTGAGAAACGTGTGGTAGGCCGGAAACGAAGAAATGAGAACAATACTGGGGAGGTTGTAGCAAAAAGACAAAAAGTCAATGAACCTAAAATTACAAGCAGAAACAAAAAGGATTCTGTTGAAGATGGTGTTGGTTTTCAGTTTGAAAACAGTTCTGGTGTCAACTGCTATGCTAATGTAGTAATTAATGTTTTGTTTTCTCTAAAAAATGTAAAAGAAGAGATTGTGGTCAATTCTGATCAAAGATTTTGCAGTTTGTTAAATTCTGTGTTAGAGAAATGTACCACTGATAGAAGAAACATAGAAAGTGTGTCTGAAATTCGAAATCTGTTAGACAGATGTTCAGGCCAAACACAATTCTCTCAAAATATTCAGCAAGATTGTCAGGAGTTTTTAATGTATATGCTTGATGTATTACATGCTGAAGGTGTAGATGTAGATCAGCTGTTTGGGCTTTCTTATCAATGGCAGCATGACTGCGAGAACTGTATGGTATCAAGTACTACTAGTGTAGACTCAGAAAGATTTATATATTTAACTTTGCCAGACAGTAAATCAGTCTCCTTTAATAAGCTAGTAAAAGCTGCTAATCACAACATGGAGTGTAGCCAATGTAAATCTGAAATGATGTCCACATTATTTATACGAACATATGGCCAGTACGTCATTTTAATGTTCCAACGATGTAGGCCTGATGGAACAAAATTGACAACTTTAATAAAAAAATTTGTAGCTTCGCAGTTGTCAATATCAGGAAGGACTTTTGTAACTACAGCAATTATATATCATGACGGCCCTTCAATAACATCAGGAAATTACACAGCTTATTTAAAGTCTAGAAATGGCTGGTCATTCTGCAATGATTCTGTTTTAATTTTCAAAAAAAAATTGCCGTATGACCTTAAAAACTCTTACCTGGTGTTTTTAAAACCAAAATTTTAGGGAAATAATCTCGGGATGTGCTCTGTGGAATTTCAAGAAGTTCTAATGGCTCCTACACAATTTGGCCTTGAGGATAAGTGTAGTTCAGAGACATAACTTCTAATCATAGGACTGGACATCATGGAGATATATGTGCACTTTGAATGAGTTCAGAAAAACTGTTTCTTTTTATAAGCTAATTGAAGCAGCCAATCAAAACATGGAGTAGAGGGAATGTAAGTCTGCAATGCTGTCTACTGTTTTACATTACTTTGTAATTAAAAGTGATGTAGAGAATTAAATAATTGTAGTAGTCATAGAGGTAGTGTAAGTCTGCTTCATATTAAGCAGTATCAGTGTCATAGGAAATGTAGAACATGACTGAGCAAGAAGGGGAAGATATTACTATTCCAGGATTGTGAAAATGATCTTCAACATTTTAATTCTGAAAGTTGCCGAAATGCCAAATGATGGGATTGGCTTACAAGAAATCCAAGAGTTATAAATGGCTCTGACTAGATTTGGCCTTGTGGAAAATAGTGGTAGAGAGCAAGAAGTCATTTATTGCATGTAACGTGTTTTTAAAAACGATGGAGGTTTTCTTTCAGAAAGTGGCGGGCTGAAAGTAATAACAGCACAAAAGAGTGTAAGCTGTTCATAGGACATCCTTGGACGTCATGGAAAGTAAGTTAACTTTAAGGAGTTCTGAATTTTGATTTCTGATGTTGTATGGGTTTTTTAAACACAATCATTTTGATTGTGTTTTTTTTTCCCCGCTGTTACATGATGAATACCTTCAAGTCACTGTTTTTAGTGAATTTTGATACATTCTGAGAACAGCAAAAATAAACCATTTAACATGTATAATTAATTCTGTACTGTTTGCATTTATGATGTATATGTAGAACTGTGTAGGAGGCATGGAGAAGGTGAGGCTTCTGTAAGTGTCAAAGTTGTTGCATGCAGTGCTGCACTTCTACGTATTCTTTCATATGCTGGACTACATCTGCACAATGAGATACCTAAGCAAAGGAAACACAAGTGATGTGATTGTGAAATGAGCAAAATAAATTGCACATATTTCAATTACATCACCTGTGTTTCCTATCATTATGAATCACATTGTGCAGATCAAGTTTAGGTCTGTCCAGGGAAACATAGGAGGTTTCTACTTTGTTGAAGAGTGCAGTGGACATGACTCACTTCATTGGTAGACTTTCACAGATATTATCTCCTCTGTACACTTCAACAAGTGTAAATCTCATCTTGAACTCTGAGTAGGCCTCACCTCAAACAAATCTCTGGATAGGAGACATGTTATTGGCATCCTGAAGCGACACTTTTCTGAAACAAGAGCAATGCAAAAGATGCACCATGTTTTAGGATAGGCCTCACTTCATCTGCATCAAGATACTGTTAGTTTAAAATGTATATCTTTAGGACTGTGTAGGGGACCTGGAGAAGCAGAAGCTTCTGTCAGTGTCAAAGTTGTTGAAAAACTATTTGTCCTTCAATCTTTTCCCTTGTCTTTTGTAATTTTTAAATACATGTTTTAATATTTTTCAAATGTTGGTTCTCTCTTTCACAGATTGAAAGTATAAAAATAAAAAGTGATGAATTTAACGGCAATTATAAGGTAAATAGTTGTACTATTTTCGTTACATTTCTATCACATTCACCTACTATTAGATCCACTGCTTCACTTCTTTAACCCTCAGTTTCCTGCCTTTGCTACTTTCCTCATTCCTTTCTCTATTACCTACTTACTCAACTCCTTCCACTCTTTTTCTCAGTCCCTCTCTTCTCATAGTTCCTCACTCTTGTTCACTCACTGCGTCTCTATTACTCTTAGTGTTTGTGAATTACTTTCCCACCTTTTTTTTGGACCGCTTCCCGGGAAGTGGCCCGGTTCGCAAACCAGCAGCGTTACGGGAGTCCACCATTTTGTGTTTCGGTCGAATCAAGATACAAGATGGAGGGCAAATAATGTTCAGAATGGGTAGAAGGGGGCACGGTAGATGTATCTTGACCCCCTATGTTTTCTGAGGGTAGCTGAGGAGGACCATAGTTCTTCACTCTTGTTCACTCTCTCTGTTTCTATTAATGTCACTGTTTATGACTGATCAAAAAAAAAAATTAAAAAAAAGAACAGTAACTATAAGGGAAGGAAACAGACAGTTATGTTAAAAGAAAGACAGCTATAGGGAGTAAACTAAGGATACTGTTACCCGCAATCCACTGCTGTTGATGTTACTGACCATGTCATGAATGATGTAATATGTGACATCATCAGCAGTGGATTGTAGGTAACAGTATCTCTTGTTTACTCCCTAGAGCTGTCTTTCTTTTCACATAACTGTCTGTTTGCTTACCTTATACTTACTGTTCTTTTTTAAAAAAAATATTTTTTTTGGTTAGCTTCCGGTACGCGTACCGGGTAGCGCTCCGGGGAGCGAACTAAAAGAAATAGAGGTTGGCAGAGTTCCAAATATTCTACCAATTTTTTTATAATGGGGAGGTAGTTCTGAAAAGAACTTTTTTTTAATGTTTTTGTTGTTTTATATTTTTTTTAGTATTTTTTGAACATTTTTTTACTTTTTTTGTATTTTCTGAACGTTTTTATATTTTTTTTGGTTTTTTTGGGGGGGGGGGAAACAAAAACGATCCATTGTAAAGGGCTCAACAGGAGCAAAAAAATAAAAGAATTTATTCTTTGGGGCGTCTCGGACAAACATTAACATGATTCTGAATAGCTCTCATAATCAAAATGATGCTACTTTCCCTGTAGCAGATGAAATCGCCGCAGTGCACGCACACTTGCTTCACGTGCCCAAACAACATTTGGATGTTTGGGATCATCTCCCTCGCCTCTGGTCCCGACACCTCTGGAACAACTGATCTTTTTGCCATTGGGAGGGGATTTTGTTGCTCATCACGTAGCTGGGCAGCACTATAATTATTTGGGTGCCACCTACTCATATGCCGATGCATAGTGTGATTGCCGTAACTGTATTTTTTTTCAGTTCCCCTTGACAATCTATCACCGCATATACGGCAAAACACGTAGCGTGCATTCACTTTTTTTTGCCCCTCAGGAATTCTATAGAATTGCCAAATGTAATTCTCCTTTCGATTGTACCTCCTGGGCTCCTCTGGCAAAAACCTTGGCTCTTCCTCCTCTTCCTCCTCTTCCTGTTCTTCCTCTTCTTGCAAAATTACTTCAGCAGGTGGTCCTCTCTTTCTTGGATTTGGTGGAGGTGGTGGGTTAGAACCAGCTGAAGCTACTAATGAAGCCATGTCAAAGTGTAAATAAAGGGTCTTTCTCTCACCAAGATGAAAGTCAGAGTGAGGAAAGAAGGAGGGATTTTCATCATTTGGGAAAAGCAAAAGTTGTAAACCAATGAAAAGTGTTCATTTTAGATCACATGACCTAGTATTACATCATTAGGAAACCAAAAGTGAAATGAACCAATGAAAAGTGTTATTACCGAGTCACATGACCTGCTGTGTTTACATTACGCGGTCGGCGCCGCGCCGCGGATCGCTTCCGGTTCGCGTACCGGTGCGCTTCCGGGTATGCTAACGTAGCACGTAATATGACGTATTACGCGAGAACGCGAAACGTCATGCTGACGCGACGCGTCACAATGTTGTTTTCTAACGCGAGAGGTGCGCAAACGGAACGTTTACCGGTTCGCGGACCGGGTCGCGCCTCCGGATTGAGCTAACGGGAAGCTAACCGGTACGCGTACCGGGAGCGAAACAAAAAAAATAATAAAAAAAAAATTGTATTAAAAACATGTAAAAAATATTTTTCTATTTAAAGAAGAATACATTGTAAAGGTTTTGATATTAGCTGTTAAAAAACCAATGAAATTCACTGAAAAAACCATAGGTTATAGACCATATATAGTTAGGAATTAGCATTTACAAAACCTTGAAAATTCACTGAAAAAACCATAGGTTATACACCATATATAGTTAGGAATTAGCATTTAAAAAACCTTATTTTACTCACACAAAACCAATGAAATTCCATATATAGTTAGTTGTACTAACTATATATCACGCACCCGCAATCCACTGCTGATGATGTCACATATTACATCATTCATGACATGGTCAGTGACATCACTGATGACATCACTGATGACATCTCAAATGACATCACTGATGACATCACTGATGACATCTCAAATGACATCACTGATGACATCACTGATAAAATCTCATTTGACATTACTGATCACATCACTGATGACATCATTCATGTGATAATACGATGAACCTCTTCAGACTCTAATATAACCTTAGATACACTCAGTGTAAACAGACACTCACAGACTGTCACTCATCCATGGAGTTACTTACACACCTAGTCAGTCATGCAAAGAATCAATCACAGCTCCATTTTCACAACTATACAGTTATACACACCTTACTTATTCAAACATATACTAAAACATATTTACTCACTTATACAATCCTGGATACAAGAGCACAATGATCCATACAGCCACTCACACATTCACTGGCTCTTATGCACAGTTATTTATATATGTCAACTCTCACATGTACTGTATTTTACATATGTACTTACTTTGACATGTAGCACTGAGATATCTATTCACTCACCAATACAGTCATGCACACAGTCAACCGCCCATACAGCTGTTTCCACATGCACTTTTGAACCCATACATCTATGCACAGAGTCATATGGCTGAGATACCCGCCACCCCCTCTCAACACAATCCCCAAGAATGGGAAACCGAAACGGTTCTGGACTTTTGGAAGGCGGGAGGGAGTGACCCTCCCGGCCGTATTTATTAAAAATATGAAACAAAATCAAAACATTAAAATAACAGTTTCATATTATGTACAATTTCATTTCCATATTACGATGTTTGGCTAACCTTAACAGATCTCTAATACAAAGATTCTCCTAGCCGATCCAACATCCTACAAAACATTTGACTTGAAATTGTACATCCTAACGTTAAGGGCCAACGGCAAGGTCGTAACCGGTGTCAGATCCCTAAACCATAAATACAACCCTCACTTGTGAGAGGACCAACCGCACAGAGGCGTACCTCAAGTGCATCTACCAATTTCCCTTGGACTTGACGGGGGCCCCAATGAACTCGACGCCATTTAACGGTCGTCCGAGGACTCGTGTGAGGTGTCTAAGAGGTAGCGTAAACCCCCTCCCGAACCCCACACAACTTACCCATCTGCCGTCGCAGATGTCCTGGCCCCGGGAAATTCCCCAGGAGGGCCCGTAGCCCCTCCTATCCAGGAAGGGGCCTTGACCACCTTTCCTTTCCTTCCGGCGGCCTATCCTTAGACGGGACCGCCTCCCCGTTGAGGGGCCAATGGCCACCTCCCCCGAGCGCTCCCATCCGTAATGGGTGACGCCCCCCCATAGGGATCTTCCAATTACTGCTCACCGATCATGACCTTACCGCCACAGGCCGGATAGTTGACCGGCTATCCGGACCCCCCACAACAACTCCTGCCTAAAGGTCATGTTATAAACTCTTTAACCAGGCTATGAGGTCTCCTATGAGTAACTCATTCCCCACCCGGGACAAATGAACACCGTCCCCCAAATACATACTGTCCCCTCTGATACAACCATGCGAGACAGAATGCAGAGAACTTGAACGAAACAATCTACTCACTTTGTTATTTATTTTCCTTACTGAATGATTCAGAGCAGAAACAGAAATAGCCCCCCGCCACACTTTTCGTGGGATCATGTGGGACCATGCAATTGTGCACCCTGGAACTCTCCTTGCCAACCAACTTACTGTGGAAAGCATTGCCTCAAGAAGAAGTCGTCTACCAGTGGCCACCAAATCGTTGCCCCCAAGATGGACTATGATTATAGACGGCGGTGACCTTGTCCGCCCTAACAAACCCTCGAAAAAGGATTGAAACTGGTCAATACAGAGCCCGCCCTTTCCGAAGAAGGACACACTGTACCCGTATTCCCCAGCCACGTGAATCATGTCACCTGCTTTGAATACGTCCGCGGCACGCCTCACGTATGAGTGGCCCACGACCCACACCTCCTTTTTCCCAGCGGGTGATGTCTGACCGCTGGTCCCCATGTGTCGGGTCGACTGCACAGTCCGCCCCGCCTCGTAGGCTTGCGCAACTGAAAACCAAACAAAACAAGAAGCGTGAGTACATCATTACAGCTTCATAACATGTGCAAGCGCACATACCTTTTATAACAGTTCGAGGACCAACGCCCTACACGTTTTACTTCTTCTACACTCAGACCCCTGGCTGTAGCCTCTGTAGCAGCCCCTATCCGAAAAGAATGGGTCCCAAACTCGCCGGGGTTCAAGCCCGCGGCCGATATCGACATCGCAAGCACCCGCTGGAACTGAAACCTTGTCAGTGGGGTGGTGTCAGCGTGTCTCAAAAAGGTCCCCCCCCATGGTGCCACTCTCTGCGCTAAATATTCCTCTACGCAAACCACAGGGCACATGGGGGACCCGGGAATCCTCCGTATGATTATGCAGTCCCCAAACGCACCCTGATCGGTTTTGGACCTGACAAACGAGACAGTCATTGTCTCCCCCTTGACCTGAACGTGCTCTTGGCACAATCCCCCCATCGTATCCCGCTTGTTCTTCGCCACTAGTTCGCTTACCCGCATAGCCCCATGGAATGCTAGCGCAAAAGCGGCTCGGAATAACACTGTCTCATACTGTGATGAACACGTTGCCGGGAGTACGGAAAATAACAGGGCCAACCTATCCAGACCTATCGGGCGCCTCTCATCTGCTTTGCGACCCTCCAAGCGTTGCCACCCCCGTAGCGCTTTCTGGACTACGAAAGACGCTGTCGGGTCCTGGATCCCATGAGCCTTTGCCATAAAGGAAATGGCGGCCCGATGCCTCTGGGCCGTAGCTACTGATTTGCCTGCCTGATGTAAAGACAGCAAAAATTTAACGACGAGCTCCTCCTGGCCCCAAAGCTCCCCCCTAGCAGAACCCAAAAAGGACCAGTAGGAACGGAACGCCCCTTCGTATGCCTTCCTTGTCCTGGGCGCTAAACTCTCTCCCACGAGGTTTTGTAGTTCGGGGCACCGAGAGACCAGAGAGCTTCGGGAAAGGGTGCTGCCACCGGGTCCGCTGCGGGCAGAAAACCCCAGAAGGCCTGCATACGGAAACGAGAAAGCGCATCAGCCGCTTGGTTCAATACCCCCGGGACATGTCTTGCCTTAAAGAGCACATTCAACTGCATGCACAATAACACAATTTCTTTAAGCAGTCTCAGCATCCATTTGCAACGTGCTGCCTGATTATTGATACACTCAACCACGGTCATGTTGTCAGACCAAAACACCACAGACTGATCCCGGAACCCCTCAGGCCAAGTTTTCAGGGCCACCAAAATAGGGAACAGTTCGAGAAAAGCAATGTTCCTCGTCAATCCGCACTCATGCCACCATGACGGCCATTTTTGAGCCATCCATTGTGTGCCGAATATGGCGCCAAAACCTATACTCCCCGCCGAATCTGTCCACAGCCCCAGCTCCTCAGAGGACACCGCCGGTTTTATCCAGACTAATCGACCATTGAAATCCGCAAGAAATGCCAACCAAATGCGCATGTCCTGGCGAACCTCTGCCGAGAGCCTTGTGCGGTGATGACCCTCCTTCAGGCCGACCATGGCTTGTGCAATCGAGCGGGAAAAGGGGCGGGCCATCGGCATTACTCTCAGGGCAAAATTCAACTGGCCCACCACTTGTTGTAATTGATGCAGTTTAACTTTAGTCTCACTGATACATGTTTCAAGGGATGCCCTGAATTTCAAAACCTTTTCCCTTGGTAGTCGAAAACAACCCTCTACCGAGTCGAGCTCGATCCCCAGAAACTCGAGGGAAGTCGAGGGACCCACGGTCTTACCTGGCGCCAATGGCACACCAAATTGGTTCATCAAGACACAAAATTCATTTAAAGCCTGTCCACATTCTGGATCCCCGGCTGCCCCCAAGAACAAAAAATCATCGAGATAATGCATAACATGTTGAAAACCCGTCTTCTTTGTGAAGACCCATTGCAAAAAACAACTGAACATTTCAAAATAGGCACAAGATATAGAACATCCCATTGGCATACATCTGTCCATGTAATAGCGACCCTGAAACCTAAAACCGAGGAGACGCTGATCGTCTGGGTGTACCGGGAGCAACCGGAACGCTGACTCGATATCTGATTTTGCCATCAGCGCCCCGGGCCCCAGGCGTTGCAACATGGCGACGGCCTCATCGAAAGATGCGTACCGTACCGAACACACCTCCGGGTCTATCGCATCATTCACGGAAAGACCACGTGGGGCTGACAAGTTATGTATCAGCCGAAACTCACCCGGGTCCTTCTTGGGGACCACCCCTAGAGGGGAACAAACAAAATTATCCACCGGTGGCAAGTCAAATGGACCGGCGACACGACCTCGAGTCACCTCCTTCCCAATCTTTGCCTGTACCACAGCCGAATGCTGTAAGACCGATAGTTGATTCGTACAATTAGCTACACCCTGAAAATCCCCCACTGGGATGCGGAAACCATATGAAAACCCGTTCCGCAACACCCCAGCGGAAGCATGATCCGGGTATTCACTGAGCCAAGGAATCATTGCCATGGTATCAATCGGAGTAGGTAAAGTCGCCCCTCGGACTATTTCAGACCTGTTTGGCGCTTCCCTTACCACCGTTATCACCCGTTTTGGCTCTGCACATGGACTCAGGATGGGATGGCTGCCCACACCCCCCACATTCATGTCTGAACTTGCATGACCCCTGGGGCCTCGTACATTTACCTCTGTTAAAATTCCAACAGATCCCCCTTTTACCTGCGTTGCCACTCGTCTTCGAGTGGTACTCGCTACCTGCACCCGTCCGAAAGGATGTCCCAGAGTATTGGCGGGAAGATTCACCCCCGCTACTCCCTGACAGTGGTACTTTTAACATTCCAGTACTCTCCATTTTTTGCCATGACACGGAGTCGTAACAATCCCAAGTCAAAACTGGGTCATGTTCCTTAGCTTTTCTAAAAATATTGTCATAGCAGAACCACTGATTGCCCCCATACGCTACGGAGTACTCCATGATACGCGATTGATAAATAGGCAACTCGGTCAGCAACTCGGGCCTGCGCTCACCCATGATGGAGGTAAAAATGCCCCACGCTCTGCCCCAAGTACCAATGTTTTCGTCAACCTTAAAGGCGGCCATTTTTGCGCGCCAAACACTCGGATGCATGAGCTCCTTTTGGCTCTTAACATGCTCCATCTCGTAATGGTCGGTAAGCAAAGAAAAAATATTAACATACTTATTCGCCCAAATCTTTTCCTTAATTTCCAGTGGAACATGCTGTGCCACCTTCTCCCTTCGTGAAGGTACGGACCCTTCCCCCGCGATCGGCAATGGCCGCTTACCTGAACCAGAAGCTGCATTTGCCGCCGAAACTGGGCCCGTTGCATTTTCCGCCGCCGTAACTGGCGGGGTAACAGAAGCTGGTGTCTTCGCAGCCTCCCTAGATTCCCGCAGTTGTCTCATTACTGCCCGGGCGTCGTCAGCCGTGGTGCCCTCGTTATCTTTTCCCAACCACGCTGCCAATTGTGCCGCTAACTCGGGAGGCATATCTTCTCTGGTCACGGGGGTGACCACCACGGGGATCGGATTCCCCCCCTTCGGCACCGGGGTTGGCTCCTCAAGTGGGGTAACTGGGACCGGAGTTTCACCCCCAGGCGCCCCCTTTCTGGACCTCTTGCCTCTCCCACCGGGGACTACTCCCGGCAAAGGCCGTTTCGGTCCTCCCTCCCCGTTCTTAGCCGCCATCTGCTTCTTCAAATTGGCTACCTCCTTCATGAGCATGCGGAGCATCTGATCGGTACTGACCGGCTTTTCGATTTTCTTAGGCATTCCCAAACGGGATATCTGTAAAACAAAAAGAAAGATTACAACGCTCAAAATTGGCTCTTCGTTCCGTCCTGAGCTCACGTGCAGTGGGGAGGTGCAGCTTCAGAGCACAGGAACAAGAGGATGTTTCTTGGCTTGTTGCTTCTTTTATCCGTCTTCGGGGCGGACGTCAGCCCGCCCCCGCCCGCCACCGAGGGCGTGGCCGAGTGCGTCAGTGTCTAGGACAACCCACTCCAGGGCGGGAAAAGGCGCGCCCCGGCTACGCCGCTTCGGCCATACCAGCCGAGACTCGCCTCCCGCCCAAGATGGCTTCCCGGGGGGATCGGGGTACTCCACCATACGTTCGGGGGGACCGAATGGTCGCCCCTTTCCATACACCTCCCAGCCACCCACACACACACTCAGTCTCCCATACATATGCTTGGGCAACCAATCAATAACCCATATAGTTACTCATATAGCTACTGATCAACACATGCAGCAGTTTACAGAACAACAGACATAATAATGCACAAATTAAGACAGTTTAGTCACTAACCCATGCACTCAGTGAGACACATTTAACCACTCACTCATACAGTCAGTCATGCACCTACTAAATCCTTCATCCAGACACTTATACATCCACTCATTCTTAAATATGTAAGACATATTTTAACTTTACAGAAAAATACAGTCACTGGATGTTGTCATCAGTGATGTCATCAGTGATGTCATTTGAGATGTCATCAGTGATGTCATCAGTGATGTCATTTGAGATGTCATCAGTGATGTCATCAGTGATGTCACTGACCATGTCATGAATGATGTAATATGTGACATCATCAGCAGTGGATTGCGGGTGCGTGATATATAGTTAGTACAACTAACTATATATGGAATTTCATTGGTTTTGTGTGAGTAAAATAAGGTTTTTTAAATGCTAATTCCTAACTATATATGGTGTATAACCTATGTTTTTTTCAGTGAATATATATATATATATATATATATATATATATATATATCCAACAAAACCAGAAAACCCCATTGAATCTGGAGTCGGTGGATGTGTAGCGGCCGTTCCCGGTCGCGAAGAAGACCAGCCGTGCAAATTGCGGATTCGAGTCAGCACCACCTGGTGTTTTGATGTGAATGGAAGATGAGCAAGCACTATTCCAGTACGTGCTTGCTTGTGCACGATTTACAGCAACAAAGCATAGTGGCAGACAGCGGGTCCTCCCCTTCAACCCAATGAGGTTTTGAACTATATTTATTTTGACTGAACTAGCGCACCCACTTGGGTTAACACTGTGCACTACAACACCCAAGAGGCCGCAGCTACGGCCCCGCCCCCGCCCAGGGGCAGGTGTGAGGCATTTAATGAAAATTGCAGCGAGTTCGTCTGGTTACCTTCAGCGCCACAGATGAAGGGAGCTGGTTCCTCCCGAAACGCGTCTGGCGAAAAGAATATTTGAAGTGGCTTTCCCTGCCTTTCTGCTACAAGCATACTGTGAATAAACCCCGTGTCTTATCAAAACAAGCTTCCAGGAGGTCAAAATAAATATAGTTCAAAACCCCATTGGGTTGAAGGGGAGGACCCGCTGTCTGCCACTATGCTTTGTTGCTGTAAATCGTGCACAAGCAAGCACGTACTGGAATAGTGCTTGCTCATCTTCCATTCACATCAAAACACCAGGTGGTGCTGACTCGAATCCGCAATTTGCACGGCTGGTCTTCTTCGCGACCGGGAACGGCCGCTACACATCCACCGACTCCAGATTCCCACATTGAAAAAGACCTCCTGGAAGCTTGTTTTGATAAGACACGGGGTTTATTCACAGTATGCTTGTAGCAGAAAGGCAGGGAAAGCCACTTCAAATATTCTTTTCGCCAGACGCGTTTCGGGAGGAACCAGCTCCCTTCATCTGTGGCGCTGAAGGTAACCAGACGAACTCGCTGCAATTTTCATTAAATGCCTCACACCTGCCCCTGGGCGGGGGCGGGGCCGTAGCTGCGGCCTCTTGGGTGTTGTAGTGCACAGTGTTAACCCAAGTGGGTGCGCTAGTTCAGTCAAAATAAATATAGTTCAAAACCCCATTGGGTTGAAGGGGAGGACCCGCTGTCTGCCACTATGCTTTGTTGCTGTAAATCGTGCACAAGCAAGCACGTACTGGAATAGTGCTTGCTCATCTTCCATTCACATCAAAACACCAGGTGGTGCTGACTCGAATCCGCAATTTGCACGGCTGGTCTTCTTCGCGACCGGGAACGGCCGCTACACATCCACCGACTCCAGATTCAATGGGGTTTTCTGGTTTTGTTGGATATATATATATATATATATATATATATATATATATATATATATTCACTGAAAAAACCATAGGTTTCACACCAGTTATAGTTAGGAATTAGCATTTAAAAAACCTATGAAATTCACTGAAAAAACCATAGGTTTCACATCAGTTATAGTTAGGAATTAGCATTTAAAAAACCTATAAAATTCACTGAAAAAACCATAGGTTTGACACCAGTTATAGTTAGCTGGAAATTTTACTCGCATAAAACCAATGGAATTCCCACGTTATAGTTAGTTGGACTCACTATAACTCACTATAACTTGGGCGTGCAATGCACTGCTGATGACGTCACATATTACATCACTCATGACATGGTGAGTGACATCACTCATGACATCACTGATGACACCATCCTTGTGACAGAGTGACAGACCTCTTTTCACTGTAATGTAACCCTCGAATTTCTGAAACACTTTCTATTTTTGCTCTATCACTGCTACAGAATTCAATAAACAGCAGAATGTTTGATCCCGATTTTCAACAATCTGTTCTTGTAAATTTTGAAGAAAAAAAACAACATTAACCACTACATTAGCATAGCAGTTGACACCAGAACTGTTTTCAAACTGAAATCCAACAACATCTTCAACAGAATCCTTTTTCTTTCTGCTTACAGTTACAGTTTCATCTACTTTTTGTCTTTTTGCTACTACCTCACTGCAATTATTCTCATTTCTTCTTTTTCGGCCTACCACACGTTTTTCAAACAGAGGATATTGAGGCAAATGTGGAGCATACTCTCTTCTTAACCTATTGTATTCTTTAACACAATCTAGATCTGCACACATTTTTGTTTCATCACACTCAATCAAGTGCAATCCTGATAAAGTTCTGACTCGTGATAATGCCACATATGCCAAACCCTCTTTAAACACAGAACTTCCAATGTTCACCAAAGCGCTATCTACATTTAAACCTTGAGATTTATGGATTGTCATCGCATATGCCAAACAAACAGGAAACTGTTTTCTGCGAACATATAAGTCTTTCACAAGCAAAAATCTAGCTGAACAACGACAAATTTGTTCTATTTCGTCAATGCCATCAAATTTAATTTTTAAAATTTCAATTCCATCTCTATTTTTGTAATTCACAAAATCAACAACCCGACCCATTGCTCCATTTACCAGACCTCTTTCAACATTTAAATTCCTTCTCAAAATGATACGACAATTTAAACACACATTCAGAGTCTTTTCAAAACCAGCAGTTTTAGATATAGTCTTCCCTAATGAATTTTGATTTCAAATTTTCACACAAAATAATTGTTGCTCCCATATGCTCTATTTTATCTATAGTTTCCAGTTTCACTATCTCTTCATTTTCTAACTTTAACATTTTGTTGTTGAAGATGGAACATTCTTTCAGAGTTGGCATCAAACATATCCCAGATTTCTTCTCGTTAATTTTCTTAAAAATACTCTCTGGAAGAATGTGTTCATTTGGGTACAAATTTGAAATTAATCGTGCATGTAAAGCTTCTTTCCCATGCTCACTTACTTTTCCGATTCTTACATCTTGTAGAATATTTTTATAATATTCATCCTTTGCCTGTCGCATATTTTGGAGTAGTTCTGCATATTTGAAATTTAACCATATATTAACGTTTCCAATGCTTCCTAGGCACTTCCTGGTATCTTCATGCGTGACCATTTTAAACACTGGTTGTCCTTTCACTGGAGTAACTGCAGTAGGTCTCCAAAAACAATAATGTGTTTCCCTCCAAATAACACATCATATTCTGTTCCAAGAATTTCTTGCATTCTCAAATGCACAAAAGCAAGCATTAGATTTGAGACCATGCTTACTTCATCAATGATAAGAAGTTTCATTTTCTTCAGGACTCTTGAAACTTTGGAACACGCATCTCCAGATAGCTTGTGGTATTGCAATTTGTTAAAATGCTCGACTGGTAGCATCAGCAAATGATGTAAAGTAATCCCTTTAATGTTATGTGCTGCCAGCCCAGTTGGAGCGGTAACAACACAAGATAGCGGTGATTGAGTCCTTTTCTGCAGATAAGTTGCAATTGCTTTAATCAGAAAACTTTTTCCAGTTCCCGCTTCTCCACTCACGTACAGTTGGACAGGCATGATGTACATGAGCACTCTTTTTTCTCATGACTGAATCCATGTTCAATCTGTTCTGTGACTTCATCATATATCTGTTTCTGCTCAAGGTTTAGTTGTTTCACCAAATCTTCTAACTTAACTACATCATCTTGAGCTTGTTCCATAGCACTTTCCACCTCATCCATAGCAGTGGCAGCTTCATTTTGGATAAATGGTCCTCCTAGTGGATCCTGACTCAATGAAGTAGAACTCTGACTGTCTTGAGAACTGTCTCTAGCAATCTCTACAGCAATTGTGGCTTCTTGCTCTATTTCTTGGTTCAACATTTGCAGATAATTTGGAAAAACAGGACATTCTATGGTATCCTTAGTTGCATTAAAAGAATCTTCGTGACAGAGAAAATCTCCAAGTAGTTCCTCTTCTGTACGCCATGGCTTAAAGAGTTGCAAAAGAGCTAAATAGTAAAATTCCCTTTTCTCTGGATTTTCGCAACTCAATTTTCGATGATTAATCAAATGGCCTTTTCTCTGCTTCACTAGACATCCTTCACACCCAATGACAGCATATATTCCATTATTGATATCTTCTCTGATGTTCCTCTTATAAATATAGTTTTGCAGAACTTCATACAAACAACTGTTCTCAAGATGACTACTTCTATTTGGATAGTATGTATCCAACATGTTTGTCTTCAAAATATCTGTACTGTTTGGTTCTTTCTCCGCCAAATACTCAATTTATTGTACAGATTTCAAAACTCGGTTTCGTGTTGTAGCAAGACCTAGACTTGCCCAAATAATTGTTCTAGACTTGGCGTAGAGACTTGCTGATGATAACCGATCAGAACATTCATATTCTCCAATTTCTCGATGCGACAACATCTTCAGACTGAAACTGTCTAATTTTTTACTTATACTCTTTTCATGTGAAATGTCCACCCACATTTCCTTCATTTCTGTCTTTTCTTTTTTTGTGATGTAAGACATCACATATCTAGCCACAGCAATAGAGTTGTCAGCAACGAACTGAATATCCATGTTAGCATTCCACATGGACAAAATCACTGGGTTGTAGTCGTTGATGTACTTGGACTCTTTGTTTCTTTTTAAATTGTATGTATTTTTTGGTGATTTCCTCGTCACAGTATGTCGCAGAGAAGACATCAAATTATTTACTCTTCCTTTAGAAATCACTGGTCGTGGAAACCCGAAACGACATTTTGTGTAGAACTTGTCCTTGTTTCTGAATTTTCGACGACAGTACTTTCCACAACGATGGGATTGAAAGCGTAAAACTTGTTGCCTTAAACTGTTTTCTTCGGTAGTTTTCGGAACAGCACATGTTGAATACTCTTCAATGAAGCTCATCACTGTCTCATCCGAATCTGTTCCAAATTTGGGTGCATCTTTAATCCACAACAACATATGTATGTGAGGAGAACCTCTCGCTTGATACTCCTTTCTCCAAAAGAAATCCAAAACCTCTCCAAGGGGAGGATTTTTTTTGTTGGTAATAAAAGACATCATAGCTTCAAATCTATGATTGAAATATCTGCATACATTCACTGGATCCAAAGAACACAGTTCTCCAGCAGTTTTGAATTCTATATTTTGTATATTTGCATTTGCCTCTCGTAGAAATTGAAGTAAGTCGTCCCATGCATACTCAGCACAGCTAAGAGTGAGGAACCATGTAGGAGTTCCTAAGTTTCTTAGCATACATTTCAATTCCCCATGATGACGGTACCAATACTCATTTGTACCACGCTGACATGCCATGAGATTGATTAGATGAGATTCCAAAATATTATCTTGCAGATTGACTTTCTCCATAAAGTCCCTCGCCGAAACATTATGCAGATGTGCTCCACTTTTCAGTATATGGTTTACTGCATAAGAAAGCCCAGACAAGTCACTTTCATACAGTAGATGAAACAAATATGGAATGCATTGACGAAACCTTGGATCTTCAGCATATAACCTTAAAGTTCGATATTCAGATGCAGGAATTTGAAGTGGTCAATCGTCATATCGTCCACCTCGACCTTTTGGAAATAAATGTGGAAAACAACGAGCTTCCAAACTTTCTTCCCATACACTAATGGGACTTCCTTTTGCTGCTTTCATTTGAAACAAGTCAATTGCATTCCCCATTACTTCTTTGGAATGCAAAGGATGAACAGTATAATGTTCATATATTTCTTCACTTCTAGACACATCAACTTTTTCAATTTGGCCAGCTGAATAATCACTGTCTTCATCTGCAGCTGTTTCCTCTGCTCCAACACATACATGTTTGTAGTACTCATTGTTTTTGACCAAATACAACGTTGCCTTTTTGACTTTCCTAACATCCACTAAATCTTGCCAGATTTTCTTACTCTTTGTCGGAACCCCATTAACTAGAATAACCAGAGGTTCCTCTTCTACTTTCTCTACACCAATTGTATCAATATTTTTTTTGAAATCTAGAGGCAAATAAACAACTCTTCCCTTTAATCCTCTCTGTAAATCTGAAGGAGGCAATTTCCCTATCTTAGGCTCCATGCGAACAATTGCCTGAAAAGGATGGACACATTGAATCAAAATAGACTCATATGTATTTAAATCCATCAATTCAGGAGGAATGTCTACCAACTCAAGATTATTATGAACAGCTCTAGCAGGCATTCTGTTTTGATTTAATTTATTATAACAATATTTACAAATACGCTGATCAGAACACAAATCAAAAGAATTCTCCACCCACAAATAAGTTGCAAAATCCTTCCACTCATAATTATTTATCTTTTCACTTTTTACGTATAAATCAACTAATCTAGTTTGATGCTTATAATGAGTTCGTTGACAACACACACAAGTAAAATTAGGCCTTTCACTTGATTTCACCTTAAACCTGGTAATTTCCTGGTCAAACTTTTCTGTACTTGAAATCTGTACATTGTCTTCCACATTACCTTGAATTTCTGTGTCAATTTCTACACTGTCTTCTTTTTCACCAAAATAACAAATCTCAATTTCTTCACAAATCTTCTTCACATCTAATTCAGTTCCATGCAAAAGAGCACTGTTTAATTCTTTAAGCTTAAGTGCTGGACTTTTTGCATAATACAACCTTCTCACTAATTTCCTCATGTTGTTATGATGCACTGCTAACATCCTAGAATGATGAAAAACACTCTGACAGACTTTTCTAGAAAGACAAGCCAGTGAATGCCCTTGCAAACCTGTGTTTTCTCTCACTCTGCAAGGATCTAAGTCTTCCAACATCTTCATTTTCTGTTTTAGACTTTTCTTACTATATGTACGTAAGAAATTACGAAACGAATCGATTGAATCCTGTCGCACACTACAAATACTACTACACTTCCAAGTGTACACTGGACCCTTAGTACGTCTCCCTAAAACTTCATCAGTTAACACCTCTTCTGGTTCTCTAGGCACAAGTTTCTCTTTTTCAATCAGACAACCGTCTTTCACCTCATATGCTCGACCACTGGTGTCAACTGCATGCACTAAATCATTCTCCTGGAAGTAACTCTCCTCATTAAAAAAAGGCTCACAACTTGAACTATGCATCCATTCTCAAGAATTTTTTTTTCAAAAACGAGTCTGATTAATTACTCTTTTGCATCTACTGTTTGATTTGAAAATATCAATTGTCTTGTTAAGTGTCCTAATTCTATTGATTATTAAAATAAATAATTTTTTCTTAACTTCAAAAGCCTGATCAGCAATCTTCTTTTTCTTATAAAAAGCAGCTCTCTGTTTACCTTTCCCTGATGTTTTTTAACAAATTTAAAACCACCCTATTGCGAAACATTCGTTTACGAATGTCCCTAAATTGATTCTGCCTTCTATTCCTTTACATATTATTCTCTCCTGCTCCAGTAGTAACATTTTTTGGGGGCCTCTCCTTCCTTTTCAACTTTTTAAATTTTCTCTCTCCTTCTCTTTATCCACATTCTGACCAACATTTTTTTTGATCTACATATGTTCCATATGAAAGACTTAGTTGTCTCACCAGGAGCTTTTTTTCCTGTTTTTTAAAGTATTTGTTGTAGAGGAGTGCTGTAATTCCGTTGCTGTTTTTGATTTTATCCGCTTGGCATCTTTTCTTCTCCTTTGCCTTGAGGGCATATTTCCTTACTATTGAAATCTTGATTTCAATCTGTGGTAAAGAAAAAAATAACACATTATAGACCACTATTACCAAACAACAAAGCAATGACAATAAGCATACAATATAAACACTAGTTTACAACATATCTAAGTTTATATCACAGCAACTATGTAACTAGGAGTAAGACAGAGAAAAAGAGCTAGAGGAACTAACACAAAAAGACAGAGAGACTGAGACAAAGAAACAGGTTGAGGGAGTAAAACATAGAGAAGGAGTAAGACAGAGAGAGTGTATAATATGTTGTAAGACAGAGAAAGAATGTAATAGGGAGAGGGAGTAAGTCAAAGAAAGGGATAAAGGGAGTAAGTCCGAAAAATCGTGTAACAGGGTGGAAGACAGAGAGAGGGTGTAAGAGAATGTAAGACAGAGAGAGGGTGTTAGAAGGTGAGAGGATGTAAAAGAGAGTAAAAGAGAGAGAGGCTGTAAAAGGGAGAGAGAGAGCGTAAGTTTGAGAGAGGGTGTAAGAGGGAGTAAATCAGAGAGAGGATGTAACAAGGAGTATGTCAGACAGAGGGTGTAACACAAACAGAGGAAGAGAATAAAAAAGTCAGAAAGAGGGACAGAGGGTATAAAACAGACAAATGATGTAATAGGGAGTAACTCTGGGAGAGAATGTTATAAAGTGAAAGGTTGTAAGACGGAGTAAATCAGGAAGAGGATGTAAGAGAAAGTATGACTTACATATTGCTGTAAAAAAAGAGAGAGAGGGAATAAATTAGAGACAGGGTATAAGAGAATGTAAGTCAAAGAAAGAGTGTAACAGAGTGTAACACAGAGTCAGGATGTAAAAAGGAATAAGTCAGAGAGAGGGTGTTAGAAGGGGACAGGTGGAAAAATAGAGTAAGTCAGGAAGAGAATATAATACAGACTAATACATTGTTAATAATCCTTGGTAAAGAAATGTTAGTGCATAAAGGAATTATATTTTCTAAATGAGTGAGGTTTCAGTAGTGTAATCAAATGCTTATACATATGACCTATGCTCTGTTTTGTAAATCTTATTTTAAAAAAGATTTCAGGCACATGAATTGGTTTTACATTATTGACAAGGATTAGATAGTATCTGCATGATTAAAAAAATATATTAGCACATTTCACAATCATGTTAACTGTGTTTCTCCCCGCTCTGGGAAAAATAACAGAACAGTTAGTCCATAAAGAACTTAAAACCTTTCTGGAAACCCACAACTTACTTCATCCTCAACAATCCGGGTTTCGGCCCAAACATTCAACCGAAACTGCCTTAATTGAACTCACCGACACCATCAAAACGTTGCAAGATCAAAGGAAGAAGGCCATTCTGATCCTTCTTGACCTCACGGCAGCGTTCAACACCATATCCCATTCCATTCTGATTAACAGATTAATGGACATCGGCATCTCCGACTCCGCCCTATCCTGGATTAGATCTTTTCTCAGCGACAGGTCCCAAATTGTTGCCCTGGGCCCCTATCAATCTAAAGCGAAAACGGTCTCCTCCGGAGTTCCCCAAGGGTCCATCCTAAGTCCCCTCTTTTTTAATATTTACCTCATCCCTCTCCTCACCCTGATTGAATCATTCGGCATAACTGTCACCTCATACGCCGATGATACTCAGTTGATCATCCCCCTAGACGACAACTCCAACAATGCAGAGCTCAATCTTAAACATTGCCTAACTGCTGTATTCCAATGGATGGACTCCAACCACCTCCGTTGTAACTCAAATAAAACAGAGATCCTCCTCATCGGAAAGAACGCCTCTTTCTGTCCTGCCCTCTGGTGGCCTGATAATTCTGCTGCCCCCCCCAGACCGTCTCTACCGCTAGAAACCTCGGGGTACTTTTTGACTCCGATCTTTCATTTGACCATCATGCCACAACTGTGGCCGGCAGATGCTTCGGCATAATCAAATCCCTCAGAAAGTTTTTTGACTTTCTTCCCCTAGATTCTAGAAAAACGGTAACAGTAGCCCTCATTCTTTCGCGCGTGGACTACTGTAACGGCCTCCTGGCAGGGACCAAGAAGTCCATCCTCGCCAAACTCCAAAGTGTTCTACACACTGCTGCCCGTCTTGTCTTAAAATTACCTCGCAAATTCTCAATCTCTGCAGCTCTAAAGACCTTACATTGGCTTCCCCTGCACAAGAGAATACTTTTCAAGATTCTCATTGTTGCCTTCCGGGCCTTTAACAAAACAGGTCCTGTTTACCTTACTAGACGCTTCCTACACTACAACCCGAGTCGTTCCCTCCGCTCTGCCCAAGAAAATCTCATGGCCTCTACCAGGTTTAACTTGAAGTCTAAAGGAGGTAAAACCCTAAGCTCCCTGGCTATCAAAGCCTGGAACAGCATGCCCAGACACCTAAGACATCAGACACTCGAGAAGCCTTTTAGAAAACTTCTTAAAACATGGATTTTCAATCTCCCCGACGAGTGGACCAAAGCTTCCATTTAGCATCCCCCCTACCACTCTGCGACCTGGCCTCCAGGACTACTCAGCGCCATGATGCACCTTCCGGAGCGAACGCCGCGCTCTATAAATACCCCTCCAAAAATATCCCCGAAAAAAAAAAATATATATCCTCAGATTAGTAAGCAGATTGTGCGAATGAGGTGAGGCCTGTCCAGGGGTGCAAAGGAGGTGAGGCCTGTGTCCATGAGTGTAGTGGAGAGTGCTGACCTCCTCTCACCCTTGGACAAGCCTTCTCTCATCTGTGTCCTCTGGACAGGCATCAATGTATTGGGTATAATTGATGATAACTGGGTGCAAATGAGGTGAGGCGTGTCCCGGGGTGTAGATAAGCTGAGGCCTGTCTATGGATGCAGATGAGTTGAGGTCTATTCAGGGTTGCAGATCAGGTGAGGATTGTACAGGGGTGCAGAGGAGGTGAGGTCTGTGTTGAAGAGTGTAGTGGAAGAGAGGTCTGTCCAGGGGTACAAAGGAGGTGAGGCCTGTGTCTAAGAGTGCAGTGGGGGATAGGCTTCATGAAGTCTAGTCCACTGCACTCTTAGACACAGCCCTCACCACCTATGCTCCCCAGGAAAGGCCTCTCTCCCACTACAGTCTTGAACACAGGCCTCACCTCCTCTGCACCTCTGGACATGACTCACCTCATCTGCACAATCTACTTCCTAATCTGATGTAACACAGGTGACATCATTGTGAAAGGTTCAAATATATTTATTTAATCATGCAGACACTATTTATTCCTTCTCAAAATGTAAAAGCCATTGATTTGCCCCAAACTCGTTTTTTAAATAACATTTTAGACACAAAGCGCACGTCCTATCTACAAGCATTAAATTTCACTACTGAAACCTCACTATTTCACAAAATACAAATCCTCTATCTTGCAAATGTTGATACCAAGCATTATCAAAAGACATGACACAAACCAACAGCAAAGAAGCTCAATCTGCTTCCTAATCTGAGGTAACACAGGTGACATCATTGTGAGAGGTTCAAATATATTTATTTAATCATGCAGACACTATTTATTCCTTCTCAAAAATGTAAAATTCATTCATTTGCCCCAAAATCGTTTTTTAAATAACATTTTAGAAACAGAGCGCAGGTCCTATGTACAAGCATTCAATTTTACTACTGAAACCTCACTATTTCACAAAATACAAATCCGCTATTTTGCAAATGTTAATACCAAGCATTATCAAAAAACATGACACAAACCAACAGCAAAGAAGCTCAATGTGCTTCCTAATCTGAGGTAACACAGGTGACATCATTGGGAGAGGTTCAAATATACTTTTTTAATCATGCAGACGCTATTTATTCCTTCTCAAAAATCTAAAAGCCATTGATTTGCCCCAAAATCGTTTTTAAAATAACATTTTAGAAAAGAGCACATGTCCTATGTACAAGCATTCAATTTCACTACTGAAACCTCACTATTTCACAGAATACAAATCCTCTACCTTGCAAATGTTAATACCAAGCATTATCAAAAAACATGACAGAAACCAACAGCAAACAAGCTCAATGTGCTTCCTAATCTGAGGTAACACAGGTGACATCATTGTGAAAGGTTCAAATATATATATTTTTTAATCATGCAGACACTATTTATTCCTTCTCAAAAATGTAAAAGCCATTGATTTGCCCCAAAATCGTTTTTCAAATAACATTTTAGAAACAGAGCGCAGGTCCTATGTACAAGCGTTCAATTTTACTACTGAAACCTCACTATTTCACAAAATACAAATCCGCTATTTTACAAATGTTAATACCAAGGATTATCAAAAAACATGACACAAACCAACACCAAAGAAGCTCAATGTGCTTCCTAATCTGAGGTAACACAGGTGACACCATTGTGAAAGCTTCAAATATATTTATTTAATCATGCAGACACTATTTATTCCTTCTCAAAAATGTAAAAGCCATTGATTTGCCCCAAAATCGGTATTAAAATAACATTTTAGAAACAGAGCACAGGTCCTATGTACAAGCATTCAATTTCACTACTGAAACCTCACTATTTCACAGAATACAAATCCTCTACCTTGCAAATGTTAATACCAAGCATTATCAAAAAACATGAAAGAAACCAACAGCAAACAAGCTCAATGTGCTTCCTAATCTGAGGTAACACAGGTGACATCATTGTGAAAGGTTCAAATATATTTTTTTAATCATGCAGACACTATTTATTCCTTCTCAAAAATGTAAAAGCCATTAATTTGCCCCCAAATCGTTTTTCAAATAACATTTTAGAAACAGAGCGCAGGTCCTATGTACAAGCATTCAATTTCACTACTGAAACCTCACTATTTCACAGAATACAAATCCTCTATCTTGCAAATGTTGATACCAAGCATTATCAAAAAACATGACACAAACCAACAGAACAGCAAAGAAGCTCAATGTGCTTCCTAATATGAGGTAACACAGGTGACATCATTGTGAAAAGTTCAAATATATTTCTTTAAGCATGAAGACACTATTTATTCCTCCTCAAAAATGTAAAAGCCATTCATTTTCCCCAAAATCGTTTTTCACATCACATTTAAGAAACACAGCACAGGTCCTATGTACAAGCATTCCATGTCACTAATGAAACTTCACAATTTTACAAAATAAAATTCCTCTATGCAGTAAAAACTTTTTACCAAGCATTATCAAAAAACATGACACAAAGCAACATTAAAAAACCACAATTTGCTTCCAAATCTTCTCCATAGAGTATACAAGTCTCTATCTATATTAAATGAATCATTATTCACCTTTACAAATGTTTTGGGAGATTGAGAACAGTGTCAGACACACACACCAATATTTCTTTAGCAGAGCAAAAGGTATGTACTCCAAGCACTGCAACCATGGATGGCTCAGAAAACCTCTAATTCTACACACATATTGCTCATGGTAACCAATCAAATCTCTTCCCTCTCTATTTTCAAACCAACACCCTTCCCCCCCTCAGCCCTTTCTACCTGTTACCATAGCAACTCCCTCCTCACTGAGCTCTCAGGTTTAACAGTTTATTCTACAATGTTGCAAATGAACTCAGCAAGGATGTTTGACCTCTCAATACACCAGCTTATCCGGTGAAATGTTTCTTTAAATGACTTTTTCTTAACCATTCAAATTACTTCTTTCACAGAACAGAACCATGCACACTAACTTCCAGTTTTCAACTATCTGAATCCACCAATCATTGCTTGTGATTCAAGAGCACTGAAACTCCACAGTTTTTTTTTTTACAAACTCCTACTGTTCCAACTGCCATTTCATTCCCACACTTCATCTGACTGCACCAGAACCTCCTCTTACCATGTATTCTGTCTGGATTATTGGATATAGCTACATCCACTGGGCTCAAAGGTATGCAGCTACCAGAAATTTTCACAACCTTGATTTACCAAATGTAGACATCAAGTGGATTGGCCAAAGAGGATTGAGATGTCATCAATTGATACCATTGGTGAAAACCTTTTTGCATCTGCCACACCCTCACCTCATAATTCTGCACTGTGGTGGAAATGACTTAGGCACTTTGACTGGGGTAGGTCTGGAAATGCTTTTAAAGGACACCTTTGAGCAATTGATGGCACTTTTTCCTCAAACTGCCTTGGTATTTTCCAATATATGCCAAAGACAGAAATGGAAGTTGTCCAACCAATTTTGTCCACAATTTGAGAAAGCACAGAAACATGTGAATAAATCTGTTTCTGCTTACATGAGAGACTATGGAATGGGTTCAATATACTACAATAACTTGCATTACAACATGCAAGATATCTACAGAGGAGATGGTGTGCACTTCTCAGATGAGGGGAATAGAATATTCCTCCTGAATTTAAGACTGTGCATTGGAACCTACTTGTAGGTACCTAAATCAGCCACAGAACCCCAAAGCTCTTTTCAGGGCTACCCTACCTCTGATCACTCAAAATGATTACTTTACTCTAACTTTTTTCACTGTTTTTCACTAAAGTACGCTCCCCGGTACGCTCCCCGGTGCGCGCACCGGGCGCTCCCCCCGCGAAAAGTAAAAAAAAATTGTTTTTTTTGGGCCTATATGGGCCTCCTAAGCCCCCCTCAGAAAACCTAGGGGGTCAGGGAGTGTCTACCGTGCCCCCTTTTACCCATTCCCAACGTTGCTTATCCTCCATCTTGTGTCTCAATTCTTCTGAAATACAAGATGGAGTACTGGCGTAACGCTGCCGGTGCGCGTACCGGGGCGCGCACCGGTAAGCGCTCCCAAAAATTTTTAAAAGTTAATTTACATAAAAACCACTGGAGACACTTTCACCAAATATAGAATAGGCCCTACTACATACCAGTCCCTACCATTTTCCCAAATTTGGTGGAATTCCATTGAGCCATTTGAGCTGTAGCCCGGTCTAAATATCCTGAGGTAAATTACATGACAAAAACACATATGAAGTGTTAGGATTTACAACCAATTAAAATGTTACTTTCATTTTCTACTTTTTTTTCCTGACATTTGATTGGTTATGTACATGAATATAAATGAAAAATTATTGGGAAACACGGCCATTTTGACTACAACTACCTGAGCTACATCTTGAAAGAATTTTCTCCATTTATCTTCATCACCTTTTAATAAGGTAAGTTGTTAATTTGAAAGGGGCACTTTAAGTTAATTTGTAAAAACGTTTTCTGATAGTTATTTACTGTCCCTCTGTTATAGTTATAGATTGAGATAGGCTTCTCTGTTATAGTTATAGATTGAGTTAGGCTTCTCTGGTATAATTATGAAATTACTTAGGCTTCTTCACATACACTTTTTTGATATTTCTACTTCCTGCCTGATACCATACACTGCCCAAAAATAACTTCACTGTTAAAAACTCAGAAGTACCTGTCTAAACTTAAACCCAACACTGCCCTAACTCTACTGATATATTTATTTTTAATGCAATTTACAGCAAGAAAATGGAAGGAGAACCAAATATTTCTTTCGAAATTGTTCTGGAGAACAATCCTGAGGAAGACTTTGACTTTATGGATCAGTCTCTGGACGAAGAGTTAGTTAATTGTGTGGAAGAAATGGAATCATGGACTGAAAATGAGGACATTCCTGACGATATAATGTTGGAAGTTCTTTTAAATTTTGAAAAATCACAGCAATAGATTTTTATTTAATAATTAAAAATTGTTCTAGACATTATTCTTTTTTATATTTAATTCATGAAATAGTACCAACATGAATATAATATAAAGTGAGACTTATAGTATACTGTGCAACTTTTTTGTGTTACATAGTAATTTTGCTCATAGTTACTTCCTTTCTCCCACTATATTATCTCCAATGTGTATTTGACATCTCTTTTTCATCTCCTGCCTCCATGTTGTTTCTGCTTTCCTGACAGACTATGGTATGGATTCCATATACCACAATAACTTCTGTAACAACATGCAAGCTATCTACAGAGGAGACAGTGTACATTGAATTTAAGACTCTGTATTGGTACCTACATGCTGGTACTTATCATCACCCACACAACACAACCATATACCACAATAACTTCTGTAACAACATGCAAGATATCTACAGAGGAGACGGTGTACATTGAATTTAAGACTCTGTATTGGTACCTACATGGTGGTACTTAAATCATCCACACAACACAACACAACAACAAAGCTACCCTACCTCTAAGCACTTTAAATTAATATTTTACTGTTTCACTGGGTTTTCCCCTTGGTACGCTCCCTGGTACGCTCCCTGGTGCGCGTACCAGGCGCTCCCCCCGCGAAAATCAAATTATTTTTTTTTGCCCCGCGGGGCCCTTTTATGGCCCCACATCAAACCTAGGGGGTCAGGGGGGGTCTACCCTGCCCCCTTATGGTCATTTCCCCCTTTGTTTTTGCCACCTCTTGTGTCTCGATCCTACCGAGACACAAGATGGCGGCCGCTCCGAACTGTTTGGAATGTTGACAGACACCCGAGAGCCAATCAGCTTTCCGCGCGCGAACTCGCGTTACGAGCCCGGTGCGCTCCCCGGTGCGCGTACCGGGGCGCGCTTATAGATATATATTTTTTTTTAACCTAAAATATTCAAAATTCTCTGGAGCACATATCTTGAGACATAGCAAAGGCACATCGGGATACCAGTCCCTACAATTTTGCCAAGTTTCGTGGGAATCCATTCAGCCGTTCGGGCTAAAAGTGAGTCCAACCGCCCTATGGAAATGAACATGGGGAAAACACGTTTTTGGACCCCCCTTTTATCTCGGCCCCCGCTTAACGCATCCCCCCCAACTTTTTAGGGAAGGAGCGGAGCAGAGCTGGCCACCTACTTTGAGAAATTCGCGAAAATTCGTCCACCGGTGCCAAAGTTATTCCCAATAGAATGTTGCGGATTTCCTATGGAAACTAGGTCCTAACTATATATATATATTTGACAGCTTTCTCATATTGCACGCTGCATCTGAGGAAGTCGGAAGACGAAACGCGTCATGCCAAGTGCAATAAAGGAGCTGAGCAAACAACCCCAAGTGTGCTCTGTGTGTCTTTTAAAGAGGGACACCTTGTGTTGAATATTTCACGTGCAATGCTGCTTGCACGACAGAAGCACCCGCCTCAAGTAGTTCGGCAGGAGAGTGGCGTTTTGTGTTCTAATCTGCGGATATTTGCCTGCCTGAACCGCCGCTGTCAAGGAGCTCCGCTATCTGCCAACAAGTTTGGACTGTGACTTACACATGGCAATGCTGTTTACTCAAAACAGCTTGCACAGAAGCGGCTTTCCGACCAACGGCCAGCGCAAAGGGGCAAAGCGGACCAAAGGGGTTAACAAGTATTACCGGTTGAATGTACCATCGGCTTCAACTAAAGTGTGTTTTGTATCCAGGACGCATGGAGGACTATGTATAATATGCCAAGCAATAAATATCAACATTGCACCAATAACAACTAAATCACAAAACACACTTCAAGATGGCACCGAAGAAACTCGAAGGGGGAGGATCATGGGTAAAGTCCCTCTTCGCTGATGCCGGGAAAGGAGGAGCCAAGGCTGACTTTTAAATGCTCGTGAAATTGACAGCTTTCTCATATTGCACGCTGCATCTGAGGAAGTCGGAAGACGAAACGCGTCATGCCAAGTGCAATAAAGGAGCTGAGCAAACAACCCCAAGTGTGCTCTGTGTGTCTTTTAAAGAGGGACACCTTGTGTTGAATATTTCACGTGCAATGCCGCTTGCACGACAGAAGCACCCGCCTCAAGTAGTTCGGCAGGAGAGTGGCATTTTGTGTTCTAATCTGCGGATATTTGCCTGCCTGAACCGCCGCTGTCAAGGAGCTCCGCTATCTGCCAACAAGTTTGGACTGTGACTTACACATGGCAATGCTGTTTACTCAAAACAGCTTGCACAGAAGCGGCTTTCCGACCAACGGCCAGCGCAAAGGGGCAAAGCGGACCAAAGGGCTTAACAAGTATTACCGGTTCAATGTACCATCGGCTTCAACTAAAGTGTGTTTTGTATCCAGGACGCATGGAGGACTATGTATAATATGCCAAGCAATAAATATCAACATTGCACCAATAACAACTAAATCACAAAACACACTTCAAGATGGCACCGAAGAAACTCGAAGGGGGAGGATCATGGGTAAAGTCCCTCTTCGCTGATGCCGGGAAAGGAGGAGCCAAGGCTGACTTTTAAATGCTCATGAAATTGACAGCTTTCTCATATTGCACGCTGCATCTGAGGAAGTCGGAAGACGAAACGCGTCATGCCAAGTGCAATAAAGGAGCTGAGCAAACAACCCCAAGTGTGCTCTGTGTGTCTTTTAAAGAGGGACACCTTGTGTTGAATATTTCACGTGCAATGCCGCTTGCACGACAGAAGCACCCGCCTCAAGTAGTTCGGCAGGAGAGTGGCGTTTTGTGTTCTAATCTGCGGATATTTGCCTGCCTGAACCGCCGCTGTCAAGGAGCTCCGCTATCTGCCAACAAGTTTGGACTGTGACTTACACATGGCAATGCTGTTTACTCAAAACAGCTTGCACAGAAGCGGCTTTCCGACCAACGGCCAGCGCAAAGGGGCAAAGCGGACCAAAGGGCTTAACAAGTATTACCGGTTGAATGTACCATCGGCTTCAACTAAAGTGTGTTTTGTATCCAGGACGCATGGAGGACTATGTATAATATGCCAAGCAATAAATATCAACATTGCACCAATAACAACTAAATCACAAAACACACTTCAAGATGGCACCGAAGAAACTCGAAGGGGGAGGATCATGGGTAAAGTCCCTCTTCGCTGATGCCGGGAAAGGAGGAGCCAAGGCTGACTTTTAAATGCTCGTGAAATTGACAGCTTTCTCATATTGCACGCTGCATCTGAGGAAGTCGGAAGACGAAACGCGTCATGCCAAGTGCAATAAAGGAGCTGAGCAAACAACCCCAAGTGTGCTCTGTGTGTCTTTTAAAGAGGGACACCTTGTGTTGAATATTTCACGTGCAATGCCGCTTGCACGACAGAAGCACCCGCCTCAAGTAGTTCGGCAGGAGAGTGGCGTTTTGTGTTCTAATCTGCGGATATTTGCCTGCCTGAACCGCCGCTGTCAAGGAGCTCCGCTATCTGCCAACAAGTTTGGACTGTGACTTACACATGGCAATGCTGTTTACTCAAAACAGCTTGCACAGAAGCGGCTTTCCGACCAACGGCCAGCGCAAAGGGGCAAAGCGGACCAAAGGGCTTAACAAGTATTACCGGTTCAATGTACCATCGGCTTCAACTAAAGTGTGTTTTGTATCCAGGACGCATGGAGGACTATGTATAATATGCCAAGCAATAAATATCAACATTGCACCAATAACAACTAAATCACAAAACACACTTCAAGATGGCACCGAAGAAACTCGAAGGGGGAGGATCATGGGTAAAGTCCCTCTTCGCTGATGCCGGGAAAGGAGGAGCCAAGGCTGACTTTTAAATGCTCGTGAAATTGACAGCTTTCTCATATTGCACGCTGCATCTGAGGAAGTCGGAAGACGAAACGCGTCATGCCAAGTACAATAAAGGAGCTGAGCAAACAACCCCAAGTGTGCTCTGTGTGTCTTTTAAAGAGGGACACCTTGTGTTGAATATTTCACGTGCAATGCCGCTTGCACGACAGAAGCACCCGCCTCAAGTAGTTCGGCAGGAGAGTGGCGTTTTGTGTTCTAATCTGCGGATATTTGCCTGCCTGAACCGCCGCTGTCAAGGAGCTCCGCTATCTGCCAACAAGTTTGGACTGTGACTTACACATGGCAATGCTGTTTACTCAAAACAGCTTGCACAGAAGCGGCTTTCCGACCAACGGCCAGCGCAAAGGGGCAAAGCAGACCAAAGGGCTTAACAAGTATTACCGGTTGAATGTACCATCGGCTTCAACTAAAGTGTGTTTTGTATCCAGGACGCATGGAGGACTATGTATAATATGCCAAGCAATAAATATCAACATTGCACCAATAACAACTAAATCACAAAACACACTTCAAGATGGCACCGAAGAAACTCGAAGGGGGAGGATCATGGGTAAAGTCCCTCTTCGCTGATGCCGGGAAAGGAGGAGCCAAGGCTGACTTTTAAATGCTCGTGAAATTGACAGCTTTCTCATATTGCACGCTGCATCTGAGGAAGTCGGAAGACGAAACGCGTCATGCCAAGTGCAATAAAGGAGCTGAGCAAACAACCCCAAGTGTGCTCTGTGTGTCTTTTAAAGAGGGACACCTTGTGTTGAATATTTCACGTGCAATGCCGCTTGCACGACAGAAGCACCCGCCTCAAGTAGTTCGGCAGGAGAGTGGCGTTTTGTGTTCTAATCTGCGGATATTTGCCTGCCTGAACCGCCGCTGTCAAGGAGCTCCGCTATCTGCCAACAAGTTTGGACTGTGACTTACACATGGCAATGCTGTTTACTCAAAACAGCTTGCACAGAAGCGGCTTTCCGACCAACGGCCAGCGCAAAGGGGCAAAGCGGACCAAAGGGCTTAACAAGTATTACCGGTTGAATGTACCATCGGCTTCAACTAAAGTGTGTTTTGTATCCAGGACGCATGGAGGACTATGTATAATATGCCAAGCAATAAATATCAACATTGCACCAATAACAACTAAATCACAAAACACACTTCAAGATGGCACCGAAGAAACTCGAAGGGGGAGGATCATGGGTAAAGTCCCTCTTCGCTGATGCCGGGAAAGGAGGAGCCAAGGCTGACTTTTAAATGCTCGTGAAATTGACAGCTTTCTCATATTGCACGCTGCATCTGAGGAAGTCGGAAGACGAAACGCGTCATGCCAAGTGCAATAAAGGAGCTGAGCAAACAACCCCAAGTGTGCTCTGTGTGTCTTTTAAAGAGGGACACCTTGTGTTGAATATTTCACGTGCAATGCCTCTTGCACGACAGAAGCACCCGCCTCAAGTAGTTCGGCAGGAGAGTGGCGTTTTGTGTTCTAATCTGCGGATATTTGCCTGCCTGAACCGCCGCTGTCAAGGAGCTCCGCTATCTGCCAACAAGTTTGGACTGTGACTTACACATGGCAATGCTGTTTACTCAAAACAGCTTGCACAGAAGCGGCTTTCCGACCAACGGCCAGCGCAAAGGGGCAAAGCGGACCAAAGGGCTTAACAAGTATTACCGGTTGAATGTACCATCGGCTTCAACTAAAGTGTGTTTTGTATCCAGGACGCATGGAGGACTATGTATAATATGCCAAGCAATAAATATCAACATTGCACCAATAACAACTAAATCACAAAACACACTTCAAGATGGCACCGAAGAAACTCGAAGGGGGAGGATCATGGGTAAAGTCCCTCTTCGCTGATGCCGGGAAAGGAGGAGCCAAGGCTGACTTTTAAATGCTCGTGAAATTGACAGCTTTCTCATATTGCACGCTGCATCTGAGGAAGTCGGAAGACGAAACGCGTCATGCCAAGTGCAATAAAGGAGCTGAGCAAACAACCCCAAGTATGCTCTGTGTGTCTTTTAAAGAGGGACACCTTGTGTTGAATATTTCACGTGCAATGCCGCTTGCACGACAGAAGCACCCGCCTCAAGTAGTTCGGCAGGAGAGTGGCGTTTTGTGTTCTAATCTGCGGATATTTGCCTGCCTGAACCGCCGCTGTCAAGGAGCTCCGCTATCTGCCAACAAGTTTGGACTGTGACTTACACATGGCAATGCTGTTTACTCAAAACAGCTTGCACAGAAGCGGCTTTCCGACCAACGGCCAGCGCAAAGGGGCAAAGCGGACCAAAGGGCTTAACAAGTATTACCGGTTGAATGTACCATCGGCTTCAACTAAAGTGTGTTTTGTATCCAGGACGCATGGAGGACTATGTATAATATGCCAAGCAATAAATATCAACATTGCACCAATAACAACTAAATCACAAAACACACTTCAAGATGGCACCGAAGAAACTCGAAGGGGGAGGATCATGGGTAAAGTCCCTCTTCGCTGATGCCGGGAAAGGAGGAGCCAAGGCTGACTTTTAAATGCTCGTGAAATTGACAGCTTTCTCATATTGCACGCTGCATCTGAGGAAGTCGGAAGACGAAACGCGTCATGCCAAGTGCAATAAAGGAGCTGAGCAAACAACCCCAAGTGTGCTCTGTGTGTCTTTTAAAGAGGGACACCTTGTGTTGAATATATATATATATATATTCACTGAAAAAACCATAGGTTATAGACCATATATAGTTAGGAATTAGCATTTAGAAAACCTTATTTTACTCACACAAAACCATTGAAATTCCATATATAGTTAGTTGCACTAACTATATATCGCGCACCCGCAATCCACTGCTGATGATGTCACATATTACATCATTCATGACATGGTCAGTGACATCACTGATGACATCACTGATGACAACATCCAGTGATTATGTGTTTCTGTAAAGTTTAAATATGTTTTACATATTGAAGAATGAGTGGATGTATAAGTGTCTGAATGAAGGTTTTAGTAGGTGCGTGATTGACTGTATGAGTGAGTGATTAAATGCGTCTTACTGAATGCACGGGTTAGTGACTAAACTGTCTTAATTTGTGCATCATTATGTCTGTTGTGATGTAAACTGCTGCATGTGTTGATCATTAGCTATACGAGAGGCTATATGTGTTATTAATTGGTTGCCCAAGTATTTCTATGGGAGATTGAGTTTGTGTGGGGGTGGCTGGAAGGTGTGTGACTCTGTGCATAGATGTGTGAGCAGTTTATTCACTAGGTGTATGAGTTCAAGAGTGCATGTGGAAACAGCTACATGGGCAGTTGACTGTGTGCATGAGTGTATTGATGAGTGAATGGATATCTCAATGCTACATGTCATAGTAAGTACATATGTAAAACACAGTACATGTGAGAGTTGGCATATATAAATAACTGTGCATGAGAGCCACTGAGTGAGTGGTTGTATCGATCATTGTGAACTCGTATCAGGGATTGTATAAGAGAGTAAATATGTGTTAGTATATGTTTCAATAAGTAAGGTGTGTATAACTGTATAGTTGAAGAAATGGAGGTGAGATTGTTTCTTTGCATGACTGACTGGGTGTGTGAGTAACTCCATGGATGAGTGGCAGTGTGTGAGTGTCTGTATACACTGAGTGTATCTAAGGTTATATTAGAGTCTGAAGAAGTTTATCGTATTAGCACAAGAATGATGCCAAATGAGACGTCATCAGTGATGTCATCAGTGATGTCATTTGAGATGTCATCAGTGATGTCATCAGTGATGTCACTGACCATGTCATGAATGATGTAATATGTGACATCATCAGCAGTGGATTGCGGGTGCGCGATATATAGTTAGTGCAACTAACTATATATGGAATTTCAATGGTTTTGTGTGAGTAAAATAAGGTTTTCTAAATGCTAATTCCTAACTATATATGGTCTATAACCTATGGTTTTTTCAGTGAATTTTCAAGGTTTTGTAAATGCTAATTCCTAACTATATATGGTCTATAACCTATGGTTTTTTCTGTGAATTTCATTGGTTTTTTAACAGCTAATATCTGTAGCTGTAAAATGTATTCTTCTTTAAATCCAAAAATATATTTTATATGTTTATGAATAATTTTTTTTTTAAATATTTTTTTTTCTTCGTTCCCGCTTCGCGAATCGGGAAGCTTCCCGTTAGCTGACCTTGATGCCGCGAAATAGACCGCGAGCCGGTAAACGTTTCTTTACCGCAAGTGCCGCGTTAGAAAACAACATCGTGACGCCTCCCGTCCGCATGACGTTTCACGTTGTCGCGTGATACGTCATATGACGTGCTACGTTAGCGAACTGGTACGCGAAGCGAGTCGCAAAGCGCAGGTTTCTGGAAGCAAACCGGGAGGCCCTGCAAAGCGCTTAACGTAAACACAGCAAGTCATGTGACTTGGTAATAACACTTTTCATTGGTTCATTTCACTTTTGGTTTCCTAATGATGTAAGACTAGGTCATATAATCTAAAATGAACACTTTTGATTGGTTGAGAACTCTTGTTTTTCCCAAATGATGAAAATCCCTCCTTCTTTCCTCACTCTGACTTTCATCATTGTGAGAGAAAGACCCTTTGTGATCACTGAGCAATGGCTTCTTTAGTAGCTTCAGCTGGTGCTTCCCCACCACCTCCACCACATCCAAGGAAGAGTGGACCACCTGCTCAAGTTCTAATTCAACAAGAAGAAGAAGAAGAGGAACAGGAGGACGAGCACGAAGAGAGGCAGTTTTTGCCTGAGCAGCCCAGGACGTCTCACCGGAAAGAAAACTTCATTTGGCAATTTTTTTAAATTCCCAAAGGTCAGAAAAAAGTAAATGCAAGATACGTAACTTGCCTTATATGTCAAGATAGACTGTCCAGAGGGACCGACAAAAAATACAGTTTCGGAAACTACACAATGCATCGCCATATGACTAGGTGGCATCCTAACAACTACAGTGCTGCACAGTTTCGGAACGACCTAGATAATCTCCCTATTATGGCCAGAAGATCTGTTGTACCGGAAGTAACGGGACCAGAGGGCAAGGAGATGGTGCCAAATATACAAATGAGATTTGGTGATGTAAAACACATCTGCGCATTTTGCGATGGATTCATTTCCTACGGAGAAAAAAGCATCACTCTGATCAACAGAGCTATTGACTATCATATGCAAGTTTGTCCGAAACGCCCAAAATAATAAATACTTCTTTTTTTTGTTTTGTTGCTCCTGTTGAGCCCTTTACAATGAATCGTTTTCATTGCCCCCTCCAAGAAAAACCCCAAAAAATATAAAACTGTTCCGAAAAATTCAAAAACAGTAAAAAAATGTTCAGAAAAATAAAAAAAAAAGTTCTTTTCAGAACTACCTCCCCGTTATTAAAAAATTGGTACAATATTTGGAATTGTGTCAACCTCTATTTCTCTTAGTTCGCTTCCTAGTTCGCTCGCTGGTACGCGAACCGGAAGCGAACCAAAAACAGTAAGTATAAGGGAAGGAAACAGACACTTATGTTAAAAGAAACACAGCTATAAGGGAGTAAACTAGAGATACCATTACCCGTAATCCACTGCTGATGATGTCACATATTACATCATTCATGACATGCTCAGTGACATCATCAGCAGAGGATTGCGGGTTTTTTGGCAACATGCCTTATCCACGGTTTAATAACGCTGCCTTTTGCTTTATATAAGTTTTCAAATTGTATGAAATATATACCAATAGGTCGTTATGAACCTTTAGGTAGTGCTTTTCTTCATGAGGTCTGGTCGCTTCCATACACATACAGTTGTTTCAAAGATGATCAAGAAGTTTATCTGAATGGAGAGGAATGCACTGAGACGCCAGATCATTCACTAATGTGTAGGCACATACAGTTACACGGTTCATGCAACAAACACCGACCAAATATGGCTTGCGTGTTGCAAGGCACGCCAGTTCCTGCTATCATCCCCACGTTCAAGTTGTTGGAAAATGGTAGTTATTTGATGCTCAATAATGAAGATTGTTCTGAGTTAATTAAAAGTATTCCTTTTATCGTAACAGTAAGTGAACGGGTTATTTGCTGCAGAAATGTTCTATTTCCTCCCACACATGAACATAGGGAGTTTTCAATCTGGCCACAAATACCAACCTTGGGACACGTTTCAACGGCATGGCAAGAATAAGAGCTCTTTTGTCTCAGAGAGAGGTGGCCTTGAGTTCGGCCCGTGAAACTTTCGTACTTCACATAGCGAACACCCATACAGAGGTGCACACCCTTTTCAATTAAGATTTGCCTTTCAATTTCAGCAACATGTTTCCGACTATCTTTAACGCATCCTCCACAAAGTCCCTGGCACACTTTTTTAAAGTTGTTACCAGTGGTCTCGTGACTTCATTTGAGAAAATCTTTGGAGTCATCCCTGCTTCCTTTCATTGTATTTTCTGCACTCTGGTTCGTAGATTGGCATTTTTACTTGCATTACCAGCGGACGCTCTTGTGCTTTTTTACATTTTTAAATATGGATGTCCCTCCTATGCAACCTCCGACCCTGCAGCTGCTGACACTGTTCCGCAATCGCATGCTAGAATATTATGGCACAATGCCGTTGGCGATATTAAGCACGGCATATGGATTATCTTTTCGGTTCTCCTACTTCACCTGTGTCCAGCCTGTATTTCACTGCCTGACCTGTGATTTCGATTGGGCCATTGATTTGTGTCTCTGCGGACCGGTTTCTCCTGACGTCGACTTTAATCAGCTGATGACTCCTATCATTACTCACGAGTTGGTTTGTCCTGGCGAAAGGATTATGGCTGTGGCATTGATGCATGGACTACTTCTTCCCTGGAATTTACTGGCGGCAGCACAGTCTTTCTTGGAACAGAGCTTTCTTGAAAACCCACCGAGCTGTCCTCTGATGGTGATAGAGGATCCGGTGCTGGGAGAGCAGGTATGTTCTTTTCCGCTTTTAAATTGGATGGCTGAACTGTTTTCGGATGAAGACGGTGACTTCCTATTGGAGGCTGTTGCAGCTTATTTTGCATACACAGTTATGTCATAGACCTTTTTCATGTTTGATATGCTGAGTACTAGCATTTCATTGACAATTCATTGACTTATTTGTCAAGTTTTAATTATTTACCTTGCCTATTGGCTTAAGACTCGATAAAGTACTTGGCTGTTTTATTTTTCTTTAGCATTAAATTTTCCTAGTTTTTAATGCTTTACCTTGCGGACCGTCCACATATAAACTTGCAATCTGCTCTCATGAGATGGCACTTCTATTATCTTATTCAGTTCGTTTCCGGATCATGAGGAGGTGTCATCTAGGTCCTGGATATCTTTACACCGTGTTAAGTTAGCATGGGCTCATTACCGGTTTAAACGCCATTTTTCCTTTTTTGCAACTTCTGCACACGACACTTAGTTGTTGCTTTAGCTTTCCACCTAGTAGTTCATCGTGGTTTACATGAGAATAATATGTTATTGGTCTACTATCTGCTTTACTTGTTAAACTATATCTGTACAGCGAGTGCTAAAGTTTCAAGAACAACACGATACAGAATTGTTATGAGGTCTGATCTCCACGACTTCATACTCATAACATAAGTGCAACTTCTGCCAATTCTGGGCATGAGGCGGGTTTTATATTGCTTTGCCGAACACACATACACAACAGTTGATGCGGTTCACATGAAGAGAGAGCTGGTGTATGCTGATGTGATTCCTTCAAATCTAAGACACTAAAGTATGGGCACGCCCTAAACCAACACAAAGAGACCTTCTTAGCAAATAATATAATATGTGTATTAGGGAGGGTGAGATATAAGCAGCCGCGGGCCGTGGAGGGAGTTACGATGGGGCAGGGAGGCGGGGAGGGGGAGAAGCAGGGTGGAGCCCTCTCTACCTTGCCCCTCCCCCTCCCCGCCTCCCTGCCCCACCGTAACTCCCTCCACGGCCCGCGGCTGCTTATAAGTGTTGCTAACTCTTATTCATTTACAGCATGTTAACATACTGTCACCATTCGCTTTTTATGTACTAGTAACTATGCTGGTAATTTTGCTACTGATAATATGTGTACTTGTATTCTCCACCCTGCTTCTCCCCCTCCCCGCCTCCCTGCCTCACCGTAACTCCCTCCACGGCCCGCGGCTGCTTATAAGTGTTGCTAACTCTTATTCATTTACAGCATGTTAACATACTATCACCATTCACTTTTTATGTACTAGTAACTATGCTGGTAATTTTGCTACTGATAATATGTGTACTTTTATTATCTAAGGTACTACGCCTGAGAAGACGGCATTAGTAAATAAACATTTCAAATACACATCTGTTCTTCTTAACTCCATGTTCTGGTTTCTAAGAAATCTATAACGACCGACTGTTCATGAGTTCCACGTATCCTGAGGTACTATAAGTTCATATTCTGGATTGTCTAAACATTGAGAGTTTGTTATATCCAATGTGACACTGTACCTAGCTTGCTAAGGAGTTTTTGATTACTAACGTGAGTTTTGGGACACCCTAATTCGCCGAGGTTCCAATCCTCTGTCCACAGTTCTGTGTGAGAACAGAAACCCTGCGACAGGGGCACCCCCGACCCTTGCTGGAGCTTCATCACACTTGCGATACAACTCCAGCAATGCATTCGCCGAGGTTCCAATCCTCTGTCCACAGTTCTGTGTGAGAACAGAAACCCTGCGACAGGGGCACCCCCGACCCTTGCTGGAGCTTCATCACACTTGCGATACAACTCCAGCAATGCGCCACCTTTACGGCACAGATACATCACGCATCTGTGCTGTTTTTGCCCCATGATGCGCCGCATTGTAAATGCAGCACACCATAGGTGACGGAACAGCGGCACAAAATGACTAACACATCCCTGGTGATGCGCCAGTCATCATAAATGTATCCCTATGCTTCTTATCTTGTTAGAGATGAACCGCCATATGTATCATCAAAGTTATTTGCATTTCCTAAATAGCGAACTTTAAGGAATAAATAGCGATTCTTTACCATTCCTAGTTTGCGATGAGCTATTTGCTAATTAGCCGAATGTAGCCCAATGAAGCCCAATGTAGCCCAATGTAGCCCAAAGATGGCCGCCAGACACACAAAAAAACAAATGTAGCCCAAATATCAGCCAGATGTAGCCCAACTATAGCCCAGTGACAGAATGACCAATCAGCTTCGCAAACCTCCGTTACGCGAAGCGGAGCGCTGTTACAGATATATATCTTTTTTTGAACGTTAATTTCTCAAAATCCACTGGAGCACATATATTGAGACCTAGCAAAGGCACATCGGGCTACCAGTCCCTAATATTTTGCCAAGTTTCGTGCAAATCCATTCAGCCGTTCAATTATTATTATTATTTTTTTTTTTTGCCCCGCGGGGCCCTTTTAAAACCTCCACATCAAACCTAGGGGGTCAGCGAGGATCTACTATGCCCCCTTATAGTTATTTCCCCCTTTGTTTTGACCTCCTCTTGTCTCTCGATCCTACCGAGAGACAAGATGGCGGCCGCTACGGACTGTTTGGAATGTTGACAGACGCCGGAGAACCAATCAGCTTCGCTTCACAAAGCTCCGTTGCGCGAAAAGTCCGCGAACCAGTGCGCTGCCCGGTCCGCTGTTACAGATATATATCTTTTTTTAAACGTTAATTTCTCAAAATCCACTGGAGCACATATATTGAGACCTACAAAAGGCACATCGGGCTACCAGTCCCTACAATTTTGCCAAGTTTCGTGCAAATCCATTCAGCCGTTCGGGCTAAAAGTGAGGCCAACCGCCCTATGGAAAACTCAATGTTAAAAACACGTTTTGGGACCCCCCTTTTTTCTCGGCCCCCACTGGACGAACCCCCCCCAAATTTTCAAGGGCTGCTCAGAAACAAAATGTGCCATTTTCCTGAAAATTTCAGCCAATTCCGTCCACAAACGCCAAAGTTATTAGACATAGAATTTTCAAAAAACCCATAGAGAAAAAATCCTAACTATATATACCTACTGGCGACCGCCAGTAGGTAATATATATATATATATATATATACATATGTCGGCGATTTTGTCCAAAGCGCTCCTGCAATCCCCCAATGCCCGGGACCACACAGCCATGAACGCGAATCGCCTGACGCGTTTCGAGAGTTTATCTCTTTTCCTCAGAGGCAGTCCCATTGGTGGATGCATGCGCCAGTCTCCATCTTTCATAGCCAAGTCAGGGACATGGACAGAAATGAGTGCACCATCTGTGGTTTTATTTACCGGGAAAATCCATAATGCCTTGGGACATTTGACCAGCCCATTTGGGGGCATGACTTGGCTATGAAAGATGGAGACCGGCGCATGCATCCACCAATGCGACTGCCTCTGAGGAAGAGAGATAGACTCTCGAAACACGTCAGGCGATTCGCGTTTATGGCTGCCAACAGGAGCCTGCTTGTACCCCTGATTAAAGGCTTGCCACCTTCAGTTTGTGTCTCGTGTGCTGCTCAAGTGTGGGAACTGGCCACTGGAGCGTTGATATTAGACGGCAGCGCCGCCGTCGAGCTTGCACAACCCCGCCAAGACTAGGGGGCCACGCGGTAACGCATTGGTTGAGCCGCCTTGTGAAGCGCAAACTGGGGATTGAAAGCGGACTTTGTTATTGGTGGCCCATCTGAGGGCTTGAAATGGACAGAAATTAGTGCAGCATCTGTGGTTTTATTTACCGGGACTTCAAAATCCATAATGCATTGGGACATTTGACCAGCCCATTTGGGGGCGTGATTTGGCTATGAAAGATGGAGACCGGCGCATGCATCCACCAATGCGACTGCCTCTGAGGAAGAGAGATAGACTCTTGAAACGTGTCAGGCGATTCGCGTTTATGGTTGTCTGATTAAAACTGCCAACAGGAGCCTGCTTGTACCCCTGATTAAAGGCTTGACACCTTCAGTTTGCGTCTCGTGTGCTGCTCAAGTGTGGGAACTGGCAACTGGAGCAATGATATTAGACGGCAGCCCAGCCGTCGAGCTTGCACCATCCCGCCAAGACTAGGGGGCCACGCGGTAACGCATTGGTTGAGCCGCCTTGTGGAGCACCAACTGGGGATTGAAAGCAGACGCTGTTGGTGGTGGCCCATCTGAGGGCTTAAAATTTACAGAAATTAGTGATAGAAGTCTCCGAAACATGTCGGCCAGGAGGACAAAAGAGGGGATGTTAAGTTGCCTGCTTTATCCAAATAAAGGAATCTTTTACCTACCTGAGAGTGCGGCTTCAATTGCTGGGCAATTTAGTGAGTGAATATATATATATATATGTGTATATATATATATATATTCACTGAAAATACCATAGGTTTCACACCAGTTATAGTTAGGAATTAGCATTTAAAAAAACCTATTAAATTCACTGAAAAAACCATAGGTTTGACACCAGTTATAGTTAGCTGGAAATTTTACTGACATAAAACCATTGAAATTCCCACGTTATAGTTAGTTGGACTCACTATAACTCGCGCGCCCGCAATGCACTGCTGATGATGTCACATATTACATCATTCATGACATGGTTAGTGACATCACTGATGACATCACTGATGACATCTCAAATGACATCACTGATGACATCACTGATGACATCTCAAATGACATCACTCATGACATCACTCATGACATCACTTATGACATCTCAAATGACATCACTGATGACATCACTGATGACATCTCAATTGACATCACTGATGACATCACTCATGACATCACTGATGACATCACTGATGACATCTCAAATGACAACACTCATGACATCACTGATGACATCACTGATGACATCTCAAATGACATCACTGATGACATCACTGATGACATCTCAATTGAGTGAGCGCACTGGTAAGCGCAATCTTGCGGCGCGCCCCGGTGCGTGTACCGGTGAGCGTCCCGTTAGCGCTATTTCCGCGAACGAAAACATCATCGTGACGTATCGCGTTGCCGTGTGATGCGTCTTATGACGCACGGCGTAAGCGCATCCGGAAGCGCCCGAGCGCATACGATCGCGCTACGTAAGCGCACCAGGGCGCGCCCCGGGGCGCGTAGCGTAAGCGTGTCGGGTCATGTGACCTGAAAATAACACTTTTCATTGGTTCAGAGCAGTTTTTTTTTCCAAATGATGAAAGCCCCCACCTTTTTTCCTCATTCTTACTTTGTACTTTGACTGAGGAAGACCTGTTTACAGACCTGAGAAATGGCAACAGTAGCAGCAGCAGCAGGAGCATCTCAACCACCACCACCACCATCACCACAAGGACCACCACAACACCACAGTGGTGGTGAATAAGAAGAAGAGGAGGAGGAGGATGAGGAGGAGAGGCGGTTCCTTTCTGAAGACAATACCCCCTATAAACCTAGGGAGCACTTTGTGTGGGAGTTTTTTAAAATCCCAAGGGGACTCAAGAAAGTCAACGCTCCCAAAGTGGAATGGAATGGAATGGAATTGGATTTATAGAGCGCATGGCTGCCCTTGAGCGTCTCAGCGCTAAAACAGTCGATAACAGAGCGAGTGAGGAAGAAAATATTAGGGAGCTTTGGGGAAAAGGAAAGTTTTAAGTAGTTTTCTGAACTTAAGGTATGAAGATTCCTTCCGTAGGGCTCTGGGCAGGGCATTCCACTTTTTTGCTGCATTCAGCGAAAAGCGACGACCTCCCGTGCGGGCCTTCCTTACTCTAGGAGTAACGGCCAGATTTTCTCCATCTGATCGAAGGGTACGAGTGGCTTTCTAAGGACGGATCAGTCCCCTGAGGGCTGGGGGGCCATTACCTTGGAGGGATTTATGGGCAATACACAGTGATTTGAAGGAAATTCGCTCCTGGATTGGGAGCCAGTGCAAGGCTCTAAGCAGGGGTTTAGCTGAGACCCATCTGGGGACTCCCATAAGGAGCCTTGCTGCGGCATTCTGAACCCGCTGTAAGATGTTAATCGTGGCCAGAGGTGCCGCCAGGAGGAGGGCATTGCCATAATCCAATCTGGCCAGGATTAGGCCCTGGATCAGAAGTTTTCTTGATTCGAAAGGAAGCAGGGGGAGGACCTTCCTTACGGCCCGCAATGATCCAAAGCATCCTCCCACCACCTTCTGCGCATGGGTCATAAAGGTGAGTTGGGGCTCAAACCAAACCCCAAGACTCTTAACTTTCTCCTTTGGGGGTGGTAGGTCCCCCATACAGGGAGGCCAATGGGCGGAGGACAGAGATGGGAGTGGGTGACCCATGACCATAATCTCGGTCTTCGCTCCATTGAGTCTAAGTTTAGAGGCAGTCATCCAAGAAAAGATAGCTGACAGGCAACTTGACAAATCAGATGGGTGTCCCCTTTGTTGTGACAGCGAGACGATGAGTTGAGTGTCGTCTGCATAACTAATAGATTTGATCCCGAAGGGGGCTACTGCCTCCTCTAACGGGGCCATATAGACATTGAACAGTGTGGGGCTCAGGGAGGAGCCCTGCGGCACCCCACACTGCAAGGGGACGGGTTTGGACATTGAACCATTCTCCCAAATCCTAAACGATCTTTTATCAAGGAAGGACTCGAGCCATCTAAGAGCCGACCCTGTAATGCCCAACTTGGCAAGGCGCTGGATCAAGATTGGGTGGTCGACGGTATCGAATGCAGCGCTTAGATCCAGGAGGATCAGAGCTGCAGATTCCCCTGAATCTAAGATGCATCTTGCTTCCTCAGTAGCAACTAGAAGGGCAGTGTCTGTATTCTGACCCGGGCGAAAACCAGTTTGGGAATCGCTCAGGAGACCATATTTTTCCAAATAGTCTGAGAGCTGCCTATTCACCAGCTTCTCAGCCACTTTGCCCATTCCTGGAAGCAAGGAGATTGGACGGTAGTTGACCATGTCCAAGGGATCCAATCCTGGTTTTTTAAGGAGTGTTTTGATTTTAGCTTGCTTCCAGCTGGGGGGGACAATGCCTGTGGCGAATGAGGTGTTTAGGAGCTCTGTGGCCATAGGTGAGATCGTACCCAAAATTTGTTTAAGGATGTGCATAGGGGCTGGGTCAGATGGGGAGCCACTTTTTATGATTGCTAAGGTGTTACTAAAGTCTTCCCTGGTGATGGCACTGAAGGCCTCGAGCTGGGGGCTGGGAGAAACGGAGGTAGGGGCTTCTCTCGAAAGTAAGGAGGGCATTTGGGGAAGGCTGTCTAGGATTTTTTGAATTTTGCTGTCAAAAAACTCCGCTAACTGATCGCATCTTAATTCGGGGTCCCTGTGTATGGTTATAGGGGCAGGGATTTTGAGCAATTGATTAACAATTTTGAAAGTTTCCCTGGTGGAGTTAGCTGATGTTTTAATTTTCTCCTTAAAGAATTCTGTTTTAGATTTCTGCCGTGCAGCTTTGTAGAGTCTCGGAGCGGCCTGGTAGGAGGTTTTACTTAGAGTTGACCAATCTTTCCTCCACTTCCTTTCTGATTTCTTACAGGCTTTCCTGAGGTCTCTCAATTCAGTAGTAAACCAGGGGGATTTGAAGGTACTGCTCTTTTTTGTTTTTAGTTTAAGAGGAAGGACCGTGTCCAGGGAGTTAGTGAGCCAATTATTCAAATTTTCATCCGCCAGAAGTGGATCAGGTTCTGTGACTGGAGTCGATTGTTCAAGGGCCCGAGTGAGATCTCCCACCGATAGCCTCGGCCAGTCTCTCTGAAGTATTTGAGGGCACGTGGCCCGGACTGTTTCAGGGTGGATTTCCCAAGAGAAAGGGACCAGAAAATGGTCGGACCACGGTAGGGGCAGGGGAGATTGAGCTCTCAGCTTGGGGAGATTAGAAAAGATGGGGTCTAACAAATGACCTTTATTGTGGGTAGATTCCCTATTTATGAGATTCAATTCAAAAGCTTTTAGATTTGAAATCACATCGACTGCTGTTTTATCATTGGGATCGTCAAAATGCAGGTTCAGGTCTCCCAGAACCAAGAAATTGGAGGACCGAGCTGCGGCTGCTAAAGTGGATTCTAAAAGGGAATCTAAAAATTGTTTTAGGTTACCCGGCGGGCGGTAAATGAGGAATCCCGAGAGGGAGGATGTCGGTGTCAATTGAATATTGAAACCCGTGCTCTCCGTGTCTAAGATTCCACTATCCTCCAATCTACAAGTCAGGGATTCCTTGTGTCTCATGACATGTCTCATCTGTGGCACTGTACTTTCCAGGGGGAACCCTGCCAAAAAATATTCATTTGGGAATCATACAATGATGCGCCATATGCAACGCCGGCACCCAAACAACTATTCTGCGGCAGAGGTCAGAGAACTAGTAAGAAACCCTCCCCAATCTTCTCCCAGCACCTCCAAAAGCAAACAACCCACTCCATCGGGTCCAGAGACAAGGGAGATGGTCCCAAATATCCAACCCCAGTTTGGAGATTACAAAATAGTTTGTATATTTTGCGGGACTACAATTTCCTATGGGGCGCAAAGTATAAAACGAATCAAAACGTGCTGGAGACAACCACAACTGCAGAAAGAAACCTTAATTTTTTCCTGATTTTTTTTGCTCCAGTTGAGCCGTTTACAATTCCCTGTTTTTTGTTTGTCCCCATAAAAATTACAAAAAAAATATAAAATTGTTCATAAAAGCCAAAAAAAGTAAAAACATGTTCAAAAAAACAATAAAACAACAAAAAGAATAAAAAAACAGTTCTTTTTAGAATTACCTCCAATTTATAAAAAAATGCTACATTTTTTAAAAACTCTGTCATTCTTTTTTCTCCTGGGTATGCGTGCCGGTACGCACACCGGGGCGCGCACCCCAAACATTTTTTTAAAAATAATATGAAGGAGTGAGCATGAGAGAAGGGGACAGAGAGAGTGATGCTAAGAGAAAGAGAGCTAGAGGGAGCAACACAGAGGGATTGTGTAATAGATAGTAAGACAGAGAAAAGGTGTAATAGGGTGTAAGTGAGAAAAGGAAAATAAATAAGGGAGGGAAAGAAGGGAAGAGAGAGGAAGAAGACTAAAGCAGAGGTACTGGGAGAATGTGAGTGGGTGTTGAAAGTAAAGGGAAGGACAGTAAAGGATGGGGAATGAGGGGTAGTGACAGAACCGGAGTAAAGGAACAGCGGTGAGGGAGGGTGAGAAAAGAGCAGTGAGTGTAAGTAAAGAGGGGTGAAAGAGGGTGGATAAAAGTGTATAAGGGTAAGACATGGGGGTGACAGAGAGAAAGTAAGGAGTGACAGAAAGGGACTGAGTGAAGCAGCAAAGAAAGGTAAGTAAGGGAGTGTGGGTGAGTTATAGGGAGTGAGCATAATGAAAGAGTAGTGACAGAGTGAGGGGACAGAGACAGTGAGGGTAAGAGAGACAGAGTGAGGTAACGGGAGTGAGCAACTGTGAGGACAGACTGACTGAGAGAAGGAGTGAGAGGAGTGGAGTAAGTGAGTAAGGGAAAGGGAATGAGTGAGGGAGCGAAGGAAGGGAACAGAGGGTAAGGGAAGTAAAGCAGGGGGACTGAAAGAAGTTGAATGTGGTAGGAGAGTAAGGGTAAGAGGAGTAAACATGGAGGATAAGAATAAGTGAGGGAAGCAGAGTAAGGAAACGGGAGTGAGGTAGGGTGAGAGAATAGTAGTGAGGTTAAAGCAAAGGGTGATGACAAACTACATTTTTTTAGTCACACTTACCATATAATTAATGTAAACTTAATTACATGTTTTAACTACACTTTGTATCTGTGAAAGAGAGAAGAAAAAATAAGTTATAATTAGTAAAATATATATTTTAAAATAGAAGAGACAGGTCAAGAGGTTAAAAATCATAAAAGTGTACTAAGAAATAAAGTAAGAGTGAAGGACGCAGAAAGGGAAATAAAGTAATGTAGAAGGACAAAAAGAAGGGAAAAATATAGAATATAAAATATAGAAGGAGAGCAAATTACTAAGAGTAAGGCAGATACATTCAGTGACAGAGAGGAAGAGAAGAAGAGATAAATGAACTGAAGGTAAGAAAGATACTAAAAAAATGTAAGTTAGCAAAACTAAATAAGGAAAGAGGAGTAAGTAAAAGGGGAATGACTGAGAGGGAAAGGAGTCTGATTGAGGATGCATTTACAAGAATGAGGAATGGAAGATGACTGAGAGTGAGTGAAGGGGAGTCATAAAGTGAAGGGATGAAGGGAGTGAGGATAGTATGGAAGGATTGAGGGAAAAGGAGTGAGGAAGTTAGTAGACAGAGGGACTAAGGGAAGGACTGACTGAAGTGGAGTACAATGAGTGAGGAAAGGAAAATGAGTAAGGGAGCAAAAGAAGGAAAGAAAGCGGAAGAGTACTACAGTGGTACTGAGAGAATGTGATTCGGTGATGAAAGTAAAGAGAAGGACACTGAAAGATAGGAAATGAGGGGTAGTAATGGAACCGGAGTAAATAAAAGAAATGGGGTGAAGAACGATGAGAGAGGAGCAGTGAAGTTGTTGTAAGAGAAATGATAGAAGGTAGATAAACACAAGTGAGCATAACACAAGGAGAGTGAGGGACTGAGGACATAGAGGTAGTGAACGAAAAACAGAGAGAAGAGGCCAAAAGAAAGGAGCAAAGAAAGATAAGTGAGGGAGAGTGGGTGAGTTATAGTGACAGAGTGCGACAAAAGAGGTGAGTGAGTAAAGAGGAATTACTAAAAGAGCAAAGGAGGAAAAGACGGAAAAGGGAAGTAAAGCAGAGAGACGAAAGCTGAAAAGTGGTGCAAGGGAGAGGGGGATGCAGACAGTTGAAATGGGAAAGGAACGGGGGTGAAACAGAGTGAGAGAAAGGCAGTGTGAGTGATTAAAGAGAGCTGAAAGAGGGTGGAAAAAGGAAAGTGAGGGTGAGACAATGGGAATACAATATAAATTATACAATACAAACTATAGAATAACTTGTACAACATGTTAGATAGTTTATTTTTGCTGTTCTCAGAATATATTGAATTTCACTAAAAACAGTGAGTTCAAACTACTCATCATATGACAGCGGGAAAAAAAACACAATCTAAAAGATTGTGTTTAAAAAAAACCATATAATCTTAAAAATCACATATGTACACTAATCTTTGATTCACTTACTTTTCCTTTAAGCCAAATAGTACATCATGACGGTCCTTTTCGTTGGAAAATACTCTGCTGTTCTCTAAAACTTCCATTTCATCGACTTTCTATAAGAAAAGCTCCAAGAACATCTGAGATATTTTTCAATGTTTTCATTTCCTCCTTGTGTTCAGTCATGACTCTTTGCTCATTCCTTCACTTTTACTTAAGGCCAAATAGTGTCAGATGTATCAGCATGTTTTCAAATTACTCAAAAAAAACTCTGAAATTACGGTTTTCCCGACGTTCTGAAAGAAAAGCTCACACAACATTTTCACAATGTTTAAATATTCATATTTCCATCTCTGGCTCACTCATATTCAACATTTCCTATAATACTGATATCACTTACTATGAGATCCACTTACAGTACCTATATGACAACTAGAATTTTTATATTATCTTGATCACTTTTAGTCACAATATAATTTTAAACAGCAGACTAACTTTTATTAACTGCTCCTGTCTTCATAGGCCAATTACCTTTACATAAATTTTGGTTCTAAAAACACTAGGTATGAATTTTTTAAGTCAAAAGGCAAACGTTGTTTGAAAGTCAAATGAGTATCATTACATAGCTTCCACCCTTTTTTGCATTTTAAATAACATGTGTAATGCCCTGATGTTGTCGAAGGACCGTCATGATAAATAATAGCTACAGTAGCAAAGGTTCTTCCTGAAATTGATAACTGAGAAGTCACAAAATTTTTAATAGAAGTTGTCAATTTAGTTCCATCAGGTCTACATCGTTGGAACATTAAAATGACATACTGACCATAAGTTTGTATAAATAATGTGGACAGCATTGCACTCTTACATTGGGTACACTCCATATTGTGACCAGCTGCTTTAACTAGATTATTAAAAGACACTGATTTGCAGTCTGGTAAAGTCAAATATATAAATCTATCAGTGTCTATTCTAGTACTACTTGATAAACTACAATTGTCGCAGTCATGCTGCCATTGATAAGAAAGGCCAAAAAGAGTTTCTACTTCTACACCTTCATCTTCCAAAACAACAAACATATACATTAAAAATTCCTGACAATCCTGCTGAATATTCTGTGAACATTGATTTTGACCAGAACATATGTCTAAAAGATTTCGAATTTCTGAAACACTTTCTATTTTTGCTCTATCACTGCTACATTTCTCAAACACAGAATTCAATAAACAGCAGAATCTTTGATCCCGATTTTCAACAATCTGTTCTTGTAAAGTTTGAAGGAAAAAACAACATTAACCACTACATTAGCATAGCAGTTGACACCAGAACTGTTTTCAAACTGAAATTCAACAACATCTTCAACAGAATCCTTTTTCTTTCTGCTTACAATTACAGTTTCATCTACTTTTTGTCTTTTTGCTACTACCTCACTGCAATTATTCTCATTTCTTCTTTTTCGGCCTACCACACGTTTTTCAAACAGAGGATATTGAGGCAAATGTGGAGCATACTCTCTTCTTAACCTATTGTATTCTTTAACACAATCTAGATCTGCACAAATCTTTGTCTCATCACACTCAATCAAGTACAATCCTGATAAAGTTCTGACTTGTGATAATGCCACATATGCCATACCCTCTTTAAACACAGTACTTCCAATGTTCACCAAAGCACTATCTACACTTAAACCTTGAGATTTATGAATTGTCACCACATATGCCAAACGAACAGGAAACTGTTTTCGGCGAACATATAAGTCTTTTACAAGCAAAAATCTAGCAGAACAACGACTGATTTGTTGTACTTGCTCAATGCTATCAAATTTAGTTTTTAAAAATTCAATTCCATCTCTATTTCTGTAATATAGAAATTCAACAACATGACCCATTGATCCATTTACCAGACCTCTTTCAACATTTAAATTCCTTCTCAAAATTATACGACAATTTAAACACACATTCAGAGTCTTTTCAAAACCAGCAGTTTTAGATATACTCTTCTCTAATGAATCCAATTTTGATTTAAAATTTTCTGACAAAATAATTGTTGCTTCCATATGCTCTATTTTATCTATAGCTTCCAGTTTCACAATCTCTTCATTTTCTAACTTTAACATTTTGTTGTTGAAGATGGAACATTCTTGCAGAGTTGGCATCAAACACATCCCAGATTTGTTCTCAGTAATTTTCTTAAAAATATTCTCTGGAAGAATGTTTTCATTTGGATACAAATTTGAAATTAATCATGCATGTAAAGCTTCTTTCCCATGCTCACTTACTTTTCCGATTCTTACATCTTGTAGAGTATTTTTATAATCTTCATCCTTTGCCTGTCGCATATTTTGAAGCAGTTCTGCATATTTGAAATGTAACCATATATTAACGTTTCCAATGCTTCCTAGGCACTTCCTGGTATCTTCATGTGTGAGCAATTTAAACACTGGTTGTCGTTTCACTGGAGTCAACTGCAGTGGATCTCCAAAAACAACAATGTGTTTCCCTCCAAATAACACATCATACTCTGTTCTAAGAATTTCTTGCATTCTCAAATGCACAAAAGCAAGCATTAGATTTGAGACCATGCTTACTTCATCAATGATAAGAAGTTTCATTTTCTTCAGGACTCTGGAAACTTCAGAACACGCATCTCCAGATAGCTTGTGGTATTGCAATTTATTGTCATGCTCAACTGGTAGCATCAGTAAACGATGTAAAGTAATCCCTTTAATGTTATGTGCTGCCAGCCCAGTTGGAGCGGTAACAACACAAGACAGCGGTGATTCAGTCCTTTTCTGCAGATAAGTTGCAATTGCTTTAATCAGAAAACTTTTTCCAGTTCCCGCTTCTCCACTCACGTACAGTCGGACAGGCTTAAATGATGTACATGAGCACTCTTTTTTCTCATGACTGAATCCATGTTCAATCTGTTCTGTGACTTCGTCATATATTGTTTCTGCTCAACGTTTAGTTGTTTCACCAAATCTTCTAAGTTAACTACATCCTCTTGAGCTTGTTCCATAGCTCTTTCCACCTCATCCATGGCAGTGGCAGCTTCATTTTCGATAATTGGTCCTCCTAGTGGATCCTGACAAAATGAAGTAGAACTCTGACTGTCTTGAGAACTGTCTCTAGCAATCTCTACAGCATTTGTGGCTTCTTGCTCTATTTCTTTGTTCAACATTTGCAGATAATTTGGAAAAACAGGACATTCTATGGTATCCTTGGTTGCATTAAAAGAATCTTCGTAACAGAGAAAATCTCCAAGTAGTTCCTCTTCTGTACGCCATGGCTTAAAGAGTTGCAAAAGAGCTAAATAGTAAAATTCTCTTTTGTCTGGAGATTCGCCACTCAATTTTCGATGATTAATCAAATGGCCTTTGCTCTGCTTCACTAGACATCCTTCACACCCAATGACAGCATATATTCCATTACTGATATCTTCTGTGATGTTCCTCTTATAACTATAGTTTTGCAGAACTTCATACAAACAACTGTTCTCAAGATGACTACTTCTATTTGGATAGTATGTATGCTTATGTATAAGCGTAAAACTTGTTACCTTAAACTGTTTTCTTCGGTAGTTTTCGGAACAGCACATGTTGAATACTCTTCAATGAAACTCATCACTGTGTCATCCGAATCTGTTCCAAATTTGGGTGCATCTTTAATCCATAACAACATATGTATGTGAGGAGCACCTCTCGCTTGATACTCCTTTCTCCAAAAGAAATCCAAAACCTCCCCAAGGGGAGGATTTTTTTTGTTGGTAATAAAAGACATCATAGCTTCAAATCTATGATTGAAATATCTGCATACATTCACTGGATCCAAAGAACACAGTTCCCCAGGTGTTTTGAATTCTATATTTTGTATGTTTGCATTTGCCTCTTGTAGAAATTGAAGTAATTCGTCCCATGCATACTCAGCACAGCTAAGAGTGAGGAACCATGTAGGAGTTCCTAAGTTTCTTAGCATACATTTCAATTCCCCATGACGATGGAACCAATACTCGTTTGTACCACGCTGACATGCCATGAGATTGATTAGCTGAGATTCCAAAATACTGTCTTGCAGATTGACTTTCTCCATAAAGTCCCTCGCCGAAACATTTTGCAGATGTGGTCCACTTTTCAGTATATGGTTCACTGCATAAGAAAGCCCAGACAAGTCACTTTCATACAGTAGATGAAACAGATACGGAATGCATTGACGAAACCTTGGATCTTCAGCATATAATCCTAAAGTCCGGTATTCAGATGCAGGAATTTGAACTGGTCGATCGTCTTAACGTCCACCTTGACCTGTTGGAAATAACTGTAGAAAACAACGAGCTTCCAAACTTTCTTCCCATACACTAATGGGACTTCCTTTTGCTGCTTTCATTTGAAACAAGTCAATTGCATTTCCCATTACTTCTTTGGAATGCAAAGGATGAACAGTATAATGTTCATATATTTCTTCACTTCTACACACATCAACTTTTTCAATTTGGCCAGCTGAACAATCAATGTCTTCTTCTGCAACTGTTTCCTCTGCTCCAACACATACATGTTTGTAGTACTCATTGTTTTTGACCAAATACAACGTTGCCTTTTTGACTTTCTTGACATCCACTAAATATTGCCAGATTTTCTTACTCTTTGTCGGAACCCCATTAACTAGAATAACCATAGGTTCCTCTTCCACTTTTTCTACACCAATTGTATCAATATTTTTCTTGAAATCTAGAGGCAAATAAAAAACTCTTCCCTTTAATCCTCTCTGTAAATCTGAAGGAGGCAATTTCCCTATCTTAGGCTCCATGCGAACAATAGCCTGAAAAGGATGCACACATTAAATCAGAATAGACTCATAGGTATTTAAATCCATCAACTCAGAAGGAATGTCTACCAACTCCAGATTATTATGAACAGCTCTAGCAGGCATTCTGTTTTCATTTAATTTATTATAACAATATTTACAAATACGTTGATCGGAACCCAAATCAAAACAATTTTCTACCAACAAATAAGTTGCAAAATCCTTCCACTCATTATTATTTACCTTTTCGCTTTTTACATATAAATCAACTAATCTAGGTCCAGATGTAGGAGAGCAAATACCGGTCGGTAACGGACGAATTCGGCCGTTACCGACCGGTATATTGGATTCGGCATGTAGGGGGCATGTCATTTACAGAATCGGTAAATTTACCGATTCGGTAAATATACAGAATCGGTAAAATACCGAATCGGTAAATTTACCGATTCTGTAAATGAGATGTAGGTGGCACTTCAAAGAGTGCCACAGGCCCTTAAATGTCGGTATTTTACCACCCAATCCTATTGGGTGGTAAAATAACGAATTCAGGTGTGCATGCACATCTGTGCATGCACACCTGTGCCATGTGACACACAGACATGCCCTTAGGGCATGTATGTGTGCCACATGTCACACATGCCTGTAGTTTGGGTGCTAGAGGGTGTCAAAGTGACACCCCCTGCACCCTTGCAGGATTCGGTATTTACCGATTCGGTAAATACCGAATCGGTATTTCCCATTGATTCCTATGGGCTTCACAGCCCATAGGAAGCGTAAATGCTTATACATATGACCCGTGCTCTGTTTTGTAAATGTTATTTAAAAAAAGATTTCGGGCACATTAATTGGTTTTACATTATTGACAAGGCTTAGATAGTATCTGCATGATTAAAAAAATATATTAGCACATTTCACAATCATGTCACCTGTGTTTCCTCAGATTAGTAAGCAGATTGTGCAGATGAGGTGAGGCCTGTCCAGGGGTGCAGAGGAGGTGAGGCCTGTGTCCAATAGTGCAGTGGAGAAGACTCACCTCCTCTGACCCTTGGGCAAGCCTCACCTCCTCCGTGCCCCCTGGACAGGCCTCAATGTATTGGGTATAATTGATGGTAACGGGGGGCAGATGAGGTGAGACCTGACCAGGAGTGCAGATGAGGTGAGGCCTGACCAGGAGTGCAGATGAGGTGAGGCCTGTCCAGGGGAACAGAGGAGGTGAGGCCTGTGTCCAAGAGTGCAGTGGACAGGACTTCATGAAGCTTCTCCCCCACTGCACTCTTAGAAACAGGCCTCACCTCCTCTACACCCCTGGACAGGCCTCTCTCCCACTACACTCTTGAACACAGGCCTCACCTCCTCTGCACCCCTGGACAAGCCTCACCTCATCTGCAACCCTGAACAGGCCTCACCTCCTCTGCACCCCTGGACAGGCCTCACCTCATCTACACCCCTGGACAGGCCTCACCTCATCTGCACCCTTTTACCATCAATAATACCCAATACATGTAGGCCAGTCCAGGGAGCACGGAAGACGTGAGGCTTGTCCAAGGGTCAGAGAAGGTGAGTCCTGTCCATTGCACTCTTGGACACAGGCCTCACCTCCTCTGCATCCCTGGACATGCCTCACCTCATCTCCACATTCTACTTCCTAATCTGAAGAAACACAGGTGACATGATTGTGAAAGGTTCAAATATATTTATGTAATCTTGCGGACACTATTTATTCCGTCTCCAAAATGTAAAAGCCATTAATTTGCCCCAAAATGGTTTTACCAGTAACATTTAAGAAACAGAGTGCAGGTCCTATGTACAAGCATTCCATTTCACCCTGGACAAGTCTCAATGTATTAGGTAAAATTAATGGTAACAGAGTGCAAATAAGGTAAGGCCTTTCCATGGGTGCACATGAGGTGAGGCCTGTCCAGGGGTGTAGATGAGGTGAGGCTTGACCAGGGGTCAGAGGAGGTGACACATGTGTCCAAGAGTGTAATGGGGGACAGGCTTGTCCAAGGGTGTAGATGAGGTGAAGCTTGTCCAGGGGTCAGAGGAGGTGAGGCCTGTGTCCAAGAGTGTACTGGGGGAGAGGCTTCTCCAAGGGTGTAGATAAGGTGAGGCCTGTCCAGGGGTGCAGAGGAGGTGAGGCCTGCCCAGGAGTCAGAGGAGATAAGTCCTGTTCAAGGATGTGGAGGAGGTGAGGCTTGTGTCCAAGAGTGCAGTGGGGGAAAGGCCTGTCCAGGGGTGCAGAGGAGGTAAGTCCTGTGTCCAAGAGTGCTGTGGACAAGACTCACCTCCTCTGACCCCTAGACAAGCCTCACCTCCTCCGTGCCCCCTGGACAGGCCTCAATCTATTGGGTATAATAGATGGTAACAGGATGCAGATGAGGTGAGACCTGACCAGAGGTGCAGATGAGGTGAGGCCTGTCCTGGGGAGCAGAGGTGGTGAGGCCTGTGTCTAAGAGGGCAGTGGACTGGACTTCATGAAGCCTCTCCCCCACTGCACTCTTAGACACAAGCCTCACCTCCTTTGCACCCCTGGACAGGCCTCTATCCCACTACACTCTTGAACACAGGCCTCATCTCCTCTGCACCCCTGGACAAGCCTCACCTCATCTGCAACCCTGAACAGGCCTCACCTCATCTGCACCCCTGGACAGGCCTCACCTCATCTACACCCCTGGACAGGCCTCACCTCATCTGCATCCTGTTACCATCAATTATACCCAATACATTGAGGCCTGTCCAGGGAGTACGCAAGACGTGAGGCTTTTCCAAGGGTCAGAGAAGGTGAGTCCTGTCCATTGCACTCTTGGACACAGGCCTCACCTCCTCTGCATCCCTGGACATGCCTCACCTCATCTCCACATTCTACTTCCTAATCTGAAGAAACACAGGTGACATGATTGTAAAAGGTTCAAATATATGTATGTAATCTTGCAGACACTATTTATTCCGTCTCCAAAATGTAAAAGCCATTCATTTGCCCCAAAATCGTTTTACCAATAACATTTAAGAAACAGAGTGCAGGTCCTATGTACAAGCATTCCATTTCACCCTGGACAAGTCTCAGTGTATTAGGTATAATTAATGGTAACAGAGTGCAAATAAGGTAAGGCCTTTCCAGGGGTGCACATGAACTGAGGCCTGTCCAGGGGTGTAGATGAGGTGAGGCTTGACCAGGGGTCAGAGGAGGTGACGCCTCTGTCCAAGAGTGTAATGGGGGACATGCTTGTCCAAGGGTGTAGATGAGGTGAGGCTTGTCCAGGGGTCAGAGGAGGTGAAGCCTGTGTCCAAGAGTGTACTGGGGGAGAGGCTTCTCCAAGGGTGTAGATGAGGTGAGGCCTGTCCAGGGGTGCAGAGGAGGTGAGGCCTGTCCAGGAGTCAGAGGAGATTAGTCCTGTTCAAGGATGTGGAGGAGGTGAGGCTTGTGTCCAAGAGTGCAGTGGAGGAAAGGCCTGCCAGGGGTGCAGAGGAGGTAAGTCCTGTATCCAAGAGTGCTGTGGACAAGACTCACCTCCTCTGACCCCTAGACAAGCCTCACCTCCTCCGTGCCCCCTGGACAGGCCTCAATCTATTGGGTATATTAGATGGTAACAGGATGCAGATGAGGTGAGAACTGACCAGAGGTGCAGATGAGGTGAGGCCTGTCCTGGGGAGCAGAGGTGGTGAGGCCTGTGTCTGAGAGGGCAGTGGACTGGACTTCATGAAGCCTCTCACCCACTGCACTCTTAGACACAAGGCTCACCTCCTTTGCACCCCTGGACAGGCCTCTCTCCCACTACACTCTTGAACACAGGCCTCATCTCCTCTGCACACCTGGACAAGCCTCACCTCATCTGCAACCCTGAACAGGCCTCACCTCATCTGCACCCCTGGACAGGCCTCACTTCATCTACACCCCTGGACAGGCCTCACCTCATCTGCACCCTGTTACCATCAATTATACCCAATACATTGAGGCCTGTCTAGGGGGCACGGAGGAGGTGAGGCTTGTCCAAGGGTCAGAGGAGGTGAGTCCTCTCCACTGCACTCTTGGACACAGGCCTCACCTCCTCTGCACCCCTGGACATGCCTCACCTCATCTGCACAATCTACTTCCTAATCTGAGGTAACACAAGTGACATGATTGTGAAATGTGCAAATATATTTATTTAATCATGCAGACACTATTTATTCCTAGTCAAAAATGTTAAAGCCATTCATTTGCCCCAAAATCGTTTTTCAAAGATGATTTAAGAAACAGAGCGCAGGTCCTTTGTACAAGCATTCCATTTCTCTACTGAAACCTCACTATTTTACAAAATACAATTCCTCTCTCTTGCAAACATTGATACCAAGCATTATCAAAAACCATGACACAAACCAACAAGAAAAAAGCACAATCTGCTTCCTAATCTGAGGTAACACAGGTGACATGATTGTAAAAGATTTCAAATATATTTATTTAATCATGCAGACACTATTTATTCCTTCTAAAAAATGTAAAAGCCATTCATTTGCCCCAAAATAGCTTTTTTAAATAACATTTAAGAAACAGTGCGCAGGTCCTATGTACAAGCATTCAATTTCACTACTGAAACATCACTATTTTACAAAATACAATTCTATCTTGCAAATGTTGATACCAAGCATTATCAAAAAACATGACACAAACCAACAAGAAAGAATCTCAATCTGCTTCCTAATCTGAGGTAACACAGGTGACATCATTGTAAAAGTTCAAATATATTTATTTAATCATGCAGACACTATTTATTCCTTCTCAAAAATGTAAAAGCTATTCATTTGCCCCAAAATCGTTTTTTAAATAACATTTTAGAAACAGAGCGCAGGTCCTATGTACAAGCATTCAATTTCACTACTGAAACCTCACTATTTCACAAAATACAATTCCTCTATCTTGCAAATGTTAATACCAAGCATTATCAAAAAACATGTCACAAACCAACAAGAAAGAAGCTCAATCTGCTTCCTAATCTGAGTTAACACAGGTGACAGCATTGTGAAAGGTTCACATTTATTTCTTTAATCATGCAGACACTATTTATTCATTCTCAAAAATGTAAAAGCCATTCATTTTCCCCAAAATCGTTTTTCACGTCACATTTAAGAAACACAGCACAGGTCCTATGTACAAGCATTCCATGTCACTACTGAAACTTCACAATTTTACAAAATACAATTTCTCTACGCAGCAAAATCTTTTTACCAAGCATTATCCAAAAACATGACACAATGCAACATTAAAATACCACAATGTGCTTCCAAATCTTCTCCATAGAGCATACAAGTCTCTATCTATATTAAATGAATCATTACTCACCTTTACAAATGTTTTGGGAGATTGAGAACAGTGTCAGACACACACACCAATATTTCTTTAGCAGAGCAAAAGGTATGCACTCCAGACACTGCAACCATGAATGGCACAGAAAACCTCTAATTCTACACACATATCCTTCATGTTAACCAATTAAAACTCTTTCCTCACTATTTCAAAACTAACACCCTTCCCCCCTCAGCCCTTTCTGCCTGTTACCATAGCAACTCCCTCCTCACTGAGCTCTCAGGTTTCAAAGTGTATTCTACAATGTTGCAAATGAACTCAGCAAGGATGTTTGACCTCTCAATACACCAGCTTATCCAGTGCAATGTTTCTTTAAATGACTTTTTCTTAACCATTCAAATTACTTCTTTCACAGAACAGAACCATGCACCCTAACTTTCAGTTTTCAACTTTCGGAATCCACCAATCATTGCTTGTGATTCAAGAGCACTGAAACTCCACATTTTATTTTTTGCAAACTCCTACTGTTCCAACTGCCATTTCATTTCCACACTTCATCTGAGTGCACCAGAACCTCCTCTCACCATGTATTCTGTCTGGATTATTGGACATAGCTACATCCACTGGGCTCAAAGGTACGCAGCTATCAGAAATTTTCACAACCTTGATTTACCAAATGTGGACATCAAGTGGATTGGCCAGAGAGGATTGGGATGTCACTAATTGATACCATTGGTGAAAACCTTTTTGCATCTGCCACACCCTCACCTCATAATTCTGCACTGTGGTGGAATTGACGTAGGCACTTTGACTGGGGTAGGTCTGGAAATGCTTTTAAAGGACACCTTTGAGCAATTGATGGCACTTTTTCCACAAACTGCCTTGGTATATTCCAATATATGCCAAAGACAGAAATGGAAGTGGTCCAACCAATTTTGTCCACAATTTGAGAAAGCACGGAAACATGTGAATAAATCTGTTTCTGCTTACATGAGAGACTATGGAATGTGTTCAATATACAACAATAACTTGCGTTACAACATGCAAGATATCTACACAGGAGATGGTGTGCACTTCTCAGATGAGGGGAATAGAATATTCCTCCTGAATTTAAGACTGTGCATTGGAACCTACTTGTAGGTACCTAAATCAGCCACAGAACCCAAAAGCTCTTTTCAGGGCTACGCTACCTCTGATCACTCAAAATGATTATTCTACTCTAACTTTTTTCACTATTTTTCACAAAAGTACGCTCCCCAGTATGCTCCCCGGTGCGCGTACCATGCGCTCCCCCCGCGAAAATTAAAAAAAAAAAATGTTGGGCCTATATGGGCCTCCTAAGCCCCCCTCAGAAAACCTAGGGGGTCAGGGGGTGTCTACCGTGCCCCCTTTTACCCATTCCCAACATTGTTTGTCCTCCATCTTGTGTCTCAATTCTACCGAAACACAAGATGGAGGACTCCAGTAGCGCTGCCAATGCGCGCACCGGGGCGCTCCCCAAAAAATTTGGAAGTCAATTTACATAAAAACCACTGGAGATACTTTCACCAAATATAGAATAGGCCCTACTACATACCAGTCCCTACCATTTTCCCAAATTTGGTGGAATTCCATTGAGCCATTTGGACTGTAGCCCTGTCTAAATATCCTGAGGTAAATTACATGACAAAAACACATATGAAAGTGTTAGAATTTACAACCAATTAAAATGTTACTTTCGTTTTGTATTTTTATGAGCTGACATTTGATTGATTATGTACATGAATATATATGAAAAATGAGAGGGAAACACGGCCATTTTGACTAGTATTCCCTGAGGTACATTTATAAAGGATTTTCTCTCAAAACTTCAACTGCTTTCTGAAAGGTAAGTTGTTAATTTGTAAGGGGAACTATGTTGTGCACTTTAAGTTAATTTGAAAAACGTTTTCTATTAGTTATTTACTGACCCTCTGTTATAGTTATAGATTGAGATAGGCTTCTCTGTTGTAGTTATGGATTTAGTTAGGCTTCCCTGGTATAAATATTAATTTACTTAGGTTTCATCACATGCACTTTTTTATATTTCTACTTCCTGCCTGATACCATACACTGCCCAAAGATAACTTCACTGTTAAAAACTCAGAAGTACCTCTCTGAATTTAAACCCAATAGTGCCCTAACTCTACTGATATAGTTATTTTTATGCAATTTACAGCAAGAAAATGGAAGGGAAAGAAGAGACAATGAATATTTCTTTCGAAATTACAGATGAGGACATTCTTCAACAAGATTTCCTTGACTCAGATTTTATGGATGAGTCTCTGGACCAAGAATTAATTGACTATTTAAAAAGAATGGAATCATGCAATCAAAATTTTCAGAAGATTCCAGATGATCGGATGTTGGAAGTTTTATTAAATTATTAAAGTTCTAAACAATAAATTAATATTTAATAATTAAAAATTGTTTGAGACAATATACATTTTTATATGTAATTCGTGAAGTAGTACCAAAAATATTATAATATAAAGTGAGACTTACAGTATACTGTGCAATTTTTTTGTGTTACATAGTAAGTTTGCTCATAGTCACTTCCTTTCTCCCACTATATTATCTCCAATGTGTATTTGACATCTCTTTTTCATCTCCTGCCTCCTTTCTCTCACTGTCTGTCTCTAATGCACCATATCACCACCAATTTTGTGTAGATTCAGAAGAGAGTAAAATGTAATACTTGAAAACATCGTAAGGGAGCAGGGTAGACTACCCATGATCCCCTAGGCCTTATCAGGGAGTGCTTAAAGGATCTGTTTCTACTTTCCTGACAGACTATGGTATGGATTCCCTATACCACAATAACTTCTGTAACAACATGCAAGATATCTACAGAGGAGACGGTGTACATTAAATTTAAGACTCTGCATTGGTACCTACATGTTGATACTTAAATCACCCACACAACACAACAACTCTATTCAGAGCTACTCTACCTCTAAGCACTTTAAATTATTATTTCACTGTTTCACTGGGTTTTCCCCATGGTACGCTCCCCGGTACGCTCCCCGGTGTGCGAACCGGGCGCTCCCCCCGCGAAAATAAAAAAAAAAACTAGGGGGTCAGGGGGGTCTACCCTGCCCTCTTTTGGTCATTTCCCCCTTTGTTTTTGCCACCTCTTGTGTCTCGATCCTACCGAGACACAAGATGGTGGCCACTCCGAACTGGTTGGAATGTTGACAGACACCCGAGAGCCAATCAGCTTTCCGCTCGCAAACTCGCCTAGCGCGCTGGTGCGCGCCCCGGTGCGCGTACCGGGGCGCGCTTATAGATATATATATATTTTTTTAACCTAAATTACTAAAAATCCACTGGAGCACATATCTTGAGACATAGCAAAGGCACATCGGGCTCCCAGTCCCTACAATTTTGCCAAGTTTGGTGGAAATCCATTCAGCCGTTCGGGCTAAAAGTGAGTCCAACCGCCCGATGGAAATTAACGTGGGGAAAACACGTTTTGGGACCCCCTTTTATCTCAGCCCCCGCTTGATGAATCCCCCCCAAACTTTCAGGGAAGGAGCGGAGTGGATCTGGCCATTATCTTGGAGAAATTCAGCCAATTCCGTCCATCAACGCCAAAGTTATTCCCAATAGAATGTTGCAGATTTCCTATGGAAACTAGGTCCTAACTATAACTACCTACTGGCGACCGCCAGTAGGTAATATTTATATTTATATATATTCACTGAAAAAACCATAGGTTTTACACACGTTATAGTTAGGAAGTAGCATTTACAAAACCTATGAAATTCACTGAAAAAACCATAGGTTTGACACCAGTTATAGTTAGCTGGAAATTTTACTGATATAAAACCAATGAAATTCCACGTTATAGTTAGTTGGACTCACTATACTTGCGCGTGTAATGCACTGCTGATGACGTCACATATTACATCACTCATGACATCACTGATGACACCATCCAGTGAATGTGTGTCTTTCTGAAAAATAAATATGTGTTATATATGTATATATTATTGAATATCTTAGTGAATACATATATTAGTGAGTAATGCTTAAATAGTTCAATATATGTATTAGTGTTTCACTTTGTGTATAAGTGCATGCATGGGTTGGTGAGTTGCTACATGTGTATGTATATAGGTTATTAGCTGTTTTTCTTAGTATCAGTATAAGTGAATGGCTGAGTCTCTGTTTGTATGTGTTTTGAAGACAGCATATGCGCAGGACTGTATGGGTGGATGAGTGTGTATATGTCTGTGTTAGTGAGTGAATGACTGTCTTATTAGTGTCTTTATCAGTAACTACATATGTTTTAATCTAGTATATGGGAATATTGATGTATATAAGTGAGTATATCTGAGAGTGAGGGATTGTAAGAGTTCCTGTTTAAATTAGTATTTTTCTATAAGTGATTTTTTAAGAGAGTAAGTATGTGTAAGTTTCCTTAGAAGTAAAGTGGTAGTGTGTGTATAGCTGTTTATGCAAATAAATGGATGTTCAATAGTTTATTTGCATGTGTGAGTATGTGTGTGAATAATTTTTGGATGACTTTCGGTGTGTAACAGGATGTGTAGGTGTATCACTACATATGATTAGTGAATATATGTATGAGTGAATATATAGAACTGTTGGTGAATTAGTGCATGTGTATATAGATGGTGGAATTATTGAATTGGTTGTTGTAACTGGTATGGGTATCTCCATTTTTTTGAAAATTTTAGTTTCTATTTTTGAATATGTGTTTCAAGGGTTAGATTACAGTGAAAGGAGGTCTGTCACTGTGTCACAAGGATGGTGTCATCAGTGATGTCATGAGTGATGTAATATGTGACGTCATCAGCAGTGCATTACACGCGCAAGTTATAGTGAGTCCAACTAACTATAACGTGGAATTTCATTGGTTTTATATCAGTAAAACTTCCAGCTAACTATAACTGGTGTCAAACCTATGGTTTTTTCAGTGAATTTCATAGGTTTTGTAAATGCTACTTCCTAACTATAACGTGTGTAAAACCTATGGTTTTTTCAGTGAATTTCATTGGTTTTTAAAATGCTAATTCAGAAATATCTCGTGTATGCAACCTATACATTTGTCAATAAAGTTCTGGCAATATTTTTTTCGGAAAAAAACAGTTTTCTTCACTGTTCAAGTTGAATAGAGACTCCTTGTAATGCGATACAGAATTAGAAAGTCTGTACCTTGCCTTTTTTTCAACGCATTAAAATTTGTCTATAAATAAAAATAGCCTTTCTAAACTTTCGTGCACGACCCGGTGTGCGCACTCTCGGCAACAGTTCTCAATAAAATGGATAGCGCATTTCCAAGCTTTCGTGCGCGACCGACTGCGCGCACCCGCCTATATATTTCGTGAAAACTTTGCAATCTGAACTTATTGAATTTCTTCATAGACCCATCAAAGAACTTATAATACGTCAAAGAGACTAAACCTAGGCTTCTTTTTTAATATTATGAACATTTTCATTAAATGTAGCCGAATGTCTTTTTAAACTTTCGTGTGTTACCGAATGTACACACCTTGGTATTTTAAAAAAAAATATAAAAGGTTTTATACTTTAACAATTGTATGCTTGAATCGAGCTCAAAAGATATATTAAATCCGAATATGTTTGAATTTACTTCTTTTCACATTTTGAAACTTCGCTGAATTAGACCGCTACTTCCAAATGGCGTACGTGACTAGATACTATCACCGCGTACACGTCCTGAGACGCGCATGTGAAGTCATGTGACTTGAAAACAACACTTCCAATTGGTTCTTAGTAGTTTCTATTCTGCAATTTACACGGAGTACTCCACCCACTTCTCTCACTATCTTTTCTACTCTCAAAAGAGAACAACGTTCAACACCCTTCGGAAGACTTTGCTGAAATGGCTGCCGCCCCTCATTCATCTTCCGAATCTGAAGGAAATGAGCGACTACCTTTAAAAAGAAAAAAGGAATCTTTTATTTGGCAATTTTTCACTTATCCTGAAGAACAAAAGAAAGTTAATGCGCCAAAACTTACCTGCACGATATGCAATAAGGTTCTCTCAAGAGGAAATCCAAGAAAAAAATATTCCTTTTCCATACATACCATGGTGCGGCATGTCAAACAAGTGCACCCTGTTGAATTTGCAAAGGCATCGACAAGAGCCCTGGCCACGCTATTACCATCAGAGGTGGCCAGCACATCTTCTGGTGGACGACCTGTATCTAGATCGAGTGCTGTGATGGACTTGAGACCATATCTTGCAAAGGTGCACATGAAATGCAACGAGTGTGGAGAAATTCTTCTGTACGGAGAGCAGAGCCTCATTCTTACTAAACTAAAAATTGAGAGTCATAAATGCCCCGAGAAAAGATAAATTTCTTCATTTCATTTTGATCCTGTGTCACACATGAAAATGTTGTTGCAAGTTTAAAAAATCAAACACAACATAACACTTGTTTTAAAAAAAAAAAAAAAAAAAAAAAGTTCTTTTCAGAACTAACTTATTGTACCAAAAAGAGCTCCAGGAGCATATTATAAAGGGGGTTTATCTCCGCTTTTTTGGCTTTCGTTCGTGCGCGACCGTGTGCGCGCACTCGCCTATATATTTCGAGAAAACGTTACAATTGCAACTTATTAAATTTCTTCATAGACCCATCAAAGAACTTATACTACGTCAAAGACACTAAACCTAGGCTTCTTTTTTATTATTATGAAAATTTTCATTAAATGGAGCCGAATGTCTTTTTAAACTTTCGTGTGTGACCGAATGTACACACCTTGCTATTTTCAAAAAAATATATAAAAGGTTTTATACTTTAACAATTGTATGCTTGAATCGAGCTCAAAAGATATATTAAATCTGGATATGTTTGAATTTACTCCTTTTCACGTTTTGAAACTTCGTTAAATTAGACCGCTACTTCCAAATGGCGTACGTGACTAGATACTATCACCACGTACACGTCCTGAGACGCGCATGTGAAGTCATGTGACTTGAAAACAACACTTCCAATTGGTTCTTAGTAGTTTCTATGCTGCGTCAATACCTACGCCTGCTTCAAGCACATGCACAGTTTTGAAACAGCATGGGCCTGAAGGGAAACGACCACTACAACGAGGCCGTTTCAACGAAAACTTTAACCACGCATGCATTACAACGCATGAGTGGTTACAACGACAGCCTTTACCACGCATACTTTTACTACGAGGTACGTAGTAAAGGCATGTGTGGTAAAGGGTACATATAAAAAAGGGGGGTTTGGGGGGGGCCCCGCCCAAAATAACGACAAACCCTATGCAAATATTATAAATAAATACAACACACCAGCAAAGTAACAGAGTAAAACGTTTATTAAATAACTATTTACATGCCAGCCTGCTGCAACATGAAAACATCACTTCCAAAATGATCAACTACCTTTAAGAAGAAAAAAAGAATCTTTCATCTGGCAATTTTTCACTTATCCTGAAGATCAAAAGAAAGTAAATGCACCAAAAGTAACCTGCACGATATGGGATTCGTTTCTCTCAAGAGGAAATCCAACAAAAAAATATTCCTTTTCCATACATACCATGGTGCGGCATGTCAAACAAATGCACCCTGTGCAATTTGCAGAGGTATCGACAAAAGCCCTGGCCACGCTATTACCATTAGAGGTGGCCAGCACATTTTCTGATCGACGACCTGTATCTCCATCGAGTGCACAGAAGGACTTGAGATATTTAACTATATATGGTCTATAACCTATGGTTTTTTCAGTGAATTTGCTCCGCCGCCCACCCCGCCCAAAATAACCACAAACCCTATGCAAATATTATAAATATATACAACACACCAACAAAGTAACAGGGTAAAATGTTTCATTAAATAACTATTTACATGTCAGCCTGCTGCAACATCGATCCAAATGCATGACACTGTTCCTGTCAAGGTAGCATAGCTGGCAGCCTAGGGGTGGAGGACCGTTGTGCAAATACCCCGGGGAGGACTCTGGATATGCTTGATTCCAGAGATTCTTCGATGTCACTGCCTTCCACAAATGGCATAAGTACTGGATGTTCGGTGCCATACTTGAGGGTTTGACCTAAAGACACGTCCTGCGGTGCCCTAGTCCAACCATCACATATACCTCCACCAGGAGACGGCGTGGGGTGCACTGGAAGGGAGAGGCGGCGCGAACGAGCCTCCCCCACCTCCCAGGTGGAGGTTTCTCAGCTACACCCCTAAAGACACGTCCTGCGGTGCCCTGGTCCAACCATCACATATACCTGCGTCAGGAGACGGCGTGGGGTGCACTGGAAGGGAGAGGCGGCGCGAACGAACCTCCCCCACCTCCCCAGGTGGAGGTTTCTCAGCTGCACCCCAGCACTTCACTCGACATACGCGGCCGGCTCCCGGGGTCCGGCGGAACTTTTAGCCTTTTGGTGACTTTTCCATTCTGGACCTTGTCCCACAATCCGTTTGACCTGAAGACACGTCCTGCGGTGCCCTGGTCCAACCATCACATATACCTGCGCCAGGAGACGGCGTGGGGTGCACTGGAAGGGAGAGGCGGCACGAACGAGCCTCCCCCACCTCCCCAGGTGGAGGTTTCTCAGCTGCACCCCAGCGCTTCACTCGACAAGCTGAGTTGCGCCCGCTCCTGCAGCACATTGCCTCGCTCGGCCAGCTCAATTACGCCTGCTCTTGCTATTACAGCGTCTCACCCGCCATCCGGCTGAATTGCACCCACTCTTGCGGTACAGCGACAGGCGGCTGCCACGGAGCTCAGGAAATGGCGGTCGGCTCCACAGACTTGGGCCTGGCCTGCAAGGATGGCTCTGGACAACCCTGAAACTTGGACGCTTCACTGCTACGGCATGGGCCCCATTCCCAAAAGCGTCCCATCAGCCTTGAAGATTCTACAAGAGTCACAGGGGCCCCCGACTCCCGCAGAGTTCCGGTGGGGAGCTTCTGCCATGATTGCTCGCAGAATGGCCACGACGTAGCCACGGGGTGCTCTCATGCTAACGCCAGCTTCAGTCTGAAACTTCCAGAAATACTGTAGACTACCAATTCAATCAGTTCCGGTGGAGCCCCAACGACGTATCGTGTTGTTGCATAATGCGTCATAAGACACGCCGCGTTAGCGCACCCGGAAGTCCTCCGGTGCGCGAGGCGCGAAGCGCAGCTTCCCGGAAGCAATCCGGGGCGCGGCGCGGAGCGCGTAACGTAAGCATAACAGGTCATGTGACTTGTTAATAAAGCTTTTCATTGGTTTAGAAATATTTTTGAGCATATTTAACTATTTTAGTAAAGACACTACACATAACCTGTTTTTCAAGTTATGTTTAATTTTAAATGAAACGGTTTACATGTTCACTTTTTATTTCCAGTAAATTTTAACAATAAATGTTTATAGTTCCATATGTACACACCTTGGTATTTTTAAAAAAATATATAAAAGGTTTTATACTTTAACAATTGTATGCTTGAATCGAGCTCAGAAGATATATTCAATCCGGATGTGTTTGGATTTACTCCTTTTCACGTTTTGAAACTTCGCTGAATTAGACCGCTACTTCCAAATGGCGTACGTGACCAGATACTATCACCGCGTACACGTCCTGAGACGCGCATGTGAAGTCATGTGACTTGAAAACAACACTTCCAATTGGTTCCTAGTAGTTTCTATGCTGCGTAAATACCTACGCCTGCTTCAAACACATGCACAGTTTTGAAACAGCATGGGCCTGAAAGTCACTGAGTGAAATATCATACATTACAGTCAGCCACTTTCAAGACGCATTCCTTCAGAGGAACACTTACCGTTTATTAGAGGTAGATCGTCCGACTCCACCGGAGGACACCCCTAATAAAAAAGACATATATATAAAATGCGGACTAGCCGCTGTATCGTACTAGCAAACTTTAACTTAAAAATCGTTAGAGAAAACAAAAGGAATCGAACAAAATCAGTAGGCCACTGATAGGATCTCTTTTTGACCTCGCTAAAATAGAAACATTAGGAACAACCCCTCATGAGAAATATGAAACTAGTGAGAGAAACCGAGCTCGAAGCCATCTTGCCCCCTTTTAGGCCCCATCACAAACATACATAGCCCCACATAGCAAAACGTGATCTTATCGCCTGCCCAACTTCAGATCTGACCCCCCCCTTTTGCTCTCATGTCCTGTCGGAATGTCCGGCTGTAGATTACAATCACATGTTACATTTGGGAGGGGAAACGACATCAGAGCGACAAATATTAGAAATATACCACACGACAGCAAAATAACACGTTAAAACGTTTTTATTCTTGAACAAAAATATATTAAAACAACTATTTACATGACAAACGGCCGCAGCAACAAACCCACAATGCATTTCATCGTCTTCTTCACGCCATCCCTGTCCCTCCTTCCCCAAAGTAGCAATGTTGGCCTACTTTCTAGTAGGGTTTTTGAGCGTCACAAAGTCTACAAAAGCCGTCGGCAACGGCCTGGGGTGGAAACCATTACGCGAATAGTCCGGAGGCGACACCATGCGCCAAGGCCTGTCCCCAGGATGAACCAAGGGATCCGTTCCTGGGGCCGTGGCAAAGAGCAGCCGGCCGCCATCGGCCGGAGAAGGCATGGGCCCGACCCTAGATGAACTTGTCTTCCCATTCTCTTCCTCTTTCGGCGCCTTGCAGGCCACGAGGGGGGGAAGTCTTGCATATGCCTCCGACCCCCCCCTCTCTTCATCGCCTGGTCCGGCCATAACAAATGTCAGCAAGACACCGTGGGGTGCACTGGGAGGGAGAGGCGGCGCGGACGAGCCTCTCCCGCCTCCCCAGGTGGAGGCCCCTCAGCTGCACCCCCAACGCTCCACGCACCCGTCAAAGGACTCGTCCACTCTTGCGGTGCAGCGACGCTCCACGCACCCGGCAAACGACTCGTCCACTGTTGCGGTGCAGCGACGCTCCACTCACCCAGCAGGGTCTCGTCCACTGTGGCGGTGCAATGATGCTTCGCCCGACAGACTTGAGTCCATCTGCTCCTGCAACCCAGTGACTGCCGGTGGTTGCAGATCTCCTAAAAATGGCGGTCGACTTTGCAGGAATGGGCCTGGCGTGAAAAGTTGGCCTGGTCGCCTGTTAACCAGAAAATGGGCCCCTGTCTTTCCTTTCAAAATGCTGCCAACAATATTTTCTGAATGGAAGACACCTGTCCAGAGGCGTTCTCCTCAACTTTGAAGATTCTACGAGAGCTGCGGAGGGCCCTCGGCCTCCGCGGGCCTCCGACCGCCCCCGATGGAAAAGGACTGCCATGATTGCCCGCAGAACGACCAAAGCGTAGCCACGAGACGTTGGCGCTCTCATGCTGACGCCAGCCTCAGTTTGAATGACCAGCATTCCGGGGCGCGGCGCCGAGCGCGTAACGTAAGCATAACAGGTCATGTGACTTGTTAATAAAGCTTTTCATTGGTTTAGAAATATTTTTATGAGCATATTTGACTATTTTATTAAAGACACTACACATAACCTGTTTTTCAAGTTGTGTTTAATTTTAAATGAAACGGTTTACATTTTATTTCCAGTAAATTTTAAATATAAATGTTTATAGTTCCATAGGCTGAAGCACGTCAGCTTCCCACCCTATGTCATACAATTCTGACAAATCGGCATCCTCATCATGTTCTTCATCATCCTCAGGATTTAAATCATCTAAGGGATCCACTTCCACTGACGTTTCAATGACAAGTTCAACGATAAGATCGAGATAAACGGATTGCTCATTATCACTCATGGTTAATGTTGTTGTTATCTTTAAAGAAAGAGAACAACAATGAGATGTTGCAGAGTAAGAGACAAATCTCAGAGACTATAATAGTAAAATTGTTTAACAAGAGTAACATTTTGCAGCTATTATTTAGCCATGTCCAGGGATGCTGAAGAGGTGAGTCCTATGTCCAAGTTTTCAGTGAACAGGACTCATCTCTTTTTAACCTTGGATAAGCCTCACCAACTCTGTGTCCCCTGCTCATACTTAAATGTAAAGGGGCAGATTTATGTTAACTGGCGCATCCCCACAGATGCACCAGTTAATGTGCACCGCTGCTCTGCCACCCATGGTGTGCCGCATTTACAATGTGGAGCACCATTGAGCAAAAACAACACAGATGCGTCACGCATCTGTGCCGCAAAAGCAGCACATTGCAGGAATCACATCGTAAGCGCTACATGTCTACTGCAATGCACAGGAGCAAGCCACAAATTGCATGGTGCATCACTCCTTATGCCTGTTTCAAACAGGCGTAAGGATTTGATTCAGCAATGCTATAAAGCTGACTCAGTGAAATCTTCTAAATTTCACTGTGTTAGTTTTACAGGGCTTTCATGCAAATGAATGCCCACCCTGCAACAAAACGCCTATATGAAACCTGACGCAGGTTTCATGTGGTGTAGAAAATGAAAATGTATATGTACATAAGCGGCGTTCATTTGTGTTCACCCTCACCGCTGTTGGAGTTAAAGCGAAAGTCACGGCACAGTGGCCCCGCCATCTTGCCCCCTTTTAGGCCCCATCACGAACATAGATAGCCCCACATAGCAAAACGTGATCTTATCGCCTGCCCAACTTCAGATCTGGCCCCCCCCCTTTTGCTCTCATGTCCTGGCGGAATGTCCGGCTGTAGATTACAATCACATGTTACATTTGGGAGGGGAAACGACATCAGAGCGACAAATATTAGAAATATACCACACGACAGCAAAATAACAGGTTAAAACGTTTTCATTGTTGAACAAAAATATATTAAAACAACTATTTACATGACAAACGGCCGCAGCAACAAACCCACAATGCATTTCGCCGTCTACTTGACGCCGTCCCTGTCCCTCCTCCCCCAAAGTAGCAATGTTGGGCTACTTTTGGGCTGCTTTCTAGTAGGGTTTTTGAGCGTCAGGAAGTCTATAAAAGCCGTCGGCAACGGCCTGGGGTGGAGAACCATTACGCGAATAGTCCGGAGGCGATACCACGCGCCAAGGCCTGTCCCCAGGATGAACCAAGGGATCCGTTCCTGGGGCCGTGGCAAAGAGCGGCCGGCCGCCATCGGCCGGAGAAGGCATGGGCCCGACCCGAGATGAACTTGTCTTGCCATTCCCTTCCACTTTCGGCGCCTTGCAGGCCACAAGGGGGGGATGTCTTGCATATGCCTCCGACCCCCCCCCTCTCTTCATCGCCTGGTCCGGCCATAACAAATGTCAGCAAGACGCCGTGGGGTGCACTGGGAGGGAGAGGCGGCGTGGACGAGCCTCTCCCGCCTCCCCAGGTGGAGGCCCCTCAGCTGCACCCCCAACGATCCACGCACCCGGCAAAGGGTTCGTCCACTGTGGCGATATAGGGACGCTCCACGAGCCGAGCAAAGGGTTCGCATACTGTGGCGGTATAGGGACGCTCCACGAGCCCAGCAAAGGACTCGCCCACTGTGGCTGTATAGGGACGCTCCACGCGCCCCGCAAAGGACTCGTCCACTCTTACGGTACAGCGACGCTCCACTCACCCAGCAGGGTCTCGTCCACTGTGGCGGTGCAACAACGATGCTTCGCCCGACAGGCTTGAGTCCATCTGCTCCTGCAACCCAGTGACTGCCGGTGGTTGCAGATCTCCTAAAAATGGCGGTCGACTTTGCAGGAATGGGCCTGGCGTGAAAAGTTGGCCTGGTCGCCTGTTAACCAGAAAATGGGCCCCTGTCTTTCCTTTCAAAATGCTGCCAACAATATTTTCTGAATGGAAGACACCTGTCCAGAGGCGTTCTCCTCAACTTTGAAGATTCTACGAGAGCTGCGGAGGGCCCTCGGCCTCCGCGGGCCTCCGACCGCCCCCGATGGAAAAGGACTGCCATGATTGCCCGCAGAACGACCAAAGCGTAGCCACGAGACGTTGGCGCTCTCATGCTGACGCCAGCCTCAGTTTGAATGACCAAAAATCCTGCAGACTACTGATTCGATCGGTTCCGGTGGAACATCAGTATGACCCGGTAGGAAAGATTGTTGCCCCTCAATTTCTTTGATTGATGGTTCATGTCACCGGTCCCTTCTGTTGCCCCTTAACGGAACTTCTGGACTGCCGAAAGAGATTCTGGTCCAACCCCGAGTTGGTGGAGACATTTTGACTATACTTGGGCCCGCCTGACCCCACCCAAAATGGTGCCGATATAAACGAAACTCGCAATTCCCCGTTGTGTTCCGGATGCTCAGACTTCAGATCATGAAATATGGATGCAGTTCTTGAAGCACATGGCGGGAGGGGATGAGTATTGCTTGAACATTCGGACAATGAATTGATATTAAGTTCTGACGCATCATTAATTACAGTATTATTGAAAGGTCGATTTTTCAACACTGATGGTACTTGCCCACAATGAATTTTCGATATGATTCTATTGCACTTATCGTACCTTGATGAAATAAAATGACCACCGACTCAGTTATGTTTTCCTCAGATAAATATGCCCTCTTGTACAGTCCCAGTCTGCTCCGTGGCTGGCCCACGTAGTTTTAGGCCTGCATTTGTGCGTCATCACTTACGTGGTTGTATGCCTGCATTTGTACGTCATCATTTTTGAATAAAGATTTTGTGAAAACCAAATATAATAGTAGCTCTTGAATTGGTAAGTTCGAATACATAGCCATTGTTTCCGATCTACGTAAAATACAGGCGAAATAAAGCAAGTCGGTTACTGAAAGGTCAAAAAGCAAAGTGCCCAGAAATAGTGAAAATGTAATTGATCCAAGTCTGTTACGTGTATTTTTTTCTTTTGTGCAACATAACGCAATCGATAAAGGTCCCGGTGTTCTGTTTTACCTTGTATGCCACATATCTCAGGGAAATTGTTTCAGGTGTACACAAAAGAAAAACTCGAATTACTAACAATTTTTGGGGCAGATTTACAAACACCTATCTCCATGGGAACGTCACTTTTTGCGATATTCCCGTGGCGATATGGGTTTCGCCCTATGTACAAGGCACCGTTGAGCCACTTACTATGGCTTAACGCTGCTTTGCAAATAAGAACCACTTTCATGCAATACTTAACGTGAAAGAGGTGGGCAGTGGGTGTTGCGATGGGCGTTCCACTGCAACAGCCATTGATTTTTTAACGCTGCCTCCTATTTACAAGGGCAGCGTAAATAGGAGACTGCGCCATAATTAAAACCAGGAAACACCTGGACTTAACTTGACGAAACGAGGATAAATGCTTTATTTCTCCTCGATTTTGCTTTTTTCATGTGTGCTGCCTTATGCAGTACACATGGAAAAAGCAAAACGCCTTGGATTTTTTATGTTCAGGAAGGAGGATCTTCCTGTACATAAACAATCTTCCCCTGCACGCAGTCACACTTGCACTATGGTGCAAGGGTGCCTGCATTGCCGCTACCCTGCTAAGTGTAGCGCAAGCGCAGGGGGAAACACAGGGCTGCACCATATTCTTGTAAATATGGCCAAAACCCTCGTTTCCGAAGTGGTGGACCGTGTCATTAAGCCAAGGAGGATAACGACACGCTCCTCCACTTCTGTGAATTTACAAAAAACTAAATAATTTAATGGGAAGATTGGTGCTGCATCCCAGTGACAAACCTTTACATGGCTGGTTTTATTTTGCTGTTCGAGGCTCCTGCTCCTGCAAGGGCCAGCCTGGAAACCAAAAGCAGCCCTAGAAAATGTTTTCAGACCAGTCCCCATACGGTGCATACCAAGTGCAATGAGTGAGCCTGACCACTACAGAGGGTGCTTTGGAATGCTCTCCCCCAAAGGTTTTAGGGAAACAATGGTGCAGTCTACAACACAGTTATCATTACAGATTGAATGTTATTAGCTTTCAAAGAATAGTAAATGAAGACCTTATTATGCACAAGGATACGACAATCTGGGAAGAAAAATAAGTTACTTACAAAAGCAGTAAGTAACCCACTGACCTATGCATATAACATTTTTTTAAATTAAATACATGGTACATATTCTTTGCAGTAACCCTCTGTGCTACATTAGATAAGTTGAAGTTGCCACTGGATAAAACTCTCCTCTCTCCAGCAGGTACATTAATCACTGGTGTTATCTTGACACTTTTATTGTTGCTCCAAAACTGATAATTCTGCAAGGAACTTTGAAGTGCTTTTAAAACTGCTGCCTGCGGACCCCCTGAGAATGGGTCAAGGACCCCTGGGGGTCCGCGGACCACAGTTTGGGAAACACTGGTCTAACCACTAGCATTTTCATGTATCGTTCCTAAACTGAAAGGCCAGAGACCTTCATCCATTTATTAACATATAATGAGCCTTATTTATGTTAAAAGTAACGCACCGGCGGCGCAAGGCCTTCATAAATCTGCCCCAATATACTTCCTCATAAGAGTGTATAATTAATTTTGCTAAACCATATTCATTTTTCATCAACTATACCGTTTGTATTTTATGTACTAGTGGCTATACCGATTACTTTGTTTTTTACAATGTCTGCACTCGTATTAGATAAGAAACTTGCCTTGAAAACAGTGCATTTCTGAATAAACATTTCAAATATACACGTTCTCTCTTTTAATCCATAATCTCAACTAAAATGATTGTATATTGAAACAGTATTCATGAGTTCCACGTAACTTCAGCTGTACTAACTTAATATTTTCTTTTGTCGACCTGATTTACTCATACTAGAACCCACAGGCCTATAACAGCCCGTGAACCCTTTCTTTTACAGTACATGACAAAACAAACAGTTACAGACTTACCTTTACCAATGCTTTGTACGATGTACAACAGTGACAGTCACAAAATAGATATTCGTTTGACGGAAGTCTCAATTATGCTGCTATCACTGCAACCAAAATTCAATGGCACAGATATCCAGTCAATACAGACTCATATATGTCTCTTCAGCCAATCATATTTCCTCCCGCAAAATTTTTTATTCAAATTTACATTTCAGTTGGTTGTCCCTCACAATATTTTCAATGTCACATAAAAGTCACCCATCACCCACTGCCATCTCTGGCTGTTTCCATGGTAACACCTCATTCTGCACCTGGCTGAAGGCACAGGTCAAAAGTTCATATCTCAACGTTCTACAGCAAACTAACAACACTGTTTTCCCTCCAGAAACACCTGCCTATCCACAGCTCTGTTACATGTCATTTTTTTCACAACCAATACTACTTTTTCTTTTACATAACATTAACATGCAACGTAGTCTTCAATCTTCACGTATTAGAATCAACCAATCATCTTTTGTTTTTCAACCACACCAAGCCTCATCCATTTTTTTATCCTGAATTTCAGCTTCTAACTGCCACTCCACTTCCACAACCCATCGGAGCACGAGTGCATCTGCCTTGAAAATGAAGGTTTGGCTTTTAGGACACAGCTATATTCACTGGAGTGGAAAATATGCAGCAAGCAGACGAATTTCCACCCTTGATTTACCAAATGTGCAGATAACGTGGATTGGGCAAAGAGGATTAAGATTTCACCAATTAATACCATTGGTGAAAACTTTTATGCATCTCCCAGAACCAGACCTTATAATTGTGCACTGTGGTGGGAACGATCTAGGCACATTGACTGGGGTAGGTCTGGAAATGCTTCTAAAAGATACCTTTAGACAATTGATGACACTTTTTCCTCGAACTGCCTTGGTATATTCCAATATATGCCAAAGACAGAAATGGAATTGGTCCAATCAACATTGTGCACAAATTGAGAAAGCAAGGAGACATGTTAATAAATCTGTTTCTGCTTTCCCCAGAGATTCTAGCATGGGTTCTATTTACCACAACAACTTGCGTTACCACATGCAAGACATCTATAGGACAGATGGTGTTCATTTCACGGATGAGGGAAACAAAATCTTCCTCTGCAACATCAGACTCTGCATCGGTACTTACTTATAAATGCAGAAACAACTCAATAAACACAAGGGCTCTTTTCAGAGCCACCTTATATCAAAGCACTCAAACTTCTGATTTATCTCCATTTTCACACTCTTGTAAATAGGTGTGCGCGCCCGAGTGCGCGCACCCCGCAACTTTTTTTCGGGAAAAAAATATATATATATTTTCGCCTTTAAGGACCTTACTGCACACCCTGAGAAAACCTACGCAGCAAAACAATCTCTACCTTCTCCCCTTTCCATGTTCCATGCTTTGAAATGACAATATATTTACTCGCAGTGACAAAATGGCGGTCAACACTTCCTGATTTCCTTCGAATCGAACGTTAACAGACGTCACGCAGCAAAAAAAAAATTCCGCTCGCGCGCAGCCGCTTGAGTGCGCGCACCCGTCCGCGCTTATAGATATATAATTGACTTTAACTTTAATTTTCTCAGCAACTACTGAACGGATTCACACCATTCCACAAAAAGCGTAATCTGCGAGCCGGACTCTACAGTTTTGCCAAATTTCTTATAAATCCATTCAGCCGTTCGACCTGTAGCCGTGTCTAAACGTCCTATGGAAAATAACATGGAGAAAACACGTTTTGGGACCCCCCTTTTATCTCAGCCCCCACTTCACCAATCCCCCCCAAATTTTCAGGGAAGGAGCGCAGTGGACCGAGCCATCTTCTTTGAGAAATTCGCAAAGATTCATCCACCAGGGCCAAAGTTAATCCAAATAGAATGTTGACGATTTCCTATGGAAACTAGGTCCTAACTATAACTACCTACTGGCGACCGCCAGTAGGTAATATATATTTATATATATATATATATATATGAGGTACGTGGTGTTCCCGCGTTGAAATAATCAGCAACAGCAATCACAGCCGATCAGCAAACAGGAACAGCGAGACCCAAAGGATGGTGCAAATATTTTTTATTTAATGTTAACCCAGCACCAGTCCGCCATATATATATATATATATATATATATATATATATATATATATATATATATATATATATATATATATATATATATATATATATATCACAGCTCCAAACATCCACAAACGATTAGTTTGTATAGAAAGCAGCACACGCAGGGGGTGGTTCCTCAAAAGATTTTAATGGGGAACCTCACAGCATACGACGCGTTTCGCCAGAGGGCTTCGTCAAGTTATGCAAAGAGCCGAGGCGCTCAACTCATTTTTTTTTAAACAAACAATCTTGCATCCACATTAGTCATGAAAAGCATAGAAGGACTAAATTCATGGCAGCAAATGGGTCGGCCATCTTTAGATGGTAAACTGAAACATTTGCGCAATTATAAACATATAATGAAAACAATCGTTTTTAAATGTATATACACTATTTACATGGAACCCAACATAAATATGCTTGGAATAACATGAAGTATCTAGCCCATGGATGGGCACAATAGTACAATAGTCCAATAATCCTTCAATGCCCATAAACGCCCTGAATGGGCATACCCAAGAAACACAGGTGAGCAGTGATGAAGGTACCATTAATCAAAGTACCAAACATAGAAGGCCAACGTTCACATCTGCTGGCATAGATATAACCCAAATTTAAGCTCACTACAATAATATAATTGTGAGGCTAACCATGGTTATCCATACATCCTACAATAACATGCCATACGGCAAATTTGTGAATATAATGCCCGCAATAGGCTTTGTATCAACTGCTACTCCTGTGGAAAGAAAATAAGTGACAAGGGGATGCACCCACAAATACTGAATAAAATTTTACAATACAAATGTCTAAAACCAGAATTACTGTGTGATTCACATAACGGGCACACCCCCATTTTTGGCGTGCACCCGCTCATGCGTGCAGCTAGCTGGTGTTTGGAGCTAGACATATATATATATATATTCACAGAAAAAACCATAGGTTATAGACCATATATAGTTAGGAATTAGCATTTACAAAACCTTGAAAATTCACTGAAAAAACCATAGGTTATAGACCATATATAGTTAGGAATTAGCATTTAGAAAACCTTAATTTACTCACACAAAACCATTGAAATTCCATATATAGTTAGTTGCACTAACTATATATCGCGCACCCGCAATCCACTGCTGATGATGTCACATATTACATCATTCATGACATGGTCAGTGACATCACTGATGACATCACTGATGACAACATCCAGTGATTATGTGTTTCTGTAAAGTTTAAATATGTTTTACATATTGAAGAATGAGTGGATGTATAAGTGTCTGAATGAAGGTTTTAGTAGGTGCGTGATTGACTGTATGAGTGAGTGATTAAATGCGTCTTACTGAATGCACGGGTTAGTGACTAAACTGTCTTAATTTGTGCATCATTATGTCTGTTGTGATGTAAACTGCTGCATGTGTTGATCATTAGCTATACGAGAGGCTATATGTGTTATTAATTGGTTGCCCAAGTATTTCTATGGGAGATTGAGTTTGTGTGGGGGTGGCTGGAAGGTGTGTGACTCTGTGCATAGATGTGTGAGCAGTTTATTCACTAGGTGTATGAGTTCAAGAGTGCATGTGGAAACAGCTACATGGGCAGTTGACTGTGTGCATGAGTGTATTGATGAGTGAATGGATATCTCAATGCTACATGTCATAGTAAGTACATATGTAAAACACAGTACATGTGAGAGTTGGCATATATAAATAACTGTGCATGAGAGCCACTGAGTGAGTGGTTGTATCGATCATTGTGAACTTGTATCAGGGATTGTATAAGAGAGTAAATATGTGTTAGTATATGTTTCAATAAGTAAGGTGTGTATAACTGTATAGTTGAAGAAATGGAGGTGAGATTGTTTCTTTGCATGACTGACTGGGTGTGTGAGTAACTCCATGGATGAGTGGCAGTGTGTGAGTGTCTGTATACACTGAGTGTATCTAAGGTTATATTAGAGTCTGAAGAAGTTTATCGTATTAGCACAAGAATGATGCCAAATGAGACGTCATCAGTGATGTCATCAGTGATGTCATTTGAGATGTCATCAGTGATGTCATCAGTGATGTCACTGACCATGTCATGAATGATGTAATATGTGACATCATCAGCAGTGGATTGCGGGTGCGCGATATATAGTTAGTGCAACTAACTATATATGGAATTTCAATGGTTTTGTGTGAGTAAAATAAGGTTTTCTAAATGCTAATTCCTAACTATATATGGTCTATAACCTATGGTTTTTTCAGTGAATTTTCAAGGTTTTGTAAATGCTAATTCCTAACTATATATGGTCTATAACCTATGGTTTTTTCTGTGAATTTCATTGGTTTTTTAACAGCTAATATCTGTAGCTGTAAAATGTATTCTTCTTTAAATCCAAAAATATATTTTATATGTTTATGAATAATTTTTTTTTTAAATATTTTTTTTTCTTCGTTCCCGCTTCGCGAATCGGGAAGCTTCCCGTTAGCTGACCTTGATGCCGCGAAATAGACCGCGAGCCGGTAAACGTTTCTTTACCGCAAGTGCCGCGTTAGAAAACAACATCGTGACGCCTCCCGTCCGCATGACGTTTCACAATGTCGCGTGATACGTCATATGACGTGCTACGTTAGCGAACTGGTACGCGAAGCGAGTCGCAAAGCGCAGGTTTCTGGAAGCAAACCGGGAGGCCCTGCAAAGCGCTTAACGTAAACACAGCAAGTCATGTGACTTGGTAATAACACTTTTCATTGGTTCATTTCACTTTTGGTTTCCTAATGATGTAAGACTAGGTCATATAATCTAAAATGAACACTTTTGATTGGTTGAGAACTCTTGTTTTTCCCAAATGATGAAAATCCCTCCTTCTTTCCTCACTCTGACTTTCATCATTGTGAGAGAAAGACCCTTTGTGATCACTGAGCAATGGCTTCTTTAGTAGCTTCAGCTGGTGCTTCCCCACCACCTCCACCACATCCAAGGAAGAGTGGACCACCTGCTCAAGTTCTAATTCAACAAGAAGAAGAAGAAGAGGAACAGGAGGACGAGCACGAAGAGAGGCAGTTTTTGCCTGAGCAGCCCAGGACGTCTCACCGGAAAGAAAACTTCATTTGGCAATTTTTTAAAATTCCCAAAGGTCAGAAAAAAGTAAATGCAAGATACGTAACTTGCCTTATATGTCAAGATAGACTGTCCAGAGGGACCGACAAAAAATACAGTTTCGGAAACTACACAATGCATCGCCATATGACTAGGTGGCATCCTAAAAACTACAGTGCTGCACAGTTTCGGAACGACCTAGATAATCTCCCTATTATGGCCAGAAGATCTGTTGTACCGGAAGTAACGGGACCAGAGGGCAGGGAGATGGTGCCAAATATACAAATGAGATTTGGTGATGTAAAACACATCTGCGCATTTTGCGATGGATTCATTTCCTACGGAGAAAAAAGCATCACTCTGATCAACAGAGCTATTGACTATCATATGCAAGCTTGTCCGAAACGCCCAAAATAATAAATACTTCTTTTTTTTGTTTTGTTGCTCCTGTTGAGCCCTTTACAATGAATCGTTTTCATTGCCCCCTCCAAGAAAAACCCAAAAAAATATAAAACTGTTCCGAAAAATTCAAAAACAGTAAAAAAATGTTCAGAAAAATAAAAAAAAAAGTTCTTTTCAGAACTACCTCCCCGTTATTAAAAAATTGGTACAATATTTGGAATTGTGCCAACCTCTATTTCTCTTAGTTCGCTTCCTAGTTCGCTCGCTGGTACGCGAACCGGAAGCGAACCAAAAACAGTAAGTATAAGGGAAGGAAACAGACACTTATGTTAAAAGAAACACAGCTATAAGGGAGTAAACTAGAGATACCATTACCCGTAATCCACTGCTGATGATGTCACATATTACATCATTCATGACATGCTCAGTGACATCATCAGCAGAGGATTGCGGGTTTTTTGGCAACATGCCTTATCCACGGTTTAATAACGCTGCCTTTTGCTTTATATAAGTTTTCAAATTGTATGAAATATATACCAATAGGTCGTTATGAACCTTTAGGTAGTGCTTTTCTTCATGAGGTCTGGTCGCTTCCATACACATACAGATGTTTCAAAGATGATCAAGAAGTTTATCTGAATGGAGAGGAATGCACTGAGACGCCAGATCATTCACTAATGTGTAGGCACATACAGTTACACGGTTCATGCAACAAACACCGACCAAATATGGCTTGCGTGTTGCAAGGCACGCCAGTTCCTGCTATCATCCCCACGTTCAAGTTGTTGGAAAATGGTAGTTATTTGATGCTCAATAATGAAGATTGTTCTGAGTTAATTAAAAGTATTCCTTTTATCGTAACAGTAGGTGAACGGGTTATTTGCTGCAGAAATGTTCTATTTCCTCCCACACATGAACATAGGGAGTTTTCAATCTGGCCACAAATACCAACCTTGGGACACGTTTCAACGGCATGGCAAGAATAAGAGCTCTTTTGTCTCAGAGAGAGGTGGCCTTGAGTTCGGCCCGTGAAACTTTCGTACTTCACATAGCGAACACCCATACAGAGGTGCACACCCTTTTCAATTAAGATTTGCCTTTCAATTTCAGCAACATGTTTCCGACTATCTTTAACGCATCCTCCACAAAGTCCCTGGCACACTTTTTTAAAGTTGTTACCAGTGGTCTCGTGACTTCATTTGAGAAAATCTTTGGAGTCATCCCTGCTTCCTTTCATTGTATTTTCTGCACTCTGGTTCGTAGATTGGCATTTTTACTTGCATTACCAGCGGACGCTCTTGTGCTTTTTTACATTTTTAAATATGGATGTCCCTCCTATGCAACCTCCGACCCTGCAGCTGCTGACACTGTTCCGCAATCGCATGCTAGAATATTATGGCACAATGCCGTTGGCGATATTAAGCACGGCATATGGATTATCTTTTCGGTTCTCCTACTTCACCTGTGTCCAGCCTGTATTTCACTGCCTGACCTGTGATTTCGATTGGGCCATTGATTTGTGTCTCTGCGGACCGGTTTCTCCTGACGTCGACTTTAATCAGCTGATGACTCCTATCATTACTCACGAGTTGGTTTGTCCTGGCGAAAGGATTATGGCTGTGGCATTGATGCATGGACTACTTGGTCCCTGGAATTTACTGGCGGCAGCACAGTCTTTCTTGGAACAGAGCTTTCTTGAAAACCCACCGAGCTGTCCTCTGATGGTGATAGAGGATCCGGTGCTGGGAGAGCACGTATGTTCTTTTCCGCTTTTAAATTGGATGGCTGAACTGTTTTCGGATGAAGACGGTGACTTCCTATTGGAGGCTGTTGCAGCTTATTTTGCATACACAGTTATGTCATAGACCTTTTTCATGTTTGATATGCTGAGTACTAGCATTTCATTGACAATTCATTGACTTATTTGTCAAGTTTTTATTATTTACCTTGCCTATTGGCTTAAGACTCGATAAAGTACTTGGCTGTTTTATTTTTCTTTAGCATTAAATTTTCCTAGTTTTTAATGCTTTACCTTGCGGACCGTCCACATATAAACTTGCAATCTGCTCTCATGAGATGGCACTTCTATTATCTTATTCAGTTCGTTTCCGGATCATGAGGAGGTGTCATCTAGGTCCTGGATATCTTTACACCGTGTTAAGTTAGCATGGGCTCATTACCGGTTTAAACGCCATTTTTCCTTTTTTGCAACTTCTGCACACGACACTTAGTTGTTGCTTTAGCTTTCCACCTAGTAGTTCATCGTGGTTTACATGAGAATAATATGTTATTGGTCTACTATCTGCTTTACTTGTTAAACTATATCTGTACAGCGAGTGCTAAAGTTTCAAGAACAACACGATACAGAATTGTTATGAGGTCTGATCTCCACGACTTCATACTCATAACATAAGTGCAACTTCTGCCAATTCTGGGCATGAGGCGGGTTTTATATTGCTTTGCCGAACACACATACACAACAGTTGATGCGGTTCACATGAAGAGAGAGCTGGTGTATGCTGATGTGATTCCTTCAAATCTAAGACACTAAAGTATGGGCACGCCCTAAACCAACACAAAGAGACCTTCTTAGCAAATAATATAATATGTGTATTAGGGAGGGTGAGATATAAGCAGCCGCGGGCCGTGGAGGGAGTTACGATGGGGCAGGGAGGCGGGGAGGGGGAGAAGCAGGGTGGAGCCCTCTCTACCTTGCCCCTCCCCCTCCCCGCCTCCCTGCCCCACCGTAACTCCCTCCACGGCCCGCGGCTGCTTATAAGTGTTGCTAACTCTTATTCATTTACAGCATGTTAACATACTGTCACCATTCGCTTTTTATGTACTAGTAACTATGCTGGTAATTTTGCTACTGATAATATGTGTACTTGTATTCTCCACCCTGCTTCTCCCCCTCCCCGCCTCCCTGCCCCACCGTAACTCCCTCCACGGCCCGCGGCTGCTTATAAGTGTTGCTAACTCTTATTCATTTACAGCATGTTAACATACTGTCACCATTCGCTTTTTATGTACTAGTAACTATGCTGGTAATTTTGCTACTGATAATATGTGTACTTGTATTCTCCACCCTGCTTCTCCCCCTCCCCGCCTCCCTGCCTCACCGTAACTCCCTCCACGGCCCGCGGCTGCTTATAAGTGTTGCTAACTCTTATTCATTTACAGCATGTTAACATACTATCACCATTCACTTTTTATGTACTAGTAACTATGCTGGTAATTTTGCTACTGATAATATGTGTACTTTTATTATCTAAGGTACTACGCCTGAGAAGACGGCATTAGTAAATAAACATTTCAAATACACATCTGTTCTTCTTAACTCCATGTTCTGGTTTCTAAGAAATCTATAACGACCGACTGTTCATGAGTTCCACGTATCCTGAGGTACTATAAGTTCATATTCTGGATTGTCTAAACATTGAGAGTTTGTTATATCCAATGTGACACTGTACCTAGCTTGCTAAGGAGTTTTTGATTACTAACGTGAGTTTTGGGACACCCTAATTCGCCGAGGTTCCAATCCTCTGTCCACAGTTCTGTGTGAGAACAGAAACCCTGCGACAGGGGCACCCCCGACCCTTGCTGGAGCTTCATCACACTTGCGATACAACTCCAGCAATGCATTCGCCGAGGTTCCAATCCTCTGTCCACAGTTCTGTGTGAGAACAGAAACCCTGCGACAGGGGCACCCCCGACCCTTGCTGGAGCTTCATCACACTTGCGATACAACTCCAGCAATGCGCCACCTTTACGGCACAGATACATCACGCATCTGTGCTGTTTTTGCCCCATGATGCGCCGCATTGTAAATGCAGCACACCATAGGTGACGGAACAGCGGCACAAAATGACTAACACATCCCTGGTGAGGCGCCAGTCATCATAAATGTATCCCTATGCTTCTTATCTTGTTAGAGATGAACCGCCATATGTATCATCAAAGTTATTTGCATTTCCTAAATAGCGAACTTTAAGGAATAAATAGCGATTCTTTACCATTCCTAGTTTGCGATGAGCTATTTGCTAATTAGCCGAATGTAGCCCAATGAAGCCCAATGTAGCCCAATGTAGCCCAAAGATGGCCGCCAGACACACAAAAAAACAAATGTAGCCCAAATATCAGCCAGATGTAGCCCAACTATAGCCCAGTGACAGAATGACCAATCAGCTTCGCAAACCTCCGTTACGCGAAGCGGAGCGCTGTTACAGATATATATCTTTTTTTGAACGTTAATTTCTCAAAATCCACTGGAGCACATATATTGAGACCTAGCAAAGGCACATCGGGCTACCAGTCCCTAATATTTTGCCAAGTTTCGTGCAAATCCATTCAGCCGTTCAATTATTATTATTATTATTTTTTTTTGCCCCGCGGGGCCCTTTTAAAACCTCCACATCAAACCTAGGGGGTCAGCGAGGATCTACTATGCCCCCTTATAGTTATTTCCCCCTTTGTTTTGACCTCCTCTTGTCTCTCGATCCTACCGAGAGACAAGATGGCGGCCGCTACGGACTGTTTGGAATGTTGACAGACGCCGGAGAACCAATCAGCTTCGCTTCACAAAGCTCCGTTGCGCGAAAAGTCCGCGAACCAGTGCGCTGCCCGGTCCGCTGTTACAGATATATATCTTTTTTTAAACGTTAATTTCTCAAAATCCACTGGAGCACATATATTGAGACCTACAAAAGGCACATCGGGCTACCAGTCCCTACAATTTTGCCAAGTTTCGTGCAAATCCATTCAGCCGTTCGGGCTAAAAGTGAGGCCAACCGCCCTATGGAAAACTCAATGTTAAAAACACGTTTTGGGACCCCCCTTTTTTCTCGGCCCCCACTGGACGAACCCCCCCCAAATTTTCAAGGGCTGCTCAGAAACAAAATGTGCCATTTTCCTGAAAATTTCAGCCAATTCCGTCCACAAACGCCAAAGTTATTAGACATAGAATTTTCAAAAAACCCATAGAGAAAAAATCCTAACTATATATACCTACTGGCGACCGCCAGTAGGTAATATATATATATATATACATATATATATATATATATATATATATATATATATAAATATATATACATATATTATATATATATATATATATATATATATTCACTAAAAAACAAAGGTTACAGGGGGAATTAGAATTTACAAGGAGAATTCTTTTTACACATAGAAAATCACTGAAAAAAAACACAGGTTACATAGACAATACAGTTAGGCACAGATTTCACTTACTCAAAACCAGTCAAATTCTTCAGTTATAGTTACTTGAGCTATCTGTAACGTATGCCCCCATAATGCACTGCTTATGTCATCACATATGACATCACGCATGACATGGGCAGTGCCTTCACTCATGAAATCACTGATGACAACTTAAATGACATCACTGATGACATCATCATTTTATTATACATGTATAGTATATTGATGACTCTCATAAAGTTCAAGTTGCAGTACAATTGCAAGCTGTGTGCTAATTGTGTACACCATTCTGCTCACACCACCTTCTCTACATTAGCTTTGTCGCTATGGCGTGGTGAGCAAAATAACAATGGATTAAACCCAGGTCTGTCACGGGGGTGAATGTGTTGCCAATGTGCAACATTCCGGCCATCATCTTGTGTTTTGCTGTTCGCCCTTTGTGGGAAGGGTATGCCGAGACGTGGGTCCCATGCTCACTACAACACTGGAGTCAAGCTATCCTGGCTGGTGACAGCTGATAGCCAGAAACCGGTTCTAGGATGCTTTATTCTGGTCCAGGGAAGGGTGGCTTGGTGAGTAAAATAACAATGGTGTAAACCCAGATCTGTGAGTGGGGTGAATGTTTTCCCAATATGCCACATTCCGTTCATCATCTTGCGTGTTTTGCTATGCAGAGTCCAGCATTGTCGAGGCTGCCACTGTCAAGAGATGTAAATGTGTGCACCTTGGGGTCCCACAAGGGTCTTCTTTGAATTCGAATCTTTTTAATGCATACATCACCCCACTTATTCAGCTGATCAGAGCACACAGTTTTTTCTGTATTTTCTAATGCAAACGAAACACAGCTAGTGGTATACAGAAAAAGTGGCCTTGCATTTCAGCACATTCATGAACAGTATTGCCCAGTGGATGCAGCTGAACTCTCTTAACTACACCTGATGGCCATCTAATTTGGGTTTACTGCCAACTCCAGCCTAGTAGGTGATAAATCTGGTTGTAATTTTTGACAAAAGATTAACCTTCATAAAACATTCGAACCAGGTGACCTCTTGCTTTTTTACATTAACATTTTTAAAAAAGATCTTACCATTCTTACAATTAGCATATAGGAAAAGAGTAATCATTGCCTTGGTAATATCAAAGATTGATCATTGTAATGCACTATTTGTAGGATGTCAAACACGTCTTCTTGATAAACTTCAGACTCTGCTAAATGCAGCAGCAGGAGTTCTGTTGAAGTTACCAAAATTCTGCCCAGTTTCCAAGTCCATTAGGGAACTTCATTGGCTTCCAATTAGGGAGCGTATCCAGTTCAAAGCTCTTTGTTGAGCACATAAGTGTCTACATCATGACGGTCTGCTCTTTTTGCAGGAAATTGTTTCACTGGTACATTCTCCCATGTACCTTAAGATCTAGTACAGCTAACAAAGTACAAATACCCTGATTTAAGAAAGCTCACTGCGGTGGAAGAAGTTTTTCCTACATGGCAGCAAAATGGTGTAATTTACTGCCGTAACATCTACGAGCTTAACCAACCTTTTGAAATTTAGGAAGGATCTAAAAAAAAAAAAATTCTCCTTGGACCAACAGGTTGGTACCCCTTAAAAGATGGATTGCTTTTGTGTTTGATTATTGACAATGCTGAGAGTTCCTGCCACTAGTCCCAAGACGCCTATTTCTGGGTCTAGGCATGCTTTATAAACCTTTAAACATAACATAACATAGCACAGTGGCGGTTTCCATGGCGATGCAGGATGTGGCAGCATTTGTCTTTTCAACTGGTCTAATCCACACAACAGAGGGGATGTGTCAGTACCGCTGGACCCACAGAAACTGGCAGAGCACCTTAAGCCCCCTTCCAAGGATGCAGGACTGGGCTGTGATCATTTGGCAGGGTAGACTCACTGATGACTGAGTCCAGGTGCAGATGCAAGGTTGTTGGAAGCCTGTTATATCCCTGAGTCTTCAGATCAGGAGACTTGAAAATAGCCATTGGAGTCACACTGGGTTCAAGTGATGAAGGTCCAGTTTTTCTCACCAGGCAAGAGAGCAGCAGGTCAGCACAGCCAAGCAGGAGTCTAGCGTAGTAGAAGTCCAGCAGAGTAGCAATCCTTTTAGAAGCACAGCAGTCCATTTCCTAGCAGTGTATCCGCAAGTCTAGAAGTGTACTGAAGTTGTGGTGTCTGAGGCCCTTCTTTTATTCACTGTTGTGTCTTTTTAAGTGGGGAGAAGCTTCTAGAAGCATAACTTTGAAGTGCAAAGATGGCTCCAGACTTACTTTAGGGGATATACAGCCCTTTGTGTGGAGACAGAACACAGCCTCTTCAAGTGTAAATGAGGCTGTGCCCAGCTCCTTCCTCCCATCCAAGGATCCCAGGTCTAACAACACTACAGTAAAAAAAGAATGTGCATGGATGTATAATTTAATAACTTTGGCATCATCTCATGAATCTGCAGGAAGTTTGGTTTGATATGTTTTGTTCAGATAAAACTTGTAGAGTGCTAAAAAATGAAATTGAGCTTATTCTGAAAATGCATTTATGATTTGTCACCACAATGCATGTTAGCCTGATGGGTAACATGCCATCATTGATATGAGCTTTCGTACTTAGGTTTTTTTAGGTACTTAGGTTCTTTAAGTATTATTCCCACAGCCACATTTATTAATTATTAAACTGATAAGCTGTGAACACCATGTATATTAACGAGATGTTTTTAAGACAAAAGATCATATTCAATTAAGAGTTTGTCAAAGTAAAACTCATGTATCTGGCGCTAACCAAATATTTTTTTTTTTATATCACAGAATGTGTGTTTCTTTTATGGATTTTCACAAATCAAATATTCATGATGATAATTGTATTTTTTTATTTTTATTAATAGGCGTTTCAAGAAACGGATGGCGAAAAACGAATCAAAGTGACTAATGTGGTTTCTCTAATGTTCTTCATCTTGGGAATCATTAGTCTAATTGCCTACATTGTAATCGTAAGTGAATCTATTATTTGGTAACCAAGAATTGGTTTCGTAAAATACATTAAGGATATATTTCTGTACAGAACAAAGGGAATTTTCTTTTTAAGTCCTTCCGGTTTCCTCTTCACCAAGCTTCAAATCTAAGCTGAAGTTAATTGATATAAGTTGTTGTTTATTAAGCTTTTTCAAAAAAGAATGCTATAACGTCTTTTATGTGATGCCATTTAATACATACATGTTTCTTACAAACGTGATCCCTATTACAGGTTCCATCTAAATATGTTGGTCATTTCTAGTTCAGTGTATGCCTTTCTCTTAAGGACTGGTAGCAGAGACGAACTTTTCAATTTCCCTCTTGATTGCCCAAGGAAGGGGCAACTCTTCCTAGAAGCCACGCTGTCCCCCTGCACAGTATGACGTGAAATATGTTAAGTGTGCCCTTAGGAGTGTTGAAGGTCTGTTACATTTTTTCCTTGACTGCTCAAGGAAAGGGTGGCTCCACCCAATAACCACACTGCCCCCTTCACACTATAACACATGTGAAATGTATGCTGTGTCTCCCTAAGAATTAAAACTAAGGCAAAAGATTCAAGAACATTTGGTAATGCTTGTTTGAGGATGCAAATTTATATTAGAGTAGTTAGTGAACCAAACGATTTTGACATTAGTAAAAGAAAAGAGCCAGGAGGTGAACATTTCACTAGAGGAAACTAAATGGAATGTGCCTGCAAGAATCAAGCATTAAAGCCAAAAAATTGAGCTGGGCTATTAAAAAAACTAAAAAGTAGGCAACAACTGTGTTGTGACACATCTAAATCTTGTGATTGCTTCCTTTACATACGATTTCAACAGGAACTGATATTACTAGAAAGACACATGCTTTTCTTGATTTCAGAAACCCCAAGAGAGTTCTCTGGACAATCTACCATCTTGGGAAGGGTAATTCATAGGCTTGATCGTGCCTCTTCCATCAGAATCATGGTATTGGTGCAAGATTCCACAGCAATACTACTACACATGCTGGCTAATGCCTCCAGCTTATGAGGGAACACTCCTGCAGGTGACAGTGATTGCAGAACCATAAGTGTTGTTCCGTCAAGTAAGAGTGTAACATCTGAGTATATCATCACCAATGGCCCGTACGATTCAGTATCTCTGGGATCTTTGTTAGGTTTTAGCGTCATCACAGCAATGGCTTCCATCATCGTGCTGAATACACTGTTTGACCTCTACGTATATTTCCAACTCTTTATAGAGTAATTAGTGCTTTTATGCTTAATACCAGCATACGAAAACCCCATTTTTTCCTGCTGATCTTTCTCTTGGCATCCCACTGATTGCGTCTGGTATTTCTTATTTTGAAAGATGTTTCTACCTCGGCACAGGTATCTGCTCATCTTTGATGTGGGGGTGGTTGGAGATTTCTAAATTCTGGTTTCAATAGATGGCCGGCTTTCTTGCATTGGTTGCTTGTAAGACTGACCACGTGTAGCCTAAATGTTTTATTTATATCTTCATGTTTTACTGCAAGAGATCAAGAAGGATTGTATAAGGATAATTTAAGTTGGGCTGCTCTTCTCTCTCTTTACCAACCTGGATAGCCATTTACCTGAAGAGTCTCCCTTTCTGTCTAGGTTTCATCTGTATTCTTTTAGGACAAGTTTGTATAAGGTGCCTCATGTTTCTCCAGGCTCATTTTTTGCTGACACCAATTTAAGTTCTCTTTCAGGTTATGTGGACTCTAGCTTCTCCAATTGATTAAGAGCCTGAGGGCCTCATTTATGAGAAATGACGCATCGCTGAGTGAAAGCAGCGATGCGTCACTTCTCAGTGCGCACGCCTTACGACATTCCTGATGCGTCATATTTAATGTATGACGCATCATGTCGCAAGGAGTTACAGATACGTCAGTATTTCTGATGTATCTGTATGGCGCAAAAGTGACGCATTGCTGGAGTGTGTCACAAAAGTGACGCAACTCCAGCAATGCGTCCTTTCACATGGGGCAAGCCCCATGTGAAAGGGCCTGTGTCAGTCTTACGCCTTCTGTGAGGCAGGCGCAAGATTTTGACGCAACAGCATCCTTGAAGTGACGCAGTGAAATCTCATAGATTCCACTGCGTCACTTCTACGAGGCTTTTTGCGGAGGAACCCCCCCCCTGCATACATTATACCTGACGCAAGTATAATGTAGCGCAGGGGTTTACAAAGTGACGCATCTGCTTAGATATATATTCTATTTCATCTTAATTTTATGGATCTGCTAGAGGCTAGTTACCCTTACCCTGAGAATAGCCTTTATATATAACAGAATAGGAGGAAGCAGGTGTCTTATTATCCTTTGCCCTTTCCCAGACGGATAGGAGTTCACTTAAGCAACTAATATTCTGATGTCTTCTTAATCCCAGCAGCACTCTGACGTGAGAGTGAGAGATAGCTTTCACACTGTTAACCCAGCAGCATTTGGCTAGTTTACTGTGATGAATCACAACTGAAATCAAAATACTGACTTCATGTTAAAGGAACCCCACAATGCCTTTTATCCAACTTTGTAAGATGTCAGAGTAAAGCCTTGTCTAAGGTCCCTCCCCCCATTTTGGTACCTCCCAATGAAAACTTCTTCCAGCCCCTCTAGGATTAAAGTAAGAAAACACCTCTTCTAGGCACCATTGCCTTCACCGCCATAAGGGAATGAGGCTTCAATCTGTCTCAAGATCACTAAGCCACGATTGTGGCCTTCATTAAATTCCTAGTTTTTGACTGTTTTTGTTTTTTGAAAGAGATGGAAAGGAGTTTGTCAATGCCAACAAATTCACACATTTGAGTATGTTCACAAACTGTCAAGATAAAACATGCCATGAGCCTCCCAGTCCTTACTGGGTATGCTAATGTATAACTGTATGCAGTTTCCAGCATGCAGTTATACAGTAGTTTGTGAATGAAGTTTAATTTAGGCTAAATCCAATAATCTTAATCTCAGAATGATATGAAGGTAAAGTCCTACCACCACTTATTAGGGATAAAATGGGAGGGTGTAGGTAGAAAGAACCTACCCAAATAATAAGAAACAAAAATAAGGGGAGGGAAAAGAAGGATCAACAGGTAAGAGGAAAAGGTGCTGCATAGTCAGTAATTTAAAAAAGAACACAGATGTAGTTCACTGGAAGCATTTAAAATAATCATATATATAATGCTTTGAGGTCACACCAGGTGGATTTGTTTTCCACTAGACTATTTCTACAGCAAAACATAGATCTCTCAAAGTGTGCTTACTTTTGTAGCCTCAGATCAAGTTCTCTGGTACAGGTGAAGGGTTACATTTTCAGGTTTGTAAGAAAATCATGTAGTGTAGTTCCTATTATCCCAATAGGCTCTGCGCATTGGAATAATATCTTCAATAGTATAGACGTAGGACTGGGGTTAACTAGGTCTTCTACTGACGATATTAGACTTAAAGTTTATGTGTGCCAGCTAGCTCAGAGTTCACTAGAAACTTTCTCGAATAGGCAAGGAGGAGTTTAACCTCCCTGGATAGACAAGAAGGGATTTAGTTTCTGACAACCATAGAACATGACAACTTTGCTCTCCCCTAATCAAGAGTATATCTCTAGAGTCGTGTGAAAACAAAAGACAACTTATTTTACTCAGTCAGTACGTGCATTCTTAGTTTCACCAGATTGTAGAGAAAAGGAAGAGACGGGCGTGTTCAATAAAAAGGTGTTATTTATTGATCAGTCTCTTTTCTCGTACAAGAGAAATGAATCGCTATTATTGCAATACTTATAGTTAAGTACAGTGCATACAGTAAAAGCAAAATTATAAAATAATACTGTAAAAGCATTGATATGGTTTCTTAGCCATATGATACTTTAAAATGGATAAAATAGATACATACATATATACATTGACTAATCGTACTCAACTGGTGCTTCTAACTACGCCTACCCCAGTGTACCTGACCTAAGCCTAATACGTGGGCGGGAGTAGATAAGTAGCAGTTTAAGTTAAGTTTGCTTTGCCAAGGGTCTGACTCAAGAATTCTCTGTAAGGGGTTATTCAGTTCTGTACCTGGGATTTAGAAGGCTGGAGGGCTGGTATCTCTATCTCAGGACTTGATATCCCAGCTGCCTGCGAGGGCGGCTGGAAACGCCGGAGCTGGATTTCTCGGCAGGAGAAAAGGCAGCGTCTCTCTCAGCGCGTCAAAAGGGAGGGGCAGCGTCCGTGGGCTTTTTCTATCAGCTGGGCTCCTCGGCAAGTCGCGCTGCTCCAATCTCGTCACCACCACCGTGTGTTGCTTAGGGCAATGTCGGTAATATTTATACCTGAAAGGTGCCGAGATTGACGTAAGGATGGACATAAATACGTCAATAAGGATGTCATAGGAACTGGTCGTTCTTATATTCTTTACTGGAGTACTTGGCTAAATCAAAACAATAGCTGCGGGGGATTTCCCAGGTTGCTGGAAGTTTGATTTGTTTTGAGAACTCGGTATGCTTTCTATGGGGGCTGGAGGAATAGTGCTTGCTTAATGTGGTAGCATGCGCTATGACCTAATCAGAAAGCGGGTTTCTGTGCCGTTGTATGGCCACTATTGATTTATTAACCGGACAAGGGTCAGAAGCAGGAATATTGATACAGTTCCCATAGGAAATACATCACACCCACTCCACGGAATCTATGTCCATATTTACTAACCTAAGCATAGTAAACATAACTAATAATGAATGTGTATTTAAACCGCCCCAAAATACATTAATTTGCATTAATTGGATTAGCGTAACACAGGAAAAATATGAATATAGTTACTGTATGCATTCAAGCAGTGTAATCATTCAAAGAGGATGCACTTTTTATATCAGCACGAATGATTTTGCGAAAATAACACATGAAATGGCTCTTAATACAGAAGAAAAAGTGCGAGACCATTTCATCACATAGAAATACAATCGTATGTGTAAATAACCTAGAGGTCGAGGTAATGTCTTCTAGAGGTAACTAAAAATAGAAGTTTATGTTCTCCAAGAATAGTTTACTTTAAGCAGAAGATAAGTGCCTGAAAGGTAAATATTTTGGATGTTGGAGAAAAGTTCCTGTTTGCAGGAGCAGACTCGAAAAAATTCTCAATGGCTTTGTTTTTTAAAATTGAAGGCCAAATTCAGAGTTCAGGGAACGCTGTGTGCATGTTTGCTCAAAGTCATTCTTTCTGTTCTGGTGAAAACATCATATCATTAAGATGTTCGAAAAAACAGTTATTAGCTTCTGGTGAGAGTTCGACTAGGTTGGAAAATGACGCTACCATGCAGTCATGAGCATGATTGCTTTCAGTGATGGTTTGATCAGCATTGCTGACAGATGGTCGTACCTGATCGATGCTGCTTTCATCTAGTACTTACCTACCCTTCAATCGTAGTGGTGAAGTCTCCACGAATGCCGTCATCAGGATTGGTAGACGCTGGGGACAGCACAATGCATGAGCCTTAACTGGACTCAACAAAGTCTCTGCATCCAATGGCACTTCTGATTGTAGTGCGAGACAGGTGTCCAACAAGCATTCCTCGCCGCATAGCAAGCACCTTAATACAGGCATAACACAAGACTGCCACAAGGGTCTGAATGAAAGAAACCAAGTCATATTTAAATCTCGTAGCCGTGCTAGTCCAAGGACTTTAGTTATGCGGTCCCGGTAGCGGATAGCTAGGATCGTTTCTTCCATTGTTGCTGGAGTCATGTCTGTGACATGGTTTGCCATAGCGAAGCAAAAGTAGCAAAAATAGGACGCCTGCTACTAGTCCCAACAGGAAAGGAAGTCCGCCAAAGATGGAATGGACGAAGTTAGGAAAAATACCCAGGATGGCTTTGAATGGGGTCAAAGCTCCCAAAAAAACTGTCTTAAATACACTTGCGATACCATTTGTATCAGAAATATTTAAGATTTCGTTTAGTATTTCTGCGAAGTGTAGGGGGCTATTTGTTGATAACAGTGAATGAATCTCTGCCGTTGTCCTTGCAACTTGGAGATCATACGTTTCTTTGGATGACGTTAACTGGGTTGGCGTCAGTAGGAGCACAGTCTTCATTCTGCTTAAAGTATCAATTCGAATAGAAGAGAAATTAAAACTGGGCCATAACCTTGCCTCCCTGTCTGGAGTATCGTTCGGGAGCAATACTCTTTCACAGCACATGACCCTGGTAGTCACGCTTACGAGATAAGGTTTTCCGGGCATTAAGCCACAACACTTGTGATCTACAATTAGAATGTAACTCCCGTTCGAGAGTCTCATAAAGAATGGTTCTATTTGTGTTGCAGGTGCGCCTAGCTGGTGACAAGAAAGGTTATTTGAAGTCCCTTCACAGGCCCCATGCAAACTTATACCCTGACACAGAAGTATACCGCTTAGTGATTTTGCACAATTATTGCCACTAAGAAATACACTCTGTCCTTTATTACTGACACAGGTGTGTGTATAGGGTAAGTTCCATGTTGACTTAATGTATCCTTTACCCAACCTTTCATACTGGCCTGCCTGTATATATTTTTGGCAGGATTGAAACTGGAAAGTCGTTATCGGAATATTTATTATCCCATGTATTATCCATTCAATGACAGGTCGTTCTGACATTGTCAATGGTAATCTCTCAAGTTTTTCAATGCTCAGAATTGTATAGTCAGCACCCTTCTGTGCCATACTGATTTGTTTATCAGTAAGGTTAAAGATATTAAATAATGACGTTGTGTTGATTAAACGCCAAGGCACATAGCCTGAACGCAGATTTTGTAACGTCCAGCCAAGCAGTACAATAGAACGTAATTGAGACTGACCGTTTTGTAACATCAGTAAGTCTTGCTCTATTATATCGATTGCTGAAGACACAATACTGTCCAGTGAATATATTCTGGAAGACAGAGTCATTAACCCATTGTCCACAACAGAAAGTGATTTTTCCAAATTAACACGGTCAATTTCCCGTATTTTTTCTGCTGTCTCAATTTGAGTTTCTTTCCAAGCTTCGTTATAAGCTGCATATATAGAGGCCGCTATGAAACGTTTTTGACGCTGTTTGCGTGGTCCCATAATTAAATCGCGCAAATCAGCACCTTCTTTAAGTAAAGTTAGGTGTTGCTTAATTTCTGCCAGTGTGGATGTATGTAGCCATTGAAGGCAGAGTTTTCCCACACTGCAAGTAGTTACAATCCCTGGATGTTGTCTTTGGGAGTATCTAGGGTCTGGCCTGGTCAATTTGAACCCATGTATTTTGTTCAGGAATCTGTCTTGACAGTTATTCGTGTCTGTGGGCCAGATCAACCATTGTTTCCAATCAGAATGTGTTCTGTTTTGGTTTAAAATATGGGTTACGTCTTTCTCAACATCCGTAGTGCTATTACTGTCTGTTGTTGGCTTTGGAATAGACGGTTTGTTTAAGTCTTTGATTTTGGCTAGACCAAGACAGGTGGTCTGTTGAATTGTGTCATTCAAAAATATAATTTGTTCAAGGATCATGCAGGCTCTAAACAATGATTCTATACCCTGCACTTGCCAATCTTTTGTGCCCCAGATCGTTTTCGTTTCAATGTTATTATTCCAGAAATCAAAACCAAATGTATTCATTTTTTCAAAAAATGAGTCTGAATATATCAATTTTGTGTTTGTAAGCATGGTTTTCACTCCTGTCTTATTTAACAATTTGAAATAGAATGTTTCTGCATTACTCGTGTTAAACCCTGAAAAGTATGAATATTTATCATAAAATGTTTTTGAACTGCCTTTTGGTAGAGTTGCAAAATGTTCCCATTGGTTAAAATTTAAAACATTTCTAGGCTGGGTAGATTTATGCAGATAATGGTTACCATAATGGTTATAGCAAAACATTTGATCGTAATTAGATGAACCTTGCAAATAATCATGTTCTGTAAATTTAGCAGACATCACTAGATCAGACATCATATCATTAATACTTTCAAAGTCCCAATCATCAGCAAATGTGCTGGGTTTTACAAAGTCACTCAATGAAATCTTAAATTGGTGTGGATACTTCAGGAGTTCAACCGGGCCATATATTTCATATTCAGTTTTGTCCCATGCTACCCTGCCGGGTATAGGATTGGCTGTGAAGTTTACTGAAGAAAGTTCTCTTTTCTCGACGTGTGAAGATGTGTGTGGTTTAAGGACCAAGTTGATTTTCTGGCTTGCTGTGTCCATTGTAGCATATTTTCCCTCAATGAAGTGTCCCAAGCATAGTACCATGATGAGCCAAAGTATGAGGATAAATACACCTAGTGCCACCCAAATTTCAATCCATGGAGAAATCAGATAGGTTTCTTTTAGTTGATGAAAAAGTTCCTTTGCTTTGTCTTTAAAAGTTTTTGTTGTCGGCTGTACTTCTGGTTCACTTGGATCTTCAGAAAAATCATCGAAGTTGATGAAGTAGCCTGATGCCGTTCTTTCAATTGTTCTAATTGCTTCTGGATTACTTTTTGCTTTTGGAATTTGTTTTGTTTCATCAGCATAGTCATTTGTTACTTCATTGTAGGTAGGTGTTTCTTGATGAAAAGTTTTGATTTGGGTTTTAAGAGGTTCAAGTTATATTGCTTTGTTGCATAGTCCTTGTTGATTCACTGTAGATTTTTCAAATGTGATTAGTCTTTCAGTTTGAACCTCTGTGGATGTAGCAAACTTTGGTGTTCTGCTACTTCTTGGGAGTCCACTTGGCCTACTACTTGTTATCGGTCACATGATTGTGGTTTAACCAGGTCGATGGATACAACTCGGTTCTCCTTTTTACCAGCAAGGGGCGGTAGTACTACTGATCTTGTCCCGTTGACAGACAAGTCAGGAACTGCTTTTCTGTAAGAAGGCCCAAATTCCTTCTTTACCGCGATCTTCTCTCTGACCAGATCCCCGATTTTTGGAATCCAGACAGGCCTTGCTGGGACAGGTGGTTTCTCTTCAGTGGTTGTTGGCTGTTGTTTAAACTTTATGTTGCTCAGGTCCTTTCTTGTTTCATTTAAGTCCTGTAAAATAGCCAAGCGATCTTTGATATCAAAGCATTTTTCTCTAACCACTGAAGTCTGACTATCTAAGTCCTGGACTAACATTCTAGTCCCAAACAATAGTTCGTACGGACTGAGACCTCTCAGAGAATTTCTTGGCAGATTATTAAGACTACGTTGGACACTTATTAAATGTTTGACCCACCCAGCTCCCGAACCTAATACCTTTGCTGTTATAGATTACTTTATGCCTTGGTTTTTTCTTTACACCATCCCGTTTCCCTCAGGAAGGAAGTGAGAAGAGTCCCGCAATGCAATGCTCATTCTGGCCAGGCACCCCCCCCACAAGCTCGAGAGCTAAAGGAAAGATATTGGTCAGAACGTAGCATGCTTCTAGCGTATATGCCATTATAGACTCGCAAATCTTTGTATAACAGTTCAGACGTCAGCCGAGAGTTGGTGGTCTACATTATAAGTGAAAATAGCCTTTACATGTTAATTTGACGCATTTTTCATACTGGGTTTTTTTTTTTATTGTAGATCCAATCTGGAGCGAAACGCCATGGTAATATACCGTCTCGGTCGCCACTGCGATCTCTGTTGCAGTCTGGGCAGTTTTTTACAAAAATGTGATGATGCAGGCTCATGCCTGGCCACCAGTACACTGATTGTAATTCTTCCAGAGAATCTTTAAGCTTGAGGTGTCTAAGACCCTCACCCATATGTGCGTCTGCTATTAACAAGCTTCTCCTGTCCGTGTTTGGAATTACTCTATCCCCCACTCCAGGGATTCGAGCAAAAGGAACGGAGTTTGCATCGATTATGTATGTATAATTGAGTGGATAGTTGATCGGTAGCGCTGAGCAGTCGCCTTTTGATGACGTTTTCACCGCCAGCACAGTTTCACCGTCAATGTATTTTACTGAACGCTTTTTTCTAGCTACGGAAGCCGATTTAGTTGCTGCCGCTGTGGCTGTCTCAGCCAATGAATTCCCTGCAACGTGAACGCCATCACGCTGATGACTCAGTGAGTGTATCACGTGAGTTTACTTTCTGTAAAAGAACTACTTGTTCCCAAAGCGCTTTCTGCTTTATTGTGGCCCCTGTGTCATCTTTGTAACCGTTTTGAATCCATTTCTGTAAATCGTTATTGTATGATTTGACGCAGTAATACGAATCGCACACTGTAAGTGTCGGGAATTCGCGATCTGCATTATCTAGCGCCATTTTTAACGCTATTATTTCAGTTTGTTGTTCTGAATTATTTTCCACTGAGTGTGTTTTCGTAAATAGAGGTCTCAGTTTACCTCCGCGCCATACGTCTTTTACAATCTCGCATGTGGCGTTGTAAGCTTGCTCTCCCCAAACTGAGGGATGAGCATGTCCGTCTGTATAGATTACACAGGCGTACTGTCGTAAAGGCAGAATGTCGATTGGCAGAGGATATTCTCTTTCATATTCTAGATATTTTAAGTCCTTCAATTCCGGATCAAAATAGTATTTTACTTTGTCTGAGGCAATAGAATTTACCCATTGCATCCATTCTGGATTCAATGCCGTTGTCGGTAAATTACATGGGGTTGTTAATGCCTCAAAAGCTGATTCTGCTGTTCTGACTGTAATACGTCTACCGTCAGCTTGGTCTTTTTCTCTTGCTACAGCCGTTTGAACCGCATGAACAATGTTTTCCTTAATGCTGAACGTTTTTTCAGCTTCTGTGTACAAGAGTGATTTGTATGCAATTGGTACCTTTTCTCCCTCATTAGAGGTCAGGTATGTGAATCCGCATCTTCCTGGGATAACTCGAATCACAAGATTGCGTGTGTTGTCACGTGTTTGTAGTTTTGTTTTAACTAACATGTCTGTTTGTAAAGATCTCAAAATTTCTGTGTGTTTTTGAGTCCAGTTGATTCTTTTAAAATCTGGTTTTATTAGATCATAGAGAGGTTTAACTCTCTCTGCATAATTTATAATGTAAGTTCTTCCGAAATTTAGGAAACCTAGAATTGATTGTAGGGTTTTTAATGTTCTGGGTGCTTGGATTACCTCACATTTCTCCAGGAAATTGTCAGCCAGGCTTTTGCCTTCACTTGATAGTTCATATCCTAAAAACAGGACAGTTAGATGGGCAATTCTTGACTTTTTAAAGTTGAATTTGTAACCCTCTGCTGCGAACCCAAGTATTATGGTGTTCACTCTTTTCAAGTGAGTATCCAAGTCATCATCTGTTAGATAGATGTCATCGACATAAGATAATGCCTCATCATCATATATTTGTAGTAGCTCTGTTACTCTCGCTGAGAATAATCCTGGGCTGTTCTTGAACCCCTGTGGTAAACGACAGAAATTTTTTTGCGCGCCATTTATTGAAAACGCTGTCAAATATCTGCTTTCTGGTGCAATATTTTGACAAAAGAATCCATTAGAGATGTCTAATGTTGTTTTGTATTTTTTGCGCACCATGTTATTCATTAGTGCTGCACTGTGTGAGTTTTGTACTGCAAAAGTTTTGCAACATGAGTTTAAGTGTCTGTAGTCCAAAACAAGACGATATGAATCATCTGGTTTGGAGACAGGAAACAAAGGATTGTTCATTTGTGAGGTGCAAGTTTCAATCACCCCCTGGTATTCAAGTTGATCTAGGATCTCTTTTACCTGTTTTTTAGCTTCTTGCTTAATTGGGTACTGCCTCTGTGCAGTAGGTTGTGATTTTAACTGGATTTTGTGAGGAGGAGAGTCCTCATCCCATCCCACATGGTTTTTATATAATGCAGGAGCTTGGGCTACTGCCCACTTTATTGCAAGTGTATATTTTTTATGTATTGGAATATGATTTGAGAAGGCAGGCATAATTATTTCTTCGCCACGAGGGCACTTCCTGACAAACTCTGGTGCCAGTCTTTTTCAGCTAGAAGGATGTCATAGCCCTCGGAGAGATTATCCCAAAATAGACCCCTTATTTTCCTAGTCTTATCCCCCTCTATACGTAATGTTATTTCATATATTTTATGAGGTTTGCTAACTCTGGTATCTGCAGTTTCCACCTGAATGTATTCATTCGTGTCCACTGTCTCCAGATGACTCATCAGGATCTTGCGAGCTATGCTCACTTCTGCTGCGCTGTCTAGCATTGTCTGAGCCCATTCTCCGTTTTTCAGCTGTGTCCTGAGTATCCTCGGCATCTTTGATTACTTTGATACTGGCTACCTTCTTCTTAGGAAATTGTAACTTTTTATTTTGATGAGCAGGTTCCTTGTCTTTGGACTTGACGTGCTCTTCCCTGTGTTCTGATCGTCCTCTTCTTTCCGATTTCTGCGAGGAAGTCTGAAAAGATTGAGAGGGACGTGTATCAATATCTTGATATCTATCAGGTTTCTTTATATTATCCCTATTTCTAAGGTGTATTTTTTCACAGAGGGCTCCCTTTGGGGAGACTTGCCTCCTTGGTCCGGAGATCTTTCTCTCCGCCAAGGAGACCTTCCTCTGGTTTGGAATCTTTTTTCCTTTGGAGTGGATTGTTTATTTCCATCCCAGCTCTTTTTTTGAGTGTTTAGATTATTTTTAATAAATACCTTTTCTGGATTTTCAATTAGTTGGGGTTTCACTGGTTTCCCACCCAAACTATCTCTTCCTAGTTCTTCATAGGATTTTTCTATGATTCTGGCAATTTCAAATGGTTGGTCTGCTATATTTGTCTCTTTCAACCTCTGGCGGATCGCCACATTTGCTGCTTCTCCCTTTATATTGGCTAGTAATATTGCCGAGACCTGCTTGAAGTCTTTCAGTAATTTCATACCCAGAGTTAGGGCCGGTTCTGGACCGTATTCATCTTGAATTTGTTTTAGCACCTCTGGTATTACTGACATGGATGGAACACCATGTGTTTTTGTGTAAATGGAAGCAAAGACTGTACCCCAAGTGTCACAGTCCTCCACATGTGGTGCGATTCCCATTGGAAGACAGATAGTCAGAATCCTGTGTTTCTCAACAGGGGTGGTATCCGGAAATACCGCCTCTATTTGAGTGATTTTTTGTGCTAACCAGAATGGAATTTGTTCCCGTTTTGAGGGTAGTTTTCCTAGACAGGACTGTATGTTTTGTGGTGTAATTTTATTTGTGTTCCCCTGATGAGGGGTCAGCTGTGGAATTTTAATAGCTGGTTGGACTGTTGAAGTCCGCATTACATATTGGACTAATTGTCTATGTATTTTAATGAGTTGTTTTAGCTGTGCTAAAAGATCTGGTGCAGGCATTTCTTCAATGTCTGGATGTGGTGTGTATCCGGCTAGGACCGGCCACGTTGCTCCTGGTCTACCTAGTGGACCGAGCCTGGTGATGTGATTATTATGTTTTAGGGCGCCATTAAACAAGAGCAGGTGCTCTTGGTATTTGAGTGGTATTTCCACCTCCTCGAAAGGAGTATACTCATTCGGAGGTTCCTCTATTTTGTAATAGTGGAAGTCCTTTGTTACAGCGTTTGCTGCTGGAAAGTTTATCCATGAATAGAATACCTCTGTCTGCCGATATTCGTGTGCCTCAATTACGAATATTACTGTACCACCTCTCGGTGTCAGCCCATTTTCTATAAGTTTTAAAGTTATAGTTTTCCTTATGTTGACCGGGATGAGTATTGCCCCCGGGTCTTGCTGTAGGAGACTATTGTCATCTGCTAGGAGTTGAGCTGCTACTCTAGCTGTCTCCCTTTCTACTTCACTGTCTGACATTTTACTGACAGGAAGGTTATTTTGTTTAGTTGCAGATCAGGTTTCTATGGAAACAAAGATTAGATGCACAATATTTTGGAACAGTGTATCCTTCAACGTTGAATAAACCAAGAACCATACATAGGAGTCTCCTCCTACTAAGTTTGGCGGATTTAACCTTTCACCCACTCCAGACGTCTTTGGAGTATTATGGGAAAAAAGGGTCTGTGTGAAAAAGCACGACTGAGTTACTCTAATGTCTTACGTTAGATTTATCGCCTATCCAAACCGTTGGGCGCCATGTAGTGTAGTTCCTATTATCCCAATAGGCTCTGCGCATTGGAATCATGTCTTCAATAGTATAGACGTAGGACTGGGGTTAACTAGGTCTTCTACTGACGATATTAGACTTAAAGTTTATGTGTGCCAGCTAGCTCAGAGTTCACTAGAAACTTTCTCAAATAGGCAAGGAGGAGTTTAACCTCCCTGGATAGACAAGAAGGGATTTAGTTTCTGACAACCATAGAACATGACAACTTTGCTCTCCCCTAATCAAGAGTATATCTCTAGAGTCGTGTGAAAACAAAAGACAACTTATTTTACTCAGTCAGTACGTGCATTCTTAGTTTCACCAGATTGTAGAGAAAAGGAAGAGACGGGCGTGTTCAATAAAAAGGTGTTATTTATTGATCAGTCTCTTTTCTCGTACAAGAGAAATGAATCGCTATTATTGCAATACGTATAGTTAAGTACAGTGCATACAGTAAAAGCAGAATTATAAAATAATACTGTAAAAGCATTGATATGGTTTCATAGCCATATGATACTTTAAAATGGATAAAATAAATACATACATATATACATTGACTAATCGTACTCAACTGGTGCTTCTAACTACGCCTACCCCAGTGTACCTGACCTAAGCCTAATACGTGGGCGGGAGTAGATAAGTAGCAGTTTAAGTTAAGTTTGCTTTGCCAAGGGTCTGACTCAAGAATTCTCTGTACGGGGTTATTCAGTTCTGTACCTGGGATTTAGAAGGCTGGAGGGCTGGTATCTCTATCTCAGGACTTGATATCCCAGCTGCCTGCGAGGGCGGCTGGAAACGCCGGAGCTGGATTTCTCGGCAGGAGAAAAGGCAGCGTCTCTCTCAGCGCGTCAAAAGGGAGGGGCAGCGTCCGTGGGCTTTTTCTATCAGCTGGGCTCCTCGGCAAGTTGCGCTGCTCCAATCTCGTCACCACCACCGTGTGTTGCTTAGGGCAATGTCGGTAATATTTATACCTGAAAGGTGCCGAGATTGACGTAAGGATGGACATAAATACGTCAATAAGGATGTCATAAGAACTGGTCGTTCTTACATTCTTTACTGAAGTTCTTGGCTAAATCAAAACAATAGCTGCGGGGGATTTCCCAGGTTGCTATGACCTAATCAGAAAGCGGGTTTCTGTGCCGTTGTATGGCCACTATTGATTTATTAACCGGACAAGGGTCAGAAGCAGGAATATTGATACAGTTCCCATAGGAAATACATCACAATCACTACTATGGGGAAAAGACATATGGAAAAGAAACTCTGTCACTGATATCATCAACCGAGGATGTCATGCAGAGCCTCAACGGCAAACAAATGTTGTTTAGGGAATCTTATCCCTGTGTGCCTGAGTAGGGGTCCAGAAAGGAGAATCCCTTCTGTGTGAGCACCAAAAGGAAAGTCAGTACTAGTTACCATGCTGCGACCTCCATGTCCTCTCTACTCAAGAGGTATTTGGGAGATGTTTGTGAATGTCATGCCCTCCACACTAAAGAACTGGTAGATAGTAAAGATTTCAAGTATGTCATTTTGATTTTATTTGGGAAGGTTGCAGTAACTAATGACTGATTTATTTTGGCTTTGTCTGAAGTGGTGATAGTTTTTATGGGTGTACCCTTTAAAATGTGCTTTGAGTATGTATCCATTGAGGAACCTGATTACTGAAGTCTTTTTATTGTGTTCATGAAAGGGAGTGGATTTTGTTCATAGTTGCTTAAAGATAGTTCGTTGGGCGATTGTTAAGGCTAAAAAGATGTTTAGTTTTCTTCTCAAGATCAGATTTGTGGCCATTTCTTTTTTTTTTGTTTCGTCGTTTACAGGAGCATTAAATAGTTTTGTGGAATTACATTTCGGGATATGGAATTCATTCAAAATTTTATGGAGCTTCTTTTTTGCACATGGGACTACAGAAATGCTCTCACATTGGCCTTGTATGTTCTGGTGTGGTGTTAAAGGCTATAATTTTGATGTTGCTGTGGGTTTTCTGCTGAAGTCTTTCCAGGGTTTGTTTCTTTCATTTTAGCAATTTAACACCCAGAGTCTTTCAGATAGGTTTCCTGGATGGTTTATTGCCTGGGATTGATTTGAGTGGACATAGATTGTCAAAACCACTTGTGTGCCCATGATAGAAGTGATCTACTTTCACTAACATACTAGTAGTTAAGGCAATGGAGAAGAATGGAGCTGAAAGAGAAGCAATCCAGTTTCTTGTAGGATCTTCATTAAGGCAGTGACTCATTTAGATTGTTGATGGTTTGGAGCACTGGAATGTAATTACATGGTGGTCAGTCTTCAATCCGCCCCCCTTGCTGCCTCAGCAGGTCTCCCGGGCTCTGCCTGCCGGCTATTTGCATGTGCCCTGTGTGCCAATGTCTTATCCTCTGCGTTCCTTTCTTTTGATACCTGTATTGTGCTCATTGATTTAGCTTAATTGCTGCCTATTAGTGTGCTGCCTATATGTTTATTTAGCCATACTGTTGTTTAGCCTTTGTGTTATTGTATTACTAGTTACTCACTCACTGTTATTTTGTGCTGGTTGTAACTGCTCCTTTTTTCAGGAGCCGGTTTGCTGCATGCTCTGTTTTCCTGCCACTCATGTTTCCCACCACCCAGCGACCTGCCCCCTCTCAGGACCTACTTAATGGAGGCTGCAGCACAGTCACATAGAAGCTGCATTCAGAGAGCATGCTGCTAGCACAGCAAAGGCAAGCCCATCTGCGCCTATTTGTGTCTGGACTGCGCCCAGTGCCAGGAACCCTGGTACTCCTACCACCCACAGATTCTCTGCCGCAGAGCTCCTAGCCCTGGACCCCAAACACTGCAATAGCACCTTCTACCTCAGATCTCCATGATCAATGGTAGGACCTTTTACATAGTGCTGCTGCCTCTTTGCCTGCAACTCAGGAACTTCAGCCATCACAGAAGCGCTCACTACCCCCACCTCACTGACCACGGCTGCCCCAGAACTACTCCATTGCCTCCTGCTCAATGCCTGATAACTCTGTAAACACCACACTGAAATCTGGGACTTCATCACCACCCTTAACCCAGACATAATTTTCATCACAGAGACCTGGATAAACCCAACATCCACCCATTATGTTACCACCATGACGCCCAATGTCTACAAGATGATACACAAGACCACACCAACAAGCACGGAGGCTGAATCACCACCACCGAAGACGACCCAATCATAGACCACTTCAACTTCCAATGCTAAACCGACATCAGAACTACCATCGGAGGCACCCCACCTTCAGACCCTCAGGTCCATGCCCACTCTCCATCGACTCCAAGCGATGCATCTTCCTCTATGATCTCAACTTCCACCTCAACAACACCAACGTCGCAAACACGGCCAACCTCCGAGAAAGCATGAGCAACATCGCCTCACCCAACTGGTCACCAACCTTACACACAGTGTAGGACACGTGATCTTCACTGCCAGTGACAGAATCAAGTAGAGACATTCTACCGAACTCACCAGGACCAACCATGCCATTGTCCATTTCACCATCGCAGGATCCCCATGCACCACCACCAAGATTCCTAGCTCCTCCCACTGCAGCTGGAATAAAGTGACAGAGATCCAAGGGATGGCCGCCCACAACACCACCCATCCCAACTCTGCAACCAACCTTAAACAGGCTGTCAAGAGTTTTTCCACCTGGATCACCAGCTGTGCCAAAAGAGTCGCCCCTATCATACCAGCCAAAACTAGCAGATCTGCCAAACAAGCCAGTTGGTACACACCACACCAGAACTATTGAGATTTAAATGCAACTGCAAATGGCTAGAAAGAAGATGTTGCGTCATCAAAAATCCCATAGAACGAGCACCTTCAAATCAGCACTTAACAAATGCCACCAACAACTAAAAGACAGGAAAAGAAATGCCCTGGCAGACCACATCAAAGTCAACTCCAACCACAGCATGAAACTCTTCAGCATCGTCAGAGAGTTCTCCTTCCTATTAGCCACTGAGAACATGATCTCCCCTTCCCAAAAACTCTGCAACACCCTCGGCGGACTACTTCCACAACAAAATATTCACCATCTACAGAAACTTCAAACCCCAACCCACCGACCGCTATAACTTCCTCACACCAACAAGCGCCATCCAAACCCATCTGCTCACCACATGGGAACAGCTCACCAGACAGAGCACCACAACCATCAAGTACCCCATCCACTCTGGAGCACCCACTTACCCTTGCCTCACCCTCTTAAACTTCAGGAGCAATTAAATGAACTGCAAACTCACGTCCATTCTCAATGCGTTCCTCATAACAGCTGCCTTCCTCAATGGATGGAAAAACAGAGAGGTCAGACTCCTCTTCAAGAAATCCTGCCCTGACCCTACCAAACTCAAGAATTACCGCCCCCATCTCTCTGCTCCCTTTCCTCACCAAAGTCGTCGAGAAGGCCATCAACTGCCAACTCACCAAACACCTGGAAAAAACAACCTGCTAGACAACTCTGACTTTAGTTTCCATGCCAACCACAGCGCCATAACTGCCCTGATTCCTTCGACCGACGACATCAGAACCCTCATCAACCAGGGAGAAACCGCAGCCATGATCCTACTCAATCTCTCAGCAGTGAGCAATACTGTATACCACCAGACCCTCATAAAGAGACTGCACCACATTGGGTTCAAGGGAGACACCCTCTTATGAATAGCATCTTACCTCTGAAGGACAAACGCAGAGAATTAGCCTACCACCTTTCACCTAGGAACCTAAGTGAATCATATGCAGCATCCCTCAAGGTTCATCCCTCAGTGCCTCCCTGTTTCAAATACACATGACATCCTTGGCCAACATAATCAGAAACCAAGGCCTAAACATCATGTCCTTTGCAGATGACACCTAGGTCATTCTCTCACTCTCAGTAGACCCCTCCATAACAAGGACAAACTTCCACAACAGCACGACAAGTGTCGCAGACTGGATGAAAACGAACTGTCTGAAACTCAACACTGACCAGATGAAAGTGCTGACTTTTGGGAACAATGCCTTCCTGTGGAACGACACCTGATGACCCTCTGACCCACACAGACAGACCATGCCTGCAACCTTAGCATCATCCTGGAAAGGAAACTCTCTGTGAAATGCCAGATCAACACATTTTCCTCTGCCTGCTTCCGCAGGCTCTGAAAGATATTCCAATGGCACCCAATCAACACCAGGAAAAACGTCACAAAAGCCTAAGTCACCAGCTGGCCAGACAACGACAACACGCTCTACGCAGGAACCACCATCCAACTTCTAAAGATACTCCAGAAGATACAGAACTCTGCTGCCAGGCTCAACTTTGACCTCCACAAACAGGCCCACACCACCTCAATCAATCAATCAATCGACCAATAGGACATGTATACAGCGCACAACTACCTCCAACTGAGGTGTCCCAGTGCTTACAGCAGATCCAGTAGAAGAAGAAGGGAGGGAAGGGCTACGAGCGGGCAAACAACCAGGTCTTCAATGTTTTCCAAAATACTTGTTCAGTCTCTGCCTTACGAAGGTGGTCAGGCATGGTGTTCTACAAAGACGCAGTTCTCACTGAGAAAGCTGGACCACCGATCCTGGCTTTAGCAAAACAGGAGATCCTAAGAAGTTGCAGGAGATTGGATCTCAATGCCCTAGTCTGGTGATATTTACTGAGTCTCTGTCTAAGGTACGCAGGGCCCTTATCCCTGTAGGCTCCATAGGCGATGGTAAGCGCCTTACACTCTATCCTCCTTTGGACAGGCAGCCAATGGAGGCTCTGCAGGTGGGGAGAGATGCAGTGACGAAACAGCACATTTTTTTTTATTCCACCGTAGGGACAAGCACATTTCTAATGAGTCTGGCCGCAGCATTCTGAATAACTTGCAGTCTGTGGGTCAGATAAACTGGAAGACCCATGTATAGGCTATTTGCGTAATCTAACTTCGATGTAACCATAGCGTGGACCACAGTCTTCCTACAGTCCCTAGGTAGGAGATGCAGGAATCTCCGCAAGGCTTTTAATTTCCAGAAACAAGCCAAGGAGACTTGACAGATCTGGGCTTTGCAAGAGAGGTGCGAGTCAAATTTTAACCCGAGAAGCAGAATCCACTTGGATCGGTGAGGGGTTTAGCTCCGACGGCCACAAGAGATTGGAGGTAGGAGGCAAGGGTTGATTAAAAAAACAATACCTCCTTTTAGTCTGTATTTAATTTCAGGCAGCAATCCATCATCCAGGTTGGGATGTTGATCAAATATCTACAACAAGGAGCCCAGAGAGTACATCTGAGAGATATGGGTAGCCCTCCACTCATAAATCACATTAATCAACAAAACCCGTACCTCAAGGCAAAGGATATCGTATGTAGATACCTTTGGTTATCTACCCTACGGAGTGTATACATCACAAAACTTTCAATTAATCTGCAAAATAATATATTTCTTACTTATGGTTAATTGCCACAATTCAATGCCTTAACAAATGTCCTTTTCTATAAAAACTCCATTCCACTGGCAGTCCTTCTGATGAAAAAATAATAACTGGTGACTGATTATTTCAATCTCCCAACTCTGCTTCTGAATAGGCAGTGAACACCAATTCTTAGTGAATGTGAAAAAAAGTGTGAAAAAATGTGAGAGAGACAAGGTGACCCCTCATGGGCGAACCACCATAGGGGTAACTGGCAGGTAAGCCCACTGTTCTCATCATCGGTAGTCACCTTGTCTACAACAAAAACAGTGTCCAACAAAGAAAAAAATAAAACGGGTCGGTGTAAAGGAGTGGCAGGTAAGGCACACCTTTCACACGATACTTTATTATTCACTAGGAGTGAACTGTCAAATTAAAAATGTGTGCAGGTTGCTATTTATGCATACCCGTTTCACATGCCAACTTGTTTCATTGCCTGCAAATTTTTGGGCAAATTCTTCAGGGCTAGACAGGTCGTCACAGCACCAAAGTTGGACTAATCATTCTAGAAGGACTGTCAAATGGAAGAAGCAAAACACATCATGTCACCAGGGATTTTGCCTTTCTGCTCCCATTATACAAACACACAGTTGTGATGGACCATAATTATAATTACCCTCATACAGCTACTCTCTCTCATACCAGCCTATGAGGCAATGCTTATGTTGTCCAAGCTCCTTCTGTGAGCCCTTCTTTCCGGCTGACCCTGTGATCGTTGTATCTATCTGGACATTAAAAAAGAAAACAGGACATAGGAACTATGCTGCACAATACCTATATTTACAAAGAGGGGGGGAATATATGTACTGTCATCAGTGGGCCCTATAAGTGTATACAAAACAATGCAATTTCCGCAACATTTAAATTGCCGTATCTTGATTATGTGCCTAGCTTGAATTCTTTCAAAGCAACACCATTATCGATGTTTTTTAAATAGTGCCAAACTTCTTTGATTTCCTAGCGAGTACAAAACTCTAAGTAGCATGGTAAACCCAAACGATAGTCGATTCAACCACTGAGTGAGCTCCGTATTTATTTTTATCACCGATTCACTCAGCACACTTTCCTCCATCAATGCACCAAACCGGAGAAAAGTGCAATTCTAAAAAAGGCTTCTAAAACCAAAACCGCATTCATGAGTCACAACCCAGACGGGGTATCTCACATTTTCCCTGCCCCCCCCCTACTCCTCACCAGTATGGATCAAGGCGAGCGCACCATCTCATCCGGTTACCTGATGCTGTGCTCGCCAGTTTTTAATGACGGAGTTGTTCTCAGACGCGGTCACGTGGACAACGTGACCCGCATCTACTACGGCCGCCATTTTGGAACGGGACAATTTGACTTCCCGATCATATTAAAACACGTAGATTGGCTCCGTGTACGTGGGGAGGAAACTTCTGTATTTAATGAAATTACACTATTCAATTTCCTGGAAGTCAGCTCAGTCAAGGGTGCAACAATGTTGCCATACCCCTTGACAAACCTCCTGTAGTACCCCGTGAGTCCTAGAAAGGCTCTTACCTGTGTCTGAGTCTTTTGGGGTTCCCATGCCAGGATGGTATCAATCTTGGGTTGTAGGGGCGCCACCTGGCCGCTTCCTACCTGGTGACCCAAGTAAATCACAGAACCCTGCCCGATCTGGCACTTACTCGCCTTGATCGTGAAGTCTGCCTTGCCTAGTGCCATCAACACTTCCCAGAGGTGCTGCAGATGTTCTTCCCAACTGGCGCTGAACACTGCAATGTCATCCAGGTAGGCAGCACTGAAATCCTCCAGCCCGGCCAACATCTGGTTAACCAACCTCTGAAAGGTGGCAGGTGCATTATTCATCCCAAAGGGCATGACCCGAAATTGGTAGTGCCCATCTGGTTTGGAGAATGCTGACCTCTCCTTAGCCCCGTCAGTCAAGGCGATCTGCCAGTACCCAGACGTCAAATCAAACATGCTGAGGTACCGTGCAGCTCTTAACCGATCAATGAGCTCATCGCTCTGGGGATGGGGTATGCATCAGTCCTGGTGACTGAATTGAGCCCTCTGTAGTCCACACTGAACCGGAGTCCGGGTATGGCACCCGGCGAGACAGCCTTTGGGACCAAGACCACTGGGCTGACCCAAGGACTGTTTGAGGACTCATTGACCCCTAAAGCAAACATCTTGGAGATTTCCTCCTTAATGTAAGCTCTAACCTTGTCAGTCACTCTGTAAGCCTTGTGCTTCACAGGAGGACTGTCTCCAGTGTCCACATCATGGACGCACCACTCGGTGACACCGGGAACCAAGGAAAAAAGAACAGAGAATTGCCCCAACAGCAGGCGAGACCCATGATCATGCCTTTGAAGGTCCGGTTGAATCTTTCAACCAGCCCATCACCTTGTGGGTGGTAAGGAGTGGTGAACTTGTAGGTAACACCACACTCCTTCCAAAGAGACTTCATATAATAAGAAATGAAGTTTGTACCATGGTCAGACACCACCTCTCTGGGGAACCCCACACGGGAGAAGATACCCATCAGTGCACGTCCTACCACGGGGGCAGTCACTGTCCTGAGCGCAATGGCTTCCAGGTACCAGGTAGCATGAACCTCCAAGACCAGGAAAAACCTGCTGCCCATGGCTGTCTTGGGGTCCAGTGGCCCACAATGTCAATGCCCACCCGTTCAAAGGGGGTACTGACAACAGGGAAAGGTTGGAGAGGGGCATTGTGCCTCCTTCCACTTTTCCTGATTGCCTGGCAAGTTTGACAGGTCCTGCAATGAGTATCTGAACTCCACCGCATCTGGGGCCAATAAAAGTGGGAGAAAAGCCTTTCAAAGGTCTTGTTCTGCCCCAGATGACCAGCTAATGGAACATCATGAGCCAACCCCAGTAGGAAGGCACTGAAGCGCTGGGGTACCACCAGCACATGGGCTGACCCAGGCTCAGCAACCTTAGGCTCGCTATACAGGAGACCGTTCTCCCAGTAGATCCAATGTGATCCAGACTGATCACCTGCTGCCTGGTTTGTGGCCTGTTGCCTCAAACCCACAAGAGAAGGCACTTCTGCTGCTCTTCACAAAATTCCTCCCTGGAGGGATTCCCTTCTTGCTGCCAATGGGTCAGCTCAGGTAGGTTCCCCAGTTCAGAAACGTGCTCCCCTGTAGGTTCCAGGGTCTGCCTCCTCCTGGACCGTGGGAACAATGGGGGCTGGTTTTCCGTGCCCCCAACCTCTTCTCTTTAAGGCAGGTCCCTGGGCCATACTTTCAGGCTCCAGAGTCTTTTGAACACCCTTAGCTGCCAAAGACCAAGTGGTCACACATCCCCACTCAGGCAGACCCAACACCTCTCCACCTTAGCCCAAGGGGAGCTTTCTAAATTATTGCCTATCAGACAATCAACAGGCATGGATGGCCTCACAGCTACTTGAAGAGTACCAGAGACCCCCCACTCAAAGGGAACTTGAGCCACTTTGCAATGGCTCTCTGTGTTGTCAGCTGCAACAACTGGGAAGAATGCATGAGGGACTACCTGCTCTTCAGACACCAAGTGACACTTGACAGCTGTCACACTTGCTCCTGTGTCTCTCAGAGCCTCCACTCTATGGCCATCGATGGTCACCCACTGCCTGTATTTTTTAGTGTTATCAGGCAGCTGAGTTCTAGGGACCATCTCAAAGTCTCCTAATGAGACAAGGGACATTTCTGCGGGACCCCACCCACCTTGGGCACCCATCTCCTCCCCACCCAGGGCTATACTGTCCATCTGACTGGGTGGTGCACGGGGTGGCACATACTGACCCTTTTGGGCACACTGGGGATCATACCAACGGTGTCGCACCTGCTTACACTGAAAACAGGTAACAGACCCCCTCTGAACAGGATTACCTGTCAGGGGTCCTGACTTTTTCTCAGGGGGAGGCTGGGAACCCTTACTTTGGTTCCCTTGGGAATTACTTTGGGGACCTTTTTGGAACTCCCTCTGTTTACTCTTGTCCCCCCAACTCTTCTGCTGGGGGACCCGGCCCACCTTTAGCGGTGTCTCCCACAAGACGCTTGTGGACCCTGGTACTGACCCAGCGGTCCGGCTCTTCAGCAAGCTTTCTAGGGTTAGTCAACTTGCTATCAATAAGGTGCTGGCGTAGCTCTGGAAAACAATTAGCAGACAAGTGCTCCCTAGCAATCAAAACATAGAGCGCTTGAAAATTATCAACATTGCTACCCCTCACCCAACCATCCATAGCTCTGCAAAAGAAAGACATATATTCTACCCAAGTGGTTCCCTCCAGTTTCTTACAATTCCTGAACCTCTGTCTATAGAGTTCTACAGTTAACCCTTACCTTGTCATCAGTGCTTCTTTCATGTGGGCATAAGACATCCTATGAGCACTAGGCAAGTCTAACAAAGTATCCCTACCTTCGATTAAAAAGCGACCCCACAATCTTTCTCAGGGACCCGGTGGGCCAACATTATTATCTCATAGGCTGCAAACCACTGCCCAATATCTTCACCTATGTGGAAATCTTTGAAGATATCCTTGGGAATATGTACCCTGCCTTCTGAAGGCACAGATGGTGCGCTACCACCAGAGGTATTGATTTCTAAGCCATTGGCCTTGATTTCTAACTCCCTCGACATCCTCTCGTGCTCCATTCTCATTCTCTCTCTTTCCAAAGACAACCTGTTATTCTCTATTTCCCTCTGACTCTCCATCTTAAGTTTAGCCACCTCCAGCTTGAGTGCCCTATTTCTCTCCCTGTCTTCCAGCTCTCCCTGGGACAGGTCTTTGGAAGAGATACTGCAGCCAGGTGGGGACGGCACCCCTCCCCTGGCTGGAAACACTGGCCTATCAATTTGCCCATCTGCATCCCCAACTGACTCCACCACAAGGTCAGGGAAATTTCTAGCTTCTACCCAGGCCCTCAGCGCCATTTGGTAGTCTTCCTTTTTAGAAATGCCTGGTGCAGCAACTCTCAGTTTCCTGCAGAGATGCTTGAGCTGTTTCACAGTGTAGGTTTCCAACCTCTCTTCCAAAAATCAAGATCCATAGATGCAACAGATACTGGTTTACTCATGGTAGTTAGATTTTGGGAGTTTTCAGGAAAAACTAACAGTCCAAGTAAAAAGATTTTTAAAAAAGTATGTGGTTGTGTTTGGTCTGCACTCACTAGTAGTGTACATACCGCACATACCGAGTGCCGAGAGCCACGGGCAGGGACTGAACTGCACTTCTCAGCCTTCTGCAATCTTACAGAAGAATATTGTTTTGCGAGTATTGAAACTCTTGTCTTTGGAATTTTGACACTATGGAAACAGTTGTATTATACGCCGCATTTGTGTAAATAGCCTTGAGAAAGCCCCGGCACAACTCGCCAATAGGGGGCGAAACACGTGTCGTCTGTCTATGTCTCACATCACAACAATAAAGATGTCACACTGCAACTTGAAGTAGTCGTGTCCTCTATATGAGAATTTGAAAGAACGGGTATTCATCCCAATAAGCACAATACTGATTTTTCAAGGAGTACACACTCCCCCTTTCTCAAACTCACAGATCTCTCTATTCACCACCGGGCTGCCCCAGCCTGTCTCCTGAAATCCCCCTGCCCTGTCACTCACAAACCCAGACAAGGAAAACACAACCCAGCAGAGGCAGGCCTGGACAGTTAGGCGAGAAAATACATACTTTCTAAAAGTGGTATTTTCAAAAACAGAATATTAAAACCAACTTTACTACAAGATGTATTTCATTAGTCTGAGTTCAGGCATACTAAATTCGAATTTCTGCCATGTTCCCTGAGTCAGTTAGGATTATAAGAATGTAATAATTGAACTGCCCATTCCGGCCTATGGAGAACAGGTAGCCTTCAATAGTGAAAAACTAAAATGGCTGTAATCCACTATTAGAACATGCTACACACATCTGAGCATGTCCTACCTTATACTTACAATGCACCCTGCCCATGGGCCTACCATGGGGTGTCTGATATGAAGAAAGGTTTAGGAACCGGCAAATAGGTGCATTTGGCCAAGTCGACAATGCAGTGCTACACGACACACAGGTCTTGCAATGGCAGGCCTGAGACACACTTTAAAAGCTGCTTCCGTGGGTGGCACAACCCGTGCTGCAAACCCACCAGCAGCATTTGAGTTACAAGCCCTGGGAACACATGGTGCACTGTACTAGGGGCTGACAGATAAATCACATAAACCAATCATGGAATAACCAATTAGTACATAAATTTAACATAAGGAGCACCTGCACTGTGGCACTGATTAGAAGTGGCACAGTGCCCAAAGAATAAAACCAGCAAAAACATATCAAAACAGAGGAGGCAATCAGTCAAAATGGAGTGGAGACTCACGCCAATGATGCCAGGTCTAATAGCCATGTTTTGGGGAGTGAGCACGAGCACTTCAGCACTGGTTACCAGTGGTAAAGTGCACAGAGTCCTAAGACCAACAAAAATGAATTTGAAAAAACAGGAGGCATGAAGGCAAAAGGTTTGAGTTGACCCTGCAGAGAGAGCCAAGTTAAACAGTGTGTGTCTGAATAGAGGCACAGGTAAAGAGTATGAGAGTGCAAGGTGTTGGATTTAGGAAAGGAAGATAACCATCACAAGGTAAAATTAAAGTTTAATGTGCATATGATCTAATAATGAGTGAGGGCAAAGGTAGTTGCAAGAACTCTAGGTTGACTGGTGGATTGTGTAATAACAATTGGAAAGAGAATATTAGGGAAGTGAGTGCTTAATAGAGTATTAGAAGTAATGAGGTTGGCTCTGGGTTTTCGTAGGTTAGATGGCGTGAAAGTGAAGGATTAGTGTTGGAATGTTAAGGTGGAGAGATGAAGGTAAAGGTAAGGGTAATAGCATTGTTTGGTGCAGAGAGGATAGGTGTTTAATGGAGCGCAAGGTAGATGGTTGGAGTGGAGATTTCACATATATTGGCTGGTAAGTTCAGCATTGTTACAATTCAATCAGATGCAAGTAGTTCAGAGTGTGTAAAATTAAGGGTCAGAAGGGCCAACAGCAAGGCATCAACTTTTACAAACACAGCTATGTAGATTCTGATTTGCAAGGGTTGTCAGATTGACATGGGATAAAAGCTTACATATTTGGGGTTTGTTTATTTAGTGGTGGGTGCTAGAGATATTGGGTATCCACAAACTTGATTCATGGGTGCAGCATCACAGTAATGTGTATAGTAAACTCAACTAACTTGAACCAACATCTAACTGGTCTATTTAGCCTATCACTAGCATAGGGATTTGTTATGCTGTAGAAATCTCAGAAGTCTCAGCATTGGGTTTACCAAGAAGTGCTTATGCCACTGTTCGATAGAGTTCATAGACCCTACAGTAGTCAGTTTATGGGGTGTCACAAAGGTGGTGTGGTGACACTACTTAAAAGAAAGCACATAGCCCACAGTAGGGCATCTGTGGGGCCCACCTAGAAGTGGTGTTGTCAATTATTGGCAAAGGGCTGGCCCATAGATCACTTTAAGTATATGATAATTTGTGGAAACTATAGGTCTTACCATCATCAATGAAAACTTGTGTTAGGGTACCATTATTACAAGGAACTCTTTAACTGCAAAATCATTAGCTCAATATATTCCCCTTTCCAATGTTTCACAGTGGAGATCACACCCATGACACCTAAAACACTGAGGCTGAACTTTTACCATCATTTGGCAACAACATTGATGTTATTTCCTGGAAAAAAACCAGTCAAAAAACAAGTACATTATTACATTTCTTTCTACCCATAATAAGGACTAAAACTTCGATCTGATTTTAAGAAAGAAACACCATATATACATCTCTAACCCATTTAAAAGGCTAAGAGCCAGGTTTACAAACATTAGGAATGACGATTTCCTAATTACTATTCTCTTAATATATGAAACTATTTTGAGTTTCATTTGCTATTCATAGTGGGTCGCAAATAGACCTATCTTATGCATATTAATACAGTAGGTGGCAATTTGCGACCCATTAGGCCATTAGGAATCACAGCCATCACAGGGATGGTGGCCTGCTCAGGTCAGCAGACCACAATGTCTGCAGCTGCTTTTATTAAAACAATCTTTTTTTTAAATGCCGTCCATTTTTGTAAAGGAAAACGAAATCTTAAAAAAACATTTTAACATCCTCAAAGGGAAAGGACTCCTTCCCCTTTGTGAATGGGTTACCACCAATTCTAAAGTGGTAGTAAAGTATTACTGTTTTGCGACCGGACTTTGGTTGCAAAACATTAATACATACCATTCTGATTCGGTATTTGGAAGGGATATTAAAGTGTTCTTTGAGAGCAAACGCAAAGTGTGATAACAAGTTACCAAATCGCAACTTGCCTTTTGTAGATTGTAAAAAGCTGTTTATGGTCACCAGAATCGGGCCATTTGCGACCGCAAAAAAGCCTTGAACATCTGGCTGTTGAGCTCTTGCCATGCAAAATTAGAAAAGGTAATTGTAAATTCTAGAAAGATCAAACACATTGATAAACACTGACAAATCCCATGGGTTTGGCTATAATGTGGAAATGCAATCACGGGCATGCAAAAAATGCTAGCAGAATATGTGAACTGGGCTTACACTGCAGCTGTTTATTGTTTTATTCCCTAAGGTTCTAGTGCTGGTGGCATGCAAAACTGCAAGAACGTGTGTCTTTGACTGTATCTCTATTTGCATCTGTTAGCACAGTAAATACAGAGCTATTGACTTGCCCATGCTGGCTATTTCTTTTATTTGGGACACTATAATGTGTTTTTTTTCACTGTTTGATCATAGTAAAAGTGCTACATTAGGATAATATACATTAAGAAAGCTTAGCATAGTGTACACCCAGTCTTTCAATATCTGGGCCCCTACTGGATTTCCTCCTTCTCTCCATTGGGAGAGTCAGAGACAGGAATTAGTGACACTGAGTTAATGGGGCGACTGAGTTAAGCTCCCCAGAAAGGTGAATAAGATGCTGGACCAAGAATAGCAGTGTAGTTTAACAAACATTTTCCATGATTTTGGACAATTTAATAATATTGACCATGTGCTCTGAGCAAGCTGTAAATCTTAGGGAATCTGGGGCATATTACCAACACAGGCGATAAAATTATCGCTTGCTTTATCGGCAGAAAACTGCCGCTAAAGACGCTTTTGCGGCAGAAAACTGCCGCAAAAGCGGCTTTAGCGGCAGTTTTCTGCCGATAAAGCAAGCGATAATTTTATCGCCTGTGTTGGTAATATGCCCCCTGGTGTGGGAGAGGGTTGGGTGGGGAGCAAGGATAGCATCTGGGTAGTAGAGAGATCGAAGCCTCTCTGCTCCTCCCATGGTTCTGGAGGAGGTGGGCAAGGGCTGGGCTATGCCTCTGCCCACAGTAGCTACCCTGCTCCATCCATGGTTTTGCTGTGTGTGTTCCCCATCCAGAAAACTGGGTCAAATGTACTAAGATGCAGCAGTTTCGAGTCCAGAAACACTGGACCACTTGACATCGCCTGAAATAGTATCCTGCAGGGTAATGAGTGCCTATGTGAGGTACCTCATTTTGTTCTTGTGATTCACAAAATACAAACATATGTACATAAATTGCCTGTCTAGCGACACCACCAAAGAAAATGCTCACAATGATGCCTATTTTTTCCGTTTTCAGGGATATACCATCGGAAGAGCAGGTGAAAATCTTACAATGAGACTACGATTGTTATCATTCAAAGCATTGCTTCGACAGGTCTGTATAATATATACAATTAAATTACACTTTTCAAACATCAAATATTTGTAACATCAAAAAATATGTGTTCCTTTCCAAAACGCGAATGAACTTTAGAGGTTAACATACATCTCAACAAAACACGCCTTGCCAAGGCTGGGAATATGTTGTGGTAATACATTTTTTGCCGGTAATGTAAATCAATAGAAACAATATTCAACTGGTCAGGAAATTCCTTTGCCATGGTCATATGCCTTTAAATTCAAACTGTAATAAGTGGCGTTCTTTCTGAATTTGTGAATACAAATAGCGACTTAGATTGATATCTGATTATGGTGCCGGCAAAGCTTCTGCATGCTCATATATGAAACATTTATAAGTATAAGGGTGCAACTCATCTGAAGATGAACCCCTAGTTTATTTGCAGGAATAACAATTATCCTTCATGTTTCTTAAGTATTTTTTATTGTTTTGCTCACACATGCTGCATTGCAAAGATTACAGAGAATACCTAGGCAGACCAAAAGGACCTCAAAACTCCCACTCCTCACACAAATAGTCATTTGGGTGTGCGCGCCAGCAAAGCAGAATCGTGTACGATCTGCTACTGAAATGTACTCAATCAATCCATAGTTTCGTTTAGTTTAACATCAACAGCCATAAAACCAAAACAGCATCATTTATTTGATCATATCACAGTAATGAAAATCATCAATGCAATTGGCACCAAAGTGGCATTGAACCGTATAATACAAGGTATTGAGGATACTCTGGGCCATTTCTTCCTATTAAACTCTGGTCAATAGGCCTTAATAGTAGCCTGAGAAGAAAAGGGGTTAACAAAAATGTAAATCTTAAAGTACAGTGTGATCATTAAGACCACACAATATAATTCTGAGTCAGTAACTTGAAGTTAAAAGGTTTATTACAAACTCAAAGCCAGACTGATATATATCAATCTCAAGAACAATCTATAAAAGTATAAGATCATCAAAGGAAGAACAAAGGGCCCGATTCACAGACTAACTTAAGACAAATTCCTAAACTTACTACCATTTTGTTATTCACAGAAGGCACTTACTCATTTTGGTATTCACAGAAGGCACTTACTCATTATAGTATTCAGTGCTATGCGCGGGATTGCACTATCCCCGAGAAGTATTCTTATCTCCGATTCTATAGCTCGAAAATACCTAGGAGGCATTGGGTAAATGATACCTGGTAAATATATGCAGCACCTTATGTAAAGTGTTTTAATTATATTGTTGATTACATAAAGTCTTTAGTTTTGGTGTTTAGATTTACCTGCTTTTAAATGTATAGTTCGAGTATGCATGGGAAAGACGGAAGTGGAAGAGGCCATTAAGGTCCATGTGAGTCCAAAATAAAACCTTCAACATGCAGCTGAAAATTGCACACATAAAAAACGGATTTGGTCATTGAAGAGGTAGAATTGTTAATTAATGTGGGCAAACTCTAGAAGGCAATCCTATGGGCACATACTTTACGCACCAACCCCTTGCACTGCGAAGAAAGGGATTTAACCCTGACATTGTGTCAATACATCTTGCTCCATGTTGAACAGTTAGTACACCAGTTTTGTCAAAATTAATCCAAACATTTAATCAAATTGCTCAAAATCACTGCGAGGACAGCGAGATTCCTCCATAGTTTTTCCACTGCCTTCAGCGTGCCCAATTGAAGCATGTAGAGGTAAACAGTTCATATTCCATCACTTCACAGAATTCTAACAAATGCATTTCGGCCTCTCTTTAGACCTTCATCAGGGATAACTTGAATGCCGCAGTCGGAAACTTCACCACCTCCACTGCTTATCTACCATGACTGCGTGTTCTCTCTTCGTCACGTAAACTATCCTCGCAGTGATTTGACACAATGTCAGCGTTAAATCCCTTTCTTTACAGTACAACGGGTTGGTACATAAAGTATGTGCCCATTGGATTGCTTTTCAAATATCCGTGAGTGGGATAGTTCACGGCTCCTGTGTGCACGCATCCATTGACACAAAATTAAAAAGAACATAAGGAAAGGTGTGCATTCTGCATCTACCAGAATTCTTGTACTTCAAACTCTAGAAGGGCAACTCAAACATAATACACTTCTTCAATAAACCTGATAAAGATATTGCATCCTTACTGTCCCTCTGTAGTGTTTCTCTGCTAAAAATACACCTGAGTCTTGTAAACCTTTTAATTACCCAATCTTGTGTAACAACAGAATCTCTGTTCTACAAAATCTGGAGGTCACTTAATTCATTATTCAGAATAAATCGCTTGACTTCTGTGACATTGGTGCTTCCACCTACCCTAATAATTCCATACTGCAAAATATTCTTGACACTTTAAATGCACTCAAAGATGAGGTAGCCCAACTTAAAATGTTATTCCTGAATGTCTTACCGTCAGATCAGAGCATTCCCTGCAGGGCTACGTCAATGGAGGCGTGCCACTGTGCCATCAAAGCATCCAATAATCAATCAACAATGACAGAGGCATGACCTGCTCAATTGTTTTGAACCATTGTCCCAATATCAGATCTCCCTCATGTATTCCCCCACCCCCACATATAAATTTCCATCTTGGGAGGGAGAAGCCTGTGCTCCCTAATGGCGTTAAATTGATAGGAAAGTGGCCAATGAACGGCTATTCACCTTTACCTCCGCTCAGCGTGGGCGAAACACCAGCTCGGACTTCCATCCACAAGCCTTTCCACCGAGGCTTTGAAATGGACCATTGGTTTTCCAAATTTACACTGCCTTCTGTCTCCCAAGACCATAAGGGTGCAAAGGTGTCTATGATTAATGTTCCAAAACGCAGGCTTAGGGCTTTTGAAGATGGTAACTCCCTTGTTAACAAGGTCATTCATTGGATTAAAAATCAGGGTGGCTGTACTTATATTATCCAATCTGGCATTATTCCTGCTCACAGGATATTGACTACCGATATCCCTCTAGATTACATTTATTTATTTGTTGATGACCATTTAGTCCAGGTCATAGTAAGCATGGACACTAGGTCTATAACTCCTTCTTGCACCCCAATTATATTCAAGCCCAGCATTTCCCCAAAATTATATCAGACCCTCCTACCCATTTTTCTTCTCCTTGCAATTTAAATTCATCATTAGTGGAAGATAGGTATTTTGCTTCTTACTTACCTTCCAGTGACCAACTAATGGGACCCCAATCTTACAACTCACGGTTTGCCAAGGAACTCTCTAAATCTAGCAAGTTTTCAACCACATTCATGCCACCTCTTTGACAACCTCTAGTGGGCTCTTGATGAAATAGATTGATACCCTCTACCTGAGCCTACTGTTAACTCAATCATTGACTGTCCTACTTTTATTCATAACATTTCTCCCAAGCTACCTGATACATGCACTGATGTCACTGCAGATCCTTTGATGTGAAATGGGGACATTTGTATACTTTCATGGAATGTTGCAGGGGTCTCCAGCAAAACTGTGGATCCTACCTGGAACAGTTTATAGGCTCTTTTTATATAGTCCTTATTCAAGAATCTTGTGCAGTTTCCACACTGCATAAAGTGGAGCAAACCACTTATTGTAATAATACAATTCTAGCCACTATCGATAGACCCCCAGGCTTGAAATATTGTTGATTAGCCACATTAAAAAATGGATATTCCTTCCTTTGACATCTTGGGGCTAAACATTACGCCTTGCAATGTGAGCTCCATTGACATCTTGAATATCTATAATTGTTCGGTCCCTAAAATGAGAGTCCCCTATGCTAGCCAGGTTAGAAAATGTCCTTTCATCAATTAATAATTCTATGTCCCCGATCTTCGCAGGAGACTTTAATATCATATAAAAACCCATAGAGTTTATTACATCTATTATCCAAAGTGAAGACAAAATCTTGGGTGTTCCATCTTCGGAGTCGGAACGTATTAAAATGTGTAGTATGGCCGCTTCACAGCTCACCTCACTAACCCTTTCTTTCGGACTGAGGGCATGCAATGGGAGGTTAATGTCTGGTTGATCTAGGGCTTTCACATTCAATAGAGGTGACAAGAAAACTCAAATTGATTATTGTATCTTAGATTCTAGAATATGGGGTGAGCTATGTGATTTTTAGGTATTACCCAGAGGTGACAGCAATGATAACACATTAGATCTAACTCTTTCTGATAACCTTCTTTGTGACTTGTCCACCTCTTTGGTGAACACCCAATTTAGGGCCAATGTTACCAACAACAGTACGGATATTAAGTGGGCATCTATAGCCAATAACCCGGGTTTGTTGTCCAAATTTATACTATTTTTTCTTCTATTTTTGCACCATTGAATACTGTATTTTTCCAAACAAGTTAGTAATGGACATTCACCTTTCTCTTTTAAAGTCTGTTAAAGACTTATTATAAAGGCCATCTTGACAAATTTCGAGTAAAGTGCTGAAAACACCTCCTTTGTATGATAAAGATTGCAGTCGGGCTAAAACGTGACCTATGTAGGCAATTAAATCCCTTAATCCTGCTTCTGTTCTAGATGCTAGACAACCTTATAAACAAACTCTCAGAGCCAAGCAGAACAGTGGGATGAAACCATTTGACTGGATCTGTTAGACACTGCCTTAGGCAGGAATGAGGCTGTGTTCTGGCTGATCCTGTTCTGTGTTAGCATCGGGGCTAGCTCTTCCACCAATCACTTTATTCCCTCACATATTTGGGAAAAACACTTTTGAAGCTTTATTTTGATATGCAACCCACACCCAGTCAACAGATCTGGGTTTAATCCATCACTTTTCTTTAGCCCACTCTGCCACCCAGTGGGTGTGAGTGTTTGATTGTTTCAGATGCTCCGTCCATCACCACCCCTCTTTGTACCGCTTTGTTCGCCATAAGTTGGCAGGGTATGCTCAGACGTTGAGTCCCTTGCTCACTTTGCCACTGGATTCAAGCAAGCCTGGCTGAAGACGGCTGAAATGCCAGAAACCGGTCTTAGGAAGCTTGATTCTGGTCCAGGGAAGGCATGGCTTGGCAGTTCGGGCTGGACTGTTCCCATGAGGCAAAGGGTCAGACTGATTTGCATATGGCCATGTCTGAACTGGGGTGGCAGAGTGGGCTAATGAACGGTGATGGATTAAACCCAGATCTGTTGACTGGGTGTGAGTGTTTGATTGGTTCAGATGCTCCGTCCATCACAACCCCCTTTTGTACCGAGTGATATTTACAAGCACAGGTAAAGCCACCCTGCAGGACTTTACCTGTGCTTGTAAATATTGCCCCTTTTCACGCAACACTTTTCCTGTTAGGAGTGTGACATGGGTGTTTATGTGGCTGTTCTGAAAAGTTTCAGTGCCCCGTACATCATCTCCTTGTGTTTGCATTGTTCGCCTAAGTTGGCAGGGTATGCCAAGACGTGGGTCCCCTGCTCACTTTGCCACTGGATGCAAGCTAGTCTATTAGTCTGGCTAATGAGGGCTGTTACCACGAAACCGGTCACAAAATACCTGTTTCGGGTCTAGGGAAGACATGGCCTGGCAGTTTGGGCTGGACTTTTCCCATGAGGCATAGGGTCAAGACTGATTTGCATATAGATATAGCTTTGTCTGAACTGTCTGAACACCAGATGCATTTACGAGGAATCGTCAATCTGGAAATTTGTCAGGAAGCTACGCCACCCTATAGGTAGCGTAGTGAGGTGTAACAAGAAAAAATGATGGTTTCATTACTCCTAGTTTTTTTCCTCTTTCAATGTGTGCTCCATTCTACAGCACACATTGAAAGAGGAAATCACCTAAAATTATTGTTTTTGAGCAGGAAGGCACCCCTTCCTGCACAAAAACAATCACCCCACGACACAGGCATCCTTGCACCATGAAGCAAGGGTGCCTGCACCAGCGCATAGCAGCAGTTTGTGCTACAGCGCAGGGGGAAGCACAGAGATGCGACACATTGTTGTAAATATGAAGCATCCCTGTGCTTTGAAACTAACGCAGAGCAGCACAACAAAATGACTTGCCTCACCGTGCTGCATTCGTTTCTTGCAAATCTGCCCCTGTGTATTTGAATTTGGCTTCTCTGAGGTCTCAGTGATGGACCTCCATTAAGTCTGGGTAATCTTTGTATGTACATTTTATGTTTAATTATGCCTTATTTATAAGTCGTGAGATGCTGACTATAACTTGCTGATGAGAATCTCAAATATGCTGGAAAATGCACCTTTACACTTTCCCATGTCAATAAATATTTCTGTACTGGTGACTCAAGCAGTGATATACGGTCGGGCTGAATCTACTGCCCAGGCAGTGCCTTATTTGCACATAGTTCATCAGTTGTGAGTGTCTTAGACCAAAATTAGAATGAATGTTCTCAAATGGTTTCACTGTGTCCCCCAGGTAGAGGTCACTCAATGTTCTGATCTCACATCTATCCCATGATGGTCATTTAATCACCTCCCATCCAATTGTGATGCAAGTGTTGGACCACACTGGTGCATCTAGATGTAGGTGACCATTCATTGGAAGTTATATCCAGGTTGCCAGCTTTGTCTGCTTAGGTAAGCAGGGAGGGCGATCTGTGGTAATAAAAGAAGAAACATGCACTTATACCCACATCAGTCACTCTGTATATCATCCAAAAGATATACTAATTTATATAAGTGGTGTTCAAGATGGTATAGGTACATGTCTAGTAGACAGAATCATTCTGCCATTGTATCAGCATGCAGTTTAGAAAGTTTAAGCCTAGGTTTCCTGCCCGCCCATATAAAGTATTTAATATATATGTTTAGGATGAGTGGTACAATTTTAGGGATCTGGGCTAGATGTACAAAGCTATTTAGCATATCTTGAGGGACCAAATCACGATTTCCAGCTATTAAGAAATGCTAAATAGCCTTATGGCATGTATAAAGGCCTATATGGTCGCAAAATGCAATTTCTACCCAGTAGAAATCACATTTTGTGATTCCCTAAATAGGCAATTGTAAATAGGGGTTACCTATTTGTGATTCCCTAAGCACATGTACAAAGCATTTCCTAAATCTATAATGGGCATCTAGGAAATGCTATTACCATTGACTCCAAGTCAATGGTAACCATCGCAATTTTGAAAATTTACCTAAAATGCATTTTTTCCAGTGCCATAGAACCCCCAATGGCAATTGGGCATTCAACACAAGCACCATTAATTTGTCCCCTTTATTTAGGGGGCATAGGCCCAGATGCATCAAAGGAAAATCTGGTCGCAAAGGGGCAGATTCTCAGAATCTGCCCCTTTGCGACCGGTATTTTTGCATTTGGGATGTCTCATCCCAAAAGCAAAAATCACAATTTAAGGAATCTCTAAATTGAGATTCCTTAAATTGCGATTGCATTTAAGAATTCCCAAATTGAGATTCCTTAAATGCAATGCAATAAAGTTAAACAATTAGCGATTTCGCTAATAGGGGGAGCAAATTACCATGAAGTTGAACTACATGGTAATTTGCAGAAACTTTGAAAAATGCCCCCTTAGGGCATGTGTGTGCGCAACATATATGCACAGATTAATTTCAGGGGTGAATAGGGTGTCCTTTGGACACCCCTGCACCCTTGAAATTGCATTCTCAATTTGCCATTCGCTAATTGCTAATCGCAAATTGAGAATGTCTTCCCATTCATTCCTATGGGCCTCTAGGCCCATAGGAATGAATGGGGAGGTACTCCTTAATTGCGACTCACAATTTGCGAGTCGCAATTAAGGAAAATTAAGAAATCACAATTATTTTAGCGATTTCTTCATGCATAGCATTTTGCTATTCCTTATTAGCGAATCCTTATTTTTCGCTAATAAGGAATCGCAAAATGGATGCTTGATGCATCTGGGGGATAGACCTATAGATAGGAATGCTTTCGCATTTGATGGCGCGTGATTACCAGTTCAGATCACTATACTCACCTGGGCCCATACACATTCACACTTTGAACCAGTATTCAAATTCTACCTGCCTATCAGAAGTTTATTCACTCTATTATGATTTATACCATGTACCATGACTTACCAAATCCTTGTCACTTATACTCTAATTCCTAGGTCTAATGGATCAAAAGGTGTTAGAATAATAGATATAGCATAACATTTACTTTTTCATGGAAATAACCACAGAATCTGGAAAGTTTTAAAAACTTTATCCATGCAATATTTTGTGAGTAAAGTACCAAACCAGAGAGATTAAAGACATTTCAAGTAAGAATAGAAATATTACAGCAAAAATCTTATGAGACCTTGCAATTTTACTTCTAGACATTGGTACCTGGGAAGGGTGAGAAAAGGAAACGGTACAAAGACATACACCACAGATTGATATATACCTAGAATGGTCCGAGGACCAACCCCTGGCCAAGGGCTGGGACAAGAAAGCAAGAAAGGGCTCCTGACTAATCAGATGCCAACATGTTAAGCCCGGTGCAGGACAGGACAGTTAACCTCGGCTAAGTGTAACACCAGCGTCACACCCTTCTCTGCAGCTACTCTCAATCCTTTCTGGATGACTGAGTCTTCTCCCTCAGCAATCTCCTGATTCTTCTTTCGGAGTGCTCAACCAGCCCTCTGAGGTCTATGGCATCCACGATTGTTCTCTAACATACGTTGGGTCATTGACAGGTCTGTGTCAAGTCGGACAATCTAACTGAAAAAACCTACCTTAATTATACTATTTTCCAGGGTTTGTACCACCACCAAATGGTGAGAATTTGTGTATTTCATTCATTTGATTGGACAAAAAGACAAGGAAAGGTCATCACACCATACTAGTATGAGATCATTTCTATTTGATGTAATTGATCAATGTTCCCACCCATAATTTACTTTCCCATGAATTTTATTCCACCCAGCAATATTTAGTTTCAATTCATATACAATGTATTAAACGCAGTCAGTTTTTGTTCCCTTCGTCGGGTTAAAGGGTGCGGTTCAGAAGCACATCACGGGTAAAACGAGCTTTGGCAGCCTTTCAATGACAGAGCTTCAAGGTTTTCAGTGTTCGTTTGTGCAGGCGTGCTAATTCAAGATGGAGTTCTGCAGTACCCTTCAGGCCCAAATACGAGCTAATAATAAAGTCAAAGAGAGACATGTTAGAATACGAAAATAAATTAATGCACTGTATACCACTTATTTCTACTCTAACTCCATTACTTTATTTTAACTATAGTATTAGTAGTTAAGCAGGACATACAAAGTTTAGTTTGAGCAGAAGCATGTGCAATAGTATGTGAAGTTTGAAGCGGCCATCTTAGACATTACTGCGCAGCTGCAAAGAATTTCCACCAAAAGCATAGATACGTCACACCACGTAAATGTAGTAGACGCATGCGCAGAAAGGTTCCTGCGTTGTTGGCAGCCATATTATATCAAGGCACTCGAGTTACTGGTTAGTAAAGCACATAGTAAAGCTTCCCCTAGATACTGAAATGTTGTGTAATGCAATTATTAGTACCCACAAAATATGTTGATTAATACGTTACATGTTATTTCGAGAGGACTGAGTCAAAGCAAGTATCTTTACATATGAAACCTTGCTCCCTCACATTCTCAAAATTGCTATTTCCTTTTAAGAAATCACATATTAGGAAATGCAAAACCATTCATAACTTTGGTCCTTAGGCCCATAGGAACGAATGGATTTGCATTTCCTAAATAGAGATCTCCCAGTAGCGACTTTGGGGCACATGCATCATTGAAAATTGCATTCGCAAATGGTGCGAATTGCAAAAATCGGCCGTTTGCGAATGCAATTTGAACTTTTGGGATGCATCATAATTTTTGTACTTTTCTCAATTTAAGAAATCGCGAAATTGCAATTTCTTAAATTACAATTGCATTTAAGGAATCTCAAATTGAGATTCCTTAAATGCAATGCATCAAACTTAAAAAAAATGAGCAATTTCGCTAATAAGGGAAGCAAATTCCGGAGGTTCCGGAGGCTACTTAAGACCCACCTGTTCCCCGCTTAATGCTGCTTCTTTTCTAGTCTTACCCTCCTGATTTATGAACAAGCGCTGGGATGCCCGAGGGTAACCGCGCGCTATACAAAATTCCAAATCATAATAATAATAATAATAAATTACCATGAAGTTGACGTTCATGGTAATTTGCGAAAACGTAGAAAAATTCACTAAAGTGCATTTTTCAAAGTTCCATTTTACACACACACATGCCCTTGGGGCATGTGTGTGTGCAAGATGTACTTATAGGCAGATTTCAGGGGTCCTTTTGACACCCTCGCACCCTTGAAATTGCATTCTTAATTTGCGATTATCTAATTGAGAATATATCAAATTGAGAATGTCTAGGCCCATAGGAATGAATGGGGAGGTATTCCTTAATTGCGATTCTCTAATTGATTTTAAGAAATCGCTATTTTTTTTGCGATTTCTTCATGCATAGCCTTTTGCAATTCCTTATTAGCGAATCCTTATTTTTCGCTAATAAGGAATCGCAAATGGCATTGTTGATGCATGTGGGCATTTTACTCTGTAGTAATCGCTATTCTGTACATTCTATTTTGCATTTTCTGAATAGCGATTTCTTAAGATCCACTATTAAGAAAAGGCACAATTGGAATTTCGTACAATTAGATTTAAGAGCAGTAGCCTTACCAAAACATAATAACAACTCACTGGCAGTCAACATTTTTGCCAGTTGTACTCTGACCTACAACAAACGTTTTGAGGAAGTTGTTATGAGTTTGGACCAATATGGACTGTAGATTGTCTATTTCCATGTTTTGTTGATCTCTGTGAATGAGACTGCCCAAATAGTTCAATTTGGAGGCCTTTGATCTGAACCTATAATGGTTAGCTTTATGTCTGGTCATACATTTAGTTATAGGGAGTGCTTTACTCTTGTTCCAGTTAATTCTATATCCTTCAAATACAGTGAAGGAGTTAATCAGGGACATAAGATGTGGTATCAACATATCAGGATCTCTGAGTTGCAGATGACATTGTCAGCATATAAAATGGCTTTTTGTCTGTCCTGCTGTTGTCTCTATTCCCTGTATTTAGTCTGTTTGTCCAATAACAGCTGCTAAGCATTCTAATGCCAATAGAAACAGAAGCAGGAACTGGGGTGCTCCTGTCTTGTCCCACAATGTGTCGGGAAGTCCTGAAATACATGTCCTCTGAAGCCTACTTGAGCAATTCAGTCTGTATATAGCTATTCTATTTTAGCCACGGAAATTGGACGCATCCCTTTTCTTTCAAACGTACAAAATAAATGCTTTTTCAGCATCCAATGACAGCAGTATCTACTTATCTGTGTCCTTTCTAACCTGCCATAAGACATTGATCAACAATCACATGTGGTTTCATATCAGTGAGGATGGCAATTAGCACACTGGGTAGGATCATTATCTGCCTTCTGTGGCACTTGGTGGTTGGGTATCTGGTTGCAGCTACACTGACAACATTGAACAACTCCATGCCAGTACTAGCAGTCAGAGGTTTTAATTTGCTGCCTCAGTAGACATTCCTTTGCACTTCAAGCTTTCTTTAAACTCTTGCTGTGGTTTTCTCACTTGTGGTAAAGAATAGCTGTAAATTCTCATTGGTTTGCATTTGTCCTACTTTGTGCATTTATCAATATCTAAAAGGCTGCTATGTCATCAGTGCTCACATTACGACTTTCCTAAAAATACGTTTTAGTGATTACAAAGTAGCGATTTATTATGATTATATTCAATCTTCTACTACTTCATGACTTTTTCCTCTATGCATAATTAAAAAAGCAGCTGCTTTTGGAACTCATCGAATTTTTATATTGGACCCACGCTCACATAAATCATTAATGTTTACAAACATATGAGTATGCTTTGAGGTTTTCCCACCCTCAAAATTTAAAATATTTACTCAAATCATTAGAGGAAATCTGAAATTAGTGCATTTATGTTTTTTTAAAATATCTAGGGGATGGGGAGACATACGCCTAACATTGCCCTAACTCTAAAAAGGCACAACTCATCTTAAATACTTGCTGTAAGTACCAGTCATTTTTATTTGTAAGTAAGGCACTTTCCCTGTTCAGAATAGCTATGATTCACATGGCCAAACAAGAGAGTAAAAAAACTAAAAATACATCATTTAAACAAGGGTAAGCCCCTCAAAGACATTTCCCGTGGCACGGTATAAGCAGAGAGGATTTTCCTGAATCAGTGTGCCAATATTTGATATTTGTGGCGTGTATCTAATAACACACTGAATTACCAAAGGTTTACCTGTACTTAAGAGAATGTTAAGTGTGCTATCAGTAGGATTTAGAAGTGCATATTTATTGTGAACCTTAACATATTAATCTAAACGTATAAACACATTTATTCAAAATAAAATCACAACAGAGTGGTGAAATTGTATGAGTGAGTAAATGGCTTGAAGGGGCAAGTTATGAGCTTTTGAGGAGTAGGCCACCCAAAATAGGGAATAGGCAACACACATTTATCAGGTGAATATGTTGGCATGTGCAGGCAACATAAACAGTGGCCTTCCACTATATCTCAATTTGGAGAATGTTAAAGTGTATTTAGATAGTTTTGTCTACAAATCAAAGAAATCACATATGTTCATGCTGAGAAACAAAACTTCAGACTCATGGGGGTATGCTTTCCAAAAGTTCTATCTGCAATTCATAGAAGCTTTAAAACAGACCTTCATTGCAGTGCATCTCTAGTGAACTTTCAAGCTTAAGTGAACACGCTTTTGCAGGATATCGTGCAACATTTTAATGAGTTTTTTGCTAAGCCCTCAAATCTGTATAATTTAGTGCACCAACATGAGGTACATAGCAGACGTTTTTCCTGATATACGTTAGCACTGGCAACATTTTGGGACTGATGTAAAATGGATATTTCCACATCCTAAGCTTATTTGTAATTTGATATTCAGAAGTCTCCACCTGTTGAGATAATTTGTGCATCTAATATTCCCTTAAATATATTCAACCAAAATGTTGATTTGGGGGCCATCAAGGGTATTCAAACTGTAAATGACAACTAATGGGCTAAAGGCGAGCTATTTAGGCAAAGTTAATGGCATGCTGCATATATATGCAATAAAGACCTCCACATTAGGGGTGGGTGATAAATTCCAATCCGCCGGCGGAGCTGGCAGAGTTTTGGCCACTCCGCGTAACCCATGTATAGCAGAGTTCCGGCCAAATTCCTCCCACCTTCATGTGGTAAGTTGGTGAACATGAGAGAGAGAATTGGCATCCCTTAGCATGATTTTTGAGTGGTAAGAGGGCACCCGGCAAGATTTTCTCAATACGGGCAGTCGCAGGAGTTCACAACCATTTGTGTTGAGAAAGTTTCCTCTCAAGGAAAAGATCTGCCCCAACGGTGGCAAAGAAGCACGTCCTTTGTCATGCCACATGGTGGCATTCACTCTGATTTTGCAGCACAGATCAGGCTCATATCGCAAAAAACATCAGTGAGAACAGCATGATGTTCTGATTTATGCCCATTTACGGAACTCCACGGAATCTCGCAGAATCTTCATATAACTGTCTAGTTCCTCCTTGAGTTCCACCCATCCCTACTCCACAAACTATGTAAGCAAGCCACTTGGGACCTCACTACAAGTGGCATAGAGAGGTGCCCCTCATGGATATGCCACAACAGCTGTTTTGATCAGCCTTGTTTTTCCAGACACGATAACTCAGTGCCCAGTATACAGGCCATGTGAATGGATGTGGAGTAGCTGAGCTATGGGCAGTGCCTTTGTCTGCCCAGCCCCTGGCCACCATGGTCCCAGACAATGAGGGGAGCTGAAAATACTGTCTCCAGCTCTCCCCTCAACTCCTCTGTCCTCAAAAAAGCCCCAGCATGAATTTACTGCCAAGCAGGTAGTGAATGGATGTGGATTTGGGAAAGGTATTTCCCCAGAAGGAGAAAAACATGTGGATTTGGCCCTAGAATTCCAGGTTGTGAGTGTTGCTCCACATTACAGAAACTCCAGATTTAGGTGCTGGAATACTGGCCGGAATTTCCAGTTCCACACCCCAGGGAAATTATTGTGAAGCCATGGGTGTTGAAAGGGTATATTTAATATGTTATTCTATGTACGAGAACAGAAAGGTTTCAATCAGAGCTAAACAGAGTATATAATGGTACTAAAATTGTGTAATCTTTGTGATGTGAGAAAAATATACAGGCTTTTGTATCTACGAGGGTATAAAGCCTTTTATATGAGTTTGTATATATATTTTCTTTTTCCAGGAAATTGGATGGTTTGATGATCATTGGAATGCTGTAGGAATTTGGATCACACGTCTTGCCACAGATGCATCTCAAGCCAAAGGGGTATGCTTAAATAAACATCACGTAAAATTGCAAACATCTAATTGTGTGAATATTTGTGATAGATTAAAATATTCTGTCCTTCTTTTCAGGCTACTGGAGGTCGTTTGTTTATAATTACTTTAGCCAGCTGCACCATGCTGACAGCTATTGTAATTGCATTTGTTTATGGATGGCAACTCACTCTACTGATGTTTGGTTGTGTACCAGTCATCCTTGCTGCCTACGTTATCAAAACAACATCTATGTCTGGCCATGCTTCAAAGGACCAAGCTGCCCTGGAAGAAGCTGGAAGAGTATGTTTCTTTGGCTTATGTAGTTGTTTACTCCGTTATAAACAGCCCCACTTACAATTCAATTTGAGTGTGAATTTTGCACTAGACAATGAATAAAGGTGGGATTAACTTTTAAGTCAAATATCAATCATAACAAAAAGTGCCCTCAGTATCTCCTTCCAAATAGTAAAATGTGTGAAATAAGGCTGCTTCTGCAGTGTGGGGAAAATGAGTTTCCACTGAAATGTGCCTTCAACAGCAAAAAAAATTCCATGGGAAGGTTTTCTGTTTTCTATCACCATATAGTGACACTGAGTCACAGATGACTTTGAACAAATTAAAATTAGCAATTGCAATTTGTTTCACACTCATAAATCAAATAATGGGCAATTAAAATCATTGCATATTTTTGCCAAAAATTCAGAAATGCATTGTCTTTAAAAATTTGACTTGGGGTCTGATTTACATTTTATTGGACGGGTTACTCTGTCACAAATGTTAAGGTTGTACTATCCGTCCGATTGCTAGTGCTACAGGATATAATGCACTTGTAGTAAGACCGACATTGAGATTTAGTAACTTGTGTGCCAAGCTCTTAATCAGGCGTTTGTTCCAAATGGATAAAGTGTGAATCTAAACCAGATGGTATCATTTGGAAATGAAGCACACAAAAGATTTGCCTCAGCTTATACACTAATTTTAGAACTTATAAAGATAGTCCACCTGTGTTGTTGGAGATATAACATTTATTTAGGAGTTAACTAATGGATAGTAATGCTTTTCAACAAGTTACTAACATCTTGACATGCATATCACAAACTATGCTTCAAATTAGAATTTCCTTTCATTCCTCTGACAGAAAATCCAGAAAATTGCAGAGATTCAAAAGCACTTCCTCCTAGTGTTCCCACACTTCTCTTAGTAAAGCTTGTGCACAAAAGGTGTAGTGAAGTCCACAGGCCAGGGCATATAACGTCGAAGATATGGACTTCTATCATTCTTTGCACATGGCATGCTTTTGGAATACTACTAGTTGCTGAATAGGAAAGGGTCAAAACTGAGACCTTGTGAAGTTCATGTATTTTCATTTTGCTCTTACATAGTCACAGATTTGGTCCGTTTCCAAGCAAGAGACTTAAAGGTAGCTCTGAGGACTATTTTTATTAGGAAAGAAGTGAAATGCAGATTGGTAAGACTTTTGCCATTGGCTACAAGTTCTCAATTTTTTGTTCAGCTATTTGTGCGGTGTTTGAGCTTTCTTTTTACCAAATTTTAACATTTGCAAGGCATTCTGGGTAAGGAAAGGTAGTGCGATCCATGTGATCCTAAAACCATAATTTTCCCTTAAACTTTAGTTGTCAGCTCAGAAATGTCCGAGGTTAGTAGCGTTTCCTGGCTACTGGCAGTCCACCCCTCCTTGCTCCAAGCACAAAACCGCAGCTGGTTCCCATTACAGCAGAGATTAATTAAGTTGTATGTACCATTGGTGCTTGTAAGCCATTTGCTTGTATCAACACAAGCCACACACAACTGGACTTCAGTGAGTTTCAAGCTCCCAGAAATACCCAGGCTTTACTAGTGTTTTCTGGGTGACGGCAGAACCCTGGCCCACAACTTGCAGCCACTCCCTGTGGAAAGTAAAAAAGAAATAGTGGATTCTTAGGCATATTTTGACAATCACAGGACGTTCTGTATAAGAGAACTTGCTGGCATCAGTACAAGGCTTACCACCCTGGATCCCCTTGCATCTCTAGTTTTCAAAACTCCATCATATTTGTAGAGATCCTTGGGTACTAGATTACCCTGTGGCACAATACCCCAGCCATCACCTACGCTAATTAAGAGAACATTCTTTTTAGTCACAGTTTTGATGTTTGTAGGGCCTTCTGCTTAGGAAAACATGTTAGTATCAATAAAAGTCACAACACCCTGGATTCCCCTGTGCCATTAGAAATGCCCAGGGTTGGTAGTATTCCCTCAGTGTAGTCTGACCCCTGGACCAAGTACTGCAGACATCCTCAAATAAAACTGATATGAAATTAAGGGTTTTTACACATATTATTGATGTTTACATGGTACTCTGGGTAGGAAATGCTTCAGCGATCTATAAAAGATACACCTCACTAGGGGGCATATTATCAAGAACGGCGATAAAATTATCGCTGCTTTAACGGCAGGAAACTGCCGCTTAAACGGCGATAATGGGCTTGATAATATGTCCTTGTGAATTCCCAGAGCAGCCCAGGTTCTGGTGTTAACCTGGACATATTGGCCTCCACCTCATTCCTTTTTTAACACTACTCTAGCCCTGTAGTCTGTGGCAAAAGGGGGTGTGGTGCAATGCCAGGAGAGGTTCTGCACCCGATCAAATAACTTATTTTTAAAACATCAATAGTATCTTGTGAATTTTCTGCCCCCCTGGAGCTGGCAGATTGGCAGGAACCCAAGACTGTCATGTACCTGGGGTGGCGGGGGCAACCTAGTGCCAGGATAAATCATCTCCTCATCTTTTTTCTTTTATTGAACACCAGTCCCTGATTTCTTCTGGACTTTTATCACCCCTGGCTAAACACCCTAATCTGCACATCCAGGAGACGCACAGTATTTCTGCTGTTTCAGGTGGGGAGTGTGGCCCAATGCCATAACAGGCCCCCACTTAAGTGATAAAAAATACAAATGTCATGTGGGCTTTCTTCATCACTGAGGCACACTGATTGGAGATTTACCCCTATGACTGCCCAAAATACTGGGGCCTTAGTAGGATGGTTCAATTGCCCATTATAAGGGTCACTCTGCCTTAATTCTACCTGGTGGTTGAATGGTGTCGATTCTTGGTCTGGATTTAGCCTCCTGCAGTGATCCTTGCATAGGAATCTACTAGTAAGAGGCACCTCTGAAAAGGGGCTATCTCCCCTTTCCAATGGACCATTTCCTCTCCAAATAAATGCTGCGGGGGTTGAGCTGTGTCACTAATTTAAAGGAGCCAGAGATCTCAGTAGCTACTGCTTTCAGTTTCAGTGCTGATCAAAACCCCTGGCATGCTGTTTTTCATCAAACAAAAGGAATATTTCCCCTTGCACCTCCGGAGGTGGGGTTTGAGTGGAGACTCTCAAGCATGCATCATATGTTTTCCATGCAATGGATAGGAGGACATGACAACCATATGTACTGTAGTGGATGCAGAGATCAGGTCCTTCACATTTACCGTTTCAAAATTGCTAAAATCTCTTTATTACTTTTGTAACACTATTTTTTCCAGAAAAATATTTATCCACATGGAGCAAACAAGCAAAACATAAAAAAAAAAGAAACATAGAGGGGGTAGTGAAAGTTAGGAAAGGCGATCGAATTGGATGCCTTTAAAAATACTATACTTTTTTACTTGTGTCTATTTCATAAACAACATGTGTTATTCCTGTGCCTGAGGTACTTTTACAACGCACGTTCACCCATAGGTATAATGGCGCTAATATTCCAGAGACTACGAGCGGGTTCTAGGAGAGACTATGGCCCACATGCATCAAGGTAAATAACATTCGCAAACGGTGGGAATCGCTAAAATTCGGCCGTTTGCGAATGCAATTCTCAAATTTTGGATGCATCATGCTTTTCGCAATTTTAGGAATCGCAACCATGTTGTGATTTCTAAAATTGCGATTGCATTTAAGAAATCGCAATTTGAGATTTCTTAAATGCAATGCATGAATAATTTTAAATTGCGAATTCGCAATTTGGAAGGGGTAAATTAGCATGAAGTTGAACTTCATGCTAATTTACCAAAAACTTTCAAACATGCACAAGTTACATATTTGAAACTTTTAATTTACACAAACACATGTCCTTGGGGCATGTGTGTGTGTAAATGGATCTTAAAGTTAAATTTCAGGGGTGCAGGGAGGGGTTCTTTGGACCCCCCTGCACCCTTGAAATTGCATTCACATTTTGCGATTCGCAAAATGAAATTTGCAAAATGTGAATGCCTTCCCATTCATTCCTATGGGCCTTTTGGCCCATAGGAATCAATGGGAAGGGTTTCCTTAATTGCGAATCGCAATTAAGGAAAAATACTGAATCACAAAAAAAAAGTGAATTTTTCATGCATTGCCATTTGCGATTTCTAAATTGCGAATCCTTAATTTTCGCAATTTAGGAATCGCAAACGGCAACAACGATGCATCTACCCGTATGTATCAGAACCAAAAGCTTTTCTGAAAAGACAAGTTTTTAGTACATGTCTGAACATTTCCAATAATGGCAGTGACCAAATGTGATCTGGAAAAGAATTCCATACCTTAAGGGCTAGAACTGATAACCTCCACCTGCTCATCTGAGCCTTGCAAAATCGTCGTACCGCTAACAAGTTGGCCGTAGAGGAGCGCAAAGTTCATATTGGACTATATCTGATAATGCACCCTGCAAGCAAGTCTGGCGTTAATCTATGACTGGCCTTAAAGACTAAACAGCAAACTTTAAATTGAATGCACTGTGAAAGGGGGAGCCAATGCAGTTGCTTTAGCAGAGGACAGGTGTGTCCAGCCAGGAGCCCTGCACCAGCCTAGCAGGAGCATGTTGAAGGAGTTGGAGTCGTCGCAGATCCAATTCTTGCAGACCCAAGTAGAGGCTATTAGGATAGTCTAAGCGGCTACCAATCATTGCCATTGTAATCATTGTCATGGCTTCCAAGAAAAGGTAAGAATTACGTTTCTTCTACGTCTGGAGTATAAAATCCCTTTTTGAGACCCCACTGTTAATTCCTGGCCTCAGGGTCAGCTGCCTATCCACTAAAATATCCACACGTTTTGCCACAACAGACCCAGCAGTGAAAAGTAAAGGCTGTGAGATTACTATAAAAGACAACAATTTTAGTCTTTTCGGCATTTAGCTTCAAAGATTTGCAGCCCCAGCCACTATAAACAAAGGGTGGTGGGGCAGGTGAGGTTGCGCAGGAGGTGTTGCATGGGGAGAGGTGATACAATATTGAAAATATATATATAAAACTTACCTTTTGCTGCTGCAACCAGCTGCCTCCAGCATCACGTCCACAGTCTCTGATCTTCCTGGGTCCCAGCAATCCCTAAAACCCAGACTTCCATCCAATCCCCATGCTGCAGAGCAGTGCGGGGATTGGTCGGAGCAGGCAGGAAAAATGCCCTGCTCAGACCAGGGAGTCTGTGGGGTTTCTCCAGCCCAGCTGCTCAATGCAGCTGGGCCGGAGAAAACTTAAGTCTGCATGTGTGTTTTGGTGGGGCTGAGATGGCCGACCAAACACACATGAGCAGTTAGGGAGTGGAGTGCATATAGCACTTCTCCCCCCCTCCCATGCCTAGTCCCACCCATACCAACACCACTGGCAGAGCTGGCAAATGTAAAATAAACTGATGCAAGAGCACTCCTCCGCCAGTGTGGAGGAGCCACCGCTGAAGATTTGGCTGAAGCGCAACAGTTCTTGAAACAGTACTTTGGACAAACTTTGATCATCAAAACAGTGTAAAGTCTGAGAGTCGTAAGCATAGTTGAAAATGCAACATCCTCTTCTTACTAACTTCTTAATCAAGAGTTGCAAATAGATGTTAAACAAGTAGAAGATAGACCCTTGAGGAACTCTACAATCAATGTCCACTTCAGCAGCTTTGGAGGGCAATAGCTTAAGGCTTTTGTTCTATTACTCAGATCAGAACTTTGTGTGCCATTCCTGGCAGCTTTCGCACGGTGAAGAAGAATCTCATGATCTACCGTATTGAATGTTGCAGATAAATCTAGCAGGACCAAAGCCATAGTTTGACTTGCATCCTTATCCCCCCTCAAATCATCAACAACCAAAACTGAAAAGGTTTCAGTATTGTGCTTTGTACAAAACCCTGATTGTTAAGCATCCAGGAATTTTCCAGATTGAAGATAGATACATATCTCCTGGGCTACTTGGGTTACCAATATTTTAGCACAATAAGGCAGCATTGAGGTGGCTGTATAATTATTCAACAGTGCTGTATCATCATTCACCGTGAAAGGGAACAACTACTGCTTTTTAAAAAGATTTCGGGACCTCTCGTGCCTGAAAGGATATATTAAGCACATTAGTGAGTGGTTCTAAAATAGTGGGAGCAGAGGCTTGCATCAGCATAGGGGAAGAGAGTCGTTGGGTGAGCCTAATTTAATTTTAACCATTATCCCCAGTAATATATCATCTCTCAACAGGTTGAATTCTTCCAAAGAAGTATCCGCATACCCTTTATCTTTGGGTTCTAACCACTCAACCATTGAGGTATCTATGATAGAGTGTCAATCAGGCATATCTTTTCTATGAAAAAAGTCAATTATTTCAGTACAGCGAGCTTGTGAGACCACAGCTGACTGACTAACTAGCAATTGGCGAAAGATTCCGCATTATTTTAAGTATTTCTCTCTATGGGTTGCAAGCTTCACTGATCTTATTTGATTAAAAAGACTGGCTTGATTAATACATTTCTTATAGCTCAGAAATGCTGCCTTATACATATATTTCTTCTCTGTCTTATAGTATCTGTGACATTTCCATTCAAGTTGTTTTAATTCCAAATTAGATTTACTTAGCTGCTGACACAACCAAGGTGTTGCAAGCCAATTTCTTGTGCTAAACTTATTAACTGGGGAACCAATATCTTCGTCTCCTAAGCCAGCAAATTATCGAAGGACTGGGCTACTACAATCATATAATTTTTCAATTTTGGCGTGGAATTTTCCAAAGTGCCTATCGTCTTTTCCTTCTCTAGTTTGTGCAATACTCTGACCATCATGCGACCACCTATGAGCACAGGGGATTTACAAATCGAAATTATTAAAGTGGTGGTCACATCAGACACAGGGTTCAATCTTGCAGGACATCAGGCCTTATTTACAACAAAATAACACAGCCATTTTGCTGCGCCAAGATGTGTCATTTTAAAATCACAGGGATAATTAATATTTAAAACAATATGGCGCATCCCTGTGCTGGCACACAGTTGGCTGTCATGCGCCAGTGCAGGCACCCTTGCGTCATTTTTCAAGGGTGCCTGCGCTGAAGGAATGATTATTTTTTTGCAGGAAGGGACACGCATCAATTAAAGCATTTCCCTCTTTCTATGTGTGTTGCAGAATGCAGCACGTAAAGAAAGAGGAAAAAACATGGAGAAATACAGGTATTTCTCCTGGTTGCGCTTCGTTAGGCCTCCCCTGGGGAGGTGTATGATTCTGACGTAGTCCCAGGTTTACGAAATGTGGTAAATCTGGGAATGTTGTAGAATCAATGGGTGTTGGTAGGAACACCCATGACACGTCCCTTTAACACAAAGAAATGCTGGAGAAGGGGACGCATTTACAAGGCCATGAAAAGCCACACAGGGTGGCTTTGCATGGCGCTGTAAATATGGGCCTGCACACTGCGCAGCTGGTGCTTCAAAAAAAGCGGCGCAAGGGGCTTGTAAATAATCCCCTTAGAGAGCAGTCAAAAGTTCAAGCTATGTCTAGAATGTGACTCTTTAGGTGAGTGGATTTATGTATGTGTTGCATGAGTTTAATGGAGGCTGAGTTTAGTGGGGGTAGTTTTTAGGGGTGGGTTTGAGGGGGGTATTTAGGAGTAAGGGGTGGGTTTGTGGGGTAGTTTTTAGGAGTAAGGGTGGTTTTAAGGCTTGGGGTGGGGGGAACGGGGTCGTTTTTTTTCTTATTAGGGGCAGGGTTTTAGGCCCCAGGGCGGTGGAAGGGGTTGGGGTAGTAATCAATTCATCAAGCTCCTCACGAACAATAGGAATGATGGAAGGTAAGGATAAAGGCTCTAATAAATGTTGCACAGGTAAAGTTTGATAGAACATATTATCCTAGTTGCTACATGCTCGCAAAGTGTCCACCTGAGCATGCAGAGGTGGATCCCCATCCTGTATAATTTCAGTGAACAATGGACATAGTACCTCTTGACATACTAAGCAAGCACGCATGTGCCCCGGTTTATCGCCTGTTGCATGAATCAAAGCAGTGTATTCTGCATAATCATAGCATCGGACGCGTTCCATCAGTGCAGTGTAATGTGCTTTAGCATCTGGCAAAGAGTGATGGATTGTCTCATCTGGGGGATGTTGATTGTCATGGTCACAACCTTCTCCTCAGCGGCTTTTAAGTTCACACTCAGCTCTCTGCAAATCACAGCTATAGTCTGGATATAGAAGCTCCGGTACCCACCTTAAAGGAGTCCCATTTTACAGCCCATGTAGTTGTAGTAGTGTGAGTACATGCAAAGTAATTGGTAATATGTGTGCGCTGAGCTTCATGGAAGGCGGCATCATCTTATTTATCTTTTGAGAGTCACCATGTAGGATTCGGATGATGCAGTACACCCCATCTAATGTCTACAATATGGGCCGCGTGGTCAGAGATCACTCGTCCTTGATAATCGGAAAATGCTACCAGCAGAATAACCTCTGGAGAGCAGAGGAAAAAGTCTGGTCAGACTTAAAGCTCGTGTGAGGCCGAGTAATGAGAATACAGATGCAGATCACAGTTATGAGTTCACCACACGTCGAAGAGGGGCCAATGCTGGGTCCACAGTGCAAACTGCTGTGAATGTTGACAGACTGGGGCACCAAGAAGCCGAGAGTGCAAGCGATCCATATTAAGGTCTTGGACATTATTGTAGCCTCCCTCCCCCCAATATCCACTGGATACCTACTCATTGTGCAAAGACCCTGGACAATGTAGTCCAAAAGCCCCCTTGATCAGAATTTGAGCCATATGTACATCCTAAAAGAACTGGGTGGTGATCTTGAGTGCCTCCTGCAGACAAATATCTACCTTCCCTATCCATCTCTATTCTGAGACATTGAAAGGGTGTGCCTAGATGGAAACATAGTAAGGCTCCTCGTGCATAAGAGGAGAACGTTGTACCATAAACCTGGCCCCGCCAGCACTTACTGAGCTGCTGCAGTTCTTTGTCAACTAGATGAGTCTCTTACAAGAAACAGATAAGTGCCTCCCTTTATTTAATGTATGCATAAATGGAGTAGCGACATTGCGTCGACTACAGTCCCAGTACATTCAGGGTCAGGAATCTAGTGCTACAGTGATGATCCATGTTGCCTTTGCCAGTAGGGAAAACAGCCTCCCGCACTACCCTCCATCCCATCCACCCCACAACACTTGTGCCTATGTGTAATTCAGTACTGCCTGTGTCGATAAGGAATAACAATGGGGTATAACCAATAAAAATGTAACTTAAACTCAAGCCTACAGTCAAAGACTGCACGCCCATACATGTATACTGAAAGCTTACACTCCAAATGGTGGAAAATGACAATTCACCATGCAATGATGACACTTGAAGAGGGAAGGAGGCAAGCAGATCTGTAAACTATGTGATGCTACAGGTGTATAAGTTAATATAGTACATTATATTCGACAGTGTATATTCTTTATGGGGAACAGCTGGAATAATGTGAGAAGAGCCATGTGTGCCAGAACACCACAAGCATAACCATGCTTTCCTGAACAACACTTCTGCCTTAACTATGCTTATGCATGGTTAAGGCAGATAGAGCTCTAATGTTCAAGATGGGGGGGGGGCGTTGGAACAGGAAGCTTCAGATGAGGAAAGGTAAGTGGGACTGGGGTAGTGTATTGGGGTAGTTATTAGGGGTGGGTGTGAGGGGGAGTATTTAGGAGTGGGGAAGGTTTTAGGGCTCAGTGCGGGGGGTGGATTGGGTTTGTTTTTTTCAATTTGGGGCAGGATTTTAGGTCACAGAGCAGTGGAAGGGGTTGAGGTAATTTTAGGGACAGCGCAGGGAGGTGGGATAGTATATGATGAGGGGCATGGTTTTAGGCCTCAGGGCAGGGGGAAGGGAAGGGGTAGTTTTAAGGGCAGGGCACGTTTTGGACCTCAGGGTGGGGGAGGTGAAGTTGGGGTTAGCATTTTAGGGTTTAGTGTGGGGGTTGGAGTAGTGGTGAACATAACTTTGCATAACCCCTTACCATTCAAGCCTTTTCCACAAAAATGCTTGGTAAAGGTATGGGTGGTAAAGGAATGCATGATTTAGATGCAGTCATGGTTCAGGCTGCATGGTAGAGGCACAGGTGGTTTAGCCATGTGTTCCTCCTTCATACATCCATTCTGTAGGCCAATGAATCTTGGAATTCAGAGTATTATAGCAAGCCATCTGCTGTTTGCGATGTAATATTATGCTCAATCAAAAGCCCCCCCATGACTCAAATCCGCAGAGGTCATCTCATCATCACTTGAGGCTGAACATTTGTCAGTGTGGTGAAAGGGTGAGGGGGGGTCTAAAGCATAAGTGGCCTCTATGGCAGATTTCTGGCTCAGTCGCAACTCATTTGGGGATGGCAATCTGGCAGTCTCCCTAGCTTTTTTGTGACTACCAGCTCCTCGACCTCCTCGCCGACCACTCACCGATGCTTGATTACGAATCTTCAAGGGACGGCAATTGGGTTTCCACCCATTTCCATGCGTATTCTGGATCTGAAAAAAAGTGAGTACCCTGTTATGTACTATTTACAGCTTCGCTGAGAATATTAGAGAATATGCTACATTTAGTTCTAGAAAATGTCATTTTGCTGGTTAAAAAGTGGAGTGTTGTCGCTGTGTCAAGTGGTAATAATCGGGAAAATAGAAACTTAACTGTTCTTATACCTCAGGGGAGCTGCATGTCTGGCCCCTTTTCAAATTGCATCCCTGTCTTTGTAATTAAGCATCTTTGCAATTATTGGACGTGGAGGTATCCCTGGTCGAGGCCTACGTATAGGAACTCTGTGTCCTCTTTCCATTGAAAAAAGAGGGGAAAGAGTGTGGGTTAATGTAAAAAAAAGTCACCAATTCTTCCAGGAAGTCACTCATGCTACAGGATCCCTCTGAACCCTCCTGCATGCCCACCACCGGGATGTTATTTCTACAGGTTCTACCTTTGGCACCCTCTGCTCGGAAATCTAGTTGATGAGTAATCTTGACTTGGTGTTCTGGACTGGCTTCTATGCACTTTAACTTTACCGGCGCTTTGTATGCGACAAAATGCTTAGTCAGTGCTACTGATAACGCAGAATCATGTAAGGTCAATGCTAAGCATTAAAGGCAATATGTAGATGCAACAATGTTAAAGATAAGCAGTTCAAGCCCTATGATGCCTTCCACCCAACTCATCAGGCAGTTGTCTCTTAAATACACGGTTTTAGCACTACACCACTCTCTTCCTTACCATGCACTCTGCTTCACACTTAGATATGCAAATTCTGCCTTATGCTACTCTCCACCACAGTCTGTGCTTGCCACTAAAAGAGCGTAGCCCTTCGTATGTAAATACTTTTTTATTTACATGGTTCTTTATGCCTATCAAATTCCCTTCAGCAGCCGACGGGTATTCTACAGTAACTTCCAAGGTGCTGGTTATTTCATCAGCTCACTCCATCGGAGTCTTGAAGGGACCCACCTGGGTCAAAAAGGACACAGGGTCTCACAATATATGGCCCATGTAAGGGCCCTTATCAGGGTATTAAGTGCAGGTATGGCTCCTAACAGGTGTAGATAAGTCTGTCTTTAAATATCAAACAGTGTTAAATAACTGTAACCTCTGATACCATAACATAGTTGACTCCCTGTGCCATCTTTAGCACCTCACCATCCTCCTCTTTGTTGCTGAGGGGAAAAGAGGAGAGCAAGAGATGGAAATTGCAGTCAAATATTACAATGTGTTTCTGTGACTGACTTCTTTATTCTTTAGTCCTGTTCACAGAAAGATCAGACCAGTGCCAAACATATGTAAGGGCAAAAGCAAGGCATGTTTCACAAAAGAGAGCCCACCACTTTGAGAGGGATTGGTAAACCCCCTAGATGATGACTAAATGCAGATTCAATTATGCAGATTGGCTGTTGCGCCCACCCTCCATCCCTCCCACAAAATGGGCATCACAGTATAGCCTTTAGCCATGGGCCTCACCAGCCACAAACACGGGCCTCTCCTTCGCAACTTCACGTAATAAGACCTTTCCGGTGTCCTGGGAGCTGCAGACTGTGTAAGAGAACGACTTGAAATGCCTCCCCCAGCAGGTATGGTGTCGACCGGAGCAGCTCACTTTGAAAATATCCCTACCTTCAAGTCCAGTTGTAGAATGGCCCGATCAGCCACCCACGCTTGGTTGAACCCAATAATATGATCACTGGATTGCTACCATCACAGCGTCTGTATATTTGGCGATTACGGGCCAGGCCCTGGAAGAATTTTTAAATTGCTGAACTGCTGGTCGGAGCTCATCTTAAACAGGTACCGCCATCAATGGTGTCTTAGCCATGCCCCCTATAATTTACTTTGTTAAGTAGTGTGATACAGATATTCATGCGAATGACAATTGTTGGAAATGGCCCTTTTTGCAGGGTTATCCCACAACTTCTTGCTTCTTCCTCCTTTGTTTTTCCTGACCTGTGGTTGTTGGTTATAGGACTCTGGGCACTTTACCACTGCTGTTCAGTGCTGAAGTGGATATGCTCCCTGTGTAAATTGTTATGGCGATTGGTTATCCATGATTGCCATATTTGCTTTACCAGTAGGTCCCTAGTAAAGTGCACTAAGTGTGCCAGGGCTGGTAATTCAAATGCTACTAGTGGGCTTGCAGCACTGATAGTGCCACACACATACGTAACCCTGAAAAGAGGTCTCAGGCATGCCACTGCAGTGCCTGTAGCAGTTTAACTGCCATGTCGACCTGGCCGGTGTACCCACTTGCCAGCCTTACCTTCCCCTTTTCTTACACCTAGGACAACCCTATGGTAGGCCCAAGGTACCCCCCTGGGCAGGGCGCAGTGCATGCTAAAGGTAGGACATGTACTTGTGTGGGAAACATGTCCTGATAGTGAAATGCTGCTGATTTCGTTTTTCACTATTGAAAGGCTATCTTGCCCATAGGCCAGAATGGGGAATGCTGTGTAACATGTTCACCTGCATATCTTCCCATAGGAGTGAGATAGAAAACTGGAGCCTGGTATTCCTGAACTCAGAATTTAATAACACATCTTTCATGAAGTATGGTTTTTAAATTCTGTGTTTGAAAATAGCACTTTTAGAAATTGGCTATTTTCTTGTTCAACCTTTCTCTGGTTTGAGAGTGCAAGGGGTTGGGTGGCTCCAGGCCTGTGGGTGAGTCAGCACTAGGCTGAATATACCTATCTGCATATGGAGTGGTGGGAGGAGTAGCACCTGGGCCTGAATAGGGCTGTGCCTGCCTTCCACAATGGTGGCTCCACCTCCTGTGGTGCTTCTGATGACCCTGGCCCACACTGACAAAGTAAGAAGTTGTGCACTGGCAGAGTGCACCCAGAACTGGTTTGGACTGGGTCCAGGACTCCTCACACATACGAAACAAAATGTTTGGGATATAAATTTGACAACTGAAACCCCTGAACTTTAGACTACTTTGTGATCAAGAGGAACCTGTTGCCAAAGAGGACAGCTGAAGAGACTGAAGAGACATACTGCCCTTGCTGTGTATCTGGGGCTGGCATGTAGTTTCTGCTGAGGAGAGAATCAAGGGACTTTGCTGTGTACTGTGTCCCCTGCTTAAACAAGGACTATGCTGTGTGCTGTGGCCATCGGAAGAAAAGTCTTCAAGGGCAAGAGAAGACCTGGCCTCCTGTTTCTGAAGTCGCAGGCACAAAAGGACTTCACCCCCTGCTAGTAGTTCTGACCTGCCCCGAGGTGCCTATAACTGTGTGTGAAGCCCTTGCTGCTGGGAGCTGGAAGCGTGACCCAACGAGGGAGAAGCGTGATGCCACCGCAGCAGCCACCAGCACATCGCTAAGGAAGCGTGTCACCGTTGCAGCTGATCGCCAGCGCAGGGCCTGTTGTGGTTCAAGAAACCACTGATTTCGCAGCACAGCCTTCTGGCATGCACGCATCGCATCCACGTTGACACATCGCACCAAAGACGCCATTTTATTGCATCGCACCGGATCATCACAACACATCAAGGTGCCATCTTGTCACATTGCAACCGGAGCGCAGGAAGAGTTGACGCATCGCCTTCTCTGTGACCCTTTTGTTTGTTCGGCGTTACGCATTTAAGGTACTTTGGGAGAAAAGTGTTGCATTTACCATCTACAAGTTCATTTTTGCAACAACCCTTTTTAAAGACATTCTACTGAGTTTCTGTCTGTTGGATTTTTGTTGGTTTGGTCTTGTTTAGTTTAGATAAAGATATTTTATTTTTCTAAACTGATTTGATGTCCATTTGTTGTATTTCACTATGTTACTATGAGTGTAGGTACAAATACTTTACACATTGCCTTTGGGATAAACCTGTCTGCTTGTTCCAAGCTACCAAGGGGGTGAGCAGGGATTATCTAAAGTGGATATCCCCCTTACCCTGACCAGAAGCAAGGGTCCCTATTTGGACAAAGGTACCTACCTCTGCAACCTAGAGACTCCCATTTCTAACAACAACCCATGCAAAAATCATTCTATGGCCAATGCTTAACATTAAGGAGGATCTATACTGCAGGACATGTGTAAGTAATGAGGAGCTGCATTCACTATAGGAGACTTTGCATACAATAGAGAGTCTTTTAGAATCAAGGGAGCAAGATTATCTGACCCTTATTTCTTTCTCGGCTTTTATTTTTTATAATAATTAATACGTAAATAAAAGTTATTGTAATTTATAATGGCAATAGCAGAAACTTTTATAAATAACTTTTGTGAAGATTATGTTCAGTGTATTTCATTGTGACGTAAATCCAAGAACAGAAGTGAAATATTAACATCTTTTTGTCACATTTGAAATAAAGCTTGAAACATTGAGAGAACATATTTGAACCAGTTGTTGTTGAATGGTTGCACAGAATGGAGAATATCAAAACATATGTGCGTGCAGTGCATATGAGATGTGCACTCTTACAGAAGGGATTCTTCCCGTTCTGTCTGCAGGACGATCTCAGCCCGGAGTCTGGTTGCACCTGTTCGGTGCTAGTTTAAATTGCACTGCTGCTGTTTGTGCATTGGCTTTTCTGTGCTCTTAATATACGTGCTATGCCTCACAGTGAAGCTTGGAGTGTGTGGTTGGAGAATGAATGACTATTTTCAAAACACAACATTTACCCTGAGGGGCAGGACAAATGACTGCATTTACCAGCATGCACGGGGAGAAACAGTTTAGGCAGCTACTGTGCGACTGTACCTATTTTGAGGTGGCCCATGTCTTTAGTCCTGCACATCTTTCCAAGGCTTTATGTCGGCGAACACTTACTTATGCCTGGGCTGCAACGTTTGGGGCGGCGCCGTGTACTTCGAGGCACTTGCGCCTGGTTGGCAGTGTCTGTGGTGGTACGGTGCAGGCGGCAGTATCAGTGGCGCTGCAGTATAGATGGCAGTGCCTGTGGCGGTGCTCTGTATTTCATGGATCGCGGTGGCTTACACGTGTGTCTGGGCGGCAGTGTCAGAGGTGGTGCAAAGTAGACGACAGACAGTGTCTGTGGTGGCACGGTGCAGGCGGCAGTGTCAGTGGCACTGCAGTGCAGCTGGCAGTGCCTGTGGTGGTGCAGTGTATATCAAGGATCGCTGTGGCTTACACGTGTGTCTGGGCGGCAGTGTCAGCGGTGGTGCAGCCCGGGCGGCAGTATCTGTGCACTGCATTTCAAGTCTCACACACGTGCCGGTCTGCGCTGACTGAGAGGAAACAGGCAACATCCAAAGTATTTTCTTGAGCCATTTCAATATGGTAAAACAGAGCGCTGTTACTTTAACAGTTTGTTGCCGCATGGACAGTGAGTCGTCGACAATGACGCCCAGATTCCAAACATGGCTAGTAGGTTTTGGGAGTCTACCCATCTCAGCCGGCCAGTGAGAAGAGCACCAAAGGTCTTTCTGTTTGCCCAGGATGAGGACCTCTGACTTGTCTCCATTCAGCTTCAAGTGATCCAGAGTCATCCAGTTGGAGATACTACTGAGGCCTTGTTTGAGACAGGAGGGTGCCAGGGGGTCGGAGTTAGAGAGGGAGAAAATAATTTGTGAGTCATCAGCATAAGTGAAAAGCATCAGACCAGCCTGTTCCGCAATGTCAGCTAAAGGTCTGATGTACAAGTTGAACAGCAGAGGGCTGAGGATCGAGCCCTGAGGCACTCCATGGGGTTAGGCGTGAATTTTGGAGCATGCTGTGGCCCAAGTGATTTGGAAAGTGCAGTTATTCAAGAAGGAAATGATCCAGTCCAGGGCAGCACCACAGATGCCAGACGATTCTAAAGTATTACTTACTACTTGATGAGAGATGGCATCGAAAGCCGCACTAAGGTCCAGCAAAATTAGTGCGACTGTCTAACCAGCATCGAGGTATTGACGTAACCTCTCGGTGACTCCTAATAGTGCTGTCTCTGTGGAGAAACCGGCACGGAAGCCTGACTGTGAAGGATGGAGAGAATTATTAGTTTCAGCGAATAGTGAGAGAAGAGAATCGACATGTCTTTCCAGTATTTTGGAAAAGACAGGCAAGAGAGAAATGGGTCTGTAATTGGCCAAAACTTTCGGATCGGCCGTTGATTTTCTAAAAGATGGAATGACCATCGCATGTTTTCAGAGTGCCGGTATGGAGGATTTTAGCAATGATGCATTCAGGGTGTTAAGAATTACCTGCAGATGGTGGGTGTCTAATTGTTTCATAATGGAAATAGGAAGGGGATCTCTGGGCGAGCCGGATTTAACTTTATCTAAGATCATTTTTAGTTCTTCGATATTTAAGAGTGGCCAGCAATCTAAATGGGCTGTGGGAGTAGGTGACTTTGGGTACCCTCATGGTTTGAGAGAGTAGTGGTGGCATGTGAGGGTGAATCCCAGATAGAGGTTACAATGAGGGCCTGTGAAGATCTATTTAAGTTAGATTTGGCCATTTGTATCTGAATTTTTTCAATTTTTTCAGTGAAAAATTGGGCAAGATTGTCACACTGTTGATGATTAAGAGGAAGAGGGTTTGCGACTGTTTTAGAGCCTGTCAGTTCTTTCAATACTCCAAAAAGAGTTTTTGGGCGATTGGTGGCTTCTGTAATAGCTTTAGAAATAAAAGCTGCCTTGGCCGCGTTGCATAGTTTGTGGTAATTATTTCTTGCCTTGTTATAGCTGAGTTTCAAATCCGGTGCATAGTTTCTACGCCATTTACGTTCTAAATCTTTCAATTTGGATTTTTCTAATTTCAGGGAGTCATTAAACCATAGAGCTGGGGGTTGGTGGATGTTGAGTTTTTTATGCGATAGAGGAAGACAGCGGTCTATGGCAGTAAAAAGCCAGTTCTGTGCCTTCAAGGCAAGAGCATCAACTAGTTGATCAGCAGAAGGGGCGTCAGAGCATAGGGCGAGATTGAGGGAAATTAGATCGAGTTTTTTCCAGTTCCTATTTGGGGTCTTCCGAGGAGAAAGGGGAGGAGTAGCGGAGGTTGACAGAGTAAGACTAAATTTAGAAAGAAATTGGTCTGACCAGCAAATAGGGATTGCTGGTTTGCAACTAATTTTGGATAGACTGGAATAAATGGGGTCCAACAGATGGCCTGCTATGTGTGGCGCCCTAATTAAGTAGATTGATATTTAGGGCAGCTAGATCTGCAATAAAGTTACTACACGTTGTGTTTGAAAGGTCATCTAGATGTAAATTTAGGTCCCCAATGAGAGAAAAGTTTTTGGAGCTCAAGTGTATAGGGGTGATATAGCTGGGGAAGGTGGTTGCCCAAGATGTCGGGTTCCCAGGCGGTCAGTAAACAAGCAATCCAGATAGTGTAAAGTTTAGATTGAGTGTTAATTTAAAAAGGGCGGCTTCGCAGTTAGGAATGTCCAATGGGTCAAATCTGCATTGCAGCCTGTTATTGAAAATAATGGCTATGCCACCTCCAGTTTTCAACAAGTGCTGCAGGGGGAAGTACGATCAGTGTGCGTTCCCGTGCGGGCTATCAAGTAGCTCCTGAGATTAGGTAGATGAGGTTGCTGATGGGGTGATGAATCTCCCACAGTAAATAATCAATCCAAAACAGTATCTCTCTGACGGCCGCTCGGCTCTTTTCAGAGCCAAGCGGTCGTCAGAGAGATACTGTTCGTACTTCCCCCTGCAAGTGCTCTTCCCAGCCCTGCCCTGACGAAGACCCCAACGTGAGGATTGTTCCACCCTCAAAATCTAGGGGTAAAAACGTAGACAATCTACAACCTAATCACAATCTCAAAGGACTGGCGAATAAGAACAATATGTAACTTTGAGCTATGTTTACATATGGGAACAACTGACCTATGTTAGGCTGGAAAAGTTTAATTCTATGTATTAATAAATGTGTATATGTCACTATACCTTCACCCTGTCCCTCACCCACAAACTCACTACCATCTACCCTACCCTTCCTTTCCTTCACAGTAAGAGCACTGAAAATATTGTTTGCACTACTATTGATTGGAGCAACTGTGTTGCAAATCATTAATGCTTTTACTTTATATTGCATTCAATGCCTGTATAATTTTTGGAATTAAATTCCTGATCTTGAGCATCGTACTGAAGTTATAAGTGGTGAATGTTTTTCCATTGTTTGTCTCAAAAAATAGTACCACGATTACCACTATAGTGTACTGTAATTCTGAATATGATCTGTAATTCAGTCAATAGGACTTACACCTGTTCTTTCTTCTGTTGCATATTCTCAAAGGAAATGTTGCATCTGTAATTTAGTTATTTTAGTGCAGTTAGCAATTTCCTAATTTATCTGTCTATCTATCTATCTATCTATCTATCTATCTATCTATCTATCTATCTATCTATCTATCTATCTATCTATCTATCTATCTATCTATCTATCTATCTATCTATCTATCTATCTATCTATCTTGCTATCTATCTATCTATCTATCTATCTATCTATCTATCTATCTATCTATCTATCTATCTATCTATCTATCTATCTGTCTGTCTGTCTGTCTGTCTGTTACACTGAAATTTGCAGTTATAGCTGGGAACACAATCTGTAATGCATACAACTGCCATGCAAATCTTAACTCCCACACCAAATGAAATGCTAATATCCTTACCCTCGAAGTGGCAGATCCAATTACAAATATCAAAATCTTACAAAAGAGATACAAATCACAATACCATTAACTCTTTTCAAGAGTTGATGATTAATGTGGTAGTGTATTTTGGTTAGAGTGTGTGTTGTTATTTAATTACATTGTGCTTGTAGGTTTTGTTCATAATTGGTATAAATATTGTGAGATTATAAGCAGTCCATTTGGTGTGTCGGGAATTGCCAATGGCTCTGCGGTGCATTGTTTGACCAATTCCCCACTGTGAATGGATGAAAGGAATACACAGTGGGTGTTGGCTGCAGCCCAGATCTTTAGGCCGGGCTTTGCACATGATCCACCACAGATGTATGTCAGTACAACGTGATCTAAAAGATCGCGGTACTTGACAATGCTGTTTTTACAACGCAAGTCATTACACATGACTTGCGTTGGAGGGCGCGGATTTTGGAATCTTATAATTTTATATTCCAACACCAGTCCACGTACCAGTAGGGAAGGTGTTGGAATATAAAATTAGAACATTCCTTGCCCAACAGCGCCATCCAGTGCAAGTCGTAATAACGACTTGCGTTGTAATGACAGCGTTATAAAGGCACTACGGTGTAAACTCCGCGTTGTAAACGATGTTTCCCATCCACCACAGCCTCTGCTCCCAAACTGTTGTGGGCGACCAACCCCATGTAGACCTGGCCATTGACTGTGAACAATAGGGATCGGCTTCAAAGCCTGGCCAGTGGACAGGGATTGATTTTCTTTACTTCCTGAAACTGATCTTCGGATTTGTGGACTGTTGCAAATGTGTGTACCCTTACTGGCCAGTCAGAGGGGTTTGAAGACCCAGCCCTGGGTCTGTGAACCCCCAGGATGTCGAAAAAGGGTTCTGACTCAAGGCAGGGGCTGGGTTCACAGACTTCATGGTCTCTGATTCCAACCTAGAGCTCCACAAACACAGGAGGAATTCTTAAATGAGTCAAATATTCCTTGCTTTGGGTTTGCGGACCGAGGGGATGGCATTGCAGACCTGTGGTGTGGCATTGGAGCCATGAATCAACATATATTGCAACAAAACATTTTGTTTGAATTATTTGCATCGCAGTCTCTTTGAGCCCCCTGGTCTGAGCCAGGAGATCGAGGATTCTCTCCCTGCCCCTGTAAGGCCATGTCTAAGTATCTATATAGGCTTCTCTACTCCTGAAATACAGGGAGAAACCTCACGCAAACAGGCTGAATAAATACCCAAATGCAGCTGCTTAACTGGTATCTTTTCAAACAGACTGCTTCTACAATCCAACAGGGTAAGCAGGTTTTCTAGACCTATGTATCTATGCTCTTAGAAGCTTGACATAGGCTCACTTGATTCATCTCTTTAACAGCTTTTCAGTCCCATAGATCAAAAAATGCAGAAGAGAAAAAATTCTCCCCACAGTATTTTATTAAGCAGATTGAACTTTTTACTACAGATAGGTGATAGGTTTTATTTATGTTTTTGCCAGGCAGCTTTCTGTGAGTGATCAAACAGTTATTTTTAAATGACAAGCTCAGTTTGAGAGCTGTTATTTCTGAGCATTTCAAAACACGAAGGTTTTTGCAGTTTCCTTGCAAGTATTTTCAGCGGTGTGGTTCACATCCTAGTTCAGACATGTGATATACTGCAATAGGCATCAGAGCTAACAACACCTAAAGACTTATTTCCCTCATTCTTCTCTCAAGGATGGCCCACGCCTGACATCAAGGAGCAAAGAAAAACCATACTTCTCAACGTGTCATGTATGGCAGCCCAAACACTAAAAAAGGTTATTCATCTTTAGATCAGAGCACATGCAGCAGGAACTAATAAGCAAGCCTCATCTGCAGCAGAGACTGAATAACAGATGCCAAGTGTATAAGAACAAATTAGATTAACAGCAAAACTATGGTTGTTCTATACTGGGTTTTAAATTCGAAAACAATGGCCCTGATTACGAGTTTGGAGGTCCTGCGCCCACAGGAAGACCGCCAAGCCCATGGTGAACCCTCCTGCCGGATTCCGAGTTGAACCCAGGGCGGGCGGGCTGGCGGAGCTGCGGCGGTTTCTAGGCGACTGCTGTGATAGGCTCATAGGAGTGCCTGAACAGCAGACCGCCGCATGAGAGTGCCTGCAGCATGTTCCTGAACATGCAGGAACGAGGGTGCAAATGCAGGAGGGTACAACATGTGCCCCCGGCATGCACCACCGAGACCCAAATTCAGTCCTGCCAAGTATCACGCATCAGGCGTGACTCTAACGCATTTCAGTGTGGTGATCCGCATCACCGCACTGAAATGCAAAGTCACGCATTATAGCCTCCTCACCTGTCAGTCAGAGCGCTGCTATATTCAAATGTACCATACAAGCTACACTGGCAGCGCAATGTTCATGGCAGGCTTGGGGACTGGCACAGCTGCAAGCGCTGAACACAGTGTTACAATCATGTATTACTTAAGATACCCGTGCTGCATTAGCGTTTACTGACGTCAGGACGTCAGATTCATTTTGCACAATGGTAACCTGGACATTGTACGTGACTTTAGCGGCCGCAAGTGGCATCAAGTTTGCATGAGCTCAGCTGCTGCCTGCCCTAAGGCCGCGCTGGCTGGTGAAAAGCAGCAAAGCGTGGCCCTCGCAGCGCGTGGTGGGTGGTTTCCAGCTATGGACCCAGCCGGCGGCTCGCATACCGGCTTTCACACACTGCAGCCCTGCCGAGAGCAATACGGTAAACAGCTCACCAGGCAGTGCGCCCACGCGGTAGACAACCGGACAGTCGATCCCACCGGCAGCGCCTGTAAAACAGTGTGTATATGCTCAGATCCCAGCTGGGACACAATCATGCAGCATGAGGAGTCGGTAATGTCATGCTCAAAAGAAGTAAGTGTGCTGCTGAGTCCAACACATCAGTTGCTTTAAGTGCGAAGGCCACACAATTATATTGGAAGAAGGGCTGGGCACAAGGCAATACTTTTAAAATGATTAGCCCTGCAGTGCGACTGATGGACCCGGGTGGTCCCAAACCCCACTGGAACGGACCACGGCCAGCGGCCCGGGGGAGCCCAGCACACGAGGGTTTCTTTGTGTTGTCACGTAAAGATTATAGCGCAAAATCGACCTGAAGGTATTGGAGCGCGCTTTACATGAGCACCAATTACATTGTACTAGCACACGTTCACATTTTTTCCCCGACATTAAATTGGAATGCAACCTCGGCGACAAACTCATTGACGCACTGCAAAACTACCCGAACAGAAGACAGGTAAGAGGCACTAGACTTTAGTTCACTACTAATATGTAGCTCAAGTTGATAGCATAACTTACCCCTTAAAGAAACCATCCGGTTCCTACCGAGCACATATTTTTCTACACACAATGCTCATGGAATCCGGCGCCCGACCTACCAGTCCAGAATGACCTTCTAATCAAATATACATACCAGCATCTAATGTTCCAACCTGTGATTAGCTACCACAGCTGGTGCAGCAGGCACCATGGGCTGCAGTGACAGCTCAGCCCCCAAAACCCATATTCCGAGCCTGACTGAGAGATGTCTGGCTGTCAGTGACTACTAGGTTTAGCAAAGGAAAATAACAGCCTAACAACTATTTAAACAGTTTAAAGCCTCAACAGTATAAATGCCGAGGTGGCGTGTTTTAAAACTCATTTGTAACAATTTTTGAAAATGTAATAACCCTGTTGATGTATTTGGAGCTGCAGTTTAATATTTCAAAGGGAAAAATAGGAATTCAGAAGAGATTTCCCCATTTTTTACCTGCATTGTTATAAAAATACCTGCCAGGCTGGTGAAACACTGGTGAAATATTGGTTTGGTCTCAACCCTAACAAGGACGACTGAGTGATGTACCTCTTTCTCATTAACTGCTGAGAGGTTTCTCTAGCATACCATAGTCACTGCAGAATAAGGGCCTGATAATTTCGCTCCAAAAGTGATCCAGCAGGAGTCATGGCAGTCATTACAAGGTGTCCAGGCTCTTTCCAGAAGTCACTACCGTAAGATCACTTTAGAAATGCAAAATCAGTTAGTGACCCTCCATTTCAGGGGGTTTATAACAGTTCCTAGGCCTTCAATGGGGCGTCTTACTGCTCAGAAGGCGCTCATTTCAGATATTTCTCTCTTTAAATAGACCTTATTCCTTGGTTTCTCGTGTGAGAAAGTGTCGCTCGGAGTGTCACACATTTGCACTACAATGTCACACATAAGTACACTTAATTATTGGAAATGTCACACATAAGTAATCTGAAACCTTGGCAGCTCTGCAAATTCGGCAGGGGGCCCTGTGAAAGCCCCATTACCAACATCTCCGATGCCATGAAATCGGCGGTGGTTTTGAATTGAGAATATGCTAGGTGGTGGCACATCGGCGCCATCAGCATATGCCTGCCAGTTTCTGCTCCACCACTGCTGCAAGATCCTGAAATCCAGCATCGGTCCTGTGGCGTTCCAACCCCCTCACTCCGAATACGGCGGGCAGACCCGCAGGGGTGGAGATGGTCGGACCGCCACCACGAGTATGGCGGTCATAGAACCTTCACACTCATAATGAGGCCCTTAGTGTTCATCCTCTGGTGAATTATTATTAGGCATGATGAATACTCTTGTGAATGAAGGTTACTTAAAAAAATAGTATAAAAAAACAAAAAAAACTATTGCCTTCTATCCACCTATCTAAAGAAAGAACTCACTTGAGTTGAGGCATTGTCATTTTAGGGTACACATATAAATAAGGAAACAAAACCTGGCCCTGAGGGATTTGCATGACATTGTCTGAGATTAGGAAAGAAAAGAGTGTTGCATCCGTCCTCTCAGATATCCTATAGAAAGATTCTCAGACACTCTCATACTGCATTACTGGGGTAAACCTTAGAGTGTATTATGATTCAACACAGCCAAAGGCAGCCAACAAGTTCAAAGCATCGGTGCCATGACAGCCGTGTGGTCTACTACAATCTCATTTTTTTCAAACTGTTTTTTTCTTTTTGTTAGTCGAAAACTCCCTTGACAAGGACTGGGAATATTATAATTTTTTTAGTTCATCACTAAACATGTTTTAGGAGGAACAAGCAAACGAATAAAGCGATGTCATGTAGATGCTTCAACCATTCAAGTATTTTTTCCAGTAGTAGTCTGATCATGGCTGTTTTAGATTTCAGTTGAATTATTCACAATTTAAGGGACACATTAACAGGATTTATCATTGACAGCATAAGATCATCTTTCTTTAAAATCTCTTTATACAATGTGCAGGATAAATAGCTATCGAGGGTCCAGGTGGCTGATTCCTCAAATCTCTCTATGTAATGTTCTAACTGGTACACAGTAGGAAGACGGGCAAACAGAGAGTCCTAATATTCCAAGAGTGCAATGCACTTCAGTACTATCATAATGTAGAAGATTATTGTTAAACTCTGAATAGATTTTAAGAAATGTTTTATTTAATAAAATTATTGCGCAGGAGAGTCACGTATCTTCTAGGATACTAGCGTTGCACTTTCATCAGTATGAGATGAACACACCCCATGATTACTTATCAAATGGTATTTTAGCAAGACTCAAGTTGTGTTGAAAAAAAGGTCAGTAGTTTCTGTTCGTGTTTCCGAGCTCTGCTGTCAGCAGTACATGCATTAACTGTGAGTTTTTTCAAGTTACTATATGTGCCTTTGGTGAAAACCTGAAACTGTGGAGACCCCATCTGCTCACGTTCAGTGCAAAGAATGAGGCCATGATAGGACCCTAGAGCAATGAATACAGAAGGGAAATGAGTTACAGAAATGTTGTAATAATTAATATGCAACTGCACCGTATGAATTCGTACATGTAATGATTTTAATTAATCAAATATGAAGACAATACACTTTGTTGTTTCACACGGACGTTGTGCTATACTGTCAGACTTGATTGGCACATCTCCTTATGGACCATAGTATTTCAGTGGATGTGAAGGAGCCTGAATTCCAGATTTCGTCATTTGATATAGTAACTGCATTACACATTTCCCACAGAGGCAAGAGACTTAGGTTTGTTAAGAGAATTGTATTGAAAGAAGTGGAGCATAATTATCACTATTGGATTTTGGACAAAGCAGTCTGCTGATGTTAAATCGTAATTCTCCAATGGAATAATAGCCTCAAACGCATTTCATTAAAGGTATCCCTTAATGTGATATCATCACTTCCTTTGGGTGATTACTTTTTTGTATTTTCGTATCATAATAGATATCAACAGAAGCTGTGGAAAACATACGAACGGTGGCTTCATTAACACGAGAGGTAGCATTCTATGAAAGATATGCAGCAAGTTTGAAGAGACCATACAGGTAATGCTTACTCTAGAAAGATGCTTTTTTCATTTACCTTTTTATCAACTGGGCCACAATAAAAAATGCGTTCCCTCAGCAAGCGCAGAAAGTTAAAATTCAACATATCAGAATTAGAGTTGCTTATGTTAGGGGTTTGATAATGAACAGTGAATATGGCTGAAGGGCCAGATGCTGAAGGGGGTCTGAGAGGACCGGAGTACGCTGTGTCACTGCAGCCCAAGAAAAAACAGACTTTAGGCAAAACCCGCCTGCTTCTGCCACTGTGTGGGGCTCATTGGAGGAGGCCATAGAACACAGAAGAGGATTGGGGTAAATGGAGGATACAGAGGACCAGGGGGCATATTATCAAGGGGGTTTATCTCCGCTTTTTTGGCTTTAAAAGCCAAGAAAGCGGAGATAAAATTATCTCCCTATTACCAAGCTGTCGCTAACACCAGTTAGTGACAGCTAATAGGAGATAGCGACCATCTTGGGCCCCGCTTTGCATGTCAGTGATATTTATCACTAATGACATGCAAAGTGGGCGTGCCAAGATGTTAGCGACTGGAAACAGTCGCTAACATCGCTATCTCCTATTACCAACTTTTGGAGATATTCGCGCTAAGCGCGAATATCTCCAAAAGCTAACACCTGCCCTGAGCAGTTCTTCACCATGTTATCCAATGGGAGGTGGATAACATGGCTAAGAGCATTTGCTCGATAATGCATGAATATTGCTGACTTTTCAGCGATATTCATGCATTGCGGCCGTTTTTTATCGCATTTGCGATAAACCTTGCTAATAGCAAGGTTTATCTGCGATAAAAATCGCCGATGTGCGGCGATAATTTTTGTCTCTAAACAAGTTAGAGACAAAAATTATCGCTAGTTGTTGGTAATATGCCCCCCGGTTTTTCTGCCTACCTTCAGGCCCATTCCTGTCATCCATGGGCAAAAGCCAGCTGTTTGGGATTCGTCCGTGCAAAACATGGCAAAGGAAATGTTCATCTGCGCTTGTCCTCTTATGATTTTGCACCATGTTGACAGGGATACAGCCCCAATATTTGCAATTTGTCAAGGCAACTGTGGAGGGGGGATTTCTGGGCATGTAGGAGGGGATGAGAGAGTTCACTAGCAAGGTTGGTGTGTTAGGATATTTTTTATACCTTTGATCAATACAGTAATCAACCCCCGAAGGAAAGCCTTTGTTTACAGGTATTGACTATAATATTGCCCTAGGATCCCCGCTTTCGTATATGAAAATCATTTGAGGTTGTGAGCAATGTTCTCTGTAATTTTTTTCATCTGTGTGTGGCAGTGTAAGGTCTCTGTGCACTGTAGCCAAGGCTATGTGCACCAGGAACCCAACCACGCGTGAGGTGCAGCGACAAATATCAAGTGGAGATTGTGTGAGTATTCTTGTTAATCGCAATGCAAGTCATGTGCTGCAATTAACATTAATTCTTTCCCAGAAGCACACAATGTTCTTTAGAGCTGGTGGTGGCCTGTGCAACGATGTTTGTTGACACCTCCCAATGACCACCTCTGCCAGTGATTGCCTTTTACCCTTCAACAGTGCCCCTCAAGTCTCCATTAGAGATGCATTTAATTTGTTTTTTTTCAGCGCCGCTCATACCAGAGTAGGGTGTACTTTACATTGCACACACATTAAACAGAGACAATCAATCATAGGTATGAAATCAGTGTATAAGAAATGTGACAGAGGATTGCAAGGTGTAGGAGTGACATGTCATTCATACTGGTATGCAGTATAGTTTAAGAGTGCTTTATCTGGAGAAGCGCAAACTCCGAATTAAAATGTAACACCATGGTTAGGTTTCTCTTTACTAAGCATAGCTTTGTACCCAAATGAACCATTTTTACAACATTAGGACAATGAATGGCTAGGGAAAAATCATAACACTTTAATCTATACCTTGCAGTATGCATGGTTAGGCTGGTGGCTACCAACAAAGCTCCGAGTGCTGATGGCTTTACACCTGGGTTTTACTCAGCATTTAGATTATCTTTCCATTTTGGCCAAAGCACGCTGATTCTTAAAGCACACGTGCGCTTGTAGACTTGTTACATTTCTTTTAGTAATAGAGCGGGCCAGATTGTGTGCTGTGCTCTATTACCAAAAGAAATGCAGGAAGTGTACAAGCACACGTTGTGCTTTCAGAATCCCCTGAAAGCATATGTCGTGCTTTAAACTCGCTGCCTTTCATTTGTTTAACCCCTTCAGCGCTGATGACAAAGCCAGCTCGTCATGGGCGTTACCTGCGCTAAGCGCATGACGAGCTGGCTTTGTCATGTAACGCGGGTTTTTCAAATATGTAGAGCACAGCGGGAAAACGCGGTAGCGCGGTAGAGGTTAAAGGGCGCAGCTGCGGGACAGATTGTATGCCTTTGTTAAAGTAATCATGGTCATAACAGCACATGACGGGTGCTGCGATTAACATGAATACTTTCAGAAAGGCATGGAATCTGTCCCGCAACCACACCCTTTTAACACAAGAAATGCAGCAAGTGCAGGGAGACACTTGCTGCTGAACTCACCTGTGTGCGCTTCAAACAGCATACTGCGCGCTCGAGGTGAGATAGGTGCGCAGGCGTGCCCGCGCGCACCTTATTGAGAACAGTAGTTGTGAGTCGTGCTGACAGTGATAACAATCATTTGAGGTTGGAAGTGTCTCTTCCAGCTAAAGTTGCATTTGTGGTGTTTCCTGCTTGAATTGAGACTCTGTATAAGAATATGGGGATGCTCACCAACTCTAAGGGCCTAGTTACGACGTTGGGCGGACTTACGTCCCCCCGACACCATTGTCATCTCGGGACCGACTGACCTCATGGTGCAGTTGCATACTCCCATTTGTCTATAGGAGCTTGTACTGCAGCTGTAAACCGGCTGTAGCACAAGCTTGCATGGAGAAATGGGAGAATCTGTTCATCCCTGCATCAGTATCCGGCTCTCATCGCAATGATACGCTAAATGTGTGAGTAAATCAATTTAAAAATATGAATTAATTTAAAGTGCAAAGACAGTAGTAATATTAGCAGTGAAAGCCTTACAGGGGGTAAGGACAAATCCTGGGCACTCTTGTAGGCACCTTGGTGCGTAAATATGTTCAATAAAGTTTTGAGTCAAAAGTTAAACAAAACTGTTGTTTGATTTATTTCATCATATTTTCATCGTCATGGTAGTTTGTTAATCATAGTTCCATATTTTCGTAATCATATTCCAATCATATGATCAAACATCAAAATTTCAATGTTTTTGTTGGATTATACAATCAAAATTGTCCCCGATGCATTTCGTGCAAAGATGCACTTCTTCAGGGGGAATCTAGAAAGTAAAAGGAAACACTATGTAGGGCGCTGATACAGGAGTCCTAAATACAATACATGCATTAATGGTGAATGAGTAAACAAAGGAGGGGTGAAGTCCGGGTTTATTTAACAGTAATATAAGGGTGTGGGGTCATCACCAGTCTAGTGAGAGGAAACACATGCCATAAAGAATAAAATGTGATTTAGAAAAGTGAGAGTGCACGGAGAGAAAATAAAGAAGAACAAAGATCCTGAAGATTTGACCCGAGGTGTACGTGTAGGTATAAAAAAACGGCGGTGCTCTGAAATGATTAATCACTTGTGAACGGAAAAGACGTTGTGGAAAGCGTTAGAAAACCATTAAACACAAATGTGCCACCTTACCAGGTATGAGTAGAAAAACCGACATTCTACATAATCCAGGGAATCTCCGCGAAAGTAATCGTGAACCCGGAAGACGCCGGGCATGCGCATAAGTGCGAAATAAGATCACGAAGAACATGAAAAGTGAAAGCAGACTAGGCTGCAGGGACGGTAAACAACGCGAATGTAACAAAAAGTGTGGAACCAAAGCGGAAAGTCCGAAAGGAAAATGAATAAAAGTAAACAATAATAAAAAATAATTATGAAGATAAAGAATGAAATGGTAAATGAAATATATTAAAAAAATGAGAAGAAGATGAAGAGAAATGGTGAGATTTATACATGGAAATACGCTAACAGGACACAGAGGAAAACTTACTTAAAGTGAAAGAAGGATACGCACAATAGAATAAGAAGGTACAGGGGTAGAAACAAGGTATATGGTAACAGAAGAAATAATAAGGGGCTGTGAGAAAACAGTGAAAACAATGTGAAATCTAGGATGTATAGAGGGCAACGGTTAACACACATAGGGGAATCAATCAAATAAGCAATAAAATTAGCAATGAAAAGTACAGATTGAGTGATCTGAAATTTCAATTATCTCCTAAAGGCAACAACTATATTCTAATCTGTCATTTAGTCCTTTAGGGTGCATGGCCAGAAGGCGATGTATCCAGTATAGTTCACGGCGTAACAGATTTTTGTTGTTGTCTATATGTGGATGTTTTTCCACCACTTCCAGGATGAGGAAGCGAATTTGGCTGGGGTTATGGCCATGTTGAATAAAGTGAGCTGCTACGCAGGATTTGAGATTTTTAGTGCGTATGTTACTACGGTGCTCTGTCAGTCTTACTTTAATTTTTCGTTCAGTTTTACCCACGTATGGAAGGCCACATGGGCATTTCAACATGTATACCACGTTTGTGGAGTCGCAGGTGGCATTGACTCGAAGTCGTATGGGCGTCCCTTGAGTGGGGTGAGATACACAATTTCCTGGTATGATGCTACTACAGTGACCACAGTTGTAGCATGGTATAGTACCTTTGTAGGTCATTTGTTCTTTGGTGGAAGATTGTTTTAACATAGACCCAATATTTTTAGAGCGTTGGTGTGCAAAGATGGGTGGTTGGTCAAATATTTTGTTGAAGTCTGTTTCAAATTGTAGCATTTGCCAGTGCTTGCGAATAGATTGTTTTATCTTTGTAGATTGTGTCGAATATTTGGAGACAAATACAACACGGGTGTCTGATTCTGTAGGCTTTTCTCTGGGTTTTAATAGTTCTTGTCTAGGTTTGTTCAAAACTCTGGTTTTAGCTGATTCTGTAAGGTCATCCGGATAGCCTCTTTGTCTGAATTTTGTGATGATTGTGGTGCTATTATGGTCATAGTTCTCTGGTGTGGATGCAATCCTTTTAGCCCGCAAAAGTTGCGAGTATGGCAGATGTCGTTTCAGGCTGGGTTGGTGAAAACTCTTATAGTGCAGGTAGTTGTTCCGATCGGTGGCTTTGGTGTGTATTGAAGTTACAAATTCATTATTGGATAGTGTAATTTGTACATCAAGGAAAGATATGGATTTAGAATGAAAACTGTAGGTGAATTGAATACGGTTGTCCACATGGTTTAAGTCATTGATAGCTTGGTGAAGTTGATTCTCATTCCCTATCCAAACAAGGAAGATATCATCGATGTATCGATAGTACGCATGTATATGTGGTTGCCACATTTGATGGTTTAGTATATGTTTGGTCTCGAATGAATGCATAAACAGATTTGCATATGCAGGAGCCGCACAATTGCCCATGGCGACTCCTGATAACTGTTGGTAGAATTGGCCGGTAGAAGCTTTAAAGTAACTGTGGTGTAAAGTATATTGCATTAGTTCCATGATGAAAACTTGTAGGTCCATGGGTTTTTGGCTTTGTACCAGAGCAGTTTCTAATGCTTCTAATCCCAAGTTGTGAGGTATAGATGTATATAGGGAGTTGACATCAATGGTACACAGGATCACAGGTTGGTTGGGTGAAATATTGATGTTTTGAAGCTTGATTAGAAAATCTGTAGTGTCCTGTATGTAAGTGGGCATGTTTGTCACAGATTTTTGTAAATGTTTGTCGATGTACTTGCCGGTTGGTTCATGGATAGAGTCACATGTGCTCACTATAGGTCTAAAAGGTGGCTTAGTGGCGTGCTTATGAATTTTGGGGACCAGATAAATGTATGGTATCTGAGGATGTTCTTTGACAAGATATCTTTTGTCTTTTTCCGTGATGGTTCCAGTCGAAACAGCTTTGGTGACGATAGTAATCAGAACTTGTTTGTATTCGTGGGTGGGATCAGTATTCAAAAGCATATACAGATCAGGGTTGTTCAAATGTACGTCAAGATTTTGATTGTAGTAGCAGGTGTCTAAAGCTACTAGTGCTCCTCCTTTGTCTGCTTTACAAATTTTCATGTTACAATTAGAAGAAAGTTGTCGTAGTGCTTGAAATTCATTGGTGGATAAGTTAGAGCGATGTTTTTGAGGAGTTTTAAAGATGGTGTGAATGTCCTGTTGCACTGCTATTTCAAACGTGTCTAGCACTTTGTGACTTGTAGGTGGAATGAAAGAACTTTTTGGTCTTAATCCCATAAGGGTACTGGATTCTTGAGCAGTTTGTGGGGGACACACGTTGGTGAAAAAGTGTTTTAGGCGCAGGGTTCTCATGAACTTGTAGAAAGCGATAGTAGTATCAAGTTCGTTGGTGTGGTATGTAGGTACAAAATTTATGCCTTTCTGGAGTACTTGTTGTTGAATGTTGGTAAGTGGAGTTTGTGAGATATTTATCACTAAATTCTGTGACTCCTGGTGGATTTCGCGGGTGGTAAATCTGTGGGTCCTGCGGGACCTCCTGGGTCTGTGGTTGATGCTTGGTCTCCTGTATCAGCGCCCTACATAGTGTTTCCTTTTACTTTCTAGATTCCCCCTGAAGAAGTGCATCTTTGCACGAAATGCATCGGGGACAATTTTGATTGTATAATCCAACAAAAACATTGAAATTTTGATGTTTGATCATATGATTGGAATATGATTACGAAAATATGGAACTATGATTAACAAACTACCATGACGATGAAAATATGATGAAATAAATCAAACAACAGTTTTGTTTAACTTTTGACTCAAAACTTTATTGAACATATTTACGCACCAAGGTGCCTACAAGAGTGCCCAGGATTTGTCCTTACCCCCTGTAAGGCTTTCACTGCTTTCATATCGAACGCACCTTTTGGACCTGGAAGGTGACTTCCTGTGCACCTATTTAATAGATTATCTACATTACCTAGTTCAATTGTATTTACCTTGGAGTGCAGCGGCCCTCATACCTTGTTTTCAGTAGTAATATTAGGCCATTTCTCACAACAGTCCCAGCAGGGGAGTAGCTTCAGGGTGGTGTTTGGGGAGTTATACATCTGTAAGAAACATGTTGTCTTGTAAGTAGTTGAGTACAGGTGCTTTCATTCGGGTATGGTAAAGTGTCTGTTGGATTTTACCTGGGATTTGTCCATACACACACACACACACACACATGCACTCTCTCTCCCATAGCTGTTTTGAAGTTCCTAAAAAAAATTGCTTATTTTGCTAAATATTCTGTTTCAAATACCCCTTAACAATCCGCATTCCTCTCCCTCTCCCCTGCCTCTTAAGCCCCCTCATGCCCCGCTTTTCATATAATGTGTTTTAATATGATATACCCAGCAACGATTGTTGGAAATCTGAAGCTCATACCCTGAATCTTACTGACTAAGCTACTCCCATGGGACCCAGAGATTTTTTAATATATTTCGAAGAACACAGAATGCCAAATGTCATGAAGTGCGCTGTATTCAGAGCTGCTACAATAAACAGCAACCCATCCGCCACAGAATGTTGAACTGGCGTTAATCTTTGTCTATGCTGTGGTTTAGTCTCACATTATAATTTTTATTTTTCATTTTTTGCTTCTCAGGGATGCAATGAAAAGCGGACCAGTGCATGGATTCGTTTATGGAATAGCACAGTCCATTCAGTTCTTTCTGAATGCAGCAATTTTCAGATTTGGAGCATGGCTTATTGTGCACTGCTACATGAATTTTGAAAATATGTTCATGTAAGTATCTGACGCTGGAATCTTCCGAGTCATTATTAGCTAAATTTTTCACTTGAAATCCATCTATTCATGTCTGAATGTTTGATCTATGAGTTGATGGTACTGTGTTGTGATACCACCAATAGTTTAAAACCCTGCTTCTAAGCTCTAATTTAAGTCACCCATAAATTTACCTTATTGCCTATTCAGTACATAGTGCCTTGAAGTGTGGTACATGCCTAAATTAATGTTAGAATGTTCATAAGCTGTGAATAAATCACTGTATTGGGTTTAGCTGTTCCAATAGGAAATACTGGCAAAGCAGATTACATCACTATTTCGCATTATCTAATAGGAAACAGCTACAGAAAAGGTTCAAAAACATTTGTGTTTTAAAAAATCCAGTAGTTTGATTTCTTTTGACTTGTTACGAAGCAGAGCTTTCAGAAACATTATATTTGCCTGCCTGTGCCTTTATTGCCCAATTAGGTTTAGTCTGCAGCTGCTAGCCAGCCATGCCCTACCCAAGGTGTGAAATTCATTTCAGGAGCTGCACGGTGTCATTGGATTAACAGGTTAGCTTAAATGAGAAGAGATTACTCCTTTGAGCTCAGCTGAATAATAAAGGCGGGACTGCTGTTACTCCTGTTTGCACAACAGTATCAAATACTACATGGCCTGACACATTGCTATGTGGGCCTGTTTCCAGTAAGCCATAAAGGAACTACGAAAAAAGTAGGTGGGCCAGGTCCAGGGAATATTTACTTGATTGGTCTAGAGCAGGGATACTCAAAGTACGGCTCCGGGGAGCATGCAGCACTCCTGACCTTTAATTGCCACCCCCTGGTCAACAGCAGCACTGGGCTGCTCTTCACTTGACATAGCAGATACGTTTAGAAAACTGTGAAACAAACGAGGGTACTTTATTTAGATGTTAACTACAGTAACAGTAAAGAAGAAAAGAAGGTGTCCTAGACAGCTTATCTTGAGGAACAACTTTAGTTTCAAAGACCTCTTGCACTAAACATGTAAAAACATGATAAACTCACTTTAAACTACAATAAAGTGCATTTTATTAATAAGTGTGAGCGTTTCATCTTAGTAGGTAGATTATATCACAGCATTAAGAGGCATTTATTAGCAGTGATAGTTTTCAAACATGATCATCGAAACATTCATAGCGCCCCCATCCTGAAAACAATGCCATTAGTGAACCAAGTGGCAAGTCATTTGTCAGGTGCCCCTTGTGTGTAGCTTTGGTCATTATATAATTGGAACAACAATATAGTTTACTAAGTAAAACACAAGAGAACATTTTGTACAGCACACATCCTGAACTTGTATATTGTAAGGGGCTCTCATATGTGGTAATGAGGAAAGAGGAGGCAACGTGAAATTAACCTATTGCCTAAGATTACACAATTTCGTCAAGTGGGGAAGTCAGGACTGATCCCAGGTTTTCTGGTTTAACATTTTGCTATTCAGCCACCAGATGAGTATCTTTTTCCCTTTCATGTTTAACATTTGAAGTTAATGTTTTGACTTGAATTCCTGGTGCATGAGAATGGAGTGTTGGTGGCAGACAGAAGTCATATGAAGGCTCGGTTCATTGTCCACACCATTCATCTGTTTCTCTTCTCCCTGTGCTCACCTTTCATCACCCCATCCCTCGCATTGCTGGCATCGGTGCATCCCTCATGCATGCCACAGACAGGTGTACCAACAGGTTATTTTATCTAGACTCACCCTCATCACTTGGCCCACATGCACAACTGCAGCAACTCCTAAAAGATCTCAATCAAAGTGCCCTCTTCAAGGGCCCGTGAGGGACTGCAACGCCACCCCCAAGAGAAGCAGTGCCCAATGATGACTCTTTACACTCGCAAGGGTGTGTGAGGGCACAACACACACAGGAGTATCACTCCCTTCTTTCACACTCTCATTCCTTCTCTTTGGAGACACCTTATCCTTACTTGAAACTATAATAAACTGCATTCCACTTACTCTCTTTTAGGAACTGGTACCATCTTTAGTATTTACAATTGTCTTTAGGAGCATGGTTACAGGACCTTTTTCTAATTGGCTCCATGTCCCTTCCTCTTTGAATTGTGGTTACTGGTTCAGAAAGCAACCTTATTTGAATGTTGTAAATCCGTTTCGTAGTTGCTGAGAAATTCAAAAAATAAAAGTTTTGATATCTATGACCACAGTGGATTCACAAATCCTCCCGATCACAAGCTTTATTCTAATTAGCTGTCAACATTCCAAACCAGGAAGTGTTGGCAGCCATCTTATGACTTGGTAGAAGTCATCAGTGATGTCATCAGTGATGTTACTGAGCATGTCATGAGTGATGTAATAAGTGACATCATAAGCAGTGCTTTGCGGGGGCGCAAGTTATAGTTAGGTTTAGTAACTATAATGGCCGAATTTCTATGGTTTTGTACGAGTGAAATCTCCAACTAACTATAATGTCACTGAAACCTAGGTTTTTTTCAGTGAATTTATATATATCTCCTAATGAAAAAGCACCTAAAATTGAAAGCACCACACTTCGTTGTGTTAATTCCTTTTATTTCCCTGGGTAGCAGAGCGGCAACATCACTTGACACTAAGGGTAGGCGCAAAATCCGTTCCGCTCGCGGATTTTGCGGATTTTTGGCAATTTCGCGATCCGCGAATCTCGCGAAATTGCCGAACAATTTGCGAATCCGCGAGTGGGCAGATTTTGGGCAGTTAGAGGTACTGCACAAACCGGTGGCATCTTCTTGGATAAATATGAAGGGCAGGGTTCATTCTGGCATGATGCTTCTGTCACAAAAATGAAACCAGGAAGCACTTACAGCAGGTGCCCGAGTTGAAGCTCAAGTTCAGTAACGCATTCATCAGCCCAAAAACAATCGTGAGCTTTGTTGAGGCTGGGCAGGTGTGCTTTCTCCCCATATCTACCGTCGAAAATTAGCTGTGATGCTGTATAGCGGCCTCTGCATCCTTCACTTTCACGAGCGCAATCCCGTGCAGTTCCTGTGTCCAGGAGCTTCTTTCTCCTCATCTGCTGTTCTGATCGGTCTCTGACCTTTTTTACACACAAGAGGCACCTGAACTCGCATAGAAGCCCCGCTCTTTGGCCCGCCCACACACTAGTGGTGTGCCCCGTTTTCCCGCCCTGACCCACCATGATGGACAGCTCACTCAAGGGACCACGGCGCTGGGCAGGTGTGCTTTCTCCCCATATCTACAGTTGAAAATTAGCTGATGCTGGATAGATGCCTCTGCATCCTTCACTTTCACGAGCGCAATCCCCGTGCAGTTCCTGTGTCCAGAAGCTTCTTTCTCCTCATCGCTACTCTGATCGGTCTCTGACCTTTGTTACACACAAGAGGCACGTGAACTCGCATAGAAGCCCCGCTCTTTGGCCCTGCCCACACACTAGTGGTGTGCACCGTTTTCCCGCTCTAACCCACTATGATGGACAGCTCACTCAAGGGACCCCGGCGCTGGGCAGGTGTGCTTTCTCCCCATATCTACCGTGGAAAATTAGCTGTGATGCTGGATAGAGGCCTTTGCATCCTTCACTTTCACGAGCACAATCCCCATGCAGTTTCTGCGTCCAGGAGATTGTTTCTCCTCATCTGCTGCTCTGATCGGTCTCTGACCTTTTCTACACACAAGAGGCATTTGAACTCGCATAAAAGGCCCGCCCATTTGGCCCCGCCCACACACTCGCGGTGTCACCGTCTTCCCGCCATTTACCCACTATGATGGACAGCTCACTCAAGGGACCCCTGCACCCTTCGGCGCGATGGCATTGTAACAAACACATGGTCACTGGAGACAACTCTTCTGGCACTTTACGCAGCTGTAGTGTAGCAAAAGCACTGTACATTTGCCCAACGAGGTAGCACTTACTGATTAGCTAGTAGAAAGTACTCTACTCTACTCTACTCTAAAAATCCTTGAGGTCGCGGATTTTTTTGCGATTTCGCGTGAATTTGCGGATCTGCGATCCGCAAATTTCACCCATACTTACTTGACACAGCATGGAATCTCACCAAAGTCCGAACGCATTTTGGGCGTGTGTTTGCCATTGTTCACCGGCTTGGCTTCCACAGAGAAAGGCAGCAATAGTTGGTATAAATATACATACATAAATAAAACAAAATAATTAACAAATTAAATAATAATAAAATGCATGCACCAATATAATAAAAAAATGTGCAGATAAAGATGGCAATGTTGTGTTATGGGGAAAAAGTAAATATCTAACTGAAGCCTAAAATCAATTGAACAACAGGTCAAACTATGTTAGGATCACAGAGGATACAATGCTAGAAAGTCACCTAAACTACAATATAGAGCTACAGAAATGGTATGATGAAAGCTTGATAAGCCATGAAAAATTTATGTTTTTAAAAATAACAAGTCTAATAACACCTGTACTTTATTTAATACCCTAGGCACATAATTTCTGCAATTGGGAGCGCTCTGGAGAACACATCAAAATATGTTGACTCTTTTCTTTGTAAGTTGGTGAAGACTCTCCCATCCTATATACAGGATACAGGAGATTTGCTTCGGAGGATATATGATCTGCAAAGGGAAAAAGACTTCCTAATAATTACAATCAAGGTGACTATGCTCTATACGAGCAGTAAACATGAGGATGGCTTGCATGCAATAAAACACTTTCTAGGTGGTAGACTGTTAAGATTCTGTGCACACATGCAGATGCTTCTACAAATAATGGAGAAATGCCTTACCAATAACTATGTATTATTCAATGTAGAACTCTTCCATCAAATAATCGGTCCAGCAATAGGCACCTGCTTTGCCCCCAGCTATGCAAATTTGCATATGGGCTGGAGGGAGGAACAGGTGGTCCACACAATGTAAAAGGACAAATGGCAAAATAACATCATGTCTTAGAGTCGCTTTTTGAAAACTTGTTTGTGGTGTGGAAAGGTACAGAAAGGCAGGAAAAAGAATTGATTAAGAAAATACAAGCTAACAATCTTAATCTTAAGTATACAAGTAACTTCAGTGACAGTAGTGTCAACTGTCTAGACCTTTCAATATATATTAATGAGGGGGAGCTTGAAACAAAACTCTATAGAAAGCCGACAGCAGGGAATACATTGCTTCATGTAACTAGCTTCCATCCTAAAAATCTAATCAGAAGGATCCTTAATGGGGAATGCTTAAGAACAAGGAGAAACTGTAGCAATTAGGAACAAATGACTAATGAGATATTGTGCCTGAAAAACAGATTTAAAGTCAGAGGGTACTCAGATGAGAGCATTAAGTCAACAGTCTTAAAAGCAAGCAAAAGAACCAGGGAAGAAATTCAATTTGGTAGTAGCAAAGCAAAGGAAAAACGTGAAAAGAGCACCAAAGATCAGGGCAGAATAATAACTACATATAACAAGCAGCATAGTAATTTAAGAAACATCTTAAATAAGCAGTAGCATATTGAATGTAATCCGATTCTAGGCAAAAAGGCACCATGTACACCATCGATAACATTCAGACGTGCAAGGTCCATAAAACAGGCACTAGTTAGTAAAAAACCCAAACTAACGTGGCTTAATAGGAAACAAGGCTTTCTAAAATGCCCAAAATGCAAAGCATGTCTTCATAGGAAAAATACCATGTCATATACATCAGGCCTATCGAGCAAAGTTAAGAAGATCAAAGGCATGTTTAACTGCAAGAAAAAGTTTGCAGTCTACTTGCTCCAGTGCCCTTTTGGCCTGAGGTATGCAGGCAGCACAATTATGGCAGTGCATACATGCATACGTTAGCATTTAAGAGCAATCAAAAATGGCGACAGATCATACTCTGTTGCACGCCACTTTGAAAGTTTACATAATAAAGATGTGAAAGGTTTGACTTATTAGGTAATTGATGCAGTCCCACCCAATATTAAGGGTGGCAATCGGGAAAAGAAATTAAGGAAGTTGGAGTCCTGTTATATTAATTAATTAGACACCGTAATCCCAGAGGGATTGAATATAGACGAAGACTTCCATACTCATCTATTAAAAGTAGGTGCTTTTATTGAACTTCCTAATCCCGCAGTATTTGTCAATAATTATTTATGTCATTTTTTCATAGATTTTATTATTATTTCGGTGTTATTATTTGAGTTAATACACAATTGCACTTAGCACTTTTTTTAAGACAGTTTGTGCATTATAATTAATAATGACTAATGTGCTCACTTGAGCTACATTTTATTTAGGAGTTGGCGTACATACAGAACTTCATGTTGATCATTTGCCCACTTGGGCGAAATTGTAGGTGATTAAAAAGGGAGCACAGAAGGAGACTTTGATGCATGTTTAAGTCTATTAAGACTGTCACAATTATGTGGATGACGTGTCTTGCTCCCACATGCAACTATTGTGGTATTATATCAATATTCATAAAACATTAATTTGTCAGGATTTTAATCAAATTGTGATAAAATCACTGTGATTTAGTAATTCTTTTATGATATAGCACAAAACACTACCAGTCTGTCTTCACTAGTAATTTCACAGTAGTTTTCGCGTGACACGTGGCAAAAAATGTGTTTAAAAAGTGATTGAAAACTTTACTTTCTAGTTGGTAAACAAGGCTACTGGGCAGCCAAAACGCATCCACTAGTGACCAGAAAAAAAGTTTTTTTCATCTGTACACGGTGTTGTCATCCTTGTAGCAGAGGGAAAGTAGGCAATTAAGCAGACCTTGCTTGGGTAGTCCGAATCGACGACGCACCATTTGTTCAGGAGCAGTGGTGGTGGTACTCAGGCAGCTCGAAAGGATACATATATATATATATATAACAAGAGAGTTTTGTCTCTCGAAACGCGTTGCAACATTGGAATAAAGACCTGCTGAACACAAATCTTCTACTGAGAGCGCGCTGTTATTTCATTTGTGCGATAATATATATATACATATATATATATATATATACCATAACACTGGTTTTATTTTTTTTACATTTACTAATATAAAATACTTATTTATAAATATGTATATTCATATACACATACATTAAACAAAATAATTGACAAATCAAATAAAAAAATGCATGTACCAATATAATAAAAAATATATAGATATGTTTGTACAAATAATACCAAAAGATATAAAATTAAACAAATATTACATATATTTAAACAATAATAAAAAGGAGTAATAGGTGTGAAAAATAGATATACTATTTCTACTGAAATGTGTTCAACAACAGGGAAAGCGTTGGACTCCATAGGGGTAACAATTACTATCCACAGTCCAGTCTGTGCAAAAGTAGAGAAAGCATTGGACACCGGAGGGGCAAAATTTACTATTTCAACCAGTCTGTGCAAAAGTTGGGAAAGCATTGGGAACCGGAGGAGTACACTTTACTATTCCCTCTCCAGTCTGTGCAAAAGTAAGGAAGGTATTGGACACCAAAGTGGCAAAATGTGCTATTCCTACTCCAGCCTCTGCAACAGTAGGGGAAGAGTTGGACTCTGAAGAAGTATAATTTACTATTCCTGCTCCAGTTGGTGCAGCAGTAGAAAGAGACTAGTTCACTACAAACAAATAACATATTTTAACAACACTATTAAATGGCCTAAAATTGTATAAAAATTACACAGGTTACATAATTATTACACTATTTAATCATCAGTTAAAACAAAACATTAAAATAGCACACTATATTCCTACAAATATAAGTCAACAATTAAATTGTAATTGAAATATACTATATATATACTATATTATAAAAAGTATAACACAGTTAACATAATAAGTAATAAATACGATTATGAATAAATTAATACATATTTGTGACCATTATTACTTAAATAACTTTCCACCCTATTCTCCTACAAACACAACAAAACACAGCTAACATATAACATAATAAGTTACATTATTAAATAATTTACCGACTTTATTAATAAATTAAATTTTTCATTAAAAATGTATAACTAATTTGTAGTTAATTATCTTCCCACCCTATTTCCCTACAATATAAACAAACTGCCCCTAAATTGTAGCTTAAAAATATGATAATTACACAATGTACATCATTATCAACTAAATAACTAATAATGAATAATAAATTGTCAGTAGATTCCTAATTTAACTTTCCACACAGTACCCCTCAAAACCCAACACCCCACATCTAAAATATAACTTGAAAAATATAATAATGGCACAATTTGCATAATAAATAATTAATAATTAATAATAAACTATCAATAGATTTCTAAATTAACTTCCCACCCTGTACCTCTCTAAACCCAACACCCTACATCTAAAATATAACTTGAAAAATATAATAGTGATAACATTTACATAATTATCAATTAAATAAGTAATAATTAATAATTAATTATTTATAGTCAATTAACTTCCCACCCTTTACCCCTACAAATTCAACAACCCGCACATAACTATATCTTGGAAAATATAATAATGACATAACTTGCATGATTAATTATCAATTAAACAAGTAATAATAAATCAGTAATTATTAATTGCATTTAATTGACATTCCTCCCTTTACCAATGCAAACTAACAGCCTGCTCCTAAAATATAGCTTAACAAATATATTAATTACACAATGTATATAATTAATGATCAATTACATAATTAATAATAAATTAAAATATTTATTAAATTGTAATAAATTAACACCCCACGCTGTACTCCTACAAACCTCACATCCCACTATGACACTATAAATGACAATAAAAGCATTAAATAAATTGAAAAACAAAAAAAATTACAAACTATATTTAAAACCATTAACAACAATGACACAATTAAAATGTAAACTAAACAAGTTTAAAAATTATATTTTTGTAAAAACTATTGATAGCGCAGATATTTTTGACAACGATATTACTTACCTGGAAAATTTGTAAGCAACATTTCTACATCATGATGTTTATGTATCAAAATATTAAAAACTCGATATATGTATCACATGATATTTTGGATAATTTGTCTAAATACCACAGTGGGCGATTTCAGGAACATAAAAAAGTCCTAAGAGGGCACACCTGTGAATAATCCCAGTGCCAGTAGCAACTGTACTGGGACTGGTCTTTGCTGTTTGCCTCTGCCTGACACCCTGAGAGTCTGGCACTGTGGCGTCTTAGTAGTGAACACCTGTGACTGTTTGGACAATAGAAGAACGTTTAGAAACTTTTTAAAACTTTTCTTCCAGAGCTTACCTGGGACCCACCAAACAAAAGTATTGGATTGGCAGTTCCACATCGATGGTTTGGATTTCAGCTTCATCCTGTGGAGAGATTTCTGCACTTCCCAAAAATGACTAAGGGCCTGATTAAGAGTTTTCCAGTCTTCGGACTGCCATCCCAGCGGATGTAGATTTAATGATGCCGACTCAAGTCAGCAGAATCTAAGGATTTATCCATCCATTTCCATTTCCTCCTGCCTTCAGTCACTGAGGTGGATACCTTCCTCCTAGGCTCCCCTTCACAGCAGCACCTTGATGCAGATAAACATGTCCCTGTTGGTGCCAAAATCTAGTTAAGTCTTTTTTGTACTATTTTCCATTAACTGGACTGGGCATATATGGTCCAGACTCCAGCAATGGGAAAGTACTGGTATTAGGTATTTTTTATGGGTATACTGCAGTCAAACAATACACACCTGCTTTGGCACATATGAAAAAATAGACACCACCGTAAGAAAGACTGCCGCTGACCCATCAGGGTCATCGTAATACAGTGTGCAGGAATCCACTGCTAGAGCGGTCTTGTTGGGACTGCCACCTTGGAGGTCAGACTGACAATCTCGTAATATGGCCCTGAATCCTGTTCTGAGTTGGGACTTACAAAATTTCTTGTGAGAAATCTCAAAAGCTCCAGCGCACCATGTGCTTCACACATCTGCCCTTTGATATTGGATCTCAGGTCTCTAGTGGGGAAAATGTAATGACTTGAGATTTGATGAAGACTGGACTATCCGAGTGCAAGGCCTTGAAGATGGTACAACAAACTTTGAACATGGATCTCTGTGCGAATGGGAGCCAATGGAGGTGTTTGGGAAGTTGGTAAATCAGCAGAGTGGCCTGATTTTGAATCAACTGAAACCTACGCTTCATGTATTTAGGGAGGCTCAAATAGATGGAATTGGCATAATCAATTTGTGATATGACTAAAGCCATTATGACTTGAACCAAGGCATCTGTGGTAAGAAATTTCAAAATATTCATAATCCGACAAAGTTGGAAGAAACTAGAAGAAGTTACTGCACCAATCTGCAGCTTTAGAAATAGTTTCTCATTAATGATAAAGCAGAGACTTTTTACTGACATCTTAAGAGAAGGGGGGGGGAGCCCATCTCATTGGACCAGAAGAAGGAGTTCCAGAGGTCAAATCTATTTTTGGTAATTACTATCCCCGCTTTATCAGAGTTAAGCCTCAGATGGTTGCTGTTCATCCAATCCAGGATGAACAGAATAGTTTCTTAAAAATGCAATTTGGATTTAGGGGTATTATTGATTGTGAAAAGCAGCTGCATGTCATCACCATAATTACAAATATGTACTCCCCTGATTATGAGAGAGTGGCACATGAAGAAATTAAATAGAGGAGGAGAGAGGGAGGAGCCTTGTGGCACTCCACGATTCAATTGGACCTCCAAAGAGTTAAACGAAAGGGAATCTAACTGATTGAGATCTGTCACTAAGAAGTTAGACAATGCAGTTGAGAGCTGCATCCTGCAATCGTACGTCCCTGTCATGGTTGGCCAAAAGAGTGTGGTCGACCGTGTCAAAGTCCACCAACACATCAAGGAGTACTAAGGCTTGAGTGTTACCACTATCGATTTCCTTCCTCATGGCATCCACTACCAAGAGGATTACTGCTTCCGTGGAGTGCGCAGGACGGAAGCCCATTTAGCAGGGGTCAAGGAAGTCTGAGGCTTCAATGGATGAGCAGAGATGACAGGTACATGTGCCTCATGTAGTTATGCCAAATAGGCGAGGAGGGAAATAGGCAGGTAACTCATGTTGAGGGGATCCTCACTTATTTTCTTTAGTAAGGGGAATACAATTGATTGCCTTTTTGAAGGATGTGGAGACTATGTCTGTGTTGAGAGACTAATTGAGAAATGCTAATACCAAACTTGTGACGAGGGTGGATACCATTTCTAAGATATTTTGAGGCGACACTGATTTGACTTTTGTCAGTAGGGTTGCTAGAGTCTCTTGACTTATCTCAGGGAAGGATGAGAGGGTACTTGTATCTGTATTGCTGAGAGCCAGACTATTTTGCAGGGGCCAGGGAGGAATGATCTTTTTGTTTAGCTCAATCTTATTGATAAAAAAAGAGTTGAGGGAATAGCATAGGCTGTGTGAAGGCATGATAGGTAATGTGTCTTGGTCTGGGTTTCAGAGGTCTGTGGCAATCTTAATTATCTCTTTAGATGTCTTGGGGCATTCAAGATTTTACTAGTGAAATAAGTGGCTTTGGCTTGCTTGATTAGCTGTTTGTACCCTTGGATTTGTTGTAGATAAATTGGGCAAAGAGACAGTAAGATATCTGACATTTCCATTCCAAGCATTGCAAATTCAATTTGGCTACTTTTACATCATCTAAAAAACACTTGTTTGCTTCATGACCTCTTGGCTATTTAGTTCTGTAGAGGAGGGCATGACCATTGCTGGCCTCTATATGACAGCCATTAATTGCTTCCTTAAAGGCATCTATATCATCCTTCAGAGATGGCATGGATTTTTCAATTTCATTACAGAAGGATGTCAGGTTGGCTTGAGACAAGTTCCTGGGTACAATGGCAGGGCCATTGAAAATCTATGAAAGTTAAGAACTGGTAAAGAGAAGGAGATCAAGTAGTGGTCTGACCATCCACATGGTATAATGTTCAAATTTTTTAAAGTGAGTTTGGCGGTCCAGATCTGATCCATAATGTGGCGTTTAATATGTGTGGGCTCATTAACATGCTGTTCCAGGTTTAAATTACTGAAGGTGTCAGTGAAATCAGCAGCTTGCTGCCCGCCTTTTTCCTTGTTAGCCCAGTAGTTCAAGTCCCCCATTAGTGGTATGTTGGCTTGATCAATAATTAAGGGAGAGATTGATTCTGCTAAGGTGTGAGAAAAATTATGCATGTATTTAGGAGGCCTATAACCAAGGATGCATGTTAGAGATAAGGTGGAAGATTCCAATTGAATCACCAGATTCTCCACTGAGGGAAAGTTTAGTGACAGTAGCTTAGTGAATCAATGCTTTTTAATAATTATTGCAGCAACACCACATCCATTCTTCCCTGCTACCCTATTGGTTGGTAAAATGTAGTAATCATTTGGGAGGGCTGATAAAATATCTGGAGATTACTCAACTGTGAGCCAAGTCTCAGTTAATAATAGTAAGTCAGGAGTCCCTGAGCCTAGTGAGTAGAAAATGTCATCCTGGTGTTTAACCAGGGAACGTGTGTTCAAATAAGTCACCACAAGTTTGGTGTAATTTTGCTTGTGTGTGGTGGTAGTGGAGCTTTTTAGGCTGCTGGGTGGCACAGATTTAGAGTTGTTACCAGGAGTGTGGATACTCTCATGGGGAATTAGTAAGCCTAACTAGCTTAGAAGCATTGTGAGTGAGGAAGAAATATTTTGACTTTTGAGTAGGTGATGGTTTCGGCATAGTAGCTGGCTCCTGGCCTCAGCTGGACCTAACGGCACACTTTGGCATGCTTCTCCTGAAGTAGGCAGGGACATGGTCCCTTAGAATCCTAGTGTCCCAACAAGGCTTCTGATTGGTTCCCCCTTTAGTCAATCAGCCTTTGCTAAGCCCTTACTAGTGTAATGCTGCTACCCAACAACGCTATTCGGGATTGAGTTGAACATAGTTTAAAAAAAAAACAACTTCCCCCTCACAGTAGTTCAATTTAAAACAAAGCAACAATTCCCCTTCTTGTTTGGGGGGAACATGGCGTCTGCACGCTAGCAGCTGCCTGCTCCCGGAGCTCCTGCTGCCGGGTCTAATTGCTCATTTTAACTGCTAGCATACCTTCCAGGCCCATGTCTTTTCGTTTTTTCTGAGCTTTCTCCTTTTCTTTGGCTCGCCGTGGATTTTTTAAAGAACCGGTATTGTTGCGAGTTCCCGGCTGGGGATGTGTCGAGGTGAGACGGGACGTCTCGCCGTTCTCTCCTTTCTGCCTCGCTGATCTGAAGCCGCCCTGGAGCTCCGCATGGGTCGCAGAGCAGCCGCTCGTGGTTGCCTCCGGGGGAGCAGCGGCAGAGACAGCATCAGCGGTTTCTTTTAGACCTGTTAGCCAAGGAATCAGCAGGAAGGTCATGGTGACCCTTCAGTTGGTTCTCTCCTATTTTGAAAGCGCCGCAGCCTGCCATTGTCACTAAAGGGGGTCCTAAGAGGTGCAGAAAGAGTGTTGGGGGGGTTTGGGTCCTGGCAAGGAGTCACAAAAAAATAATTCCGACAAGGACTCTGCAAATTCCTACAAGATCCCCGAGTTTGACCAGGACATCAACACACATGCTGATAATATTAATGCTATTCCTTTGTCACCAGTTTCTCCTTTACCCATACTAGCACCTGTTTTAACTAGTAGTTCTGCCTTTCGGACATATCAAGTCAAAGGCAGATCTATTAAACCTAAGTGGTCTAAACACAACCCCGTAAACACTGCAGTTAGGGTCACTCCACCATTTAGTTCATATTTCAGGGTGCAGCCAGAGGTTTAGGAGATCACCACACAGGGCGAAGCCCGTAGGAAAAGCCTAGCTATTTTAAATATCTTAACAACTTCCATACCAACATGGGCTGTGTCATCTGAGAGAGTTCTGGAGTCAGAAATGGACCTGTTATCTCAGCAGGGCAATTCTTGTATGGTTTTGGACCCCGTCGCGGCCACGAACGGACCTTCCACTAGGTCTTCCAGTAGCCCCCAGAATGCTCTCATACTCAAGGTCAGACTCAGTCCCAGTTGCAGCTACCGGCCGTTCCCATTAGCGACTCTGGGGGGTAACAAGTGGTGGCTGGTTCTTCATCCTCAGCCCTGGAAGCTCTCTTCGCTACACTGTCTGCAGCTATAAAGAAGGGCTTCGCGGTTTCTGCAGGCAACCAGGCAAAAAGTAGAAGCTTCTGCGAATCTCTGAAGAAAAAAGTGGATTTATTCAACTCTAGGACTGCTACCCTTGAGAACATTGTTGCCGAATTAAAAGAAGACCTCGGGATGGCAAAATCGGACATTTCATCACTAAAGAAAGAAGGGGCGGATCTGCATGACAGATTGTAGAGCTTGGAGAATAACGTGCATAGAAACAACTTACACATCTTGAATGTCCCCGAAGGGAGTGAAGGATCTGATCTTAGACCCTATATTGTCTTGTTGCTCCGTACAGCTGGAGGACTCAGAAGACGCATTAGGTCATGACATACAGAGGGTACATAGGGATCCCTTTCGTAGGAACCCCAGTAGATCTAAGCCCAGGAAAATATTAATTAATTTGCTTACCTATGCTTTAAAAGAAAAGATCCTCATTTTAGCGCTGAAAATGAAATCAGTGAAGGCCAAGGAGTTTTCATTTGAAATCCGCTCTGACCTGTCCAGGCTTACACTGAATAGGCAGTGGGAACTGGGAAGGAAGCTAGAAGATTTTAAAAAATACGGTGCAGTAGCCCAGCGGAAATTTCCAGCTTTCATGAACAGAATTGCACAACAATAAAATGCACAATTTAAGATCAGTCCAGGAGGCAGATGAGTTGCTGGATATAATCAGCAAGGAGGCTTCATAAGAAAAGATCTCAGTCTGGGCTTTAGCCTAGGTTGCGCTAATGTAGCCATTCCCAGCAAGAGCGGTTTGTCTTCTTTTTCCTATTCCACTCCCTTCTCTTTTCCATTAGCACCTGACCAATAGTCAATTATTTGACCAAGGTGTTAGAGCAACAGATAAGGTAATAATGGTAGGAAGTAGAAGGAAGTGGCATAAAAGTGGTAAGGAATTGAATTGATTTGAAAATATACTAACCCAATCTATACCCACTATTAATAGAAACAATAGAGTTTAGATTTAAGGGTAGGAAATTAAAAAAATAATATATAATAAAAAAAAAGTAATAAGTGCCCCTGATCATTACTTGGGGTTGGAAGGGTCTTTTTTATTTTGTTTTATTTTTGTCTTTTTACACTTTTCACTTGTTTGAGGCCGGTTGGGGCGGGTATCTTCAGGATGCAACTTTCTGGACTACATCTGTCCAGATTATTGGGGTAAGGGTTCTCTAGGGGTAGAGGGAGGGGCGGGAGGGGCTCAGGGGTTGGGTGGAGTGGGGTACAAAATGTTTAAAAAAATTCCTCATTCTGCTTCTTTCGATCTTACCGATCTCATTTTTAAGAACAACAATCATGGAATTCTGTTGGCTCCGGTGCTGGTGCTGGTCTCTTCAATCTCCCCTCTTGGCGGCAGGTCGTCAGTTCGACCCACAATGAGTTCTATGCAGATTCTGTGCTGGAATGTCAATGTCCTGCGCACCAGACAAAGGAGAGGCAAGATTATGTAATATCTCAGGGATTCCCCCGCACAGGTCATTGTACTCCTGGAAACACATCTACTTAAAGAAGAGGTCATCACTCTTTTGAAAAATAAAAGATGGGTCGGCCCGTATGTTTGCACTAGCCAGTCAGCAAATATCAGAGGGATCTTAATTCTATTTAAGAAATCAGCTAGAGCTCGTATCCTCCTCCAACTAGTTGACCCGGGTGGCAGATGGGTCATTGTGAAAGCTATTATTTATTATGGAGATCCAATTTATCTTGGTCAGTTATTATGGCCCCATCCAAGATGTCCCTTCCTTTCTCAAGACTATCTTTTCTCACTTGCTGGATTTCCCTGACCCAGTAGCACTAGCAGGAGATTTTAACATCGTCTCGAATCCCTTGCTAAACTAGTCATCAAATAATAGAACTATGGTCCCATCTAAATCGCGGGAAATGGTATTAGGGGCTATGAAGCACTTCGCCCTCTCTGACATATGGAGGGAAAGATCAGGCCAGCAGGTAGGAGTCTCGATCAGGAATTTTAAGTATCTGCACCAATCTAGGATAGATTATGGGTTGATAAGTCAATCGCTAAGAGGTAGAGAAAAATAAATTGTATTTGGCATCGCATCTCCCGGACCATTCTGGCATTTTGCTGGGGCTAGAGTGTCCTACACCTAGTCTCTCCAGGTCATGTCATGGTCTTTTGACCGTGCGCTTCTTTTGGAGGAAGAGGAAATTTCCTTCTTATCCCAGGAAACTGATTGTTTTCTGAGGGTAAATCTAGATTCCGCTCCAATATCAGTGGTTTGGGGCTCTTCAAAAGCTTACTTGCGAGGTCAAATCACAAGCAGGTCGAGCTATAGAAATAAAAAATATATGCTTAAGGCTGCGGAGTCCGGTCTAAGCTGCCAAGCTCCCCCTGAAATCCAGCAAAATCGCCAGACCAAGTTCAATAATTTGAAAGGTCAGTGAGAGTGTCTTGCACACCAGGCTTACTAGAAGATGGGAAGCAAGTAAAATCGCCCACTTCAAGTATGGTGAAGGGGCCGGGAAGCTCCTCTCATGGAAATCCAAATCAGATTGGGTTAGAAACCACATCAAGTAAATCATCAGCGGGGCTGATACTCTTTTCTCTGATGAGGAAATCTGGGATGCATTCCAGACCTATTTCCAAGGCACCTATCGTGACAACAAAAGGGTGGAAAACTCCAATGTCCAGAGCTGGCTTGAGGATATCTCTCTTCCTTCCCTGAATTCTGAATAGCAACAACAATTAGATAGGGAAGTCACTCAAGTGGAGGTTAGGGAAGCCTTATCTCTCTGTAAGAACGGGAAAGCCGCGGGCCCCGACGGGCTCCCAGCTGAGATCTATAGACTAATGAGTGACAAGATTATACCCAACTTGACGAAGCACTTCAACCAGATATTTCAGGAGGGTTTACAGCTCCCAGTCTCATGTAATGACGCCACAAAAATTCTGATTCTGAATCCTGGGAAAGGTCTATCAAGTTGCGGGTTATATAGGCCAATTTCACTTCTGAATGTGGACTATAAAATCTTCACTTTAATTTTGACGGCTAGATGGGGACTTGTGGCGGAAGACATTCTCCATCTGGATCAGAAGGGCTTCGTCATGGGAGGGCAGTTATCAGATCTCACTTACAACTTTATAGGGGTGATTGACATGGCTTCCCCGTATTCTCTCCCATTAGCAGCCACCACCCTCAATGCTACTAAAGTGTTCAATAGGGTGAACTGGATTTACCTGGTGGAAGTCTTGGGGATATTTACCTTGGGTCCTAACTTCTGTCGGACAGTGTAGTTGATCTACCTGAATCCGACAGCCAGACTTTTTGTTAATGGTAATACCACTGAGCCTTTTAAGATCTCGAGGGGGACAAGGCAGGGCTGCCCACTCACCCCTCTCCTCTTTGACCAACATATTGAGCCATTTGTTCAACGGCTCAGGGACAATCCTCACATTCAGTCATTTAAATATGGGAAATAGTAGAGGAGGGTCGTCCTGTACGCTGAGGATATTTTAGTTCTGTCGGCCAACCTGTTAACAACTTTTCCAGCTGTGATCAGCCTGGTGCAGGAGTTCGATTTGGTCTCAGGGTATGGGATCAGTGCCTCAAAGACAGAAAATATGGCTTGGAATCTTGAAGGGACACAGCATCTGGATCAGATTAGGTCTAAAATGAGATACTTGTGGTTCAACATTGTGCAAGACATCACTAAGATCGCTGAGACAAACCTGGCTGGGATGGCTAAGGAGTGTCAGAGGCTGATGAAATCTTGGGCCCTACTCCCTTTATCCATTCTAGGAAAGGTCAATTTGGTTAAGATGTCAATACTCCCTAAGGTCACCATTCTCTTTACCTGTATTCCCCTTCTCTTTAAAAAATCGGCTATTGACAAATTACAGCAAGATATTAATTCATTTGTCTGGGCATATAAGTCATCAAGAATAGCATAGAAAAAGTTGAGGCGGAGGAGAGAGAAAGGAGGCCTCGCTCTGCCGATCTCCAGTTTTATGCTTGGGCTTTTCAACTTACACACTCGTGTATGCTTTTGAAAACACCGGTTAATACCGGAGCAGGGGGGATGTTTCTAGCTATGCTTAGAGGCGCCAATCTACCTGAGGAGGGGGTTTTAATTGAATATGGGGACCCAATTTTTTTTAAAAAAAGGTTAATATGAAGATTCTACAGAGATTTGCGAAAACTTGGGTGAAACTTACAGGCTCGGCTGCTCTAAGTTACTTTTCTAGCCTGGCTCCCCTCTGTGACTCTCCTGGTGCCCCCGAGTGTTTGAGGGATAGGCTGGCAGCACCCTTGAGAGAAGCTGTGTTGGTGGTTTGGGGGACCGGGTCTCCGATGGTACTTTGGTTTCACGGGAGCAATTTAAAGATAAAGTCGGAGCAGGCCTTTCACGGTTTAAATACCTTCAGTTAAAAAGCTGGGCTCAATCGAAATTAAATCAATAGAACCCCGTAGGGAATGGCAGCTTTCTAGAACATCAGCTGGTAGCTAAGCTCCTCAGAGGAAGGAGGTTTCTTTTTCGTATCAAGCCATAATCGAATCTGTGGATGGCGAATTTAAACTGGCCGAGGAACTGTGGGGGGTTCCTTACTAGCACAAGATTGCGGTGATTTATGGCAGAATTCGTGCAAGATCTTATATGATGTAGTAAAATCTGATTGGCTGAAAAGAAACCACCTGTTTATCATTCATAGGGTCTATTTCTCCCCATTAAAACTTTCTAAAATCACTAGTGGCCCACCGGTGTGCTGCAAGAAAAGTGGTCTGGCCTCAGCTTCTGACACTCACATGTTTAAGGAATGTCCCGCCTTGGATACCTTTTGGGATAGTGTTGGAAACTTCTTGGCAAGCTCTTTGGGCTGTTCAATCCATATCGACTTACCCCTGATTATCTTCGGTTTTACAGATAAAGTTATGGGTCCTTCTAGATCGCTCCTTTTTTATGCTATCCGGCTAGCCAGGAAAGAAATGTGCAAAAAATGGACAGAATCCTTTCCTCCCTCCTTTTCAGACTAGCTGACTTCAGTCGTGGCCGTTTCTAAGCTAGACCTAGTTAGATAATGCAGTAAAAAGAAGATAGGATTTTGTGACTTGCTGCAACTCAGATTGGGCTCAGAGCTGCTTGATTGAGTTATTTTTTCTCTGACTTCTATGATTATGCTACCTTAACATTCTTCGGGCTATGCCGGTTACTCACAGTCTCCCCCTAGAAATGTTTACAGCGAGTGTCATCTAGCTCCTGGAGCTTGGTAGAAGAGTTTTCTCAGTTGGTTTCTTCATTAGCACCCAAGTCTAGTGCCTGTAGGCGGGTCTCCATTTTCAATTGCCTACTACCTTTCTCAGCTCGCTGAGTATGGTATAGACATCTTGGGGGTGAAGTGGAGTGAGATTGATGGCGGATGAGGATAATAATAAAAAAAAATCCCCTTCTTATTAGTGCCATTTATAAACAAAGTATAAGTGTAAGATTTTAAGCAACTACTAACAGTGTTACCGGCTCTACGCTCCACACTTCTCATTAAGTAGGCATTGTGGAGTTTGTCCACTGGGCCTAACACGTGGCTGGGGCTCACATTAACTGGACACAGACACAGGTAGCTAGTCAGCCGGAAAGACCCCGAGCGGTCTTCCGCATGTTTATTTATACCCCGGGCGCGAGCCCGCCCCGGGGTGTGTGTGCATGCGTGCAAGAAAAGAAACATTGTAGGAGAGAGCCCGAGTGGCTCTCTACATCCCTCCTTCAATTTAGTTCTTTCCTGCAGCAGCCTCTAAGTCTCAAGTTATGGGGATGCCCAGGCGAAGTCTCTTAGATGCAGGTTGGGTCTCGGGTTAGGCCTCAGACTGTATCGCTGGTTTCTAACACATTGTGATTCAACAACCCCGGCCGGGGTTGTCTCTGCACCTTCGCCGGTACTGGTTGCCCTGGGTTGAAGGTGTCCCGCGACGAGGCTCTGCGGCGTCATCCTGGGTGGACTCTCACCGCGCTGTCTGACCACTGGTGATCTTGGCCTGTTCTCGTCTGGGTCGATACCTCCGTCATCCCCAGTCTCAGAGTATTCTTCCGTTTGGAGTCCTTCATTTGTTTCGACTATTTTCTTGAAACACGACACGTTCCTCGTCACTGTTTGTCCATTCCGTCTTGCAGTTACCATTGTCCCTTGGACCTTGTCCACTCTCCACACTTCAGACTCATATGGTGTTCGGAATTTCCAGCCCGGATGACGATCCCGTACTATCACCGTGTCTCCCTCTTTCAAAGTGGGTTCCCTTGCACGACGATGCTCACTCGCTTTCATGTTGGTTTTCTGCCTCCGAGCTAGGATGGCTGCGGCATCTCTTGCTTCCGGCGTCCAGGTCCTATTGGTTGGGATACTATCTCGAGGTGCTCGTTTGAATATCACATGGGCCGGAGCACATTTTGTCATGCTGTGCGGCGTTTGTCTATATGCTCCCAGAAACTGGTCGAGGGCCACTTCTGGATCCTCCCCATTGTCTACGGCAATCCTCAGTGCTCTATTCAGTGTCCGCATCAACCTTTCGACTTCCCCGTTTGCTTGGGGCCACAACGGGGTGATTTTCCTGTGTTGGATCCGAAGGCTCTCAAGGTATGATTGAAATTCCCTTCCCTGAAAGGGGGGTCCATTGTCGGACTTGATTTCTTCCGGGAGTCCCATGGTTGCAAAGACGCGGCTCAACACCCTTCTGACTTGCGGGAATGCAGTTGATGATATAACTTCTACTATCGGAAACTTTGAAAAAGAATCGATGAGGACTAACATGTGTCGGCCATCTGGGAAACTACCAAAGTCTATGCTGAGGTGTGTCCAAGGCGTCTGAGGTGCTTCCTCTGTGATTACAGGTGCTGGGGCCGGATCACCACCGGTGATTGTGCAGGCATGGCACGATCGTATCATGGCGTCTACTTGGCTGTCCATGGCGGGAAACCATACTTTGCTCCGAAGGCGTGCCTTCGTCTTGGCCATGCCTTGGTGTCCCACGTGGGCTAGGTTTAGGGCTCTCTGTTGCAGACTCTCCGGTACGACAATGAGGTGTCCCCGAAGGACAACTCCTTCATCCCCTACGCTCAGCTCACTGCGTATCTGCCACAGTTGTCGTCGTGCGTGGCTCACCTCCGGCCGGAGGATCGATGCCCCATCTAGGAAATGGGCCCAGCGGTTCCCTTCCAAGGCCTGGCGAACTCTCACCAGCGTCTCATCGGTTGCGGTTGCCTCCCCGATATCCTTAAGCGACATATTCTCCGGACATGCCGCTTGTGAGACCATATGGACAAATTCTTCAGCCTCCACCCCTTCTTCTTTGGGTGGGTAATGGTTGATGACATCTGGGTGCCGGGACAGATAGTCGGCCGGGTTGTGTGCTCCCAGACGGAACACGATTTTGAACTGGTAACCTTGTAGCTGTACAGCCCATAGTTCGATGCGTGGGGGTGACAGTCGGGACGATCCCACGAATAGTGGCAGCAGGGGCTTGTGATCTGTCACGACGGTGAATTCCTGCCCACACAGATAAAGGTGAAAATGTTGACATGCCCATTTGATGGCCAGCGCTTCTCGTTCAATTTGCGCGTATCTAGTTTCTGTGTCGGACAGCGCTTTACTTGCATAAGCGACCGGCTTCCACTCATCAGGTCCATATTCTTGCAGGAGCACGGCTCCCAGACCCACGGGGCTTGCATCGACGATTAGTTCGGTTTTGCGTCGGGGTTGGAAGTATGCCATGACGGTGTCATCTAGAAGATTGGCCTTGATTGTTTGGAAGGCTTTGTTAGCGGTTCCTGTCCATTCCCATTTGTGGTCTACTCTGGTGAGGGCTCTGAGGGGTTCTGCGATTGCTGCCCAGGAAGCTGCGTACCTCGGTGGGGTTTCGGGGGGTACTTGCTGCTTTAATCGCCTCGGCCTTCTTGGGGTCCACTTTCAGGCCTTCCCTCGTGAATATGTAGCCAAAGAAATCAATCGACTCTTGATAGAAGGAGCACTTTTCCCGGTGTAGGGTCAGCCCGTTGTCTGCAATTCTTCGGAGTGCTGCTCGCAGCTGTGCATGATGTTCTTCTAGGGTCGCCGAGTACACTAGGATATCATCGCTAAGGTTGATAACTCCACTCAGCCCAGAAAGTACCTACCGTATTGCATTCTGGAAGACTTCCGCCGCGGAGGAGACTCCAAAGCTTAACCGTTTGTAGCGTCGCAGTCCCACGTGGGTCGAGAATGTGGTGATGTACCTGCTGGCTGGCTCCAACTCAAGCTGATGGTATCCCGAGTTGAGGTCCAGCTTTGAAAACCACTTTGCCCCGTTTAAATCTGCCACTATATCATCCATGGTTGGAGTGATGTGTCGTTCTCGTTTGACCGCACCATTGGGCAGCCGCATGTCCACACATAGCCGGATTGCTCCTGGTTGCTTCGCCTTTGGGGCAACCACTAGAGGTGAAACCCAGGGTGTCGGGCCCGACACTTTCTCGATGACACCAAGGTCTTCTAGTTTTCTGAGCTCTTCTTCGACTTGCGGCCTTAAGTTAAAAGGCACCCTCCTGTGTCGTAGTACTACCGGCTTGACTGATGTGTCTATATGTAACTTGAACTTCCGCCCTTTGAGCTTTCCTAGGCCTTGAAACAGCTCTGGAAAGTCTTTCAGCATGACGTCAGCATGCGCTTGATGCACCTGATTAGCGAAGAACACTAGGCCGAGGTCCTCTGCCGTGTGGCAGCTCAATAGTGTGCCCTTTTTTCCTTCTGTGATGTGAAACTTCGTGTCTGTGGAGTACTCGCCGTTGACTACTGTCGTTTGGATCACCCCTCTGAGCGGCAGTGGCTCAGTGCCTCCGTAAGTGTATATCCTCGCTGTGGAGGGAGTTAGTGGAGGTTTCGGAGACATCCTTTCATATTGATCAGAATCCATGACGTTCACGGAGGCCCCCGTGTCTATCAGGGCATTGATTTCGGTGCCTGCAACTGCGATGGAACACATGGGCGGTGGTCTCCTCCTCGTGGACGCCCTGCTTACGTATGAGAATACGTACACCTCATCGTCCTCATCATCGTCATACCTTGGTCTCCTTTCTTGAGCTTGGTGGTCTGGAGGGGGTGGTTCTTGGTCGAGAGACAGTTGTCGGATGCGTTGCGTCACGGCCCTGGCTCGCGGACCGACTGACCTGAATTTTCCTCCTCTGCAGACAGCGGCAAAATGATTGAGGCGCCCGCACTTAAGGCACGTCTTTCCTTTCGCACCACAGGTGGCGCTGGCGGGGTGATCATTCCCGCAGTACCCACACTGCTGTTCCCTGGGTTGTGCACTTCGAGGGCGAGGTGTCTGGAACCTTCTCTGGATCGCGTCGATTCTTTCCTCTTTGATTGGCGCCGTCCTTGCTGCAGCCGGGGTAATCACCGGAGTGCGTAGCGCTGTTTCCATCTCTTCCGCCCTTGAGTCGGACAGTTCATGTGAACGGGCTAGAGTTAATATCTCGTCAAGTGATATGTTTGGTTGGCGGAGGATCAGCTTTCTCAGCAGCTTTGATTTGCACCCCACTATTATCTGGTCTCGGATTTCCTCTCGTGGATTGGTGAACGGGCATGTCCCTCCGAGCCGGCGGAGCCGGGCATAATACATGTCAACGGACTCCGAGTCCGTCTGCCATGCCCGTTTGAATTTAAATTTCTCAAAGTCGTTGTTGATTTGGGGGTCAAAGTGCGCGTTCAGGGCTGCGACCGCCGCGTCGTAGTCGTGCTCAGGCCCAGTGTTCGGGAGTGATTCGAATAGTTCATAAATTTCTGGCCCGCCGTACAAGATGAGGAGCGACCTCCTCACTGTACCATCTGTTTCCCTCGTGCCTTTGAAGTAAAGGTTGAGTCTCCCTACCCACGCTTTCCATCTCTGTGCCGCTGTCGCTGGGTCTGCCGTCTCGCTGAACGGTGGGACGGGCGCTGCGCCAGCGTGAAGGTGGGTGTGCATTGCTTGCATAGGGACCCCTGCTTGGGCCTGTGCTTGTGGTGGTGGCGCCGCTGCCGCTTGTGGTGGCACTGCTGCTGGGGCTTGGTTCGGACCTGCCCCCCCCTGGGCCGCTCCAGTCGCAACTACCGACATAGCGTGGTCTAATGTGCTCCCTCTTGGAGCCTTCCGGTGCTGTGGTCTCGTGAGTTACAGGGTTCGCGTTGCTTCACAGTGGCCCCTGTAGCAGCGAGATTAATATGACAGGCTTCTACCGCTTGGGTTTGCCAGTGCTTGTTGTGTTGTGCAGTTGTTGGGCCCACTGGTTTAGACAAAACTCTCTCTTCTACTGGCCGTGAGTGCTGCAGGCAAGGTGTTCTGTATACCGGCGTATCACTGGGGCCGGTTGCATTAGCCAGTGCTTGTTAAGTTTATCTGGCAGGGTGTGCCTGGGCCAGAGCGTCGAAAAACCACTCTCCCCCACCTTCCTCTGAGCCGCTGGGTGTCCGTCAAGGCTGGGGGTTACTACCGCTGTTGCGAGCGTCACACGCGCTCGTTGTCACGGTGATGGCAGGGCCGCCGGAGGCCTCGCCGGGCCACGTGGTGCGGCGGCTGAGGGAGAGCCGCTTCGCTTCAGCGCCGAAGTGCGCCACCTCCCAGGCCTACGCCGCTGTGCAGGCGGAGCAAGGGACACGCTGGCGGGGCAGACGACAGACTCACCCGCAGGAATCAGCTGGACGGCCCCTCAGTGCTCCGCGAGCCCCGCCGGCTGAAGGCGCTCCCCCAGGGAGACGCGTGGGCGGGCCTCAGGAGCGGGCACGGTCGGCACCGCAGCGCTGGCAGGTCCCGCAGCAGTAATCAAGAATTGCAGCGCCGCCGACGCCCTGCACAGCAAGCGTGTAGGTAAGCCACCTCGTCGCCAATGTGGAGTTTGTCCACTGGGCCTAACACGTGGCTGGGGCTCACATTAACTGGACACAGACACAGGTAGCTAGTCAGCCGGAAAGACCCCGAGCGGTCTTCCGCATGTTTATTTATACCCCAGGCGCGAGCCCGCCCCGGGGTGTGTGTGCATGCGTGCAAGAAAAGAAACATTGTAGGAGAGAGCCCGAGTGGCTCTCTACATCCATGAGTACAGCCCATTCGACTGCCTGCGTCCCAACAAGGCCTCTGATTGGGTCCCACTTTGACCAATCACCTTCTAGCTAAGCCCTCAGAAGCGTAATGCTGCAATCTTACAACGCTATTCGAGATTGAGTTAAACAGTTTTAAAAAACAATGATTACCCCTTCTTATTACTTCAATTTACAACAAAGCAACATTTTCCCCTTCTTATTAGAGCAAGTTAACAAAGTATAAGTGCAAGATTTTAAACAAGCTGCTAACAAACTTACCGGCTCCTACGTTCAATGCTCCTTATTAAGTAAGCGTGGTTACAGCCCATTCGAATACCTGCCAAGCAGCTTCTAGCTAAACCCTCAGTAGTGTAATGTTGCAATCTAACAACACGATTCGAGATTGAGTTAAACACCATTTTTAAAGACAAAAAGTACCCCTTCTTATTACTTCAATTTAAAACAAAGCAACAATTTCACCTTCTCTTTAGTGCAATTTAAGAACAAAGTATAAGTGCAAGATTTTAAACAAGCTGCTAACAGAGTTACTGGCTTGTACACGCCATGCTTTTCATTAAGGAGGCCTGGATGCAGCCCCTTGGAGTGTCTGCGTCCCAACAAGGCCTCTGATTGGGTCCCCTTTTGTCGAATCAGCTCCAGCTAAGCCCTTAGTAGCAGAATTCTGCTATCTAACAACGATATTCGGGATTGAGTTAAACACAGCTTCTCAGTAGTTCAATTGAAAACAAAACAACAACTTCCCCTTCTTATTAGTGCAATTTAAAAATTAAGTATAAGTGCAGGATTTTAAACAAGCTGCTAACAGAGTTACTGCCATGTACATGCCTTACTTCTCATTAAGTAAGCACAGATACAGCCCCTTCGAGTGCCTGAGTCCCAACAAAGCCTCTGATTGGTTCCCCCTTTGGCCAATCAGCTTCTCGCTAAGCACTTAGTAGCGTAATGCTTAATATTAATAATTCTTTATTGTTTGATTACTTAAAATCATTACAATTTTCCATTTAAAAAAACTCATACGGTTCTTATATACAAGAAACAAGGCATAAAAAAACAAGGTCAATACTAAGACAATCTAAAAATGGGTGTGTGTGGTAAAGACACCCTCACGAAATGTAATTACCTGTGGCAGTCCAATACTGAGGTGTCTGCTCAATCAAAACATCTCCTCTTTTTCTTTAAATATATAAAAACGGCAGAACTAGTATTTGGGAAGTATAAACTATTAATGATAGCAAAGGGCAATGTTCCAATCAACAGTAGTTAGCTATCAAAAGTTCATTAGTAGAACATGGACACCAGGGTTACAGCTCAGCCGGGTTGATGGAAATTTGCAGCTCTGTTATCTCCCAACTTTTTTGCTGCTCTATTAACAAATTTGGTGAACCGACTGTTCAACTTCACATTGTCTGGGTATAGGGCGGCGATTATGGCTTGGCGACAACATCGTATTCCAAGGCTGTTCCATTCGTCCCGCAATAGAGAACGTCTATCAGTGAGCATAGCAACTTCATGTTTCCGAATGAAGTAAAATTAAAGCATTTAAAAGGGCCGGGGGTATGCCCCAGAGCTCAGGTTTTTGCCACGAGTGCCCCCGGAGCACCCGATCAAAGGCCCCTTCAAAATCAACAGAGCAGCAGTGAAGTTGAATGCGTTGGGTTGCCGCCTTCTCTATCAAGACGGATAGGTGAATACATTTGTTGTTGTTCCGTAGTTGTCCACGAAGCCGGTCTGGTTGAAAGGAAGGCGCTTTGTTATGTCTGCCCAGGTCTGCAGCTCTTCCAATAAAATGCTGGAATTGTATTTGGCCTCTACGTCGAGGAGAGCTATCATTCTATAGTTGTTGGACGGCCTTTCTCTTGCCACTTTTATAGACAGGGTGGAGGATAGTATTTTTCCAGGACTCCAGGATGGTATTATTTAGCCGGCAGTGGAGAGACACGGGGAGCAGGTGGTCTGACCACAGGTCAATGTCTGATTTCAACAGGGCCTGGGAAAGGCCGTTGGGCCCTGGTGCTCCTTCAGCCCCTGCTTTCCTAATTGAGCGTGAGATTTTGTTTTCCAGTGCTTCTAATGTCATTTGGATCTCTGTCTTTGTGTCATCACTCTTCTCAAGGCCCTCGTTTGTTAGTTCAGCAGTAACATTCTTTTTTTTAAATTTTTTTAAAAATATTTTATTGTAAATTAACAAAAACAATAACAAGATACACAAGGCAGAAAAGTAAATTGGGAACACAGTCATGGGTCCATGTACTCGTTGCTTATAATAATAATAATAATAAAGGGTTTATGAAGCGCATGGTGACGCCATCTCGGCGTGTCCCCGCGCTGTGGAGATGAGAAAAGTGCAGTGAATCTAGGCTCCTCTCTATAGCTTGTAGAGGTGGGTTTTTAAGAGTTTTCTAAAGTTTTTGGCTGCTAGCACTCTGAAAGATCTGCCTCCCAATTTAACCTTTTTTACACAGGGAATCTTTAGTAGGCCAGTGCCCTTAGAGCGAAGCACCCTATTTGGCTCATAGATGTGGACAAGATCCTGAAGATACTGTGGAGCCCTGTGCCAAATTATCCTGTGGCACAGTAGGAGTGTTTTAAACAAGATTCTCTTCCTGATCGGGAGCCAGTGTAAAGCAGTAAGAGCAGGTTTAGAAGCAGCTCTTTTGGGGAGTTTTAAAACCAGACGTGCTGCAGTATTTTGGAGTACCTGCAGACGTCCCAGGTTTTTTTCAGTCGTGCCTAGAAATAGCACATTACCGTAGTCTATGCGGGAAGTTACCAAGGCTTGGGTCATGGTCCGTCTGGCCTCCAGTGGAAGAAGATCCAGGGTGCGATTGAGAGTTTTTAGCACCCCAAAGCATTTTCCCACTAATCTATGAATGTGACCATCATAGGAAAGTTTGGGATCGACCCATATACCCAGATTTTTTGCCTCTTTACAGGGGCTGGGTATCGGGCCAAGGCAAGTGGGCCACCAGTCAGCCGTCCAGCTCGAATCATTTCCTCCGATTACCATCACCTCCGTCTTGGAGCCGTTAAGCTTCAAGCAGCGCAAGTTCATCCATCTAGCTAGGTCCTTCAAGCATATTTAACAACAAGCAGGCCTTAAAATTAGCTGCAGCACTTGTTGGGGCTTGGGACAGGGAAATCAGCAGTTGGGTGTCGTCGGCGTACGAAACTAATTCTACGCCATATGTTTGCACCACATCTGCTAAAGGGGCCATATATAGGTTGAACAAAGTGGGGCTCAGGGCAGAGCCCTGAGGCACCCCTTGCTCTAAGGCTATCCTATCCGATGTATAAGACCTGAAAGCTGCGATCTGCAAGAAAAGCTTTTAGCCAGCCTAGCGCCGAATCAGTGACCCCTGCTTTGTTTAGACACTGTAGCAAGATGGAATGCGCCACAGTGTCAACCGCCGCACTAAGGTCCAGCATAATCAGCACCATGGTGTGTCCAGCATCTGCCCCTTGTCTCAGGGTCTCAGTTGCTCTCAGGAGGGCAGTCTCAGTAGAGTAGCCCGACCTAAAGCCCGACTGAGAAGCGTGTAGAAGGTTGTTTTTCTCTAGATGAGACATTAGCTGACTATTGGCCACTTTCTCTGCCACCTTGGCAAAGTATGGTAGCAAAGAGATTGGTCTTAGGTTTTCCAGAGTTTCTTGGCTGACATTAGGTTTCTTTTTGATGGGGAGAACAATTGCTTTTTTCCAATCTTCCGGGAGTCTAGCAGAAGCAAAGGAGACCTGGAGTACATGCCTAATATACGGCTCCAGTACCATAAGGCTCTCTCCCAGCACCCTAGGCGGGGCTGGGTCCCGAGGGGAACCAGATTTGATGCTCTTACATATACTATTTAGTAGCTCTGGAGGGGGTACCATAAAGCACTGAAGACATACCTCCACAGCGCTTGCTACAGCTGTTTCTTCAAAGTCAAGTACCGGTGGCGTACTTCCAGAGAAAGATGCATAGATATCTCTTACCTTTCCTGAAAAATAGTTAGCTATTGTATTGCATGTTTCAACAGAATCATTATGCGAAGTATGCTTCATCATTGTAGCGATTATAATACAATCATAATTGTTCGTGGGAAGGGGGCAGCGAGGAAACCAACAACAATACAATTAAGTCAATAAGTGGAATGTCAATCAGGGGGACAAGGTTACATCGGGAAACAAATCTTGCGGGGGAGTGCATACATTGCCACGATATGTGTTCCATTGTGACCAGATTCTACCCCACTTCCTGGGCCTTCCTCGTGACAGATACACAGTCTTTTCCCGAAACATGCACCAGTCCATATTCTCTTCCCACAACGTTACAGCCGGCGGTCTATGGGAACCCCAGAGCTGTGCAATGTCTCTTTTGGCGATCATATTGCCAAGGGTCGCCCAGGTGATCTGTGCCGTGTTACAGTCATTGGGCTCCCAGACATTCAGGAGGCAGCGCCTGGCTTCGGGCAGTAGCGCCACCCCAGTGACCCTCTCCATCACGACATGCACACGGGACCAAAACTCAACCACCACCGGGCATTCCCATAGGATGTGAAGGAAGGTACCAGTCATACCGCAGCCACGCTTACACAAATCATCAGAAGAGTAACCCATGCGCACCAGACTCGGGCCAGTGACATACACACGGTGGAGGATCTTAAGTTGAACAAATCTAAGGCGTGCAGGTATGACAACTGCTTTCGGCGAGGACAGAGCGGACTGCCAGTCCTCATCATCTAATTCTAGACCGTCGGCAGTCCACGAGGCCCTCAGGCGCACCAACAGTTCAGCCCTGTTATAGATCAGCTTCTTATAAATTAATGAGATAGTGCTGTCGGGCACATATCCATCCAGAATACAATCCTCAAGGGGAGAGGATTCAGGAATATCTGTACCCACAGCAAAGACTGACAGTAGGGCATGTCGGACCTGAGCGTACTTGAAGAATTCTCTGTCCCCAAAGTTCATACTCCGTCTTAAGCGCCTCGAAGGTCCTAACGTCGCCTTTAGACCAAAGATCCCCCACCTTAGTGATTCCAATCATATCCCATTTATCAAATCCTTTCGTTCGCCATAAATTACCCAGACTTTCATAATCATACAACGGGGTTGCACGGGTGAGTCTATCATTCCATCCCAAGGCCGCATTCGCATCATGCCACACATGTACCGCGATTTTAGTGGGTCCAGCCAGTGATTTACAGAGCCTCTTGGAATACAGCGCCCTATTGAAGTTTCCCCCCGGCAGAAGGTGTTTATCCATAGCAAAGGCAGGGGCGGGACCGGGAACATATGTTGCGTGATTGACCGCGCTTAATTGGGAGGCCCAGTAGTAGCGCCTGATGTCAGGAAGGGCGATGCCTCCGTCATACCACGGAAGCGTAAGTTTAGACAGAGCAATGCGTGCACGGCCGTCCCAGACCAGTTGCCGTTGTAGACTTTCCACCTCTCGAAAGTAACCAGAGGGAACGGGGTCAAATGAGTTCTGGAGAGCGTACAAAAATCTAGGCAGCGACATCATTTTAAAGAGAGCCGCACGACCGAGCGGTGACAGTGGCAAATGACGCCAGCGTGTAACATCTAGCTTCAGCCGTTGAAGAGGGGGTAGCAGGTTGCGCTCGTAGCGAACGGTGGGGTCCAAGGAGACATATATCCCCAAGTATTTGAAGCCGGTCTCAGTTACTTGAATCGGAAATCCATGAGGCAATGGGGGGAGACCACCAGCCAAAACGTAGACACAGGATTTAGTCCAATTAACAATGAGACCCGAGTTCTTCCCGAAGGAGGTCAGAACATCAAAGAGCACGTTCAAGGATTTCTGAGGGGATAAAAGATATAGGAGAATGTCATCTGCGTATAACGAGATACGATCCTCGAAGTCGGGAGCCCACCGAATGCCCTTTATAGACGGCTCCCAACGGAGCCATTCCGCCACGGTTCCAGTGCGAGGGCGAAGAGCAATGGAGACAGCGGGCAGCCCTGCCGAGTGCCACGTCCAAGTGTGAAGACACCGGACGCCTTTCCATTAACCACCACCTGGGCAAGGGGCATCTCATAAAGAAGTTTCACCCAAGCGATGAACACGGGGCCAAATCCAAATTTTGAGAGGGCCGCCCAAAGGTAGGGCCATTCGATAGTGTCGAAAGCCATGGTAGCATCAAGGGAAGCTAAAATGGCCGACTCAGTGAGAGTCTCAGCCCTCGCGAGAACTCCGTGGAGTCTCCGAAGATTAAGGGCGGTGTTTCGATGAGGAATGATACCGGACTGATCCGGATGGATCAAGTCCCCGATAACCTTAATCAAACGATTAGCCAACAGTTTAGCTAGGATTTTGGGGGTCGGCATTAAGCAGAGATATAGGTCTGTACGAGGCACAGCGATCCCGTGGCTTACCCTCCTTGTGAATTACAACAATAGTGGCAAGTCGCTGATCAGCGGGAAGGGAACCCGAGGCCAAAGCCTCAAGGAACATACCCTTCAAGTAGGGCGCCATTTTGTCGGGTCGCAGTTTATAAAGTTCAATGGGTAAACCATTGGGGCCCATTGCTTTGCCTGGGCGGAGGGAACGTATAGCCCCCGCTACTTCGTCCGCCGTAAGGGGTGCATCCATGAGGTCTCTGTCATCTTCGGAAAGGCAGGGCAACGCGATGTCACGAAGCAACAACCGGGAGTCTTCCTCGTCCCTATCGCAGACCGAGGCATACACCGTTTTAAAGTGGTCACCAAAGCACTCAACGATCCCAACTGGGTCAGTGACACACTCACCATCCGGCCTCTCAATCACGGGGACAACACGATTCGCTCTTTTTTTCTTGTCCAGCCATGCAATCAACTTACCGGCCTTGTCACCCACATCATACATCCTGCCCTGTTGCTCTCTGTTCATCACCTTCGCCGCGTCAGTGACGACGAACCTATAATCAGCCTGTTTCAGACTGAGAGAATGCATTTTTAAATGTGTTACTCCTGTATCAAGGTCACTCTCTAGTGCAGTTATCTCAGTTTCTTGGCGCACAAGCTCCTCATTTTTAGCCTTTTTAGCAGCGGCAATCAGTGAAAGAGAATGCCCACGAATGACAGTCTTAAAAGCTTCCCACAAAGAAACAGAAGAAGAAACAGACCCCACATTATCATTGAAGTAATGATCCATGGCTTTAACAAGTTCAGAATGGGTTTTGGGGTTACGAAAGTACCAGGGGTTAATAGGAGCCACTCTGCCTACACTGCCCACCCCTACCGCAAGCCGAAGCCACCCCTGGGAAAATGGCGAACCTCACTGATGGAGGAGGATTGGGCCGATGGCATTAAAAAATAGTCTAACCTGGAGAGACTACCGTGTGCCCCAGAATGGAAGGTGTACTGAAATTGTGTAGGGTGCATCAACCTCCAGCTATCTATGAGCCCAAAGGTATCAAGGAAGTCGCTCAGCCACATATGAGATCTAGCCAAGTCCCTGGGGGGAAAACAATCCGCAGTACCAGAGACAACGGAGTTAAAATCCCCACCGAGGATAAGAAGACCCTCAGGCAGCCCCAATATGACCCTACACAAATCGGCATATGTGGAGGCCTGTAGGCCCGGGGGATATATATCGTGAGTATGGACAATGTCTTCCCTTCCCATCTACCCGTGAGCGCAGCGTAGCGCCCTCTATCATCAAGTATAACTTCATCAATTTCAAAGGGGAGAGAAGACCGGATAAGAATGCCAACCCCCCTGGAGCAAGAGGTGAATCCGGAGTGAGCAACTAGGCGGTATCCACGTCTGTTCATGGCTCGACACATATTTCCTATAAGATGAGTCTCCTGTAGAAGAACAACATCGGGTGAATGGCGTCTGAGGAACTGCAACACTACCCCTCTCTTTATCCTGTCTCCCAACCCATTAACATTCCATGATAATAGTCTCAACTCACCACCCCCCATCCCCGAGAAGAAGCAGAGCACCCCACACACGGAGCCCAATGACCGAAATAGTTAGAGAAAACAATTGGATGCCTTGTGAAACGGAAACAAACACACACACACCCCACCACCGCCCCCCAACTTAAACCCGTTACAACACCCCCCACCCTGCACCCCTGCGGAAGACTCAAAAGCCACCCCAACTTGCAGTGTGCCTGTCGCCCCATCAAGAAACTAATCTACACAAAGAACCCAGGAGGAGGAAGAGTCCCCTTCACCCCCGCCACCCTCAGGCAGATCTAAAAGAAGAACTGAAGAATAATTGTCCAAACTCAGGTGGAAAAGTTGGAAAGTTCAGACGTCAGGATCCACAAGTCACTCCTGCTCCGGCGAGCCACCGTCGGCGCCGCAGGGGTGCTCAGTACGATCATCCCTTTTTGGCAAAGAATCAAGCCAGTCACTGACACTGTCCGGGCAATCAAAGAAAAACGTTTGTTCCTCGTACTCGATACGAAGTCTGGTCGGAAACAGCATGGCGTACTTGAGGCCTAAGTCCCGTAGCCGTCTCTTGACTCCCTGGAATCCCATTCTCTGCCTCTGAATGAGCGGGGTAAAGTCCGGGTAAAAGTTCACGGTGGCATTCTCGAACTTCACAGGGCCCTTGTCCCGAGAGGCTTGCAAGATGGCATCTCTATCCCTGAAATGGAACAGTCTAGCAATGATAGATCTCGGGGGGGCACCCGGCTTAACCTTTCTGCCTGGAATTCGATGTGCACGCTCGACCGCGAAGAATTTAGTGAGTCCGGCGGGAGCAAGAGAATTGGAGACCAGATCTTCCACCAGGAGGTCGGTTGCAGAAGTCTCGGGATTTTCAGGGACCCCAATAATGCACACGTTGTTGCGCCGGGCCCTGTTTTTATAGTCCTCCAGACGACGGGCAATCACAACACGGGAAGAACGCAAATTCCCGATCTCGATCTGAACGTCCGTTACATCAGTAGTCAGGCTGGAAGTCTTCAGATCTAACGCCTTGACCCTCTCATTAGTCTTTGCCAGGTCCGCTCTAATCAGCGTAACATCCACGGCCACCGTGTCGATCTTGGAGGCAAGAGTCTCATATTGCTGCCCCATGGAGGCCTTCATACTGGTAATGGCACTCATAACGTCTTGCAGCGACACTTCTGGTGTCGTAGCGGAGGCAGCTTTAGGGTCGTCAGGCGTACGGCCAGCACTACTGGGGGATCCCTTCAATTGGGAGTAGTGATCCATGATGTTCGTCTGGGTCTGTCCCCCTCGGTGAGGCGTCTTGGTCTTGCGTCTCTCCGCCTCGGGTCTGGTGGCCATATTGGAGAAAGGACCCCGGAGGGGCCCCCGCGACCTGGTGAAAATGGCCGGCCGTGATGTAGTCAAAGAATAACGAAACTGGCCAAAATCAACGTAAATGACAATAGTGCAGAAAACAAGGCAAAGCGCAGGAGGACACACCACGGTGTGAGAGCACCGGGCAGGATCAAGGGCAGATCCGAGCAGCGGTACAGTCGATCCTCGCCGGGAGTTGGAAAGCGAAACTGAAAGTAGGCAGAGGTCCTCTGGGGAAGAAACCCCTCCAGCCGTTGTTGTTCAACTACTCCCCAGCTGGCAGAGTAACCAAGCCCCCGGTCTCGTCCCGGGGCGGGCCGCAAAGTTTAAGACGACGTAAAAGTGGATCCCAACGTCCGATTTCAAATCTTCAAGAAATATTGGGATCAGCAAGAGTTCGTCTTCAAAAGCCCATCATCACAATCAGGATGTAGTAAGGATATGTGCGAAGGGCGGCGCAGGTCTCGGGAGCTCCCTGCTCACACGACCATCTTAGATGCCCGCGAAGCTCCTCCCCCCAGCAGTAACATTCTTGACTAGGGTTATGAGGCTGGACGAGCTTTGGCACTTTACTTCCATGGGTGATGACTTGGGGTTGGATGATGAAGGAAAATTGAGGTTGTCGTCCCTCTTTCTGTGATCGTTAAAATAGGGTTGATAAAAACTGGGTCCATTCATCTGCCCTAATATTAGCGCTACCATGCCCGTTTCCACTGTGTAATGCCCTATTCATGAGAGACCAAAATTGTTTTGCTTTGACATTCTTGCTTTCATGAACTAGTTTCAGCCAAAACTCATCAGAAGCTGCTTGTTTATCCCTATGTATAGAGGACTTGAAGGCTCTTTGTGCTTGCCTATAATTGTCAACTTAAGTTTTGTTTCCTGGACTTTTCCTGGAGAGATGGAGGACCTGATTTCTTTGAACTTTACGTTTTTTTGTTACTAATGAGATGCAAGGTTGCGTTACATGGTGCCAGGTACTCCTCTTAGTTGGAAATTCATTGAGTAATTGATTTGCGAAGCTAGCCCAGCCGCAAATAACAGACAGGTCTTTGTCTGGTGGTAAAAGTAAAAGAGCTCTGCATCTATCCATCGTGGAGAGGGCAGCACTATCCGCCCATTTCATTCTCGTTAGGTTCTCTGTGTGGCAGCCTGAGAGAGTATGAGTCCTCATGACATAAGATGCTAGAGGATAGAGTTATGATGTGAGGACGATGGTCGCTCTCACCTTACACTGTGATATAGTAACTCTCGATCAGGGGGAGTATTTCGCTACTGCCTAAAGTTAAGTCCAGAAATGTATGAGTACGACCGCCAGTGGGTGTCCAAGCGGGAGGGGTGTCTGTAGAAAAGCTCTCTTCAGTATGGTGTACACTGCTCTGCTAAGTTGGAGGACTGCGTACTCGCCCAGTTTCAAGAGTCTGAGTCCGATGGCAATTGATTGTGGGGCAAGGTGAGTAGGAACCATTGCGGAAGCAATCCTTGTGTCTTCTGAAGCATTACAGAACAGGTTTGTATTGAAATCTCCTGAGATGAAACTGGGTATACTGTCATGGCTGCTTAGTAGGTTACAGATGATATCTGTCAATTGGTCCATTTTAGATTTTTATTCAGTGGTGTGCGGAGAAATATACACGTTGAGGAGGAGCAGCAGCATGTCTGAGGTTGGACTTCCCGGCAACACAATCTTCTTCAAATTTTTGCTGTTTGATGCATTGAGAAAGTTTAATAGAGGCATAGATCTAAAGACCACCAGACGGCCTGCCAAACTTGCACTGTCTAGAGGCAGGTGATGTGAATTTCAAATAGCCTTCAATGGGGATGCTGGATACTGCCCAGGTTTCCTGGAGAAGTATAATGTCATGTGAAGGGTAGGTGCGGATTGACTTTTCGATCCCAATCCGTTGACCTTCCAGGAACATATACATATATTTTTTCAAATGTTTTTATAGGGATTTTGTATTTCATTACATCAAGTATTCCAGTTAAAGGAAATCATTTCAACATGAAATTACATTAATCTGTGTCAATTATCCATTGAGAAAACACTGGAAGAATAAAATGCTAAATGAAGAAAAAGACTTCTTACACATGTTCACATTGTACACAAGTCATAACAGTGAACTTTGGAAGTATCCAATGCCCGCCCTCTGATGTAACAATAGGGAGTGTTTGAGCTCTTGGGTAAGGACACCCATGTGAGTCAGAGATCTTAGTGTGGAGTTTCCGCGTCTCATTGTGGTGTCCTTCCATTTGGCATTGGATTTGTGTGTTCCCGTTAACGATGCATCGGAATGGGAACCTCCGATGTGGGGAAGAAACTGTCAACTAAAGGGGGATTAACTGGGGGATCATACTGCGGAGACACCAGTGAGAAGTGGTCGTTTCTGTATATGATCTATGGAACTCTGTAAGACAACATGGTGGGGAGATTGCGGAGAGTGAGTTCTATGCATCCTATGGGGGTTGAGGGTAGTGTCATTGAAGTGACCATCTTAGGTGTCGGTGTCTAATTGTGTGTTATCTTCCACCCATCTCTGGGGGAATACTGATGGAGTCTGTGATTGGGAGGCTGTTGAAGAGGATGGTTGTGTTGTTTCATGGGTAAAGCGGTGCATCAGTTGTGCCCATTCTAGGGAGATTGGGTGTTTCCGCATGCCTCTCACCTCTTCATACTGCAGCACTTCCTCTTCTGCTGCACCCCATTTCTTCATTGCCCCTATCCAGGCAGCCTCGGCGGGCCCTTCCAGGGAGCACCAGTGCATGGCTATCCCTCTCTTAGCTAGGAGGATAGCTAATGAAGCGAATCAGCACTGGACCTTCTCGGTTTGCCATCTGCGGAACATGCCGAGGGCACTTGCTACCTATGAGAACAGGGTCAGGTTATTTGTGGTCTCACTGGGTGTGTGGTGTACCCGGTCCCAGTATTGGTGGACAATTGGGCAATCCCAAACCATGTGTTTAAAGTCTGCTTTAGGGGTCTGACATCAGGGGTAGGCAAAGTGTGTTTTAGGATAGAAGCGGTGGAGACATTGCGGGGTAAGGTATGCTCTATGGAGTATATTGAATTGAATATTCCTGAAGCATGCGTTTCTGGATACATTCGTGGGGTACCCTGAGGCTCTTTCCCACTCTTTGTCGTTGAATACCAGACCCACTTCATTCTCCCATGTTTGCCGTAATGCATCCAGTGGACGGAGGATGAGCTCTCGGACTGCTTTGTATAACTAGGTTACCAAGTGCCTACCCACCGCCATATGTAATATGGTGTGTATTACGGGGTGTGTCGGGGGTTCACCTGCCTTTGGATCCCAGAACGGACAGCTGCTGTCTATTAGCTGTTGATGCAGTAGGAACTGCCCTTTGGGAAGGTCATATAAGTCCGTCAAGTGGGCATTCGTCATTAGTTGTCCATCTTCAAACTGGGACTCCATCTCTGTGATTGAGTAATCAGTCCATACCTGGAGAGCGCGGGTGGTATAATAACTGTCATTACGGGGGAAGCCTACCATCGGAAGCAACAGAGAGAATGGGGGTTTCCCTTTGGACATGCAATTTATCTTCAGCATACATGTGCATGCAACAGTCACCTGCAGGGGGTAGTGCAGAGGGGTTTAGTACCTGGTAGCAGCAGTCTTCGTATGGCTGGGAGGGGCATCCGCCCCTGTTCTGTGCTTTTTTACCCTATATAGCGTTCCGCAGTCCAGTACGACAACCATTGGATCTGCGCCGCTAGAAAGTATGCTTCGAATGACGGGGCACCAAGCCCTCCTTGGGTCGTGGGTAGGTAAAGCGTGGCTAAGGCCACCCTACTTCTTCCCCCTCCCCAGATCAGGTTGGTTAGGGGCGTGTCTAGTTTTTTGAAAAAGGCATGTTGATGAAGTGGTACAAGAGCCTCGGACCATTATCATCTTTGCGAGTGCAACTCACCTAAAAGGGGCGAGAGGCAATGTCGTCCAGAAGTTTACTTAGTGTATATGTAACAAGGACCCCCTGTATTCAAAAAGAATCAGATTCCTAGACCAATCCTGCTAATACCTTGCTGTGATTCCCGTCGCACAAATCCGTGGGGGGAGTGGAACAATTATACCCCCAGGTATTTAGGTGCAGCTGTACTCCAGGTGAGCCTGTGGGTATGTCATGTGGGGCCAACTCTGGACTCAATTGAAATATCGTGGACTTGGCTCCGTTGACCTTGAGGCCCGAGGCTATCGCAAAGTCACTCAGTGCCAACCAGATGAAGGAGAGGTCGCATGTGACGTCTCTGACATAGATCAGATTGTCTGCGTAGAGTGACACGCAGTGCATTGTGTATGCTATCAGTATACCCCATACATTTCCCTCTTGCCTCAACCTTATTGTGAGGGGCTCTACTGCTAGGGCAAATAAGAGGGGGACAGAGGGCATCCTTGCCTAGTCCCTCTTTCTATCGGGAAGGGAATGGAGATGTATTTACCTATCCTCACTCGAGATGTTCAGCCCTTGTAGAGTAGTTTTGTGTATTTCATTAATATTACTTTATTTGATTTGTAAAAATCGTAAAAGGGTGGATCTTACCACCATGCAATGAACATCAACATATTTGAATCAACGTAAAAACAACATAAAATGGCGCAATAGAATGACTCAGATCATTAGCTACATTGCACGAATAAGCACCAAAATATAAAATAGTATTAAAAACGCACTGATATGCCTCTATGATGGAGTTACTGTCTCATTAAAACATCTAGGCCAACAAGTAAATGCTGTGGCAGAGGGTGCAATGTACTTAGAAGGTTGTATTTAACTAAGTATAACTGTCACATGGTCAGACTGATAAAGTGCATTTACAGAGGGAATGGGGAAAAAATTGACTATTAAGAGAATAAAAGAGAGTCCAAAACCAGCCACGGCGAAGCCATGAAGCCCAGATCATCTTTCATTGCTGTATTTTTTCTAGCTCTTGGGCAGCGAGAGCCAGGAATTTTATCGTTTTGCAGGAAAGTTGTATCGAAGACCCGCTAAGGCATTTTATCACCACCGCCCTGCAGGTCCTGACTTGAGCTTCTCTTAAGTGTGGTTTCAATAAGGTCTTCCTTAAGTTTAGTAATGCCGGGCAAATACATAGTAGGTGCAGTAGCGACTCATCACCCTTCTCGCAAAGGCGACAGACTGGGGTAGACCAGGTCCGTAACCATCTAGGGGTAAGGTCTTTGCTCATGAAACAACCCAGCCTCAGGAGGCTTAATTTCCTCTTGTAGTGGTCCCTAAAACATTATTGCAAGTAAGGTTGTTGCTTCAGTTGGTTATATGTTGGCATCACAATCCAGGTGTGGCTTTTGCCTGCCACTAAGCCTTTGTCCATTTGCAGCGATGCTTGTTTAACAGCTATCTTAGTGATCTGTTTAAAAGCGTTGTAAGACATTGGTGAACGCCAAGCTTCTTCCAGGTTTAGTGATAGAAGCGCTTGCCTAAGGGACTTACACATGGAGTTGGAATGCCTAGCCTGTTTTTCGACTTCTTCCCAACAAAGGTGGGCAAGTGTGTTTTCTTCGGCATCCCTCATACGCCAGTAGTATTTGGCCAGGGCCCCTTGTCTTGCCGGAATCTGATTTGTTAACCCGTATTCCAGACGTATTGAGGCTTGTGAAATATGTCGCGGAATCGAGAAGAGATTAGAGATAGTTTTGTGTATTTCATCAGAATGGGTCCCGTCTGAACCCTGTGGAGAACCGCGAACAGGTACAGCCATAGCAGAGTATCAAATGCTTTTTCGAGGTCTAAAATCAGGCATGCTGCGTTCGGGAAATGTGTCTGTGCCCTGTCTTGAATATGGAACAGTCTACGTATGTTCTGTGATGTGTTACGCCCCGGAACAAACCCGTTTTGATCAGGGTGAACCAGCGATTCCCAATATTTTACAGTCTGTGTTCAGTAGTGTTATTGGTCTGTATGAAGCTGGGAGGGTGGGATCTCTATGGGGCTTGAGAAATGTCACTAGGATGGATTCTCGGAGTGAACCTGGGAGTTCCTTTTTGACTAGCGCATCTTCAAACATGGTTACCACCCTGGGGATACGGTGGGTAGAGAATGTACTGTAGTATTCGAGCAGGAAGCTGTCCATTCCGGGGGCCTTATTTCGTGCTAGCTGTCTAATGGCATGGGTGACCTCTTGGGCTTTAATCTTCGTCTTCAATTCTTTTCTTTCGGCTCGTAGTATGTGGGGAATTTGCAGTGGGCTGAGGAATTGCGTGATTGCCCAATGATTTGTCTGCGCCGGGGCTTGGTAAATGCCTCAGTAATAATCACCGAAGATGATTAGGGTCTCTATTTGTGAATGTCTAGGCTTCCATTGTGGTCTATAAGTTCCGTGATCGTTTTTGCTTCCACCTCTTCTTTGGCAAGCCATGCTAATAGTGTGCCCGCCCTGTTACTCTCTTTGTGTGTTCTGGCGGCGTATGATCGGAAATTGTATTTACGTAGGTCTTGCATTGCTTCTGCGTGGGCGGTTTTGTCCGCTGCTATTTGGTCGGAGGTGGCTCCGGCAGTGTCAGCTTGTTTCGTTAGTGTCGCTAGCACCACCTCCGAAGTTTGAAGTGTTCTTTCGAGTGTCTTATGTACTCCCACTATTTGTTGTATGCAGTGCCCCCTGGCCATGACTTTAAATGCATACCATTCTATTAGTCTAGACTCTGCTGTGCCTGAGTTGAGTGCTCCTGGATATAGTCACCATGTTCCTGTCGAAACACCTGATCTGTGAGACAGTCACGTGGTAGTTTCCATGTGAGTATGGGGGGCTGTGGGGTCGCCACCTGAGAGTCAGCATATGGGCATAGTGATCTGAGAGTACCCTGCCCAAATAATCAGAGTGTTGCACACATGGGAGCACGGTTGTGGAGCTGAGGAATCTATCGAGGCAGACACGTAAGTCGTGCTGGACAGAGTGAAAGGAGTAGAGTTTAATGCCTGGGTTTAGCTCCCGCCACGGGTCCTCTAGGTTCCAGTGTTGCACCCATGCTTGGTATTGGGCTGTCTGCTTGTGTGCTGGGGAGTGTGTCAGTGGGGGATGGGACCTATCAAGATGGATGTTCAGAACACAAATATATCACCGTCGAGGAGCCATGGGACAGAGGTGTGCTGAGTGAGCACTCCGGTGAGACATTTCCAATATTGATTTTGGTCTATGTTAGGAGCGTATATGCTTGCCAGTAGGATGGACTGGCCCTCCAATATTCCCTCCAATAGGTTATATCGGCCTTCTTTATCTATGACTTGTGACTGTTCTTTAACCCTTTCGCTGCGGCGGCAATTCCGCCGCAGCGCTAAGGGGCGGGGGGGCCGCGCGGCGCTCCGATGCTGGTGACGGAACCGCTCCGTCACGCCCTTCGGGTGGGCTGTGCTTGTGACAGAGCGGTTTCGTCACGGCCCCGCCCGCTCAGTAGAACACGCCGCACAGGCGCGGCGAGCGGGCCGTGACGGAACTGCTCCATCACCAGCACAGCCCACCCGAGGGGCGTGACGGAGAGGTTCCGTCACCAGCATGGGAGGGGTTAAAAGGGATCCCTGGTCGAATCCAGATTAGAGTGCCCCTAGCGAATGCCTAGCATGCAGTGGCACAAACGATACCCCTCCATTTTCTGTGTAACCGGCCCACTTCCGGTGCTGACAAATGTGTCTCCTGTAAGAGCGCTATCTGTGCCTGTTGCCTTTTTATATATGCGTAAGGGGCATATCGCTTGTTAGCCGTGTGCATGCCTATGATGGTCAATGTGATGATTTTAATATCTGTGTTGGGGGCTTCATTGGTCATTACGTTTAGTGAATACGGGCCATCGGTGCCTGTGTGTCACCCCAACACCACCCTCCAATGCCCTCCACCACCATTCGTCCACAGCCCATTTGTGACATGTGATCCCACTAGATTGCTCTGCTGAAGGTGTAGGGCGAACCTGAAATAAGGGAAAGTAAAAAATGGATGTTAGGGAAGATTCCCAACTTAGGGGACATATCGCTGAGGACAGTATGTCCAAACTGTACTCCATGTACTGTCTTTAAATCGTTCTTTGTGGGGGGTGGTTGCTCGTTTGCGTCCGTCTCCGGCGTCTTGGCTGCCCGCTGGATGATGTCAAGTTCATGTTGCCTAAGAATTGGTCTGTCGTATCGGGTATTGCAGCGCAGTGCGGCATGCCATGTTGGGTCGCTTCTGGGTTTTGGACTTAACACCCCGTGTTTTCACGATCGTGTTCTTGGATCAGTGGCTGACATCGTCTGGAGCAACATACTATTGTGGTGGCTGTCCCACCTATTATAGTCTATATCAGCGTGTCTGCCGTTTGTAAAGTGACTATTGGTGGTGTGACGTAGCCCTCGCGAGATGTGTGTACATCACTCGCTTCGTCGTCGGAGGTAAATAGGTGGGGAGCTTTTTCTACATCCGAGTTGTTCTCCACTAATTTCCCTGCCGCCACTGCTTGCAATGCTTTCCTGCGTTCTGCTATGATTTGCTCCACATCGGGGCAGCGCTGCGTAAGGGAATCTGAGTGGGAGCTTAGTTGTGTGAGGGGGATTTTCTTATGCTGACGCCTGTGGCGGCTCACGGGCCAATGGCTTTGTGTATTGCTGCGGGCTTCTGGTCCAGATAACTGCTGGTCTACCCAATAGCTTGCCTCTGCAGGGTCAGTGAAAAAATGTGCAGTTCCATTATGTAGGATTTTCAAGCGGGCTGGCAAAAGGAGGACATATTGTACACTCTTTTGTCGTAGAGTCCGCTTGACTGCCAGGAAGGTGGCTCTCTGTTGTTGGACGGCACATGAGTAGTCTGGGAACAGCATAACATGATTATCTTCCACTTGAATCATCAGCCCTTTCTGTCTGGCTGCTCTGAGAATAGTGTTCCTGTAGTGATAGTGGAGAAATTTCAGGAGAAATGGTCGAGGTGGTAAGCCCGGTGGTGATTTACGGGCTGGTAATCGGTGTACCCTTTCTATGGAGATGTATGGAGTTAAATTCGCTCTTCGGGTGAATGTCTTGATCCATGTTTCCATATGTTTGACTGGATTGGTGCCTTCTGATCCTTCCGGCAAGTTTAAGATGCAAATATTACTCCTTCGAGAGCGTGCTTCCAAATCGTCTGTCTTGCTTTCTAGGGACTGTATTTTTTGCTGAAGTTCTTTTAGGGCATCTTGGTGCACCTGTACTTTTAGCTCTATTGCTTGAAGCGTTTTCTCGCCTTGCTTGACTTTGTCTGCTGATTTCCGATGGTAATCTCGTAGGATATTGAGATCAGAGGCCAATTCATCAAATTTGTTTTCCATGGTCACCCTCAAGTGTTCAATTGCAGCAAGGACTTTGTCCAGCTTCTCGGACATGGACTCTCCATTGGAGGGCTCCCCTTCTGAGAGGGTATTCATGGTTTCTGGGGAGTTCTGCCTTCGATTTGGTGCTGATGTTGACCCTGTGATGCGTTGGCAGCCGATAGTGCCGGAAGAGATGTTGTCTATTGCTATCCGGGCCCCTGACTCGAGCCCCGAGTCCCACCACCGTGAGTGGGGGGTTCAGGAATGGTCCTCCGCCTCGGGTGTTCAGGTTGTGATAAGTTGTAGAATGCAGCCGGGCCGCCGCCGCTGTGCAGCTCGCGGCCTGTGATGATCGGGTTCCGTCCCGCTAGCGTGTGGCTGCGATACAGGCCACTGTTCCATAGATGTTTCTGTGAGAAAACTTCCACCTCCAGTAGGGAACTCAGCGCTGGCTGTCTCACCTCACGTTGCAGATTGCTTCTATGGCTTAAGTGTTTTTGGGGCCTTTTCTGTGTGCGCTGCCCTTTGGTGCCAGTGTACACCCTTCTATGATCCCCACCGCTCCGGGGGACCTCACAGCGCACCTCGAGACCCAGTGCCGGGCGGGAGAAGAAGGAGGGGAACCGTGGTGGGCTGTAGTATAATCCCTGTAGGTAGCGCCTGGGTCTGCAACAAATGATTCACTGTGGTGGTGGGTAGGTGCTCAGCGTCTGTCTGATGGGTGACCGCTATTATTTGGTAGTACAGCCGTACTGGCAAAGAGCCTCTTAAGTGCTCGTGCGGTTCTGGTGACGGTGAACACTCCACCTACGGATTGTCACGGCCTCTCATCGCACGCCCCGAAAGTGAGCGCTAAACAGAGAGGGGTCACCACGACGAGGAATCGTGGCTCTATTTCGCATGGGGCTCCAGTCCCGAGCAGCCGGGCTCCCTTCAGGCTGGTGACACGTGCAACTGGGCGTATAGTCCCATTGTGGCCCACCCCAGTGCCGGCATCCTCACACTCGGGCCTCTCACCCCCACACTCAGACTCCCAGCGCCGAGTGGGGGGGATCCCAGCTCCAGAACCTATGCAGGTAATGAGGGGTAGATATGTGTTGCCAGTTCAGGGTCGTGTGCTGGTTGGTGACCCATAGTGGGTGCCGCGGTTGGGGCTTAGCACTGATCTCGGTGGTTACGGCCAGTATACGGCGCTCCAATGCGGGTTATGGTGTCTCTGGAGCCGCTGGCGCCGATATATCTCCCGTTGCTTGCTCCGAGTCCCAGAGTCCCAGCGTCCCAGCGGCGAGCGGGGAGGGTGATCTCTGTGTTACGGTGAGAGCCCCATGCGGATTAGGTACTGCAATGCGGGAAGGCTGGTAGTCGCTGTTAGCCGGGCCTCAGGTGCGGGCCGCTTGCCACTGCAGGGTCTCTCAGGCCCACTTAATCACGCGCTCTCACCTTTCAGTGCCAGGAGATGTCAGGTGTTCTGTGCGGGCCACCGTGATCATTTTCCAACGCTAGCCCCGCTTACCAAAGAGAGCGTCTCCGCTTCTCTCAATGGGTCGCTGGTGTCTGCTTGTCACAGTGTCAGGCCACCTGGCTCTCAGTGGGGTGCCACCATCTTGGCCTCATTGCCAGATGGTCAGGCCGGCTCTAGGAGAAGCTCTGATTAGCCTCCCATTTCAGGGGTAGTGCAGGGTCCCAGGGGTGTTGATCATGAGGGCATTAGGGCCAGAGGGCTGGGGGAAGATTTCGACATTGATTGGCGCGGATAGCGCAGGCAGCAGGACAGAGCTCTAGAGAGGCAAGTCCGCCTTCTTAGCCTGCCAGGCCATGCCCCCTTCCAGAAACATATTGTTAAGCCATAATTGGAGATGTTTCAATCTTTCCAACACTGAGATAAAGCTCCTGGTATCCATGACCAATCAGCTCTTTGGGTGACTAGCTGAATTGTTGTTTGCTAGGAGGCAGCAGCTGGCGATCAACTTCTAGCAGACTTTAGTACTGAGAAAGGAGCCAGACTTGTGCTAGAAGCGTGGACCTGTGTGTTTTCTAGTGCTGATGGATAATGAGGGACACTGGGCATTGTTATTATTATGCCCCAGTTTTTAAATTGGTTGACTTTTAACTGATCCAGATCCCAGTTAGCAGGAGATGCTAGTGTAATATGCGTTGCTTCACCTGCTTGAGAACCTTCACTAAATATACATTCAATAGCAATTTTATCTTTTGATTGCAAGATACTTAGGTCCAGGAACGATTTGAAAAGTCTAAGAATGTCCCCACGATTTAAAATATCATGAGAGCCTCTGGAGACATATTCTGGGGTTAACAGCAATTTGGTCTTGGAGCTGGTAATTACTTAGCTGTGCACTTCCTGACTGTTGGGGGCTTGTTAAGCTTAAAGGTTACCCCTGGTTCCATCTTGATTATATGTGTGATTGGCTGAGGAGAGTCAGTTCTTGACGATGAATGATTGGTGATAAAATGAGGGTATACTACACATTGCTGCCAGCTGTTGATGACTAGGTAGGGTTGGTGGGTACTGACCATCGGACACTTTAACTACACTTTGCAGGGCTGATCCATTAACCTCCGCTGAAAGTGGACAAGCTACGATGATGTCAGATAATAATTTTTGGGGATTTGCAGTCCCGACTGGCCCTTTGCCAGTCGCTGACACCCCTGCAGGTAGAAATCGATTGAATCCTAATGTGATTTGAGTGAGTGCCTGCAATGAGAGCCTTGAGGTGGAACTGCTGTTGGTGAACTGCTCGATTGTAAAAAAGCTTTTTGAAGCGTTAATGGTTGCGCTGCTGGTGGCAGACTGGTGTTGGCTTCAAGCATTGTGTGGAATTCCCGTGAGATCTCTGAGTTATCCTTCGGGAAATAGCTGCTAATTGTGTTTTAGTTTTCGCGGTTTGTTTATTCCAACTTTGAGCAATCTTTTTTTTCCTGCTTCATCAACCAATATGTTTTATGATGGGATGCTGGTGCGTTGGAAGATGCTTTGGAGTCTACTGGCACCTTGCTTTGCGGAGAGGGTAGTCAGGTTTGCACTAACACAGGAGTTGGCCCTACGGCCTTGACCAAGCTAAGGGGCGTATTTGGATGGCTAGCGGTGCTGGCATCATCCGCCAGTGGCGCAGCGGTCCCGCACCACTAATTAGGATGTGACCGCCACCCTGGCGGTCACATTTGCATCTTTAACATTGCGGCCAACGGTGCTAAGGCAGCACCCGCAGCAATGCCAAAGAGGCACGTTGTGCATTGCAATGCACAACGTGTCAGGCACTGCGTGGTGCCTGCCACCTTGGGCATGGCAATGTAGGGGGGTACCATAGGTACTCCCCAAATGCAGCCCCCACCCCCAATCCCCCTGGGGGCCCACAAAGGGCCCTGTGGGAACACACCGTGTGCCTTTCCTTGGCGGCATCGTCGCCATGGAAACGCTGCCTTTTACTGCCGTCCTAATCTGGTGGATGGTGTCTGCTAGGCACCGCCACCATTTTGGGCTCCCTGCGACGGCCACCAGGCAATCGGGATGATTGCTGGTGGTGGACGGTGTTTGCGTCTGCTGCAGACGCATTCCTGTTCCTACCGCCTTCCTAATCTGGCGGTGTGAACTATCCGTTCGATGGCAGAAGGACTGCCAATGCAGGGCCGGCCGTTGTCACAGCCGGCCCTGCGGTGGCGGTCCTTCCGCCATCCTAATAGGCCCCTATGTTCCTGAGGTTGAGGGTCGGGTGGCCCTGGGAACGGAAGCTTCTTGATTTCTGATAATACTGAGGAGAGGAAATTAGGTAGGGAGGATAAAAAATCAATATAGGAGAGCAGTAGCATACAGATTGAATGAGCTGGACTTGGGATTAGGCTTTTGTTATCAATAAGTTAAATGCCTCAACTTTTTTGTCAGTCCCGGCTGTGTACACCACAATGGTGTTTAAAAGGTCCACCTGCAGGTCCATTTTATCCGAGTAATAAGTCAGTTCTGTTGCTGTAGTTTGTAGGGTTTGTAGTAATTGTGAACAAAGATCATTTAGGTCCAGTGATGATGGCTTTTCCTGAATGGTGGGCCTTTTGGGTACATTGAGGAAAAAAGACAGATCAAAGAAGGTTTGATTTATGTTGTCCTTGGCCCCCGATGAATTGGCCTTCTGATGGCATTGGTCAGCTATGTTTACTGGGCATGCTAGAGGCGAGGTTTTGAAGTTGCTGAAAAGGGTGCATGCCGGGGGCATAACTTGTGGTGTCAGGACTTTAGTGCTCCCTCTAGAAAGGGCCATTAGGAGTGGGGGCTTTAATGCTATAGGGGAACACTAGCTTGGGTTCTGAGCAGACTGGGAAGTTGACAAAAAGGCCTCATTTGAAGTGTGTGTTTGGATGGATGCCGGTGCAGCTAGAGCATGAGCGTGAGCAGCCCATGAGTCTAAAAATTGCTGATCGGGGGCCAGGAGTGCACAGCTGTCACCGAAGAATTCTTTGGATGGAGATACTACCTTTACTGGGAGACCTGATGACCACAAGCAGCCACACCCACTGGCAACTGTGTGGATCATTGGCTGAACTAGTGTTTGGAGCGGGACTGCCACTATAGTGATTGAAGAAGTATCCAGGAGTGTGTTGGGGTGCGGGGGCTATACTTAGGGACTGTTACTTTGGAAGGTTCCTAAAATAGTCCCTCTATGAGATCTTTTTTGTTGAGGGAGTTAAGGGGGTTGTGGGCACTAGAGTGCCCAAATTTGGCTCTTTGTGGGTTAAATTTGCCTGGCTTCTTCAGGCCCCGTACGACATGGAGTGAAGAGGGGCAGTAAAAAGGTTGAACTTGAGACAAGGGTTCCCAAAGTTGGGGCTCGTGCCCTGAGTCTGGGCCCGAGTTACATTTTACTATTGGTGTTGATTGCATGGGGGCCATTGGAGCAGTGGTCAAGGATGCAGGAGCAGCCTTGATCTTGATGCTTTTTTTAAGGCGCTTTATTGAAACTTTCTACACTCTCCCAGATCTCATTCTTGGAGGCTTCGGCAGTCAGAGTACCCGCCGTCTTCCTGATGATAAGTTCTTGAGTGCTGAGGGTGACTAAAGTTAGAGCAGTTTTTTTTTCAATTTAGGATGGTCAGAAGGCCGTTGATATCTGGTTAGATCTGAAGGCAGGAAGCTGACCTGAAAGCCAACCGAGGGACCCAGCTGGGCCTGAAGATTATGAAAGCAAGATGAATTCTGTTGACTGGTGGTCGAAGTAATTGGTGTTATGGTGGTTCAGTGGTTTAAGGTGGACTGGCTTGCCAGGAGGGCGACTTAAGACCTGTGCCAAGGCTTCTTCCAGCCACAAAGACAACCGCGATGCCGATGTTGGCACGATTGGCGGGGTGAGTGCTGTGGTGATGGCAAATCCAATCGGTAGTTGATAAGGTGACAAAATAGCGAGGTGGCGTAGAGCAGGTGCACAGAGGGGAGCAGAGGAAGGGTAGAGGAGGGGCAAGCGGGGCGCTCGTGGCAGGACCTCAGGCTGCACCTGAACTAATCAGGCCGCTTCTGCAGTACCGCCGGGGGCTCACACTCACAGCGGCAGTGCTTGCCACTGAGAGCCCTCTCACTACCGCAGTCGGGGTACAACCGGCAGCAGGAGTTGTGAGGGCAATTGGCAGACGTACGTACCTGTGTTCCCTTGGACGCGCCAGGCCACTCTTCGCTCACCTGACTTGCTCCGAGGGCTCTGAGGGCAGGGAGCGCGTCCACACACACCGTCCCCAAGACGGTGCCTTCTGGTAGCCAAGCCTGCGGCATTCTCAGAGTTCCCGCTCCAGCTCCCTGCTGCTACCGCTGCCTAGCAGTCTCGCTGCCTTTCCCGGTGAGCTGGAAAATGGGTTGAAATCTACAAAGCAATTCGGGATTGAGTTAAACACAGTTTTTAAAAACAACAATCTCCCCTTCTTATTAGTTCAGCTATTTTAAACAAAGCAATAATTTCCCCTTCTTCTTAGTGCAATTTGTAAACAAAGTGTAAGTGCAAGATTTTAAGCTAGCTGCTAACAGAGTGAAAGGCGCATGTTTGCTGTGCTCCTGAGTGTCTTCCTCCCAACAAGTTCTCTGATTGGTCCCCCTTTGCCCCCGCCCCCCCTATGGCCAATCAGCTTTTAGGTAAGCCCTTAAAAATAATAAGTACCCCTTCTTATTAGTGATTAGCAGGGGTTGCAGTTTCAGAGGCATCTCTCGTGCAGAGGATATTTCCCCTCAAAAAGAAACAAAGTGACAAAGCCCATTCTGCATTGGGGCTTGAAATGTTCAATCAATCAATCAGGGGATTTGTAAAGCGCACTATTTACCCGCTAGGGTCTCAAGGCGATGGGGGGGGAGCTGCAGCTAGTGGTCGAAGAGCCAGGTCTTGAGCAGTCTTCTGAAATGTTACTTTGGTCTTGGTCTTTCTTTTACTTTAATTGTTTAAAAGAGCATATCCTCGGTTCCCCATTTGAATGAATACTGTTTTGTTTGTATTTTAATCATATAATTTTTCTCTTTTATCCAAAAGTGGTAGTTAAGTTTTCTAGTGTTTTTATGTGAATTTTGCTAGTGTTTATGAACAGCCTATTTAATTTACAGATTGCCTTAACCTTGGATTCCTTGCATCGCATTACCACGGAATGAACATAGGTTTCTTTTATTTATTCTGTGTCACATCTGAAAGGGGATGATCTTTTCGTTTGATGTGGACACTTGTCCACCCCACATAATACACTTTTCTACACATACTAGTATAGGTTTCATTGAATTAATTCGTTTTGCAGCAGTTGCAGCATAAAATAACCATAGCTATTCTGAAATACTAGAGAAAACCATAATTTCTCTCCTAGAATTGTATGAAACAGTTCTCGTATATGACTTTCGTCGTTTTTTCCTGACTGACCTGAAACTAATAATCTAAATTCGGGTTTGAATAATTAGTACTTCCTGCTACAATATAAGTAGTGCAAGGATATTATACTATACTATAAAAAAATAATGAGGCAATGGTATGATTAATCTGAAGACAATCATTACTAAACTGCAATTAGACAAACGGGTTTAGACCACTGTTGACTGTTGACAGTGCATTTACTTTTATTTAGAACCACACGCTTAACACCTGGAATGACAATAGACATCTATATACTTATTACTGTCGAATGGTGACATGTGTACACCCCTGCACTCTAAAAGTTACGAGGTTTGCATTTATTCACACATCTGTTCGTGTAAGTGTATTGGGGCTCTTGATGGAGATGAGACAAGATGGTTAATTGATGGTGGATTAACATCGGACCAGAGACTCAACAGCAATCTTCAGCCTTTCCAGAGTAAAGCACATTTGAAGAGACACTAGGCTGCTCTGGTAGCAGTCAGTGTATGCAGTAAATGAAGAAATACATTGTTGCTTTGAGATCGCACTAGTGATAGATGTTTGGTGCTTAATGTGGAGCCTCGCTGGCACTAAAAGAGTAAGCACGTGTGCATTCAATCCTCGTGGCAGATGTAGCGCTCTAGTGCTCCGAGGGTCTCCCGTGAGCCCCGGAAGCACTGCCACACAATGTATCACCTTCTGGCCAGGCGTGGCCAGAAGGCTATAAACAAACGGATGGAGGTCGCACGTGACTTCCTGTCCACACCAGTATCTCTTGCCTGTGTGTCGGTTCTTTTATGCAGCAGCGTAGGCCCATCTCGACAAACACGTGCAGCCGCCTACCCCATAGCCGGGGCTGCACTGGCAGTCCCTCACACTGGCGACGAGGGTGGGATCGCATTATTTCCCCGGACCTGCGAAGATTTGAATACCCCAGGCGTCACCACTGGCGTGCGGTCCTGAGCCGAACCGAAACCGAAGAGCAGAAACCGGGACTGGCCCACGAGACGAAGGGTGGCAGCACCTACCGGTAAGCAGCATATGTGAGAAGCTGCGTGGCGCACCGGCAACAGAGGTCCCCATCCGCGGCGGCGGCACAAGCAGAAAACGCCGAGCTGAAACGCTCCACAGACAGGCCCAAGCAGCATGCGCATGCGCAGCAGAGGCCCGGCTGATGCCCAAAAGAAACTGAACTCAGCGAGTGCGAGCGGGAGAACAGACGCGCGAGGACAGGAGCGCGAGACACCAATCAGGCCTCAAGGCAACGCGCGAAGAGAGAAGGCAGACAATTGAGCTGATCTTCGTTGTGCCTCCAGTACAACCACCGATTCCATCGGCACACTCTCAAATACAAGCCCTGCCACCATTCAGTGAACTGATTGACCCAGGCACGGCAGCGCCACGTTGGGCAGTGTGGCTAGGACAGCTCAACAACTACTTCACCGCTACCTGGGAAAAAGACAACGAGGTTAAAAGGTCACTGTTGCTACACTTTGGAGGCACAGAGCTATACAAGCTATTCAAACACCTACCGAAAACCGGAGCAGATACAGATTATGACGCAGCAGTCACGGCGCTGAATGCTCACTTTGATCCCCAGCTGAACCCGCATTATGAACGATTCAAATTTAGGCAGTCGAAGCAGAGAGAAGGGGAGACGATGGACGCGTTTCATGCGCGCCTGAGAGATCTCATTGGCAACTGTACGGAAGATGACCAGACTAAGGAAGTAACTGCACAGCTCATTCAAGGGTGTCGAAACAAGCACCTGAGGACCCTGATACTAAGACAAGACAACCACACATATCTCTCGAAGAGATACTGATCCTTGCAAGGTCACACGAGCTCTCAGACGTGCGAGCCACAGCGATGGAAGCTGCCCTCAACCCACGCTCAGACACAGGAGCCGTAATAAAGACGGAGAGAGTGGACGCAGCACGCAACACTAATCGAGGAGGCAGAGGAAGATGGCCGACCAGAACGCAACACCGACCACCATGTGGCTACTGTGGACGAGATGAGCATAATCAAGATGGCTGTCCGGCAAGTGGGAAGACCTGCTCCAAATGCGGTCTGCCAAACCATTTCGCAAGCGTGTGCAGGGGAGGTTTTCGCGGACGAAGCTTCTCAGGGAAGAAAACAGCCATTGGCGCCATCAGACAACTCTCCCTAGATGACACATCATCGTCGCATTCATCCAAAACGCAACGACAATCACAGACAATGTATGATGATTCGTCCACCGATGAGGATGACGAGTGCTACTACGTGTCATTTGTCAATGAACTAAAGAAACGACGAAGACCACAGCCAAAATGCCAAATACAAATTGACGGATCACCAGTGACGGGAGTCATCGACACAGGCGCCACAGTAAATGTCATGGGCATCCAACACTATAAAGCTCTAAAGCCAAGGCCGAAGCGAATGCCCTCCAAAGCTTGAATCCTCACGTATGGCAGCCAAGAACCACTCTCACTGCGAGGGAAAATGCTCGTGCAGGTCAAAGCCGAGGATCACGAGGTGACAATAACATTTCATGTAATAGACAAGGAAGCAGACTTGCTAGTCGGGAGCAACACCGCAGAAGACCTGCGGCTCATCGCCTTTGCAAACGCAGTCAAAGCGCTCCAGACAGAAGACATCCTACAAATGTTTCCCTCGTTATTCAAAGGTCTCGGGACCATCAAACGGCCACCAGTCAAGCTACACATAGACCCCGTAATACAACCAATTGCGCTGAGACACCGGAGGATCCCGTTTCACCTCCGCGATCCCAGCTAGAAGCACAAGGGGTGATAGAAAAGGTGTCTGGTCCGACGCCATGGGTGTCACCCATGGTGATAGCAGAGAAACCTCGCCAGCCAGGAAAAATCAGGATATGCATCGATATGAGGATTCCCAACAAAGCCATACGGCGTGAACGACATCTCACGCCCACCGTGGATGATATCCTCACAGACCTGAATGGAGCTCAGTGGTTCTCCAAACTGGACCTTAACGCAGGGTACCACCAGCTAAGACTAGATGAGGAAAGCCGTTACATAACTACGTTCTCGACACACTTAGGATTAAGAAGATACAAGAGGCTAAATTTCGGCATATCGTCCACTGCCGAAATCTTCCAGAACACTATCAAGGAGATACTATCGGGACTCCAAGGAGTGTTAAATGTCAGCGACGACATCTTAATACATGCCAAGACGAGCGAAGAGCACCACCACAGACTGAAAGCTACACTGCAAAGACTGGCCCAATGTGGCGTAACATTACACAAAGACACATGCCAATTTTTCAAAAAGTCAATAGAATTCTTTGGTTACGTATTTGATGCAGAAGGGGTTAAAGTTGATCCGCGCAAGTCCCACGCAATCAAAAACGCTCCCGCGCCTAACACGGCATCAGAAGTGCGGAGTTTTCTGGGCATGGCCCAGTACTGCACAAGGTTCACTCCAAATCTAGCTACGATTGCGGAGCCATTAAGAACCTTGACAAAGAAGGAAACTCCATGGAGATGGACGGACACTGAAGACAAAGCATTTCACCAAATCAAATCAGCCCTGCTGGATGGAACCACCATGGCCTACTTCAACACTACCAAACCCACAGAAATACTAGTGGATGCGAGCCCAGTCGGCCTAGGAGCCCTACTCTCACAAGAAACAGAACCCGGAGTATGGGCCCCGCTATCATTCGCAAGTAAGGCACTCACAGCGACAGAGTCCAGATACTCACAAATCGAAAGAGAGGCCCTAGCAGTGAAATGGGCGTGCAATCATTTTCACCTCTACATCTCCGGACACCCGTTTAGAATGGTCACAGACCATCAGCCCTTACTGCCACTATTCAGAGGCACCGCCCCTCATCCTCCACCGCGGATAGAGCGATGGGCTATCCAGGTTCAACAATACCAAATGGAACTAGTATACCGCCCAGGAGCAAAGAACCCGGCAGATTTTCTGTCGCGTCACCCCTCTCAAGAAGACAGTCACACCACTGAACAGGAATCTCAGACAGAGGCATTTGTGAACATGTTGTCCACAGGGGCGTGCCCCAGAGCCCTCACGGCAGAAACCATCGTCACGCAATATACCGATGATGCCGTCATTCAACGGGTAAAAGAAGCAATAAGGACAGGATCGTGGGAAAATTTCCTGTAAAACGTAAGTGGCTGGAATGAGACAGACCGCATGCGCCTGACACAGTTCTGGAGAATTCACAATGACCTCAGATGCGCAGATAATGGGCTCATACTTAGAGGATCCCGAGTAGTAATACCCAAGACACTGCAGGAGCGAGCAACCGTCCTAGCACACGAGGGGCACCAAGGCACCCGAAGGATGAAGGCCAGGATGCGTGAGAAAGTACGGTTCCCTAATCTAGAAGAGAGCGTAGACACTGTGGTGCGACAATGCCGGGCGTGCCAAATAACTAGCACCCCAGACGCCCCGGCTCCAGTGATCACAGAAGACCCTGCCCCGTCTCCTTGGGCGTGGGTTAGTCTGGACTTTGGAAGCTTCCCAGACGGGAGAGTCACCATGGTGCTAGTCGACAGCTACACCAAATACCCCATTGTGGACCTGGCCGCGTCCACCAGCTTTGCAAACATACAACCAATTCTCACCAAGTCATTCGCCATGTTTGGCATCCCTTGTGTCAACAAAACAGATACTGGCCCTCCGTTCCAAGGGAGTGATTTCAAAGAGTTTCTACAAAACCTAGGCATAAGACACCACAGAATCACACCTCAGTGGCCACAAGCCAATGGAGAGGTGGAACGGTTTATGAGAACAATAAACAAAACCCTGCGGATAGCCATGTCCGAAGGGAGCGATCCTGAAGAAGCGCTCCAGAAGTTCTTGAGAGAATACAGGAGTACCCCTCATAGCACCACGCAACGCTCACCATGGGCGTTGATGTTAGCCGGGCCAAGAAGAGACCTACTCCCTATGACAGACAACTGGGCACCAGCACCGTACTCACCAGCAAACACTCAAGAACGGAGAAGGAGAACTAACGACAAGGCGAGTTACAAGAGGCGAGCCCAGCCGAGGAGATTGAATCCTGGAGAAACAGTACTCATCCGGACTCGAAGACCAGGAGGAAAATTCCGTACACCATATGAACCAGAACCTTGGACAGTCAAGGAAACCAAAGGTACGGCAATAACCGTCAGCCGGGATGGAGAACAAGTAACCAGAAACATCTCGTGGTTTAAACGCATCCCACGGCACAAGACCAACCACCTTCATTTGAAGAGGCCGTAGTCCATGAAGAGGTCACCGAAACTGAAGAAACGGCCACTCCGTTACCCCTAGTCGCGACGGAGTCAGCACCCCCACCGTCACCGAGAGGCCCTCAAGAGCGCACACCCGCCAGAGGCAGATGGCGGCACAACCTCAGACCCAACCCCAGGCCAAGTCAGAGACTCGCAGACTTCGCATGTTGAACTTTTGAGTAGTGACTTTTTCAAACATCCAAGTTGGGAAGGGATGTAGCGCTCTAGTGCTCCGAGGGTCTCCTGTGCGCCCCAGAAGCACTGCCACACAATGTATCACCTTCTGGCCAGGCGTGGCCAGAAGGCTATGAATAAACGGACGGAGGTCGCATGTGACTTCCTGTCCACACCAGTATCTCTTGCCTGTGTGTCAGTTCTTTTATGCAGCAGCGTAGGCCCATCTCGCCAAACACGTGCAGCCGCCTACCCCATAGCACTGGCAGTCCCTCACAGCAGTCCCTCACAGCATGGACGACATTTAGGCATCAGCAGGAGGCCCCTGACTTGCCCCTTGCTACCCATGGCACTGCCTTTGCAACCCCTGGCCTCAGAGGTGGCAAAATCAGTGCCTGGAACACAGAAGCATCTCACCCTAATGGACATCATTTGGTGCTCCATTTTCTTGGTGTTCTGTTAAATTTTGATTAGTTTCGGAGTTTTGTATAGCGTGAACTTGACCTGAAGGAATCAGAGCACTTTACATGAGCACCATATTATCCACTATTAGTGGATAAAGAAATGGAGTATAATTCGCTGGAATACACCCTCTCTCACAGTTACAGTAAGCAAAAAATGTTTTTAAATGTATGTTATATGCATGCCGGTAGGTGAGGGAGTTTATCCGAGAGAGAGTGTGTGAATGCATTTGTAAAGTAAAGGTCAAATGATGTGTGATGTCACTTCCGATACCCTTGGCATTTTGGTAAATTGACCCCCATGCCATGAGGGCTTTGTTTTGGCTGCCCAGATTGTTGCATGATGCTGTTTTGTCCATCACTGCAGCGGAGCGACGGAGCGTAAATATTTAATGAGTACCTGTCTGTGATATTGCTTTGTAAATTTGATGTAAGAGCCCTTTTTAATAGTTTATCTTCCTCACATAATGAACAGAAACATTGGTTGGTGTTGAGACAAAACCTTTATGTGAACTTTTGGTTTTGAAGTTGCCCAATAGGCACTTTGTGCAGTATCAGTGGATTTTCTTCCTAATTACATCTGATATAAGTATTCTTAACACCCAATTTGAAAATGACTATATAATGCTACGGCATAGGCCTCACAATATTTATTTGTGTATTTTTATATTTTTTCTTGCCATATTAATGTGATGATTAGCCATATGGCATATTAAGAAAACTCAGCGACAAAGTTAGGATTTGTTTTATTGTTATCACCTTGAGAATATTTTAACACTTGACAAAATGGTGCTATGTAGTTTGATGAAGGCTGGTTCCCAGCCGAACGCATCCTGTTTGTCTGATGTTACCTTAATAAAATTACAAGCTGTACTTCTCCGAGTGCCAGACCCCTCTTATTTTGAGTGTGGAACTTCGATATTTATATATATATATGGTTGAGTGCCTGTGTGGGTGGGTGAGGGCGTGTGTAACTGCCTTTATGGGTGAGTCAGTGGCTGTATGGGTTAGTGAGTGAATGGTTGAGGGGCTGAATGCATGAGTGAGTGTATGTATGGCTGTGTGGTTGAGTGATGGATGTGTCAGTGGTAAATATGTGAGTAACTGGGCGTGTGAAAGGCAGTATAGGTGAATGATGCAGTATATGAGTGACTGTATTGGTGAGTCAGTGAATGTGAGAGTGGCTGTATGGGTGAGTATGTGCCTATGTCAGTGACTGTATAGGTGAGTGAGCACATGTTAGTATCTGTATAAGTAAGTAAGTGGGTATGTGTGTAACTGTATAGGTGAGTAAATGTCTGTGTGATTGACTGTATGGGTTAGTGAGTAGGTGTCTGAGTAGCTCTATGGGTGACTGAGTGTTGAGTGATTGTATGCGTGTTTGAGTGGATATGTCAGTGTCTGTATTAGTGAGTGAGTGGATATATGAGTGGCTTTATGGGTGAGTGAGTGGATGTGTGTGTAGACCTATTAATCAGCGAGTGGGTGTGTAAGTACTGGTATGGGTTTGTGAATGTTTATGTGGGAGTGGGAGTAGATGTATGAAAGGTCCAATAGGGTGTGAGTGGGTGCGTTAGTGATTCTGTGGATTATGTCATCAGTGATGTATTCATTAATGTCTTTTGAGATGTCATCAGTGATGTCACTGACCATGTCATGAGTGATGTAATATGTGAGGTCACAAGCAGTGTAGTTAGCTCAGCTGGTGCACTACTGGTTAAGGTAAGAAGTCCACTTTAGTCCTGATGCCTTGAGGAGTAGAGTGGACTACATACCACAACCAGTGGTGCACCAGGATGTGCATTTGCACAGTGTTAGAGAATGGGGGCAGGGCCTCCAGAGACCTCTCAGCAATCCTGCTCTCTGGGACTTACTGGAGGTAAAAGATGGGGTTCCTGGCCTCTACGGATCCTAGCATCAAGAGGACTTTATCCCCCAATCATCAGTGCCCCAGGAGGTATGTTTGTAGAGTAGTGGAGAAAAGGGTCAGGTCTCCCTCCCCAGGGACAATTTCGGCCCAGGGGACCCCATTCCCCGAGATCAAAGTTTCCATAGGAAAATAATTTTTTGTTTTGCCAATAACTTTGGTGCCACTTGGCGAATCTTCACTAAAGTATACACTTTTTCCCGTGATCAAGGTCTTTGTAAGATTGAAATGAGTTGGGCTGTGCTGAATTGCCCCACAATGCTGTTGCCAGAAGAATAAAGACTGAATACCAACCACAATCCGTGAGTGTGAGTGGAATATTTTCAGTGGAAGAAAATTGTTGAATATTGAACGGCATGGCTCTGCCGTATCCAGTAAAACACCACCGCGGAGCACCAGATTGTTCAGTGAGTTGAGCCAGCGTGAGGAGGATATATATATATATATTTGTTTTTTGACCCAGTTGAAGTCTTTGGCCAAAATGTGTAGATCTGTTTTTCTGATGCACATGCACTTTGCAAATGAAGAAAAAAAGATCAATTCTTAATAAGATTGCGTCTGAAAAATCCACATAACTTTGTTTGTGCCGTCTTCCTGTGTTGCCCAAAGTTGACTAGTCGGAAGGATTATAGGGTAGTATCCGGGAGTGAGTACTTTCTTTTAAAAGAGCTAGAAGACTGAAAGTTCAATTGGTCTCAACCCATCCTGAAAAGATTGAACAACCAACCACAGTACTAAATATGTGGGGACTACCGAACATAACCAGACACTATCCTTGTGGTAATTGCATTGTGTGCCACCTCCAGGGCACGAGTCGGGGGTACACACAGGTACACAGTGTCCACCCACTCTTTTCACAGGGTGGACGCCGTCCTCCCTGCAAATAAGTTGGGCCCCACAGAAATATGCTGAGCTTAACCTGGTGTAAGACACCGGGACATGTTCAGCAGCGCCTGCACTTTGTCTGCTTTCCATTTCCAGCAGCAACGTGCAGGCAGCGAGGGGTGTTTTTTTTTTACCTCCAGCCAGGCCGAAGTTAAGGGGCCAACAGGCCTTCTTTTGTTTGAAAATCTTGACTGGTGGTGACCTTGAGCCTCGAACAAATGTAAATGCCATGAAGGGGAAACAAAGGCACACAGTTTGCTATCTCTTTACAGGTACTTAAGAGAGGAATGCTTTTGCGTTTGTTCTGTCCCTGTATATAAGTGAAGACATTATATGACTCAGATGGGGTGGTCTGTCCCAGTATTAACACAAATAATTTAGATAGCACTATTTTATTTGTTTTCTAGCGCTACGTCGTGACATCATGTGCTGTATGGCTTGCGTCATGATGTCACTTGCATAGAATTTAACTTGGTCAGTCCCCCCACTCCTTTATATAGGACTTGTGTCCTGGCCACCTCACTTACAAAACCAAAACCTTAAACCGAGAAGCAGACAGATCCTGGGTGTTAAAAAAACAGACAAATTGCAACTCAATCAGCGTCATCTACCTGATCTCATGCCCTTGACAGCTACGGTATAAAGGGATGACCAGGATCTGTGAACACCACAGCATCATCATACGTAAGCAAAATGACACCAAGATGACAGCTCACTTTCTAAAAACAGGACACACCACCAATGACCTCCAGTGGGTGATTATAGAAGAGCTCAACTCCCAACAGGGTGATCTGTAAAACCTTCTTTTTGAAAAGGAGTAAAGATGAGTGTACCACCTGTCTGGAGTGTCCGCACATTCACAAGGTCTGAATGACGAAATAGTGTTGAACTCAGTTAATCTCAAAGGTTAGACTTCCCAAGTATTCCGATACCCATATTAATAATAATATGCAATAAACTGGCAATTTGCGGTTTTCGCTCCCAGAGCTCCACCATCTACTACACTACGATATCTCCTACATCTTTTTTTAGGGAGATTCACCTTTCTGACAATTGTCATGTACCTTCAACTTTTAAAAGTATTAATTTATGGGCATGTAGGCATCAGGCAGAGGTGAGAGTGATTTAAGATGCTTTCCCCATATCTGTTTGGGATCATTACTAGGGGTGTAGGTACCTGCGCAGAAACAAAACATAATTAGCATGTCTCTGCAGTTAAACATGCAATATAGTTGAGATCATTACCCCACACCAGGTTCAGAATAGGTTAAAATGTCTAGAAGGGCTTGGCCTTTTGGACCAATGGGACAAGATGCTCTATCGCCGTGATGTCACTGTGCTCCAAAATGCAAGTTGCTGTGCGCCACCTCACCACTGATATGCACAGAATGACCAGATACCTGGCATCGCTGGGATCCCGGAAGGGATGAGGACACAGACAACCGGGCAGGCGGCAGACCTTTATGCAGTAAGTAGACAGGAGTCTTGAGTGCTCCTCGGAAATCTACCTACTCTCACTGTAGCTATATGGAGAGTAGGCTGCCATTCCTAACACACTATGATTAATGTTTGAGCCATTTTTTGTACTTTCCCCGACAGAGTGTGACTACAGGCATGCCTCCCGCCGGTATCTATGTTACGTACAATAATAGTAACTTAAGTAGGTTTGCTCACTTTTATGGTCACTTATGGTAATTTGACAACCCCATGACATCGAGTGGCATGTGTGTACATGGACTCAGGGTTTTCTGCCGAGAAGCATAACATATGTCATTTCTTGTGTTTATGATTACAATAAGATGCTTGCTGCCACCGACAGGGTGACATGCCTGAGCATATAAAGAATGGACTATCGGGGCACCCCAAGAGACAATTGATCTACACCCTTGTGGTTACCCAAAATTTGTGATAATACTCACAATAAAAAAATGACCTTGTATGGGGCATGAGAATTACGTTTGCACAATTTGCATGTGAGGCTATGGGATCAAATCACACATTATCACATAGCGAGAAAATGAACGGCACAGGGTTTTGGGTGCAGGTAAATGCTATGCTGTACCCTACTAATTAACCTTTATGAAGTGCTTGATACTTCTTAGAATCATGTATGTTGTTTGTTGTTATATATCTCCTTTTTTCTTTAAGAAATCTCCACAGTTGGTGGATATCGTAAGTTACGAAGCCACTGTGCACCTACATACACCTTAGCATGAGTGCGTACACAACACCAGCTCAAGAAACATCTTGGCCTCACTTAGTCCTCACTCAGTCTCACTGGTCCTTAAGAAAGCTAAAAGAAATTGGTTAATTTGGCTGAAACATGTAGACCACTTCACTGCTTTGGGATGTGCGAGATCGTTTCTCAATAAATAAATCCCACTCCACTGTAATCAGGCATAAAAGCACAGCTAGGAGGCTTCCTAGGTGGGAACCCAATGATGAAGCATGCCACCAACTAGGTTGGCCGGTGAGGGTTCTTTTAAAAACCTAATGGGTTTTCTGTAATGGAGACTACTTCTACGACCAAGGTTATAATGGTGTTTTCAGACCACCATTACCTCGTTCATATTTTTTATTCATTAGATTTTGGGGAGACAAACGAGCCCTTGTGTTCCCTTCTCTCTCTATCACCCGTGTTTGATATATTGTAGATCAAATTTAAAAAATGTAACAACATTACAACACTATTGACATAAGTTTCATTCAAACATTGAATTAATTGAAATATATTCAATTAAATTAAAAGTTATTTTTAAAGCTGTAGCAAAATATCCCAAATAAAGTAAACTGTTTTTTAATGTATTAGAATTTATCAAAAGTAATGTATAGGATTTTTCTAGTATTTTTTTTCATGGTACTCTTTTTTATATGGAAAAGATTATTAAGCCATTTTAATAAATTAATGTTTACTTTTGTATTTATACATAATTTTGTAGACACTAAATTAAATGTTTATATTCAAAATCAATTTTAGCAATATTTCCTATAAATTTAATGATTCAAAGAGATTCAAAATAATCTTTATTTGGTTAACAGTACATGGAAAGACATGTTAAAATCTACCTGCATATCCAGTAATGATTTCCTAATTTTCACAGTGCTATTTGCAAAAGTTAACGCAGTGGAGAAAGATTGGAAGGAATTGCAAAATTTGTACATGCAAACGTGCAGGTCTGCACTGTTTAAATTGTAGTACAAGTTGTTTTAAAATAGGGCTCTTGGATATTTATACAACTTACGAAAGAAAACTAAATGTAAAGTGCTTTCTGCAGACATTCCAAACATGGGCATAATCTGTATCCTTTAAAACAATGGAAAGCAGAATACAATACAGTACTGATGACTATGTAAATCATGCAAGAATAAAACTGCAGCCCAAGGCGCATGAGCTACCACAGAACATTTAACACATTCACTGTGTTCCTTGTCCACACTAATCCAACATTTCAGGTTCTTCTTAAGTTCAATTTTTTTTAAGTTTCATAAATATGGGAAGAATACTTTTTTCAGTGGTACCCAAGGTTTTGGCAAAAGGATTGGTAGGTTGATCTAATGTGTTGTAACCAATCAGTTTTATTAGAACACTCAGTGGACAAACAATTGACAATTATAGCCCTATTTAGGGTTTGTTCAGGTTCTGTCAAGATGGAATGCCAAAGCTGCATTCGACCTGATTTAATAGTGTCTTCAATAGAGGAGATGTCCAGCTCATTGTGAGAAACAAAGGCTGAAATTGCCTGAAAGATGACTAAACGTCTCCTAAGGATTATATTTCAAGCCCGTTGTAAATCAGGGTAGCCCCAAATACTAGAACCACAGGTAGCAACAGTGATGCTTTTATATTTTGGCTTAGACCCCAATTTTGAAGGAAACCGGATGACAGATGTAGCTGTCTTCTTTAGCTGATGGGACTTAAGACGAATTTGAGGCGACTACTTCCCTTGATTCTCAAATAAGGCCCCCAAATAAGAAAAGTAGATATTATGGGGTTCACAGTATTTTTAACAACACATTTCTTCATTTTAGGAATACCATTTGCATAGATTATGACATAAGTCTTTATTAAATTAACTTTTGAATTCTGGTATTCCATGAACATAGTATATTAGTCTAACAACAGATGAAAACCGTTTGTGGTGTGGGCCAAGAGAACTGCATCATCTGCATACAGTAAAGTGGGTATCAACTGGGAGCCTACCTTTGGTAAGTCAGTGATGGATTTCAGAAGAGCTTGTTCAAGGCTGTTTATATGTAAGTAAACAAGAAAGGTACCAAAACACACCCTTGTCTGACTTGTTTCTTTACCAGAAATGGGCTGGTATATTCTTCTCCTGGACCGTACCAAACCCTAATGGTGACATTTTGATAAAGATGATGTAACTTGTGACTAACATGAGGGTCCACGCCCATTGAAAACATAATCTTCCAGAATTTAACGTGGGTGACACAATCAAAGGCACTGCTAAGTTCTATGAAGGCCAGCTAGAGGAAACATTTCTTGGCCTTCGTATACATAGCCACAAGTAGTTCGCGGTTCAAACAGTGTTCAAGGATGCCTTGATCCTTCCTGAAACATTATTGGAAATAATAAATAATGAAGTGCTCTTCTGCCTAATTTTCTAGCCTATCCAACTCACCCTACCCAGAATTTTACTGAGCTATCAAGAAAAGCGATTGGATGATAAATTTGAGGGTTGCATCTGCCCCTTTTCTTACAAACTGGGGCAAGAGGAAGTGAGCCAACCATTGCAGCTGGCATTCACACATTAGTGAGGAAAGGATTCCACAGTACGTGGTTATCTTTAAACAAATTCTGAAATGTGCTATCCCAAACAGTGGAAAACGTCACCAAGTTGCACTCTGGAATGAGATTCAATCATTGTAAACAACAGTATCTGGGAAAGCATCTACAGTCGATCGTACAAACAATGACAACGTACATAAAGGACACAATGGATTTCCTTAATATCTTGGAAGAACACAAATCCAAATTCACTGAAAATATGATCTCATGTACTATCTAGATGTAAAATCGCGATATGCATCTCGATTCCACAAGATCTCGGGTTAGAAGCAGTTGAGTCATTTTTGATGCTGTCAGATAAAGATCAAGAATTGAAAGTGTTTTTAATGGATCTTCTTCATTTCATCCTTTATCACAGCTACTTTAAATGGCAGAATGAATATTTTATTCAAGCTGACGGCACTTCAACGGGGAACTGTGCAGCTCCTGCCTATGCGAATATCTTCATGTATCGATTTGAATTGGATCATATTTTAAGTCAACCAGAATGGTTTGAGGATCTGATTTTGTATAAAAGGTACATCGACGATATTTTTATTTTATGGAAAGGATCAGAATCATCTTTAGTTCAGGCCATTGAAAATAGAAATCAAGTGAATGACATAATCGGTTTCACACACAATATACATAAAGAACAAATACAAATTTTGGACGTCATGGTACAGAACTCTGATGGAATTCTAAATACCATGGTACATACCAAATCTACTGGCAGGAACAATCTTCTACATTTCAAAAGTTTTCATCAACCTTCTTTAAAAAAACATTTACCCTATTCTCAACTATTAGGTCGAAAACGAATTTCTTCCACTAACGAATCATTCCAAAACATTACTGTAAAAAAATCCAGAAAGCGAGGCTTCCCCGCAAACATTGTGGAGGAAGCAGTAACAAAAGTAACGGGAATTGAAGGGAAACACTTGCTAAAACCAGAAATTGAACCTCAAGAAGATAACAGAATGGTATTTGTTTCTAAATTTTCAACCGAAAATGATAACATAAAGAGGATTATATTTAAACACTGGCCACTGTTAACCTTAGAAAAAGACTTTAATGGAATTTTTTCAAACACACCAAGATTTGCATATTTGCACACACGGAACCTTAAGGAGATTCTAAACCATAAAGAAGATGATAAACTCAAGTATACAGAGGTACATTACCATGCTACAGTTGTGGTAATTGTATCGCCATAATTAAAGGAAATCAATTTCTTCATCCAAGTAAGGGAACACCGATCAAATTGAGAGTCACAGCAACCTGTGACAGCAGTAACTTGATTTATATGATAAAATGTCCATGTGGACTTGCAAAAGTGGGCAAGACAGAACGTAAAATAAAAACACGCCTAATTGAACACAAGAGTAAAGTTTGCACAAAAAATTCCAAATCTTCATTGGCCACACATTGCAATTTTCACAATCACAATCCCAGTCAATTATGGTGTTTGGTACTGGAACAAACCCAAATACTTCCGAAAAGAGACAATACACAATATTTACTGTGCAGAGAAATACATTGGACCAACTTTTTAAATACAGTACACCCAAAAGGACTGAATGAACGTGTGGAACTACACTGCTTTCTTTAAAGTAAAAAAAAAAAATGTTCTGTTCTATGTGTACATATGGTTATGTAAACACATTGACATGCCCAGTTTTGACTTATATAATTGGTTTTATGTATATCATTTCTGACGTGCATAGTAGTTATTACAATTATGCTTTGATTTTACCTTCACTGGGAACATCACTTCACATCACATTAAAATCACATGAAGGAGGTTTGAAAAAAAGCGTACATGGAAGTTTTTTCTATCATTTTTGAAATATACTTTTTATATATATATTTTTTGCAATATACTTTCTGGAGTATCTACATTTCGAATTTTGAGAATTTAGAATAGTCAATGTCTTGTAATGGTAGAAACAAAGGTCCCTCGTTTGTTCTTTTAATTTCGCTGCACTTCAGTATTTTTTCAATTTCTATTCCTACGAGTGCAGTCGCTTGAGGCTAACTTATGACGATATATTTCAGCGTCGGGTTTTTGGAAACTGACTCGGAGTGCGGGACCCGAGGAGGATCGCGGTTGTAGGATTTGTGGTAAGCGTGAGTTTTGAACTTTCACTCGGGAATTTGACAAGGAGAGAAATGTGTTTCTCATGTGCCATTTACTTTTTTGGCAGCTTAAATTGGTGACACTTAGAAAAAGAGACTCTACGAGCCTACGGATATTTAGTCAGTGAGTTACTTATCTTTTTCATCTTGTTCGAACCTTGACATTAAACATAGTTATAAACGTGGATAGTTTACAACATGTGACAGCATTTTTCTTGTATTGCTTCACAGGTTCTTTAAAATTTGAAGTACTGATTTTCATGATGAATGTATACAAGTTCACTAACAAAAACGTAAGAGCTTTGGTTTTAGGATATTTTTTGAACATCCGTGATATACAGTTTGTGACATCTTCGTTTGGCCTTTTTTATGAATTAGATTTCTCTCAATTAGGGTTTCTTTCGTAACTTTTTTAGTTCTAATTTTACACCACTACCTCTAAGTACGCACGTATTTCAACAAAACTTTATTAAGTGACACCAGGTATCCCCAAAAGCTTAAGATTCCTACTTTGGGATATAAGGTGTTCACCAGTGATGATATTTCCTCAAGCATCATCTAACAATGACATTGCGATTCTGATTGAAATGCTAAGCGCTGTGTATTTTACCGATTACAGAAAAAAATTCCCCCGAGGAAGGGCAAGGCCAGAAATGCATTGGGTGCATAATTGAAAAATGTAATGAATAAAATCATTATTATGAAATGAGAAATTCGAAGAAACGAATAAAAAATATAAAAGGAAAACTCAAGAACTGTTTTTCACAATTATTGAAACTCATTCCAGAGTGCATCTTGGTTACGTTTTCTGCTGTTTTGGATAGCGCATTTGAGAATATATTCATCACCCTCATACTCAGGAGGGTCAACCAAGCTGGACCTACCTACCTTTTTTACCTGGTTTACAATACTTACCTAAGGAGTTGATTGTTCTTAAAAACAGACTGGATCAATTATCTTTAAACAAATCCATAGAAATGCCATTGGGTCCCACTGCTTTACCCATGTGGCTCCTAGTCAATGCTAATTGGATTTCATCCATACAAAAAGTTACGTGAAAATCATTAGGAACCCGTATAGATTGGTCTATAGTCGATATCATCAATGAAAATTCTGATATAGTGGGTTATTAATTGGTCCTCCATAGCATTCCGGTCTAATGACAGGTAGTTTTCTTGTCTAAAGAATAGAATTGCTTACAAACCAAAACAGCCTTAAATCTTTTAAAGCACTACCTTTGACCAAATTAGCCCAGGCCTGCTCCCTTATAATAGACTTCTGTATTTTTTGTGCATGCTTGTACTGTACACTACAATGAGGAATTGCGACCCAATCTTTAGGATACCTTTTAGCACCTTTTTAAATTGGTATGTGCCTTCCTACATGTATCATTAAACCAACCTTTAGCAAATTTTATCTATGAGGTCATATTTTGAGTTAACTTCACTTTGATGGCAGAGCAAATAACTTCAAATGACATAACTATCTCACAAAGGCTGTCATCATTTGTTAGAGGTGTTGTAAAGTTATCCTTGTTCTGAGTAATTTGGTCAGAGAGATAATTCTTAGGTTCAATCCCAGACCATTTAATACGGACCCCATTAGATTGATTGCATTTAGGTTGCTTATCATGGGGAGATCATCATTTCAGGTGATCCCCAGTTTGAGGTTTACTTCAAGCATTTTATGGACACTCAGACACGTAGTGATCAAGAATACTCATGGCTCCTTTTCCTGAAAAGTTGAGCAAGATCTCCTGGTAGATAGGCCAAAAATTGCCAGCTACCCGGCATTAAATGAAAAAAATCAAGGGTTTAAAGCATCTCCCTAAGGTGATTGCGAGAAATGCATTTGTCCATCTGTCATATCATCGTAAAAAAACGGCACACAAGCTTAGGATCATGTCAACATAAATGTACATCTCCAGCTCAAACAAGGTATACTTTGTGCTTTATTGGAATATTGTGTTCACCAAAGGCTGAGTCAAAAGCTACCAGTACATTTGTATTATTTGTGTTCAAACAGTTTTTATAATTAATTAATATGAAGTCAGTACCTGAATCAATTCCTAAACAAAGCAATTGAAAGTTAGGGTTAGCTGTAAAGAACCACCTGCATTTTACTGGTAAAAGGCTTTAGACTGGGATAGCTAGTCCCTCTTTTGCTTACCCAGCTCTAGAGGTTTGAGTAGGGATGACTGTGTCATAAACCCATTAATATGAAAAGTATTTTGTACCCATATATCCTGGAGACACACGATACCAAATCTTGCAATGACAGCCAGCCAATCAAGATTGTTTAGTTTATTGGATATACCTGCCACATGCCAAGTACCAATTTTACTAATACCCCCAAATGTATACACTTAGTTGTTTTGCTGCCAATTTGGCCTAACGTTGGATCCCACCTCTTTGCCTGCTCAGTGTCCCTATATTCCAAAACCATAACATCAGGGGAATGTACACTTCCTCCAGTATGGCCCAGTGAGTCAGTCAAAACTATTAATAGATCTTAAATGCTCAAAACTATTATACGTTCTAACATTATATGTGACATAATTCGACCCTTCAGCTACAGATTGTTTAGAAGTGTCCCGCTAGGAATTAACATCAACAAATCTATAAAAAATAACCTAAGGCAACAGCTGTGATGCAAGTAAAATGTAAACCACAATGATTCTTTATTTGTAAAATGGAATATACATGGCTGGATTTCTAGAATTAACTACAATACAATCCCCAGCACATGTTTGTGTTCAGTATCCCATCCAGCTTACCCATCAGACTAACAACCTCTCTTTATAGAGCTGATCAGTAATTCCCACCCTATTTGAAAGCCGGTTAACAGTTTTATTTGTCAAGGCCACATAAAACTCTGTCATGTGTCTTAGTTAGGCCCCAGAAGAAACGCTGCCATCTTTCACCATGTACACGTTTCTTTGGTTGCCTTCCCTTTCACACAAAAACCTCTAACACTCACTTGCATGCCTGACAATGCTGGATTAGTTTCTCTGAAACTGCTTCGCTCACAGATTCCACTGCGCAAAACCATTAGCATGAATTCTTAAACTCCATGGGCAAGGCCTCGACACACATTGTGCAAATATCGTTCTATTTTTTTCATCCACCAGGCAACACAGCTATCTATAGACCGTAACAATGCTGGCCTGCTGGGGGATTCGCAAGGCTACTTTTCATTATACATAAACAAGAATTTCTGGGTGTTGGCAGAGAAGCACTTTGCTGTCGTTCTTGAGGCCTCAACACACTGAAGCTTCAGCCCAGCAGCTCTCCGATATCTCTGCAAAAGGTGACCAGCTCATGACCACAACAGGCACTTACATTTTTTCCTTGCAGGTAACAGGGGTTGGATCATTCGGTATGAGGTTTCTTTGCAGAACACACACACGCCCTCGACAAATAGGTTAAGGGGCGCAGAGTAGGAGAATGCCAGATTTTCATGTTGTTATATCTTTTTTTATGTGCTTGCATATATACATTGTCTTAACACAATGGTGTCACTTTTTATTCTGTTCACTATCCTATAATTCTGATCACTTTCATTTGCTTCTGTATATTGATTATTGCAGCACATATATTTTATGCTGGAATCATGTTGGTTCAATGAACATTGAAAATGTCCCACTGTATATTCCTTGTATATTTCTATGAGGAGAATACAGTACGAGTGACTAAGGATTCTAGATCTGTTACCACGATCCCTGTGGTATCAGGGTTGTCATGTTTGATGGTTAGCAGAACCAATCGCTAGCTGTCTATTTTTAGGAGTGCTTATGGTGGCACTGTGAGCTAGCTGACCTATATGATGACATTTCCTGAGGGGGTGTATGGAATCAGTCTGGCACCCTCCCAACGGTTATGCTGTGCAACAACGTACAGTTCCTACCATAGGGTGGAAACTAAATGACAATTCGACATGGTGAGGGAGGGGCTTAACATTTTTTAATATTAATACATATGGTGTTTCATGCAAGGATACGTGAAAATTGGAATTATTAAGGGAAGAGTCTTAGGGCCTTATTCTGACTTTGGCAGTCTTCCTGCGGGCCTCCATGCCAGCGCCCAGTGGGAGGACCGCCAACGGCATGACTGCACCACCTGTTGAATTCTGAGTTAAATCATAGGTGGGCGGGTGGTGGTGTAGGGGTGTTCCAGTGGTGCTTGTCTAAAGGCTCAAAGCGGAGCCTTAGACAAGCATCACCGTGATGCAGACGCAGCATGTTTCTGCCTGATACAGCATCCACCATATGGTGTATGCCACAGCATGCAGGAGCTGGGGTGCACACTTGTAGGGGCGCACAACATGTGCCCCCCTGCAAGCACCCACAGGCCCTGGAGCAACCCTTTGTCTCCTCTCCAGCACCCTTTCAACGGCAGGATCACCGCCATGGAAAGGCTGGTGGTGACGCAATTTAGTCATATGATCAGAGGTGCTGCAGCGGCACCGCTAGCATATTACTATGCCTGACCACTGTGCCACTGCTGCTGAATCCATGATCCCTAGCGGACGCAGCGGTCCTCTGGCGGTCTGACTGCCAAACTCAGAAGGCAGTGGGCGGACCGCCAGCCTGGTAGTTCTCCAACCGCCACCATGGGTTCCGCAGTCCTATTGCCAGCCAAACTCATAATAGGGTCCTTAGTGTGAGACCATAGCTGTGATTCCACTATTGTTCTCCTTTTTACATTCCTATACCATGTGATTGCCATAGTTCTTGGAGAACGATGTGTTAGTGTTCCAGTCAGGATGTTACTACCCTGCACCATACCATGTCCCATATCAATAGCCTGGGATATGATAATTGGCCCAGTACACCTCCCCCTTCGGGAACAGGGGTTAATGCTTCCAGGCAGGTGAGTGGTGTTAATAATCTGTCAGCGACAGAAGGAGAGGGAGCCACAACAGCATTAAACATGGGCTTAGGAAAAAGGGGATCAGCATGTTTTAAGTCCCTGCCATCTCCATCATGTTGTATTGCAAAGTGTTGCAGTACCAGGGGTTAACCAAATGCAGTGCTGTACTTACTCCCAGTCTGATATGGAGTCCACTTACAACTGTTTTGTTACCTTTGTGGATGCAGAAATATACAAGTGCAATTTGTGAATAGGAATTGGCTTACTATTTTGAGTGTTGGGTGCAGTTCTTGTCGTTCCCTAAGCCCACCCTTAACCCTCCCTAAACCCTCTCATTTTATAGTCAACAGTTCCCATTCTCCAGCCACCAATCCCTTCTATTAACTACTAAAATGAAGGTGTATATCCGTGGATATTTCTGAGGTTGGGGCAGAGATCTTCAAACAGAAAATATAGGAGAGCTGATGGTGAAGACCTCTGCATGTAGGTTAGTGAATAGCATATTGTGTACCTAAGTAGTACTATTGTAGTACTACTAAATGTACTGCAATATGCAATGCAGTGTGTGAATAGACACCTGTGTGTCGTCTATCTTATAAAGTTGAAATCACTACAGTGATTTATGCACGGAGGATATATAGTATTGAGCAACAGTGGTGCTCCACTTTCCAAGGCTTTGGTAAGAGCACCACTCATGACATTTTTCAAGTTGATCCTGGAAAACATTTGAGCAATCTATTTTAACAGAGATGCAGTCTTAGGTTGTTGGATTTCATGCTTCTACAGCAATCAATGCGTATTTCCAATTGCAATGCATTAGTGGGAAGGGAGTTCTGATCTTGTAGACCTCTAGTAGTTAGACCTTTGCTGTTAGAGAGTAATGTCACATGGAGTAAGAATCTTGGCACTGGTTACACACAAATGTGCACAAATGCATGTGCACATCAGCAGGATGAGTGAGAAAAACTGCTGTCTGACACAACTGAGTACCTGCACAAAGGTAGCCTGTAGCAGATGTGACCTTGAAAAAAATATACATATTATATTCAGGCTTTATAATTCAATTGGGTATATAAAAAGAAGTGTCTTCATTCTTCTGACTAAATTTGAACCTGTAGTGCTTCACTGTGCTTACACTTTAGGTAACAACAGCACAAAACACTACTCTTGAATAAGGTCAACATAGTGAAATGCTTAACTAAAATTGTCTGCATTTTCAAAGGTCTCAACCTCAAATAAAATATTAATTTGGTCATATGTCTGTTACTTTCTGTACTTCGATTATTATCATATTTCTATGATACATCTGTTTATTAGATTCTGGTTATGAACTGCCTTGCAGGGTCACTCTATTAGCATTCTGTCAGCAAAAAGTCACTACATTACGCCCATTTGCACAAGCCTAGTGTTCTCTTGGCTGAGGAAGGAGATACATGAAAAAAAGACATAAGGTGATTAGCTGATACTCCGCTGAGAATCCTGAGCATAACCTCATCACAGGTAAAAGGGGGAAACAGGCAGGCCTCTGCGCCAGTCACACCAATGGCTCCCATTGATGTCTTGGAAAGACAGAAACATTCTTGCATTGTCAGTTATGGAAGGACATAAGACCGGGCCTGTGCGCTACTCCCAGAATGTGGCTGTCAGGGGTGGTGGAGTGATGTGACATCTTTGGATAGAGTAAAGTCACCCCCACTTTTAAACCCCCTTATAAAGACAGTGAAAAGAGGATAGAACTTTTTCTGAATAAACATCTTCATGGGGACACCTGGCGTATTCTTCTAAGGACTCTGTAGCCTCCAGGGCTAGTGGTAGTGGCCTCCACACTCTTCCTGGGTAATGGTAGAGGGCAGACATTCTGGGTACTATGATGAAGAGGGTTTCCTTGGACTTCTGTGAACCAGTTCCAGTGGGAGATGCCATATTAAGGGGTACTCTTAAGAGATGTAACATACATGTGTATCATGGGAAGTGGCCAGAAGTGCGTGGGATCTAGTAAGTGTAGAAAGGCAGTGCAGACTGCCTTGAGAGATTGAGGATACTGTTGCTGGATGACCATGGGCCAAAGAGATACCAACATTTGAAGGGGCAGGATTGTACATCCCTGAATATCTCCTGCAATGAAGGGAAACAGCCCAACATAAAACCTCCAGAAACATCTAATTATTAAGGCCAGATGGCCTGCAAGAAATTGCAAAATTCTTAGACCCCACAAGGTCTTATAAAAAGAGGACTGGTGGTGTTGTTGGAGCTTGGCACCAGGAATCCAGAACTGACAACCCCAGTGATTTTAGCCCAACAGTGCTAGAGAACATCTTTACCACATCTAGCAGTTTCTGAATAAACCACCAGGAAGGGCAGGTGTCATAGGGGGAGCCTTTGTCTACAATTGCATTGCACTACAACATTTGCCCACCGCTTCTGGTAGGAGGCTGTGCACTACGGGAATAAGAGCCCTATTATAACTAGATCAAACTGATTTTCAGCTGACTAGTATTGCTGTTTTTCTAACTGTGCCCAGTGGGGCACTATTGTCCAGTCCCCAGTATATGTGCTCTGACGCCCAAAGCATGGCAATATTAGCTAATCCCCATTTTGAGTATATAACAGTCCAGTAAGCCTATAGCATGCTGTACAGAAAAGTTAAATGTCACGTATTGACTTCAGCACATATATTGCCATCCTCTGGCTGGCAAGGAAAACATTGCTTCAGGTCTACATGTGCCACAAGCTAGGTTACCTTGCATTTGAAAGTGGGACGTGCTAGAAATTATTGATGGTATGTTCCTACAGATAATAGCCACACTAGTATTTTCTCTGTAAAGGGCTATAACTGGTCCTATGCGAAAAACAATGAGATAAAACATAATTTTTCTAACTCAGGTTGGTATACACTATAGAAATATTTTGACTGTTGTTTTTAAAACGTATTGACAAACCAGTTGGATTTCTGATACAATATTAGTAAAAATAACTTTTAAAAGTTTATACTTTATCAGCTTAAAACTCAAATAGACTAAAGAGCATTAGCTTGACAGCAGCTGCCCCTGTCTGGGTTTCTCTTCATGATGTGTGAAAACTGCTCCCAGAGCAGAAACAATGGCTTAAGGCCTTTGGTAGGAAGACTTAGATGTGAGGTATGTGACTCCTTCCAACTCAGGAAGGGCAGTTAGGGAGGTTTCAGGGACTTTATTAACTTGATAGGGACCAGGGTGAGGCCCAGTCATTCATAATTTAGCATAAAGGGAGACCTGGGGGAGAAAAGCATGCACTTCCTAAGTCAACCATAGCCAGCTAGACACTAATCTAGCGGAACTGGGATTTTGTGCCAGAATCAGTTAGGTATCATTGACCAGAAGGAGAATGCTCTATTCCATGTCAGAGTCCTGGCTTCGACATTAGAAACCTCCAAGGGAAGAAGAATGCAGTCTTGTTGGATTTTACTCACAGCAGTGACCTGAGGATGGTTTCCAGAAAGGCAATCAGGATGTGCTGCAAAGATGGTAAAGGCTGCCACTGGGAAGAGTCATCTTCACCTACTGCAAGTGAACCCTTCAAAATTATCACCTTACCCACATTTCATCAGAATGAATTTGGAACTGTAGAAGAAAAGATGAGGACTGGATCTTCTGTTTGAGCCCCTTGAGGAGATCTAAATCACTGGACCTGCTTCCACATGTATCCAGGACTGACAAGTTGACCCCAAGTTTCGGTTGGCACAATAAGCTGCAAAATCCCTTTTTCTGGTGTGACCAACTGAACAGTACTAATCGGACCTGGAATGTTCCTGTAATAAATTGGATTATTGGTTGAATATGGTGAGAAAACCCTCAACTTAATAATCACAGTCCTTGTAAGGGTGAACCACAAAAGTCCCTAAATAAACCTGTACTTAAACCTCTGTAGCTTGGCACAAGAACAGTCAAGCTTAACTTAGATGTGATTCATAAAATATTTGTGCGGCACTGAAAAAGTCATTAAATGAAAAAAAAACAAAATAAAACTCCCAAATTGATTTACATAAACCATTGAACCTTGCAACAAGTCCCTTAGTCTAGGGATGGTGATGTGGAAAACTTGTAGGTTACCTCATACTCATGTTAATATTGAGAAAGTTGATATCAATGTGAATAACAGTACATTCATTTACAAATATGAAATTGCATCTTTCTTGACGATTTTGCCTGTTAGAAACTTCACGTCAACCCAGACTCAGAAATGCAGGCCCTTAGACACAGGCCCGATAACTCCGATTGACAGATCACAAGTGAAGTGGCACGTAGCGAGCAGACAAACTCATGAACAGGAAATCCCAGACCAACCACAATGGCCCAGTGAGCTTGGCCCCAATAAAGCACACATGGCGGGATGGGTGCGCGCATTCCCAAAACACCATAAAGTCAGATGCTGCATAAAGTTAGGCACACATATCCAATCAGGACACAGTACATACAGTACACACTGTAATCACACTCTTCCCATGCCGGACATCTGGACCCGTTATTTACTGGCCGCATTTTGTCTACGCACGGTCAAGGCCCACCTGGACTCCTCATTGAATACATTCATTTATGGCTCCAAAGACTGCGGGTCACATTCCTTACCAAAAAAGGATTGGCACAAAACAATTTTATTGCAATCATTAAATGTATAAAACCCAGTTCAGATTGATTTTAAGTTGGGACACCGCTCAGACCCTATGCCCGTGACTGTGCTCCCAGCCCCATTGTTTAATTAAATTAACTGTTCCTGTTTTGCTACATGCCTCTTTTTCAAGGTACTTCATGTTCAAGCAACACTCATCTCACATGGACTTTATGTAGACAGACATGAAGTTGGTGCCCTTATCAGACACAACCTCCTGTGGGAAATTCACATATGTATATATCGCCATCAGTGCCCTGGCCTCTTCCGGTGCAGTCATCGACCTAAGGGTTATGGCCTCATGGTACCATGTGGCATGGTCTGCCCAGATCACAATAAGCCTGTTGCCTAAGGGAGCCTTGAGGTCCAGAGATCCAATGCTTTACATACAAACCCTTGCAAAGTGTTTTCCAGCTACAGGTTATGGAAGCTGGGGTCCCTTTGCTTTACCTTTGATTTCCCACCGGCCTGGCAGGTAATGCAGGGTCTGCAGAAAGCATCTAACCGCATCCTTATCTATGGCCAATAAAAATGGTTGACCAGTTGGTTACAGGTTTTGGCCTGTCCTAGATGTCCTGCCAGGGGGATATCATGAGACAAGTCCAGATGGAAGGCCCTGTAGCCCCGGGGACCACCAACACACAGGTTGCTCGAAGCTTCCGGACCTTAGCCCCAAAATACAGGAGACCATTTTCCCAGTAAATAAGATGATCACCGGAGGTGTCGCCTGCTACCTGGGTCTCAGCCTGCCGCCATAGGGCACTCCCTCTGCACTTTGCATAGCACAGCCTGGGAGGGCTCTCCCTTCAATTTGCTACCTGGCCAACTCAGGTAGGTCTCACAGGGCAGCTGTGTCTTCCCCTGTAGGTTCTAGGAATCATCCTCATGATTGGACTCCTCTTGGACTGAAGACATCTCTGGGGTGGGTTTCCTACACTCTCTGCCTTTCCTCTTTTTGGCAGGTACTTGAACAGTTTTTCCAGGCTCCAGGCACTTTTGACTCCCATGATGTGCCTTCTATTGACCGTGTGGTCAGACACACCCATTCTGACAATCCCATCATCTCCAGGTGGGTCCTGAGGTCTACTTCTTTCTGGATGCTTTGTTCTAGGTCATTCCCTAACAGATAGTCAAACAGCATGGCTGTAATAATAACTACCTTTAAGGAACCTGAGACTCCACCCATCTGAAAGGGAACAAGAGTCACTGGTTAGTGACTCACCTTGGTGTCTCCTATCACAACCTGGTGGACTACATCAGGGACTACCTGCTCTGAGGACACCAGATGACACCTAACAGCAGTCATACTAGCTCTTGTGTCTCTCAAAGCCTCCACCCTCTGCCCATTTATGGGGACCCACTGCATATATCTATTGGTATTATCAGGCATGTGAGTCCTTGGTACCATCTCCTTGTCACTCAGGGACAATAGGATAACAACTGCACTTCCCCCAAGACTAACTGGGGCAACCTCCTCCTCCAGCACTACACTGGCCATTCCTGGGCTGAAAGATGGAATCCCATTTAAAGTTTCCATACTTGTAATACTCATGGCACTTGCGCCAAAAGTAACCCAGTGACTTCTTCTCAATAAACCATCCTTCTTCTGCTCATCCTTCATCTGAAAATTATTTTTGGGGCCTTTTGAGAACTATTTTGATTTTCCTTGGTCTCCAGCCTCCTTCTTCTAGTGAAGACCCTGTCAACCCGTCTGGTGATCCTGCCCGGTAGTTTCTTGTGGACCCTAGTACTGAGCCATAGGTCCGCATCCTTTTAGGTTTTTTGGCTACATTTAGCTTGGACTAAACTAGGTGTTAGCTCAGATCTGAAAAACAATTATTGAACATGTCATTTTTCATGCAAAGGTTGTACAGCTCAACATAGTTACTTTTCTGTCCCTCAAACATCCAGTGCCCTACTGGAATACTCTAAAACAAAAGCCACCCACGACTAGTTAGACAGCTCGTGACTGATTCTAAACATTAACCTTTACTTTTCTGTGTTATGACTACATTTCATAATGTGGTTTTTGTTCAACAGGGCATACTTCATCTAGTCCCCTTTTCTCAAGGCCAGAAGAGTATGACTCCCTGAATTGGGCATATGGTTTCACAGACTAGTGTCTCAATCTTCCCCAGGGACTCTGTGTATCTCTAAGGCCCCCTCATGGGCCTCCAAATCATTTATCAATAGCATCCCCACCACAAAGCCAGGCAGCCGATCTTTTCATATTTTGACCCATTTACATTCCATATACACTCTGATATCACTGTCAGGATTATCACTGAGCCAACAAGGCCTTTTCCTTCTCCAAGGCCAACCTTTTCCCCTCAAGTGTCAACTTTGCTGCCTCCCTTGCCTTACCAGCCAGCCTTTGCTACTTTAAAGTTCTCCCAGCTTCTGCCTTTTTCTCTTCTGCAGCCAGTTTCTGCTTGAAGAGTAGAAGTCTCAGGTCACTCTCAGCCATCCTGTCCCTCAGCTCTTCTGGGGTCAGGCTATGGGAGGGCACCCTGCTCCTTTTATGGGACCTCATTGTTTTGGGTATTCTTCTCTCCTTTGCTCAATGGACATGGCCTGGATATTCTTTCCCTCCTCCTCCACTTTATTCTCCCCTTCTACATCATCATCCTCTTCTCAGGCTCAGATGGCTATCTCGTAACTCCGTTTTTGGAAGCTTTTGGCCACGTCAGGCACCTCGCCTTGGACTACTTTTGCAACTCTGACATAGAGGAATTTTCAAAGTTGCTGAGATCTTCTTCCATTCTTACAAAACATATCACTGGTGCAAAGTATGAGGATTTTGGCTCAGGTTCGTCCTGCAGGAAGTTTTACCATCTAACTTTGATGTGAGGACAGAGCGGCATGGCTCTTCATTACTCTTCCATTCTGCTTTGGTTCCAGTGAATTTGTCAGTTGGGAGCTGCATGATTGTGCATTGATTGCCATTGGATCTGGTGAAGCCTTTGGTAAGGAGCTCTGCAGCGCTGCAGGGATATGTGTAGGTTTGCGTTGCTCTGTGTCAGTTCCTGTGAGACCTTTGGTGGGCTATATGTCGCTCTGCATCATATCCAGTAAAGCCTTCAGTGAGGAGCTGCACAGCTTTGCAGGGCTCTGAATTGCACTGCATTAGATTTAGTGAAACCTTCAGTTAGGAAGGGAGAATTGCACTCTTCTCCAGCAAAGGCTCCATGAACTTGAGGACAACACTTAGGGATCTAGACACACTCCCACTGAGGCCAGAAGAGGGCCCCTGGTCTTGTCCAGTTGGGTCTGGTCAGCTGTGAAGAAAGATAGGCCTCTAGAACTATTTGTATCCATGTGGTTCACACAGGAGCTCTGTCAACTGGAGTCAGCTTCAGAGTCCAGGGCTGAACGCAAGCAGGTCTAATCTTCCTTCCTGTTTCAGACAGCAGGGCAACCCTTCTTCATGTTCACAGGTCTAGGAGTGTTCTGACATCGGGTTCTAGGGATGATACGATTATATTATGCCCAGTCCCAGTCTGTGAGTGGGGTACACCCCTTTGTCTAACTTTAAAACTGGTTTTGGTCAATTCTTCTCTTTCTTCTGGGTTTGGCTGCATCCTGGCTAGTGAAACAAAGTGCGGGTAGGCTAATTTGTGAGGTGACAAGGTTTGCTTCTTCTGAAGTTCTGATGGGTCTCAGTACCCTTTGAAATGCAATCAGGGAGCAGTACATCTCTCCAGCCATACTGTCCGGATGACCCACGCCTCTCCACACCAAGATCCTTCATCCACTAATATGAGCAATACACATCACACCACATGAGACCCACTACCAGTCAAGTGACTCTGAAACTGGCATCAAGGCACATTTAGCTTAGATAAATACATGCCAACTTTCTAAAAGTTATATATACAAGGGGTAGGCCCTTAACTCAGCTAGAATGAGCTGATAAATACTAAACACACAAACATTCCTAGCTGTCTATTTCGAATGTTGCCCCTACTTTAAGCAAACTAAGACCAAACTATCTAATAAGATGGTCAACATCGTTTATTTATGATTATTCAATAATCTTCATAGTTTCATATATATTTGAAAATGATAGAAAGCCAAACACTTCAAAAAATGATATAACATCAATGCAACTCTTAAAGCAACAATCAGTTTGCAAAACAGTTATGCAGATTATACCAGTCAGTATAAGACAAACAATAACGTGAAAGGTAATCTATTCCAACAATTTCAAAATAGCAACTGCGGATTACTGACCACAGGGCAATGAACATTCCAAAAAAGCACCTTTAACTATTCAACAGAACATCAAACTACACGACCACTGGAGGGGGTCTGATATATCATACTTAATCTAGACCCCTCGAATGTGTAAAGTAACACTAATCCCATAGGTCAAGGATGTGTATTTATAAAGAAGAGCAGACATAGGTCCCACGAGACACAGAAAATGTTGTGAAAACAGAGAGAGGGCCTCACGGTCGTAACACCTGAGGGGGTTCCTGGCTAGCAATTACCAGTATACCATTCTTCTCATCATCGGTCACTCTCTCTGTGTGTAGTGTGTAAGAAAGAAACAGAAACTTTCACATGTGCATAAATGATAATAGTGAGTTGTAAAAATAATGAACAGATACCAATGTGCACTATTACAAACCGTGTATTAATGCACCTAAAGCCCCCCCCAAAAAAACAAGGTGTTTGATTCAACCAAGATTCTAAAAAAAATATGGTGAGGGTTGCTGGCTATCTAACTTTATTCTGGTGCTGCAAACCTCCCAATTAAAAATGATTACTTATATACCATCCGTATTTATATAGTGCCAACATGTTTCATTGCTCCACTTTCAGCAACTTCATCAGGGCATTCTGGGGTTCTCAATTCTTAATCTTCACACTTTCATTTACGTCGGACCTGCGTCAATATTTAAAACAGAACACAGTGGTGAGTGTATGCAGACCCTCCAGCCGAGGGTTTGTATTTGAGGACACTTTAAAAACCACACATTGAATATCCACATTAGGATGAATTACCTTATGATTGCCAAGTCAGAGCGTACCAGCAATCATGCAAAGGACCCCGTGTCACGTGATCACGTGTCCGCCAGTGGCTCGGTATATCTCAACCCCCCTAAATAAAACCAATATGTAACAGAAATGCCGCATGTCAGGCAATAATACATATATCACTTAAAGACTCCACTCTGTTTGTTAATATGCAATATTGTGAGGGTGGCCCCGCTATTCCTCAAAAGTTAAGTTACGCCGTTCATCATAACACCACCATGTTTTTAGCATCACATCGCTCAACCCACCAACCATTTCCACTGTCGTTGTGCGCTTTGAAATGTGAAAGTTGGCACAATGAGTAACCACAGCTTGTTGTTCACACTGTCACTCGAGCTGCTCATTTTATGTTAATTTACATCTACGGGCAGCCAGGCACATAATAGCCACCACCTCTACTTAATAATGTTGGTCGTAAAGGAGTGTCCAACCGAACACCTCAAAACCCATTGCCAATATTCATCGCAATGGTGTCCATGGACACCGGGCACATACATTCATACTTTCAACCCACGCCTTACTAGTGTCGCGTCCCTCCGGCGCCTCCGACGATCCCACAAACAAGCTCCCATCCAGACGCGGAAGTAGCCGGGGGTCGTGGCCACGCCCACCACCGCGAAGCGTCACGCGTAGCCACAGCGGCCATATTGGGTAGGGATACTATCAGAATGTGCCGATTTCGGGATAATCATAAATGTGAGCGGTGGGCTATAATAGGTTTACAAAATTACTAGCAACATTTTCTGTAAGAATGATTGTTGCATGGAGAGAACAATCCCCATTTTGCAGCGAAAAATTACCAAATAATCGCCACACTAAAGAAGACAATAGAGGTGAATATACCACCACCTTCCAAAAGAGGAATGGTTTAAAAAAAATGTTTCACTACCAACGCAAAGCTATCTAGCCTGGCTGGTACTCACACCAGGCACTGTGGTGTAGGGTTGCCACATACTGAATGGCTGACTGTCCATGCATGGGCTGGGCACCCAATCCCCTGCGAAAGACTGGAACAACAAGGGTCATCTGATTATCAACAGGGGCCAAACTCAATGCGGGCTTAGAGTTCAACATAGTGGGATAATGGGAAGTACGCTCTGCACAGTGGGAAATTACGTATCCATCTCCCCATACTACAGACAGGATGGAATGGTACAGATACCCTTAGTAATGAAATACTGGGACCTCCTACTCACTTTATTCCATTCAATATTTTCATTCAACCCCTCCAGGTCCGCCTTTTCTGAAAAAATCCACTTCGCCTCTTTTCTGGCAAGAATTTTCTCCAAGTTGTGTGTATCTCCCACCACCTTCTCTAAGATAGGATATACATTTTTAGTACATTATTTTTCCTGTTGTAAGCAACTTTTTGACTAGAATTTGACCCCTTATGGTGCTTTATGCCAACGCATTTCGAACCCCACTTTATTACACAGGATTCTCTTCAGGGTTGGGACTGGTTTTCTGCAAATCAATGGACAGAAAAGAAAAAGTGCATTTTGGGGTTAGAAGACATTTTTGCCCTCTCTATTCATTTCTATATAACCATTAATCAGAGCAATCAGTGAAGATGTTACCTGATTGCTGGGTATCACAATTCATACAGCCGATTGTGGGAGTGTTCCCCTGAAAATATTAATGAAACACTCATTTACAATTCTCAGTTCTTCTGTACTAGACTCGTATAGTGATACACTGCTCAAGTTAATTTAACTTACTTCAGAAGGAGCTCTCTTTGACCATCCTTCAGACCGGCTATAATTGCCTCAAGCCGGAAAACGTTGTTTCTACAAAAGGAAGGGCAATTCAGTTGTTTAGCTGGTATTTAATTTTGACACGTTCAGCAAGTAAAATAATTTAAAGGTGAAACATACACTTTGCCAGATATGTTTAAGAATCCATGATCAATCCTTTATTAAAGGTTATCTGCCAGTTGAAAATTCCCCAGAAATGTTTGTAAGGGCCTGGCGTCTTATTGTGCTAAAGGTTAGATACAATGGGGCAGATTTACAATAACTGGCATATCAGCAGGGATGCGCCAGTTATTGTGCGCCAGGCCTCCGCCACCATGGAGGCGCCGCATTTAAAATGCGGCGCACCATGGGGCAAAAACGTAAAGGCGGCGCATTGTTGGAGTTGCGTCGCAAGCACGATGCAGCTCCAGCAATGCTCTGCGGGCCCTATTGTTACAATGCTGCGTCAAGCAGGCGCAGGTTTTGACGCAGCATGGGCTCAAAAGTGACTGAGTGAAATCTTGTAGATTTCACTCAGCCAATTTTAGGAGGCGCTCCTGCGCCGGAAAGCCCCCCCGCCCCCCTGCGCAGGAACGCCCCCATCTGGTGCAGGGCTTTACAACGTGACGCATCTCCCAGATGCTTCATGTTGTAAATACCCCGCACCATAGCGCATCTTTTGCGATGCCGCTGCGTCACAAAAGTGACGCAACGGCGGCGTAAAAGAGGCGCAATGAGTTTGTAAATCTGCCCCAATGTATTTAAACGGATAACTCACTCGTGCTTCTATGTTGCAAATCCACAGGCAGGCACTTCAGCAAAGGTTATCTGAATGTTGAAATATCATCAAGGTAATTGTGAATGCCGTGGCCACTTATGTGCTCGAGGACGGAAACAATGTATTTGAAGAGATGACGCACGGTGCCACGGATGCTTCAAATGTATTCCGCATCTCTTTCAGCATTAGGTCTTGGCCTTGGACCCATTGACTTAAATTTATCACATGCTTGATTTCTAATGTGACATCAATGGCAGCATGCCAGAGTTCTCTGACATCTCTTGTTCCATGATTGTTAAACAGAGTAACATCCTCAACAAAGTAAATTATCTTGATATCTAAGTCACTCATGTCCTTTAAACTCTGCTGTTAAATCCACACAGGCTTCCAATCTCAAATATATTTTAGTCTTTTTGGGTTACATTTTTCAGAAATGCAGATGGCATGAAATTTGAACTAAAAATCATTTACTTCTCCAAGTTTATGTTCTTAGAGTGTTTGCTTAATTTCCTATAGCTGGCCCCTGTTTTTTGTAACTAATCTTTACCAAGATTAAAGGTAAGTTTTATTTTTGGTAATTTCTGAATTTCAGAGCCTTCACAAAATGGATGACATACATACAACAGCATAACACGATATATCATAACCAAAGGAAAAAATTGCATAGCAAAACAATATAACAATATAACATATGATATAATATTACATATAAATGTCTCTCTTATACACCATGGTCTCTAAGATTCATTCAGACATGTGCCATTCCTCAAACTAAAATTTGCCTTTTGGGTAACTAACACAACCCAAGATGATAAAAGTGTTCCTCTAATTAAGAGGTCAAAACTTCAAGTAATTAGAGCTGTTGGGGTGAACAAACCGAAATTCATGTGCCTGGCTCACTCGAGCCAAGCGCATTCATTAAAACAGGAGAATGTAGATTTTCCTAGTAATTTATGACTGACATTTTTATGTTATTAAAGACATGGAGGCGAGTACCAAGCGGTTCTTAGCTTGCTTTATTAAATAGCCGCAGTCAAGAAGCTTGAAGAAACTACACATCACATGAGGCCCAGAAAACACAGGCCAATTGGAACAAAGAACACCAGAGTACAACGTACCAGTCAGTAATGAGGAACAGCCAATTATACCTAAGTTGAATGCAAGCAGCCCTCTTGTTTTGCGTGAAAAGTAATGAATAAGTAGAAAACATTGAAAAATAGAACATACAACAGCAAAATCTATCATGAGAGTAAAAATGTCCTGAACAAAGTCCATCCAAAAGGATCTAGGGGGCAGAGCTGAGGCCATATAAGGGGCGGAACAGGAAGGAGCTATCTTCTTAGAAGAAAGCAAGGAAGAATCAGCCTTGGAACCGGGGACTTTTCATGTGGATGTTGAAGCTGGCATTGCAGAAACTGTTAGGGTGGGAAAAGACAGAATAAAAACAGTGTTGCCGGGGGGAAATAAAATAATCAAGGGAGAATGGATCACATGTCCTGTTTTTGCCAGGGTCTAAAGCTTTTGTAGTCTAAAAAACATACACGTAATGCTTGTCGTAGCGGTATATCTTGATTATCCGCTTGGTCTATTACGTGAACAGCATCATCATTGGGTCTTATTTGTGCTTACCTCCACTGGGAGAGAGACCAACTGGTTATTCGCAATAGTGATTAAGAAGAGTGAGAGTGAGGGTAAGTGAGCCTAAAATTGCCTCCAGTACCCTGGTTCGGATTTATTCTGTCAGGGGTGGTGCAAGGTTAAAAAGAAGGTGTGGTGCTTAAACAGAAAGGCTGCTGTTCTATGGCACCTGTGTAAATAGGTGAGTGGTCAGGAGGTCGACATGTTTCAGCCCCTTGGGTGCCCAATCGGGTCGGAAGACTTTCTTCAGGACCGGGTGCGCAGGGGGGAAATACTCTGCTCCATGAGCTTAATAAACGCAAGAATTTCCCTCATAAATTACTAGTAAAATCTGCTTTTTATGGCAAGAACGGAGGCTCATATTATGCTGTTTAAAGCATATTAACTACTACAGAAGATGCAGTAATAACAGGTTCACAATAAACATTGCAGAAGTTTGTATCATTAGCCCAATTAGCAGATCTCAAAATGTCCTCTAACTGAGAATCCACCCAAAAGGCTTGGGAAGCATTTATCGAAAATAAATGAGTTGTTGGGTATGAGAGGACGTTCTGAGATGTACTGTTATCTGTTTCTAAGCCTTAAGGCAGTTACCCACACATAAATTGGGTTAGTTTTAGTACCTTTCCTAATGTTGAAAAGAATACCTGTGGGAGTGAAATGTTGAGATGAAATGTCTAAAGCTTTTATATCGGCTGGTAAGTGTTCTACATGAATGTAAAGTTTGTGAAGAAGGCAAAATTCCCAGAACATTTTTGTTAGATCTGCAAGGGGTTTTGATTTGGTGCCGCTCAGGTGTTTTATTAAATGGACCACTGAAAGATTGCCCTTCGGAAGCAGGATGGAACATTGAAATCTGTTTGTTGCAAAACTCTTTATTGCAAAAGATCCAGCCAGCATCTCTAAACAATTGGTGTACAACGAGGACTCCTGTAGAGACCAAGTACCTCCAGTCGATATTTGACCACACCGGGTGACCCAACCTGTCAGGTTTGCATCAGATTCAAGTATAAGATCTGGGGCCAAAGTTAATATGGTTCTCCCATTCCAGGCATCTAAATTGTCTTTTCACCATTGAAGCTCTAGTCTGGACTCCTGATCTAAAAGAATGGAGTCGGAATAAGCAAGACCAATGAAGAAATGGTAAATGTTTAGTCTCTGGAGAGCACGATAATGCAACAGTCCTGGAAATTTGGCCTGAATGGATGAGTAAAGCAGTCTGAAAATCCTTGCAAGAGATCTGAGGGAGATGAATGTGCAACTCAAAGTGTAAAGAAGTTATAATTTTATTGCATGAACTATGGTTTGTGGTAAGTGAAGAACTGTGTGAATAGAATTTATAAGGAAACCGAGAAATTCAACATATTGGGCCCGAACTAGGACTGACTTCTGTTTGTAGATGAGGAAATCTAGATCTGAAAGGAGAGAGAATAAAACGAGTCAAAATTCTATGTAGCGTTAATGAGGAATTTAAAGTAAGGGGTTCAATATCTGAAGTCTATAAGGATGGCACCTTACCGTAGGAGCACACAGCAACAAATAGCCAAGGGAGAGGTGGCGTAGCAGAGCCGGATGCACCTACGAGGGGTGTTCCGGGATGCTAGTGCTCTGCAGGCTGTTTAGAAGTGAGGTAGAACACTTCGAATAGGTAGAGGTAGATGCAGAATGCATCAACAGCAAATCTGAGGCCAATTTGTGGTGTACCAAAAACAATGGCGGGCATGACCACTGGAGAGGGGAGGAGTAGAGAGACGTGCAAGAGTGTGCCGAGGGGAGAAAATAAATGAGATTCGAACAAAATGAGGTACTACAAATAAACAAATAAAATACCTAAACTAAGACCAAAGGACTTTGTAAATATAAGTATACTTATCTTGATAGCGAGCAGCAAGAAAAGGGGGCTGCTTTTGCTCAAGTTAGGTATAATAGACTGTTCCTCATTACTGATTGGTACGTTGTACTCTGCTGTTCTTTGTTCCCATTGGCCTGTGGTTCTTGGGCCTCATGGGATGTGTAATGTTTTTCATTCTTGACTGCTGCTATATAATAAAGCAAGTTAAGAAATAGCATAAAATGAGCCTATAGTCCTGCCATGAAATTGATAAATTGTGTTCCATGTGCCACAATATGGCAATCAATCGACGACTACTAATCCTGAATAACTACTACATTTTGTTGCCATGGCCAAAGCCCCAACTACTCAGAGACAGGAAGTGAGGAAAGTGGCACAGCAGTACAACCCTGGCCTGCGTGTACCCAGTCCATATACTGCTAGCACGTAAACAGTCAAGGAATACCATCATGTGAACAACAATGCCTGTCCCTGCTACCACCCTTCCCATAATCCACACCCACATGCCAGACTTGCTCACACTCATCGAAACTGGAGAATGATGGAAAGGAGGTCAGAGTAGAGGGCATGTGTGATGCTTCCATCCATGTACTTAATCACTCACTTGCCATGCATAAGGGCACTAAGCTGTCCATCTATTGTTCCAACCACTGACTCATGCTCACGTTCACCCACTCACCATTTACAATATTATAGAGACAAACGTGACAATCAATGAAGACACACTTCTACTAATTTAATAGTCAGAACTACTGGCTTAGGTAATACTTAATTGCTCTGCACTTGAACTGTAAAGAATGCTATTGACTGGGTTCGAAAAAGAATCTACGTTTCCAGACTAAATTAATTCTATTTATGTTCATAAAACTAACATTTATTTTGATAACTATTCAATACAATCTATTAGGTGACATTTGAGCAATTACATTATTTTTGTTTGGTTTGTAGTGTGTTTTCCGCCATTGTATTTGCTGCCATGAGTGTTGGACAGGCCAGTGTACTTGCACCAGACTTTAGCAAAGCAAAACTTGCTGTTCGAAGAATCGCCAAACTTTTGGATCGGAAACCTCAAATAGACAGCTATAGTGAAGAGGGAAAAGTACTGGTGAGTTGTCTTGTGTTACACTATATTAAATTATAAACTGGTGAATTGTTAAAACACTACTTCATGCTTCTGTTTTATGAGCAATGTTGTGAAATGTATTTTTGCATTTTATGTACTACTCATTTACCTATGAAGGGGGGAGGGTGTCTTCTGTTCATGGGCGTCAATTCACCAAAATGCCTGAGTGAGCAGTAGTGACATCACACCGCATTTGATGTTTACTTTGACTCACACACACACACACACACACACACACACTTAAACATACACATTCACAAACTTTCTCTCATATAAACTCACTCACCTACAAGTATGCATACAAGATACATTTAAAAGCACATTTTACTTACCATAACCGTCAGATATGGTCAAATCAAATTCAAATTCAAATTCAAAAGCTTTATTTGGTTTCTAAGCATAAAACCATAAAAGTACACAATAAAAACATTGCAATCGATAAATAGATAATCCAACGTTTATATGTGCACACACCTTCCCCAGGCAGACACCCCGTAACAATTGTGGTGTGACAACATGGAAACCATCTCCTAGGGCTGACCAGGGCATGTATAGCAGTCCAAAAATTATTACTATTCATACAGCTTCAGGTTCCGCCCAGTATTCATTCAATACGATTGATAAAATGTGCATTATACAATCAAACAAGAAGGTAATACGAAGTTTTGTAAGTTAGGACTTCCAGGTGTACTAGATTTTTTCTTCTTCCTAGGGCCGTTGTAATAAACGCTTTGACAGATAAACAAATATACATGTTTTCCAGAGCACATTATAATTAAAAGCATACTGGTAGTAAAATATTTGGCAGTTTTTTTAAAAGTGGAATTAAAAAACATTCTCTAAGGTCCTTGTAAAAACTTCAGAATAAGATAAAGTGCATAGTGCTTTGTCTTGTGCTGCCATCGCAAGGACATTTTGGAGATTATTAGTCCATGCCACAATTTTTGGAAATGCAAACCTAAAATGTAGTATTCCTAGTCGTAATCTGGTAAGATAGAACCTATGTTGGCTGTTCTTAACAATTGTCAAGTAATTTGACTGACCCTCATGTACGTGATGTAACAAGTATCTATCTACTGTGGATATTTTGCTCTCATTAATGTCTCTCTCTTTTACCCTCTGTCCCCTGAGTTAGTCATGGCATCTGTTTTGGAGTAAGTAAGGACCTTAACTGTGTCATTGGCTCCAATACACAGGGTCCATTTTTCTTAGATGGCTGTCCATATAGGACAACCATGTTATTTTCTCCCAGGCATCTAGCCTGAGGTAATCTAAAATGATTGCCTTTGTAAACTGTGTCCCTATTTTACTTATATTGTGCCACAGAATAATGGGTCTCATGTATAGGTTGTCCTTTAAAAAAGGATCAGCCACTTCCTTATGTGTTATATACATTGAGCTTGTTTTTGAGACGGCTAATAATCAAGTCAGAAACAAGTTCTCTAATGTATGCAATTCGTCACAATTTGTATACCCCCAGAGGGCAGCGCCATAGCCAGCGCTTGGGAGAAATTTGCTTTTATACAACATCAGTATTTCCCAGATAGTTTTTTGGCCTGTTTTACTGGCAAACCTAAAGATAGTTGTTATCACTCTTGAAAATGTCATTTTGGATATATTTAATTGGCTTTTCCGGGACCCTGTTGCAGTGAACTGAATTCCCAGGTATGTGACAATTTGTGTCTCCACTAGCCTCTCCCCCTTTAAATGATGTATCCTCTTTTTTGCTCTTCCTTTTCCAGCTACCATAGCAACAGTTTTCTTTAAATTTTCTTTCATGCCTTTGTTATCCATAAATTTAACAAAGTTATCTATCAGGAGCTGCAGCCTATTGGCTGTTCTAGGAAAAAGGACTGCATTGTCCGCAAATAATATGATGGGGAGATGACGAGATCCGACCATGGGGGCCTCAGCTCAGTTTTTAGTAGACATTCGTCCACCCGATTTATGTAGAGTGAGAAGAGCAAGGGAGAAAGGACACAGTCCTGTCTAATACCTTGGACGACCTAAATCTTTCTGTGCATTCCTTCTTTGGTCCATATTGCACCTGCGCAATAATGTAAGAGTACCATTGGGACAGTTAGTTGATTATACCTAGAGTGTCTCCAATATCTGCAAGTGTTTCCCATAATTTATTATGATTTACCAGACCAAACACACTGCTCATATCTGCAGTCCCACCCTTGCTACTATATTTTTATTGATTAACAGATGTTAACAAATTGTTCTATTGTTCCAATATCGCTCCTGAACCCATATTGTGTCAGTGAGTATGTGTTTTTACCTACCCAGGAGGATTCTGCCCATTAATTTAGCCCTTGAGTCCAAGCGGTATATTGGGCTATAACATTTCGGATGCCCTCTGTTACCATTTATAAATATTGGGACTATTGTTCTTTCTGTCCAGGAGACAGGGAGGAAACCCTTTACTGTAGAATTGCATACTTGGGTCAGCATCGGGGCCTATAAAGTAACATGTGCTTTAAAAGTATCTATTGGAACGCCGTCCGGGCCTGCGGCCTTTCCAATTGGTGCTTTGTTTAGGGCATTAATTACATCTTCTAGGGTTATGTCAGGGATATCAACAGCATCAATTTGGTATAAATGTGTGGTTGTCAATTTTAAAGCACAATTTCTCGGAATAAAAATAGTGTTAAAATGTTTATCCAATCCCCCTGTTGGACAAATGCCTCAATCCTTGGTTCTCATCTCTTTTTTAGGAATGGCTGCTTAATATTTTCCAGAAAAGGGATTTATCCTTTCGGTTGGCAGCCTGCAACAGGTCATCCCCAATTTTTTTTTCAACTATCCTTTCCTCTCTTCTAAGGCAGATCTATACATTACTTTTGGTCTGAGGATTTTTTCCGTGTCTCTCAGAGAATCCCTTAAGTTTTCCTTAATTTTCTGTTTATCGAGGAATGTTCTGTATTAAACCATCTCCTCTTTCTGTTTCTTTTCCCTCTGGATGGGCATCCACGTTTCTAACCATGATTTTACAGAAGGCTTCTATAATACACAGCAGGGAGGACTTTAAGTCTGTACTTATTATAAAAATCTCTAAGATTTTCTGCCATGAATTCCCCGTTGTTGTTATGTAATCTTTGTTTGCCCATCTTAAAGTAATACCATTTCTGCCCTGTATTTCAATTTGATTCATAGTGTGTGGACCAATTGGCCAAAGATATTTAAATTAAGGACAAATGTCAAGATAGCAAGGTCACTAGGAGCACTCGGGGTCATGTTGGAGGATTCTATTAAGCTTTGCCCATTTCTGTCACAAAAATGTGGTCAGTGACAGAGCTTCTGCCATTCCCATAATATGTTGGTACTGAAATTTGGTCTTCACTAATGCATTGTTCCTGAAAATCCAAGCTATATTAAAAATCATTTAATTTGGGGCGTGCCCAAGCCGTTCAACATGGTGGACGTGCTTTAGACAGTCTCCTGTTAGCCCTTATTTATCCAGCGATTATCCTGCCGTCTTGTCGGCTTTCTTATGCCATATTTTATAGGCAGTGATCTGCTGGCCGTGTGGCACCTAGAAACCTAATTGAGACCTGCCTTGCTGGTCTGGCGGTTCCCAGATCCCTGCAGTGATCTGTGGCCTGGCAGTCCTCGCACTGGTGTGGTGGGTGTCGCTGGACAGGCCTCGACTGGTTGCCATGGGGGCTGCTCCCTGTGCCACGCCTTGTAGGTGGAGAGGTGGAGCTTCTTTACCTGCTGCATAGAAATTCAGCGGTATTATCCAGCCGTGGCAGATGCTCCTGCATTCGTCTATCCTGGGTGCATGCTTAGGGAGTCGGTGACTACAGCGGACAGTGCAGTTTGTCCTTTTCTCCTGCGGGGTTGCGATGCTAGTCGGACTCGACAACCATATCGGCCCATAGCACCTCCTAGACCCACCTTGGCATGCTGCCTGCCTCATTGGACTGAAGATTCCCCATAGCAGGGTGACTACGTGGCATAAGAGACCCACCTGCTGGCGGTGTTTGCTGAACCGTGAGGGTTGAGGTTGGGTGCCCCATTGGGCGAGCTGGTGCACTCGCGGCCTGACCCAATGAAGTTGGGCTCCTCAAACTGAGGTGCTGCCGCCATCCGGAGCTTTTGGGTGACCTGCGAGGGCACCTGGATCTGACTCGGCGGCCGTTACGATCTGCCGCGTGTTGCCTTCCGGCCTGGGGGTCCTGCCCTATATGTCTCTCACTCCATTGCTGCCGTTGGGCCTGCTGACGCAGTGCACCGTGACTGACCCTACCCCTACCTTCCTCACCCTTTGTGTTGTGGTGTGCCGGTATTGGTGGGATTAGCTGAAATTGCTGCGTGGAGTTATGTCTGCGTGGTGGGGCCTGGGCCTTGATATTGGCCTGAAGCTACTGGGACATCATAGCCTGGGATATATGTAGTCAGCGCCTTGGCACCCTACTGAACTGAGATTTCAATGTAGACATACTGCCTGGCCGGGGCCCTAGCATTGGTGGCTTTCTCCCCTTGTATCCCAGGGAAACCCACCTCCTTTGATCCTGCCATCGTACCCCTCTTTGGTCCTGTTCTCCTATTCTCTGTTGGACGGGTGTGGTTTGACACATAGGGCGGTACCACGACATGTCTAAGGATAGAAGTTCTGGTTCTTTGGCCCAACAGAGCACTTTGGACAAGTTTACGGGCATGACTGCTCAGCCCCCTGTGCTGGGCGACCCACAGGCAATTATGCCGGACAACGCCGCTTCATTGCCGCTATCATGCAGACCCGTGACATGCTCTAAGCTAAGAGGGAGGTGGTGGGTCCTGATGTGATGCTTCTCAGACAAGACATCTGCAATACCGTACCGCATATCACTGAGACGAGTCCCGGATATCCACAGCGGAGGATTTGAACACGAAACTCCAGAAGAAGATCTCAGCCTTAGAATCCTTCGCCAAGTGGCTGGCGACACAGGTGGAGGTCACTGAGGAACGCACCCGCCGCAATAATCTACACTTTGTTGGCTTTCCTGAGGGGTGCGAAGGCAGAGGTGTGGCTGACTTTCTGGCCAAATGGCTGGCAGACTGGCTTTCTCCGGGTCATCGGTCTTCCTGCTTTGTCATTGAACGCGCATATCAAGCCCTGATACAGAAGCCGCCACCGAGCGCAAGACCCAGACCAGTGATTGCACGATTCCTTAACTTTAAGGACAGAGGCATCATTATACAGCAGGCCAGACTCGAAGACCCCCTGCTGTTTGCTTCGCAAAAGATTATGATATTCCCGTATTACACCAGATTAGTGCAGCAGCGCCGTCAGCCCTTTACCAAGGCGTAAGCCAGACTGAGGCATCTCAAGGTCCAATACTCCTTGTTCTTCCTAGCCAGGCTATGGATATCGTATAAAGAGCAGACATACTTTTTCGACTCCCCTGAAGAGGTCTTTGCATGGACCGATGAACGTCTCAAACTCCGATCACACACTCCGCCCAGACTCGACACTGACTCCTCCTCTGGCGGGCCGAACCAGGAGCGGTCTCAGGTCCAGGCGAACAGTGCCGGCAATCTTTATCAAAGAAACAATCTCAATCTCGCAATAAATCACATGTACGACCCTCACTGTCTCACATAGGAAAGCTTCTGCACTCCTCCGCTCTGCGCATGAGCGATCTAGATTTAGTGATTGATGGCCAAGTTTAGCCCTCTTGAGGCTAAGGTGTTCATGGGAGAATTGGGGGAACACAAGATTGTGAAAATCTATTGCACACTTGTCATTAATAGTCATACAACACTTTCCAACACACTGGAGGCCTGGCAGGCTGACCTGGGCCCATTGGACTACGAAGACTGGACTGAGGCGCTTGCGTCCCCATGCGGTGCTGCCATCGCAACACAACTCCGATATAAACAAGACATCGGCTCTGGCAGGCTGGACTTATTGCCTCTCCGCTTTGTTTGAGGTGCTGTGCTGCCAACTGTACTTTCTTCCACACAGTAAGGTCATGTATTTCTTCTTTCAGAGTTTTGGCATGGTGTTATTCCATGTCTGATTTCTGCATGGGGCTGGAGATATCTATTTTTGCTGCTCGGGGCTGTCCTCAGAAACATCCAAAGATATGGAAAAGATGGGGCGACTTCCGAGGAATTTACTTAGAGCCTATTCCTGATCCAACAACAGAGTGATTTGAACATAGTTGCTATATGAGGCTTTACAGACGGTGGTAATGTGGACTTTGCAGTTATAGATGGACTTCTATGCTTTATACTTATTGCAGATTAATAGCACTTCTGTTATTTTTTATTATGACAAGTTGTTATGCACATGATCGTCCATTGTATAACCTGATAAAATATGTCGACATCAGTATTTGTATTATGTACCTATTGCTGTTTTGGAGCAACACCCTGTTGGGTGTCTTCAGGCTGTTGCCAATAACATTTTGTTGTGAAAAAAAATCATTTAATGTAATGCTTCTCCATATGGGTTGTGTGAAAAATGCAACATGCCTTCCCCATTTGTTTTAATATAACCACATCTTTGAAATCTCCCCATAAAGCATTGACTCCGATGATAATCTCCTAGCTGTAATAAAATATTCTCATCCTTAATATGAGTTAGGACCAATTCAATCTCCCTACTTAAATCCATTATAACAATTCCTTTGCTTTATCCCCAAAATGATTATAGAAATTAATTATAACCAGATTAGCCTTTTCTTATGTTGTTAAATGGATATATTGAAAATAGGGGGAGGACAGGTAGGTCCTCAATACTTTTAATGAAACAGTGATAAATATCAACACTGCCAGGCCTCCCTTAGCCCACCCTCCCTCTGAAGGGGTTGCTGGGGTTAAAAGTGGGATGAAGCCCTCCACAAAAAGTCATCTGTTGCCCATGTCTCTTGTAGGCAAACTAATTGTGTTTGACTGATGACCTCCAACCACGCTGGGTCTGTTTGTTTGTTCTTTATTCCCACAATGTTCCAAGTCCTAATTACAAGATTGAAGTTTCCTGACTTTGGGCAGGTTGAAATACCCGGGTCAGAGTTCTATGTTTCATGTTCTATATTATGTACATCAATGGGCACGGTAGCGAGCTCAGTCTTTGGGCAGGTTGATATACCCGGGTTAGAGTTCTGTAATACATGGTCTACCTGATATACATTGATGGTTTTCCTTGGGAAAGTTGAAATACCTAGATCGGAGTTCTGTATTTCGAGATCTACATGATGTACATTATTATCTTCCCTCCCCCAACTGTTGTCAATCCTGATCATCATAGTACATAAGGGATAGGAAGCGGTTCATTGTTGGGATTGTTATCTGTGACCTGTGGGTGAGTTTAGTTTGTTGTCGGGTAACATTCTGCCCAGCTGATAAAGCTGTATGCATAGGAGTATCAGTCATTCCAATAAACATTTCTGACCTGTAGAAAATCCCTCCGAATATTCCACTAATGTTCTTAGCACCGTGTCTACATTCCAGGCCAGAGAGGAGGGTTCTTACCCGAAGGGGGGTGCGCAATTACACCACGATGTAGTCACCTTCACTAGTTTTCTTTGAAGAACCTATCCACCCAACTCATCTTACCATTATGATTTCTTGGGCTAGACAGTTTGTGCTCCACGATTGTTTAGCCAACCAGTGTATCACCTTATTTTTAATCTCAAACCAGCTTTCCGTTGCATTGGGCATTAAGATGGGTACATTTCTCAATACGATTACAAATGGCATTGCTTCCGTTGAGAGATGTAAATATATCTGGGGCTATGTGTCTTGGTATAGGTGGTAGTCATCGTTTGCACTCAAAAAAGGCAGTTGCTGGAAAGAAGCAGTGTCTGAGGTTATAATTGCCACAGGGTTAGTTTGAGCAGCTTCCCTTATAATGGACTGCCCAGAGAGTAACTTTGCGTGATCTAGTATTTCCTTTAAGGTTACCTCAAGTATAGAAATCCCAGATTGTATGTCCTCCAATTCTTTCTTAAATGATTCCTCTAGTGTTGTCAGTCTATTGTATACATTCTTTAGTGAGCAGTTTGCTGCTTTAGTAGAAACAGCTCTAGCAAAAGAAATCCCATGCCTGGACTGTGATACAGACATACCATAGGCTGCAACCACAACCTTATTTGCTAGATAATTTTCCTCATCAGAAAAAGCACTTCTTCAAGCTCCTAGGGCTTGGGTCATATCCATCTAAGGACCTAACCCTGAAATGGAAATACCCATGACAATCAAAGGAATGCCGTCTATTGGGGTAGGGGATGAGTCCTTACTGCATCTAATATGTAATTGCCAAGTCCTAGCGGAAACACACAAAACAATCCTTTGGGAGGTGTTCAGGAAGGAACAAGTAAGAACTTGTAGAGCAGCAGTGATTCATTGTCTCGGAGGCTCATCAATCCCAATGTCCCGCAGTGCCATAAACGTTTTGAAAAATGCGGCAAAAGAACTGGTCAAAATAGAATCTGCTAACCAACTCAAGAAGTTTCAGAACATTAAGCCCCAAAACCCCTCTACTGCACTGCTTACACATTTTAAATACTTTTTAAACTATCGCTCCTTGCTTTTCGACAAATTTTTCTATGTCCTTTTCAATTTTTTTCAAATCAAAAATGTATATCTTATGCACGTTGTATCCATGTTGGTTTTTTCCATCCTTTTATGATTTTTTTTAATCAAATCAAATAAAAGTATATTTGACTTGACTTGACTCAGTAGATTTTAACAAGTTATCTTTAGTATTTGGTCTAGGTGTCTTTGTATTGACTGTATTTCCTTTACCTCCTGTGATTACCTTCCTTTTTTTTTAGTTTTTAGGGGGTAGGTATGCCAGCTGGCAAATTTTCTTTTCTGGGGAGGGGAGATAGCTCCCCGAGCAGGAAATCCTCGCTAATCGTCAGGGAATTATTTAAAAACAGATGGTGTCGGGGCGTGGCTAACGGCCAGAGAAGATAGCCGCTTGCTAAGGAAGCTCCGGAGACGAGGTGCCCTTCCCTATAAATCCGACCATCTATCCTGCTAATTAACGGGAGGCTGGAACACCCGTACAAGTCCATGACCGAGCGGCGCTGAATGCCACGGTCCCGGTACCAATCCGACACAGATAACCAGGGACGAACGCGACCAAAGACTGGCGGCCTACTTCCGCGGCGGAAGCCGGGGCCTCAAGTGATTCGGCTGCCCTGAAGAGCTCCAAGAAAAGGGAGGCAGCAGTGACCTTGACGGGGCGGTAAGGGGCCCATATCCGAAGAGAAGCAAGCCGGTTCCCAATATTCCTAGGGCTCCATAGAGACGCTACGGTAGGAGCACAACCAGGGGGCCAGAGAGCTTGATGCGTGAGACGGGGAGGCCTGGCAGCGTAAAAGACCTGCTGTCCCTATAACTATCGGGAGGCTGAGGCTCCAGTACCTGTCCGTGACCAAGTGGCGCTGAATGCGGCAGGTCACGGCACGGCTGTATTGAAGATCACTGAGAACGCCTGCAACCTCAGACTGGCGGCCTACTTTAGCAGCGGAAGCCGGGGCCTCAAGTGATTTTCCTGCCCGGACGGGCTCCATGAACAGTGCAGCAGCAGAGGCCCATTTCCGAGCGGGAGCGAATCAACACGCAACACTCCTGGGGCTCCGAGGGGACGCCGCGGTGGGGGCACAGCCAAGGGGGCTACTGTGAGAGACAGAGAGGCACAGTAATACCTGAGATCAGGGCCAGGAGATATGGCGCACGCCGGGAAACTTTCACATAGAGGCGCACGGAGAGTCTGGGACCCAACTGGGCTGTCCCGGTCCAAATTGCCGACGCGAACTACCGGGGGCCAAACACATGAACGTTGAACTACGGAGTGAGCACTATTAACTGTGTTGAGACGGGGCACCGTGGTATGCAGAAAGTCCCCCGTCTGATGTAAGTGCCCCACCCCGTGTGCTGCCCCGGAGAGAGGATTCTTTGCCTCTGTTGAAGGACACCAACCCCTCAGGGAGGAAGACCTACATTCACGCTGGTAGACGTCCTGGGACACGGAGGAACACGGGCACACCTTCTCGTACCCCCCCTTGTGTGGACATCATACTGAAGACCCGGAGTGAAGCGGAGGGACACGCGGGGAAAACCGGAGCGAGTTTGGGGTCCCCTGGTCAATTATAATAGTACCAATACGGTCCCTGCTGCCCACTCGGAGTGCCATCATGTGGGGCAGAGGCCCCAGAAACCTAACGACACAAGCTAAATTGGACAAATATGCATATAATAAGGACTTTCCCCCATTGCAGGAGGGGAGAACCTCATCGAGTGGAGCGCAAGGTGATGGTGCTGCCAAAAAAGTAACATTGGAGGACATAATGGTGGCATTGGCTAACGTACAGACCACAGTGGGCTCCATTTCCGCAGATGTCTCGCTACTTCGTGCTGACTTCCAGAAAATCTCCACCAGAGTTACGGAGGTTGAGCATACCACAAAGTCTCTAGCGTGCGACACAGCAGTGTTGAAGAAAACAGTTTCACGACTTGAATCAGAAAACAAAATACTGGCCGAGAAGCTGGATGATCAGGAAGGGCGCTCTCGCAGGAATAACGTTCAAATTTTAGGCATTCTGGAGAGTGAAGGCACCCAGGATATGGACCTATTTGTAGAAGAATTGATAAAAACTAGGCTGCAGCCTAAAGGACTTTCCACATTCTTTTCGGTGGAATGGGCGCATAGGGTCCCAGGAGGAAAGGCCAAGCCGGGGGCGCCCCCAAGGCCGGTGCTCACGCGCCTATACAATTTCAGAGACAGAGATGTTATTCTCCAAACGGCGCGAGTCTCCCCACAAATCCGCATCCAGAACTCCTCAATCTCTTTCTTCCCTGACTACACGGCAGCGGTATCTAAACGACGTCGCAGCTTTCTGGAGGTCAAAAAGGCCTTACGAGCACGTGAGGTACCATACTCGATGTTGTTCCCAGCAAGACTGAGGGTAGTGGCAGAGGGGAAGACTTGGTTCTTCGTGAAACCTGAGGAGGCGTATGACTGGCTCGAAGGAGGAAAAAGGACGGAACCCGTCGTGGAAATAGGGACCAGCGTCGACGGACCGACGAAACGGAGATGGGCAGCCCAGAACTCTTTTCACCTGATGAAGACAACTCACAAAAAACAGAAGCGGAAGACCCTGGCAATAAATGAACCGGACCGGTTTGGAACGCACTGTTACTGGTACACCTCAGGTATATCATGACATTTCTTATAAGCCGGCTCAGGACACTGAGCGGAAACGGGCCCGGCCGGAAAGGAGGGGTCACGCTCTCACTGGACTTCGTAACCCCTACACGCAAGTACTCTGTTGTGGGTTGGGATGGAGCACTCTGCTAAGTTGGGGTGGCGGGCAGTTCGAAGTCTGTCGGGCAGGGAGGCAGGGAGGGGGGTGGTATTGTGGGGCGGGGAAGTTAGAGGTTCTGGTTTTTTAGTTGTGGTTCATATCGGAATAGACCTCAAAGCATGGTACTCACTGCATGTTACCTCCTTACAGGACACGACAAGGTTACACTACCCGTTTACCACTCCACACAGTCATGGCGACGGACACAACTTGCGCTAGCGCCCGGGCGGAGGACCAGGTAGCCCCAGTTGCCCCGCTCACAGTGATCACGTGGAATGTCCATGGGTTAGATGATAGAAATAAAAGAGGGTTGGTGTTACGAGCCCTGAAATGCCAGGCCCCTACACTGGTACTCCTACAAGAGACTCACCTCATGGGAACGGTATGTAGAGCAATGGACAGGTGGGGGTTCAAAATGGTGGTGTATTCGGAGTTCTCCGCAGGGTCTAGAGGGACAGGAATTTTACTGCGAAAGAACTCCCCCTTTATAGTCAAGCAGATTAAACATGACGATCAGGGTAGGTTTGCAGCAATACATGGCCAATGGGAGGGCAGGCTTGTTAATGTGGTGTCGGTATATGTCGCCCCGGCGTTGCAGGCGGTGGCCCTTCCGGCCCTCAGTGATTTTCTGCTGTCTCTGCCATGTGGGGACCTCCTCATTGGTGGGGATTTTAACACCACGATGGACGTCACCATGGACAGACACCCGGTGAGGGTTGCAGCACCTGGAGTCTCCCGCCTGCGAAGCTTCGTGGAAGCACTCGGACTAGCGGATGTATGGAGACATAAACACCCGGTAGATAGACAATACACCTTCCACTCGGCAGTACACAGCAGTTTATCTAGACTAGACTATTTCCTGACACTTGAGTCCACCCTCTCCTGCATAGAGAGTATCACTATTGGACCGAGGGGTATCTCTGACCACTCCCCGGTGACTTTGACGCTCTCCTCCCACCATACCTCCCACAAACGACTCTACCCATCTATCCAGGTTATTTGCATGTTTCACAAATACGGAAGGAACTCCGTAGGACCACTAAGCATTTCTTTACCGAAAATGAGGCCTCGGTCAGCTCCCCAGCCGTACTGTGGGAGGCCTACAAGACAGTCCTTAGGGGTCAAGCTATTTCTTCCATTACAGGACACAAACACGCGAAACCCCGAGACCTCATAGCACTGGAACAGGAGCTGCTACAGCTGACATTACCCACACGGCCAACCCGACACCAGACTCAGCACACACTCTCCTGCTAAAGCAACAACAACACAAGGAACATCTTAGACAGGAAACGATAACTGCCATCGCAGCAACCAAACATAAACTCTACGATGTAGGAGATAAGGCCGGGAAGTTACTGGCCTGGCTGGACAGGAGGGACCGAGGGAGCCGAATGATAGCACAGTTGCGAACGGCCGATGGGCATCTCACTTCAGAACCAGGGGACATTGTGAAGGCCCTGGCTGAGCATTTCTGTGTGGTGTACGCTTCTTCCTCCGTGGCCACGGAGGAGGAGGCTGCAACCTTTTTGCGCAGGATAGAACTGCCTGGACTTGACCCGGAGGCCTCCGAAGAGCTTGAGGCAGATCTCACTGTTGAGGAAGTCGGAGCCGCAATTAAGTCCCTACAATCCGGCAAAGCGTTGGGTCCCAATGGAATCCCACTGGAACTCTATAAGCTAATGGCGCACGCCCTCTGCCCCCACTTACTCGCAATGTACAACGACAGTCTAGAGCAGGGAACACTCCCTTTAGATCAGAGAGTGGCCATAATTGTAGCTGTTCTGAAACCGGGGAAGCCCCCAACAGAATGCCTCTCATACTGCCCAATATCGCTGATCAAAGTTTTGGCCAAATTGATTGCGAATAGATTACAAGCACACCTTCCCAACCTAATTCACCCGGATCAGTCGGGCTTTATGCCGAATAGGAACACAGCACTCAATCTCAGACGCCTACATAGTGTACTGGTACGGAGACATGTCCTATCGGAGACATCAGCGGTCCTTTCTCCAGACGCAAAAATGGCCTTTGATATGGTAGAATGGCCATACCTTTTTGCAGTCCTTCCGCGCTTGGGTTTCGGCCCTAAATTCTGCGCTTGGATCCGACTCCTATACGCAGACCCGGTGGCTTGTGTGGCAGTAAACGGGAGACTTTCGGATATTATTACATTGACAAGAGGGACATGACAGGGCTGCCCTCTGTCGCCACTTCTTTTTGCATTGGTGTTGGAACCCCTAGCGGCGCAAATTCGTGAAACCCCTCTTCTACGTGGTATCAAATGGGCGGAGGGTTGGGAAGACCGTATATCCCTCTATGCAGACGACATTTTGGTGTACCTGACAGGCCCGGAGGACAACCTACCGGCCCTCTTCAAGATATGCGACGCGTTTAGAAAAGTATTGGGTTATACCATAAATTGGACTAAGTCAATTTTATACCCACTAAAGAGTCCGACACCACGACTCCCCCCTCACTGCCCACTGGCGGTGTCCCAAGACACGTTTAAATATCTAGGTATACACATAACAAGGGACCCCGCAACCTTCTTCGCTAAGAATTTGACGCCCCCACTGGAGCGACTACGCAGAGACGTGACACACTGGGGGTCGCTGCCCTTAACGCTGTTGGGGAAGGCTGCGCTATTTAAAATGATGGCCCTACCCCGATTTCTATACGCGCTGGAAAACACGCCACATCAGGTACCCTTGAAGTATTTCAGACAGATAGCAGCACAAGTATCCCCACTCCTCTGGGGAAACAAACCGGCACGAATGGCTCAGGTCAAGCTGCATCGCAGTTGGTACGATGGCGGCATAGCACTCCCTAACATACGCCTTTACTATTGGGCAACACACCTAAAAGTTATAAATCAATGTATACACGCCCCTCAGACCAACCCGGCATACAGGGCGGATAGGGCACAGCTGGGAACAGACAATATGCTAGCGGCCCTGTATAACAGACGGCGAGTACTGAAGCTGGAGGATCCAACGAAACACACTGTCACACTATGGTACACAGCCCAGGCGCAATTGGGGTGGAAGGAGGTCATGACCAAACTCACGCCCCTTTGGGACACGAAACAACTAGGGACCCTTAGAAACAGCAAGGGGTTTGACCACTGGGATAGCATTGGTATCTCCACTGTGGGCGACCTATGGGATAAAGGGACGGTCATCTCGTTTGAACAGCTTAGACTTCAATACGAGCTTGCGCCAACTGAGTCGTTCCGTTACATGCAAATCAGACACGCACTCCTAGCAGCTCTGCCCCAGACCGAGACTCTACCTGAGGCTTCCCCACTGGAAGATAGGCTTCTCACTGATTTTATGCCTAAGCATGCCATCTCCTTTGTATACCGCAAATTAATTAATAATATGTCAGACCCCACAGCAATCTTGAACGAGAGATGGACAGCAGATATTGGTGCCATGGATGAGGCAGACTGGCAGATGGCGCTCGCTTCACCTAGAGAGGTGGGAATCTCGGCCAGGCTCAGACTGGTGCAACTTAAAATCTTACATAGAGCCTACCTCACTAGAACTACACTTCACAGAATCGGTAAGGCGCAGCATCCATATTGCCTTAGGGGTTGCGGGAACGAGGGCTCTTTTTTCCACACACTCTGGGATTGCCCTCTACTAGCGGATTATTGGCGCAAGATACTACGTACAATATCCCAGACACTGCGTGTTTCACTGTTGCCCCAGCCGAGAAGATGCCTTCTCAATATTTGGGGGCCGAAAGACTTATCTCAATATTGGCAAACCTGGGCGACATTAGGCCTCATGGTGGCTAAGAGGAATGTGGCGCAAAAGTGGGGATCGGCTGAATCGCCCTCTTTGGAGGCTTGGTGCAGAGACATGGACATCCCCATGATTACGGAAAGGGCTGTTTATCTAAATAGGAAATGCCCCCGCAAGTGGACAAAACTCTGGAAAGACTGGAATACTTATACGGGAACATCTGTGACCCTATCCCTGAGTCAGACCATGAAAGCTCAGATGATGATTCTGTGGATGATTGAAGGGGCGGGGTGAGTGGGGTTCTACATGGTAGATAAAATGGCGACAAGGGGTGGAGCGGGGAAAAAAATTAGTCAATATCTCAAACATTTCCTACTGATTGTAACCTTAAATTTTAAACATTCCTACTGTCTTTCTGATTTGTGTTTTATAACAAATAAAAACATGTTAAAAAAAAAAAACAGATGGTGTCACAGTCTTTTCAATGATAGGAAGCTTCCCTGACTCCCTTGTGGTATCCTTCTCAACCACCTTGTCCATAGCATTATGTAAGGAGGATTTAGTTGTGGCCAGTCTTTGCTCCAGATAGTGATTTCACTATTCAATAGACTCATGGCATTCATCAAATAATTGATTTAGTGGAGGTAGTTGGTTTTAAAGCCCCTTTTCCAGATAGCGGTGGTAATTTATTGTTTACCGATTGTCTATGTCTTGCTATCTCCTAATTACTAGGTATAGAGGAAGCAAAACAAATTTAGGAAAGGTAGAAAGATAAAAGAAAGGAAATATACATGGACCTGTCTGTCCTTCTGACTCTTTTTGTTATTCCACTTCAGTACACAGCACCAAAGTCTGTAGCTCTGTCAGGACCAAAGGCATAAGACTAAGGAGTAGGGCCCAGCCCAGCCTTGTCAGACTGCAGACGTCCCACGCTGTAGGAGAGTGTTGTGAGTTTTGTAGGAGGGAAGCCCCTCCCTCTCCCAGGAGCAATGAAGACGGGGGGGGGACTGAGTCCCACCCCAGCTGTCAAGAGAAGCAGGTGAGAGTTGCGGGTCCGCAGAACCCATTTGATGTATCCCGCGCTACGGGAGAATGGGGAAAGTTTTGTAGGAGGGAGGCCCCTCCCTCTCCCAGGAGCAATGAGGCTGAGGGACTGAGTCCCACCCCAGCTGTCAGAAGCAGGTGAGAGTTGCTGGTCAGCAGAACCCATTTGATGTACGGTCATATTCCAGCTCACTATACTCCTTTTTATTTTACACTGCACTATTTGTGTAATGAAAAATTTACAGAAAACCAGAAGAACGGAGTACCAAACGACATTCATTAGGTTTATCTGCTACTGTGTTCTAGGCACTGATTTTGCCACCTCTGAGGCCAGGGTCACAAAGGCACTGCTACCAGTAGCAAAGAGCAAGACAGGGGTCCCAGCTGCAACCCCTGACGACCCCTAAATGGCGTCCATGCCTCTCCTCTGACACACTATCTACAGTAACAGAGTTAAGCGCCGTGGCAATTGAATTTAATTGATGATCCCTGTAAGGTCTTTTGTATTTAAAATCCACAACATAATAAATACAATTCTTAAATTTATATCCCAAATATATACTGTTTAACAGTGAATATAAGTGAACGTATTTCCTTTATTTTATTTGTTCCCGCCAATCCAGATGGTATCAGTAGTGGGACATCAATCAAAAACACATAAACACAAAATCTTCTCTCAATATATACAGTTCTTTTTCATTTTACCTCATGGATAACAAACAACCTGGGTTAGTCAGAAATATTAGAATTGAAGCAATCAGGTTAATTTCCATAGGCATATTCATTATCACATTTAGTAAAGACATCATGCCTCCCTCTCCACAGGGTAAATAAAACGTTTTTTTCTATTATACTCTTTACCTCCGGGAAGTTCTGTAACAACCACCATCCTGTTTAATTCCTTCTCTAGTAGTGCAAGCATCATAACTTCTATATTGAGTGTCTTCATACTTTCTCTATATCAGTCTTTCCAGGAAGACATCTTCTCGTATTGAACAAAAGGTTTGTATAGGATCTAAGTAACCAATTTAAGAACCAGACTGTTTGCAATGGATGGGGCTGATAGAGAAAATGTGTCTTTAATTCTTATCATGCAAAATAGCAGATCATCCATGGATAGTTGTGCAGGTGATGCACGCCAGAAGTAAAGTCCTAACAAGAAATGACCTTGCCACTCCTGCAAACCATGTGGGATACCCGCAGTTGTTGCTTAAGGAGGTGCAGACTAGGCCTGGGAAAAATTTAGATTACGCTGGAGTAATTGTGGAAATTTCGGTAATTCCAGGTCACTCTTTGACACGCAATTACCGATTGTTGGAAGGTGGTTTATTAGTAGGTGTCTATCTAGCGCTAGTAATAAGGCCGCAATCACAATATAAGTTCCAGTCAGGGTCTCAATATAATGTTCCCTTGCTCAGCCCTCGGGAGCTGGCTGCGAATAGGTAGGTTTAATTTAGGAGATAGACAATACATTGAATAAGTAAGACACCACACTATAAAAATCATGGACCAATTTATAAAAATAGGAAATATTTTTATGATTAACAGGACAACTCAATGACAAAAATCCAATTTAAATAACTGAAAATATGAATGTAACACTTTCTAGTGTTTAAAAGCCAAGAGCGCCAACTTGGGACATCTGGTCGCGATAGACAGGGACAAAGTCAAAGATTCATAATGACTGCAATGGTACACAGGTCTGATACATTGATCGGTTGGGCCAGGTCAAGCCTTTACCTTCTGACTTAGTAATATTTTTTGATGCATTTTCTCTTGATGTAGAACAGGTCTCCTTGGCGGACTGAGTTTGGTTCAAAAACGGCGGTTTGTTTCAGCTGGATGCCTCTGTCAATTCCTGGAATTCTCATCAACGACGAAGAGCTCTGGATCTTCAGCGGGACAAACCTCAATTTCAGGCTGGTTCGCTTTTCAACGTCGCCAGCTTGACTCTCGATGACGGGTCTGTCAAAGTATGGAGCTTTTTGGTCAAAATGCTCCTTAATGATCTCAAACTTCTGTAGATGCACCCAGATAGTACTTTTGGGTTCTTGATGTGTCACCAACACCAGCCTAAGTTCCAGAAGCTTTGAGTAGCTCCTTGGAGAGTTGGTACTACAGTTCCCATAATGCACCTGGCCAAATCCTTTAAAGTCCAGATGAAGGGTTAGCTGGCGTCTTCTTGGTAAAGATGATGCAGGTGGAGCTATTTAAACTTGTTGCTTTCAGGGAGTACACTCCTCGAACTTTCAGTGCAAGACTAAGTCCTTCTTTTGCTGTGATCCAAAGTGTGCAGGAGATGCAATCATTCAGAGTACAGTCCTCTTGGTGCAGGCCAGGGGTTCCAGCAGGACAGTCCTTTTCTTGTTTCTTCAGGCAGGGATATGAGTTGCAGGTCAGCTCTCCCATATTTATCCATGCTTCTGTGGTGACAGGTGGGGGGCACCCCGAACAATGGATGCCACCCTCCGCTATGACAACTTCCTCCAAAGTGTGGGATATTTGTGTCCCAGAAAGACCCCGGAGCTTAAGGTCTGGTAACCCAACACACTGCTAAATTCAATTACAGGGGCTCCCTTCTGGCTGGGGGTGCAGCTAGGGGTGGTGGGCCTGGCTCCTGTCCTAAATGTCTTTCCCTCTTTGAAGACCAGTATGGCTATCCAGCCCCCTTCCTGCCTTCTGCTCTGTAGCCTGTAGATCTCCTCCCACCCGATGTCTGTTTGTCTCCTTTCAGGTGGAGGTAGAGGTGGGAGGTGAATTCCGCTCCACTGGAGGAGCTTGCAAAGTATTTTTTACTCTGCGCTCCGCTTGGAATGCAGAGTTTGGGAAAAAACTCCACCATTCGCATAGTATTGTGAAGTTTACCAGCGCCGGCCCAGTGTGTCTGTCTGTCTGTGGGCTCTTACAAAGCATAGTCCTTATTTTATGTCTGATCAACACACTACGCCCATTTCCTATATAGTTTCAGGAATTAAATTTGACAAAAGTTGAGAACACTGTTTGTTCACAGTGAGTCAATTGCGTTTTATACTTTTCTCCCATGCTTAATTTTGTAATCTGTGTTCACTTTGCGCACTGCTGGGCTTGTTTTGGTCTTTTTTCGCAAAATTTGTGCTTGCTTTGTGTTTGTTGTGATAGGGAATTGCTCTTGTTTTCACTTTTGGATCTGGCACAGGAGTGTGGACCACCCAGTTCCGCCAAGGGTATGATTCAGGGCTGTCACTGCAGTGAGACAGGACAGAGCTGGTGGTCAGAGGGCTGGCTGCATAAGGCCAGTCCCTCACTTGTGACTGCACCGGGCCAGTTACTCACTCGTGAGGTTGTACCAGGCCAGTCCCTCACTCGTGGCTGCACCAGGCCAGTACCTCACTTCTGGCTGCACCAGGCCAGTCACTCACTCGTGAGGGACAGGTGACCTCAGAGGTACAGGCTGTGGTAATGAAAGAACAGCAAGGGCCCTCCAGGGGCTACCACAGTGGAAGCACAGATCACACAACTGGAGCAGCAAGATAGATGAGGTAAGGTCAGAAAACAAGGGCATGAAAGCCTTGTTTATATAATTGTAGCAGCACATCGCACATGGAGCTGGAAAACTCAGCTGCTCTACCACCCCCATTTTGGTTACATTTATGTTACTCTATTCATATAGCATTATCCTGTCCCAGTCTATCCTGCTTGCACCTGGTGCAGAAGATGCCACAGTTCCAGCACAAGCACCTGCTCTCTTGAAACACACAGGCATTCGTTTGTGTCTGACTGAACACGACATGTACAGCACCCAACAATGCAGGACCAACAGCATCTGGCTGGTCAGCAAACACGGTGCCACCACTTGGCTGCTTTACACATCACTGATGCCCTAGGGTGGATCAAAGGGTGGCGAAGAGCCACTGCAGAGCGGGTCACACCTCGCGTCTAGAGCCTCTGTGAACGCTACGGCAGAGCAGAACTCAACAAAATTCCACATAATTATATGCAACCCCGCATAATTCAGCATTGTGTAACTCCACAAAGTCCATCCACCCCTACTTTCAGGACACTTCACACCTCATCAAGGTAGCTTGGTTCAGCCTGTCAAAGGCTGACCAATCAGGAAAGGCTACTCTAGAACTGGATTTAGGCACATTAGAGCAGAAAGTTCTATAACTTATTTTCTGCCATAGTTATTATTAGTCCAACCCTGGCTAGTTGTTTGGTTTATTCTATTCATTATGTAGATACTTTGAAGTATCACTTTAGCTCACTGCTGTCAGTAGTTAGACTTTATTTAAGTTTAATAAAGCCCTCCCATGTTAGCCTAAGGAGCTAATGGACTACAATGGGGAAAAACGAAATTGGAAGGTTTTCCCTCCCCATGGTATATAAAACATATTTTATCATTCCTGTGCTTATAGTTGCAAGGTACCCTCCCCCTGGGTCATGTAGGGGAGACCTTATGGGTGACTTATATGTAAAATAAATTAGTTTAAGAATTTGGAAGTACCTTTAATTCCAATATCGACTTTGCGTATAATTTTACTTTTAAAGCAGCCTGCAAATCAGGGTTAACTTTTAGAATGACGGCAGGCCACACAGCAGTGCACACTTAAGTTCATTAAATCTACTCAGAATCTAAACTTCCATGCCCTACCATACACTAGGGACTTACAAGTTGGTTGTGCTACTAATTCTAATAACACATGATCACCACATACATTTTAAAAAGAACACTGTCTATGGGCCTGGTTTGCAGAGCCAGGGCATAATCAGAAGCAGTAACCAGCAGTATCAGTAACAACAATGGGGGTGATAAGGGCAAACAGGATGATACCCTCACGCCGATAATCACGTGATTACTTGTGAAATTTAGAGTAATTTTGAGGAAAATAATCCTACCACAAGTTCACATTTAGTGAGCAAGAGCAGCCACCTATTTTCGCTATTCGTGCTCTGCTGCACTTAGCGCTGTTTCTGAGAGCACAATGCAGCCTTGTGTTCATTTTGACATTTGAAAGTGAGAGGGTGTTTTACAGTAAGAAATAGCACTGAATGCAGAATTACTCTTTTTGCATAATTCAAGCGTTATCTGGCGGAATTCTTTGGTAATTCTGTTTGATTATGCTACACAGAATTATGCAATTTACGCCCGCCCCTAGTGTGTGGTATTTCCCTAGCACAAACATAGCCACAAGTCAGTGGTGCCCTGCACAGGATCAAAGACAAACATAATATCAAAGAGTGGTATGAGAGGTAGCTGGGATGTGGACCGCTGATACATTGTGATGTAGTGTTCTTTGAAGAGGAGCATCTTAAATGTACAAATTGCAGAAGTGCTAGGACGGTCCTTGTTCCTTGTGGATACAAAAACGTTGTTTCACATTCTGAGAACTAAGGTTGAAAAGGCCTGCTTCCTTGTTTTGTCTTTCTCACACTTCAGAGTTTGCATACTTCAGTCTGATTGTGTAGTGTCAATGGTTGTGCTGGGAACTAACAGTGTTTGTGGGCTTCTCTGCATGATAAGCTGTGGTGCTGACCTTGATGGCTTTGTAAATGATGGAGATGCTTCTGAAGATGTGCAGGCCAGCAATGGAAGCCTATGGAATTCCATCAGGATGGTGGTGATGTGATCATATTTCTTAAGGCCCTGGATAAAATGTACTGAAGCATGAAGGATTCCCCTAAGGGGTGACAAAATAGAGTCTGGAAGGCTTTGGATCAAGGGGTTACCATCATCTAGAGCAGAGAGTACAAGGGCTAATGAAGCAGGTCTGAGGTTGTGTTCTAGAAGAGAGATCTGGTGTGCGAAAATGATTTTAAGACTCTGCATCCTGGGGTGCTGCTGTCCAGTGCAGATCATATGTGGTCTTACCACTAAACTTGTAGACATTGTCTCATCCCTGACTCCCATTTTTAACTTTCTTATAAAGCGATGTACTTGGTGTGGAAAATACAGCTATTACATAGAAAATTAAATGTCACCTGCTGTGGACTGCAGCATTTATTGTGCCACACACTAACTTGACAAGTCAAACATGACTTCAGTCTTCCAGTTTAGCTTAACAACAATATCTTGAATTCTGCTGCCCAGACTTGTCAAAATCACCCTTTTGACAGTTAGGATAATTTCATTTTACGTATTAAATAATTCACCCCTTAGACCACCTTGCTGCCCATAAGATAGTGTGGGACATGTGTGATATTAGAAATGGCAAGTTCTCCTACTGAATAGTACCACAACGGCATTGGCACTGGTCAGGCTGACACACAGGAAAAGCCAAAGTGTAGATTATATATGTTAATCTATAACTTTTAATGTGTGCCAGTGTTTTGAATGTGGCTTCTCACCAATAATGAGTTTAATAAGGATGAGATGCACACCTTTGTTTCGCGATCCATTTTAGAACCATATTAAACCAAATTATTCTGTTCAAACATTTACTGCATGCAAGACTTGCTCCGCGCTTCATCCCATTGCGCTGCAACATTACTAAACCACGAAGGAGCCAACATTGGCTGCACCAAGCTGCACAGCCACATCATAGCCTGAATCCAATGAATTAAATGTGTATAACTTTTCATCATTTTTCCTTTTTTCAACATTAATTTTAATCCTTCTCTTTTGCGTTCAATTCATTTTATTCAATCCATGTTTTACGTCATTGTTCAAAAACGTTCTGGAGCATAAGGTGGATTTCATGCCATGTTTTATTTTCACAATCCCAATGCATTTCGGGAATTAACAACCCTTCGTCAGGGGAATCTATAAGGGCAAACAAATACTTTCTTTAAGCCATATTATGTCAATTAAGCATTTCATCCACATTTTAAAAAACAATACACAACAATAACATGAACAATAAACCTGTAGATAAGGCGAGACATATGCACTAAACAATGACACTTATTAGCTACATGCAATCTTTTATACACAAACAGTGTTCATATATTTGGTATCCGAAAATAACTCCATTGTTGCGAAATAAATACACCCCTTTTCAGATCAGAAAGATATATATACAGAGTAGACGATCACTCTGGATGTGCACCTCCCACACCACAAAGAAAACACCTCAAACGATCACAGCCACTGGCTCACACCACAATGCCAATAACCACAAAACTCAATACATCACCTGATGCAAACACTGCCCACTTCTGGCCGGGGGAAGTCTTCACATAGCCGGCGATCAGTGCTCAGCAATCAGGGTTCAATCCGAGATAGACACGTCTGCCCTCACTCGGAATCAAAACTCCCAAACTTCCACCAGACCAGTGGAGGCTCCCACTTTTAATACAAATCCAAACATAACGAAGCTTCTAGCAAGCCTCGTCCTCTCGTTCTCATGAGAGCCCGTACCAGTCTGCTCCAAGGCCACGGCATCAGTTGATCAGGCCTTTGCTGTGGCTTAGAGATGGACCATGTACATTCCTCTGATAAGAACCGGTTTCCTCCAGTCAGAAAAGTGTCAAAAACAGGAAGAAAGCAAAACATGCCCTCTTCAGCTCTGCAGCTTCGTGCACGACAGAAAGGCCCAAAGCAAGATGGAATTGAAAAGCAAGATGACATGAGAGCCTGTCAAAGGCAATAGTCAGCACTGCCATAAAGCAAGGTAAAGTCAGAAAACAGAATTGTCAAAGCCAATAGTAAGAACTCATAATTCTCACAAATGCACAATACAATACACATTCCTGCACAACTTCACACCTTCAAATACACATCCCACACGCTCTGCTCTTGGCAAGACTGTTCCACTCCATAACAGCTCCCACTGAAAGACAGCAAGATTACAGAACAGTATAGAAGCAGGCAAATGCAGGACCATCCTACATTAAGGCTAGGGTAAAATAACACACTAAAATCAATTATAATGGTGGTAGTTGGAGGTCATCAAAGGGTGACAGACTACAAAAGTGTCTCTTTCACTACAACCAGCTACAGACTTTATTCAAAGACTTAATTTCAGATTTAAAAAAGATATATAAGTTACTGGTGGAGGTGCACAGTCAAAATATCGATTCCTAATTATCGACTTACATTAATATTGCGTTGAAAATATCGAAGGTGAAGAATATCGAGGTCAAGAACATCGTTGGACAGAATATCGAACCTAAGGTAAGTAATATCGATTTTTTTTAGATCGATGTAAGTAGTATTTTATTCATTTATGAATTTTGAATAGTATGTTTATTTATTTAGCTGTTTAATTTTTTTTGTATTCATTTAGATAATGTAGTAAATAATTAATTTAAAAAATATTAAAGGTATATTTAATTTTTTTAATTTATTAAACATAATTCTTTACTTTTTATTTATGTTTTTGTTTTATGTTTGTAATTGTATTTGTAATTTATAAAAAAAATTATTAATTTATAAATTATTAAAATAATTATTACAACTTATTGCTCAGTATGTATATATTATATATTCTCTGTATATGTTTAATTAATGTATTATCATATATGTATTATTTATTAATTTTAAACATTATTAGATATTTTTAATTATGTTTATTTCATTTATTAGTGTTATTTACTTTATTTTACATTTATATTTTTACAGAAAAAAAACGATATTTTTAACATCGATATTTTTAACATCTATATTTTTTTCTCGATATTTTTGTACTTACCATGTTGTAGATAGGATGTCTTTATTCTTGCCTTTGATATTTCTGCATCGATATTCCTGTAGGTCGATATTTACTAGGTCAATATTTTGTCAGTGATCCACTGGTGAATTCTTATTTTTAATAAATAAATTGGCAATGTCCATTTTAGAAAGTTACTTTTGCCCTGCCTAAAGCTGCTGGAGGCTAATTAGCATTAGCTCTCAACCCACTGGTCAGCCTGATCTTGGCCTGAATGAGGTGTGAAAGAGGTGTGAAAAATTAGTCCTAGAGCAAGGAAAATATTTTGGGAGTGGGGAGACGTATTCTTCCCCTGGCTCTAAGGTTGGCCCATGAACTTAATTAACACCTAAGGGGCTTTTGTCCCCATAGTCAGAGTGGGCACACAGGCTATTTATTTATTTATTTATTTATTTTTGGGATTTGTAAAGTGTGTAGCTGCCTCAGCAACGGGGCATCCCAGCGCTATGAGAAACCCCAAGAAACCCGGGCCGATCAGTAAACGACAACAGATTAGACTACTTACAGGGAAAGAGCCAGGTCTTTAAGGCTTTACGAAATGCCAAATGATTCGGCATTACTCTTGTGGTGAGAGGGAGTGTATTCCAAAGTTTTGCAGTCAAATAACGGAAGGAACGACCACCGGTCCTCGCTCTCCAGACGCGTGGGACACGGCTCAATGCAAGGTCAGCAGATCGAAGCAGGCGACCCGGCAAATGGTACTCCAGTAAGTGGATTAGCCATGGAGGGGCCTGTCGTGACAAAATCTTGTGGGAGTAACAAAGTGCCTTAAACTCAATACGCAATCAACTGGCAGCCAATGGAGCCTAGGAAGCACATGGGCAACCGAGTGAGATCTAGGCAACAAAAAGCCGAGCCGCCGCATTCTGAGCCCTCTGAAGGCGTTTAATGCTCGCTTTATTGGCGCCCAGGTAAAGACAGTTGGCGTAGTCCAATCTGGACACGATAGACGCCTGGATGATAGTCTGTCGCACCTTAGGGGGAAAGAAACCGAGCAGTGGCCTGAGACCGCGCAATAGTCCAAAGCAAGTCCCCGCGACGGCTTTCGACTGTTTATTAAAAGTCAGGTTACTGTCAAACCACACGCACAGGTTTTTCACCGCCTCTTTAGGATGGGGGCGGGCTTTAAGCGATCCGGCCAGTACCGCGCAGACCACAGCTCATGGTCCTTGCCAAAGAGGAGGATCTCTGACTTGCTGGCGTTCAACTGTAAGCAGTTAGCCACCATCCAGTCCGAGATAGAGAAGAGTTTGTCCTTAAACTTACCCAAATTGGTGTCACACTTCTTCGAGAAAGCAAACACCAATTGGGTATCGTCGGCGTAAGACACCAGGGACAGCCCCCTGCTCTTAGCCACCTCTGCCAAGGGTCTGACATACCGATTGAACAAAAGAGGACTCAGAACAGAGCCTTGAGGGTGAGGGACTCCCCGCTGTAGAACAGCCTCCTGAGAGTGGTATGGAGGAACAAGGACCTGAAAGGACCTGTCTTCAAGAAAGGACCGAAACCAGGCCAATGTCACATCTCTCAGCCCCACGTCCTTGAGGCGTTTCAGAAGGATATCATGGGAAACAGTATTGAAGGCGGCACTTAGGTCCAGAAGGACCAGTGCCGCAGAGTCCCCCACATCCAGACTGCCCCGGATGTTCTCTAACACAGTGAGTAGAGCAGACTCTGTACTGTGCCGCGGCCGAAAACCATGCTTAGTTGTGTCAAGAATAGCATTCTGCTCAAGGAACTTGGCGAGGATAGAGTTCACATGAGATTCCACCAACTTGGTGAGAAAGGGAAGCTGGGAAATCAGTCGATAATTCCCTGGGTCTTTCGGGTCCAATGAAGGCTTTTTTAGTAATGGGACCACTTTAGCATGCTTCCATGCCCGAGGAACGGAAGCTGAGCTCAAGGACAGATTGGCCAGATCGAGACATACCGGGGAAATTAAGGAGTGTAGCTGATGGAGAAGGGCAGGTGGCAAAGGGTCCGCCGGGGAGCCAGATCTGATTTTAGAACACAAAGCCTCATATCCTGACAAGGTCAGGGGAGGGAAAGAGGACAGGCTGACTACCCCTGGATTGCCTGGTGTGTCTAACACCCCTCCTTCTATAGGGGAGGACGTCGTAGGTAGACCCCTGTAGATCTGCTCCTCTTTATTCAAAAAGTACTGTGCAAGCTCATCGCAATGTTGGTTGGAGCTGATGGAAGAAGCCCTCTTGAGCCCCACTCTTCATACCATTAAGCAGAGAAAAAATAGTCTCAGCAGGTTTTGAACTGGTTAAGATTTTATTGGCCACATAATCAACACGAGCTCTGCAAATGCACTTATGGTACTGTTTGATTGCTGCCCGATACTCTATCTTTGCAGACGTCTCATATGAGCGTCGCCTGCATAAGGTGAAAATGGTTCCCCCATTTTTCCCATCGTGGATTTTGAGAGTCAAGGGCACTGTGGGACCGTTTGAAATAGTGTAAATAGTAACTCCTGAAAAAGTTGGTCGGGTTACCCGAAGAACTTTTCACCAATTGGTTAGCGAGTGCCCAGGAGTCACCTCCACCCACTAGCTAGTGCCCAGTATCAATCAATCAATCAATCAGCGGAATCAGTATAAATTTGGCTCCCCAAGGCACTACCTCAGAATAGTTTCTTGACCTTCAGAAGATCAGAAGAGGAGTGTATATGGTGTCTGTGACCAGAGAAGAACCCCGAAGAACCAGCCTGCTCCCTCTTCTACCCAGGACAAAAAGGAGGACTCCAAGGGTCAGTTGGCTGGCCTTCTGTGTGGTTACAGGGACATAAGAAGCGGCAAGATATCTTCTCCTGAAAATGCCAGCTACCCATTAGCCACTGGACCTGAACTGGCCTTGCTGTTCTTCTTTCTCTACCACGCTGAGAGTCCCGTCGTGCTCTCCCCTGAGGTCATGGGCGCCTCAGAAGTGCACTCTTGTGGTTGTTTGAGCACCAGAAGAATGTTTTGAAAGTTTTGAAAATGTTTTGTCCACAACTCTAGAGCTCCGATGGGACCCATGGGAAAAGTATCTGACTGAAAGTTCCATGGCATTGGACTGAGTTTCAACTTAATCCCACTCAAGGCTCTCAGCACCTTTGAAAAAATGATTAATAGCCTGATTTATATTGTGGCAGATGGCCCGTTTCTCAGGGAGAAGGAGTAATTACTCCGTGCCAATCACCAAATTGAGAAATGACAGCCAAGTAGCGGTCATTTTTAAAGCATTGGCAGGAACTGCCATTATGCGGTTCCTGTTAATACTTTTTGAAGTTTGTTTCAAAGCTACATTAAAATGTGGGAGCCTTGCAGCAAACTGGTATCTTTCTTTTATTTTCAAAAAGAAAATCATTTAACATAAAAAATAAAAATCTTCCCTCACAATGGGAGTCTTTTTCTATGGCGAGGAGAGCATTTATACATTTTGACTGCACTCCAGATATTTCCTGGCAGTGATGGGCAGTGAAAACTGACTTGACCCGCATCAAAATCAGGTGGGTGAATCTTTATATTGGTGGTATGTATACATCGTTGCCATTGTGACTGAGTATGCATACTGACAAGATATAATTCAGGCGCTAAATCCCATTCCACATTGGAAGTACACACATTTTAAGTACATTACGCCTCCCTACCATTGACAAATGTAGGCACTCAAACGGTTCCAATACTCGCTGTGCCGAAGATACTATATCTGCCTAATTTACTTTCACAACTTCTTGAAGTGACATCCTAATTTTTATGCCCAGATACCTCGCTTCTTGCATGACGCGTGCTTCTCCATGACAGAGTCCTTCTGTGCATATAATCTGGGTTTTAGATACATTCAATTTATACCCGGCAACTTTCCCATATCTTTGAGTCAGATTCTCAATCTCTCTTACCGCTTGCTCTGGGTCAGATGTCGTCACCTCTATATCGTCAGCATAAGCAAGGACACATACTTGATGCTGCCCAAATGTCATTGGCTGTATTCCATTAGTTGTTTCCAGCAATATTAAACAACGGTTTAATGCAAATAGCGAAAAGGAGGGGCTAGCACAGACACCCCTGCCTTGTTCCCCATGTAATATATACAAAGGATTACTCTACGCCTATGGTGCATATGTTAGCCCGTGGTCTTTTATACATAGTTTATATAGACGTTATGTAACGGGGTCCAACCCCATCTTTAGCATAACGGCCCAGACAAACTACCATGATACGCGATCAATCACTTTTTCAGCGTCTAATAAAATTATGCCAATATGCTTTTGCTGTATACTGGTATAATCTATCATTGCGATCATCCTATGCAGATGATTAACCATACACCGACCTGGTATGAAACGAGGTTAATATCTGGAAATTAGCGGGGAAATAACATGGGCCATTCTAGATGCGAGAATATTTTTATATAGCTGACCATCTGCGTTTATTAAAGATATGGGTCTATAGCCTCGCCGATTTATCTTTCTTTTTAAAGACCACAATATTGGCATTGTCCCAAAAAGGTGGTGGAAGTTTGTCTGGCCCTGCCGCTTTACCCAAAGATAGTGAGCCCAATGCCTCCTCCTATTCTGACATTGTTATAGGTGTTTCCAGTTTGTCCCGTTCCTCTTGTCCCAACCCAATCAATTCTAATGTCTCCAAAAACTGCTTGATATTGGCCTGCTCAACTGTATCTTGTGTATATAGCTCTTTGTAATAAGAATAGAACACATCTAATATATCTTCCATAGTCTCAGCTACCCCCTTTACCCATCTTCTAGTATTTCAATTCTCTGGGTGGCTTGCCTGCCCTGCAACCTTTGAGCCAAGCAACGACCAGTTGCCTCCCCATATTCATACCTCTCCTCTTTATACGCTTGAAATTGGGCCGCTATTTCCTGACACCATTTCCCAATAATCCTAGCCTTACAACATGCAGTCTTGGTTTGCGCTTCTTTGGGATCTGCATTATCTCTGACCACTTGTATGAGTTCCCGCTCTGCTGCCTTTTATTCTTCTAGTAAGCCCAATATTTGCTCCTTCTGTTGCCTTTGCTTAGCCCAATCTTAGATAAATGTTTCCCCCCTCAACCCAGCTTTCAATGCACCCCAGACCATTTGTTGAGCAGCCAAGCCTCTATTGTTCTCAAGAAAGGATTTTGCCCAATTTCTAATATGGCTTATATAATCCTCATCACATAATAACTTCTTATTAAAAGTGAAAGGTCTATGCGTCCTTGCAAGACTGAGGCCAGAAAGATCTATTACCACAGGTCCATGATCCGACGTAATTCGTGGCCAGACCTGCATCCTTGCACCGACCGTAAGTGGCCGGGGCAAAAACACATAGTTGAGCCGAACTAATTTATTATATGGGTATGAATGAAACGTAAAGCCTGGATCCCCTTGATTCAAAACAGTCCATCCATCTACTAACCCATGATTCTGCAAAAGTTGATGTAGGGCCCTATATACGTTTGGTTTATGCCCAGTATACTTCGCATGTTCCGGGTTCCACATTTGCCCTTCCCCATGTATATTAAAGTCCCCAGATAATATCAGTGGGGTTCCCCATAGCGCTAATTCAACATTCAGAAATTCCAGGGTCTCGGCCTCATCTAGATTCAAGCCATATACTGTACAAAGAATTATCCTAGTGTCCCCTATAACACACTCAGTAATGGCCCATCTCCCCAGATTGTCAACCTTCTCCCCCACCGTACCAGAGATTCCACGTCGCGCTAAAATCACCACTCCCCTGTTCATAATAGACTGTCTGGATGTTGTTATTACGATATAGCCCAACTCAGATAATATCTTCCTGTTAGACCAGGGGACATGTGTCCCTTGCAGACACAGTATGTCTGGATTTATTAGCCTTAGATCAGCCGCAACACGCTTCCTCTTAAGGGCACTATTAAAGCCACATACATTAAATGTGCATATTCGCAACCTCCTATGACTCCCCTTAGCTGCCATTACTGAAGTCATATCTCTCTGCCATGGATAAATCTATATAAGCCGCATCATGCCAACGTCACATGCTATGAACTGAGTTTTCTCCTTTTGCCTGCCACCCACCACACACTTCCCCACCACCTACCCCAAAAAGCCCCCACCCTCCCGTGACCCTCCCTCATTATAGAGGCCTTAGGGCCAATTGTCCTTGTGATGCTCGGTGAGTAGCCTGCATGGTGCTCACCTCTCTTAAAATATCATTATATATGCAGATGTATTATCACATTGACACAGCGATATCTTCCATCCCATTTTTACACTACATTAAATGTCAAACATATATTCTCTAAACGTCATTCCTAGTCATCCTAAAGATTGTAAATATTCTTTGGCAATAAACTCAGACATAAAGAAACGTATCTGACCCTTATTGACAATCGTCAGAGTTGCTGGCTGTAATAGGAACACTTGTATTCCCTTTGCTTGGAATGGGTTTATCATTTGACGCATCTGCCATCTTTTTTCTACAGTAGCGTGGCAATAATCAGGCCTAACAAAGAATTGTATCCCCTTCCCGGCTCTCTTCTTATCAGGTCTCAGTGAGTCTTATATTGCCTGTCTAGCCAGAAAATTATTTAAGGAAATCAAAATCGCCCGTGGTTGCTGCGCTGCCTGTCCACTTCTTGCCGTCTGTTGCAGAAAGGGAAATCTGTGCGCTAGGTGGATTTCCTGAGACCATTTCCATTCTTTAAGTTCAGGGAGTGCTTCCTCAAACATTTTGATTACAAATTGCCCGACATCTTGCCCCTCCAGTCCTTCCGGTACACCCAATATACACAGATTATTACGACGCAGACGATTTTCCATGTCAACAAGTTTATTGTGCACATCCTCTTTGTTAGCCGTTATGTCTGCAACTAAATCCTTGTGTACTACCATCTGGTCATCTAACAATGAGATACGGGTCTCAGCCTCGGCCATTCGCTCAGTGAAGTCGTTGCACTTTTTTTGCCAGTCTTCTCACAGTATTCTGTAGAGGTGCCAGATACTCTAGTGTCAGACAGTCATTTAAAGTGGCTGTCTTAGTTGGTTTATAGAAACTTTCTTCACACCCAAAGCCTTTTAGTGTCTTAATTATACAGTCACAAGGAACAATCATCTCTCCTCCTATTTTCTTATCTTCTCCACAGGCTATTGAGTGGGATGACTGGTTACCCATCTTTGAAAACGTCTTGGAGGCTCTGGTTCATACTGAGTTCAGTGCTTCTAGGAAAAAAAGCACTTTTATTGAAAAATTTTGGCAAGGAGGGTCAACGCATCTTCAAATATTTGCCTACAGCCACCTTACCCAATGGTGATCCCATTGAAGATAGTAATGCTGAAGCAAAAATAGTCTAGAATGCAGATTTGTTAAAGTTATTAACATCGTCATGAATTGCTACAAGTTTTAAACTCATCATCAGGAGGTGAACCAATCCATTGATGACTTTAAGTCCAAACTTAGAGAACTGTCTTTAAAATGTACATTTGGAGCAATGACGGATGAACTAGTTTGTGATCAATTGATTGTTGGCTGCAAGTTTTAAAAACTCAGGAACGACTTTGGGCTGCAAAAAATCCTTCAGTAAAAGATGCTATTGAGATTGCTAAAGAAGTTGAAATATCTCAGCATTGCATGCTTGAAGTAGGTAAAAAGGTTGACAGCAATCCTGATGGTGTATCTGTTGTAGCAAGGAAACCTCGATGTTGCAGCCGTATTCAAGTCTGGTAAACCTGTCCAAAGAAATAAAAAAACAATCTAAATCTTGTTACAGGTGCAGTAGTCCCTTTCACAATGCTGAATTTCCCAAGTTTGTAGCTCTTGACAAAAATTGTAAGAAGTGTGTGAGCAAAGGTCACTTTACTAATGTGTGTAGACAACCATTCAAACAGAGACTTGCCACCGTAGATGAGAATGTAAAGGTCACATCTCATGGTTTTGACACATTTTATGAAGAATTTGGGACTTTTCCTCATAAAGATAAGATTTTAAGTGTTGAACATCCTTCAGATGACAAGGGCAGAAGAAATAGACCCAAGGCAGATTTTGTGATCAACGGAAAATCTGTGCAACTTATGGTGGACTTTGGGTCCATGTATACTATTATTCCCAAAACAGTGTTAGACATGTTCTGGTAAGGTATAATTTTACTTCCCAAAGACATTAACTCTGGGGGTCATGAAGGGGAAACTATAAACCTATTAGGTTATATGAACACTACCATAGACTTTAGGGGTAGATCAGTACAAGGGAAGGCGTACGTAGCTACTGATGGGCAGCCCACTTTGGATGGATACACCGGTACAATTTGTGTATCATTGTTGGCCCTAGAGCACCCAATCAAGTAAAGGTAGTGAGAGCCTTTCTTTGGAGGTCTTTAGGAAGAGGCAAAGGCTGTATTTAGATGAAAAGTAGGATGCTTTGAGGGTTATTTCCACAAAATAGTATTAAAACCTGATGCTCTTCCAGTACAACACAAGGTACGCAGAATACCTTTAGTAGCCAGAGCAGCAGTGAAGGATATGCTTAAGGATATGCAGCCTGATTCATCAACGGGCCGTTTTGCGAGCCCCTAATAGCGATTCATAGCGAATCGCTATTGAGGACTCGCAAAACGGTATTCATGTAGGAATTGCTAAATAAATAGCGATTCCTACACATTCCTTATTTGCGAGTAACAATTTGCTACTCGCAAATAAGGAATAACTCCCCATTCATTCCTATGGGCCAAAAGGCCCATAGGAATGAATGGGGAGTATCCCTTATTTGCGAGTAGCAATTTGCTACTCGCAAATAAGATAGCGATTTTAAAGGTGCCAGGGGTGTCCAAAGGACACCCTGTAGCACCCCTTAAATGCACATTTGAACAGGTGTTGCGCACACACATGTCCAAAGGACATGTGTGTGTGTAACATGCAAAAGAAAAAATGCACTAAAGTGCTTTTTACACTATTTTCGCAATTTACCACCAAGTCAGACTTGGTGGTAAATTGAGACCAAATATTGCGATTTCGCTATTTCTAATTGGTTGATGAATTGCATTTAAGGAATCTCTATTAGAGATTCCTTAAATCCAATTCCTCGCAAATATGCGATTTCGGTAATAGTGATTTTTGCATTTGGGATGATGAATCCCAAATGCAAAAATCGCACTCGCAAAGGGCCAGATTCTCAGAATCTGGCCCTTTGCCAGCGCAAATCAGCTTGATGAATCAGGCTGATAGTGTCCTCAGGTGTAATTGAGCCAGTAGAAATCTCCACGTGGGTTTCTCCAGTCGTTATCACTGAAAAATCTGACGGAAAACTCAGATTTTGCATTGATTTGTGATCACTCAATCAAAATGTGGTTGTAGATACCTACCCATTACCCAACATTAACAAGTTGATCTTGGCTTTCAGTGGTGGGACATTTTTCTCTAATCTAGACTTAAAAAATGCCTATCTTCAGATTAAACTCCATGAACAGTCCAAACCACTCAGCGCTTTCATGACCATGAATGGCATTTTTCAGTGCACAAGAATGCCTTTTGGACTTTGTTCTGCTGCAAGCGTTTTTCAACGTATGATGAGTGTACTTTTTAAAGATCTCAATAACATTGTGTATTTCCAGGATGACATCCTCATATTTAGAGACACCATTGATCAACACAATCGCATTCTCAGGGAGGCGCAACTCAAGATAAAAGAATCTGGTTTAACCCTCAGACGTGAGAAATGAAAGATTATTGTGGACAAAGTTGAATACCTTGGCTATGAAACCTATGCCGAAGTTGTAAGACCTAAACAAAACCTTTTGGATGCCATCAGATTAACTCCTGCACCTTCTGACAAAGATAATTTAGGATCTCAAAATGTGTCAAAGACTTTTCTGCATAAACAGTAATTCTCAGGCTACTTTTAAAAAAAGGAGCTACTTTTGTATGGGAATCTCAAAAACCGTCATGTTTCGATGATATAAAAAAAAGACATTTGTGAAGCAGGCATACTCACTTCTTTTATTACCAAGCTTGAATACGTTCTCATTGTCTATGATAGTGCCACAGGTCATGGTGCCATTCTATCTCAGGTCCATTATGGACGTCAAAGAACTGTGGCATTCACATCCAGGACACTGACTAATTCTGAAAGGAATTATTCAGTTATTGAACACGCAACTTTAGCGGAAGCTTGAGGTTGTGAATATTTCAAAACCATGGGGTTCGAAATTCAAGTTAAAATCCGATCACAAACTCTTGATTAAAGTGTTATAATGCTCTGCAAGGGTAGCTTTAGGATTAAGGAACATTAGATCGGCACATAAGGGGCATCAAGAACAAAGAAAAGGTTGAGGGTGAATTGGTGATGGCCTGGGATGGATGCTGATGTGAATATTTGGGTGGAGATGTGTGAAGTATGCAAAGAAAGGGAAAAGCGTTTATTAATGGGAGTTCAAGCAGTCATGGGGCAGATAGCAGATCCTGGACAACCTTGGCATATCATCTGCTTGGATTTCATTGGTCCTATGAATGAACTCATGACTAGTCCCTTACATGCAGGTTCTGGTGCTCGTGGTATTACTCAAGACAGTGGTGAGGCTTCAATCAATCAATCAATCAGGGGATTTGTAAAGCCCACTACTTACCCGCTAGGGTCTCAAGACGCTAGGGCGGAGGGGGGCAGCTGCAGCTAGTGGTCAAAGAGCCAGGTCTTGAGCAGTCTTCTGAAGGCCGGGAGGTCTGTGGACTGTCGTAGGTGGAGGAGGAGGGCATTCCAGGACTTGGCGGCGCGGTGGGAGAAGGATCTGCCCCCGGAAGCGGTTCTGTGAATTCGCGGGACGGCGGCCAGGGACAGGTCGGCGGAACGGAGTTTCCTGTTGGGTACGTGGAAGGGGAGTCTTTTGTTGAGATAGGCAGGGCCGGTCTTGTGGAGTGCTTTGTGTGCATGGATCATGAGTTTGAATGTGATTCTTTTGTCGATGGGGAGCCAGTGCAGGTCTCTCAGGTGTGGGGTGATGTAGTCCCTGCGCGGGACGTCAAGGATCAGGCGTGCTGAGGCATCTGTACTCTTTGGAGTCTGTTGATGAGCTTGGACGGGGCTCCGGCGTAGAGGGCGTTTCAGTAGTCAAGTCGGCTGCTGACGAGAGCATGGGTGACGGTTTTCCATGTGTCCGTCGGGATCCATCTGTAGATCTTGCGGAGCATGCAGAGGGTGTGGAAGCAGGAGGAGGAGACTGCGTTGACTTGGTTGGTCATGCTGAGCTTGGAGTTGAGGATGACTCCTAGGTTGCGTGCGTGGTTGGTTGGTGCCAGGGGGGTTCCCAGTTATGCTGGCCACCAGGAGTCGTCCCATGCCGAGGGGTTGGGCCCGACGATGAAGATCTCCGTCTTGTCCATATTCAGCTTGAGCCTGCTTGCCTCCATCCAATCGGCGACGGCCTTCATGCCCAGGTGTAGGTTGGCTTTGGCCGTGAGGGGGTCCTTGGTGAGGGAGAGGATCAGCTGAGTGTCGCCGGCGTAGGAGATTATGTTGAGGTCGTGTAGTCTGGCGATGCGAGTGAGGGGGGAGCATGTAGACGTTGAACAGTGTCGGGCTGAGGGAGGATCCCTGGGGGACGCCGCAGATGGTTTTGGTGGTTCCGGAATGGAACGGGGGAGGAGGACTCTCTGGTTTCTGTCGGTGAGGAAGGAGGTGGTCCAGTCCAGGGCCTTGTCTCGGATTCCTGCGTCGTAGAGGCGTGTGCGTAGTGTGTTGTGGCAGACGGTGTCGAAGGCGGCAGAGAGGTCCAGGAGGACCGCTGTCTAGTCGTTGTCGAGTAGGATTCTGATGTCATCTGTGGCGGCGATGAGGGTGGTCTCGGTACTGTTATTGCTGCGGAAGCCTGACTGGGAGGGGTCCAGGATGTTGTCTTCTAGGTAGCGGGTGAGCTGGGTGTTTACGATCTTTTCCATGACTTTCGCTGGGAAGGGAAGCAGGGAGATGGGCCGGAAGTTCTTGAGGTCGCTCGGGTCAGCCTTGGGTTTCTTCAGGAGGGCGTTGATCTCGGCGTGCTTCCAGCTCTCCGGGAAGGTCGCTGTTTCGAAGGAGAGGTTGATGATGTTACGCAGGTGGGGTGCGATGAGGCTGTCAGCTTTGTTGGTGATGTGTGGGGGAGAGGGTCAGACGGGGAGCCTGAGTGGATGGTGCTCATGGTTTAAGTTATGTCTTCGGTGCTCACGTTGGTCCAAGTGGTCAGAGGGTCGTGGTCAGTGGGGCTTGGGGGGTTCATCGTGGCGGGGTCCATAGGGTGCGTCCAGTTAATGAAGCTGTTGTGGATGTCGGTGATCTTGCGGTGGAAGAAGGCCGCGAGAGTGTCGCACAGGGCTTGCGATGGCGGGATGTCGTTGGTGCAGGAGCTAGGAGTGGAGATTTCTTTAACGATATTGAATAGCTCTTTGCTGTTGTGGGCATTGTTGTCAAGGCGGTCTTTGAATGAGGCTCTTTTGGTGGTCCTGATGAGGTGGTGGTGGTTGCGGATGGCGTCTTTGTGGGCTGTGCGGTTGGCGGAGTTCTATCGTTGAGCCAGATGACCTCAAGTTTCCGGCAGGTACACTTGGAGGCTAGGAGCTCCGGGGTGAACCAGCTGGCTCTCGGGCTCGTGTCTCTGTCGGTGGGTTGTTTCATAGGTGCTATGGTGTTGGCGCAGTCCTCCATGCAGAGCCCGAGGGTGCGGGCCCCCTCCTCGGGGTCGGTGGGGCTGGTTGGTGGGTTGAGTGAGAGGTGAGTTTCCAGTCGCTCCTTGGTGACTTTGCCCCAGTGGCGGCGGGGGATCTGTGGAGTGCGGTGGTGGGTGACGGGTTTCTGGAGGGTGAAGTGGATGCAGTGGTGGTCGGTCCATATGAGCTCGGAGATGTGGCTGAAGGTGACGTGGGGGCTGGCTGTGAAGATGGCATTGAGCGTGTGGCCGCCAATGTGGGTCGGGGTTGTGACGATCTGTTTCAGTCCGAGGGTGGCGAGGTGGTCGACCAGGGTGGAGGAATTTCTGTCATTGTTTTCTAGATGGTAGTTCAGGTCGCCGAGCAGGATGTAATTGGTGGAGGTCAGCACGTGCGTGCTGATCAGGTCGGCGATGGAGTGGCAGAATTGGGGACGTGGGCCGGGTGGTCTGTAGACGAGGGTGCCTCTGAGGGTGGTCTTGGGGTCCGTGTTGATCTTGAAGTGCATGTGTTCAGTGGTGGTGAGGGTGTCGTCGGTGTCTGTGGAGACCTTGATAGTGTTCTTGTGGATGATGGCGAGGCCTCCTCCCACTCCATTGGTGCGGTCTCTGCGCGAGATTTTGTATCCGTCGGGGATGGCCACTGCGATGTCTGGGGCGGAGGCTTCGTTCATCCAGGTCTCGGTCAAGAAGGCGACGTCTAGTGAAGTGGTGGTGAGCAGTTCCCTGAGCTCGACGGCGTGCTTGTGTGCGGAGCGGGTGTTGAGCAGGATGCATTGCAGTTGGTTGGGTTCCGTTGCTGTGGGTGTCTCGGCATCGTTGTTGCAGGAGAAGTTGCAGTTCTGGTAGGTGAAGGGGCCGTGGGTGCGCTTGGGGGTGGCCTTGTAGCAGTTGGTGGTGCGTCCGTGGTTGAGTGCGATGAGGGTGCTGGCGTTGTAGCGGTAGCGGGTGTCATGGGTAGCGTGAGGGCCAGGGGTTCTGGCGCTGGGCGTGGTCCAGGCGCGGACGGGCGCAGACAGGCTTGCCTTAGGCGCGCCTTCGGCGCGCCAGCGGCACGGCCGGGGATCGGCTCCCATTTAAGGGGAGGTGGGGAGGGAGGATCAGCTGGGAAGCGGGAGGCGGGATGCCAGGCAGCGAATGGGCATGGGGGGCCGGGCCGCAGGGGAGGCAGCGGCGGGAAAAATCGGCGAAAACCTAGACAGGAAGAGAGGCAAAGCAGTCTCACAGCACAGTACAGAGAGAAAAAATGGGCAGGGCACAGGCACACAGGGTACAGAAAAAACGGGCAGGGGCACAGGCACACAGGCGGCAGGAAGTAGTAGCAACAGCGATCGGGTGCGGGGCACCAGGAGCACGAGGAGGCAGCAGAAGGGTGGCTGAGCACTGGTGGCGCTGCAGCGGAGGGGGAGCGACCTACCTGGGAGGTCAAGGCTTTCACTGACTTTGAACACTGCGTTCCTGTTGGAAGTGAAGTGAGACCTAGAAGAGGTCAACATCCTCTGGGATATCTCAATGATTATACTTGTGATTAATGTTCACTTTTGTGCTTGCACTTTTACATGTGTAACAATTATTTTTAGTTTCCCTTCTGACACTATTATTTATTTCACTTCATTGCTTCTTTCTTTTCTTTCTTCTCTACGCTCTCTCTCTTTCTGTGGTGTCCTCTTTTCTCTTCTATTATTTATTGTTTTAAGCAAGCAAAGGGGGTGTGTTGTGATTGCAGCTCTCATGTTTCTCCTTCAAGTGTGGAGTATGGAGCACTGTGCCTAGTGCGCCAGATTCCACTTGCTGTTGTGATATTCTTGGGCAGGCAGTTGGTGACTGGCTGGCTAGGGATGAGCTACTCTTTCACCATAGGCTACGATTTATTTAAATAAAGCTTTCTACTTACTTGCTTCGCCTTTGAAGTCTCATCCTTCATGCCTCCAAGACTCTTTTTGGCAAATAACAGGACTTATTTCTTGGTTGAGCTTCAAGTGGGCACTTGAGATCCAGTTCTGAATTATGTGCAGGCTGTTTTTGAGGTGTTGATTGTCTGAAGAAGAGGAGACTTTCAAGTAGACTTGTGTCTCATCGATATATTGGATATTCTTGATGCTGTTATCTGTGAGTAGAACTCCACGCAGCTCTCTGTAGCTGCTGACGATGACATGGGCCAATATCTTGTCGGACCTATAGATAACCATGTGAAGAAACTGGTGTTTATTGGAAAGGCAGGAGGAGAAACCAGTAAGGATATTGCCAGTGAATCAATTTCAAGAATTGCGGGTGCATATGAGGGTGGCATAGTCAACTATCCTGCAACAACACAGTAAAGGGTTTATCTTTATCTGTGGCCAGGAGAGAACATTCTATGTGTATCATCTTTTATGCCGTCAGAGATAGGGATTTCAGTAAATTCACTGTACTTTATATTCATACTTATTATTTGTAATGCATAATAAATACCAGGAGCCCAGCTTCAAGGTGCACTGAACAATAACATATGCAATTTATATAATTAATAGGACATAGAAACAACATAGGGGATACGTTAAAAAACATTTAATAGATAACAGAATATATTCCAACAACTCAATTAGGGTCAAAAGTAAGGATAGAGGATGAGAGAATTGATGTGCACTGTAAGAAAATTAAACCTGTCAAACAGGTTACTGAAGACTTCACCTAGATGAATTAGATGAAGGCATCTGAAGATGGAGATTGATGGGGATTTTGAATGATCACATTGAACTGCACTGATACCAGAATGATTCATTTTTCATGCTACTATTTATCTTTAAGTACTTATTCAACAATGGGAATTATGAATTTTAATGAAAAGGTATTTCATCCAGTGGTCAACAGTGCAAGTAACACCCAATGTGCCTTGGTATCACTACCATCTTATGACTTTCATATCATTCCCGTGTCAAAAACCCGTTTTTAGTGCTATTGAGTGATACAGGACTACCACACATTGATTGCACTATCAATGTCATTTATCACCCAGTACAAATACCATAAATTGTTCCTAATTCCAGTGTGATTTTTTTGACCCAAGTTCTCTGCCTCCACCGAGAATTTTATTGAACCGATCAATAGGAGGAGGAATGGGAAGCTGGTGGGTGTGACACAAAGCTCCTTTACTTTCGCATATTTCACAAAAGCTTTTGTAGGTGATCTGATGGCACTTTGGTCCTCCCAACCATAGCTTACAATCAGAAGTGACAAAGGGTTAGGGTAAAGCTCTATGTGGGTAACTGGAGAGAGAATAACTGAAACAATATACTACTATTTTCCTTCTCACCAAAATAACAACCTGTAGTGAAATGACCATGATAATTTGCTCTGTAATCATACACTGCATGTTTTCTCTTATGTTTAGGATACTTTTCATGGGGATATCGAATTTAGAGATGCCATATTTGTATACCCAACAAGACCAAAAGTTCAAGTTCTGCGGGGACTTAGCATTCAGGTTAAGAAAGGCCAAACTCTAGCCTTAGTCGGAATGAGTGGCTGTGGGAAGAGTACCACAATTCAACTACTGGAGAGATTTTACGATCCCATAGACGGACATGTGGTAAGTCAATGTTATAAGATTCTGCTTTTAATTGTAGTCATAAGACCAATATAAACTTGTTCTGTATACACTAATGTCAATCCATGTAAACTTCTAGACAACTGCTGTTCTAGTCTCCTTTATGTACCTGCAGTTTTGTTAATCACACTTCACTGGTAGACACACCAAAAAACAATTTGTGAAGGACATCTAAAAATATGTTGAGTTTGTGAGTATCTTGGTCTTAATTATAGATTGAATAGATAAACAGAATCATAGATATTCATGTAAGGTCTTTCACAACACATTAACAATAATTATTTGAGCCTGCATATCTTTGCCTAATATTGAAAAATGTTTGACTTATTGAGAGGCATTAATTTACTACCCTGGTATTCCGTCTTGTCATCAGCTGGAAAGCATGGTGTCTTCTTAAATCTGATATGTTTGTTCTCCCACACAATTGACTGGGTGATGCAGTGGATCCTTTTCTGAACTTCCCACAGACCATAAGATGATTACAAAAAGGTTGTCCAACCACATCTGCAGGTTTTCTGATGCAAAAGGGCCTTTTATTGGCTTCTCGGATCTCCTGTAAAAACCTTCTTTTGAATCAGTGTAATTCCTCCTAAAACTCACACCGGCAATCTTGCTCCCACAAATTGCTAGATCTTGTCCCTTCTCTTCTCCCAAAAATTCAATCTCAGCATTATTGGAGAGGATTTCAGTATCTCAATGAATAATGTCAGAATCCTAAATTAATTTAGGGACATTTTTACTTACAATTCACGCAACCAGACAAGATTGCATGAATGGGAGAGAGCTGAAGGGCACCATATCTATTAAGATATGATGCTTTTTAGTTCTCTCCCTGCTCTGCTGCACTTGTGACTGTGTAGCGTCAGTGCAGGCACCCTTGCATTATAGACACCTTCCCACACAAAACCAACCGTTCAGGACATTTTCCTCTTTCTATGTGTGCTGCCTGCTTTAGGGAGTTTTAGCTTTAAGACACTTTGCATGACTTATTACATGCCGGAAAGTATTTAGGGTCTGCGTTGCGAATACAAAGGCTCACTAAATGTCACCTCTAGTTTGTTCAAGAACATTTTAGTTGACAATCCCATATATTTAGTAACTACTGGCCTCTGATCTGACTTCAATAACCACTTCTAACACCTTATTGAATCATGCACTGATCCCACATAATCTCCCATATGCACTGCATCAACTCACACTCATTCCCTCACACTCACTTCCCTTCAACCTAAGAATTAACAGTTAGTACTAGGTTGTGCACACTAAAACCAACCAAAGTCCACTTTAATTTAGAGTACTTTCACATCTAAATTTAATCAGCGGCTTTAGATTTATATTCCATTAAATACATAGGAATCTGCAAATCCTGGGTAAAAGCTGATCTCAAATTTCCTTATTATAGTCTAATAGTGCCATTAGAGTCACCTCTAATAATAAAGTCACGAGGCTGCTCAACTATAATATGTTATTACAGTTGAGTTGTCATGACATAATGTCCGCTGCCAGAACTAGCAGCCAAGGTTAAAGGCACATCAGTGACCATCAATGCTGCTGCAATTTAAACAAAAACATTAGAACTGGATTTTGGTTCTTCTGATCCATTTTCTAAAATAAAACTGTGATCAGCAGAATGGAGATATTTATGGCAACACAATTATTTTCCATGCTATAGGTCTTGTCAATAATGTAACATCTCTCTGCACTCTTCTAAACAGTATGGGCTACAGCATTTTTAATCTGACTATTCTTAACTGTTTGAGTGTCGTTTTGGTACAACATATTCCCCTTTTATTCTTTGTGACTGCAACCATATTGCCTGTTTTACCTAAAGAGCAGGACACCAAGGATTTAGGTGTTGTTTTGAGATGGGTGATGGTATGTCAATATGTTATAAGAATTAAAATACCCTCTGCCATAAGGTTATTGCAAGTCACCTTGGAGTTCTAAAACCTTATGAAGGAGCCCAACTTTTTGCCTAATCTATCTACATGGTTTCATAACTACTCGGTCATTTGCAGCATCCTTATAATATTTGCTATGGGGTACATTATCCCACATATAATCAGCGTTCATACTTCAGCCCCATTACAACTAATAGCCGTAATGAATTTACTCCTGAAAAGTAAATTTGAATTAAAAAAATAAGGAGAGCAGAATCCAGCTTTCTAATGATTTTCAAAAAGTAAAAAGCGTTCTTTGATATGAAACACACTGAAGGAAAACAAAACATTCAAAAGGCTGAAAAACAATTCAGATGGTCCACAAAACGTATCCCTGAGCTACAGAGGTAGCCAAATGTTCCATCCCTTTAAGTCTTGGTACCTCAACATACTGACAAACCTTTTGGATTGCAATACTTTTCATTGCACCTCCTCTTATTGTGAGGATTCAAGAATTTGGATGTAAGACTCCCATTTTAATTGTTGCCACTATCAAATTAGCGATAACTGCACTTCCTTTTGCAATACTCTGCAAATCTAGCATGAAAACAGTAATCGCCCTGAACTCCTCCAAAACAACCTTAGCTCACACCGATTCTAAAAATAGCTGTCATGAATTAAAAAAATCTTATATTTGGAACCAATAGTCACTATCCATGTGTCTGTAAAAATAATGCAATTTACTATTTCCTCTCAGCTAAAACAATTTGAATTGTCAAAGGTTCCCGTTGGTACTTTCAGGTATAGTTTTTAAAAATCAGATAAAATAGTGATGTCAGTAATAGACAATTTCATAATTCATGCTCTCTCACACAGAAGTACCCTTTTTCCATTTGTATCTGACACTTGTGTTTAATACTTTGGATCACAATATTTCCATTACAAAGGCTGTTAACAGTTGCTAGTATTTGCATATATTCCCTCTAATAAGTTTAGCCCGTCAATTTAATAAATCCATCCTAATTACAAGTGACAGCTACTCCATGCATAGGAATCCTCTTTCATTGTGAATATCTTAATGATCTATTCTCTATTAAACATCTATTGCAGTTTGTCAGCAATCTCCTCTGCACTTAATTGTAGGCTTTCATATCTACCCCAGCAACACACCATTGAACATGGATTTGCTATCAATCGTTCTAACCAATTTAATATTCTCCTTGCAATCTTATATTTTTACTATATTTTGTCCTAAATTCATACAAAAAAGTGAAAACTTAGAACATCATAATTCACCCATATGTTTTAAAACAATAATTAACTCTCTAAAATCTTCTTGAATTTATTTCTGAAATACACCAACAGCATTCACAATTTCTTTCCATAATTTCAGCTCTGGATCATCACAGGGTCCCTAGAAGTTGCTTTTCAGTGTCATGTCACTTTCAGCAAACTTTGAACTCTTTGGGCCATATGTATCAAGCAAATTCGCATTTGCAAAGGCCGAAATTCACAGAATTTCGGCCTTTGCGAATGCGAATTTGCTACATGGTATGTATTAAGCAAAATCTGGTGCAAAATAAGGAATCGCATAATTTGCGATTCCTTATTTTGCAATTGTATTTAAGGAATTGCAAATTTTGCGATTCCTTAAATGCAATGTATGAAGCAAAAAATACGTGCAAAATGTCCTTAAGGAATCGCAAATTACCACCATTGGTGGTAAATTGCGAATTCCTTGAAAAATGCACATTTTTGCATTTTTCAAAGTGCCATGTGACGCACATACATGCCCTTGGGCACCCATGCATATTTCAGGGGTACAACAGGGTGTCCTTTGGACACCCCTGCACCCTTGAAATTATTCTCAATTTGCGATTACAAATTGCGAATCGCAAATTGAGAATAATTTCCCATTAATTCCTATAGGCCTCCTGACCCATAGAAATGAATGGGAAAGTATTCCTTAATAGCGATTCGCAATTTGCTAATCGCTATTAAGGAATTTTAAGAAATCGCAAAAAAATGCGATTTTGTACATACATACCCATTTGCGATTCTCAAATAGCGATTTCTTAAAAATCGCTATTTGAGAATCGCAAATGGGTATCTTGATACATATGGCCCTTTGTTCCGGCTGTATAGGAACATTACCAATTAAAAGCATTTTTATTAATTCGCAAATCCATCCACGTAATGGTTCATATAACATTTTGTAACAGCTTTATCATTTACTCTCCAAGACATCCCCTTCACTCATCAATAAATTATTCAGTGATCCTCTGCCACTTAATCTTCCTTTTCGGCAAACAATAGTTTATGGCTAGTTGATGTGCCATATTGGTCTTTCTCATGTCAACTCTTAAAGGGCTTGTTGCGCACTGATTCTATTATGAGTATGTGTGATTTACTCGTGGCTTACTCCATATTTTCTCCTGTATGTAATTGATTACTGGAGTAGGTAATATACACTCATATTAAAAAGCTTTATGCTTTAGATCCAGAAATACTTTCTTCCACACAGGAAAACATTAGAATGCTGGTTATTCTAAACCAAATCCAGAATGTTTATGACACTATAACAGATCATGATTACTGCTTATAAATATTTCAGTTGTTTTCACAACAAAATCATTTTTTACTGCTGTGATTCACGTTACTAGGTTTATCCTGAAGTGTCCTCATACTTTGGTGATATGTTGCTATATATAAATAAATGTTTCTTTTGTGAAAGCTTACTATAGAATTTTACTTTCAAGATCTACAGAAATCAAGAGCATGTGCACTATTTCAATGGTCAAATTAATGAACAAAGAAAACTATTAGCACTTTTACATATCAAACCTTACGTGAATGGGACCCATTTAAGTTACTTTTGTTATTACCTTGTTTATAGTCACAGTGATAGTTTATTTTTATATATACTTGTCACCTCTTACGAAAACATGCACACCTATTTTGTCTGCATTTTATGACCCGTTGAATCATCTGCACTCCCCAAACACGTCTCCTGTCATCAGTACTTCCAGTGAAAGCTAATAACAATCAACATTTAAAACAAATGTGCTGGGGTATTAGAGTGTGTGAAATCATAGAATTGTATTCATTCACATTTTACATAGCGCTAAACATACCTATCAGGAAGCATAGTGTTTCAAACAGAAAGGGGTGATGTAATAAAAAAGGCAATGATGAAACAATATACAAAACTTATTGAAATCAAATGCGAGTATTGGATGTATGGTTCTTGGGACTGGGGTAGTTCACAGTAAGAGGAGTTCTTCATACTGTAGTTAGGAACATTTTGTGTGATGGAGGAGCCAGGGAAGATGTGCTAGACAATAGGGAGTGAGGTAAAATGTTACCTTTTCCTTCTCACTGGTGGTCACTAAGGGATTTCATTATTGTATCTCAAGGTGTCTTTGGATGAGCAGCACTTTGAGTTCTTCCTACGAGATACCGTACAATGAGATAGTTCTTAAGGTAGAGGAAATGGAGTTCCAAACCTTTAGGGAACGCAAAGAAAAAGATTGGTTCAGGGTTTTTGATTGCCAGAGATGCAAAAACCAGTGATAAACAGAATGCTTAATCAACATTTAAGGCCTTGTGAATAATACAGGCCAGCTTCATCTGGCCTCAAAGGGGATCCATAATAGGTTGAACTTCTTGCACCTGGTATGAGTGCTGTGCAGCATTGTAGGCAGCTTTATAAGGAGTCATGTATGTTTTGAGAATCCCTGTTGGCAGAGCAATTATGTAGTCTAGTTTTGAGAGTACCCTTGATTGCACTGTTGTTTTGAAATTTTATTTGTCAAATTAAGGGCTTGATTTCCCCAAGAATTATGATTTGCTGGAGGGCACTTTTAGCTATTACATTGATATGTGCATGCAGGTTCAGCTTCCCAGCTAGCAATCTTGATCTTGTAGTAATCTACAGTGGTTCATATGAAGTCATGTAGTTTTTCAGCAATAGACCTGGTTTATTTAAGTGTGCAGAATTGTTGCCCGGATTATAGTAGGAATTCAGTTTTGGGGGATTTAGTGTGAGATGATGGAGGTTCATCCATATCTAAAGCCTTCTAAAAGCATGGGCTCAAGATAATATATCCTCTTTAGATGTGTCATCAACATAAAGGTAAAAGCAGATGCTTGATCAAGGGATCAGTGAGGTGTTTCAAGTAAAGGTTAAAAAACATTCAGGGAAGAATGAAGTTTTGGGGGAACATCTTCTTGCGGTTGTGTAGAATGCAAGAGAGTATTTGCACTGTGTGTTTTCCTAGAGATGATTCAACCCATTTTAAAACATTGCCACCTATTCCAATCCTTTCTCCAAGTTGAAGCAGTGCTGCATGGTTGACAGTGTCAAAAGCCATGGACTTGTCAAGAAGTAAAAGGAGAAAAACCTTTTACTACCTCCTTTGTATAAGATATGCGGCTTATCATTCAGGTTATGAGGCACAACCATTTCTGTACTACAGGGGTATCTGAAACCTGATTGACGGTCACAAAGTAGGTTTTTTCTTTTATATATTCTTCAAGTGGATTTAAAACACAAATTTGTAGATATCTAGGCATGAAGGTGAGGTTTACAATAGGGTGGAAATTGTTAAGTCCTTCTGGATCTGCATCAGGGTTTTTTCAACAAAGTCTCTGACCAGACATTCTCTTTCTTCAATTGACCTCAGGAAGTGGTTTTAGTGCACAGGAGCAACAAGGGAATTCGGCAATGGTCTCGCCAGTCCACTTGAAAGAGGGGTTTCAGGCCCAACTAGTTATTTTATTAAAAGGTCCAGGTTCGAGCTCATCAGGAATAGTGCTAATTTGTATGCAGTTGGATCATGGATTACTTCTCAGGGAAGGTTAAATTCTCCTAGGAAAGTTTTGATTACAACTGGATATTTGTTCTCTCTGCTAAGAATTCCATCATATTTTCAGTAAATAGAAGATTGGCCCCATTTGTATGATATATGGTGTGTGAGATTGTGGGTAGCACATCTGATGTTCTCACTTTGACTGACAGGCATTGGAATGGTGAGGGTTTTTGTATTCATATACTTTAACATTTGATGGAAGATGTGTGAATGACAGCTACATTGACTCCAAATGTATCTATCTGGTCCATGAAGAAGATCTTATGGTCCATAGGGATGAGTAAGTCAAGGACCAGTTGGAATGAGCTTGATGGCTGGTTTCCATTAGGAATAGTCAGTCAAGGTTTTTAGAGGCAATCATATCTGCATCTACATCAGGATGTGTTGTAATGTGTATCCAATCCAATGTAGGGAGGCTATTCCTGGAAAGGAGAGAGTCAGGGAAAGAAAAGTTTGGCTATTCAAATAATTCTGGGAGGTCTTCCTCTTTGGAAGATGATGGACTCACACAAAGTGTAGTGTATCTACACTTGTGTAGAAGACAATTCAGTATAAATATTTCAATGTTGGCGCTGAAAGAATTGATACTTAGGTGAGGCTTTAGGGCATTAGTGAGTTGTTCTCTGATCACTGAGCTTTTAACCTGAACTGTAAGGTTTTTGGAACGGTTAGTTTCATGGAGAAGGCCTCAGGTGTTTATGCTGAGTCCGTGGTTGAGTATGACAGGGTAATATCATTGACAATGGCTCTTTTGTAACATGAGGAGAGAGCCATGTGATTTGGTTCGTGAGGTAGGGGTTATACTGGAGGTGAAAGAGGGACTATGTTCCAGTGAGGAAAGGGAGTCTTTAAATTGTGCGCTTGAATTTGATAGAGATTGCATTTTGAATGTAACCAGATATTTTTTATTTTTTATTAGTGAACTTGAGGCAGCTTTAATTTAGGAGAACTTGGACTTAATGTACGATGTTAAGGTAACTTTGTCGGTGTTCGCTGGGCTTTTACATATACAACTGGGTTGTCATGTGATTGATGACAGAGCTGATTGTAGTTACGGAGGGAAAACTGGTAAAGGAGTAGCCCTTGCTCTGTAATCAATCTCTTTGAACATTAGGCTACAGGGTGATGATACTACCCCTGTGATGTTCTCAGTAGGGTGGCAAAAGAATGGGTAATGCATGACCACAGAGTAATAGGGTTGAGTGCAGAGGCTTGTTGGGCAAGAGATAAATGAGGGTCAAGTGATTGTTTTTAAAGGTTGATGTGGTTACAGGGTGAGGCAGAGTCGATTGTGGTGATATGCAAATTATGTACCTAAAGTAGTGCTTTGAAATGTCAGATACATTGGCTAAAGGTGATGTCCATAGATTGAATCATGACCTTACCAATATTAAAGGTGGAGATGGTGACATTGTCTTTGAATTGTTTGGTAGAGGAGATCGAAAGCTTTCACTCCATGGGGTATTTTCCTGGATTATGAGATCTTGACTTTACTCCTTAAGGTTTCAGTTCAATCGGAGGATGTTGTGGATCAAAAGGTGGAGGTCTGTCTTTAGTGACTCTTTTGTATGCCATTGTATTGGTCTGTGATAAAAAAGGATGAAAACATTTGTGTATAGGCTCTGGCTTATCTGTTGTAAATAGTCATGTAGAGAGAGGTATTCACTGATTTCCATCATGTGAACCAGGGCTGGAGTAGAGGGACAATCTTGTGGGGAGACATAGAGTGTGATCGAGACTAGAAATGCTTATATAATTAGTGGTTTTGAGGGAGGGAATCAGAGTAAGAATTGAGTACAGATGTGCTGCTAGACTCCTATTGAGCTAGTGTAAAGGAGAACCTGACTTTGGTCTTGTTAATATTGCATGGGGACTAATTTCTTTGTTTAGTTATTTCATCTAATTAGCCTCAAGGCACATTATTTTATTTTCCTGAATGTCTTAACAATGTCTTTACTTCAGAGAGAAGCTTCAGGTCTTGAGAGGGTATATTGGGAGGGGCTCTATCTGCGAAGAGATTTCAACTACATAAAAAACATGGGAGAGGTGCTGTCACAATGAGACTATTGCCCTACTATGGCCATTCCTGGTGTGATTTGAGAAAGTAAAACTTGGAGCACAATGTTTCTGAGATGTGCGATGTAGACTATCCCCATGACTAAAGACTTAAACATGGTCAACTTGAAAAAGAAGATTTGTAAACTCCCTCCCTGCATTGTTGTAAGAAATTGGGTTATTAGTTCAGGGGTGAGAGCCCCATACAAATAATGAACACAGTGCTTATCAGGGTGAACCAAAAAGGACACTAAATAACAGCAATCTTTGTCAGAGGAAGGCATAAACCAACCCTAAATTAACCTGTGCTCACCCCTGTGGTAGCTTGGCACTGAACAGTCAGGCTTAACTTACAGGCAATGTGTAAAGCGATCGTGCAACACCATCAGTGATAAAGTCAAAAATATCACACAAAAAATATCCATGTTAGACAAATAGAGCAATTTTCAGTAAGTACAACAAGACCAAAATGACAAAAATCCAATCAGCAGAACAGTTAAATATGCAGGTTTAAAGATTTCAGTGAAAATAGCACCATAAAAGATCAAAGCACCAACTGTAGATTTTTGGTCACTCTGGACAAGGACAAAGTCACAAGTTCAGGCAAACCACAATGGAGTGCAGGCCGGCTATCGGGACCCAGATAGGCCTGTTGAACAATGTACCTTAAATCCTGGAGTATTGCAAGGATCTGTGTCGAGGATGCATCATGCTACTGAAGCAATGCATCTGTTCAGAGGTGCTGCGAGGCTAAGGTGCGAGATCCTGCATCTTTGTTGAATCCTGTTGGTGAGGGCTTGTGATAAGAAGTCTGCCTTTGAAGACGCATCACGTAGTCGGTGCGATGCATTGATTCCAAGGAGCTGCAAGGCTGCAATGTGGAGTCTGTCATTGAGGCTGCTGTCAACAAGGCATGCGAGGGCCTGTGCTGAGGATGAGTTGTGCTGTGACTAGTCCAAATGGGATGATGGGCTGTGATTCAAAGCAGAACTTTGCGGAGGTAGTGATCCACGTAGCAGTGGTGATGCATCCGTTCTGCTCGGCGTTGTGCCACTGAGCAGAGTAGAAGCATCGGTTCTGCTGGATCCACAGAGAATAGCAGAGCACCTTAGGCCCACTTCCAAGGGTGCAGGACTGGGGTGGCACCACTTGGGAGCATAGAATCACAGCGGCAGAGTCCAGGTGCTAGGGTCCAGTTTGTTGGAACCTTCTGTCTCTGAGGCTCAAGTCAGGAGGCCAGCTAACTAGCCATTGGAGTCACTCTCTTTGTCTTGAGTTCAACAGATACAGGTCTCGTCCTTCTCACCCTGGTAAGAAGGTTGTAGGCAGCAGGTCAGCAAAGTAGAGCAGCAGTCCTTCAGAGCAGTAGTCCTTCTAGCAGCACAGTAGTCCCTCTTCCTGGAAGAGTATCTACACGTCCAAAAGTTTATAGAAGAGTTGGTATCTGAGGACCAATATTTATACCCAGTTGTGCTTTTGAAGTGTGGACTAGCTTCTAAAGGCATGTATTTGTAGTACATGGGTACCCTGCCTCCTTGGCTCCAGATTACTTAGAGGGGGTATGCAGCCCTTTATCTGGAGGTAGGACACATCACATTCAAGTGTAAGTGCGGCTGGGCCCAGCTCCTCTCTTCCATCCTGCCAGTTATGGCCCATCCAGGCACAACTATGCTCCCCATTGTGTGGCTTCATAGGAAGAATACACAAAGCTCAACTGTTAACTACACCCAGTCATGTGACCTAGAGATATGCTGCATGAATAAATGGCCGAGGCAGTTAAATGTCAAATTCTTAAAAGTGGCATTTTCAAAACTGTAATTTAAAATCTGACTTCATCACAAGTTAGGAGTTTACATTATAATTCCCAAAACACCAAAATATGAACTGACTACCTGCTTCCATTTGGAAATCACAGCTTAAGAAATATAATAAGGTAACTCCAAGGTTGTCCTATTGGATAGGTAGGTCTTGCAGAGTAGTAAAAAATGAATGTAGTAGTTTTTCAATACCAGGACATGAACAACTAAAAAGTACATGTCCTACAGTTTAAATACATTGTACCATGCCCTTTGGGCTGTCCAAGGCTTACCCTAGGTGTGACTAACATGTGTTAAAAAAGAAGGATTGGGCATGGCAAACATTTTATTTTGTGAGATTGAAATGACAGTTTAAAATCTGCACATATAGGCCACAATAGCAGGCCTGGGAAATTTTTAAAGTGCTACTTAAGTGGGTGCACAATCAGTGCTGCATGCCCCCCAGTAGTATTTAATCCACAGGCCCTGGGACCAGATATTGCCACTTTACTAGGGAATTACAGGTACATTAAAACATGTCAATTCATCCATGCTTTAATGCATACGCACTTTGGCACTGGTTGGCAGTGGTAATGTGCACGGCAACCCAACGCCACCAAATTGAAGTCAATAAACAGGAGGGTTGAAGGCAAAAAGGTAAGGATATAAACAAGGACAGGATGCCAGGTCTAACATATGTGCTTAACACTCTGGTAGCTTGGCCCAAAAAGCAGTCAGGTTTAACTTAGAGGCAATGTGTAAAGTATTTCTGCAGCACTGAAACAGTAAGAAACTGAAAATGCAACACAAATAGCATCTCAGTTTAAAGAAAGGGTAAAGTTTAGCAAACAAAATGGCACAAGACCAGCAAAATAAATAGAACCGGAGTTATGAATTTTTAACGTTCTGGGTGAATATAGTTCCAAAAACTCCCTGGTATCTGGTCGTGTTGGACTGGGTCAAAGTCACAAGTTCTGGCCAACTGCAATAAAATGTGGGTCAGAGTCAGGGACTAGGTTTGCCTGGATGCAAAATGTATCTTCAAAACTTTCACATTCACAAGAAAAACCTCAGCTGGTGATCAATATTGGCATGAGGACCTGTACGTCGCTTGAGTTTTGTGTTGATGGGAGATGCAGGTGGTCTCTGTGTGGTACAAAGATCAGGTTGCTGTTGGAACTTCAAATTGGGGTGGAAGACACAGTGACCATTGCTGATGCGAAGATTCCCAAACTTCTGAAGTTTCAACTGGAGCTTAGTTTTAAAGCCGCGGGTGTATTCTTTGCTTTGAGCCAAGGTCCAAGGATATGTGGGCCACCTTTTGAGGATCGGGATGCACTTCAGTAGAAGCCAGCAGCAGCGCTCAGGCAGGCCTAGTTAGTGCTGGTCAGCTTCAGAGAAGGCCTCTGGAAGCTTGTTGTGTCCCTGTAGCTCAAAAAGGAAGTTAGCCAACTTTCTATTGGAGTCACGTCTAGGGGTCCTGGGTTTAAGGCAAGCAGATCAAGTCTTCCTTTTTCAGACTGCATGGAAGTCCTCCTTCTGAATCTTCCACAGATCCAGAAGTGTTCTGATGAGAGGTTCTGAGGGTGCCATTCTTATTACCAGCGATACCTTTTGTATTGGGGACAATCTCTAGCCTACTCTCAAACTATTTCAGGACAGTTCTTCTGCAGTCCCTGGGTTTCTTGTGTTCTGATTCAAGGAAGAGCTGGCCAGACAGTTGGGCTGGACTGTTCCCATTGGATCAGGGTCAAAATTGGTTTGCATATGGCTGGGTTCAAACTGTGTTGTGCCATGGTGGGTGAAAAATTATGGATTGAGATGCGGCCCGCGCATTTGCCAGTGGCTGAGAGTAATTCAAGCATTACATCCATTAACTTTTTTGATGCCATAACTTTTTGAAAATGGTATTTTCAAAGTCTTGAATCTGAATTTACCAGAGGATATTTCAAGTGACTGGAAGAAGTATGTCTCTATGTGTTCCCAAAGGGGAAGTTTGGGAACACAAATACATGGAATAGGATACTCTGTGAGAGAGAGAGCCTTGCTACAGTAAAAACATGATTTTGAGAGTGTTTTACTGTCAGAGAATGGAAAACTGAAGTACACATGTCTTACTTTTCAAATGCTGTGCTCCTTGCAATAAGAACGTTAAGGCCTACCTTTCGGGGTGACTTCTACATTTTAAAAAGTAAGGTTTAGGCCAGGCAGAAGGTTTATTCTGTAGGTGAATATGGCAGTTTAAAACTGTACTACAGGTTGCCCTGGTAGGCCAGAGATGTGTTTTCCAGTGCTCCTTTAGTAGGTGGCACAATGAGTGCTGCAGCCCACAAGTAGCATTTAGTTTACTGGCCCTGGCTACATGAAGTACCACATAATAGGAACGTATAGGTTAATTAAATGTACCAGTCAAGTGTAGGTCAATTTTACTTTGTTTAGAAAAGAGAGCACAAACACTTTAGCACTGGTTAGCAAAAGTAAAGTGCAAAAGTATATCTGATGGGCCAGAACATCAGCAGCATGGCATGGCAAGTTCTGAACCTGATATATGAAACAATGACCGTGTTGGAATAAGATGTATGTTAAATAAAAAATATTCTTATAACTACACAAATGCTCAAACAATACACTTAAACATGGACATGAATCCAAAACACATGTAGGCCTGAACAGAACAATTATGTGGTCAATGCTATATTTACATAATAAAGAATGAAAATAAATCTTTCAACATAAATACAGGATGTCCCATAAGTGCTAAGGGCAAAAGTACTAATGCAATGCATAAATAGGTGACTATACAAGTACAAAACTCTCATAATTGCATTTTTCCTTAGTAAGACTGCCGTTGTAGCACAATTCATGTTCCCTCTCCCATGGCCTAATGCTCATATGTCCATAAATGTCCAGCAAGGAGAAATTACTGTGCAGGCAACAACAACAATATTCAACGACGTTTTAACCCTCTTAAAAGGTGTGTAATTCCATTTTTGATACTGGAGTCTTCATCAGGACTGGGTATGGAACAACCTAGAGTCAAAGAAATTATTGTAAGACCTCCAGAGGCCACAGCGTGTCCCTCTAAGGTACTGGGTACTGGATTCAGTGGGTGTCCAAGAATGACAGACTCCCACAAAGATGATTCCAAAATAAACTGTTAGTTGTGCGTTGCTTAATTCATTCGCATTACAGATTAGAGCCCCTTGCAGTTACTGGAAATGCCCGCCCAGTGGGAATCAGATTCAGTGACGCACAACTGTTTTATTCTCAGCATTTTCTTTATATTGCTTTGTGAACAGTGAGGTCTTGAAATGTATATTCTGTACCTAAATTAACGCTATTAATCAAAATGTAATTTCCTTGAATTTTTTACTCAAAATTTATGTTTATACAAAGTAGCAGAGTACATATTTCTACCGTGCTGTTTAAAGCCATTCATTTCACATTTGAATTATGTAAGTGTTTGTTGCTCGAATATTAATTTACCTTGAAAAAAAACAAAAGAAAAGAGGCGTTCGACAAAACAGGAACAGTTGGTTTAATTAAACACTGTCAATACTGTTATCGATTCAGGTTGAATATCCATTGTCAAAGATTCATTTTTATATCTGTTTCTATTTCTCTCTGGTGTTTTTAATAATATTTTGTAATTATTGTCTGGTATGTACATTCTGATGATGTTTAAATTCATAAAAAAAGATATAGATAAATACTTCCCCTTGGTGTTTCCTTTTCAGTACTGCTGAAGTTTTATGGTTTGATTGATTCGCAAAAAGCAGTGGATATTGACTTGCCAAGAGTTGTTTTTAAAACAGCCAATCTCCCTGGACCATTGTGGAGTTGCTGCACTTATCAGAGGGACTGACCTGAGTTTTCTGTTCACGTGTTTGTCTGCCCATTACGTGCCACCCCACTTGTGACCTTTCACTCAGTAACATAAGGCCTAGCTCTCAGCGCCTGCCTGACCACGTATTTCTGATTTGGGGTGGAAGAAGTTCATGACGGGCAAATTCGTTGATAGAGATGCAATTTTTGTTCTTACATATGAATGTATCATTATACACATGACATTGATTTTAATAATATTAACATGTTTATTGGAGTGGTCAAAACTAGCTGGGTCCTAAAAGGAACATTTGTTGTTTTCTCTATCCAGTTTGCAGATGGGATTGACACAACATCCTTGAACTTGCAGTGGTTCAGGTCACAGTTAGGTATTGTGTCTCAAGAACCAATTCTGTTTGACTGCAGCATTGCGGAAAATATCCAGTATGGAGACAGCAGCAGAATTGTGAGTCAGGAGGAGATTGAAGAGGCAGCCAAAGCAGCAAACATTCATAGTTTCATTGAAACTCTTCCCGAGGTAAATGTAATTTATTATAGTAATCCAGCTGTTACAAAAAAAAGAATAACATGTTTCTATTCATTATGTTTTAATTGAAATGTACAATTTCAAAGCAGTATACATGTTACTGCAAGACTTTCCATTTTTTATGTAGATGAGTGAAGAGTAATGATTTTGAACAATTTTGATCCTTATGATAATATTCCAGCATCTTCTTGAGACTTTCAAGGTCATTGGTTTAATTTCATAATTCAAAAGTGTGCGATTGATATTACAAATACCTTTGCTAAAGTGGTAGGACCTAAGAAACAAAATACCTTATTGGTATCACTTAGCAAATACATTTAAAAATAACTTTGCAAATACAACAAATGCACCTGTTGTCGTGTCAGATCTTGGATGTGTTTATTGATAAGGGTTGCTATAATTCACAATAGTGTTTGCAATAACAAGTAAATTACTGTGGCATTTTATACGGTTCCAATGTTGATTGCTCCAACACAACAAGTTAGTAGTCTACCAAACTTATCATTTACTTTTGGGCTCATATACGTTCACCACTAAAGGCTCAAATTAATTTTGGGTATTCATTAAAAATTCTCAGCCAATTTCAGTAATGCTGTTAACCGATAACTATCTTGCAACACAATATAAATGTAAAGTTACCTTTATATTTTTAAAATCCTATGTGAAAAGTGCCTACGCAGGTTTTTATGGACACAATATTTTTGTGATTGTTTGAACTTGGGTTACTGTTTGACTGGGGTGTGAGCCCTGGTCAAGCAGCAATCACAATCCTAGTCATGGTAAGGTGCAGGCAAATCCTAAATTAACCTGTGCTTACCCTCTTGTAGCTTGGCACAGAGCAGTCAGGCTTAACTTAGAGGCAATGTTTAACCCCTTCGCTGCTAGGCCTTTTCCCCTCCTGTGCTAAGGCTTTTTTTGGCGTTTTGTGGTAGTGCGCGCTTAGGCCCTTGTAACTTTTTGACCACATAAAGTATCCACGCCAAATTTGCGTCCTTTTCTTCCAACATCATGTGGATTCTAAAGGCACCCAGGGTTTGTGGATTCCCTTGGAGGGGTCCCAGAAATTAACCAAAATATAGTGATTTTTTTGTTTTTTTTCAGAAAAGTGGGAAAAACGGGCTGCAAATGAAAGCCTCTGGGTGAAAATGATTATCAAAAAAGGGTTTGTGGGGCTGAAATCTCCAATTTCTCAGCTTTTAGGGAATGACAGTCTTTTGTCAGATAACCGACATTTTTCACACCGTTTTGGCATTTTTCTGGGACATAGCCTATTTTTGCTATTTTTAGAGCTTTCCACCTCCTTCCAGTTAATGGTAGAAATGAGTTTGAAAGCAATAATGGATCCTGGAAAGCTGTACATTGTCAAAAAGTAGACAAAATTCTGAATTCAGAAAGGGGTCATTTGTCTAAATCCATGAAGGTTTCTTTATAGAAACTAACAGTTAAATATTGGAATATTTGAAAATTTGTGGAAAAAAACAGCCTTTTGTCTCAACGTTTTCACCAATAACTTTTTCTAATTTTGACAGCTCTTGGAAAGCAATATACCGTTACATCCGTTAGACCTTCCTAGTTGTGGGGATATATAGGACTTGTAGTTTCACCAAGAACCCGACGAACCCAGATCCAAAAACTGAGCAGCAACTTGCAATGGTATTTTTTCATTTACTGGGTATAGAGCACTTTGTCTTGGAAAATGTATACATGGACAAATCTGTATGAAAGACACCTATGTATTTCTGAATTGGGTACAAATTATAGAGTTCAGAAACAGTATATAATTGCACATTTTCAAAATTGGGAATACTCATACTAGCATGAGAATTATTGGTCATTTTTCAAAAAGATTTTTTTTTACACAATGTCTTTCATTGAAAGGGAGAAATGCATGAAAGATTAATTGGTAATAACAGTTGATTTACAAATCTGAATTACCCCAAGTCTCCCGATAAAAACGGTACCTCACTTGTGTGGGTCGGCCTTGTGCCTGCGACAGAAAACGGCGCAAAATGCAACGTGGTCACACCTAAATTTTGCAGTTACAAATTGACCCTTTTTTGGCAAAGTGCCTACCTGTAGTTTTTGCACCCTAGCTCTGCCGGCACCTAGGGAAACCTAGCAAACCTATACATTTTTGAAAAGTAGACACCAAGTGGAATTCAGGATGGGGTGACTCGACTGCCTAGCACCAGGTTTTGTTACCCAGAATCCCTTGCAAAGCTAACAATTTGTAAAAAAAAAACCAAATTTTCCTCACATTTCTGTGGAGGAAAGTTCTGGAATATGCGTGGATCAACAAATTTCCACCCACCCAGCGTTTCCCCAGGTCTCCCGAAAGAAATGGTACCTCACTTGCGTGGGTAGGCATAGTGGCTGCGACACGAAACAGCGCAAAACGCAACGTGGTCGCACCTCAATTTCCCAGTGAAATCTTGTGCTCTTTGGACAAAGAGACTACCTTTTGTTTTTGAGCCCTAGCTCTGCCAGCACCTAGGGAAACCTAGCAAACCTATACATTTTTGAAAAGTAGACACTCAGGGGAATTCCGGATAGGGTGGCTCGACTGCCTACCACCAGGTTTTGTTACCCAGAATTGCTTGCAAAGCTAAGAATTTGACAAAAAAAACAAATTTTCCTCACATTTCTGTGGTGGAAAGTTCTGGAATCTGCGTGGATTAACAAATTTCCAGCCACCCAGCGTTTCCCCAGGTCTCCTGAAAAAAATGGTACTTCACTTGCGTGGGTAGGCATAGTGGCTGCGACACGAACCAGCACAAAATGCAACGTGGTCGCACCTCAATTTCCCAGTGAAATCTTGCGCTCTTTGGACAAAGAGACTACCTTTTGTTTTTGTGCCCAAGCTCTGTCAGAACCTAGGGAAACCTAGCAAACCTATACATTTTTGAAAAGTAGACAACCAGGGGAATTCAGGATGGGGTGACTCAACTGCCTACCACCAGATTTTGTTACCCAGAATCCCTTGCAAATCTAACAATTTGTAAAAAAAAACACATTTTCCTCACATTTCTGTGGTGGAAAGTTCTGGAATCTGCGTGGATCAACAAATTTCCACCCACTCAGCGTTCCCCCAGGTCTCCTGAAAAAAATGGTACCTCACTTGCGTGGGTAGGCATAGTGGCTGTGACATGAAACAGCGCAAAACGCAACGTGGTCGCACCTCAATTTCCCAGTGAAATCTTGCGCTTTTTGGACAAAGAGACTACCTTTAGTTTTTGAGCCCTAGCTCTGCCAGCACCTAGGAAAACCTAGCAAACCTATACATTTTTGAAAACTAGACACCCAGGGGAATTCAGGATGGGGTGACTCGACTGCCTACCTCCAGGGTTTGTTACCCAGAATCCCTTGCAAATCTAAGAATTTGACAAAAAAACATATTTTCCTCACATTTCTGTGGTGGAAAGTTCTGGAATCTGCGTGGATCAACACATTTCCACCCATCCAGCGTTCCCCCAGGTCTCCCGAAAAAAATGGTACCTCACTTGCGTTGTTAGGCATAGTGGCTGCGACATGAAACAGCGCAAAACGTAACCTGGTCGCACCTCAATTTACCAGTGAAATCTTGCGCTTTTTGGACAAAGAGACTACCTTTTGTTTGTGCGCCCTAGCTCTGCCAGCACCTAGGGAAAACTAGCAAACCTATACATATTTGAAAACTAGACACCCAGGGGAATTCAGGATGGGGTGACTCGTCTGCCTACCCCCAGGTTTTGTTACCCAGAATCCCTTGCAAACCTAAATATTTGACAAAATAAACAAATTTTCCTCATATTTCTGTGGTGGAAAGTGCTGGAATCTGCGTGGATCAACAAATTTCCACCCACCCAGCGTTCCCCCAGGTCTCCCGAAAAAAATGGTACTTCACTTGCGTGGGTAGGCATAGTGGCTGCGACACGAAACAGCGCAAAATGCAACGTGGTCGCACCTCAATTTCCCAGTGAAATCTTGCGCTCTTTGGACAAAGAGACTACCTTTTGTTTTTGTGCCCAAGCTCTGTCAGAACCTAGAGAAACCTAGCAAACCTATACATTTTTGAAAAGTAGACAACCAGGGGAATTCAGGATGGGGTGACTCGACTGCCTACCACCAGATTTTGTTACCCAGAATCCCTTGCAAAGCTAACAATTTGTAAAAAAAACAAATTTTCCTCACATTTCTGTGGTGGAAAGTTCTGGAATCTGCATGGATCAACAAATTTCCACCCACTCAGCGTTCCCCCAGGTCTCCTGAAAAAAATGGTACCTCACTTGCGTGGGTAGGCATAGTGGCTGCGACATGAAACAGCGCAAAACGCAACGTGGTCGCACCTCAATTTCCCAGTGAAATCTTGCGCTTTTTGGACAAAGAGACTACCTTTAATTTTTGAGCCCTAGCTCTGCCAGCACCTAGGAAAACCTAGCAAACCTATACATTTTTGAAAACTAGACACCCAGGGGAATTCAGGATGGGGTGACTCGACTGCCTACCTCCAGGGTTTGTTACCCAGAATCCCTTGCAAAGCTAAGAATTTGACAAAAAAACACATTTTCCTCACATTTCTGTGGTGGAAAGTTCTGGAATCTGCGTGGATCAACAAATTTCCACCCACCCAGCGTTCCCCCAGGTCTCCCGAAAAAAATGGTACTTCACTTGCGTGGGTAGGCATAGTGGCTGCGACACGAAACAGCGCAAAATGCAACGTGGTCGCACCTCAATTTCCCAGTGAAATCTTGCGCTCTTTGGACAAAGAGACTACCTTTTGTTTTTGTGCCCAAGCTCTGTCAGAACCTAGAGAAACCTAGCAAACCTATACATTTTTGAAAAGTAGACAACCAGGGGAATTCAGGATGGGGTGACTCGACTGCCTACCACCAGATTTTGTTACCCAGAATCCCTTGCAAAGCTAACAATTTGTAAAAAAAACAAATTTTCCTCACATTTCTGTGGTGGAAAGTTCTGGAATCTGCATGGATCAACAAATTTCCACCCACTCAGCGTTCCCCCAGGTCTCCTGAAAAAAATGGTACCTCACTTGCGTGGGTAGGCATAGTGGCTGCGACATGAAACAGCGCAAAACGCAACGTGGTCGCACCTCAATTTCCCAGTGAAATCTTGCGCTTTTTGGACAAAGAGACTACCTTTAATTTTTGAGCCCTAGCTCTGCCAGCACCTAGGAAAACCTAGCAAACCTATACATTTTTGAAAACTAGACACCCAGGGGAATTCAGGATGGGGTGACTCGACTGCCTACCTCCAGGGTTTGTTACCCAGAATCCCTTGCAAAGCTAAGAATTTGACAAAAAAACACATTTTCCTCACATTTCTGTGGTGGAAAGTTCTGGAATCTGCGTGGATCAACACATTTCCACCCACCCAGCGTTCCCCCAGGTCTCTCGAAAAAAATGGTACCTCACTTGCGTTGTTAGGCATAGTGGCTGCGACATGAAACAGCGCAAAACGCAACCTGGTCGCACCTCAATTTACCAGTGAAATCTTGCGCTTTTTGGACAAAGAGACTACCTTTTGTTTTTGAGCCCTAGCTCTGCCAGCACCTAGGGAAACCTAGCAAACCTATACATTTTTGAAAAGTAGACACTCAGGGGAATTCCGGATGGGGTGGCTCGACTGCCTACCACCAGGTTTTGTTACCCAGAATCCCTTGCAAAGCTAACAATTTGTAAAAAAAACAAATTTTCCTCACATTTCTGTGGTGGAAAGTTCTGGAATCTGCATGGATCAACAAATTTCCACCCACTCAGCGTTCCCCCAGGTCTCCTGAAAAAAATGGTACCTCACTTGCGTGGTTAGGCATAGTGGCTGCAACATGAAACAGCGCAAAACGCAACGTGGTCGCACCTCAATTTCCCAGTGAAATCTTGCGCTTTTTGGACAAAGAGACTACCTTTAATTTTTGAGCCCTAGCTCTGCCAGCACCTAGGAAAACCTAGCAAACCTATACATTTTTGAAAACTAGACACCCAGGGGAATTCAGGATGGGGTGACTCGACTGCCTACCTCCAGGGTTTGTTACCCAGAATCCCTTGCAAAGCTAAGAATTTGACAAAAAACACATTTTCCTCACATTTCTGTGGTGGAAAGTTCTGGAAACTGCGTGGATCAACACATTTCCACCCACCCAGCGTTCCCCCAGGTCTCTCGAAAAAAATGGTACCTCACTTGCGTTGTTAGGCATAGTGGCTGCGACATGAAACAGCGCAAAACGCAACCTGGTCGCACCTCAATTTACCAGTGAAATCTTGCGCTTTTTGGACAAAGAGACTACCTTTTGTTTGTGCGCCCTAGCTCTGCCAGCACCTAGGGAAAACTAGCAAACCTATACATATTTGAAAACTAGACACCCAGGGGAATTCAGGATGGGGTGACTCGTCTGCCTACCCCCAGGTTTTGTTACCCAGAATCCCTTGCAAACCTAAATATTTGACAAAATAAACACATTTTCCTCACATTTCTGTGGTGGAAAGTTCTGGAATCTGCGTGGATCAACAAATTTCCACCCACCCAGCGTTCCCCCAGGTCTCCCGAACAAAATGGTACCTCACTTGCGTGGGTAGGCATAGTGGCTGCGATATGAAACAGCGCAAAACGCAACATGGTCACACCTCAATTTCCCAGTGAAATCTTGCACTTTTTGGACAAAAAGACTACCTTTTGTTTTTGCGCCGTAGCTCTGCCAGCACCTAGGGAAACCTAGCAAACCTATACATTTTTGAAAACTAGATACCCAGGGGTATTCAGGATGGGGTGAATCGTCTGCCCACCCCCAGGTTTTGTTACCCAGAATACCTTGCAAACCTAAAAATTTGACAAAAAAACATATTTTCCTCACATTTCTGTGGTGGAAAGTTCTGGAATCTGCGTAGATCAACAAATTTCCACCCACCCAGCGTTCCCCTAAGGTCTCCCGAAAAAAATGGTACCTCACTTGCGTGGGTAGGCATAGTGGCTGCGACATGAAACAGCGCAAAACGCAACATGGTCGCACCTCAATTTCCCAGTGAAATCTTGCGCTCTTTGGACAAAGAGACTACCTTTTGTTTTTGAGCCCTAGCTCTGCCAGCACCTAGGGAAACCTAGCAAACCTATACATTTTTGAAAACTAGACACCCAGGGGAATTCAGGATGGGGTGACTCGACTGCCTACCTCCAGGGTTTGTTACCCAGAATCCCTTGCAAAGCTAAGAATTTGACAAAAAAACACATTTTCCTCACATTTCTGTGGTGGAAAGTTCTGGAATCTGCGTGGATCAACACATTTCCACCCACCCAGCGTTACCCCAGGTCTCTCGAAAAAAATGGTACCTCACTTGCGTTGTTAGGCATAGTGGCTGCGACATGAAACAGCGCAAAACGCAACCTGGTCGCACCTCAATTTACAAGTGAAATCTTGCGCTTTTTGGACAAAGAGACTACCTTTTGTTTTTGAGCCCTAGCTCTGCCAGCACCTAGGGAAACCTAGCAAACCTATACATTTTTGAAAAGTAGACACTCAGGGGAATTCCGGATGGGGTGGCTCGACTGCCTACCACCAGGTTTTGTTACCCAGAATCCCTTGCAAAGCTAACAATTTGTAAAAAAAACAAATTTTCCTCACATTTCTGTGGTGGAAAGTTCTGGAATCTGCATGGATCAACAAATTTCCACCCACTCAGCGTTCCCCCAGGTCTCCTGAAAAAAATGGTACCTCACTTGCGTGGTTAGGCATAGTGGCTGCAACATGAAACAGCGCAAAACGCAACGTGGTCGCACCTCAATTTCCCAGTGAAATCTTGCGCTTTTTGGACAAAGAGACTACCTTTAATTTTTGAGCCCTAGCTCAGCCAGCACCTAGGAAAACCTAGCAAACCTATACATTTTTGAAAACTAGACACCCAGGGGAATTCAGGATGGGGTGACTCGACTGCCTACCTCCAGGGTTTGTTACCCAGAATCCCTTGCAAAGCTAAGAATTTGACAAAAAACACATTTTCCTCACATTTCTGTGGTGGAAAGTTCTGGAAACTGCGTGGATCAACACATTTCCACCCACCCAGCGTTCCCCCAGGTCTCTCGAAAAAAATGGTACCTCACTTGCGTTGTTAGGCATAGTGGCTGCGACATGAAACAGCGCAAAACGCAACCTGGTCGCACCTCAATTTACCAGTGAAATCTTGCGCTTTTTGGACAAAGAGACTACCTTTTGTTTGTGCGCCCTAGCTCTGCCAGCACCTAGGGAAAACTAGCAAACCTATACATATTTGAAAACTAGACACCCAGGGGAATTCAGGATGGGGTGACTCGTCTGCCTACCCCCAGGTTTTGTTACCCAGAATCCCTTGCAAACCTAAATATTTGACAAAATAAACACATTTTCCTCACATTTCTGTGGTGGAAAGTTCTGGAATCTGCGTGGATCAACAAATTTCCACCCACCCAGCGTTCCCCCAGGTCTCCCGAACAAAATGGTACCTCACTTGCGTGGGTAGGCATAGTGGCTGCGATATGAAACAGCGCAAAACGCAACATGGTCACACCTCAATTTCCCAGTGAAATCTTGCACTTTTTGGACAAAAAGACTACCTTTTGTTTTTGCGCCGTAGCTCTGCCAGCACCTAGGGAAACCTAGCAAACCTATACATTTTTGAAAACTAGATACCCAGGGGTATTCAGGATGGGGTGAATCGTCTGCCCACCCCCAGGTTTTGTTACCCAGAATACCTTGCAAACCTAAAAATTTGACAAAAAAACATATTTTCCTCACATTTCTGTGGTGGAAAGTTCTGGAATCTGCGTAGATCAACAAATTTCCACCCACCCAGCGTTCCCCTAAGGTCTCCCGAAAAAAATGGTACCTCACTTGCGTGGGTAGGCATAGTGGCTGCGACATGAAACAGCGCAAAACGCAACATGGTCGCACCTCAATTTCCCAGTGAAATCTTGCGCTCTTTGGACAAAGAGACTACCTTTTGTTTTTGAGCCCTAGCTCTGCCAGCACCTAGGGAAACCTAGCAAACCTATACATTTTTGAAAAGTAGACACTCAGGGGAATTCCGGATGGGGTGGCTCGACTGCCTACCACCAGGTTTTGTTACCCAGAATTGCTTGCAAAGCTAAGAATTTGACAAAAAAAAAAATTTTCCTCACATTTTTTGTGGTGGAAAGTTCTGGAATCTGCGTGGATTAACAAATTTCCAGCCACCCAGCGTTTCCCCAGGTCTCCTGAAAAAAATGGTACTTCACTTGCGTGGGTAGGCATAGTGGCTGCGACACGAAACAGCGCAAAATGCAACGTGGTCGCACCTCAATTTCCCAGTGAAATCTTGCGCTCTTTGGACAAAGAGACTACCTTTTGTTTTTGTGCCCAAGCTCTGTCAGAACCTAGGGAAACCTAGCAAACCTATACATTTTAGAAAAGTAGACAACCAGGGGAATTCAGGATGGGGTGACTCAACTGCCTACCACCAGATTTTGTTACCCAGAATCCCTTGCAAAGCTAACAATTTGTAAAAAAAACACATTTTCCTCACATTTCTGTGGTGGAAAGTTCTGGAATCTGCGTGGATCAACAAATTTCCACCCACTCCGCGTTCCCCCAGGTCTCCTGAAAAAAATGGTACCTCACTTGCGTGGGTAGGCATAGTGGCTGCGACATGAAACAGCGCAAAACGCAACGTGGTTGCACCTCAATTTCCCAGTAAAATCTTGCGCTTTTTGGACAAGGAGACTACCTTTAGTTTTTGAGCCCTAGCTCTGCCAGCACCTAGGAAAACCTAGCAAACCTATACATTTTTAAAAACTAGACACCCAGGGGAATTCAGGATGGGGTGACTCGACTGCCTACCTCCAGGGTTTGTTACCCAGAATCCCTTGCAAAGCTAAGAATTTGACAAAAAAACACATTTTCCTCACATTTCTGTGGTGGAAAGTTCTGGAATCTGCGTGGATCAACACATTTCCACCCACCCAGCGTTCCCCCAGGTCTCCCGAAAAAAATGGTACCTCACTTGCGTTGTTAGGCATAGTGGCTGCGACATGAAACAGCGCAAAACGCAACCTGGTCGCACCTCAATTTACCAGTGAAATCCTGCGCTTTTTGGACAAAGAGACTACCTTTTGTTTGTGCGCCCTAGCTCTGCCAGCACCTAGGGAAAACGAGCAAACCTATACATATTTGAAAACTAGACACCCAGGGGAATTCAGGATGGGGTGACTCGTCTGCCTACCCCCAGGTTTTGTTACCCAGAATCCCTTGCAAACCTAAATATTTGACAAAATAAACACATTTTCCTCACATTTCTGTGGTGGAAAGTTCTGGAATCTGCGTGGATCAACAAATTTCCACCCACCCAGCGTTCCCCCAGGTCTCCCGAACAAAATGGTACCTCACTTGCGTGGGTAGGCATAGTGGCTGCGATATGAAACAGCGCAAAACGCAACATGGTCGCACCTCAATTTCCCAGTGAAATCTTGCACTTTTTGGACAAAAAGACTACCTTTTGTTTTTGCGCCGTAGCTCTGCTAGCACCTAGGGAAACCTAGCAAACCTATACATTTTTGAAAACTAGATACCCAGGGGTATTCAGGATGGGGTGAATCGTCTGCCCACCCCCAGGTTTTGTTACCCAGAATACCTTGCAAACCTAAAAATTTGACAAAAAAACATATTTTCCTCACATTTCTGTGGTGGAAAGTTCTGGATTCTGCGTAGATCAACAAATTTCCACCCACCCAGCGTTCCCCCAGGTCTCCCGAAAAAATGGTACCTCACTTGCGTGGGTAGGCATAGTGGCTGTGACATGAAACAGCGCAAAACGCAACATGGTCGCACCTCAATTTCCCAGTGAAATCTTGCACTTTTTGGACAAAAAGACTACCTTTTGTTTTTGCGCCCTAGCTCTGCCAGCACCTAGGGAAACCTAGCAAACCTATACATTTTTTAAAACTAGACACCCAGGGGAATTCAGGATGGGGTGACTCATCTGCCTACCCACAGGTTTTGTCACCCAGAATCCCTTGCAAAGCTAAGAATTTGACAAAAAAACACATTTTCCTCACATTTCTGTGGTGGAAAGTTCTGGAATCTGTGTGGATCAACACATTTCCACCCACCCAGCGTTCCCCCAGGTCTCCCGAAAAAAATGGTACCTCACTTGCGTTGTTAGGCATAGTGGCTGCGACATGAAACAGCGCAAAACACAACCTGGTCGCACCTCAATTTCCCAGTGAAATCTTGTGCTTTTTGGACAAAGAGACTACCTTTTGTTTTTGCGCCCTAGCTCTGCCAGCACCTAGGGAAACCTAGCAAACCTATACATTTTTGAAAACTAGACACCCAGGGGAATTCAGGATCGGGTGACTCGTCTGCCTACCCCCAGGTTTTGTTACCCAGAATCCCTTGCAAACCTAAATATTTGACAAAATAAACACATTTTCCTCACATTTCTGTGGTGGAAAGATCTGGAATCTGCGTGGATCAACAAATTTTCACCCACCCAGCGTTCCCCCAGGTCTCCCGAAAAAATGGTACCTCACTTGCGTGGGTAGGCATAGTGGCTGCGACATGAAACAGCGCAAAACGCAACATGGTCGCACCTCAATTTCCCAGTGAAATCTTGCACTTTTTGGACAAAAAGACTACCTTTTGTTTTTGCACCGTAGCTCTGCCAGTACCTAGGGAAACCTAGCAAACCTATACATTTTTGCAAACTAGACACCCAGGGGAATTCAGGATGGGGTGACTCGTCTGCCTACCCACAGGTTTTGTTACCCAGAATCCCTTGCAAACCTAAAATTTGACAAAAAAACACATTTTCCTCACATTTCTGTGGTGGAAAGTTCTGGAATCTGCGTGGATCAACAAATTTCCACCCACCCAGCGTTCCCCCAGGTCTCCCGAAAAAAATGGTACCTCACTTGGGTGGGTAGGCATAGTGGCTGCGACATGAAACAGCGCAAAACGCAACATGGTTGCACCTCAATTTCCCAGTGAAATCTTGCACTTTTTGGGCACAAAGACTACCTTTTGTTTTTGCGCCCTAGCTCTGCCAGCACCTAGGGAAACCTAGCAAACCTATACATTTTTGAAAACTAGACACCCAGGGGAATTCAGGATGGGTTGACTCGTCTGCCTACCCACAGGTTTTGTTACCCAGAATCCCTTGCAAACCTAAAAATTTGACAAAAAAACACATTTTCCTCACATTTCTGTGGTGGAAAGTTCTGGAATCTGTGTGGATCAACACATTTCCACCCACCCAGCTTTCCCCAGGTCTCCCGAAAAAAATGGTACCTCACTTGCGTGGGTAGGCATAGTGGCTGCGACATGAAACAGCGCAAAACGCAACATGGTCGCACCTCAATTTCCCAGTGAAATCTTGCACTTTTTGGACAAAAAGACTACCTTTTGTTTTTGCGCCCTAGCTCTGCCAGCACCTAGGGAAACCTAGCAAACCTATACATTTTTGAAAACTAGACACCCAGGGGAATTCAGGATGGGGTGACTCATCTGCCCACCCACAGGTTCTGTTACCCAGAATCCCTTGCAAACCCAAAAATTTGACAAAAAAACACATTTTCCTCACATTTCTGTGGTAGAAAATTCGGGAATCTGCGTGGATCAACAAATTTCCACCCGCCCAGCGTTCCCCCAGGTCTCCCGAAAAAAATGGTACCTCACTTGTGTGGGTAGGCATAGTGGCTGCGACATGAAACAGCGCAAAACGCAACATGGTCGCACCTCAATTTCCGAGTGAAATCTTGCACTTTTTGGACAAAAAGACTACCTTTTGTTTTTGCGCCCTAGCTCTGCCAGCACCTCGGGAAACCTAGCAAACCTATACATTTTTGAAAACTAGACACCCAGGGGAATTCAGGATGGGGTGACTCATCTGCCCACCCACAGGTTCTGTTACCCAGAATCCCTTGCAAACCCAAAAATTTGACAAAAAAACACATTTTCCTCACATTTCTGTGGTAGAAAGTTCTGGAATCTGCGTGGATCAACAAATTTCCACCCACCCAGCGTTCCCCCAGGTCTCTCGTAAAAAAGTGGTACCTCACTTGCGTGAGTAAGCAAAGTGGCTGTGACATGAAATAGCGCAAAACGCAACATGGTCGCACCTCAATTTCCCAGTGAAATCTTGCACTTTTTGGACAAAAAGACTACCTTTTGTTTTTGCACCCTAGCTCTGCCAGCACCTAGGGAAACCTAGCAAACCTATACATTTTTGAAAACTAGACACCCAGGGGAATTCAGGATGGGGTGACTCATCTGCCTACCCCCAGGTTTTTTTACACAGAATCCCTTGCAAACCTAAATATTTGACAAAATAAACACATTTTCCTCACATTTCTGTGATGGAAAGTTCTTCAATCCGCGTGGATCAACAAATTTCCACCCACCCAGCGTTCCCCCAGGTCTCCGAAAATAAATTGTACCTCACTTGCGTGGGTAGGCATAGTGGCTGCGACATGAAACAGCGCAAAACGCAACTTGGTCGCACCTCAATTTCCCAGTGAAATCTTGCACTTTTTGGACAAAAAGACTACCTTTTGTTTTTGCGCCCTAGATCTGCCAGCACCTAGGGAAACCTAGCAAACCTATACATTTTTGAAAACTAGACACCCAGGGGAATTTAGGATGGGGTGACTCGTCTGCCTACCCTCAGGTTTTTTTACCCAGAATCCCTTGCAAAGCTAAGATTTTGACAGAAAAATCACATTTTCCTCACATTTCTGTGGTAGAAAGTTCTGGAATCTGCATGGATCAACAAATTTCCACCCACCCAGCGTTCCCCCAGGTCTCCCGTAAAAAATGGTACCTCACTTGCGTGGGTAGGCAAAGTGACTGCGACATGAAATAGCGCAAAACGCAACATGGTCGCACCTCAATTTCCCAGTGAAATCTTGCACTTTTTGGACAAAAAGACTACCTTTTGTTTTTGCACCCTAGCTCTGCCAGCACCTAGGGAAACCTAGCAAACCTATACATTTTTGAAAACTAGACACCCAGGGGAATTCAGGATGGGGTGACTCATCTGCCTACCCCCAGGTTTTGTTACCCAGAATCCCTTGCAAAGCTAAGATTTTGACAAAAAAAACAAATTTTCCTCACATTTCTGTTGTGGAAAGTTCTGGAATCTGTGTGGATCAACAAATTTCCACCCACCCAGCGTTCCCTCAGGTCTCCCGAAAAGAATGGTACCTCACTTGCCTGGGTAGGCAAAGTGGCTGCGACATGAAACAGCTCAAAACGCAACATGGTCGCACCTCAATTTCCCAGTGAAATCTTGCACTTTTTGGACAAAAAGACTACCTTTTGTTTTTGCGCCCTAGATCTGCCAGCACCTAGGGAAACCTAGCAAACCTATACATTTTTGAAAACTAGACACCCAGGGGAATTTAGGATGGGGTGACTCGTCTGCCTACCCTCAGGTTTTTTTACCCAGAATCCCTTGCAAAGCTAAGATTTTGACAGAAAAATCACATTTTCCTCACATTTCTGTGGTAGAAAGTTCTGGAATCTGCATGGATCAACAAATTTCCACCCACCCAGCGTTCCCCCAGGTCTCCCGTAAAAAATGGTACCTCACTTGCGTGGGTAGGCAAAGTGACTGCGACATGAAATAACGCAAAACGCAACATGGTCGCACCTCAATTTCCCAGTGAAATCTTGCACTTTTTGGACAAAAAGACTACCTTTTGTTTTTGCACCCTAGCTCTGCCAGCACCTAGGGAAACCTAGCAAACCTATACATTTTTGAAAACTAGACACCCAGGGGAATTCAGGATGGGGTGACTCATCTGCCTACCCCCAGGTTTTGTTACCCAGAATCCCTTGCAAAGCTAAGATTTTGACAAAAAAAAAAATTTTCCTCACATTTCTGTGGTTGAAAGTTCTGGAATCTGTGTGGATCAACAAATTTCCACCCACCCAGCGTTCCCTCAGGTCTCCCGAAAAAAATGGTACCTCACTTGCCTGGGTAGGCAAAGTGGCTGCGACATGAAACAGCGCAAAACGCAACATGGTCGCACCTCAATTTCCCAGTGAAATCTTGCACTTTTTGGACAAAAAGACTACCTTTTGTTTTTGAACCCTAGCTCTGCCAGCACCTAGGGAAACCTAGCAAACCTATACATTTTTTAAAACTAGACACCCAGGGGAATTCAGGATGGGGTAACTCGTCTGCCTACCCCCAGGTTTTGTTACCCAGAATCCCTTGCAAACCTAAAAATTTGACCAAAAAAAATCATTTTCCTCACATTTCTGTGGTGGAAAGTTCTGGAATCTGCGTGGATCAACAAAGTCCCACCCACCCAGCGTTCCCCCAGGTCTCCTGAAAAAAATTGTACCTCACTTGCGTGGGTAGGCATAGTGGCTGCAACAGGAAACGGTTCAAATCGTACGGTGGTGAATTTACAATACCATATTGCAAAACGACCTTGATTTTTTTTTGGGGGGGGCACCTGAATTTTTGGCCCGGGGCTCGGTGGTATTCTTTGGAAAGTACCAAACCCGAACAGTTCTGAAAACTAGACACCCGGGGAAGTCCAGGGAGGTATGGCATGCGTGGATCCCCCAATCTTTTCCTACCCAGAACTCCTTGCAAACCTTAAAATTAGGTAAAAATATCACTTTTCCAAACTTTTTTGCGTGGGATCTCCATGCCGGCAAAAATGTCCTACCACCCAGCCCTTCCCTTGTTCTCCTGAGTAAAAGGATACCTCACTTGTGTGGGTGCCCCAAAGCAGAACAGGCCAAAAATGAATTTTGAAAAAAGTAGTATTTAAGTTTTACAAATTAAGCCCCCCTGCCTTAGTCACAGGCCTTTGGCCCACCCACACAAGTGAGGTATCATTTTACTCGGGAGAACAAGGGGAACGCTGGGTGGTAGAACATTTGTGCCGGCAGCGCGATCCCACCCAAAAAAGTACGGGAAAGTGGGTTTTTTAACCTATATTTAGGGTTTGCAGGGGTTTCTGGGTAGGAAAACATTGGGGGACCCACGCATGCCATACCTCCCTGGACTCCCCCGGGTGTCTAGTTTTCAGAACTGTTTGGGTTTGATAGTTTCCAAAGATGCCCGCCAAGCCCCGGGCCAAAAGCTCAGGTGACCCCCTCAAAAAATAAGATTGTTTTGCTAAAGGTAATTTTTTGGTCTCCACAGTACGAATTGGGCCTTTTCCTGTAGCAGCCACTATGCCTACCCACCCAAGTGAGGTACCATTTTTATCGGGAGACCTTGGGGAACGCTGGGTGGGAGATAATTTGTGTGAGCCCAGTGATGCAACGCTTTCCCACACTAAAAAGTGTGAAAAAACTGATTTCTTTCTGCTAAAATTGAGGTTTGCAAGGGATTCTGGGTAAAGGAACGTTGGAAGATCCACGCAAGCCATACCTCCTTGGAAGGCCCCGGGTGTCTACTTTTCAGAAATGTGTGGGTTTGGTAGGTTTCCCTAGATGGCCGTCTAGCACGGGGCCAAAAACCCAGGTAACCCCTCTTGCAAAAGCTGGTGGATTTGACAATGGTGACAATGTCATAATTGGGTTTGGCAGTTTTCAAAGATGCCCGCCAAGCCCCGGGCCAAAAACTCATGGGAACCCCCTTGCAAAACCAAATTGTTTTGAATGAATTAAGTTTTCAGATGGAGAACGTGTGATTCAGGGGACAATATTGCATGAAAATTGTGACAGACAATTTCAAGTTTGCAAGAGATTGTGGACAAAAAACAACAATAGAATTCACCAACAAGACATGACCATATACTACCATGAATTACTAATATATTTCTAAATTTAGAAAGTTATTTATTGCTATAATATACACCATAACTGAGTTACTCAAAAGACAAAGAATCAAGCACGGCTATCTATTCCTCAAAGACACACACATACAGGTTGGATTTGGAACGAGGGCGAGTGATGGTTCAGTAGATAACATTTTATTAACATGATATTTCAAAAAAATGAAATGCCCTGTTAATAAATAAATGCATAAAAACCGAACCAGTGACTCGCAACTCGTGAGCTGTAAAGCCACGACAAGGCACCAACCGTTTTACAGGCCATTCACGCACCTTTCATACCTGATACAAACCAGACCACTGACACCATCTGGAAGAAAAGCAACACCTTACAACAATCACAATAAGGGACAAGGTACACCCTACTGCAGAAATTACTGCACAGCCATCTAATCCGCAAGCACACACACATACTGGTTGGATTTGGCACGAGGGTGAGTGATAATTCAGTACATACAATTGTATTCGCAAGTAATTTCACAAAAAAATGAAATACATTGCGTATAATTGAAAGTATGATTAACTGAACCACTGACTCGCAGCTCGTGAGCTGTAAAGCCACGTCAAGGCACCAACCTCTTTACAGGCCATTCATACACCTTTCGTACGTGTGACACATTCAAAACATTCACACGGCCAGCCGCGGACCCATCACATTTTAACACTCACACCAGCAAACAGTGCCATTCAAGGGCCCATCACTTTCACACGCCCACATTTCTGACACTGCAACTACACAAAATGATGGACCTCGTGGAGTGTCACTCAACTAGCAGTGTGTGTAGTGACCAACAGAAAGTAACTACTCACACACCGCCAGCCGAGCGCCAGTCCACCCACAGCACCATCCAAGCACCAGACCATGCACACCGCCAGCCAAACACCACTCAGCGCGCACCGACAGCCAAGCACAACTCCGTGCACAGACAGCCAAGTACCACTCCACACACACCACCAGCCAAGCACCACTCCACACACACCGCCAGCCATGCACCACTCCGTGCACAGACAGCTAAGCACTGCTCCATGCACACCCTCCAGCCAAGTACCACTCCACACACACCGCCAGCCAAACACCACTCCACACACACCACCAGCCAAACACCACTCCATGCACAGACAGCCAAGTACCACTCCACGAACACCACCAGCCAAGCACCACTCCACACACACCGCCAGCCAAGCACCAATCCGTGCACAGACAGCCAAGTACTACTCCACAAACACCACCAGCCAAGCGCCACTCCACACACACCGCCAGCCAAGCACCATTCCGTGCACAGACAGCCAAGTACTACTCCACAAACACCACCAGCCAAGCGCAACTCCACACACAACCCCAGCCAAGCACCACTCCACACACACCACCAGCCAAACACCCCTCCATGCACAGACAGCCAAGTACCACTCCACGAACACCACCAGCCAAGCGCCACTCCACACACACCGCCAGCCAAGCACCACTCCGTGCACAGACAGCCAAGTACCACTCCACGCACACCACCAGCCAAGCGCAACTCCACACACACCGCCAGCCAAGCACCAGCAGGCACACACCACAAACACATTTAGAATTCTTTTTTTGAAAATAACACTAAACAAGTGGAAATACCTACAAATCAGCTAACACAAATTCTTAAAATAAAAACTTTGCACTAATGCCAATCCTTGAAACAAACTAAAAATTTTTTACAGAATGCAGACCAGGCAATTCACTTTACAGCTCATTAAAACTTCCAAAACTTCTTTTGCGTGTGGTACGATTTAAAACAAGCTGACAGACACAATGCAGGCTTAGAAGGACAGTCAGGACAGTATATACGAGACTCCTTCCGCACGCCTCTTCGCCAACAGACTCTGCATCTTCTAGTCGGAAAGTCTCTTGCGGTAGTGGAAGGAATAGATTCAGGAAAGTGGCGATCTTTCAATCTAGCCACTTCCTCCACCACTCCAAATCTAGGAACACTTGCCTGCTCCACAAGTACAAGGCTGCCTATTATAGACTCCTGAAACTTAACAAAAGGCATCTTCTTCTCAGGACAAGACTTCTGGAACACAACGAAAGCATTAAAGGATGCCAAGTGGAACAGATGGATAGCCAACTTCTTGTACCAAACGTAAGCCTTTCGAAGAGCAGCATAAGGTTCCAACTTCTGATCTACTCTGTCAACACCACCCATGAACTTATTGTAAGCTAAAATGCACACAGGTTTGCGCACTTCAGCACCCTGACCCCAAACAGGCACAGGTTCTGTACTTTCATCGTGGATAGTAGTCAGCATGTACACATCTCTGTTGTCTGAAAACTTCACAGCTAGAAGCTCTCCACATCGCAATGCCGTAGACTGTCCCCGCACAAGCCTTTTGCAAACAAGTTCCTTTGGGAAACCTTTACGGTTACTGCGCATTGTGCCACAAGCAACAGTGCCCACTTTGGCCAACTCCTTGAACAACCGCACACCAGTGTAGAAGTTATCTACATATAAATGATGGCCTTTGTTAAATAATCCTCTACCTAGTTCCCACACAATTTTCTCAGTCACTCCAAAAGTAGAAGGACAACCAGGAGGGTTAATGCTGGACTCCTTACCAGTGTACACCCTGAAATTGTAGACATATCCAGTCTCACTGTCACACAGCATATACAGTTTGATTCCATAGCGTGCCCTCTTACTAGGAATGTATTGCCTAAAAACCAAGCGGCCTTTGAACAACAGCAAAGACTCATCCACTGCAATTTCTTTACCCGGGACAAAGATCTCAGAAAAACGATCAACAAAGTGATCAAGGACAGGCCGAATTTTAAACAAACGGTCACAATCAGGGTGATCGCGTGACAACGCTAAACTATTATCAACAAAATGCATCATCCGAAGAAGAAGCATATACTGATCACGACTTATGACTGCTGGAAATATAGCTGTTGCCATCAAGGGACTAGTGGACCAATATGAAGTCATTGATGGCTTCCTTAGCAAGCCCATCAAAAAAGTTAAGCCCAAAAACTTCTTCATCTCTTCAACATTTGTGGGAGTCCACCGGATTGCTCTAGAATAGGGCTTAAGGCTGGCACTGTTGGCCCTCAAAAATTGTTCTGCATACAAATTGGTTTGCTCAACAATCTCTTGCAAAAACACATCGTCAAAAAACAACTGAAAAAAATGTATTGCCAGAAAATTCTCAGTATTCACTCTACACCCAGGAACACCAGTCAACTCTGGCAATGCCGGCTGCACCAAGCCAGGGGGAACCCAGAGGCCATCCCTATCAACGGGGGGAGCAGCCACCCCAGCCTGCAGCCCAGAAGCCTCTTGCTGCTGTTCACCAACGGGAAGCCTAACAGCCACAGATACTTCTGGCTGCACAACACCAACAGAAGACATAGCATCCCCAGAGGGCTCTTCCTGCACTACACCAACGGGAAGCCCAGCAGCCTGAGATGCTTCTTGCTGTACTACACCACCGGGAAACCAAGCATGCCCAGATGCCTCTTGCCGCTCTACACCAATGGGAAGCCTAACAGCCACAGATACTTCTGGCTGCACAACACCAACAGAAGACAGCATCCCCAGAGGGCTCTTCCTGCACTACACCAACGGGAAGCCCAGCAGCCTGAGATGCTTCTTGCTGCACAACACCACCGGGAAACCAAGCAGGCCCAGATGCCTCTTGCCGCTCTACACCAATGGGAAGCCTAACAGACCCAGATGCCTCTTGCTGCACTACACCAGCAGGAAGACGAAAAGCACCAGATGCCTCTTTGCGCACCACAGCAATGTGAAGCCTTTTGGGCGCAGGCTCCAGCCCACATGCCTCTTGCCGACGTAAAAAGAAAGGAAACCTTGCGGCCCTAGGCAGCAGCACAGGTGCCTCTTGGCCCACTACCGGCACCTCAATGTCCTCCTCTACCATAGGCCCTTCATCAGCACTAGAAGAAGATTCATCATCCGATGATGATTCCATGCGAAGAGAAAACTCACTGCCTGAATCTTCTGCCCCTACTTGGGAGTCCGAATCGGACTCAGTCTCTGAACCATGGTCAGAGGAAGACTCAAAAAGCAAACCAAGAACCTGCTGAGCAGTAATCCTGCAACTAGCCATTATCCTTACAAAGCAAGAAGACTGCACACACAAGTGAACAACAACCTACACTGTGCAAAGTAAGAAGTAAACAAGGTAAGGCTTTCACAAAAAGATAAATACAATCCAAAACAATTTGACTCTTACCAAATATAGCTACACTCACCAGCACCTACTCTGTTGAGACACAGCAAAAAGAAATGATATCCCACTAGAAAGAAAAAAAGAAATGACAGATTAGAAAACAAAGTGCACATCAAACACTAATGCTGAAAAAAAAAACGAAAAAAAAACACAGAGCCACACAAACTGCTAGAAGTACAACCTTTTTCAAAAAGACAAACATCAAGGGAAAGTAGTACAAAATACATTCACTTACCAAGCACAAGCACACAAGCTGCAAACAGACACGCAACCTACAACAATCCAAACAGCAAAAGCCTGGAACAAGACAAAAATAGAGAAGAAAAGAAATTACTACCACATTTCACAAACAATATAACAATTAAAACAACAACACACAAATTAGCCACCCAAATTTAAATTCGGCCAGATGGGCCATCAAATAGGGCTTAGACCAATTGGGATTAGATGAGGTTTAACATCAAGACACTGGTTAATTTTCTGATTTTTTTTTACTGCCTGACCCCTTTGGTGCCAGTCAGTCTTTTGCTCCTACCAGTACCCCCATCACACAGGGGCAGTAAGGACATTCATACACCTTTTGTATGTGTGACACATACAAAACATTTACACCGCCAGCCGCCAGCGCCATTCAAGGGCCCATCACTTTCACACGCCCACATATCTAACACAGAAACTACTGAAAATGATGGACTGCGTCGAGTGTCACTCAACTAGCAGTGTGTGTAGTGACCAACAGAAAGTAACTACTCACACACCGCCAGCCGAGTGCCAGTCCACCCACACCACCATCCAAGCACCAGACCATGCACACCGCCAGCAAAACCCCACTCAGCGCACACCGACAGCCAAGTACCACTCCACGCACACCATCCAGCCAAGCGCCACTCCACACACACCGCCAGCCAAGCACCACTCCGTGCACAGACAGCCAAGTACCACTCCACGCACACCACCAGCCAAGCGCCACTCCACGCACACCACCAGCCAAGCACCACTCCATGCACAGACAGCAAAGTAGCACTCCACACACACCACCAGCCAAGCGCCACTCCACACACACCGCCAGGCAAGCAGCACTCCACACACACCGCCAGCCAAGCACCACTCCGTGCACAGACAGCAAAGTACCACTCCACACACACCACCAGCCAAGCGCTACTCCACACACACCGCCAGCCAAGCACCACTCCGTGCATAGATAGCCAAGTACCCCTCCACGCACACCGCCAGCCAAACACCACTCAGCGCACACCGACAGCCAAGTACCACTCCACACACACCACCAGCTAAGCACCACTCCACGCACACCGCAAGCCAAGCGCCACTCACCGCCAGCCAAGCACCGCTCCACGCACACCATCCAGCCAAGTACCACTCCACACACACCACCAGCCAAACACCACTCCGTGCACAGACAACCAAGTACCACTAGACGCACACCACCAGCCAAGCGCCACTCCACACACACCGCCAGCCAAGCAGCTCTCCGTGCACAGACAGCAAAGTAGCACTCCACGCACACCACCAGCCAAGCGCCACTCCACACACACCGCCAGCCAAGCACCACTCCATGCACGGACAGCAAAGTAGCACTCCACGCACACCACCAGCCAAGCGCCACTCCACAAACACCACCAGCCAAGCACCACTCCGTGCACAGACAGCCAAGTACCACTCCACACACACCACCAGCCAAGCGCCACTCCACACACACCGCCAGCCAAGCACCACTCCGTGCATAGATAGCCAAGTACCCTTCCACGCACACCGCCAGCCAAACACCACTCAGCGCTCACCAACAGCCAAGTACCACTCCACACACACCGTCAGCCAAGCACCACTCCACGCACACCGCAAGCCAAGCGCCACTCACCGCCAGCCAAGCACCGCTCCACGCACACCAGCCAGCCAAGTACCACTCCACACACACCGCCAGCCAAACACCACTCTACACACACCACCAGCCAAACACCACTCCGTGCACAGACAACCAAGTACCACTCCACGCACACCACCAGCCAAGCGCCACTCCACACACACCGCCAGCCAAGCAGCACTCCGTGCACAGACAGCAAAGTAGCACTCCACGCACACCGCCAGCCAAGCGCCACTCCACACACACCGCCAGCCAAGCACCACTCCGTGCACAGACAGCAAAGTAGCACTCCACGCACACCACCAGACAAGCGCCACTCCACAAACACCACCAGCCAAGCACCACTCCGTGCACAGACAGCCAAGCACCACTCCACACACACCACCAGCCAAGCGCCACTCCACACACACCGCCAGCCAAGCACCACTCCGTGCATAGATAGCCAAGTACCCCTCCACGCACACCGCCAGCCAAACACCACTCAGCGCACACCGACAGCCAAGTACCACTCCACACACACCGCCAGCCAAGCACCACTCCACGCACACCGCAAGCCAAGCGCCACTCACCGCCAGCCAAGCACCGCTCCACGCACACCATCCAGCCAAGTACCACTCCACACACACCGCCAGCCAAACACCACTCCACACACACCACCAGCCAAACACCACTCCGTGTACAGACAACCAAGTACCACTCCACGCACACCATCCAGCCAAGCACCACTCCGCACACACCGCCAGCAAAGCAGCACTCCGTGCACAGACAGCCAAGTACCACTGCACGCACACCATCCAGCCAAGCGCCACTCCACACACACCGCCAGCCAAACACCACTCCACGCACACTGCAAGCTAAGCACCACTCCACACACACCGCCAGCCAAGCACTACTCCTTGCCCAAGGGGTCGCTTCCTAAAAACTAAATTTAAAATCCCTGGTGCTAGTGGGCATTTTCTGCCCCCCCCTGGGGGCAAAACGGCAAAAAAAGGGCCGATTTGCCCCCAGGGTGGACAGAAAAACAAAAACACAATGATGGCCACCTGGAAGCGACCTTTACCCAAGGGGTCGCTTCCCAAAACAAACACATTGCCCCAACAAAAATCCCTGGTGCTAGTGGGAAATTTCTGCCCCCCCTGGGGGCAAAACGGCCGAAAAACAGGCCGATTTGCTCCCAATGGGGGGCAGAAAGACAAAATGTTAAGTGTGAGGCCACCTGGAAGCGACCCTTGCCCAAGGGGTCGCTTCCTAAAAGCTAAAAACAAAATCCCTGGTGCTAGTGGGCATTTTCTGTCCCCCCTGGGGGCAAAACGGCAAAAAAAACGGGCCGATTTGCCCCCAAGGGGGACAGAAAAACGTAAACAAAAAATATGGCCGCCATCTTGGCTCCAAAAAACAACCCTGGTGCTAGTGGGGAATTTCTGCCCCCCCCCCTGGGGGCAAAACGGCCAAAAAAACAGGCCGATTTTCCCCCAGGGGGGGCAGAAAAACGAAAACATTATCAGAGCCCGCCTGGAAGCGACCCTTGCCCAAGGGGTCGCTTCCTGTAATCTAAAATTACATCCCTGGTGCTAGTGGGGGCATTTCCACCGCACATTCGCGACGCTGTGCGCGATCGTGAGGCAGAAATGCCCTGCAAAAAGACATCAGGGGAGAGGAAAATCTCTTTCCTCTCCCCTGATGCCTCTTCGCTGCCCCAAACCCCCGCCAGACACTCGAAACCTACCTTTTCCCCAGACGCGCAGGAAGCAAATGGCTTCCCGAGCGCTGGGAATCCCTGATGATGTCAGCGCGCGCTGTGCGCGCTGACGTCATCAGGGATTCCCATGGGGGGGGGGGGGCGGGGGCGGCAGCGGAAGCTCTTCCGCTGCCGCCCCCAGCAAAACAACGAAGATCGGAGACCCTCGGGGAGAGTGCCAGCGCTTCCCCCGAGGGTGGGGCTGATGACGAGCTGGCCTTGTCATCAGCGCACAACAGGTAAGCGCCATGACGAGCCCATCTCGTCATTAGCCCCGAAGGGGTTAAAGAATTTGTTCAACACTTGAAACAGTTCAAACACCCAAAACAAAAACCCACACCAAGTTAGAAGAATAGATCTGAATGTTGTAAATAAACCAAGACCAACATGACAGCAATCCAACTAGTAGAACTGGAGGCATTGATTTTTAATTTTATAGTGAGAAATAAAGCCAAAAAGCACAAGGCACTATTAGGGATATCTGGTCACGCCGAACCGTGGTTAAGTCACAAGTTTAGGCTGACTGACCGTGATCGAGCATGAGCCAGCTAGAGGGACCCTGTTAGGCTTGTTGAACAAAGTATTTTAAATCCTGGCTGCAGAGCTTTGGATGGATCCTCATTTAAAATACGTTGCCAGCCGAGGTGATGTGTTGGTTCCGAGATACAGTGCAAGGTCCTGTTGCATTGACACTGAGGATTCCATCAATGGGGCTTTGCGATGTGAAGTTTGGGGTTGGAGATGTAATGCTCAGTGAGGCGATCCATCAATTCTGATGAGGATGAAGCAACAGTGCAGATTCTTGGTGTCGTAATCTAGGCTGCCATTAACGAGAAATGCGAGAAACTATGCTGGGGAAAGTGTGGTGCACTGGTGGTTCCGAATGTAATGCGTTGATCGTAAGATGGGGGTTGTGGCAGAGATGCAAGTCATTTGTAATAGGTCCAAGCCACGCAGCTGCAGCAATTCATCAGTTCTTCCCAGGGATGTGCCTCTCAGCCGAGCAGATGCATTGGTTCTGCTCAGGGATGCATCACTCAGCAGAGAAGATGGGTCAGTTTGTTTGACAATCACCAAGGGCCCAGGACTGGGGTAGCACCACTTGGCAGGGTAGACTCACAGATGGCAGAGTCCACGTGCAGGGGTTAGAAGCCTGTTATGTCCCTGAGGCTTCAGATCAGGAGGCCAGTCACTTGGCGTGGCGTCAATCAAGTCACAACACTTTCTCACTTAGGCATGAGGGCAGCAGGAATCAGATCAGCACAGCAAAACAGCAGTACAGTAGAGTGCAGTCCGGCAGGGTGGTAGTTCTTCAGCAGCACTGCAGACCTTCTTTCTGGGAAAGTATGCAAAGATCCAGAAGTGTACTGAAGTGGTGGTGTCTGAGGTCCTTCTTTTATACCCTGTTGTGCCTCTGCAGTGGGGAGAAACTTCTAGAGGCAAGCCTTTGTGTGGTGTAAGGACAGAGCCTATTCAGTTGTAAGTAAGGCTGGGTCCAGCTCCTCTCTCACATCCTGTCTTGGATGGCCCATTCAGTCCCTCCTTAGCTCCCACCATGTGTGGCTGTCTAGGAGGCAGTCATGTGACCAGAGACAGGCTGCAGGGACCAAGCGGCTAAGGCAAAAAAATCACAACTTTCTAAAAGTGGCCGTTTCAGATTTGTAATTTAAAATCCGATTTCACTATAATTTGAGTTAGAGATACCTAACTTGATCCAGTTAGATCTGCCCATTTAGAATTACACTTATAACATTTATCCTATGGGAGATATAGGCCCTACAGTAGTGAAAAATGAATGTAGAGTTGTACTTCACTACCAAGACATGTAAAACATAAAGGTACATGTCCTGCTTTTTAAATACATTGCACCCTGCCCTCTGGGCTATACAGGGCTTACCTTAGGAGTAATTCATATGTATTAAAAAGGGAGGTTTGAGCCTGGCAAAAGGTTTATTTTGTCAGGTCAAAATGGAAGTTTAAACTGCACACACAGTCTCTGCATTGGCAGGCCTGAGACATGTTTGAAGGGATACTTAAGTGGGAGGCACAATTAGTGTTGCAGGCCCCCTAGTAGCATTTATGTACAGGCCCTGGGCACTTTACTAGGAACTAATAAATACATTAACTATGTCAATTTGGTATGAGCCAATAATTCTATGTTTGGAGGAGAGATCCCATGCACTTTAGCACTGGTCAACAAAAATGTTTTCAGCTAAAGGTGGAGGGAGAAGGCACAAAGTATGGGGGCGACCCTGCAAAAAGGGCCATTTCCTGCAAAAAGGGCCATTTCACACAGTGATCTGATAATATGTACATATGTAATGCAGTGATAGTACATACCTTAATCATAGAATAGAGTTAAAGGTACAGTAATCTGATTAAACATGTTTAAAATGACATTTGGACCTATTTTAAACCTTCAGAAGACACCCTAATCTTTCCTTGATGATTGTGCGATTCATAGATGCACACTCATTGTATTATTTAATATGTTTTGTTTAATATCAAATGTGCCAACTTACATCCCTTTCTGACACTTTTACTGTGATTAGAGTCTCAATCACCAATTAAGGTAAACTAGTTGACACTGACAGGGTATACCCCATTCATGACATCTTGAGCCAGAGAAAGTGATAGGTTGCGCCTTTAGAGACAGATCTAGAAATTGGGGCATTTATGGAAGATTGAGGGCGTCAGCTGAGGTTTACGTGTCAAGGTCCTATAAATAACCCCACTGAGCAAGCATATCCAGAGAGAGAATTTATTGTGTAAATGCCCCAGCCAACACCTCTAACTGCTCCCACCTGTCAGTCTCTAGAATACCTTGACCAGACGCCTCAAGCAAAGAGCACACAAGACACCACACATCTTCCCCGTAAACACATAATAAAATATATATTTTTGATCGCACTTAAGTCCAAAATGTACTTCCAAAAGATAAAAGTCTAAATATTGTTTTAGAAACTAATGAACATAAGAATACAATAAAATAATCACTGAGATTAAACAACCAGAACATTCTTGAAAGACCAGCAAGTTTAAATACATTTTAAACAAGATCCCTTAAATATTTAGGTAAACTTCTGACCCAACATGATCACCAAACTTCATTTCCCATCGTTCCATCCTGAGGTGCCACTTCATCTTTAGATTGATTCTTACGTACCACCTCTTTTTTCCAGGTAGCTTGGCAAACCCTTTTAGATTCCAAATTCAACCATCTCTGTTTTAACCACATTGTTGAACAATGTAACAACTCTCAAGGGTGCATAGAATTTGGAAAATGGCAATTCTCCTGACGGAGTACTTATCTTGTCCCAATCACCAAACTCCATCTTTGTTTCACACACTCTCTACCTTTCCTTTTATCCCAAAACACCTGCTTCCAGGATTCATGACTCTGATCACCCCATCCCTTCCTCCAACTCACCCAAGAAGGAACAAATTGACTGTTGGTAGTCCATCCTCTAAACAGTCTAAAGATGTTTTCCTAGTAGGTGGATTTGGTGATAACCAATATGCTACCATCCCATCGCACAAGGCTTTTTTCCAACACATGCTAGCCACTCCGGCCAATGTAGCATTTCTTTAATGGTTTGATTGAATCTTTCCATAACACCATTCATTTCCAGATGCTACATCGATGCACCTCTTATGTTTGATTTCCAACTTCCTTAAAAATTCCTCCATTTGTGGTGAACACAACTGTACACCATTGTCGGTAAGAATTGATCCTGGCAAACCTTCACTTTCAAAGACTGTATTTACAAATGTTGTTATACTATGAGTGAAAATTTCATTCACTGCCTGTACAACCAGCCACTTTGAGTACAGATCTACCAGCACTAACAACAAAAGTGTATTGGGTACTCCAAATTTAATGCCACATCTTGCCAAGGTGCTACCGCTTGTTTGCCTATGATGGTCAGTATATACATTTTTTATTTAAACTTTATTGTTTAGTTAATTAAAACCATAACAATTTGATATAGGATGGTCAGTGCCACTCTGGGTTTCAGAACCTTGTCTTTGCCAACACATTCTGAACAGTCTCTTATCACCCTTTCCACTTGTAAATCGAGACCAGGTCATTACAAGTCCTGTCTGATTCTCTCTTTTGTCTTTACACACCAATGTGTTCAACATGAGCTAACTCAACCATCTTTTCTGGAGTGTTGTTGGTACACTAGCCTGGACTCCCTGAACAGCAGATCATCCTAAACAGACAATTTGTCCCTGATCAACATGTATGACCTCCATTCCTCAGAAAAGGTATCCATATTCACTCAAGAACACAATTTTACAATAAGGGGTCCTGGGGAGAATTTTTACCGACCCTGTAATCTCCGATCCCCAAATTATTTATGAAAAAACAGCAGAGGAGACTACCGGTCAAAATGTATAAACCAATCAGATACCCAGGTAGAAAAAGGACATCAAGCAATCACAAATTAAGTCGCACTTGGTCGAGAAATGAAGATTCCATCAGCCCATCACGCTGGCGGAGCATCGTCATCTGGGAGCTGGTCACAATAAATCTGTGCAGTTCAACCCTAGTTCGGGGGACTGTACTGCACTAGATTAAGAACCAGTGGTTGGCCCAGCCAAGTGTGATCTCAAAATTGATGTTGATAGTGTGCTGTGCAAAGTGAATGTGAAGATTTAAAAATGGCTACCAGGACAAAAATTATGTTTAATGAAGATTGTCCTAGTGTCAAGATTAAAAGCAAAGCCTGATAGTTTGAAAATATAACTATCTTATAACGATAGGAGAAAGGTCAACATGTTTCAACCATGTAGGTAACAATGCCCGGCTTTCGTCAGGACCTAAAGGATAGTACGCTACTGCAATAAGTGATACAATAATAGTGTAAAAAATCAAAAAGGTTGTTCAAATGCAAAAACTTGTACATTAGTGGTTATCACCCACCCTACCAGAACCTGGCGTGCACCAATGTGTATATATTTCCAAGTTGGTACAGGTACAGTTTTATTTCCCAGCTTTGTGTGGGAGTATGCCTCACCTCACCCGGCAACTGCTCGGTAAATGAGGCCCCGCTCTGTCCGTCGGTACCTCAGCCGTAGACCAAGCCGAAGGGGAGACCAGGTCATTACAAGTCCTGTCTGATTCTCTCTTTTGTCTTTACACACCCATGTGTTCAACATGAGCTAACTCAACAATCTTTTCTGGAGTGTTGTTGGTACACTAGCCTGGACCCCCTGAACAGCAGATCATCCTAAACAGACAATTTGTCCCTGATCAACATGTATGACCTCCATTCCTCAGAAAAGGTATCCACATTCACTCTCCATTTCTGGCCAAGACACAAAGCCTCACAAGATAACATCTTTATTGCCTTCACTTTTCCACTCCTGTTCTCCTATTAGATCTTCTGTAATCAGGCACACTCCCATCCATTCTTCATCAATATGCAATTCATCTTAGGAACCTCGGCCTCCAGAGAAAACAAATGTGAGAGGCAATGAGCTGTTTTGTTGTGGCTCTCTGGTAAATAATATATAGTGAATTTAAATTCTTGAAAGGAAATAACCCACTTGAGTATTAATACTGAAACATTCTCAAGCCCCTTTGTGCTGAAAATCCCAGCAAATGGCTTGTGATCAATTTTAACAATAAATTGACTTCCCCGCAGGTAACATTTAAATGTTTTGATTGCCAACTTGACAGTGCCTCCTTTTCAATTATACTATAATTCAACTCAGTTTCCTTCAGACACCTCAACGCAAATGAGATTGTCCTCTCCTCATCATTCACTTCCTGGACTTGCACTACTCCTAGACCGTATTGGGTAGCATCTGTTATTATACTGCATTCAATCATAGGTATAAACGCTTTTAGACTAGGAGCCTCTTTAAAATTTTCTTTCGCCAACCTAAATTCTTACCCACACTCTTGGGTCCAAGAAAATTCACTTCTCTTTTTTTTCTTTTCCGTTATCCAGTTGGTTTTTTAAGTCAAGTTCTCAATGAAATGTGCATAATACTCAATCATTCCAAGAAATGAAGAACGTCTTCTGTACTTTTATGCCTTTCTATATTTACAAAGATATCAACTAGTTCCTTTTTAGGAAAAACACCTTGTGCATTAATTCGATGACCCAAGAATGAATTGTCTTCCTTGCCAAAACAAAACTTATTTGATCTCAACGTCAAACCATTGTTTCTTAAAATATTTAAAACCATTCTTACTCTGTCATCATGTTCACCTTGATCTGATCCATAAATCAATGCATCATCTTGTAAATACAGTGTTCTCGGAACATCTCTAAGAAGTTTAAACATGACCCCCTGAAAAACAGATGCCGCTCTTAAAACCCCAAATGGCATTCTCAAACATTTTAACTCACCCACAAGAGTTATAAATGCAGTATAGTCCTGAGAGTATTGATGTAGTTTGACCTTGTGATGGGCCGCAATCAGGTCTAATGTTGTGAATAGAGTTGCCCCTTCCAATGGTGCCAACATTTAATTGATATCAGGTAATGGGAATTTATCCACCACCACTTCTTTTTCTTTCTTTAGTGCACACAGATCAACACACTTTCTGATTTCCCCATTACCTTTCTGGGACACTACTATTGGAGATAACCACTCCATTGCCTCCACGGGAGTGATAACACCAGTCCCACGTAGCTTGTCAAATTCCTTGTGTACTTGTTGTTTCAAAAATAAAGGAAATCTTCAGACTCTAGCTGTCACAGGTTTAGCTTCTTTCCTTAATGTAATGTGATGTGTATAGTTTTTTAGACATCCTAACAGTTTACTAGATACCTCTGGGTATTAGTCTACACAATTAATTTGCAACCTTACCATTTGCCTTATCTGCATATGTGGAACAGCATTGGGATCTAGGAAAACTCACAAATCCTTATAGTGTGGCCAGTTTACTATTTCATCCTCTTGTTCTGCTACATACATTTTTCCTACAATACTCTTATTAGATAGAGTTATCATAGTCACAAAATAACCTAACATATTGATGGGCTTTCCTCCATTTCCACCTGATTTTGCATCCATTTCTTTCAAATCCACCATGTTTTGAAATAGATTTTGATAAACATTTTTAGAAATAATGGACAGTTTGGAACATGAATTGAACATCACTTGTACTTTTCTTCCTCTGATGTTGACCCACTCTTCTGGTTTCCCTCCAGGTTTCCCTTGACAATTATCTCATCACAAAATACATCTTACACTTCTTGTACGTTTTTATTTTCAACACCTCCACTTCTAAGCAAAGTGTTGATTTTACCACATTTGTTGCAGCAGGCAGTGACAGCAGGACAAAGTTTCGTATTCACCATTTGACTAAACTGACCACACCTAAAACATTGTCCTTTGAAAGCCTTTAGTTTTCCTTCCATTTTCTCTTGCTTATTTTGTTTTTAACTATCTAAGTATGACTGCTTCTTTTTCAGATATTTTTATGTTATTCTTTTTTTAATTTTGAGACACATTTCATTATATGCCCTACTCTCTTGGCAACAACTTGTATCTCATGTAAATCTGGTCCATCTTTAAGGCAATCTCCTCACAGATTTTACCAGAGTTGCCACACAATAAAAATTGATCCCTAATCATTTCTTCTGACAAATCCCCAAATTTGAAGGTAGCATCCAGTGTACGTAACACAGTGACATATTCTTCCACAGTCTGACTTTTTTCTTGCCTTAGTTTCTGAAAATGATATCTCTCTAGAATTGTAGATATTCTGGGCAAAAAATGTAACTCTAATTTTTCCAAACACATATCATACTCATTTAGACCTTTTCCCACACCCATCTCCAGCTCTGGTAAATTATCTAATATCCCGTGACACTCTGCCCCTAAATATTACAATAACAAACCCACTTTCCTTTCTAAACCCATATTAGGACCACATACCTTAGCATAGTTTTCAAAAACCTTTCTCCCACTCCACCCAGATCGTGAAAATAAAAATGGAGGATCTGTAATATTTTGCATTCCTCCCTCCAGTGTGAACGGTAAACTCTGAACTCAAAACAAATTATGAATATCAACAGCAAATGCAACTGTGATACTGTTAAATAATCTTTCAACTTTGACATTGTTAAAACTTTAATTCAATATACAACACATTTATACGTTATCTATCCAAACCCATAAATGTCAGTGAAATTCAAAAGGATAGTGTAAAATCTGTGGAAAGACGTGCCCGTCACTGTAAATTTTAAAGAAACAGGCTTGAAAAGGTCAGTATTGATTTATTGGTGTTCCCATCACCAAATACATACACTGTATGCTTGCCATCATGCCATTGAACATTATTTGTGGTAGTTTTTGCAGACTCCACCTTCCTGGAATTTCCTACTGAAAACACCTCGTGAAAAGACATACTCTATGCCCCTTCTAATTAAACAGACACAACACACCGGTCTGAGCACATCCGAAAAAGCCTGTTTCCCTTCCAAGTACGGTACCAAGGGCTTGGCGAAGTGCTTCCTTTTAGGTTAGCACTTCTGCTAACCTTGGGGCATATTATCAAGGGGGTTTATCTCCGCTTTTTTGGCTTTAAAAGCCAAGAAAGCGGAGATAAAATTATCTCCCTATTACCAAGCTGTCGCTAACACCAGTTAGTGACAGCTAATAGGAGATAGCGACCATCTTGGGCCCCGCTTTGCATGTCAATGATATTTATCACTAATGACATGCAAAGTGGGCGTGCCAAGATGTTAGCGACTGAAAACAGTCGCTAACATCGCTATCTCCTATTACCAACTTTTGGAGATATTCGCGCTAAGCGCGAATATCTCCAAAAGCTAACACCTGCCCTGAGCAGTTCTTCACCATGTTATCCAATGGGAGGTGGATAACATGGCTAAGAGCATTTGCTCGATAATGCATGAATATCGCTGACTTTTCAGCGATATTCATGCATTGCGGCCGTTTTTTATCGCATTTGCGATAAACCTTGCTAATAGCAAGGTTTATCTGCGATAAAAATCGCCGATGTGCGGCGATAATTTTTGTCTCTAAACAAGTTAGAGACAAAAATTATCGCTAGTTGTTGGTAATATGCCCACTTGTTTTCAGCAATGTACACAGGTGCGTCAAACACGTCTTTGCGCATAAGGCAATGTCTCCTCTCTTTTTTTCTTTGACGTGACCACAAACCTGCTCAATGTATCCAATGCTCGTCAGATCCAGCACTGAGACAGCCCCAAACACTCGAACCTGTCATATTGTTTTATTGAGATGAGCACCCCAGCTAACTGTGTCTGCTGCATGCGCACAGTTCACAGCTTTCAGGTGTGCTCCAAATGGAAACTGTCCCCAAACGTGTACAGCATTCAAGAAAAGAGGTCGCCTTATCCAACTTTGTAGTTAGCATCCGCCCTGTGTTGCATCCAAATCCCTCACAATACAGGGTTGGCTTTCTCTCCAAATTATCGTCACGGTTTACACTGCAATCTCCTTCCCAGGAGCTCTCCAAGGGGCATATTATCAAGGGGGTTTATCTCCGCTTTTTTGGCTTTAAAAGCCAAGAAAGCGGTGATAAAATTATCTCCCTATTACCAAGCTGTCGCTAACACCAGTTAGTGACAGCTAATAGGAGATAGCGACCATCTTGGGCCCCGCTTTGCATGTCGGTGATATTTATCACTAATGACATGCAAAGTGGGCGTGCCAAGATGTTAGCGACTGGAAACAGTCGCTAACATTGCTATCTCCTATTACCAACTTTTGGAGATATTCGCGCTAAGCGCGAATATCTCCAAAAGCTAACACCTGCCCTGAGCAGTTCTTCACCATGTTATCCAATGGGAGGTGGATAACATGGCTAAGAGCATTTGCTCGATAATGCATGAATATCGCTGACTTTTCAGCGATATTCATGCATTGCGGCCGTTTTTTATCGCATTTGCGATAAACCTTGCTAATAGCAAGGTTTATCTGCGATAAAAATCGCCGATGTGCGGCGATAATTTTTGTCTCTAAACAAGTTAGAGACAAAAATTATCGCTAGTTGTTGGTAATATGCCCCCAAATTCCTCCAATCTCAAGTGAAGCATTTTATGGCATAGAGCACACATACCCACAATGGCATCCCATCCATTTTTTCACCAAATTGTGGGAAGATCCTATAATGAACCACGCTAAGCAGGTATATCCAGAAAGAGGATTTATTGTGTAAACACCTTCAACTGCTCTCAACTGTCCCTCTCTGGCATCCCTTGACCAGGCACCTCATAACTTTTCAGGTTTTACATCACTGGTCAAGGGAGAAAGAAAGAGCGTACAAGACACCACACATTCCTTATTCGATTGAACAATTATGTTTTCATTTTTTTCATGCCAGGTAGATTTTTATGGTGAACCTTTGAAAATGGGGCTTGGGAAGATAAAACCTATGCTATCTGGATGGGTTCAAGGGAGCCTCTGTGAGTAATAAGGGCCCACTGACCCACAAATCGATATAACAATTACATTTTAATGTGATGCTTTTTAATTATATAGGAAATTAGGGGATGTAAGCTTTCATGTCTGTTCTCTGCTGAGAAACACTCAGCCCACATCTTTTTTAGAACCCTTTAATCATTTCAGATCTGATTTTGGCAGAAAAATGAATATTGGGAAGTGTTGTATTTCTGATTGTGACAGCGTTTGATACGTAGGGCCTGATTACGGGTTTGGCGAATGGGTTACTCCATATCAAATGTGACAGATATCCCGTCCACTGGATTACGAGTTCAACTATATTTTTTTTTATATAATGGAACTCATAATATGGCGGACGGGAAATCTGTCACGTTTGTGATTGAGTAACCCACCAGCCAAACTCGTGATCAAGCCCTTAGTTTTCAGTTGGGCAATAAATAATTTCGTTTGGTTCAATACATGGGTAGTCGTTTCAACTTCTAAGTAAAGAAACTCTATCACTTTGAGTTAAATATGTTTTTATTTCGTTTTTATCAAAATGTAGAAATACAACACTCGAGTTGGAGATAAAGGAGCCCAGCTCTCAGGAGGACAGAAGCAAAGAATTGCAATTGCTCGAGCTCTTGTCCGAAAGCCCAAAGTGCTGCTTCTTGACGAAGCTACCTCTGCCCTCGACACAGAGAGTGAAAAGGTTTGAAAAATGAAATTGTATCCACTATTGTACGAAATGTAAATGCTTGAATTGCTATCATAATTAATGACAATGGGGTATATTATCAAGGGGTTTATCTCCGCTTTTTTGGCTTTAAAAGCCAAGAAAGCGGAGATAAAATTATCTCCCTATTACCAAGCTGTCGCTAACACCAGTTAGTGACAGCTAATAGGAGATAGCGACCATCTTGGGCCCCGCTTTGCATGTCAGTGATATTTATCACTAATGACATGCAAAGTGGGCGTGCCAAGATGTTAGCGACTGGAAACAGTCGCTAACATCGCTATCTCCTATTACCAACTTTTGGAGATATTCGTGCTAAGCGCAAATATCTCCAAAAGCTAACACCTGCCCTGAGCAGTTCTTCACCATGTTATCCAATGGGAGGTGGATAACATGGCTAAGAGCATTTGCTCGATAATGCATGAATATCGCTGACTTTTCAGCGATATTCATGCATTGCGGCCGTTTTTTATCGCATTTGCGATAAACCTTGCTAATAGCAAGGTTTATCTGCGATAAAAATCGCCGATGTGCGGCGATAATTTTTGTCTCCAAACAAGTTAGAGACAAAAATTATCGCTAGTTGTTGGTAATATACCCCAATGTTTCTAAAATTCAGGGGCATATTACCAACCAATAGAGATAATTTTTGTCTCTAACTTATTTAGAGACAAAAATTATCGCCGCAAATTGGCGATTTTTATCGCAGATAAACCTTGCTATTAGCAAGGTTTATCGCAAATGCGATAAAAAACGGCCGCAATGCATGAATATCGCTGAAAAGCCAGCGATATTCATGCATTATCGAGCAAATGCTCTTAGCCATGTTATCCACCTCCCATTGGATAACATGGCTAAGAACTGCTCAGGGCAGGTGTTAGCTTTTAGAGATATTCGCGCTTAGCGCGAATATCTCCAAAAGTTGGTAATAGGAGATAGCGATGTTAGCGACTGTTTCCAGTCGCTAACATCTTGGCACGCCCACTTTGCATGTCATTAGTGATAAATATCACTGACATGCAAAGCGGGGCCCAAGATGGTCACTATCTCCTATTAGCTGTCGCTAACTGGTGTTAGCGACAGCTTGGTAATATGGAGATAATTTTATCTCCGCTTTCTTGGCTTTTAAAGCCAAAAAAAGCGGAGATAAAGCCCTTGATAATATGCCCCTCAGTTTATATTGGATTAAGACGATGCTTTTCCTAAATTATCAAATGACTGTAAAAAAGACAAACTTCTCACTTCAAAAATTTGCGAAGTTTGGGGCATATTATCAAGGGGGTTTATCTCCGCTTTTTTGGCTTTAAAAGCCAAGAAAGCGGAGATAAAATTATCTCTCTATTACCTAGCTGTCGCTAACACCAGTTAGCGACCGCTAGTAGGAGATAGCGACCATCTTGGGCCCCACTTTGCATGTCAGTGATATTTATCACTAATGACATGCAAAGTGGGCGTGCCAAGATGTTAGCGACTGGAAACAGTCGCTAACATTGCTATCTCCTATTACCAACTTTTGGAGATATTCGCGCTAAGCGCAAATATCTCCAAAAACTAACACCTGCCCTGAGCAGTTCTTAGCCATGTTATCCAATGGGAGGTGGATAACATGGCTAAGAGCATTAGCTCGGTAATGCATGAATATCGCGGACTTTTCAGCGATATTCATGCATTGCGGCCGTTTTTTATCGCATTTGCGATAAACCTTGATAATAGCAAGGTTTATCTGCGATAATTTCTGACGATGTTTAGCGGTAAAAAATTCGTTGCTAAGCATTGTTAGCGATAAATATCGCTTAACGTTGGTAATATGCCCCTTGGTTCCTTACCTAAAAACCTTTACTGCGGGCAAAACTCCAGGCAAAACGCTGTTTTGAAGAACTTCCAGCTTCTTTTTTCGAGATCAATTTCTTGATAACGTCGATTTTTGAGAGATAATTCCCACTAAACATAATATTGTGAGATGATTTTCCCAACATTAAATGTAGCAACTTTTGTGAGCTTTACAATGGTTGTAGAGAAAAACCTATTCAAATGTGCACGTTGCTTTCTGGCATTTCATTTAAAAATTTCCAGTAAAAAAAAAAATCAACTGTTCAGCAAATCACTCATGTTAATTTGGCTGCTATATCAATTTCACAGGCCAGGTGTATGTGTGTATTTATGTTAGCGTATGTATGTGGTGATATTTTTATAGTGAAAGATTTTCTGGAGAGCAGCATGGAGCTATGTACATATGTGTTATTTAAGCTATTGAGGAAACAGAGAAAACATAATTATATTGCATTCTTCATTTTCACTGTTTTCAAACCAAATCACAGACAAAATGCCAATCCTTCTTAAGCAATTTCTCGAAAAGGTATTTGAGATATAGCGGCTGTATTCAGCTAAAGGATTGCCTGCTAAGCAAAGTGTGACATTGAGATCTAAACACTTTTATAAAGCCCCTCAATAAATAAAATACAGAACTGGGCAGAGGAGTAACGTGATCTCAGTTTTGACTGAGCTAGAAAATGTAGCGCAAACTATTCTGTATAAAATAAGGAACTGTGGGGCATATTATCAAGCCAGGCGATAAAATTATCACCGCTTTAGCGAAAACTGCCGCTAAAATGGTGATAACAGGGTTAGTAATATCCTCTATGGAATAACAATTGAAGCCCTTGTTAGATGTCCTTCAGATTTAACATGGGCTTCAATTGGAATTCCGTAGAACATATTATCAAGTCCATTATCGCCGTTTTAGCGGCAATTTTCTGCCGCTAAAGCGGCGAAAGTTTTATCGCCTGTCTTGATAATATGCCCCTGCATGTTTGTGGGAACTTGAATAGGGAGAAAGAAAGGTCCCTCATTTTCCATCCAAATACACCAAACCGTATAAAAGCATAATCGGTTGCAATTGGCCAGTACACTAAAATAACACATAGAAGTACTGGAGGATGTATAAAGTGAATTTCATTTTGGTAAACGCTGTGTTTATTCATGACCTGCATTACCATACCAAGACATTGTATAAGCAAGATATTTCAAAATTCAATAAATGTGGTAGGAACGCAATACCTTTATTCATCACAAATCGATTAGCAGAGATCAGTGAATGCTTTTAAGCTAGATACTTGCAGTTCAATCTACAAGAAAATATATTAATAATCTGTTACTGTAGTTAGTGGAAGTGTTGTTTATGTATTTACTGTGACACTGGAAATACATATTACCAGGCATCCTGGGACGATAGCTGGCTGCCTTGGGCTGCTTTTGTTAGTGGTCCTTTCGTGAGACAAACAAAAGAACTGGATCTGTTTGAAAGGAGCTCATATTCACATACTGTCCTAGTTTTCATTAAGCTAGGACAGTATCATGATGCTCTCTTCTGCACTGCAGAGGCGCAGAAAGGATCTATGGGGGATATTTTCAAGAACGTGTGATAACTATCATAACATTTTTTTAACACAACTTTGCACATCACAGTCTATCGCGGGAAAATAATGCTGTGTTAACGTTGTATTCTCAACCGTGCAACACCATGTGATAGTCACACGATAACAGGTCAAATGACTGCGGTAAAATTAACGCGACACCTAAAAAATGTGGAATATGAACACGAAAAAAGCGGCGATGTCCCAAACCGTGATAACAAAATCAGCGATAAGCAGCGGCAGGCCTGCAAGTCCCATGCATCATGCGGGAAAATGCTCAATCAAAGCAGAGAAAAAAAACTGTTAGAAGACAATGTACGAGTACAACCTCACATCTGTGATGTACTACAAATGTCCACTGTCCTGCATCAAATAGGCATCACCTCACAAAATGTCACAATGTACATTGTCATGCAGTCTGTGGGTAAAATTTGACAATACGTAAACATACATGGAACACCATGTGAGCCTGCATCTCCCCTTCATATTGCAGAGGGACAATCAACATCTCCTGCAGAGCAGACCCCACATCATGTCAGTGATGATGGAGACGACATCCAGGACATCGACCCAGACGAACTCCAATGGTTCATGGACAACATCCGCACCCCACTTCCAGTAGCATTTGGGACACATGTGAAACGCTGATGTGTGGGATTCAGTACTGTCCTTGACACACAGAAATGGCCTTTCGAATACCTGATACCCAAACAGCCCCTCCGTACAGAGGTGACACACCCACCATCTATTTTTAAATGATGAGATTGTTAGCACTACATCATGCACTTACACTTCTCAGAGTGTTGTCCCTGTACAAAGGGTTGACATGCACTCAGGGAATGTGAGTTAGAATGGATCCTACTGCACATGCTGTGCCTGTGCTCCTTTTGTACAGTCCATGATTACTAAAGACGGTGACAATATGACGTGCTCATGTGACGAAACTCTCAATTATGGTGTTCCTACAGGCTATTCCTACAGCACCTGCAGTGGGGTGTGGTCCACCTGCCTCATCTTCCCCATCATCGTCCGGTGCATCTGGCACTTGTATCCAGGGGGCATTGGTGCGTACACATATTTTGTGCAACACAAAACATGCAATGATCCTCTTGCACACAATGTCTGGGCTGTACAGGAGCCATCCACCTGTGATGTCCAGGCACCTGAAACATGACTTCAACACGCCAAATGTGCGTTCCACAATGCCCCTGGTGAGTTTCTGGTGCCGCATTGCTCTGCCTCTGAGCCTGTGTGTTCGGGGCTCAGAGGGGTTTTATCATCCAAGGGAAGAGTGCACATCCTTGATCACCTGTGACAGTGCAGGTAGACATGAGTCAATAGTTGGTTCTGCATGATGTGTCGGCAGGCTCACTGGTACATTGGTGTGTGGTATGTGTGACTTAGTGATTCCTGTCTGACATGTACTGCTTGTAGCAAATGAGCCGCATCAATTTGGAATACGTAGCCTCACTGCTGCTCCTCCCTCCCTATTCACTAGTGTGCGCAGCATGGTTGCATCACTTGCACACCTATGACCCACCATTGTCATGCCTGTCTGCTCATGTCCACAAGCCTGACAATGACACTGTGATGCTGTGCTATGAAGGTGGTTGGCCACGTGTGTGTAGGCCTATGGTAAGGACAGGGCAGACACAGATGTCGAGTTCATGGCTGACTGAACTCACAGCAGTTGGCATGTATGATCCTGGACCCAGAGCGGGCTTTCGCTCCTTCATTTACCCCTTCGGCCGAGCCCGCGCTCCGGGGGCATGTTACATTTCAACATTGTCCATTGTGGGACGGGTGGTGCAGACACAACAACAGAGACACACTCATTAGTTACTAAGCCCGCCCAGAGCCCCAGGTAGAGGAGCCACACCCCTACGCTGTACTGTCATACGCTGGTCCACTCTGCTTACACTTACGGGGGGTACGACACAGCTACATGTCCCAGTTCTACCCCACTACCTGAGGTGACATGGTTGCATCCGCTGTACACAGCACAATGTTCTGTGGTAGGGCACGGGCCCTCATGCATACATAATGACCACACAGACACACTGAGATAGCTTGTGGAACTGGCTACGGGCACGTGTGTCCAGCACCTTTTATTGCCAGGATCACATGTCCAGTGATGCTTGTACTGGATGGGTATTGGATAAGTATGGGCGAATTTTGCGAATCAGCAGTCCCCAAATTAGCACGAAATCGCAAAAAATCCGCGAATTTGCAGATTTTCCCACGAAATCGCAGATTTTTTTGCGATTTGTACCATACTTAACTTGAGTACTTTCTACTGGCTAATCAGTAAGTGCTACCTCGTTGGGTAAATGTATTGTGCTTTTCCCACACTACAGCTGCGTAAAGGCCCAGAAGAGTTGTCTCCAGTGACCCCGTGTGTCTGTAACTTTTCCACCGCGCCCCTAGGCGCCGAGGTCCCTCGAGTGAGCTGTCCATCACAGTGGGAGAAAGGGCGGGAAGAGGTTGCATAGCCTAGTGTGTGTGGGCTGGGGCCAGGCTTCTGTGCGAGTTCACATGCCTCTCGTTTATAAAGGGTCAGAGGCCGATCAGAGCAGCAAATGAGGAGAAAGCAGTAAGTGCTACCTCGTTGGGTAAATGTATCGTGCTTTTCCTGCACTGCTGTGTAAAGGCCCAGAAGAGTTGTCTCCAGTGACCCCGTGTGTCTGTAACTTTGCCACCGCGCCCATAGGCGCCGAGGTCCCTCGAGTGAGCTTTCTATCACAGTGGGGGAAAGGGCGGGAAGAGGTTGCATAGCCTAGTGTGTGTGGGCTGGGGCCGGGCTTCTGTGCGAGTTCACATGCCTCTCGTTTATAAAGGGTCAGAGGCCGATCAGAGCAGCAAATGAGGAGAAAGCAGTAAGTGCTACCTCGTTGGGTAAATGTATAGTGCTTTTTCTGCACTGCTGTGTAAAGGCCCAGAAGAGTTGTCTCCAGTGACCCAGTGTGTCTGTAACTTTGCCACCGCGCCCATAGGCTCCGAGGTCCCTCGAGTGAGCTGTCCATCACAGTGGGGGAATGGGCGGGAAGAGGTTGCATAGCCTAGTGTGTGTGGGCTGGGGCCGAGTTTCTGTGTGAGTTCACATGCCTCTCGTTTATAAACGGTCAGAGGCCGATCAGAGCTGCAAATGAGGAAAAAGCAGCAAGTGCTACCTCGTTGGGTAAATGTATTGTGCTTTTCATGTAAAGCCCCATAAGAGTTGTCTCCAGTGACCCCTTGTGTCTGTAACTTTGCCACTGCACCCATAGGTGCCGAGGTCCCTCGAGTGAGCTGTCCATCATAGTGGGGGAAAGGGCCGGAAGAGGTTGCATAGCCTAGTGTGTGTGGGCAGGGGCCGGGCTTCTGTGCGAGTTGACATGCCTCTTGTTTATTAAGGGTCAGAGGCCGATCAGCGCAGCAGATGAGGAGAAAGCAGCCTCCTGGTCACTGGAAGTACAGGGGGATTGCGCCCGAGAAACTCGTGGATGCCTAGACCCCCATCAGGGATTAAAGCTAATTGTAGACAGTAGATCTGGGGAGAAAGCACACCTGCCTAGCATTGACCATGCTCACTAGATTCTTGGGCTGATTATAATGCGTTACTGAATTTGAGCTTCAACTCGGGGACCTGTTATCTGTAAGTGCTTCCTGCTGAGGTTTAATTTTAGTGACAGGAGCCTCGTTGCCTAATTGTAACTATTCTCTGACCCTGCTTCGAGGGTCAGAGCAGGGTCAGAGAATAGTTGCAAGTAGGCAACGAGGCGCCGCTCAGGAAGCACTTACAGGGTTACAGCAGGTGCCCAAGTTGAAGTTAATTTCTTTGTAGCAATTAGCTTCAATTTGGGAACCTGCTTTAACCCTGTAAGTGCTTCCTGCGAAAAATTGGTCCGGCTCACTGATTCGTGGATTTTACCGCGATTTTGCGCGATTCGCGGATCGCGAAATTGTGGAAAATCCACAAAATCCGCGAGCTGAACAAATTTTACGCCCATGCTTAGTATTGGGTAGTGTAAGCCACCCCTCAGGGATCGGTTGGTGTTGGCAACAACTACAACAGTGATCAGACAATCTGAAGTTCAAAGTTCAAACAGCAAGGGTCCATGACTTGAGCTGCACTGAGTTAGTGGCCCCAGATGCACTGCGGCCGGCAAAGGCACACAGCCAAGGGATGGTGACTTGCGGTGCACTGAGGTAGGGTCAAATGAGCTGAGCGGGTCCTTGTTGATGTCCAAGGAGAATGTCGCAGAGTGTTACAGGGGACAGTGGAAGATATCCTTCCAGGGCATGATGCAGAGAGCAGAAGCAAGCAGAAACAGGCAAATGGAGGAATAGAATGCTACAGACTCCTTTTTACCACCAAGTCAGTGCCAGCTATATGATGATGAAGACAACCCCCAGGCCATAGACTCAGACACCGTCAAAGTTCAACCAGAGAGTATCCATGACTTTCGGGGCACAGAGTCAGTGGCACCAGAGCTGGGGGGGGGGATTGCAGTCTGCAATGATTCCTGTGCAATGATATAAACTCTGCCATTAAGAAATCAAGACTCAGTTTCAATTGTGTGACCTATTTGACATCAGTGTAGGCCGGAGGCAGCGCTCGTGCGGGCCAACCGTTGTTCAGCCAGCTCCTCCTAAAACTCTAACACATGATGTTGAAATGGCATGTGGAGATGATTTGTGGTTGACGGAGATAGAAGCACCAGAGTTGAGCGGGCATGCAGCCTGCGACATTGCCGAGTCCTGCCTTGACGCAGTGTAGGCTGAAGGCAGTTCCTAGCAAGGGCCCACATACAAGTGTGGTAGGAATGCTATGCACAGAGTTGGTGGCACCACATCGAAGGGAGTATAGTGATATAAACCCTGCCATGAAATATGTGCTCTGCCATTGTATAAAAAGACTCAGTTCCAGATGTGTGACCTACGTGACCGCTGTGTATGCCGGTGGAGTACATCAACAAGAAAGGAGTGCTGCGGGCCAGTCTCGGGGAGGACAGCGATGGTCTGAGGAGGGTGACAAAGTCGCGTGCCTTGGGCTTGGAACTTGAACAGGCACTTGATGGGCCCTCTTTGACAAACACTGGTGTTGGCAGGTGAGCGGTGTGGCCTGGTTGCACAGGGGCAGCCAAGAAGGGTCTGGGGACCGGCGGCCTGAGGTGCAACATGCGCACATGAACGCAGAAACCGCCGCTCATGGTGTCGGCCTCATTGCGGGCTGGAAGGTGCCACCCTGGTAGACACGTTGGCTATTCCGGAATACAATCAGGCCCAGAGCTACAGGCTTTTAATTCACACCCCAATGCAGGCCTGGCGTATGCCAGGCCAGCCCACTCTGCTCACTCTTACAGGGGGGGGGCGTAAGAGGCTACATTTCCACGCTCTTCCCCACTGCCTGGGGTAACATGGTTGCATCCGCTGTTCACTACACTCAAAACACCAGCAGTATATGTCGACTTGGGCATGTCTGTGGTCTGCATACTGCAGTCTGGCCAGCACATCTACGCCACACTTGACATTGTGTACATGCTCATTCATGGGTCACTTGCCTTCTTCGCACATACCTGGTTCCCACCTCTCCCCACATTGTGCTATTGTGTGGCTGAGGTGCCATGCCATTGAGGCCTCTTGTTCATGGTTAGCCCAGGTTACCACAGAAAGTTGTGCTGTCATGTCCGGTAGATGGGCATGTTGTTTTGCATATTATATGTGAGTTTGTAACATGTGCATTCCCAAAGTTGTGAGTTGCATGATTGTGGAGTTGTGGTGTGTGGTGTGTTCATTTCGTACTTTCCAACGAGCAATGCATTCCCATAGGTGCCAGCCTCAAAGCGCTGGTTGATGATGGACTGCCAGAAGATGAAGGAATCATGCACACTGCCTGGGTAATTGGCGAAGACATTGGTAAAGAGTCCCCGGTGGTCCACTATTGACTTCACATTGATGTAATGTGTACGCCTCATGTTGCCTTAATTGTGTGCAATGGCGGCAGGGGGTACGAAGAGTCCATGTGTGCAGTCGATTGCCCCAACACATGCGGGAATCCAGCTATGGCGTAGTGTGTGGGAAGTGAAGGCACTGGGGTGCCAAGCTGATGATGGCATCCAAGACAGGTGTGAGGAACTTGGTGTGAGACTCCTCCAACTCAGGCAGTTGTTGGTTGCAAGGTCCCAGAGGCCAACATGTGCAGCACAGCCAGCAGCTTTGTCTGTGGAGGGATGTTGGTTGTCCGCTATATTGGTACCGTCAGCCTGTGGGCAATGATGGTCAGTATGGGGAGGATGGTTGTCCTTAGGAGCCTGTAATGGGCAATGACATCCTCTGGTGTTAAGTCAGTGAGGCTGGTGCATTTTCTGAAGGTCTGCTGTCTTTGTCTGCACTGCCTCTGTGGTGGTCGGGGGAGAGTCGAGGTGGGGTGGCCAGCCTGTGGGTGGTGGCTGTTGGTGTTGTGGCCCTCTTGGGGCTACGAGCTGCATGATCAGTAGCTCCATGACTTCTGTTGTTCTTCAGGTGTGGCTCTGGGCTGGGCTTATTATGGAATGCTGAGCCGGCGCAGAGCCGAACACCTGCTTTAGTGCATTGGAGTTCATTAAAATGTATAAATATAACACTGAATTCGGCTCCAGTTAGTGCATGTACTTTAGAGAGAACCAATTGGAAACAGATAGAGACCATTCCTGCTCATTATTCCTGCCTTGTGCTGTCTATATTTCCAGTAGCAGCTGCTCCTGTGAATCAACAGCGAGGCGGGGAGGAGGAAAGGGGGTGTTAAAAAGATAAACAAAAAATAAAACTTACCTACCGCCTCCTCTCCTCCGTCGTATCCGTCCTCTTCCTGGCTGGTGTGTGAGCAGGAAGCACACATCGGCTCCCCTAAGCCAATCACAATGCTGCAATGCAGCACTGTGATAAGTCTGTGCGCAGTCGTTAAGCGCTCAGTCTGGGAATGGGAGCATGGGCATGTTCTCCACCCAAAACAGCCGGCAAACAGTCATCGGCATGTAGAGTGTGCCGCCACTCTTCCCCTCTGCGCTGCCCAGCCCCGTCCTGTGAAACTGCCTCAGCACACAAAAATAAAATGATTATAACCTCGGATTATTATCATTTTATTTTTCATTTTTTGCAGAGCTGAAAGGCAGTGGGGCAATACTCCTCCACCTTTGTGGAGGACCCGCCCCTGTATATTTCATGCATTAATTTGGGACAGTTAAACATTTTACCCACTACAAATCCCAAAAACGGATACTCAGGTCTGTGTTGAGCCAGTACAGAATGTCATGGTATGGCCCCAGAAATACAGGTTAGGTAAAGAGTAAGCGACTGCACATCAGAGGATAACTCTCCACTCATGTGACTATTGCATGACATATTTTAATATTTTTTTCTATATTTGCAAATGCTTCCTAAGTACACAGAGTCAATTTAAGTTTAACTTAATAAGTATTTACAAATATGGTGATGGATGGGTAATAAAGTACATTATCTGCCTTAGGCTCTAGTATCATATGGTTTCACACTTGGACATTTAACAAAACTTAAGAGACTTAGGGGCCGATTAGGATGGCGGACGGACTTGCGTCCGTCCGCCACCCCTGAGTAGGAGGGACCGTCCGCATGGGCAGCGGCGGTCCCTCCATGGCAATTAGGATGTGACCGCCAGGGTGGCGGTCACATCCTCTATTTTTAACATTGCGGCGGGTGCAGCTTCAAGCTGCACCCGCCGCAATGTTAAAAATGCATGTGTTGCATTTACATGCACAAAGCGGCAGGCACCGCACGGTGCCTGCTGCTTTGTGTACGCAAATGCAGGGGGGTACCATAGGTACCCCCCATGTGCACCCCCCACCCCCCATTCACCCAGGGGGCCTGCAACGGGCCCCCAAAGTGAATGTCCGTATGCTTTTCCATGGCGGAAAAGCCGCCGTGGAAAAGCATATTTACACCAACATCATAATATGGCGGACGGTGTCTCATAGACACCGCCTGCCATGTTATAGCTTTTCCGCCGCGGTCGGAAGCCGACCGCGGCGGAAAAGCGGCGGACGGAATTCCAGACCCACCAGCCATCCTAATTTGGCGGTGGGTCTTTGGAGTCTCCGCCGCGGTTTTTCCGCATCCTCCAGGCCGGCGGACACTTCCGCCGGCCCGGAGGATGCGGAAAAACCGCCATCCTAATCGGCCCCTTATTAGTATTGTTTTTTCATCTCAGTGCTGAAATTTCTGAATTGTAGTAAGGACAACACTGTGACGGAGATATCCAAAAAACAAACTATTGCGGAGGTAAATGCTCAGAGGGAGGTCTAGATTTACTATTCTTAATTCTACAACTATATGCCTTGAAAATGTATATATCACTATGCTATCTATATGAGGAGCTAGGTCTGGAAAATCTATACAGACTTACTTATGAATATTCTGATCATGATATTCTGACACTCGACATTTCATCCTCAGTATTTCAAATCTACACTAAATGAATGTTAAGTGCACATAAAGGATTTCAGATGCAAAATGTAACATGGTAATAAATATTAAAAATGTATATATAAGAAAAATGCATAGGAATGCCCGAGTATTTTGATCTTAAGGAATAATGCTAAGTCAGTGAAATAATGTACTGGACATTATTTTATTTGCAGGTAGTCCAGAAAGCGCTGGATGATGCCAGACTGGGAAGAACTTGCATTGTGATAGCTCATCGCTTGTCAACTATAAAGAATGCTGATGTCATAGCGGTCATTCATCATGGTTCAGTTGTGGAGCAAGGCACCCACAGTGAATTACTAGCAAAGCAAGGCATATACTACGATTTAGTAAATGCACAAGTTTCTCATTAATTATTCAAATATTGCTTGTTTTGGAAAATATGTATCTGAGAGGTAGACTAAAATTAATCTGCGTTTACTAATGTTAATAATGCAGCATGTTTTAATGGACAGCACTCTCCTATTATTGCTCACGAGGAATTCTTTCCAAGTATATGATTTCAAGAGTGTAATGAAGTTTGGTAGGAATTCTTTGCAAAATATAAATGTTGTTGAGGCATTGAAAACTCTGATGATATATTTGAATTGATGATCTCCTCTTTTTTGGCAGATTGGAGTCAGCAGGGTAAAATAGTGCACTTTTTATTTACAGTCAGATATTTGGTGTAAATGACCATTGCACAATTATCAGAATTAATATTGCACTTTGAAAGTAATGCTATCCATTCTTTTGTGTTATTTTCATATTTTGAACATGCTTTAGTCAATGTATGAGGTTCTACTGTAGTTTAAATGTTTTACTTAAAACTTAGACTAGAAATTAGGTATATCAGTTTTGTACAGTACTCAATTCAAAGAGAGTCCTTCACCTCTATTATGAGCCATGCTGTTTGTTTTTTGTTTCACAAAGTTAACGGTGAAGACTGAAGTCTGCCTTTATCGTAATCCAAATGTGGCTTATTGGTTCAAGTCTTCCATTTCTTTGTTTTTGAGTAAATAAATATTATGTCAATAAAACGTGGGCTTTGGAGGAGGTATGTTTACAATATGTACCTTTGATCAAAATGAGGATTATTTTCAAATGGTTAACATTCCAAAATTTGCAAACAGACTTTGGTGTTTCAGCTTTCACTTGAAAACATTGTAATTAAGCAATATTATTCAAGAGAGAGTCCATTCCTAGGTAGGTATTGACTGGGGTGGCATCAGAGGGCCCTAGGTGAAGACTGAGACCCTACTCATTTTAGTCCTTTTCTACCTTCTAGTGCCCTTCTCCTTGGATAATATTGCTATTTTAAATCAGATCCTTCAATATAGGGAAAAATTTGCAAATTTGTGTTAGAGTGTATTGGTTTCATGGCACTATTTAGGTGGACGTTGAAAGAGGCATACCAGATGGATTTGATTTGGTGATAATGCTCTGCATGTTTGCTCTATTGAAATGAAATATGGTGAATGGCTGGAGAGACAAACTCATTTTATTTACCCTGTATCTCATTAGCTCATGGTATACTAATTTAAGGAATTGTGGATCTACGGGGATGGCGGGCGGATGCAACCCATAACATGCCTGTACGCAGCTCTCCCCTGCCCTGTAGTTCTCTCTGCCAAAGGGAGATGTGGCCCCAGGGGAATGCTAGAGAAGCACTGCCACAGTGATCCGCCTTGAGTTGGGAGTATTGCGGACCCATGAGGAGCTAGCCTCGAGTGTTGCTGCTGCTTGGATGCCAGTATTGCACACCTGTCTTTGGTGTGTTTTTTGAGACAATTGATGGCTTTATTCTGCTTCTGCCTTGCGTTGAGAGTATTGGGGAACAATAAGAAGCCGGTGTTCACCCTTCTTTGGTGTGTTTTCTGCTTTTTATTCTGATGGGTTCCGAGAATGCCGCCCAGCCTTGCTACTGACACGGTTTCGGGCTACGTGGCAAGTTGATCCCTATTTGGTAGACCTCCACGGCAATACCACCTGTGTGATCGTAAGCTTGTCCAAGAGCAGTGGGAGGCAATTTCCAGCATTTCCTTCACAATACAACATGGGGAGGAAAGCACAGTGAGACTAAACATACAATTCAACAGGTAATATGCTGTGAAGACCGCTATAACTGATATCCATGAGCACTCCATGCTGGTAAATATTATTGTGATAAAGATCTCAAGGAGGTGTCCATCAGGAATGAGTAATTAAACTAGAGAGGTGGCCCCACTGCCAAAGGAAACAGAGCACTACTAAACAGTAGAGAGAATATGGCTTCCCCCTGGTAGTCATTTCATTTCATACGTCTTTATTTCGAAATATTTCATCATAAAAGACATCCATAAAACATTCTTCTCTAGTTATATAAAACATATGCCCTATACATAAAAGAGAGACTTTAAGTTCTAATTTAAAAGATATTTGGGCAAAGATTAGTTCCTGAACACGATTATCATCCAAAATAACGTAGGTGATACATACAAAATAGTTAAACAACATTGGATAAAACGTTATTAAATTATGATTAAGGACATAATAGGGAAATAATACATTAAAAACAATTAGTTTAATCCGTTGACGTGTGGGTGCCTAGCTCTGATGATCCAAGTCCACCCCAAAAATGTTGCTACGGCTATGGCCACTGTATCTGATGTGTTCGTCCTCAGCAGCCATAAAGCCTCCTGCGCCACTCGGGTTCTCAAATTATTACAGATTGGTTTTAACCATTTTTTCCGGGGCGCTATATAAGCAGGACAGACAAAAAAGACATGGCCTATGGATTCCTTTTGGTCCCTGCACCAGGGGCAAAACTCATTAGACTGACCCCACCATTTGATTGTGAAGGATCTCAGTGGCAACGACCCGATCCTAAATTGGTGGAATAACTTCCTATTGCTGCTCCTAGTAATAATATCCCAATTTTCCTCCAACGAGGGATCTACTTTATGAGTCAGAAATCTACCAGTCAGGGATGAGGAAACCGACAGAGTTACAAGTTGGTGTCTTTGGGCCGCCCAATACAGTGCTTTAAATTCCTTTTTAGAAGGAAAAGTATTAATACCAGGGGCCAACCATAATTGACTAAGGCCCATGTTTTCCAGAACTGTTCTTACATTTTTGAACCAGGGGAGGTTGCCTGAACCCACTATATATCTTAATTCTACAATTTCATTAGCAAAGGGTGCTAGTTCCGGCGTTGACCATATCCTCCTCCACAATGAGACAGTCCTAAATCGGGCAGCATCGACAATTGAACGACAACCTAGGTCGAGTAACAAAGGCATCATAGGACTAGATTGTGGAAGGCCCACAAGGTTACGCAAGAATTTATATTGTATCCTAACCAGCGCAGAGAGGTCCGAGAAGCCCCATAAGTCAGCACCGTACAGGATAGATGAACTTATTTTAGCATTATATACTTTTAATGCTGGACGTATTCTTTTTGTAAATGATGATGTCTGCTCCTTAATTAAACACCCAGTCAGTTGTGCAAACTTCAGGGAAAGTACATCGAGCTGCACTTTCCATCTGAGCCTGTTTTCTAAAACGACCCCTAGATAGGTCATAACCTCCACCTGCTCTAGCACATGGCCATTCATACTGACCTTACCCCTCACTGGCCTATTTTTGGTTTGCACCATGAATTTCGTTTCGCTAACATTAACCTGGAGGTCGTTATGTTTACAAAATTCCTCGAACCTATTTAATGCAGTTTGGAGACCCTTCTGGGTTTTGGAAAGAATAAGAGTATCATCTGCAAAGATGAGGAGAGGAAATTTAGTACCACCTAGGGCAGGGGCGTCTGTTGGTGTATCTGCAAAGTACTGCACGACCCTGTTAATGAATAACAAGAAAAGGGTGGGTGCAAGTACACACCCCTGGCGTACCCCACGGGTTACAGGGAATTTCTTAGTAAATTGCCCCTGCTTACCCCATCTTACTTGTGCAAAGTTAGCCTTCTGGAGGCGTATTACAATATCCAGCAATTTGCGTGGCATTCCCATATTTCCCAAGGCGTCCCATAGCTTGTGTCTCGGGACGAGGTCGAACGCAGACTTGAGATCTACGAATGCCGCGTAAATAGCTCCTCCACCCAGGATCACCACCTTCCAGTAAATTAGGATGAATCTAAACACCTGGTCGATAGTACTGACACAGGATCTAAAGCCTGCCTGCATGGCCAATAAAATATGCTCAAGGTCCATCCAACCCTGGATTTTAGCTAACACCATCCTAGCAATAATTTTCTGGATTGCATCTATTAAGCTAATAGGGCGGTAGTTTCCCGGGACGGTCCGATCCCCCTTTTTGAATATGGGTGGGATTTTGGCCCCCCGCCAAGAGTCCGGGATGGGTGCCCCATTCGCAATTGCGTTAGCTAGTATTGTAAGATAAGGCACCCAATTCTCGGGATCATATTTAAATAAGTCTGCAGGGATACAGTCCATACCAGGAGCTTTGCCTGCTTGGATCGATCCCAGAGCAATCTCTGCATCTTTATTGACAAACACAAAGGTCGAGTGTGACCTCTGTAAAATGGGAGGGAAAAGTACAGGAACACGGGCAGATGCAAGATCGGGACACCTAAACTGGGATTCAAAATGATCAACCCAATCATCAGCGGACACGTGGTTTGCCGGGATTTGAGATTCCGAGGTACTGCCCCATTTAATAATCTGCCAGAACTTATTCTGGTTTCTGGATCTGCTAGCCTCTAACAGGTCCAACCAGTGTTGTTCATCCCATTCTTGCTTGGCCACTTTTTGGGCTTTTTTATACTCTAGCCTGGCTACCCTGATGTCAATAATAATCCGTGATTTTATAGCTTTAACCAAGGAGCTGTAAGCCTGTCGACATGATTTATTGTACCAGTTATTCCCTGTTTTAAGGGCAGGTATTTTCCCAGGTTTACAGCTTTTGGAGAATGTGGCTTTCAGGGCACTAAAAAGTTGCTCATGGAGTTCACTTATATATACTAAGTGGTCCATGGGATCGGCCACTGTTCGAATCACACAGGGTGGAAGAGACTTCCTTGGAGATCACATCTAAAATTTTAGGGTCATCGACTACTCTACCCCACCGGACCCTTGGCCTATCATTTGTTAAGATGGCTTCCACTGTGGCACACTCAGAATCTCTAAAACCCCCCTTACTACCCTCAAGATTCAAGCCAAGGACCAACGGATTATGATCACTCTCGGGTCGGGCCGTAATTAACATATCCTCCAGAAGCGACCAGAACTCAGCTTTAATCAGGATGTAATCAATTCGACTTGAGCTGGTTCCATTGTCGAATGTTGCCTGGCCTATTTTGTCTGAGAGTGAACGCCCATTTGCTGCTCTCAGTTCCCACTCAAGGCACAAACCCAGCCAATGTAATGCAGCCTCAGTCCCCTTTTTAATAGGTTTTAATTCGAGCTGCGGGACATTCCAAAACGAGTCTTCTTCTGCACAGATGTCCACTCCCTCACATAAAAGGAGTTCAAAAGTACAGTTGAAGTCCCCTGCCACAACTACAAACTTGTCCCTCCCAATAGAATGTAGAAAAGATCTAATTCATTAATGATCCCAGGACTTCGCCCACCTGGAAGGCCTCGGACATAAATATTAACAATAAAAATCTCCAAATAATTAGGCCTAGTGAGCCTAATCCCAAGAATATCTGGGTTCTGCACTAATACTTCTGTTGGCTTATAGTTAAGTGACTGCCTCACCCAAACGGTTAAGCCACCTGACGCTCTACCTTTTTTACCCCTGATGGCAGGTTTATACAAGTTGAGATAGCCCAGTCGGTAGATAGGGTCGGGGGCCCAGCTTTCTTGGAATATAAGAATATCATGGTCATCCACACAATCAATCCACTCTTCTATGGGTAGTTTACTATTCAACCCTGCAATATTCCACAATATTATTTTGAGCGGAAGGACTTGAGTGGTTGGCTTAGGTTGAACTGCCACCCGTGGCTTTGATCCTGGGTACCGCCCCCCCCTCCGACAATAATTCGCCAGCAATGGACTCCCTAACTGTGGAGTCCCATGTTAAACCCCTAATACCCTTGGCATCCTCCCCTCCCATCCAGTCTATACCCGAGGTTTGCACCTCACAGCATACCGTCTCCACCCCTAGGGGTTCGCAGGGTATCACATCCCTGTCAACAACAGCATCGCTATCAACCCGCGCAAACGTCCCCTGAGAGTCCCTGCTAGCTAGCTGTAATCCCATGTTACCTCCAGAATCGCTCGTGGGTCAATCCACCCTCTCCAAGCCTACAAAAGGCTCAAACCGATTCAACAGGGGGTGAAGATACACCGCCCTATCAATGTGGTTGCCACCGTATAATCTTCCTCTACAAGGATTATGTGAGGGAATGAACGGCCCCCGCCCTATACTGGAATAAAAGTAATCGAGGCCCAGGGACTGAATATCACCAGCTCTACCGAACCTTGGGTCTCTACAAATAAAATCCACCACCCAGGGATCTCTAAAATTCACAATGACACAGTCACCCTCCAGATCCTTAGGGCTGTGTCCCACCCAGCTCACTCTTCTAACGCTTAAGAACTCGGTGTTACTTGAGGGAGGGAGGGGCCTGTTCTTGTTAAGCCAGTAAACAACTTTATTTTTCAACTCCCTGTGAGATTCTAATGTATCCACCCCAATTCCTGGGACTCCAACTAGAATCGTTGTGTAATGTGTGGACTCGGGGGGGAGATTTACACAGGGGAGACGTTGTGTGCTAGCCTCCTTCCATGAGAGTGAATGCTCGTTTGGCTTGATACCAGGCGTTGGTGCACATGGAGCAGGCTGTGATCCGGGCACCCCGCCTGCCTCCAAGCCCCCACCCCTGGAAACACTTGGGGGGTTTCTACCTATAGGGCGCTTATCCACACATGATATATCCGGCTGAATATTACGCTTATAATTAGGGGCCGTTTTGTCCACCCCTGTACCACTACCAGTCCCCGAAGCTTGAAGGACTGTTACTGGGCCATTTGGATTCTCCATACCTTTAACTATTGTGACCAGGGTACTAGAGTTTGCTACAACTAGCTGCTCCAACTGGTCTAATTTAGAATTAATCATTCTAGTTCTCTCCAATAAGGATAACATCAGTGATTTAACTAAACTCTCTATTTTCCCCAAGAACTCCTCATTTGCCCTACAATTTGGAGATAGTTCAATGGGGACTGGGATAGCGTTGAGCGTACTGGGAGAATGAGCTGAACTATGTGGTGTCGGGATCTGACTATTTTTCTTGTGGAGTTTAGCAGAGCCACCCTTCTGAGGCCCCCACTCTTTTCCTTTTATTAGATTTTTTATTAGATATGTGGTTTTTACCTTCTAGATGTCCCTGATTTTGTACTGTTGGGACTGGACCGAGTGGCGGGCTGGATATATGAACTCTACAAACTAAGTCACCAGAGTCCGTACTATTTATAGTAGAGTTTAAGGTTGGGCAGGCCACTACATTGTCTGGGACGACCAGCACATTGCTGGGACTGGAGCTTTGAGTGGCCAAAGGATCTAGTAATCTTGGAATACCTGGAGAAGCTACCAACCCAATAGCACCTAGAGACGAGCGCTTCCCCGTCACTAGGTCGAGGGACAATCTTTTCTCTGTAAGAGCTATTTCTTTTTCTAATATAACAGTAGCTCTTTTGACAAATTGGTCCATAGGGCCAGTGACCGCCCCGCCCATGGTTGTAAGGGTGACATTTCTACCCTTCCCAGATCTCAGTGACATAATGGCAAGGTCTAAAAACGTTAACACAAGATGGAAATACCACAATACAAGTTATATTAGAGTCAACACAAACCAAAATTTTGGGGGGGCGTCCGGCCCGGCCTCAACGTCCTCGGACGGCCTCAGATGGTCCCGCCCTTGTCCCGGGCTTTGCCCGGGCTCGTCCCGCGCACGTCCCGCGATGCGCGGTAGTAGCCTGGTTAAATAAAGGACGGTAGGCTGGCTGATTAGGGGAAAAGGCACCAGCTGGCAGCAACAGGGAATGCTGGTCCTCGCAGTCCCCACCAGCCGCGTCTCTCCGGTAGTACCGTGGGTCAGTCACAAGTATCACCCCAACATCAGGGGCCACAGGTGTAAGGCAGCAAGGTTCTTTATTCTCCCCAAACCTCCAGGGAAGCGCGATGAAGGGCACAAGCAGCGTAGCAGCACCCGAGGAGCGGGGGCCACGAGGTATTAAATAGGCTGCGAGCAGCAGGCGGGCTGATTAGGCGAAGAGGCACCATCTGGGAGCAACAGGGAATGCTGGTCCTCGCAGTCCCCTACAGCCGCGTCTCTCCGGTAGTACCGTGGGCCAGTCACAAGTATCACCCCAACATCAGGGGCCACAGGAGTATGGCAGCAAGGTTCTTTATTCTCCCCAAACCTCCAGGGAAATGCAATGAAGGGCACAAGCAGCGTAGCGGCACCCCTGGTAGTCAATTTATACAGGACCACCTAATTCACTCACATACCAGTCACACCCATTATACAATCCAATATTCAAAGAGCAAAAATTTATCCCACTTACTAGCATACCCCAAACTTCAGATATAGCACGGGGGATTGATTATTTCTATAAAAACCATATATTTCAAAAAAACAATTTGAAAGTTCAAAACACTTGAACAAGAAATATAAAATTCATATACAGCATGCCATATTTCATCAAATACAATATACACTGATATTAAAACCAGGCGAAGAATATTCACACTCATAAGCATAAAAAAGACAAAACAAATACAAACAGGGGGCCCTTTTTAAACAGTTTTGAGCGAGCTGTTGCATAGGCTGATCCAACAATGTACACCAAGTTCATATGCTGGTAGGTGTTTCAATTTATTCCTTCCCAGAATTTCCTGTGGTTGGATTCAAAATTAGTCGACCTCGATGCGTTTCGGTGGTGAATCAAATTCTTCTTAAAACACCTTCATCAGGACACAAAATTAAGGGATTTGTTCCTCCTTGGATTACTTAACAATGATCATAGCCTATATAGGGAATGAAAACATATAAAAGGGGATTTTTAGTTTCTGCACTATTGATACACAATCCCTCCCCTCTCAAACTCAAGTGCTTGTCCCCACTTTAAAATCAATTCTTTAAACACTTCATGTATCAAAACCAAATCCATTTGCGCTTTATCTCTATTTTTGTGGTTCTTTAAAAAAATCCCTAGAGTTATAAACCCATATCATACTGTTTGCTTTCACACTACATTTTCATCCACATTCTTGCATACTTAAAAAAGAGGTTGACACTCACCACTCCTGGTGTAGTGTATCCAAACTGAAAAGAAAATTATTCTTTATGGCATCTGTTAACTCAGAATTGAGACTTTTAGTCTGCTTAAAATTGCCATTTGCGTTGTTGCTATAATACATAAGAAAAGGGTTGTATTCTATGGAATAAATGTATTGGAAATAACTTTTCTCTTTTTTCTGGTGACAATGAAACGATATCTTACCTCCCAAAGAGTATTATTCCATACTAGCTGTACCCGTCCACGCGTTGCTGTGGCTCAGCCTGGTTAAATGAAAGAGAAAGAAAAGAGTAAGTGCACGTTTCTAATATACAATATGCTTTTGTGACTATTGTCTGTATGCGTGCCTTGTAGTTGTTGCGTAGCAAGCAAATCAATAGGGTCTGTTCGGCCTTTCCATTAAAAAAACGCATGTATCCAAATCCAACGTTGTGTACATATAAACACGTGCTAATGTTGCAAAGTGAACCAACTCCTCCCCCCTCCCTCCACCCACTTTCCGGTCTGCCATCCTGACACCAACTTTCCATCCTAATATATGTAGAGACCCAATCGATAGGGTCTCTTTGGCCTTTCGATTAAGAACACGCGCGCATTTGAATCCAATGTTGTGTATATATAAACACGCACTTAATGGAATCCAACGTTGTGTAAAAATTTTAAAGCAATCAATGAACTTTCGTAGAATTAATATTTTGAACAAACGAACATTGACATTTTTATGTGTCTGTTCGGGCTTTCGATTAAAAACACATGCGTATTTGACACGCTCGTATTCAAATCCAACATTGTGTATATAAAAACACGCGCGTATTCGGATCCAACGTTATGTAAAAATTTCAAAGCAATCAGTGAAGAACTTTCGGAGATTTACGACTGCACAATCCATTCAATAGGGTCTGTTCGGTCTTTCTATTAAAAACACGTGCGTATTGGACACGCGCGTATTGGAATCCAACGTTGTGTATATAAAAAACACGCCTAATCGAATCCAGCGTTGTGTCAAAATTTCTAAGCAATCGCTGAAGAACTTTCGGAGATTTTAATTTTTAACAAACGAACATTGACATTTTTATGTGTATGTTCGGGCTTTTGATTAAAAACATGCGCGTATTCGACACGCATCCAACGTTGTGTATGTAAAAACACGCGTGTATTCTAATCCAACGCTGTGTCAAAATTTCAAAGCAGTCGGTGAAAAACTTTCAGAGATTTACGATTTTGAACAAACAAACATTTACATTTTTATTTATATAGATATAAATGGACACTTCATCCTTTCTTTATGCAGGGATACTAGTTCTCCTGATTTTGCATGCCTTCAAGTAATGAAAATTGTGCCGTTTGCAGTTCCGTTCCCACATTTAAAATGGCAGGTAGTAAATAATGATTTTTCTAAAAATAAAAAATATAGCATATTTTAAAAAAAATTGATTTATCGGACAGGTAAAGAAAGTGTTTGCTCTTCCAACTGTAGAGGTATATCCCCACCTTATGATGAACCCTGGCTCCTATTTCTGTACTAGTTAGACTTGGAGTCAAGAAATATGCTGTATGTAGCTTTCATGTCAATTTCCGTTGAGATATAAGGAGTATTAAAATTATTAGCAGGTGAGACCTTAGCACAAAGAGTATGTGGGAGGTTCCATTAACTATATGAATGATTTTATTAAAAAATTGTTCCCCCAGATGACACACAGAGTCCTACCATTGTCCACGCTCATGGCTTAACTTTTCCCCCTCGGTGAATGCAAAATTCCCATGCACATATTAAATATATTTTGCAAACTTCCTGATCAAAGAAAAGTTTGGGAAAACTTTTGAAATTGAGAAAGAATTTTCAATTAAAATCATTTCGGACATGACAGTAGACTCTGCTTGACAGGGTAAATAATTTAAGACTTTGCTACCATCCTTTTAACATTTAGGGGCGCAGGCAATGTTTATCCAGCCAGCAAAGCTAAAAGTTCTGTATAAAAGTCTGGTGCAATGTCTTCATAACAGTTGAGAAGGCAAGGGGATTCTTTAAAGAAATATTCCTAGAGGGAAGAAAATGAAATTTCCTACTTTTCTTCAAAAAGAATGACTGATGGCAGAGGCACCAATCATTATTGCCAAATGTGGAAGATACTGGGGATTCCAGGATCAAAGCAGGTGAAGTCCTGGAGATTCAGGTGATTGTCACTTTTTGCCTTGACCCCTAGATACCTTTTGTGTGATGATTTCAATACATGGGGGTATGTATCTAGTGGGTCGTTAAACGTACCCTCGTGTCCTCCTTTGTTGTTTTTGGATTCAAGTAGGGGGGCCTTAGAGGTGCCTGGTTTTGGGGTGGTGGTGGGTCTGGGCCCTGAGGGTTCCAGCCAGATTGGAGGGATCAGCACTGTGCGGCTATTTTGTAAATAAATGTGTTTTTTTGCTCAGGTTTAAGTTTTTTCAGAAGAAGTGGTAGGAGCTTGTATATTGCCAGGCAGGAATGGCTGCATCTTTGACGGCGATCCCTTGCAATATTAATGGGTTAAGTAGCAGATGGAAATATATGGACGCAGTTAGCTGGTTAAAACTCAATATCCTGATTGTTATCTTTTGGCAAGCAACTCATTCAAAACCAAATACTCCCCAGTGCTTTTCTCATGCTTTTTTTTTATCAGTGGGGAATTCATGTGGGGGTAGAAATCTTTTTTTCTAGATCCCTCGACTGGATAATCGAGGGTATCAATAGGAATACACAGGGATGTTGGCTTTCGGTGGTTGCGAATTTGGATTCCCAACATATTAATTTTACTATTTTTCAAGGTACAATAGAGGACGAGGTGGATGCTCTGAAAAAAACGTATTCTGGTTTGATGGACGCCAGGGGTAAAACTATCATCGGTGGTAATTTTAATCTGTTGCAGAATCCCCAGCTCAATGCCTTGTGCAGGGATAAGGAACAGTTAAACTATAAATCTGCTTCTATGATGGTTCAACTAAAAGATAAATATGATTTTTTAGATCCCTGGCATATTTTGAATGCAGATGCTATACTTTATGGATGCTTCTCTAAATTCTTTAAGTCTGCATTTATTGACTGATTTTTCTTTGTCTCATCTTATTTCAACAGACTTGAATCTCAAATTATTGGGATTAGCTTTTTTGACCACTCTGGTTTCTCTTCAATTAGATATCAGTTCTGTTAATTTAAGAAGCACAAGATTGTATTTCCATAGGTATCAGGATAAATGGAAAACTGATACCTTTTTTTTGTGGACTCAATGCAAAATTCAGCCTCCCGATTAAATATTTGGGAAGCATTTAAGGCCTGCATTTGCAGCCAGGAAATTATTTTTAAAGCAAACTCAATGATGACCAAGCGTGCTTTGATTGAGGTAATATAGGCCAATACAGAGAAGGATATCATGGATGGTTTAAATATAGCTTCTCCGTTCCCCAGTGAATTATTAAAACTGGCTAAAAATAAGATTTGGGATATCTTTTTGGATGAGGAAATTGCGAATGAGAAGACTGCATTTCAGCAGGCTTATGAGGAAAGTGAGCATGTGGGCCATGTTTCGGGATGGTCAGTAAAATCCAGGGCCAATGCCAATCGGATATCAGAGATGATTGAGCCGGATACTAACAGACGCTAATTGGAAAATATTCTTTAAGCATCACTCCCCGCTGTACCAGGCATTTTTCAAGTGTACAGAGAATGCTATTGCAAATTTCCTCAATATTATTTCTTTCCCTCAGTTATCAGTCGAACAGCAAGAAAGTCTAGGAAATCCAATATGGGAAAGATTATTTAGGACTTCTGTAGCCTCAATGGACAACACTAGGGCAACTAGACCATATGTCATTCTTATTTGAGGTTGAGAAACAATTTCCCAAGTTATTTTGATACATCTCTTTAAGGAGATTATTGCAGGTTGCCTTGTCTCCCCAGCATTTACTCAAACAACTGTATTACGTCTTCTGAAAAAAGATAAACATCTCACTTCACTTAAGCCTATTAGTCTGTTGAATGCAGATTATAAACTTTTAATGAAGATCTTAACCAACCATCTTGCTCCTGTTGCCCAGAAATTAATTCAGGAGGTTCAAAATGGTTGTGTTCCTAATAGGTCTATGGTAGTTAACACCAACTACCTGATCCAGGTTGTACACTATATTTCAGTTAATGATACCAAATCTGCCATAAGTATGGTCGCGGCAGAAAAAGCTTTCAACCTACTTAGTTGGTTGGCTCCATTTGAAATTTTGACGAGGTTTGGTTTTCCCACCCAGTTTATAAGCCTTGTTCAGAACGTCTATTCAGGAGCAGTATCCACAATTATCATCAACTCAAGTGATGTAGGCTAATTGCACATTTCATGTGGAACGGCCCAAGTGTATCCTCTTTCACCGGTTCTATTTACTTTGTTTTTTGAACTATTGGCCATTGCTTTATGAAATGATGACTCTATTTTAACTCCAGTGGCTGGTATGTCCAAGCTAAAACTTTTTGCGGACAACGTTATTATATACCTAGATACCGTTGAAGCTAATTTTAAAAAACACTTCAATAAGTTTACCCTAACCAGGGGCTATAGAAACAATAATAACAAATCAGAAATCGTGTTTAATGTTTCTGCGGAGGACCTCCCAACTGTACTGAGGGAGCATTGGGGACCTATTCAACCAATTAGGTAGCTTGGCAACTTTTTTACCTCCAACATCCTTGATCTGTATGAGGTTAAGTGAATGTTGGAGTCTTGTTAGTTTTTGCCCTTGTGCATCATAGGCTGAGTTGCTTTAATTAAAATGTTAATCCAACCCCTTTTAATATTTTTGTTTCAAATGCTCCTATTTGACTCAGCAAGAAGTTTTTTCAGGAAGTGGGTAGCTTAATTAGTAGATTTGTATGGAGACAACAATGCCTAGGTATTGATTTGTCGGCTATTCAATTAGACAAGGACCCTAGGCATCATACACATCTAATTGCTGATCCATTCTAAGATGATTAATTTTTTTAAGATTGATGGTGCAGGAATCAGGGCCACTGTTTCAATTTTTTCTGAAATCCTACAAATTTCCCTAGAAAACTAGATATAATATGCTTAAAACCATTATTTTGCATTAAAACAAAGTAGGTTTAAAATATAGGATTTTTGATGGGCACCCCTTTTTTCGTTACAGGATTAGTATAGACTCGGTCTGTGTATTCCTCAACCCACAACTGCATTTTGCAACAAACTGGGGATTGCTACTCCAGCTGACTTCAGTATTAGTGGGTGGTAGATGGAAGATCTGGAAGCAAGTAGGTCAGCTACCATAAGAAAATCCATTCTTATGGTTCAGTTATGCTCAAATTTCCAGCTGTCTGCATAATCTTAATCCTGTTTTTGATTTATCTACTGTGAATTTTTTAAAATATTTAATAAGCATAAGATGAAAGGAGTTGGTACAAAGTGTTCCATCTGCATCTCCAGCAGTGCTATATCCCAAGATGTCTTCAAAACGTTGCATCAGTCACTGGATGCGTTATCTCTCAAAATAAGTGGGTGGACATTTTCGTCTTTGGGCATTAAGGGGCTCATTATGATGAAGGATTTTCCGCATGCTCCGGGCCGGCGGAAGCCACCGCCGGCCAGGAGGATGCGGAAAATCCTCTGCGGACCCACCAAAGCCCCACCACCACATTAGGATGGCTGGTGGGTCCTGGTTTCCGTCCGCCACTTTTCCGCCGTGGTTGACTTACAACCGCAGCGGAAAAGCTGTAACATGGCTGGCGGTGTCTATCAGACACCGCCAGCCATATTATGATGGCGTAAAAGAGATGCTTTTCCACGCCGGCTTTTCCGCCGTGGAAAAGCATGTGTAACTTTACTGCGGGGGCCCGTTGCGGGCCCCCTGGGTGAAGGGGGGGGTGCACATGGGGGGTACCTATGGTACCCCCCTGCATTTGTATTCAGAAATCGGCAGGCACCGCACATGCCTGCCGCTTTCTGCATACAAATGCAATGTATGCATTTTTAACATTGCGGCGGGTGCAGCTTGAAGCTGCATCTGCCGCAATGTTAAAAATAGAGGATGTGACCGCCAGGGTGGCGGTCACATCCTAATTGGACAGGAGGGAACTCCGCAGGCCATGCGGAGGTTTCCTCCTCCTCGATGGTCGCGGACGGACTCAAGTCCGTCCGCGATCATAATGAGCCCCTTACTGTTTAGGGTGACTAGTTTCAAACGTATGATTTTTTTTTGCTAGATGGGCTCTTCAGTATATACCCCAATTATTAAGCAGATGCTTCCCTATTGTCCCCAATAACTGCTTTAGATGTACCGCAATAGAACAGGGAGCTACATTTTATTTACTTCTCTCGCCGTGTATTTGTTTTGCCACCAGATGTTCACTTTTTTATCTCAAAGAACAACTAAAAGGATGGAGCCTAGTTTATTGGTAGGAATTTTTCGGGTATTGACAGATACTGAATATTTTAAGTGATCTGAACAGATGTTTGTTTTTATGGCAGTTGTCCATCTTTTGATCAATGGCAAATGCAAATGAGTAGGATGCGACATCTAGAATATATGTATGCCACGAGGCTTAACCAAACCGATAAATATGAGCAGTAATGAGGGTATTTCTAGCTGTGCACAGCAGGGGATATTAGCATATGAGAGCAGCAGGAAATATTCATTTGTTAGTATGGAGATCTTCTCTTCTGCAGTTGCCTCAAGCTCTTTTCAGTCGTACATTATGAGCATTGTTGCACATTCTATGTTGCACCAGGGATGATTGTTGTATGCACTTTAATGACTATATTTTAATTATGTGGCCAAAGCTTTTCCTGCTTATTTCAGAAGGCTGGAATAGTACTAATAAACACATTTGTGGCTTTATTGCTCTTGTTCATTTAGCACTTTAAACTTGCATGATTAGTAGATTATTTATATTACTAGGAGGCAAGCATTCTAATGTCGGTTTCTTTGTTATGTCTTTTTAAAATGTGACCTTGACAACCTCCTATTATGTGGAAAGACTCTGCTTGTTTTGTATCATTCCTGGTGATGAATGTGTTATTATAGGCTCAATTTACCACGTAATAAAAACATTTAATTAAAAAAAAAGGAATTGTGGTGGGTTCTAAGGTGTTTTTAACCTAGGAAAGATGTTGATCCTCTACTAGGATCTGGTAAACCATATGGTAAGTGCTTGAGAAGTTAGAATAATGACACATTTCCTATAAATCAACAAATGTCTTCCTAAACCATATGAAAAAAATACCTTCCTTATCCATATCAATAAAGTCTAGCATGCTAAGTGAAAAATACTTTCAACAGCAGTATCAGTGTTTCGTTTAGCTCCCAGCTGTTCTTCAATAGCTTCACTGCAGAGTTGTAATGAATGACAAGAAGGCTTACATTCTGTATTCAATCAATTGAAATGTGTCAAAACTCTAAATGACGAATTAAGATAATCGATGCACAAGATAGGGGCTGTCTAAGTCTTCCTAAGACCTTGAAAGCATTTGTTACCCTTATTCCACGGCTAATAAACAAACTAGTGTGACAAGGATTCCAGTGTACAAATTCATGGGTTTATTAAAAAATATAGGGGCATATTACCAACAACTAGCGATAATTTTTGTCTCTAACTTGTTTAGAGACAAAAATTATAGCCGCACATCGGCGATTTTTATCGCAGATAAACCTTGCTATTAGCAAGGTTTATCGCAAATGCGATAAAAAACGGCCGCAATGCATGAATATCGCTGAAAAGTCAGCGATATTCATGCATTATCGAGCAAATGCTCTTAGCCATGTTATCCACCTCCCATTGGATAACATGGTGAAGAACTGCTCAGGGCAGGTGTTAGCTTTTGGAGATATTCGCGCTTAGCGCGAATATCTCCAAAAGTTGGTAATAGGAGATAGCGATGTTAGCGACTGTTTCCAGTCGCTAACATCTTGGCACGCCCACTTTGCATGTCATTAGTGATAAATATCACTGACATGCAAAGCGGGGCCCAAGATGGTCGCTATCTCCTATTAGCTGTCACTAACTGGTGTTAGCGACAGCTTGGTAATAGGGAGATAATTTTATCTCCGCTTTCTTGGCTTTTAAAGCCAAAAAAGCGGAGATAAACCCCCTTGATAATATACCCCATAGTGACTATAGGTAGTGAAAAGTAATTAGTTAATTTAGAATCAGTGTCAATAAAACAGACAAAGGATAAAATATGAAAGAAGACTAACATAAGGTCACTCTCTAAAGAGACTAAAGCAAATACCTAAACATAAATGAATAAATAGATTAGCATGGAGTATGTCTACCAAGGAATATGCTGAAAGACTGACTCATCTCCACCTACGTATCAGAATACAGAAGCCACACACATTTCATGGTCTGTGATGACATGACTGTTAATCTAGCAATGTTGCAAACATGGAAACCATTCAATCTTCTGGTAAATGTAATACATCTACAGAACCTGCTGCCTAATGCACCTCATTGGTAGCCCATGCCTGACTAATTATGTAAACAAGTTGACATTTTATTTAACTCAGCAGTACAATGGTTTGTTCAGCTAATGAATGACACATAATGAACATTGGCGGGGACCTTTAAAAAGTTACAGAACAAAGAACCAACCTAAATATTGCTTCCCTGAACAAACACACATTACATTGCAAACACCACAGTTTAAGCTTCCTTTTCAATGATTTTTCCTGAAGTGGAATAATCCACAAATGTGCACTATTATTCTGCAACATATAAATAGCTGTTGATACAATCTAACTAGGCATCAGTCATACTAACTGTGCCTCATCTAAATTAGGCATTATTTTCTAATTAATTAAAGATTGCTTTAAAAATAGCCTTTAAATGCAATTTTTCTGGAATGTGAACTGTTTTATTTAAAGCATTTCCTCTGGAGGAGGTGATCATGCACAAGTTTAACCTGCTGATTAAAATAATGTTGGGAAAGTATGAATTTTTGTCTTTATTTGAAACATATATTTAAAGGATTGAAGATAAAGAGAGGGATTCTTACCTATGTCTAGCATTCCGTTTCCACATCTGGTTCTTCGGACGGTCCATCCTGTGTATCGATTAAGGCATTCATTGATTAAGTGTGTTTAATGTATTATTCATATGGGCAAAATCTGCCCTAATATGCAGTTTTGCCCAACTTACTCTTACACAGTCAAGCGAGGCATCAAACTGTGGTAAATTATGCTCGCCAAGTTTGATTTTGCAGTTTCCAGCACACATCCACATTTTATGGGACTTTAGGTTTAATCATATTTCTCTGACTCAGCTCATAATCAGATTCCAGGCCTGAGACCCCACTAATCGGACAGGAGGAGCTTAAAAACCCATGCACAAGGAAGAGGCAGCTGAGAAGGCCCTGGACCTAGGAGGTGACAACAGTGGAAAGGATGCCCGGCTAGAAGAAGAAGCCACCTGATGCCCTTCAAGATGGACATTGCTTAGTGCTAACACCCGACACTAGGATGGGTCTCTCCAGGGTCAGTGCTCCTGACTCCTGTTTGAACCCTAAGGACTAGTTGTAGTAAAGACCTGGACTCAACTGCCCCCCCCTCCCAGGTGCTCTGAATGAGAGCCAGGACACTCAGAAATACAAACAAGAGGGTTTTCCGCTGGCTGGTAGCTGAGGAGATGTGCAATATGCACCCACAAATCACTGACAAAATATCAAAACCACAAAAATCGATATACAAAATATTGTGTTGTAAATATCGATAGCAAAAAAATCGACGCTCTATATTTTACTATAAAACTACATAAACACCGATTAAACAATATCATAATGCAAAAACATCAACAGCACAAATATCGTACACACAAATAACGATTTTAAAAATATCGACAAGTATAAGTAAATATAGCACATTACAAAAATATCGAAAACAACAATATAGACATCAATAATATCGACATAACTAAAATATCGTCAACTCAACAAATAGAAATAAACAATAATTTTACACACTACAACTTTAAATGAATAAAAATACACTCGCATAATAAATAAAACACATACCAAACACACCTTAAAAAAATAATATCCCAAAATAAATTATAAAAAATTACTAAATGCATGAAAACATTTTAAACAAAGACAATTAAAATATACAAATGTGTTTATTAATATAGTACATTTTTTTAAAGCAATACAACTTCTAAAAAGAATTCATAAAATAATAAAACACATAAATTCTCAAGATTACTACTTCACATTAAACTAACATAATTAAATAACTGAAAAATATTCAAACTAACCAATAGAAACACATTTAAATGTATCTGACCAATGACATACAAACACTAATTAAATACTAACTATATAAAGAAGTCAACTCAATACTCTAACACCAGCAAAGAAAATTCTGCAAGAAGAAACTCTACAAAACTCTCGAGGACCTTAAAGGCTAATCTGAAAAGAAACCAACTACAGAAATCAAAAAGTAAGTACCCATAACTTGATAATTAACTTGTAAATTAAAAGTAACCACCATTTTATAGTCAAAATGTAAAAACTAAATTATATTTCCATCTTTTTATATATCCTAACAGAATCCACCTTTAAAAAAGGAAAACCTCTTCAACCAACTAAAAGAACAAACCGAAAAAGTAAGTATACAAATGTAACCTTTTTAACACTAAATAAAAGCTAAAAAAAATACTGAAAGGTTATAACAATCAAACAAAGTCCAATTTTTCTTTCAACAGTGTCAAAAAATGTAAACAGATCTTTAAAATAAATATAATCTAAAAACATTCTTTTAAAAAAGGGAAACTTCACAAATAAATACAAATCATAACCTAGTACATGCTTGTATTTCTTTAAACAGATCACAGAAAAAAGAAAACTAACAATATATGAAGAAAACATCAACATTGAACAACAAAGAAAAAACACTTGATAAGTATTTAATAAATACTAATGTACTATTATCAACATAAATAATATGACAATGTTTACTTTTTACTTAACTAAATAACTATACCATTTTTTAATAAACTGTATAAAATGTTTAGAAATGTTATAACTTATTAATCATAAAATATAATCTCCTACAAACTGTTAAACCAAAATACACATGTAAACATTCACAAAAATATACAATATACATTATTTCCACAGACCACTACAATACAGAACTTCACCAAGCAAACAAGAGAAAATCTACTTTCAAAGTCAAGTAAATCACATTTAGTAAGTACATAAGAAAAGGACACATATTATCATTTATTCCTATATTATAAATACATTTCCTAATAACATTTAATGCATCTTTTCTAGATATAAGAAATCAACAATGACAGAAGATGCAAAATGTATTACTTCTCAGAAATAGAACTTTTTGCTATGCTATATGGGTTATATCTATACTCAGGAAAAACAAAAAGACCTTAAAGTAAACTGGAAATGTACAAAGTATTATTCAAACAAATGTTATGGGCGTGCAACAACCGGAGAAACCAGTGTCATAAATACAACTGAACACAACCATCCACCTAATATCTCAGAAATAGAGGTTAGATCTACTCTGCAAAACATTAAAGAATTAAGCAGCACCTCTGAACTATCAACAAGTGTTATACTGAAAGAAGTACTACCTAAAGTACCTAGAGAAGCAAGAGTTCAATTACCAACAATTGCTTCTATAAAAAGAACAATAGCTAGAACTAAAAAATCCACAACACAAACAATACCAACACCTAAAACCTTTGAAGAGGTAATAATTCCACCTGACCTTACCATAACACATGGGGGTCGATTCCAATCCGGTAAAGTCCCCGTCCGTACGATTCGTATCCGGAGCCGTTTCCGTATGACTCGTACGGACGCCGTACGACCGGACGATTCCGATCCCGATCGTCCGACCCGGTCGCGATTCGTACGGTACACGTCGATTCGTACGGAAAAGCGCACGATCACCTACACACCGTACGGCGCGTACCCCCCATGATCGCAGGGGTACGCGCCGTATTTATTTATTTATTTATTATTTATTTATTTAATGGTTTTGTAAAGCGCGTAGTAACTCAAGGAGCATCCCAGCGCTGACCTGTTCTCCGAGGGGGTTCAGTCGTCTGATGAAATTATGTCTGCGGGAAAAGGAGAGTTTTTAGGGTTTTTCTGAAATGGAGGTAGTTCGGTTCTGACCTGAGTTTTCGTGGCAGATGGTTCCACTGTTTTGCCGTGTGGACCGAAAAGCGACGGCCACCAGTCTTGGCTTTTCTGACTCTCGGGACTACAATAAGATTTTCTGTTCCGGACCGAAGGTCTCTCTCCGCTTTGTATGGGACTAGGATTTCTTTGAGAAGGAGGGGGCCGTTATTGTTGAGGGTTTTATGGGCCATGCACAGGGCCTTGAAAGCGACCCTTTCCCTGACTGGCAGCCAGTGGAGAGATCTAAGAGCCGGCCTGGCGGAGGATCTTCCTGGGGTGCCCGTGAGTAGGCGGGCAGCGGCGTTTTGGACTTTTTGCAGTGAGTTCAGGGTGGCTTCGGGGGCTCCTAGGTAGATGGCGTTACAGTAATCTAATCTTGCCAGGATTAGACCCTGAATAAGGAGCCTCCTTGCGGTCTCAGGGAGTAAGGGGAAGATCTTCCTGCAGGCTCTGAGTAGTCCAAAACATGTCCCTGCCGTTCTTTTAGCCTGGGTTTTGAAGCTCATGTCTCTCTCAATCCATACGCCCAGGCTCTTGACCTCTTCCTTGGGTGTAGGAGGGTCACCTAGGCAGCTAGGCCAAAGGTGAGATGGTAAAGAGAGCCCCTTGTGGCCCATCAGAAGGATCTCAGTCTTGGACCCATTCAATTTGAGTAAAGAGAGGTTCATCCATCGGTGGACTTCGGAGAGGCAGCCGTGGAGATCCGATGGGGCAAGGTGGGGATGTGAAAGGGTTACGACCAACTGAGTGTCGTCGGCGTAGTTGATAATTGACACGCCGAACAAACTGACCCTCTTCTCCAGTGGGGCCATGTACACGTTAAACAACGTGGGGCTCAAGGATGAGCCCTGTGGCACTCCACACCGGAGGGGGAAGGTGGATGAGCAGCTGTCATTTTCCCGTACCTGAAAGGTGCGTCCAGACAAAAAGGACTCTAGCCATTTCAGGGCCATACCCTTTAGTCCTATCTCTCCCAGACGATGGATTAGGGTTGGGTGGTCTACAGTATCGAAGGCCGCACTGAGATCCAGGAGGATCACTGCCACTGAACCTCCTGTGTCCAGAATGCTTCTGGCCTTCTCTACTGCTGCCAGGAGGGCGATGTCCGTGCCCTGGCCTGGACGGAACCCTGTCTGGGAGAGCGCCAAAAGGTTGTTGCTTTCTAGGTAAAGCGATAGTTGTTTGTTTACCAGCTTCTCTGCGATCTTGCTGTTACCCGGGAGAAGGGATATGGGCCTGTAGTTGGTAAGGTCCTGTGGGTCTAAGGAGGGTTTTTTTAGAAGACCTTTGACAGCTGCCGCTTTCCAGCTGGGGGGGACTATGCCTTCCGCGAAGGAGGAGTTGATCAGGGCCGTAAGGGGAGGGGTAATGGTGCTCGACACTTTTTTTAAGAAGCGGAGGGGTGCGGGGTCGAGGGGGGAGCCACTTTTAATTGAGGCTAACGTTGCTCCTACTTCTTCCGTAGTTACGGGTCCGAAAGCATCCAGAGAAGGTTGGGGGTGAACTGACGGCGGGGGGGGATGGGTGAAGGTGGAGGTAATATCCTGCTCTGTGTCGGCCGGATCGGGGGGGGGTATGGTGAGAAGAATCTTTTGAATCTTCTCGTCAAAGAAGGTGGCTAAGTTGTTACATTTAATTTCAGCTTCTTTGGGGTCGAGGAGTTTGAGAGGGGGGTCAGGGGCGTGGAGGAGTTCTTTAAGAACTGAATAAGTTTCATGGCCTGAGCAGGCAGCGTTTTTAATTCTGTTCTCGTAGAAGCTGGTTTTGGTGTTACGGAGCTCTTTTTTGTAGGCTTTAACAGAAAAACGAAATGACTCTTTTTGTTCCATGGTTTTTTCCTTCCTCCAGATACGTTCGTTTTTTTTGCAGATCTTGCGAAGAAGGTTAAGTTCCGGGGTGTACCAGGGTGAGGGATTGACTCTCTTGATGTGCTTCAGAGAGTGGGTTTTTGGCAGAATGGCGTCGAGCGATTGGGTAATCCAGGTACTGAGTTCTTTGTCCCCTGCTAAGGTGTCGTGGGGGGGAGGCGGGGCGTTTTCCCTGAGTTTGGCTGCCCACACATCTGGGTCCAGTTTCTGCCAGCGTCTGTTATACGTTCTAATTTTGGAAGATGGAGGGGGCGGAGTGATGATATCCCATACTAGGGAGACCAAAAAGTGGTCCGTCCAGGGAAGGGGAATATGGTCGATCGTTCTTAGGCTGGAGATATTAGAGAGGATAGGGTCAAGCAGTTGTCCTCTATCATGGGTGGCCCGTGGGTTTTTGAGATCAAGGCCCATTGAGGTGAAATCCTGGAGTAGTTCACTGGCCTGCTTGTCATCTGGGTCCAAGAAGTGTACGTTCAGGTCTCCTAATAGTAGGTAATTAGTGGTGGAGGTACATTTGATGGACGTCTGATCAGTAATTTTGTTTGAGAAATCTCCTAGATTGCCTGGTGGACGGTATATCAGTGTCCCTGACAGCGAGGTAGCTGGGGATATTTGTATTGTGTAGTGGCAGCTTTCGTATCCCTTGATGTTGCCATCAGATGTTCTACAGGTGAGGGTGTCCTTAAGAATTATCGCTAGTCCACCTCCCCTCCCTTCTGGCCTGTTCTGTGAGCACATAATGTACCCGGGGGGGAGAGCCAGGACGATATCTGGGCCGCTGCTGGAGGTAAGCCAGGTTTCTGTTAGAAACAGAATGTCTAGAGCGTTATTTGTGATTAAAAGGTTCACCTCGTGTGAGTGTTTAACAAGCGACCTGCAGTTAAGTAGGCCTAGGTGTAAACCCTTGGGTGCCGAGTATTGGTTGGCGAGGTCGCAGATGTCACAGCCAGAAAAATAGGTTTCTCCATTCAGGATGCGCGCGCAGGCGGGCTGTTTGTTAGGTTTTATAATAATAATAAATCCGCGCGAGTGTAGGTTCGGTCGTTACAGGCCGATTGGGACAGAGTAACTGGGCCTAGGGCCGGCTGGGCCCGGACGGGCCCAGACGGGCTTGCCTTTGGCCTGTGATCATGCGGGGTACGTGCCGTACACCCAGCGTACATGGGGTATGTGTCGTACACCCACCGTACATGGGGTACGGTGCGTACCCCATGTACGCTGGGTGTACGGCACGTACCCCGCATGATCACAGGGGTACGGCGCGTACCCCTGCGATCATGCGGGGTACGTGCCGTACCCGGGGGGGCGTTCCGTACCTGTTTTGGCGCGAACTCTGCGTTTACGACTGTTTTCGGCTCCCGTAGGAAAAGGGTCGTACGGTGCGTACCAGACACGAATCGTACTTGCTGGGTCGTAAAAACCAGCCGCGAACAGTAGTGTTGTCGTGTACAGCGGGTTCCGAGTGAGACTCGTACGGAGATTTGAGTCGTACGGAGTCCTGTACGACTCGTACGGAGTTCGGCTCCTGGTACGGATCGTACTTCGTCGTACGTACGGGACGTTTACGGGTACGATTCGTACGGGGAAAAAACGCTCCGTACGACGATTCGGAGCGCATTTTACCGGATCGGAATCGACCCCATAATGATGAACCTTTTATCTTCCACGATAACAACAGTAGAGATAAAAGAATAATAATGTTTGCTACAGTGAACAACCTTAAAAAATTAAAAGAAAGCCAAACATGGAAGATGGATGGACACATTTACCATATGCCCTAAACCATTTTATCAATTATATACTATTCATGGCCAATACCATAACACTTGCATACCATGTATCTATTGTTTGTTACCAAACAAACAAACCTCAACTTACACAGAAATATTAAACAAAATAAAAGAATCAACATCAGACTTTTGAACAGGCCATGATAAATACCATTCTTAAAATCTACAAACTACAAACATCATAACTCCTAATACACAAGTCCACACACCCTAAATAACAAACTACTACATTCCAAACATACTTAAAATAGTTAAAATATAAAAAATAGAACCTTCTCAGACGCTAAGTAGCTTCCAACCGCGAGCTTGAATCTTCCCAAATGACCCAAAAAGACTAAGGGGGTTATTAGGATGGCGGGCAGTCTTTGTCCGCCCGCCACCCTATCGGCTATCGGGACCGCCCGCCTAAAGGGCGGGGGTCCGACATTGGTAGTAGGTTACGCCCGCCACAGTGGCGGGCGCATTCCTCAATTTAACATTGTGGCGGGCGGTGCTCACTGCACCGCCCACCACAATGTAAAAAAAAAATGCACGCATTTAAATGATCGAAGCGGCAGGCACAGCATGGTGCCTGCCGTTTCGATCATGTAAATGCAGGGGAGTACCACAGGTACCCCCCCGAGTGCCACCCCCCTTTGGCCTTCACTCTGGGGGCCCACCCAACATCCCGCTCCTAAAAACATGAAATAAATTTCACAATTTCGAAATAAATTTCGCAATTTTGAAATTAAAATACCTATTTCAATTACATTTTTAAATTTAAAATTATAATTTTTAAAACTCTCCTCCCTTATCCCCTATAAACCCAACATCCTGCTCCTAAAACTTTTAAAAACATTTTTGAAAAACTTATTTATTTCATATTAAATAAGCATTAATAACAATTATTAATTAACAAATTATAAAAAATATTAGTAATATATTTTAACATTTCCATATTTTAACATTTCCATATTTTAACATTTCGATATTTTGACATGTCGATATTTCTGATATCGACATTACTTAACTCAATATTTAAAACACGAAATATCACATATCGATATAAATGACATCGATATTTCTTACCTGCGATATTTTACAAACGATATTATTGCAAGTCGACATTGCCAACTCGATATTTTGACTATGTACCGCACCCACATGTAGGAGAGGAGCACCATTAGCCAGGCAGAGGGGAAGGCTGGTGCAGGGATCCAGCAAATCCTGCTCCCCACAGAAAATGCCCATTGAGGCCAGAAAGCCTGACCACCAAGACCAAAATTAGTCAAAGTTGGAGAAAATCAGTTCAGTTGGGCCTGAGATAGCTGCCTTGTTTAAAATTCCCGCATGAGAAATGGAGCCTGAGGCATTCGGCCGCTATTTCAAAACCCAAAACTCCGGTGGGTCAGGTCCTGAAGTGGGTGCATCATAAGTTTGGGGAGTGATGTGCGTATGGCCCCCGCTCCTGATTGCTAATTGCCTCTGAGTGCCACCATCTCCCAGGGAGCTGACACATTCATGGTGACAGTAATTTTGGGGTTTGGTGGTGGGTAGTTGTAAAGGGTGGTAAGCATTATTTTAGGGTTTAGGGGTGATAAGGAGTTTCTAGATTTATGGGTAGGTAGTGTTAAAGGGTGGTAATGATTATTGTAGGGCTTATAGTGTTATTTGGGTAATGTTAGGGTATCGGGGGAAAGTGTAAAAGTGTGGTAAGTGTATTTTTAAAGTTTAAGGATGGAAAGGTAATTTCGGGGTTGTAGGGTGGGTAATATTAATGGTAGAGAACGGTAGGGGTAATTTTAGGGTTATGGAGTGGAAAGAGTAGTTTTAGGGTGTAGGTGTGGGCTGTGGTAGAGGTGGTAAGGGTACATTTAGGGGTAAAGGGTGGGTTGTGGTAAAGTGTGGTAATGGTACATTTAGGGCTTGGGGTGAGTAGTGGTAAAGGTTGGCAAGGGTAATTTCAGGGTGTAGGGATGGTAAGAGTATGTTTAGATCTTATAAGTGGGTAGTGGTAAAGGGTGGTTAGGATTTCTTTTCTTTTAGAAGATGTGTATATGTGCCCCCCCCAAATCATTTAATATTATAAATCTATTTATCAGAAACCTCATTTACATTAATATTTGACACACATAAAATATTTTTCTCAGCTTTTTCCAAGTGTAAGAAATGTTTCAACTTGTTTGTATTCTCTACCCTGTGTAGGTCTCCAAGATAGGGCGTTCCTTCAAGTCCTTACCCCCATTATTTTCTATAAGAGTTTGTTGCATTACCTGCAGTTCACCATGTATGATTCTGGGCTTTCCCCAGGTGGCACTAGCGGAATGTAATAATTTTTTTGCTTCCTTTTTTTACTTTAATAACTTTAGAAGTGCAGTTTAATAAAATATGTATATATCACTATAAGACAGAAGTTTAGCATTACAACAAAGTGTTGAACTTATGAGAGTACTTTAATGTGACCTCATAGATCATAGTAACATTATCGGTATGTTATTTTTATTTACAACTTTGACCCCCTTCTATGCCAAGGACGTTATGGTTACGTCCTCGGCTGTAGTGCTGCGTTCCCAAGGATGTAACCATTAGGTCCTTGGCACAGCAGTTAGAAAACCTTCTGCTGTGAGTAGAAAGGGATTACTTTATTTTTCTTTGAACCTCAGGAGCTGGGAAAGGGCTATCCCAGGGACCTTGGGCTTTTTTTTTGTTTCAGTATAGTGATGATCAGCGGGCATGGTGCGCCAACATCATTACACTGAAACCGAAACTGAAATGAGCCGATCGGCTCATTTCAATTTCATTGCCTACGTGCTTAGAGAGCTATCTTAGCCCCCAGGCATGTAGGCAAACGGGAGAGATATCATTGGAAAGGGGAGAATCTCCTTGCTTGGGTATCGGTGCAAGAGGGCGATCCATAAGCAGGGATCCACCCACTGGACATCAGTGATGGGAGAGCGTTCACTTAGGCAAGGGTATATGCTCCCTCCATTACATTTTGGCAACAATAATCCTTTCTGCCCCCCCTGGGGGACGGATGGAGGCAGTAGCCACCAATCTGCCCTGACGAGGGGCAGAGAGCACACTGGGCACCAGGGATTTTTTTGTGTGCAAACATAGGGGTGGGGGCAGCCCTAAATGGGCATTAGAATGCTACCACACCTCCAAAACATTGGCACAGTCTTTCTGCCCCACTGGGGCACAGATGTGAACAATAACCCCCAATCTGACCTGACAAGGGACAGAATGCACACTAGACACCAGGGATACATTTTTTGCCTGCAAAATTAGGAATTGGAGCTTCCCAACATGGCCATTAAAATGCCCCCACCCCTCTGAAATATTGGCACAGTCTTTCTGCCCCTAGGGTGCAGAGGGGGCGATAACCCCCAATCTGCCCCCCTGGGGGGCAGAAAGCAGACTAGACACCAGGAATTTTTTTGTGTGCAAACTTAAGGGTAAGGGCTGCTCTAAATGGACATTATAATACCCTCGCCCCTCCCAAATATTGGCACAGTCTTCCTGCTCCTCTGGGGCGCAGATAGGGCAATAGCCCACTTGGCACCAGGAATTGTTTCTTTAGTTAAGAATAGAGGGGCGGGGGCTGCCAACAATGGGCATGCCAATGCCTTCATTGCCCAGCAGAAAAGGGACATGCTTTCTGCCCCTCCAGGAGGCATATGGGGTTACTATCCCTAATTCTACCCTCTGTGGGGCAGAAAGCCCACTAGACACCAGGGATTTGTTTTTAATAAAAGAGAGGCATGTGCTGCCCATAATGGGTGATGGCAATGCCCCCTCCTGCAAAAAAAAGCTCCAGTCTTTCTGCCCTTCCCTTGGGGAGCAGATGGGGCAATAACCCCCTATCTGCCTCCGGGGGCAGAAATCCCACTCAGCACCAGGGATATGTTTATGGGCATGTAAGGGAGAGGCCACTTAGGCAAGGGTTGCTCGCCTTTTTTTGTGAACACATCTTGACTGCTTGTGCCTTCCCTTGGGGGCAGAACAGCATTATTTCTAGGCTCATCTCCCCCCAAGAGGTTAGACAATCAATAGACACAAGCAATGGTTTCTCTGTGTGTGGACTGGAGTTTGGCTGATTGGCTGTGTGTACTGGCTTTTGGCTGGCTGTGTGTGAACCTGCAGCCCCACAAGTCATCCAATCCTGGATTACCCTGGTTGTCTAGTTTTAAAAAATGTATAGGTTTTCTAGGTTTCCCTAAGGGCCCCAAATTCTACAGCTAGGCACATTGCAAAAACACAGTGGAAAAATGTAATGTGTTAAAGTTGCATTCTGTGTCAATTCCTGTTGCAGGAACTAACCCTACCCACACAAGTGAAGTACCATTTTTATTGGGAGACTTGAAGGATTGCTGTGTGTGTGGAAATGTGTGGATCTCTGCAGATTCCAGAACTCTCCATCAAAGAAATGTGAGAAAAATGTGTTTTTTTCACAAAGTTTGAGGTTTACTAGGGATTCTGGGTAACAGAACCTTTTGACAGCCACACAAGTCACCCCATCCTGGATTTTCTGGGTGTCTAGTTTTCAAAAATTTACAGGTTTGCTAGGTTTCCTCAGGTGCTGGCAGAGATATGGCCCAAAATCCGCACGTAGGCACTTTGCAAAAAAGGCTCAGTTTTCTGTGTAAAAATGTGATCCGTCCAAATTGCATTTTGGGCCATTTTCTGTTGCGGGCAATTGGCCTACCCACACAAGTGAGGTACCATTTTTATCAGCAGACTTGGGGGAATGCTGGACAGGTGGAAGTTGGTGGCTTCTCACAGACTCCAGGACTTTCCATCACAGAAAGATGAGGAAAATGTGTTTTTTACTTACATATTTTGAGGTTTGCAAAGGAATCTGGGTAACAGAACCTGGTGAGAGCTACATAAGTCACCCCATCATGGATTCCCCTGTGTTTCTAGTTTCCAAACATGTACAGGATTGCTAGGTTTCTCCAGGTGCTGGCTGAGCTAGGGCTCAAATTTAACAGGTATGGCACATTTCAAGAAAAGGGTCAGTTTTCAGTGGAAAAATGTGATGCGTCCATGTTGCGTTTTGATCCGTTTCTTGTTGTGGGAACTAGGCCTGCCCACATAAGTGAGGTGCCATTTTTATTGGACGGCTGAGTGGAATACAGAATAGTAGAATAGGTGTTATTACCAGTTGTCTATCTATGCATTTCTGTCTTCCAAATGTAAGACAGTGTGTAAAATTGTAGACATTTTGAAAAATGCCCCCTAATTCAGATGCTAGTATGGCTACCCACAAATTCAGATGTGTGCCAATAACCACAGTTTTTAAATTCCATATCTTGTTCCCATTTTGTAAATACATAGGTTTCCTTGATACCAATTTTTCACTCTTTATATTTTACCAAATGAATTGCTGTATACCCAAATACACAATGAAAAAACATTGCAAGGTGCAACACAGTTATTGGTTCTGGGTACCTTAGGTTTTTAGTGAATCTACAAGCCCGATATATCCTCAAAACCAGAAGGGTCCCGCAGATGTAACAGTATATTGCTTTAAAAAATCTAGCAAAGTTAAAAGAAGTTACAGATGAACATGTAGGCATAAATGGTTTTTTTTTTCAACCTCAGATTCAATATTTCTTTATTTAAACTGTTACTTTTCATAGGAAAACCTTGAAGGAACTGCACAAATGAACCCTTTCTAAATTCAGAATTGAGTCGTATTTTCAGGAATGCATATGTTTTCAGAATCCAATATTGGTTTTATACCCATTTCTACCACTAACTGGAAGGAGGTTGAAAGCACAAAAAATATGAAAAATAGGCTATGTCCCAGTAAAATTCAAAAACCATGTAAAAAATGTTGTTTTTCTGACAAACGTCTGCCTGTTCCTGAAAGCTGGGAAGATTGTGATTTCAACGCCACAAGCCCTTTGTTGATATCATTTGCAGGCAAAAAATTATGCTGTCTTCTTCTGCCCCTTTTCCAATTTTCCCCCAAAACTCCAAATTTAGCTGAATTTTGCCTAGTTTCGCCATCCCCTCCATGGGAATCCACATACCCTGGGGATCTTTAAAATTCTCAGGATGTTGAATGAAAAGGACGCAAATTTGGCATGGATACCTTATGTGGACAAAAAGTTATGGGGGCCTTGGCGACAACCAGCCCAAATAGTCAAAAAAGGGCATGGCACTAGGGATATAAGGCCTTGCAGCGAAAGGGTTAAATCAAAGACCACTGCACAATCATTTGGATTCCTATACAACTTAGGGGACCAATGAGCAGATATGACCCCACAATATCCAGTCCAGTTGTGGATATTGTAAGTGCACAGGGAAGCCATAGAGAATACATGGGCTAGATACTATCATTACGAGTTTCCTTGCTCCATGATGGCTTCACTGTACCCTAAGATTTTTGGTACTAAGCATCTCATCTTAATGAATCCTCACTGATGCCAGTGATGGATATATTAATGCATGCACACAGGTGACACTTTAGAGGTTCCCCTGAAAGCCTACCAAGCACTGGTGTGGTCTCTGACTAGTCATAATCAGCCTGCCACCACAAAACATGTGTCTGGCCTCATAGGTAGAGATCCTGCGCTCTCAGGGGCCTGAAGCAAAGCCTGCTGTGGGCGGAGGTGCCTCACGCCTCCTCCAGGCGGGAATGGTCTTCCAGAGCGGGAAGCTTCCAAGGCAGTGACACCTTTGTTGTGCAACCCAGGCTTTCCCAAATAGTTGGGGATGCCAACCCCCTCTGTCCTGCCCCTTATTTGGTAGTACAACAGGCCGGAAAATTAGGTAAATTAGGAGGTGAGTCCCTAGTCAGCCAACATTCCTTGGTTTGTGAGGGAATTAGCAAATTAGGGTCAGGGTAGTGCCCTTTTCCACTGTAAATGGTCGATTAGAGGTTATAGGCAATCAAAAGGTAGGTAGCCTATTAGCTACTACCTTTCACTCCCTTTAACACCCCTAAATGTAGTATTTAGGTGACATCCTTGGATCCTGAACTCAGATTGGATGGACACAAAGAAGAAACAGACCAAGAAGAACTGCTGTCAGTGATCTGAAGCCCTGCTGCAGAGACAATGGCTCCAAAACCTGCCTACTACCTTAAGGACTTGTCCTTCATGGTGTGCTGCCTTGCTTTACCACTGTGAGGACTCCAAAAACCCTGAAGCACCTCCAGCCTTCGACAAATTGCATAGGCGCTCCCTTGTGACAGCAGACACTGAACTTAAGACTCCGGATTCAGTTTTGTGATTTACTGCTCCCTGGTGACTCTGACACAGCACCTGGACCAAAAGTGGTACATCAGTTCTGAAGAGTCAGATCTATCCCCCTCCAAGTTGGAGGACACCAGGGCCTACCAGATCTGTGCCGCTCCAATACATAGGGTACAGGAACCCCTGCAACCTGCACCGAGATGAATAGTCCCCTCTGGACTCCAACTGCCCAGGAAGCAAGCACCTATCGAGAGACATCAATGTGAGAAGTTGGCCTGTAATATGATGCTCACTAGTTCTAGTGATCACCTTGTACCATGCCAAGCAACCCTTATGGTGGAGGTTGTAAAGTTAACCTTATAGACAAGCTATCCTAGGGGTAGCATGGACTAAGCAGTCTTAGGCTAAACTCTGTTAAGGCATGTGAAGCAAGCTGTTTTACCATACACAATCCCCTTGAATACCAAATGAAAGGACACCACACAGATATATATTAAAAATATATATAGATTTATTTCTACAAAGATACCCTATACTCTTTATGAGCACAGAAGCATAAGCGTTAAAACAAAACACAGTTTAAATATACAAAAGTTGCACGAATATGGATGAGCCCTAGGGGCCACCTAAACCATATACTAAAATAGTGGTATGAGAACCACTATGGGGAAAGTGAAGAGGCCTAGGGCCTAGGGAATCGCTGGAGCTATTCGAGACTAGCAGTGATGAAGTCGGGAAAGGCCCGCGGGACTCGGGGTGCAGTGCTGAAAGTGCACGCATGCACCAATGCAAAGTCAATGGTGCGTAAAAGTTACAAAGTTAGTTGTTAAGGAACCTTCCGAGTGACCTAGGAGGATAAAACTTACCAGTACCAGTGTGGGAACACCGGCGTTGCTGAGTTACCTCACCCACAGGAAGCGGGTGCATAGGGTCGAAGTAGTGTCGGGTTTCGTCACGCAGGTCGATGGTGCTTGGAGCTGAAGATGCTGCAGGCGGCTCGATGTGAAGAGTTCAGGTGGATCCAAGGGTGGATCTGAAGGGGTGAAGACCTGAAAGCAGAGGGGACAATGTTCAAAGTCACTAGCCAGTGACTACCGTGGAACCAGGATGGAACCAGGCGATGTCGGGTGCAAACAGGTGATGAGGTGAAGATTGTCTCTGCAGCCATGTGGACACAAAGAGGTCAAGGACGTCCAGGAGTCGATCACGAGCTGTCCCACAAAGGCTCTCGCTGATGGCGGTGACGGCAACGTGATTGGAGCAAACAGGCCTTGGCTAAAGCAAGCCACGCAGGAAGTGATTCAAGCTTCTCACTCGGACCAGCAAGGTCAGAGCGGGTGCTCCTTTTCAGGGGAGCAAGGGCCAATCTTGAGCAACCAGACCAGCAGTGTAGTTTGTTGTTTTCGTCGCCAAGATGGCCGCTAGCCGCGTGGCAAGTGGCCGGGATGGCGCGTCGAGTGGCAAAGTGCAAAAGGGCCCCACGCAGATCGTGGAGATGCTGGGGCACTGATCTTCGGTGCAAATGCTGCTCGAGGTTGGGGCTTCTCAAACCCTAAAGTACAGCATCGAGGGTGCCTCAGGTGCTGCGCAGTCAGCTTCTCGGGGGTCTTTCAAGAGGTCCGGTCCCACGTCTCTCGATGCCTCCACGGGTCCCTTCTTTGCAGGGACTGTGGATCGGGCGGTGAGAAGTCTGGGAGTCTGGGTCTTGTCAGGCTCTGGGCTGGGGCTACGGCGGGAGGCGGCGGCAAAGCAGATGTCAAGTTGCTGGATGGTGCCTGTGTTCACAGGGTGGCCACTCCTAGGCCACAAGGTAGATGCTCTTCAGTCTTCTGTGCAGCAGAATGTCGAAGTCCAGTCGTCTTCTTAGTTTCAAGTTGATTCAGGATGATCTGAAGTCTCAGGACACAGCTCCTACTCTTATTCCAATTCTAGGGGCCGGATCACCTACTAGGTCCCTCCTCTAGGTGGGACCAGAAAGGGGGGCGGTTACACCCCCTTTCCTTTGTCCAGCTTCGCGCCAAGTCTGGGGCAGGAAAGCCCCAGCACCGGTTTGAACTGGCAAATGCACAGGGACACCTTGTGTGCCCCAGGCATGTCTGATTCTATTCAGCCCTGTCCTACCCAATACACAAAATCCTGTCTGGGGTGGTGCTAGCACCTCCCAAGGCAGGAAACCCTTTGTCCAAGCTGGGCCTCGCTGGAAGCACTCCCAGCAGCAGGAGGTCAGACTTGTGTCTGTGGTGGCAGCATCCATTTTGTGATGCTGAGGCTCTGTTTAACTTTAACCGGGGTTCAGGTTAGGTACATGTCGTGTCCCTCTAGAAGGGTGGAATGCTACCCCCGTCGCCATAACTGGCGAGGGGGTAGTATTCCAATTCGAATGACACCTTACTCGACATGTTTTGATAAAGCCAAACCAAAGATAGCATTTAACCGCGAGGATTATAATGCACTTAAGAGTTTATGGTATGGCAGTATCATGAAACAGCTAAAGGACATGGTTCCGAAAGCTGCAGACAGGCTCAGCTCATGCTAGAGCACCATCTCACATATTTCCAAGCACTCTGCCTCCAGGATTGATGAGGCCTTCCATAGGAGTGGCTGATAGGAACATAAGTGTCCATTTTAGGTTAGGTATAGGTATACTACACCTAAGTAAGGGGTGGTTACACCGACTTACCCCAGCTGAGTGATCAGCCAGTTGTGTCAAATATGGAGGCCAGGCCAGTGGTGGCACAATACGTGCTGCAGCCCCTGGTAGGCCAATAAGGTGAACCAGTTCCAATTCAGTAATGCACCTAAAGTGCATTGGCAATAATTTAGAGAACAGCAGGCTGTGGGTCTGATTAGCAGGCCCAAAGCCACATTAAGTCATAAACCAGTGAAGCAAAAAGCAAAAATTTGGGGTGACCATAGGATAGCAGACCCTACTCTCCTACACAACCCCCCCCCCACCCCTGTGGTAAATAAATAAATAATACCCTATTTTTGACTAGACATATATCATAACAGATAGCTCAATAAATAAGAGTCAAGATTCGAGGTAGTAGGAGTTTTGCAGGTTTAATACAGCATAAGGACAGGAACAGGACAACCTGCATAGGAATAGGATGACAGGGCCCAGCAGCTGCCGGGGCTGGATCTGGGATGAGCGCGCTGACTTTTAATAACAATACATGGGCATATATACATAACGCAAACACATAGCATTACATTGCAGTAGGCGTAGCAGTGGGTGGAGCAGAAGGCGTGACGCGTAGCAGTCGCGAAAGATAAGGGTAAAAGTAGGTGTAACTGGGCGTATACATAGACATGTGGTGCAGACGTAACAGAATATGTCATGAATGGGGCGGAAACCATGGAGGGGGCTATCTGAGGAGCCGGGACCTCTAACCTGATGGTACGCGCAAACTGGCAATGACGTATCACTAGGAGAAGCTGGGGGCTATGAACTCTGTGCTAGGAGCAGAGACTGAAGTCTGGAGAGTCAGGGCGACATGTACCTAAACAGTATCTAGTATCTGATGTTTAGAGAACATATTGATAGGAACTAGAAGTCAGGAGGGGAAAGGCTAACTTGATTCTAAGACTGGACCATGCATTATTCTACATGTAGTGCGTGATGAAGAATATTAAATGACCATTAAATGCAGTATTTCTCTAACGTGGAGACGTGAAGGCTAGACAATGACGGAACTATTGATGCGATTCAGTAGCTTTAGGAATGCAGAGAAGGAGGACTGAACTGATAACTGGAACTATAACATACTTTTGGCAGACTCACAGGCTGAGCCAGGCTGGGCCGGGCACTGCGAGGCAGGAAGTAAGTGAAGGGTCGAGGATACAGGTGGGGGCTGTATCGCTCCTCAGCGAGGCTTCAGGAGACAGGAGCTGAATCTGGTGTCCGGGCCCTTTTGAGGCCTAGAAACGGGGACTTTATAATAGAATAACGTGCACACTGAGAAACGTGGCAACGTAGCTTTACATAGGCCTGATATTCGTATTATTCACGAGGACTGGAAACTGGCATACTAGAGGTGGACACAACTGTAATTGCGTCATTAATCAGACATGGGGAATACATATGCATATTTAATCATGCACACATAACATATGATGGATGACACGTAGGGACACAGAACATGGCAAAATTTACTTTTCCACATTCCCTCCTTGTCACTACGTTTCCATCAGGAAACATCAATATTCATGATACCATCTATCATTTCATACAGTATCATTTGCTCGTCTCGAATTATCCTGGAACGGGATTTAGAACGGGGCTTGGGACTAGGAATACAAGAGGTAGCACAAATGCCGCAAATCGCAGGGCCACATTGTATACAGAGGCAGCAGCTGAATATGATCGCTACTGCAATACCTAGAAAGGACAATATTTTCCATCCCCATGCGGAAATTATATTCCAGAACCAACCGGACCATGTCCAGGTGCCTGGATCTTGGTGTATCAGATGGGCAATTGTATGGAGTCTGGTTATAGCTGAATAAACAGACGGCGCGTTATTTGGAATGAAAATGCAGCAACTAGATCCGATGACTCTACAGGCCCCGCCCCTATCGGCCAGTATGACGTCAAGGACGAGACGATTTTGCAAAACGACAAATCTCATAGCAGATTGCTCTTCAGTTAGGTTACCTAGAGCAGAGGCAGTCTCATTTACTACAGCTTCGAGGGTTCTTGTTAATCTACGGATTAACTTACTATTCTGGATAGGTCCTATAAAGAAAAAGAAACCTTTATTGAAATCGGTATATTGCTCTAGAGTAGTTTCAGTATAATCGACAATTGGGGACTCCCTTCTATGTCTAATGTGTACTAGATGTGTGTTTCTATGATAATCAGGTGGGGCTAGGAAAACTGGTGGCAGTAGGAAGGCAATGTAACAGGTTCCCTCCCAATCGAGGGGCAGACGGACATATGCGGTCTGACCACAAATAAAATATGAATGACGTGAAGCTTTGAAAATAGATTTCCCACTGTCACTATACTTGACAATAGTAGTACATTCACTATGTCCTACATGTACGGAACCCTTATTTCGGACACATAATTCGCCTTTGACTGGTAGTACTGAAATAGCAGGTAAGTCTGGAGTAGTATCAGACTGAACATTCAGGACCATGAAATTCGACGAATAATTACCTAAATTATACACTTCATTTTCTAGATCTAAACCTGTTCGGTGAGGGAGACCTTGCTTGTCTGGGAAACATGTACTGTTAAGAAAAGACATATCTGTTGAGGATGACGTTAACGTGGACCATGCTCCACACGAACCATTATGTGAAAAAGGATAAGGAAAAAGTGGCAGAACTCCCTTCGGCATCTGGAAAGGGGGGAGTCGACCACACACCCAACAATTAGTGGCATTGCTGGTCTGGTGTGAGTAATGTAACATACGGATAAATGAGTTATTACGCATAGCGAGGCGGTAGGACAGCTCGTGAGGAGGCAGATCACTAAACGTGTGCTCTACTGTAGCATTAGCAGACTTATTTACATGTGAAACTGGGAAACATAGGTAAAATGCATAACTGGTGCAGGAAATCATAAGGCTGGAAAATAATATGAAACATAGAAAAACGATACATCGGATTGAGTTTTGACTAACTCTCTCACTATGGGGGTCTATTTTATACATGTCAGAAACAGTCTAACCGTTTCACCTAGGGTAGGACTTAGACAATCAAACTGGCTGACTTAATTTACTAGACCGTAATTTCTGTTTATACTCCTGCTGCGGAGTTTTCTCTAACAGGGGAGGGGTTGTAGCAATGTCATTTGCGGGACAGTCCTTGAGAACAATATTCTGGCAATCCTTTGAATCCTGGAAAATGTTCTTTAAGGCGGGTTTTAGTCCTTTAAAAAGTTTAACATGAGAAAGGTGCACCCAGCCCTTGCGTCCTTCCAACTTCACGGCTGTACGGGTGGTGAGGAGGACCTGACGGGGCTCTTTCCAACGAGGCTCCAGCGGACTTGATCTGTCAAAGTTGCGGACCATCACCATGGATCCTGGAACGATTTCATGCGGTGCCACCTCGGTATTGTCTGGAAATGCGGCGGCAACCTGTGAACGACATGAGTTGAGGGCAGACATCAAGGAAGCTAGGTAATCTGTCAGCATATTACTTGAAACATCGGTAATACTTCGGGGTCTAGGAGTACCCCACATATTTGGGGGGCGGCCGAAAACGACCTCGTACGGGGACAGACCTGATCTGGAATGTGCGACCATGCGCATGTAAAATAGAGCAACTGGCAGAGCTACTAGCCAGTCCACACCTTTTTCTTGACAGACTTTGGCGATGCGGATTTTCAGGGTTTGATTATGTCTCTCTACGAGACCGGCTGCTTCAGGATGGCGTACACAATGGAACTTCCACTGGTACCCTAACAAAAGGGAAACGTGCTTCATTAACTCTGAGGAGAATGGCTGGCCGTTATCAGAATATACGACTCTAGGGAGTCCATAACGAGGGAAGAACTCACGAACCAACTGCTTGGCAGTGGTCGCGGCTGTGTAATCTGGAACTGGATATGCTTCTGTCCACCTGGACAAAGCGCATACAACTACAAGGACATACTTGAAACCTCGACATCGCTCCATCTGAATATAATCCATCTGGAGGACTTCAAAAGGGTGGTCAGGAGGCTGGAAACCACCTTGTTCCACCGGGACACTTTTACCTGGATTGAACTGACAACATATCATACAGGTACGGACTTTCTGCTTGGCTGCAGCTCGTAAATGCTTGTTGAACCAAATGTTCTGGATACTGTCTAACATAGCTTTTTCCCCTAAATGTGCTGGACTATGTGCGGTATTAATAATGACTTGAACCATAGAGTCGGGGAGAAACCATGTGGCTCTACCCTTCGTTAACCATCCTTGATCTGTCTGGACCCCTCCTTGTTCGGACCATTTCTTGATTTCATCGGGAGTAGCATGTAACTGGATATCTACGACATCTTGAGTAGGGTCCTTAACTGTCATACATGTAATTGGATCTGGAGTATGTGTCTGTGTCGGATTAACTTGAATGTCTGGAGTCTGTGCTGTAAGCTTGGCTGTGCGATCTGCTAGATCATTACCCTGGGAAACAATGTCAGTGACCTTCGTATGTGCTTTGCACTTCATGATAGCAATGGATGTCGGTAAGTGTATGGCATCTAACAGAGCTTGAATAAGGAGACCATGCTGAATCTTGGTTCCATGAGAAGTCATGAAACCTCTCTCCTGCCAGAGCACTCCGAAGTCGTGTACAACTCCAAATGCGTAGCGTGAATCTGTGTAAACATTAACTTTCAAGTTCTTGGCGTGTATACAGGCTTGTGTCAGAGCAACTAGCTCTGCTGCTTGAGCGGACAGGGTATCAATACGGTGCGTTTCAATAACTTCAGTGTCAGTAGTCACTGCATACGCGGCGACTAGTTCTCCTGTACTTGTTCTCATACATGAACCATCCACATAAAGTGTCAGGTCGGGATCTGGTAATGGAATATCTGTCAGATCTTGTCTTGGCTTGGTCGTGATGTTGACTACTTCCACACAGTCATGTGTGGCAGGATTTGGATTAGCTGATGGTAACAGTGTAGCAGGATTGAGAACGTTGCAGCGTCTGATTTCTATGTGTGGCTGAAACAGTGTCAATTCATAACCTGTTAAACGTGCAATTGTCAAGTGCTGAGTCTGTGTTCGGTTTAAAAGAACTTCCACGGAGTGTGGAACTTGTACTGTCAAGGTATGTCCTAAGACTATGGAATCACTTTGTCTGATAGCTAGTGCTGTGGCTGCAACTGACTTGAGGCACGCAGGCAGAGCCTGGGCTACAGGATCTAATGTGCTCGAAAAATAAGCACATGGCTTGTTTTGTCCTGCTTGATCTTGTGTGAGAACAGATAATGCTGTACCTTCGCGTTCTGTGACGAAAAGTGTAAAAGGCTTACTGTAGTTCGGTGTGGCTAGAACTGGAGCTTGGCATAAAGCTTTCTTTAATTCATTGAAACTGAGTGTATGTTCAGATGTCCAAGGGAGGACAGTCGATACGGCTGCCTCCTGTGTCGTTAACTGTATCAGTGGCTTGGCTAGAAATGCATACTGAGGAATCCATTGTCTACAATAAGAAGTAAGGCCGATAAAAGCACGTACCTCCTTCTGGGTCTTGGGCTGAGGAAGACTCGCTATTAACTGGATACGGTCTGGTGTCAACTGCCTACCCCTCTTGGACAGTAAGTGTCCTAAGTATACCACTTGCTGGACACAGAATTGAAGCTTAGAAGGGGACACCTTGTGCCCCATCTCGGCTAGGAAATACAAGACTGTAAGGGATGCTCGCTCGCAAGCACGTTCAGAACGAGCTGTGATCAGTAGATCATCGACATACTGGAGCAGGGCAGTGTCAGTTGGCATGTGAACATTATCTAGTTGTCTCTTAAGTGCTTGACTGTAAATACTAGGACTTTCTGTGAAACCTTGAGGAGCGCGTGTGAACATATAGCTCCTTCCATTTAAACAGAATCCGAAAAGAAACTGGCTGTCTGGATGAATTGGAACACTAAAAAATGCATTCTTGAGGTCAATTACTGTAAAGAACATGGCTTCGGAATCAATGGCTGTCAATAGGGAAGAGATATCTGGAACAACTGGGTACTGAGGAATAATACATTTATTAAGTTCTCGTAGGTCGATCACTAATCGATATACTGGGGGTGCATTAGGATCAGTACGTTTCATAACTGGAATGATCGGAGAATTACATACGTTGGAGTCAGTTTCTACAACCACTCCTTGAGCCATGAGCTCGTCAATAATTTTGGATAAGGCTGCTACAGCCTCGGGTGGCAATCTGTACTGTCTGATTCGTGGTAACACTACACCTGGTTTAAGAGTCACACGATAAGGTGTGATTTGCATGTACCCTACATCAGTTGGACCTTGCGCCCATAAATGCTGCGGAACATTAGACAGTCTTGGATCAAAATCACGTAAAACATAGTGACCCTTAAAGTCACGTAGGAACAATCGTATTCCCTCTGGGGAACAGCATATAACTGCACCTAACTCTTTCAGTGTTTTAATGCCTAATAGATTTTCTGGACATGACTTAGTAAGTAACAGATCAGTAGTACGGGACAATGGACCTACTTCTAGAGTAACTGGTTTTGAAATCTCATTTACGATAGGTTTTCCTGAAAATCCAAGGGAAACATTTCTTGAGCCTGAGAGCGGAGCCCCTGGAACTTCGGCATGACTAATTGTGGTCCTACTTGCCCCTGTATCAATCAAAAACTTTCTGTCTTTCCCTAATACTTGACTGTGAACGTAGGGACCTTCTTGATCTACAGGTATCTCGATGAGAGGCAAGCCTACCTCCCTCTCTAGGCTATTTCATGAATACTGCTGGTACTCTGGATACTCAGACTGTGCATACTGGTACATCTGCGATGTAACGTGCTGTGTTGCAGCGATAGGCTGCGGTACTGTAACTGTCTGTTGTGCATTCTGTGGCTGAGGAGTCTGTGAAACTTGCTCTTGTCTAGGCGGACGTGGTCTTTCTTTAGTCTTACCAGTAGCTATGTTGTGTTTCAGAACTGCACACTCATTTATAAAATGACCTGGCTGTTTACAATAATTGCAATTCCCTTTAACGGGAGCTGCAGGATGACTGGCTTGATTCGGACCCCTCTTCTGACTGTCTTGAGGAACAGATTGTGCAACTAGTACTTTCATTTTCGTGTCTTTCATACGTTTTCTTTCGTGTTCTTGCTCTTCCCTGATTCTATTCTGGTGGTACTGGAGCATTTGCAACATCTGGGACGGGGTATTAGCTTGCCAGGTACTTTCGACTTTCAAAACTCGATTTTTAATTTGTGGGCTTGAATTCTCGACCAATTTAGTAACAAAAAGGTGAGGGTATGACTCGCTACTTGTCTTGAGACCACTATTGATGCTAAAGCATTTTTCAAACCTAGAATAAAAATCACTAATATCTTCCTCTTGTTTCTGTTTACAGGCTGAGATTGCATCCCAGTCTTCTTTTCTAGTTGTCAATAATCTGGGTAAAACTTGAATCAATAATTCTGGTAATTCTTTACATTTCTCTCCTAGACCGGTACCTGGTACACATGACTTATCTTCTGCTTCTAGAACTGTCCAATCTATCTTTTTCTCTCCCACCTCCCATTCTTTTTCCTTTAGCTTTTCATACACCCCTGCGGGCAACAGGACCTTTAACATTTTAATGATATCTGGGTAAGTGTATTCTCCCATACGGAGCATGTCTTTTAATTCTCTATGGAACCCTGCTGGATCTTTGTCATGACAGGGAATTAATTTCTTCATTTCGAGGAGTTCCATCTTTGTAATCGGGGTGTAAACAAACACTCGTTGCATTTCACCGTCCTCTGTCTTAACTGGATGCACTTCTCGTAACGGGTTCTGTCTTTCCATGTAAAATGGTTTACTTTCTGGGGGTGAGACATGAACAAAATGCGGGTTCAAAAACGTTCTATATTTGTGGCGCTGTTCTAGAATGACACTAATTAAGTCGGTACCTAGACCTCTCCATCTATACTGGAGTAACTCGTTCAGGATATCGTGTAACGGACCTGGATCAGAGTGCTGACCATCATACAGAGTAATGAGGTGCTGGATCATATACATACCCACCAGTCGTTGTTCGGCTGGGGGCAATTTCAGAAACATTTGTGCCACTATTTCGTCTGGAAAAGTGGTAGAATCAGTAATCCATCGGACTGCTGATCGGGCTAGTTCTTGTTCATGCATGGTACTTAACTCACTGTAACCGATTCGTGATTTCAGAATGTGATCGGTAGCTTGAAATACTTGTTCTAGGGAACCTTGTTCTGGTGCTGAATGATGGAAAGTTGACTTGTGTTCTAGGCGTAAATGGCGATCTGGAAATCTAGATTTTCCTACATACGCTATTCTGGCGGGATTCTCGTCCTCTACCTCTTCAGTATCAGAGTTACTTTCTTTCTCGCTTACTTGTGCTGCTTTACGCTGTTCGTGTATCTTTATTATCTCTCTACGGATTTTCTTGTACATACTTTCCATGGCACCAATGGTATTGTGCTTACCCTCGGCTATATTATCACTCCACTTTGTCAGGATTTTCATTTCGGCCGGATCTTTAGACGGGTAATCTTGTTCTCTTATTAGACAGTTAATTAAAAACTTTAATATCATACGCTGGATCTCAGCTTTCCTTTGAGACATGGCATCACTAATACTTTCTGGATCATCCCCTGTACGGATGAAACGATATATTCTGTCTAGATCTTCTTTCATATTGGGTAGGGTGACTAGATACTCGGTCACCCTCCTTACGCGTACTGAATATAAAACCATATTATTCTCGCCTGGGACTGGGTCATAAGCACATTCGCCAAGGGCTTGCCTGATTTCTGCAACAGACTTATTACTCTTGGGAGTACGCTGTGATGCTTGAGCATGTAATTCGAGTGCTGATAAACGCTTGCGTGGCGGCGGGGTTTGAGGAGGACCTCCTCCTGCGGCCCCTAAACTGGAGTCTAGGTCTACTGAGGCTCTTCGTCCTGGCAGAGTGGGAAATTGAAATGCTGGCTGGACCGGGGGCACCGTAGCAGGTACTGCATGGGGTGCCCCGGTGTCTGGAGGAGCAGGATGTGCCTGATTTACAGGAACTGGCGGAGCGCGAACAGGATCTGCATATTCAGGGACTGTGTCGTCCAGATAGGACGAAATAAAAATATCAGCTGCGGTCGGTTTGTGACGTAGCTTGGTCGGAACTAACGGTGGCGGGAAATTACTGGATGCCTCCGGGGTCGCTTTTGGCAAGCCCTCGGCAAGAAGAGGATACATACCCTTAATAAGGGCATGCCTCTGTCTGTCTCTCTGTTCAGTTTTGACTTGTTCACCTATCTCGATTAATTCTTTTTCTTGAGCTCGCTCTAAGGATTCTCTACTTAATTCTGACTTTCTGATTTCTTTTTCGGTTCTTTTATGAGATTCTTTGCGCCATAACTCGATGGCATCTTTCTGTGACTGTCTGGCTTTCTTTTTCCATAATGCCTCTTCTACTCGCATGATGCACTCAGCATCCCATGTACCCGATACGGGCCATCTATACTTTTCTCCTAGCTCCTTTGTATACTCTACCCATAAATCTAAATATAATATGGCGCTTATGCCATGTTTCTGATACATAAAGTGACCTGGACTGTCCCTAGGCGGGACGGGAACTGCTGCTTCCAGCAGACCCTTTCTAGTCTTTAACTGACGTAATTTTGAGAAGAGCGGCATGACTGGACTATAATCTGGACACAATACAATACACAATAAACACGATACCTATTCCCCATTCATACCACGACATTAAAATACATGAAGGACATTTAAAAATAACAGTTCGAACAGAATACTACCTGGAAATACTGAGAACAGAACACATAAATTTTCTCGAGAACAGAAACTGACTAGAACAGAAACTAGATGCACTGCTGAAACAGTACGAAACTTACCGGTCTCTTAAAGAGACACGTCAGGACCCGCATCCACCGAAGTGGACACTTTGTTTGTGGGACTGTGTACCACCAACCCACAGACCAGAGTCAATTTAAATTGACCCTGTCTAGATACCACCCCAGTAACGGTACTCACCGGGCAGCAAGAACGGAAAGCCTCAGACTGGACTGGACTGCTACGACGACGGACGACGAACTTCGGGCTTCGGACTTCAGTTACGGGTGGACCTCCGGATACCTCGGACCTTGGACTCTCGGCTTGGGCTCTGGTCGGGACTCGCCGCGTTCCTCCACCGTCTCGTCTGGATGCTGGACCGCCTCCTCCGTCTCCTCCGTGGGCCTGAGGGATACTTGAGCAGAAATATCTGCCACTGCGCAGAAGAGTTCCGTCACGACTGCAGAGGGTCAGGGGGTCGGCGTGGCTTCACCGACGCGTGGGGAAAGGGCAAGTCCCTGTTCGGGCGCCATTATGTGGTAAATAAATAAATAATACCCTATTTTTGACTAGACATATATCATAACAGATAGCTCAATAAATAAGAGTCAAGATTCGAGGTAGTAGGAGTTTTGCAGGTTTATTACAGCATAAGGACAGGAACAGGACAACCTGCATAGGAATAGGATGACAGGGCCCAGCAGCTGCCGGGGCTGGATCTGGGATGAGCGCGCTGGCTTTTAATAACAATACATGGGCATATATACATAACGCAAACACATAGCATTACATTGCAGTAGGCGTAGCAGTGGGTGGAGCAGAAGGCGTGACGCGTAGCAGTCGCGAAAGATAAGGGTAAAAGTAGGTGTAACTGGGCGTATACATAGACATGTGGTGCAGACGAAACAGAATATGTCATGAATGGGGCGGAAACCATGGAGGGGGCTATCTGAGGAGCCGGGACCTCTAACCTGATGGTACGCGCAAACTGGCAATGACGTATCACTAGGAGAAGCTGGGGGCTATGAACTCTGTGCTAGGAGCAGAGACTGAAGTCTGGAGAGTCAGGGCGACATGTACCTAAACAGTATCTAGTATCTGATGTTTAGAGAACATATTGATAGGAACTAGAAGTCAGGAGGGGAAAGGCTAACTTGATTCTAAGACTGGACCATGCATTATTCTACATGTAGTGCGTGATGAAGAATATTAAATGACCATTAAATGCAGTATTTCTCTAACGTGGAGACGTGAAGGCTAGACAATGACGGAACTATTGATGCGATTCAGTAGCTTTAGGAATGCAGAGAAGGAGGACTGAACTGATAACTGGAACTATAACATACTTTTGGCAGACTCAGAGGCTGAGCCAGGCTGGGCCGGGCACTGCGAGGCAGGAAGTAAGTGAAGGGTCGAGGATACAGGTGGGGGCTGTATCGCTCCTCAGCGAGGCTTCAGGAGACAGGAGCTGAATCTGGTGTCCGGGCCCTTTTGAGGCCTAGAAACGGGGACTTTATAATAGAATAACGTGCACACTGAGAAACGTGGCAACGTAGCTTTACATAGGCCTGATATTCGTATTATTCACGAGGACTGGAAACTGGCATACTAGAGGTGGACACAACTGTAATTGCGTCATTAATCAGACATGGGGAATACATATGCATATTTAATCATGCACACATAACATATGATGGATGACATGTAGGGACACAGAACATGGCAAAATTTACTTTTCCACACCCCCCCAAACGCAGGGACATTAGACTAACCTTGACCAGTTGTGTCTTCATGTTCTAAGTGGAAGTACCTGGAGAGACCATCTGCATTACCATGGTCAGTCCCTGGGCGGTGCTCCACTGTAAAGTCCATCCCCTGTAGGGAAATGAACCACCTGAGCAGTTTGGGGTTTTCACCCTTCATCTGATTAAGCCATAAGAGGGGCTTACGGTCGGTCTGAATCTTGAAGTGAGTGCCAACCAAGTATGGGCTCAACTTCTTCAGGGCCCACACCACAGCAAAGGCCTCCCTCTCAATGGCTGACCAACGTTTCTCTTTGGGGGTCAGCCTTCTGCTAATAAAAGCAATGGGCTGGTCTTGACCATCTACATTAAGTTGTGAAAGCACAGCTCCCACTCCCAACTCAGAAGCATCTGTTTGGACAATGAACTCTCTTGAGTAGTCAGGACTCTTCAGGATAGGTGCAGAGCACATGGCCTTCTTCAGGTCATCAAATGCCTTTTGACAGTATACTGTCCACTGAACCTTTTTGGGCATCTTCTTGGATGTCAGATCATTAAGAGGAGTCACAATGGACCCATAGTTCTTAACAAACTTCCTGTAGTACCCAGTCAGGCCCAAGAAAGCTCTGACCTGAGTCTGGGTAGTTGGAGGAGTCCAGTCCTTTATGGTCTGAATCTTACTCTCCAGTGGTTGAACTTGGCCTCCACCTACAAGGTGGCCCAAGTACACAACCTTACTCTGCTGTATCTGGCACTTGGTTGCCTTGATAGTGAGGCCTGCCTTTTGCAGAGCCTCTAGCACTTCCTTCAGGTGGACCAGGTGATCCTCCCAGGTGGAGCTAAAGACAGCAATATCATCCAGATATGCTGCGCAAAAGTCATCCAACCCAGTAAGGACTTGATTCACCAACCTTTGGAAGGTGGCAGGTGCATTTTTCAAACCAAAGGGCATCGCCACAAATTGATAATGCCCACTGGGGGTAGAAAATGCTGTCTTGGCCTTAGACTCCTCAGCTAACCTGATTTGCCAGTAGCCAGCTGTCAAGTCAAATGTGCTCAAATACTTGGCAGAAGCCAATTTGTCTATGAGCTCATCTGCCCTTGGAATAGGGTGTGCATCTGTCCTGGTGACAGCATTGAGTCCTCTGTAATCCACACAGAACCTCATCTCTCTCTTTCCATCTTTGGTGTGAGGTTTGGGGACCAGAACCACTGGGCTAGCCCAGGGGCTCTTTGAAGGCTCAATGACACCTAATTCCAGCATCTTTTGCACCTCAGCCTTGATACAATCTCTGACATGGTCAGGTTGCCTGTAAATGTTGTTCTTTACAGGAAGACTGTCAGCAGTGTCCACCACATGGGTACACCAGTTAGTCTGACTGGGTGTCAGGGAGAACATATGTCGATATGACTGCAAAACCTGTCTACAGTCATGTTGCTGATGTTCAGTGAGGCTGCCATCTAAGGCCACACCATCAACTGAGCCATCCTCAGGGTTCTGAGTCAGCAGGTCTGAGAGAGGGTCACTCTCTTCCTCCTGCCCCTCATATGTAGCCATAAGCAAGCCCATGTCTGCCCTGTCAACATATGCTTTCAGCCTGTTAACGTGGAGCACCCTGTGGGGGCTCCTGGGAGTTCCTAGTTCCACCAAGTAGGTAACCTCTCCCTTCTTCTCAATGATAGTATGGGGTCCAGACCATTTGTCTTGGAGTGCTGCTGAGGCCACCGGCTCCAACACCCATACTTTCTGTCCAGGCTGGTACTCAGTCAAGACAGCCTTTTGGTCATGCCAGGCTTTCTGTAATTCCTGGCTAGCCTCAAGGTTTTTGGATGCCTTCTCCATATACTCAGCCATCCTGGAGCGGAGACCAAGTACATAGTCCACTATGTCTTGCTTGGGCTTTTTGAGAGGTAACTCCCATCCTTCCCTCACCAGACATAGGGGTCCTCTTACAGGGTGCCCAAACAACAATTCAAAGGGGCTGAAGCCAACCCCCTTTTGTGGGACCTCTCTGTAAGCAAACAGAAGGCAGGGTAGAAGGATGTCCAATCTTCGCCTAAGCTTTTCTGGTAATCCTTTGATCATACCCTTTAGGGTCTTGTTAAACCTTTCAACAAGCCCATTGCATTGTGGATGATAGGGAGTGGTGAACTTGTAGTTAACACCACATTCTTTCCACATAGCTGTCAAGTATCCTGACATGAAGTTGGCACCTCTATCAGATACTACCTCCTTAGGAAACCCCACTCTGGAGAAAACTCCAAGTAAAACCCTGGCCACAACAGGAGCTGTTGTGGTCCTAAGTGGAATTGCCTCTGGGTACCTGGTGGCATGGTCCACCACCACCAGTATGAATCTGTGCCCAGATGCTGTAGGGGGATCCATTGGACCAACAATGTCAATCCCCACTCTTTCAAAGGGCACCCCCACCACAGGTAGTGGTATCAGGGGGGCCTTTGTGGTACCACCTGCTTTGCCACTTGCTTGGCAGGCTACACAGGAGCGACAAAACTCCTTTGTATCTTCTGACATGTGAGGCCAGTGAAAGTGACAGACAAGTCTGTCCCAAGTTTTGTTCTGGCCTAGGTGTCCTGCTAAGGGAATATCGTGTGCCAAGGTAAGAAGGAAGCCCCTAAATTGCAGAGGTATGACCAACCTCCTGGTTGCACCAGGTTTGGGGTCTCAACCCTCTGAATAAAGGAGCCCATCATCCCAATAAACTTTATGGGTACCTTGAGCGTTCCCAGCAGCCTCAGCAGCAGCCTGCTGTCTGAGGGGTTCAAGAGAAGGACAGGATAACTGAGCCTGCCCCAAGTCTGCCCTAGAAGGTCCCCCTGTCCCCAGAAACTCAACCTGATCAGGTTCAAGCTCTATAGGGACAGTTCCTTCAGGGGTCTCAAGATCATCTTCCTGCGAAGGCTGATCCTCACTTGTAGGCATTTGGGAAGGCACAGCCTTTACCCTCCCGTTCCTTGTCTTGGGAGGTACTTGGTCCATTGTTCCAGGATCCAAGACCTGAGGTTCAGAGAGGCACTTTTTGGCCTGTGACCTGGTCACAGCAAGGACATGTGATGATATCCCTAACATCTCTGCATGAGTCCTGTACTCAACTTCGTACCACAGAGAGCTCTCCAGGTCATTGCCCAACAAACATTCTACTGGGAGATCAGCACTAACCACAACTCTTTTTAGGCCAGTTACCCCTCCCCAGGAAAAGTTAACAATTGCCACACTATGTGTAGTAGTGACATTGCTGGCATTGGTCACCAGGTAATTGTCACATGGTATGTACTGTCCAGGGTCCACAAAGCTAGGCGTCACCATAGTGACACTGGCACATGTGTCCCTGTATGCTTGAGCCACTTTTTCATTAATTACAGGTGTCTGCCTGTACTTGCCCAGGTTACTGGGACTGATAGTAGGGGAAAAATCAATCTCCCCATCACAAATCAGAACAGCCTGTGTAGGGGTTCTGACTAGGCCAGAATCTCCCTCAGTTCCCAAGGTGATACCCACTACCCCCTTAGTTTGTGGGCCAACATTGCTAGCTGTACTATTGGGTGAAGGTGCCTTAGGGGCTGCAGTGTTGGGGGCTCCACCCTTTTTACAATCACTTGTCCAGTGAGTGGTGTTTTTGCAAAAGCTACACCAGGGTTTTCTCTGACCTTCTTTCTTCTTCTTCTTGGAAGTTTGGGACCCACCCTCAGTATTAGTTTGGGGCCCTGTTGAAGACTTCTGGTCTTTAGCTTTCTGCTCCCCTACCTTCTGGTCTGTTTTCTTTTGGTCACCACCCTGGTTCTGGTTCTGGTTCTTTTGCTTAACTCTGGTTCTGACCCATTTGTCTGCCCTCTTTCCCAATTCTTGGGGAGAGGTTAGATCTGAGTCAACCAAATGTTGATGCAACTGCTGGTTCTGACAGTTATTAAAAATCTGTTCTCTCATAAGCAAATTGTACAATCCGTCATAGTCTGTAACCTTACTGCCCAGCAACCAGCCCTCCAGAGCCTTAGTGGCACATTCAACAAATTCAGACCAGTCCTGAGTCTATGTCTTCTGGGAGTCTCTGAACATTAACCTGTACTGTTCAGTGGTTAAGCCTAACCCATCAATCAGAGCACTCTTCAGGACCAGGTAGTTTCTAGAATCCCCATCACTAACTGTGAGGAGTCTGTCTCGGCCTCTACCTTCAAAGGAGAGCCACAAGATTGCTGCCCACTAATCCTGAGGGACCTGCTGTACTTTGCAGGCTCTCTCAAGTGCTGTCATCCATTTGTGGATATCATCCCCAACTTTGTAGGGGGGCACAATCATACTCAGGTTTCTATTGTCATAGGACCTGTCTTTATCCTTTTGGATATTGCTGCCACAAATGGATCCTAATCCACTCTCTCTAGGCTGCCTTGCTCTAGCAAGTTTCTCTTTGGCCAGGGCAACTTCTAATTCTTGCTTCTGGATCCTAAGTTCAGCCTCTCTCATTTTGGCCTCATGTTCCCTTCTCTGAGGGCTAGACAGCTCCCTTATGGAGTGTCCATGAGAACCCCTAGAAGCTTGGGAGGCATTGGACTCACCTGAGTGATTCCTTCTCCTCCTTTGCTCCTGGTTAAGTCCACTTGGGGGTCTGAATGGGTTGGACCCACTTTCAGTCCCAAATGTGCTTAAGTTAGCCAGGTTAAGCCTGCTGACTAGCACCTGACTATTTCTCTCATCATCAGACCCACTTTCCTCCTCCTCCTCCTCTTCTTCCTCATCCTCTGGCTGAGTATCTCCAGTGACCTGGTCTTCCTCATCTATCTGGATGACAGGGGCAGGGGTGTCAGTGTTGTCATCTTCAGTGGGAGAGCCTCCCTCTCCAGTCCCTGAGGGGCCTGGTTTGGAGGTCTTTAGAGCTTCAGACTAGTCTAAAAGCTCTCTGAGGTGACATGCTGTAGGGGTAGGACCCGTTTTGATTCCTCTCATGTAACACAGCTGCCTCAGTTCCTTAAAAGGAAAGATAGCAAATTTGGATGGTGCCCTTGGAGGGTCACTCTCAACAGATATAGGTCCAGTGGATCCCTCTGCTCCAGACATTGCTCTAGTGTGGGTGGATATGTTGCAATCTACTGTTGTATAGCTCCTATATATCCCTATATCGTGTTAAGTTAGCATAGGTACGTTTGAGATTTAAACGCCATTTTTCCTTTCTTGCAACTTCTGCACACGACCCTTATTTGTTGACTTAGCTTTCAACCTAGTAGTTTGCCGTGGTGAATGTGAGAATAATATGTTATTGCTCTGATATCTGCTTTGTTTAATAAAACATGTCTGCACGGAGAGTGCTGAAGTTTCAGGAGCAACACGATATGGAATTGTTATGAGGTCTGATCTCCACGCCTTCATAGTCATAACACAAGTGCAGCCTTTGCCAACTTGGGCTTGAGGCGGGATTGATATTGCTTTGCACGAGAATTGTTAACACACTTGATGCGGTGCACATGCAGAGAGAGCTGGTGTATGCTGATGTGATTCCTTCATGCTAGGACACTAAGGTATGGGCCCGCCCTAAAACAACCCAAAGAGACCTTCTTAGATAATAATATAATATATGTGTTAGGGAGGGTGAGATATAAGTGTTGTTAACTCTTATTCATTACAGCATGTTAACATGCTGTCACCATTCGCTTTTTATGTCTTAGTAACTATGCTGATAATTTTGCTACTGATAATAAGTATACTTGTATTATCAAAGATACTGCGCCTGAGAAGACGGCATTAGTAAATAAACATTTCAAATGCACATGTGTCTTCTTTACTCCATGATCTGGTTTGTAATGATAATATAACGAAAGAGTGTTCATGAGTCCCACGTACCCTGAGGTACTGTAAGTTCATGTTCTGGTTTGTCTAAACATTGGGTGTTTGATATGTCCAATGAGACACTGTAGCTAGCTCGGTAAGGGGTGAGTTGGTTGCTAAGGTAAGTTTTGGGACATCCTAATTTGCCGAGGTTCCACTCCTCTGTGCACAGTTCTGTGTGAGTACAGAAACCCTGCAACATGGCGCCCAACGGTTTCGGTGGTCTTATATCATGACACTCGAGTAGTTTATCGTTCATGCCTTAACCCCTTCACATCCGTTTCCGGAAAACGGGGTGTTGGTGAAACCTACCTATTTTTTCAAATAGGTCTTTATTCAAGCTTGATTCTTACTTAAACGGTTTCTTTGAATTACTACCCAGTTGTGCTACAAAGTATTCTTTGTTTTTTCTTATTTCCAATTCTGTAATGGCGGCAGCGGTGGCTATTGCGCAGCATAGTCGCGTAGCGGTACGCAACCATCTTCAGACGTACCAAGTCCCAGTAGATGGGATGGCTGTGATTTTCGTGGTATGTGCAGATCCGGCGTTTCCTTACGAGTTGTTTTACTCTTGGGTTACGTTTCCGGCTGTGGACGCTAATTCTGGTTTGTTCCACTCCTACACCGCCTCGGATGTCCCGGCTGAATATACGCCGTACAGGGCATTGGAAATACCTATTGATCATTGGCAGCATCGAGTTTGGTTTGATGGCGCCCTCCCCCACTCTATGTCCCCTGCGAGGTTAGGCCCACTCTCAATTCCAGGTACTAATTGGCCTGCGTTGGGTGGCTTTACCCCGCACCCGAATCACGGGGCTTGCACCCTGGCAGAAATTCGCAGGCTGCATGTGGTTTCCATTTCCGTGATTCGTGCTTTAGTGCAATACATCGGTCGGCATCTTCCTGGTGGTCCCCAGGGGGGTGCGGCCGCTCCCTTGGAACGAGGCGGAATGCGTCTCAATCCAGTGATGGTAAATTCGGTTTTTGGTGCGCGTCCGGTTGACAACGATGACTTCCCATTCTGGCTAGCAGAGAAGTTTGATCAACTGGAGGCGGTTTTTCCGAATTCTACTCCTGCTGATAAACATAGAATGTTGACGATTACTCTACCGAAGGATATTACTCCTGAACTTGCTGACTGTGACAGCTGGGGAAAAACATTTGCGGCAGTTTATACAAGGTGCTTCGGCACCCCGTCTATGACTGCCCTGCCTGAAATCGTTCGACGTGTTCAGAATGATCACGGTCCAGAGGCAGCGGTTGAATTGGGTATGCGCCTGTGTGGTTCTTTTGAGATTGTAAGTGATCTCATTCTCTCCAATGTTAAAGGAGATGCAGTTAACTTTCAGGTGTCGAATGCTTTAGCTGCTCTGCCCGATGCCGACAAACCCCGCCAGTTAGCAAAGATTGTGGTGGCCGCTTATAAAACGATTGGCCGCACAAGTAGAGGTCTGAAATATTTTCCAGTGAAGGAGAAAAAACAACCACAGGGACAATCTGCAGTGACAGATGCCCAGCCCAAGTCCAAGAAACAAAATTGGCCTAAAAAACAGACACAGGGGAAGCAGACAGCGCAGACTCAGGGGACTTTTCCTGCAATACAAGCTCCTGCGCCACCCGAAAAAGTTTATGATTTGCGCGACCGCGCGATGATTAAATCGCCTGATCGTTTTCAGGGTTCTGATCAACGCTCTCCTCGTTCCTTTCAGGACACATCGGCCCCGAAGACCGGTGGAGGAGGAGGGGGTGGACGTGGACGTGGTGGCCAACAAGGACGTGGCCAGTCCCGCCAGGCGGACGGCGCAGTGAAGCAGGAGGATTCTACGCCTAGGCGTCCGCAGTTTGCGAAAAAGAAAGTCGCAGCCTTAACAGCGCATCGATATGCCACAGATAGTGAGAACGCGGCTTCGGAATCTGACGTGGGCTCTGACCTTGCTGGACAGCGCGGCGGAGATAACCATAGTCAGAGAGGCGCTGCGTCCACTACTGAGGGTGACAGCGACTGATGTCTACGTTGTGATAGAAACGGCGGATACGAGACTTGCTCCCCCTGAAAGACTATATGAAATTGTCCTGTTAATTGAAGGTGACATACAGCGTACCGTTAAAGGTGTATTTTGGGAGAATCTGTCTTCTACATATGATATTTTACTTTCGGAGGCTGACTGGCCCCCACCTTTTGTGCTCGCGGCGCCGCGAGGGGAGGAGGTAATCCTACCCAGTTTCGCGAACACTGTCTCGAAAGAGCATGCGCAGCATTTTGCAGAAGAGTGGGCTCGGGCTCTCGCGCCGGCTCTGTACCGTAACCAATGTGGTTGGGATAAATTATCGCCTTCCCACGAAATTCCGTTGCGGTCTCAGCCGCAGCCTCAACCTCAATATCCCATTCGGCGTGAAGCAAAATCTTCCGTCGCGGAAATCCTTGAACAATTGGAATATCAGGGAGTTATTGAAACGTGTGTGTCACCGATGAATAATCCCCTTTTTACTGTGAATAAACCTGACGGATCATATCGTTTGGTTTTGGATTACCGGCATTTGAACTCGCATTGCCGTAACTGTGCAGTACAGAATACCCACGGCTCTGCCCTAGTGGATAGTCTCGTGCGTAAGCGTTTCAAGACAACGCTTGACATATCCAATGGTTTTTATGCCCACAGATTGGACGGCTTTAGCTCCCAATGGACCAGTTTTACAAGCGCTGGAGTCCAAAAGCAATTCCGGCGTCTTCCAATGGGCTACAAGAATAGTCCTGGTGTATTTACCGCTCGAATTGTCTCTATTCTGGAGGCACTCGACCCTGATGCTTTTTCGTATGTGGATGACATATATCTCACAGACGACGATATTTGGGAGCATCTGTGTCGTGTAAATTCCCTTGTTTGCAACTTCGCAGACATGGGTTACAAATTCAACTTTGCAAAATCGCACATTGCTGAACACACAGTGTTGTTTTTGGGCTATGAGCTCAACAATGAAGGTAGAGGTTTGGCTCCTCACTTCTTGGAGAAGTGCGCACAATTGCGCGCACCGACAACACTGAAAAAATTACAATCCTTACTGGGCTTTTTGAATTTCGGCAGAACTTACATTCCGGAATATGCCCAGCGTATCAAGCCTTTGTATGCTTTGATCCAACCAACTTTCTCAAAATCATGCTGGCTGCCTGAGCATTCAGCCATTTTGCAATCATTGCAGGCTGATCTGCTCGCTTCTAAATATTTACTGACTCGTGATAACCACACCAACCTGGTAATAAGAATAATTCCTGGGACGGTGGGTTTCACATACCTCACTTTTAATGAAGGTGACACTGTACCTATCGCTTACAAGTCTCACTTGTACACTTCGGCTGAGATGCGGTTTCCCACTGTGGAAAAAGTTTTAACTGCTGTACAGATGGCAATTCTGAAAGAACGTGCTCTGTCACAGGGGAAACGCATGCTAGTGGTAACACCCTGTCCTCATTTGGAGGCAGTCACGAAAGCGAGTGTACCAAATTCAAAAGCTTTGCACCCTCGGTGGATTCAGTGGGCTGCGTCATTGTCATCCTCGGATGTCATGTTTATTTTTGACGCTTCCTTACGGTCGCAGGAGTACTTGCAGTATGAATTCGTTCATCCTGCTCCTCTGGCGATGCGACCTTTGGAGGACTTCCATTGCATCATTTACACTGATGGGTCGGCGCAGGTTGCGCATGGCTCTAAACATGCCTACGTTTCCGCATGCGCCATTGTGGTCGGTGCTATGTTGAATGATGAGTTCATATCCAGGGAGGTACACACGTTGCCCCTGGGCGATTGCACCGCACAATTGGCAGAGCTTCGTGCTCTATTACTAGCTTTGGAGTACGCGGATCCAAGTGTTACTACTCTAATTGTAAGTGATTCTTACTACTGTGTCCAGTCTTACAATGAAAACTTGTTCTTTTGGATTCAAAATGACTTTCATGATTCCAAGGGTAGCACAATAAAACATAAAATGATCTGGGTTCGAGTGGCAGAGCTTAAGGCTATGTTGCCACTCGTTTATGTGATTCATACTCTCGGTCATCAGCGCTTAGGAGTTCACGCTGTTGGCAACTCGCTTGCTGATGAAGCAGCGAAATCAGCAGTATCTACATACTTAGTTGCAGCAGTTACTAGGTCTAAAACCAAGATTGACAGCGACATCTTGGCAGCGATTGCTGCCTCTGAGAAGGGAAGTAAACATCCTGCGGGGTTCCCTTCGAAGTATAAATACCACTTAAGTCCCGAAAAGGTTCCTTTTGTGACAATTCCTGATGTTGGGGAACGGCTGATTCCCAACTCGGATCGCAGAGCAGACTTGATTACAGCGGCTCATGAAGGTGTGGCGTCTGCGCATGCGGGCGTCTCGGCCACTGTAACTCAATTACAATTACGTTTCTGGTGGCGGGGACTGTACAAACAGACGCGTGATTATGTCCTTCTTTGTGACATATGCCAGCAGATTAAACCTTCAACTGCTACGCGTCCGCCTCAGACTCAGTTGTACATTTCTAATAAACCACTAGGCTGTGTTTATTTAGATCACTGCGGTCCATTTTCATCTGATACTGCGTATAAATACATCTTAGTAGCAGTTGACTCATGCACACGCTTTGTTTGGGTATGGCCACATCGCAGCGCTGATTCCCGGACTGTCATCAGAGATTTGCGTATCTTTATAGGGATTTTTGCCTGTGGTACCTTCCATTCGGATCAGGGTCCGGCTTTCGCCTCTAAGGCGTATAAGGATGCCATGACTTCGATGGGGGTCCAAGTCAAGTTTTCGTCACCCTACAGACCCGAGGGTAATAGTGTAGTTGAACGAATGAACCGAGATTTAAAGCAATCTTTGACAGCCCGAGTTATAGGCACTGGCAGAAACTGGCTGGCCCACCTCTATGGCGTGCAGCGTGCTCTTAATAATCTCCCTAGAAGGTCTCTGGGTGGGCGGACCCCATACGAAATGCTCTTTGGCATCAAGATGTTCGTCCCTGACCTTGACGGTCTAGACTCGGTGGTTCGCGCCACTTCCTTTGACGCAGATGAACATTGCAATGTTTTACAGAATCTACAAAAATCGAGAGACACTCTTGCAAAGGAACATTTGCCCTCCACATCGGATGATGCGTTGCAGATCCCGGTAGTTGGCTGGCTACCCCAAGTTGGAGAACTGGTTCGAGAGAAGATCGACAACAAGAAAGAGTTTGGTCCCTCATATCGAGCTCCGGTCCCAGTGCTTGGAGTGAAGGGCACAAGAACAGTCATTTTACCTCCACTTCCAGGTCGTAAGGAAAACAGGTTTATTTCTATTGACAATGTCAAGATACACAGAGTGGCCGATTCTTCTTAGCATGACACCGGCTGTTTCCTGTCCTTCCATTGTGAGAAATTCAATTATGCCCACTGCTTCTAATAATGAACCTGAGGTGGCCATCGAATTACCTGCTGTTTCCAGTCCTTTATTGAATAATTTACCAGGAACTATCCTTGATGAGACAGACTATACATACCCCACTGATTTGTCCATGCCTGACCTACAAGCTCGTTTAGCCACAGAATCCAGATTTTCATTTGACTCTGCTTCCCTTGCCTCGAAAAAACCCTCTAAAATTGCAGTATATGCTGGCCTGTTTAAAAAACATTTTTTGATACCTCCTTGGATATACATTTGGCTGGTCCTTTTTTCAGTTTACCTTTTTATGTCAATTGGTTTTGTGTTTTATTTTTTTCGGATTATGAATGGACACTATGTCGAGGAGAGAACTTGCATTACTCATTTGAATGGAACTTTGGCCCCACTTTCCTCTTCACATTCTACACACAGATTAAAAAGAGACTTGACTTTGGTTAACATCACAGCGTGGCCTGTTCTGGATGGAATCGCGTGGGATGCAGTTCGTTTTCAGATTCATGGTCCAACGGAAGTCGTTAATGTCCCTAATGTACTAAGAGTTAATATGGGGGATGTAGTGAAACAAAACATTCGTTCTGATGATTGGGATGTTAATGCTGTGGAAAGTTTGTTTTCTGATTTGAAATATTATGCTGCTTTTGATGCTGAGGATTTATATTTAGAATCTGCTAATTATGGTGAATTGTTCTGTTACCAACATTATGGCAATCACTTTTTACACAAGACATCTTCCCGAAGGGATGCAGTTAATTTTACTCAGTGGGAACATTGCCCAGCACCAACACAAGGGAGTTCTGAAACGTTTCTTAAAAAGTATACTTATTTCACTGACTTTAATCAGTCCAATCCCGAGTCATTTTATTTTAAATTTAACAAACAGCCACTGTCCAAGGTTCGACTTACAAATACAAAATTGTTATATTCAAAGGCCTTCCTGGATCAATTAGTTACTGGAGGGTATGAGTTATGGAGGGATACCATAGACCTTAAATCAGTTTGGGGCTCAAGGGCCTGGCAGGTACAAGGCACTGAGGCTTTGCACCGTGCATGTCTCATCCCGAATCATATGTGGTTTTTAAATGAAACCATTTCCCAGACCACATGCTTTGGATTGGCTACATCTAAAAGGTTAAACACCCCGTCTTTCCCGGAGTTGGAGGAATATGAGAATTGGAGTAATTTTACTAAATTGTCCATTAGAGATATACAGGCTCTGCTTCTGAATTCCTCCTTTAACATTTCCAGTATGAATCCCAAGGGTTGGCTGCTTTGGCACCGTAGTGCTGATTCTTGCCAAAAGAGATTTTTAAATATGACTGACGGTTTTAAGACTGTTAGATCTGATCCCCGTTTTGATTTGAGTCATACTGTCACCTCTTACTCTGTGGGCAAGTTGTGTCAAGCTTGGCTGCAACATTCAACTTTACCTGCGGTTAAGTATCACCTTTCCAAACTGAATGCAGACGTGGATTTGAATGATTTCATTAAGGGCCCAGCTAGTGGCAGGTCGAAACGTTGGTTATATGGTGTTTACAATGAAATTTGGAAACTCTCACAGATTGAGGCTGCTTCACGCCTTAGGGCTATTGATCAGGCAAATCTTGAGAAAGTTCTTGCAGTTGTTGACAATAGCATTAACGTGCTTTCCTCTAGAATTTACACATTAGATAATATTGTGTCGTCTGTTGTTGATATTGTACATGATGAAGTATCTGTATTATACCATGGTCAAAATCAATTACGTTCAATCATGCAATTTGCATGGACACTTCAGACTCTGAAAATGGGTAAAGTTCCCTGGGGATACATGAATGTTTCTTCTTTATTTGCACCGTTTAATTTGACAGACAAACAACGCTTGCTTTCAATGCGTGATGCTTCCTTTTCTATGCTCCATATTGAAAGGTTGGAATCTTTACCTTTTTCTGTGGCAGAATCAACAGCTGCTACGTGGCTTATCCTCGGTTTAATAACGCTGCCTTTTGCTTTATATAAGTTTTCAAATTGTATGAAATATGTGCCAATAGGTCGTTTTGAACCTTTAGGTAGCGGTTTTCTTCATGAGGTCTGGTCACTCCCATACACATACAGATGTTTCAAGGATGAACAAGAGGTTTATCTAACAGGGGATGAGTGTACTGAGACGCCAGATCATTCTTTAATGTGCAGACACATACAGTTACACGGTTCATGTAATAAGGACAGACCGAATATGGCTTGCGTTTTACAGGGCACGCCAGTTCCTGCTATCATCCCCACGTTTAAATTGTTAGAGAATGGTAGTTATTTAATGCTCAATAATGAAAACTGTTGTGGTTTAATTAAAGGTATAGCTTTCATAGTAACGGTTAGTGAGCGAGTTATTTGCTGCAGAAATGTTCTTTATCCTCCCACACGTGAACATAGGGAGTCTTCCATTTGGCCACAGATACCGACCTTGGGAGCAGAATTCAGCGGCATGGCTAGAATAAGAGCTCTATTGTCCCAGAAAGAGGTGGCCTTGAGCTCGGCCCGTGAAACTTTCGTGCTTCACATTGCTAACACCCGTACGGAGGTTCAGCCTCTATTAAACACTGATTTGCCTTTGCATTTCGGAGCCATGGTCCGTTCTATCTTTAACGCATCCTCCACAACGGGCCTAGCTCATTTTTTTAAAGTTGTTAGCGGTGGTCTCGTGACTTCCTTTGAGAAGATTTTTGGAGTCATCCCTGCCTTCTTCCATTCTATTTTTTCATCCTTATTTGGAGGGTTCCCGTTTTTACTTGCATTAGCGGCTGGAGCATTGGTGGTTTTCTGCCTTTTTAAATATGGCTGCCCTTCCTGTGCAAGACCACGCACAGCTACTACTGACGCGGTTTCGCAGCCGCATGCTTGATTACTATGGCACACTGCCGTTAGCGACTCTAAGCACGGCGTTTGGATTATCTTTTCGGTTCTCCTATTTCACCTGTGTCCAGCCTGTATTTCGCTGCCTGACCTGTGATTTCCTTTGGGCCATTGATTTGTGTCTCTGCGGACCTATATCTGCTGACGTCGATTTTGATCAACTGATGAGTCCTATCATTGCTCACGAGTTGGTTTGTTCTGACGAAAGGATTATGGCCTTGGCGGTGGCACATGGACTAATGGGTCCCTGGGATGTGTTGTCGGCAGCGCAAAGTTTCTTGGAACGAAGTTTTCTTGAAAACCCACCGAGCTGTCCTCTGATGGTTATAGAGGATCCGGTGCTGGAAGATCACGTATGTTCCTTTCATCTTTTAAATTGGATGGCTGAACTGTTTTCGGATGAGGACAGTGACTTTCTCCTGGAGGCTGTTGCAGCTTACTTTTCATATACGGTCTTATCATAGACACTGCCTCTAATTGGCATGCTGATTGATGGCATTTCCTTGATTTTATTGACTTTTGGTCAAGACATTTTTTTTACTTGCCTATTGGCTTGAGCCACAGTATACTTGTGGGCTATTTTTTAGCATTAGTTTTTATAAATTGAATTTTTATTCATGCTCGTTTATAATTGGATTCTGCTCTCATGTGATGGCACTTCTGTTATCTTATTTAGTCCGTTCTCGGATCATGGGGGGGTGTTGTATAGCTCCTATATATCCCTATATCGTGTTAAGTTAGCATAGGTACGTTTGAGATTTAAACGCCATTTTTCCTTTCTTGCAACTTCTGCACACGACCCTTATTTGTTGACTTAGCTTTCAACCTAGTAGTTTGCCGTGGTGAATGTGAGAATAATATGTTATTGCTCTGATATCTGCTTTGTTTAATAAAACATGTCTGCACGGAGAGTGCTGAAGTTTCAGGAGCAACACGATATGGAATTGTTATGAGGTCTGATCTCCACGCCTTCATAGTCATAACACAAGTGCAGCCTTTGCCAACTTGGGCTTGAGGCGGGATTGATATTGCTTTGCACGAGAATTGTTAACACACTTGATGCGGTGCACATGCAGAGAGAGCTGGTGTATGCTGATGTGATTCCTTCATGCTAGGACACTAAGGTATGGGCCCGCCCTAAAACAACCCAAAGAGACCTTCTTAGATAATAATATAATATATGTGTTAGGGAGGGTGAGATATAAGTGTTGTTAACTCTTATTCATTACAGCATGTTAACATGCTGTCACCATTCGCTTTTTATGTCTTAGTAACTATGCTGATAATTTTGCTACTGATAATAAGTATACTTGTATTATCAAAGATACTGCGCCTGAGAAGACGGCATTAGTAAATAAACATTTCAAATGCACATGTGTCTTCTTTACTCCATGATCTGGTTTGTAATGATAATATAACGAAAGAGTGTTCATGAGTCCCACGTACCCTGAGGTACTGTAAGTTCATGTTCTGGTTTGTCTAAACATTGGGTGTTTGATATGTCCAATGAGACACTGTAGCTAGCTCGGTAAGGGGTGAGTTGGTTGCTAAGGTAAGTTTTGGGACATCCTAATTTGCCGAGGTTCCACTCCTCTGTGCACAGTTCTGTGTGAGTACAGAAACCCTGCAACTACCTACACTTGTGTTTTCCTACAAAACCTATCTAGTAGTTGTAGTCAGGGTGTGCTACTCCCTATCCTCTACAACAACTAAGTTCAGTAGAACTTAAGTATATTAGTCTTGTTTTAGTGTACCTATCAGGTACCTGTATGATCTTTCAAATGATACTCTCAAAGATTGTAGTGGTAAAACAACAGCAATCTCAAATCCCAATCCGCTGCTCACCAATGTGAGAAGTTGGCCTGGTATATGATGCTCACTAGTTCTAGTGATCACCTTGTACCATGCCAAGCAACCCTTATGGTGGAGGTTGTAAAGTCAACCTTATAGACAAGCTATTCTAGGGGTAGCATGGACTAAGAAGTCTTAGGCTAAACTCTGTAAAGGCATGTGAAGCAAGCTGTTTTACCATACACAATCCCCTTGAATACCAAATGAAAGGACACCACACAGATATATATTGAAAATATATATAGATTTATTTCTACAAAGATACCCTATACTCTTTATGAGCACATAAGCGTTAAAACAAAACACAGTTTAAATATACAAAAGTTGCACGAATATGGATGAGCCCTGGGGGCCACCTAAACCATATACTAAAATAGTGGTATAAGAACCACTATGGGGAAAGTGAAGAGGCCTAGGGCCTGGGGAATCGCTGGAGCTATTCGAGACTAGCAGTGATGAAGTCGGTAAAGGCCCGCGGGACTCGGGTGCAGTGCTGAAAGTGCACACATGCGCCAATGCAAAGTCAATGGTGCGTAAAAGTTACAACGTTAGTTGTTAAGGAACCTTCCGAGTGACCTAGGAGGATAAAACTTTAGACACGGACACTAGAGGTGTATACCAGTGTGGGAACACCGGCGTTGCTGAGTTACCTCACCCACAGGAAGTGGGTGCATAGGGTCAAAGTAGTGTCGGGTTTCGTCACGCAGGTCGATGGTGCTTGGAGCTGAAGATGCTGCAGGCGGCTCGATGTGAAGAGTTCCGGTGGATCCAAGGGTGGATCTGAAGAGGTGAAGACCTGAAAGCAGAGGGGACAATGTTCAAAGTCACTAGCCAGTGACTACCGTGGAACCAGGATGGAACCAGGCGATGTCGGGTGCAAACAGGTGATGAGGTGAAGATTGTCTCTGCAGCCACGTGGACACGAAGAAGTCAAGGACGTCCAGGAGTCGATCACGAGTTGTCCCACAAAGGCTCTCGCTGATGGCGGTGTCAGCAACTTGATTGGAGCAAACAGGCTTTGGCTAAAGCAAGCCACGCAGGAAGTGATTCAAGCTTCTCACTCGGACCAACAAGGTCAGAGCGGGTGCTCCTTTTCAGGGGAGCAAGGGCCAATCTGGAGCAACCAGACCAGTGGTGTAGTTTGTCGTTTTTGTTGCCAAGATGGCCGCTAGCCGCGTGGCAAGTGGCCGGGATGGCGCATCGACTGGCAAAGTGCAAAAGGGCCCCACGCAGATCGTGGAGATGCTGGGGGGATGATCTTCGGCTGCTCGAGGTTGGGGCTTCTCAAACCCTAAAGTACAGCATCAAGGGTGCCTCGGGTGCTGCGCAGTCAGCTTCTCGGGGGTCTTCCAAGAGGTCCGGTCCCACGTCTCTCGATGCCTCCACGGGTCCCTTCTTTGCAGGGACTGTGGATCGTGCGGTGAGAAGTCTGGGAGTCTGGGTCTTGTCAGGCTCTGGGCTCGGGCTCCGGCGGGAGGCGGCGGCAAAGCAGATGTCAAGTTGCTGGATGGTGCCTGTGTTCACAGGGTGGCCACTCCTAGGCCACAAGGGAGATGCCCGTCAGTCTTCTGTGCAGCAGAATGTTGAAGTCCAGTCGTCTTCTTAGTTTCAATTTGATTCAGGATGATCTGAAGTCTCAGGACACAGCTCCTACTCTTATTCCAATTCTAGGGGCCGGATCACCTACTAGGTCCCTCCTCTGGGTGGGACCAGGAAGGGGGGCAGTTACACCCCCTTTCCTTTGTCCAGCTTCGCGCCAAGACTGGGGCAGGAAAGCCCCAGCACCGGTTTGAACTGGCAAATGCACAGGGACACCTTGTGTGCCCCAGGCATGTCTGATTCTATTCAGCCCTGTCCTACCCAATACACAAAATCCTGTCTGGGGTGGTGCTAGCACCTCCCAAGGCAGGAAACCCTTTGTCCAAGCTACCCTCGCTGGAAGGACTCCCAGCAGCAGGAGGTCAGACTTGTGTCTGTGGTGGCAGCATCCATTTTGTGATGCTGAGGCTCTGTTTAACTTTAACCGGGGTTCAGGTTAGGTACATGTCGTGTCCCTCTAGAAGGGTGGAATGCTACCCCCGTCGCCAGAACTGGTGAGGGGTAGTATTCCAATTCGTATGACACCTTACTCGACATGTTTTTATAAAGCCAAACCAAAGATAGCATTTAACCGCGAGGATTATAATGCACTTAAGAGTATATGGTATGGCAGTATCATGAAACAGCTAAAGGACATGGTTCCGAAAGCTGCAGACAGGCTCAGCTCATGCTAGAGCACCATCTCACATATTTACAAGCACTCTGCCTCCAGGATTGATGAGGCCTTCCATAGGAGTGGCTGATAGGAACATATGTGTCCATTTTAGGTTAGGTATAGGTAAACTACACCTAAGTAAGGGGTGGTTACACTGACTTACCCCAGCTGAGTGATCAGCCAGTTGTGTCAAATATGGAGGCCAGGCCAGGGGTGGCACAATACGTGCTGCAGTCCCTGGTAGGCCTTGGCAGCACCTATGCCCTGTGTACACTGTTACAGGGGCCAATAAGGTGAACCAGTTCCAATTCAGTAATGCACCTAAAGTGCATTGGTAATAATTTAGAGAGAGAACAGCAGGCTGTGGGTCTGATTAGCAGGCCCACAGCCACATTAAGTCATAAACCAGTGAAGCAAAAAGCAAATATTTGGGGTGACCATAGGATATCATACCCTCTTCTCCTACAATCAATACCTCTGATACCCATTTTGTAAGTGGCCCAGCTTTCCCCAAATCACCTCTCAAAGCTGCCTGCTCCTCACTGCGAGGAAATCTTGATATACACTGACCGGCTGAGATATCTGCTCTGCACCTGGCTCAACTGGCCCGATAACTATGATCCAGCTGTGCTCCCATGGTACTGATGCCCTTGTGATATGCTCCCTTGCAGGGGCCCCCTCTGATTTACCTTTAAGTCCCCGCGCACAGTGAATTTTTAAGTGCCTCTTTCTCCTGTAATGCACCACCTACCAATTACATCAACACCCTACTCCCTGCTAAATCGGGGCCTCTGCCGAGAATCTGCTGGTGGAACATTAGACCTGGCCTTGCTAACTACTGAGATCCAAGAGGCCAACCTTGAAAGTCAACTGTATTTGCATTTTTGTCTTTTTCCACATTGATTTCAATTGTGTGTAATTGCGCACGAATGTGATTAAGTTTGTGAACTCGAAAAATTCATTACTTTAAAATTAATTAATGTAAATAGAAGTTCTTGGTCTAGAAAATTATATCTAAATCAATATTATTGTTGCAAATTTGTCTCAGATTTATTCTTGAGTGTGTGTCTCATGTATTGCCTCTGTGAGTACAACAAATGCTTAGCACTAACTTCTGTTAAGCCCAACTGCTCATCCACACTAACACATATAGAGCGTTAGTATTTTATAATTTTGCCTCTGTGAACCAATATGGTACTCACTGGACACTCTGTACAGTTGACATCATTTTGGTACACTATATAGAGATCCAGCTCCCTACACAAATGAAACTTATAAAAACAATCATAGTAAACTTAAAAATGGCCTTGACTCTCTGAGCAGATACTTTCCCACTACCATAGGTACTCACAATATCCAACTACCAACGTTTGTAAGGGAGTTGTTGCTGAAGTTTCTGGAGAAGACAAGCAGTCCTTAACACTCACTATTCTCTTTCATCATTTGCCAGGCTAGCCCAGTCCGAGGTAGTGCAAAGCTAATTCCTGCCAGTTTATCGCTTTCAAAATCTGGGAGCGATCTTAATTACTGAAAATCCTTGCAAAAAGCCCTGAGCTGATTTCATTGCCTCCGTAAATGGTACAGATTTGGAGGTGTGGTTATGCACATACAATGCAATTTTCCAGTTTATTCACTTATTTGAGATTGTAATTATTTTGACTTCCACTAGTCGGCACTCTTGAGCTTTCACCTCAAATCTGTTTCAGTTAAGCATGATTCTGTTTTTTGTATATTATTTTTTTCTCACAATAAGTTTCGAACAGAGTAGCAAAGGCGGTCTAGTTAACATTGCCATATCTATCACTATATCATCCCTCTAATAGATTCAACTTGAAAGTTTAATTTAACTTTGCGCATACATTTGGAAAACAGTGCAGCAGATTGTTTTGTGAAAAGAATCCTGTAAATAATAAAAATACATGCATGGTATTTCGTTTTATCTAACATCAAAAATCAAAATCAAAAAATCAAAAAAGTGTCTTTATTTAGATATAAACTTATATCTTTAAAAGAAGTTACAAAGTTCACATTGTAAAACGACTGTTAAAACAAGGAAAGATTATACACAGTTAATAGGCAGCAATGTAAAAAAAGAGGTTGTCCGCTCTTGGGCCTCCTTAGTCCATAACAGTTTAAAAGAAAAATAAATACACAGGGCAATAATAATGAGAGAAAGAGTAGATTAAGACGTATTGTGCAAGATACTTTTCCCATCAACCCTTTTATAAGTACCCATTGCCCATAGTGTCATACATGGACAGGACCGCCAGCAGACCTAATTCAATGATAGGATTTCAATTTATGCCCCCTCAAAATTAAAAACTATTGTTGAGAACATCACGATTAAAAAATATAGGGGGGGTGCATTAGCAGGGCCCAGTTTGGTTAAGGTTGCGGTATGCCAGCTGAATGAATTTTGTGAGTTTTATGTTTAAAGCAGTGTTTTCAGGGTTCAAGGCCACTATAATCGCTTGCCTACAGGATCGAACGCCCTGGTTGTTCCATTCAACTTTAAGTTTGGACCTACATTCTGAGTTAAAGGCTGGGCAGAGGCAGACCACATGCATCAGAGTTTCAGCTACTTTGCCACATCCTCTGCAAGTTACGACCTCTGCCATGCGACTCCATGAGGGTAGATCTTGCAGAAATCGCCAATCACCCATTCTGATGGGGGTGAAACTGTGTTTAAGATACAACGTGTATGTGCAAGCCAAATAGGAGGCAGGGACTAGCCGGCTATATGAGTTTAAAAGGGCCCAGGCGTGGCTGCGTTTTGAAAAGTGTGCTTTGTCCATGATAAGAGATTTCATTCTCACACATTTTTTGATACCCATTTTAAAAGCTGTCTGGCCGGGGTTAAGCGTCCATAATTGACTCGCTGAGGTTTGCTGAATTGCGTCCTTAAAGAGGCGACCAAACGTTCCACCTGGGTTTTTCTGGGAGATTTCTAACCAGACTAAGGATTCCAGTGTGCCCGGGTCCGCCTGTCTCAGTTTGTGGCAGAAGTTCAGGTATACCCCAATGTCTGAGGCATCATAATTAAGTAACCCCAACTCTAGTCTTATCTGGGCAGCAGAAGCAGACCTTGGTAACTAGAGGACCTTTTTATAGATTTTAGTCGTATGCCTATTCAAAGCGGTGTTCAATTTACCCCTGAATGTTTCCATGCCATATGATAAAGTGGGGGCCAATTTTGGCTCTCATTACTTCTAAAAGAGTCATTAGAGTTGGACCTGAGAGTTTTTTAGAGAGCTTTCCTAGTGACACCGCTAGGGTCATGGCTTTGACTGAGATCTCTTGACGCTGTTTTGAGAGTTTGCGTCTAAAATCCAGGTGGACACCTAGGTATTTGTACGATTGGCCAGTGACGAGGCAAACGTTGTTGAATGACCACCCACCGCCAGTGTAACGTTTCTTACCAAAGGGGACAACTTGCGTTTTCTTTAGATTTACCTCTAACTGTTTCAGTTTCGTATAGCTAAGCAGTTTGTCCAGAAGCCTTTGTAGCCCGACCCTCGTAAGACTCAAGAGAACCAGGTCGTCGGCATACAATAGGTTGCTTAGTGTTTGGCCTCCCACCTTTGGTGGATGGCTATTTGTGTCATCCAAGGTCGTCGGGAGGTCTGCTATAAACAGGTTGAAGAGAATGGGGGCCAGCACACATCCCTGCTTCACGCCCCTAGTTGTCATGATTTTCCGCGAGAGGTGTGTGCCGGACCCTAACTTCACCCGGACCCAGGTGCGGGAGTGTAGTTGGATAATGGCCTCTAACAAAGACTCTGGAATCCCCCACTTCCTTAGTTTTACCCATAAGGCTGCCCTGGGGACTCTATCGAATGCTGCTTTGAAGTCGGCAAAGCAGCAGAACACTGACCTGGATGTTAGAAAAGCTTTGTCAACAATGGTTGATACTGCTAGCAGATTAGTCCTAGTCCCTGAATTAGCCGTGAACCCTGTTTGATTCATCGGCATCAGGTTGTGATCGTTTACCCATAGTTTCACGTCTTCCAAAAGAAGGCCTGCGTAGTGCTTTGCCTCATTGTCCAAAAGGGCGATAAGTCTGTAGTTGTTGGGTGAGGCGCGTGGTCCTGATTTATAAATTGGATGGATAATAGCTGCCCGCCATGAATCCGGGATTGTAGCTGTTCGCAGAGCGTAGTTGAAGAGGTTTGTTAGCGTACTGGACCAAAAGGCAATGTCCGATTTAAACAGGCTCTGTGGCAGTCCATTAGGGCCTGGCGCGCCATCAGCTCTTGCTTTTGTTATTGCTTTGGCAACCCCTTCTTGTCTCATCTCGGGGTCCTCATAGGCGGGGTGACTGCACTAGGTTGGTGTACTCCGCTTAATACAAGGGCCCGTATCTGTATCAATTGGGGTACTGCTTCCAGTAAGCCCTGGATGTTCTGAAGACTTGAAGTGGTCCGTTAGATATGAAACCCAATCTGATTCCTGAATGTTTGCGGATCCCAACATGGATGTACTACCATTTGACCGATTGATTAGGGCCCAAAATTTTCTGGAGTTTCTGCTCCTACTCTCCCAGACCAGCTTACACCAGAATTGATTGTCGTGTGTTCGTTTATTTTTTCTTATAGCCAGATTAAACGATTTTTGGGCCGTTTGATAGAGCATTAAACGGTAGCTGTTCCCCGGGGATTTTACCAGTGCCCGCAGGGCATTGTTTCTTTGCTTCTTGAGTAACTTAGTCAGAGGTGAAATTGAAAATTGATGAGCTGTGATTACCTTTTGGGACTGTGGTTTTGCAGGGAAAAGGTTGGTTAGATGCGAGCAGAGGGTCGACCATGTTACGGTTGGAGAAACCTCTTGCTTGATTCCATCACTTATGATGCCCATGCTTACATGCAGGGTGTCCGGGCTGATGACTTCGCTCCACTTGAGGCGCGTTAGATTTTCCATGTATATGCCCCGGCAGGTTGGGGGGGCAGATTTGTGATTAACTGGACTTAAATTGAAGGATATGACCTGGGGCCTATGGTCACTTTCAGTGCGTGGACAGATGTGGAAGTTGGCTAAACATTGAAGCAGAGTGGCATTACAGATGGAATAATCCAGATAGGATTGTTTGCTGCCATTTGTCCAGGTCCAGTTTGGTGGGGTGTCGTCTGCCGACCTACCATTGATAACAAGGAATCCTGCGCTGTAGAATCTCATCACACAGAGTTCGCCCAGCCCGCATTGGGCTTGGTTAGGCGGGATAATTTGGGTCCTGAACTCAGGGTATACACCCGTTACGACGCAACTTTTACTCCGCACTACCATTACAACGCGGGCATTACAACGCATGGCATTACAACGCATTGCGCTGGGGGGCGCTCTAGGATAAGAGGTAAGTTTAATTTACTATCCAACACCTTCCCTAGGGTCCACGGGGACTGGAGTTAGAATAGTAAATTATACTTACCACTATCCAGCACCCCAAAGCGCTATGCGTTGTAACGGTATTCGTTGTAAATACCGCGTTGTAATGGTACGCGGAGTAAAAGTATGCGTTGTAACGTCATACATCCGAACTCAGTGGTGGTAAATAAGAAAGGCCCATCAAGGTCTGCTGGGTTCCCTTGGAATAGATTGGTGTTAAAGTCCCCCGTAACGATACAATCAGAGTTGGGGTTTTCAGAGACTAAGTCGTTCATGATTTCCGTTAATCGTGCCAAGTGGTCTTTTTTTGTACGTGTACTAGGATTAATGTACACGTTTAGAATAAAAAGTGGGCGGTGTTTCCGACATGAGTTGATTTTTACCCCAAGTAGCCAGTCCTCCTCAAGGGGTATTCGTGAGGTTGGACCTTTGATGGTGTCTGATATGTATATTGACAACCCACCTTTGGGGTGACCAAAGCGACTGTCCCTAAGACCTGGTTTCCATAGCTCTATGAAGCCTGTGACTGGGCATCCTTGTGTGGCCCAGGTTTCCTGCAAGGCTATTACTGCGTGGTCACACAGGAAAGCTAAAGTGTACGGGTTGGTAATTTTTTGACGGAGGCCGCTGATGTTCCATGAACACATTTGGAAAATGGGGTCCGCTGGTGGGTTAGGTACAGTTGTTGGTGCGGCTGCTGGAAGTATCGGGTTACTCGGATGTTTGTTGATATGAACCACGGACTCTGATACAAGAGATCATTCTTTAGTAATTGTTGACAGGATCGTTGGGAGCCATCCCCATGATTGACATAGGTCTTTATTAGGGGCCGCTTTTGGCGTGGTTTTGTGATCTTCTTCCGGTCCCAACGCGTTTTTTAATATCGAATACTGTTTCGGATGGTCTTTCCGTCTTACTGTTCCAGCTTGTTGAAGTGTTGTTGACCGGTTTAGTAGTGCGGTTGGGTAGCCTGGCGTGGAGTATTTGGACACTCGAATGCCCCATTCCCTCAGTGTGGCCTTGTGTTCCAAAAACACACCTACCCAGCTGGGCGACTTGAGGGTCACCAGGGTTACCTCCGACGGTTGGGCACCTCTTGGTGGAAGGAATTCGATAGATTCTATATCGTACGACGCCAAACCTGCGAACCCCGGAATACCTTCTAGTAGTTTTAGTATATTTGCTCTGTTGAGAATGTCCTGGCGGCCCTTCGATGTATATTCGGATGCCAGTAAGATGTGGAGGGATGGTGGTTCCTTAGTGGACTCCTTGTGTTTTGGACTTGGAGCCATCTCTTTCAATTTGCTATTTAACAGACCACCCACCGATTCCTGCTCCACTTGTGTCTGACATTGACGGGCTTCCCCCGATCTTAGGCCATTTATGGAAAAAGTTGTTTTTTCATTGTAGATTGTTTTTGTTGGAATCAATCCTGTTATTGGGGGGACCCCTCGAGGGGCAGTTAGAACTGGCACTGCTTTTATTTGGACTTGGGTCTCTTTTGGCCTCAGTGCACTTATATTCTTGATGTTCGTACTTGGCTTAACTGGGGCAGTGCTGGGCTCGTCTACTACTAATCGCTCCACTGGCTCGTTTACCGCTTGTGAAATCTCTGCGGTTAGTTGAGTACCATTTGCAAGTATGTCCCTTTTTGAATTGAGCACGCTGGGGGTTCCTAAGGGAGGGGGAGCGGCTACCTTGCTCAAGGGCTGATTGTTGGCTGCCGTTGCAAAGAGGGGATAGTACTCCGGGTGGACAGATGTTGTTTTTGCCCTTGCTTTGTTTCTATGCTTGCGCTGGCGTTTTCGCTCTCTCCTGCTAAGATGGAATTCTGGAGCCGGCAACTCTTCCTGGTTGGATGAAGCCAGGGTCACTGGACTGGCCGTAGACCCCATTGCTGAATGATTCGTGTGGATGATACGCCTGCTTGGACTCCCTGCAGTTTCAGTTATTGCTTTGTCCGGGTCCGGTTGTAACTGACCGGATTTTGGCTGCTTGCTCTCCTGGTTTTGGCTGGGAGCTAGACCCCCGATTGATTTGGCGCTGTTATTTGCATCGGGTTTCCAGTTGGCTGGAGCTTGGGTCATCCCAGACGAGTTTTGCGATTGAGAGCAGGGGGGTTGTATAAAAGTTATCTCCTTTCAGCGTCTTTACTTCGTTTATAACGCTAGTTAGGAAGTCTGGAAGCGATGAGAGTGAATCAATTATCGGGGAGCAGCAACAAACCGACTGTACAAGCTTTGCCGAGGCTTGCGCTCCGAGTATTAAGTTTATCGAGTTTGTTGTCAATTCCTGCAGTGAACAGCGCTAGAGTATTTAAAAGATCCACCTGCACATCCAGCTTGTTTGAGTGGTAGTTTAGAGCGTTGACTGTCTGCTGGAATGTTTGGAGAAGTTGTGGCCAAACACTGGTTGCTATGGAATCTTCTTGATTAGATTTGATGTTTAACATATCTTTGATGGGTTTTTGGGTGCTTTTAAAGAAAAAAGACAGGTCCGCTAGGAGCTGATCATTTACATCGGCTTTTTTGGGGGACTTTTGAGGTGGTGTCATTGCTGGTGATATGAGTGCGATGTCCTTAGGACTTAACACAAGCAGTGCCTCCTTGGGTGAGCTCGCGGTTTGAGACGGGTAGAGCAAATGAGAGATGTTGTTACTCGAGGGGGAAGTTTGCACGTGGATTTGAGCAAGAGTTGACTGACAGTGTGAGGTCATTGTGACTGCCTTCGGTACGTCAGAGACTTGTCGGGAGGGTGTAACCGATGTGCCCGATTTCTGGGTTTGATCTATGATGGAACTCGGGCTGGAACTCAGGCTATCCCATGGACTTGATGGAGCTAACTGCGTCGGGCTCTTTCCTTGCTTGTCCGCTGCTGTTGGAGGCACTCGCTGTCCTAGTTGCTGGGCATGTGGAGGGTCGGGATGATGGGTAAAAGGGTACGGTATGGAACTTACGGCCTTCTGCCATGCCAGTGTGGGGTCGTTGAGTGCTGAGCCGAAGATGTAAACTCCCCCGGGTTTTGCTATCCTTTTGAATTCGGTCGACTGCTGTTGTGGGGATGAAGGCTGGAGAAGAAGTGTGTTGGTAACCGGGAGCTGGGTCTGAGCTCCACACTTGGGTGCCTCCTGAGGCTGGGGTTGAGGTTGGGACGGGGGCTGTTAAGAAGTATTAGTCATTGTTGGTACTTTTTTGAAGTAATCCAGCAGGTTCGCTGTTTTTATGGCTGATGTCATGTCCGAGCCCGTATTCTTGACCTTGACCTTTGAGTTTTTATGGCTGGAATTACTAAAGCTGTTAGGGGAAAATATGCCCGCAGTCGATGTAACCTGGCCAGCACCAGTAGGCTTGTGGGTACCCGGGTGAAGCTCCTCGCCGGGTGCTGGCTGTTTCGATTTCCTCCGTTTTGTTGCCACCGCCATTTGTCTTACTTTCCCGGATCTCATAGCGTTTGGCTGGCGCTGGCCAATTTAGCTGTGGCTGGTGCTGCTGGGCTACCAGCCGGGCTGACTGAGGTGCCTGGGATGGCACTGAAGCACACAGCGTTGTTTGTTTGGCTGAGGCTTATGCTGCTTTTATGCTGCTGGATCGACTGGAGTGGCTGGGGTAGCGCTGGTCTGACTCGACTGGAGCTGTTGAAGGTCTGGAAAGGATTGCGATAACCTGCGCAATCTAGCGACGCTGAGGCTCTGCTGGGACTCTGCTAGCTCTGCTGGCTCAGGTAGATCGTAATATTCTGCCACTCCTGAATCCCGGCATGGGCGACTTGTTGACTGATGCTGTGGAGCAGGTATATAATACTTTCGGACACAGGTTCTGCAAATCTCGGCGCTCAGTGCTCTGTGTCGCTTCATCGCTGCGGTGCGGTCTTACGGCGGCACCCCCCCACTCATTAATTACCCGACCCCGGATCACGTGGCAACCAATGCCTCGCACCACCCGGACCTGGGCTGGGGGCTGGCTGTGAGTCGGACTCGATGACCCTAGTGGGAGGGTGGGGCTACTCAACGACTCAGCCGCTACCCAATAAATGGCCCTGAGCAGGAGCGGGGAAGGCTGTCACTATGACCCCGGGGGTGGGAGGCGGGGGGAGCAGACCCAGAGCTGGAAAGAACAGCCGTAACACCCGTACGGCCGACCGGCTGGGCGGGCGAGTAAGGCAGCGTAGAAGCACACAGCAACGACCGGTGCAGGGGGAGCCGCTAAGAGCAACAAAGGGGAACCAGAGTGATCAGGGAGGCTGAAGGACCGGGCGGCTGTGCATGGGTCAAGGAGGAGGGGGAGGGGGGCAGACAAGGAGGCACAGACTTCCCAACAGAGTGCTTCCCGCACTGGGACACGCACAGGGACACGCCCCCCCTCTCTCCACTCCCACACTCTCACCGGGATTTCTAACCCGCACACTCCTGCCGACTTACCGGTTTGCCAGCGGCTGACACGGGAAACCTATTCCGGGTTCCCAGAGTCCCGAGCTCCCATACTCCCGCACTCCCAGGATCCAAGCCAGGAAGCCACAGAGAGCCGAAACCCACTTGATCCTCGGCTCCGCGGCTACCACAACCTGCAACACGGCTCCGCTGAGCGCCGCCCACCTGCCTCAACGCACACACCTGCCTGACGTCCGGGGGAGTGGCTGCAGTTTCCGTTAGTGGGACGTGGCCAATACCTCACCAGTCACACACAGACTCTTTCAGTTCGGGTCAAACCAGATTGTGAAGTCTGACAGAACTGTACTCATTTCTAGCCTCAAGCAGAATCTAACATACATTTGCTGAATGTTAATACCTCCTTGTACTTTGACTCCGATAGCTGTTGCCTGAACATGCAATATTGAAAGATCATTCTGAAATCATGTTGAATACATTCATGGTGAATTCAAGGGACGTACAGAAGTGAAAGTACTTACAGCCAGATTCATCATACTAAAATCGGCTCGCAAAGGGCCAGATTCTGAGGGGCACATGCATCAAGCGGTTTTGGAGTCGCAAACGGTGCGAATCGCAAAATTCGGCTGTTTGCGATTCCAAAATCACTTTTTTGGATGCATTAAACAATTTTTTAGAAATCGCAATTTTTTGTGATTTTTAAAAATGCGATTGCATTTAAGGAATCGCATTTTTGCGATTCCTTAAATGCAATGCATGAATGTTTAAAAAAATGCGAATTCGCAAATAGGAGGAGCAAATTAACACGAGGTTGACCCTCGTGTTAATTTGCGAAATCTTTCAAAAATGCTCAAAAAAGCATTTTTTAAAGTGTCATGTTACACACACACATGTCCTTTGGACATGTGTGTATGAAACTTGCACTTAAAAAAACATTTCCTTTGGACCCCCCTCAGCACCCTTGAAATGCATTAAAAAATTGCGATTCGCAAAATGAAAATCGCAAAATGTTAATGCCTTCTCATTGATTCCTATGGGCCATGTAATGCCATTCCTTAATTGCGATTCGCAATTAAGGAATCGCAAATACAGAAATTTAAGAAAACGCAAACACTTTTGAGATTTCTTGATGCATAGGAATTTGCGATTCCTAAATTGCGATTCCTTAATTTTCGCAACTTAGGAATCGCAAATTCCTTCAATGATGCATGTGCCCCTGAGAATCTGGCCCTTCGCAAGCGCTATTTTTGCATTTGGGATTCATCATCCCAAATGCAAAAATCGCAATTCTAGAAATCGCTATATTGCGAATAATTGCATTTAAGGAATCTCTAATTGAGATTCCTTAAATGCAATTCATGAACCATTTTTAAATTGCGAATTCGCAATCTGGGGCCGCTATTTACCGCAAAGTCCAACTACGTGGTAAATAGCGAAAACTTAGTAAAATGCACTTTAATGCATTTTTCTAAGTTGTATGTTACACTCACACATGTCCTTTGGACATGTGCGTGCGCAACACCAGTGTACATTACCATTTATGGGGTGCTACAGAGTGTCCTTTGGACACCCTGGCACCCTTGAAATCGCTTCCTTATTTGCGATTCGCTAATTGCTAATCGCAAATAAGGAATGACTCCCCATTCATTCCTATGGGCCTTTAGGCCCATAGGAATGAATGGGAAAGCCATTCCTTATTTGCGATTAGCAATTAGCGAATCGCAAATAAGGAAGCAGTAGAAATCGCTAAAAATATTGCGATTTTTACATGAATCCCGTTTTGCGAGTCTTTAATAGCGATTCCTTAATAATCGCTATTAAGGACTCTCAAAACATGACCATGATGAATCTGGGGGTTAGTGATTTACAGCTAGTAGATATTAATGAGTACCGTAGCTGACACAAATTTGGTAACAAAAACAGTTTTTCATTAAAATATTTCATCATTCACAGTGCTTTTGATCTTCAGTATCTATTTTTTTCCCAACAATGTGGAAAAAAATAAATCCACAATTCGTTTTTGAAATTGAGGTTACAGCTTTTCTATTTTGGGAAACAGTGCCTCATTTAGGTTTACCTCTTAATCAATGAACTTGAGATATGAAATTATATAATGCAATTATTTGATATACATTAGCAAGATCGTGGAGTGCACACTAGCACATCATCCGACTGAAAACAGAGACTCCTGCAATTGGCTGATTTCTTGATAGAATTGAGAAAATCAGTCCTTGATATAAACACAACAATTCTGTGACTAGTACATTCTCTATTTCAGTTACCACATTGAAGCATATGGATTACTTTTCCTGTAAAGATACCTCTGCAGTTTAACTCAGGAGAAAAGAACACCTGGATAGTAATAGCTGCATGCAAACGGAGTGTGAATTGCCTAGTTTGCTTCAATGCCTCTGGTTGCTGAAAACCCCATTATTTGTGGAGGAGGTGATAAAACTGGTGGAAAAACCACCAACAGAATATTTTCGAAGGTATAGATAATATGGAGGAGCTCATTCAAAATTTGAAATACTCTGCAATGGAGGTGAAAACTCTACCTGTAGATGTTCCTCTTTGTTAGCCCTTACACCGCAAACTGCAGACTTTCTATTATGACTGAACTATAAATAAGGTCTAGTAGGTTGATTTTGAGTCAATTCGTAACATTACATCTGTCTATGTAACGAGAAGGTCGCAATACCTTCTCTAGAAGAGTCTCTACCACTGGAGAGGCTGTCAGCAGATTACATGTTTTTACTAGACCTATGATCAGGGCAACAGGAATTGGGTGACCGAATTATGCAGCAGGTTTTGCTAAATTATGAGGCAAAAGCCAAGTTAGACATATTTGGTTACAGTTCTTCTCCCATTATTTGTCTTTTTCATATGTCATCACTGTTGGGCACAGGTTCCACCTATTGAGTAACATTTTAACACTCTCATATAGCGATAGGCAATCGAAAGGTGACCAGTCAGCTTTTGAGAGGGGCCTTATACTGCCTGGCAACACATTTCCGTACATTTGTAGTAACTTTCGATCTATTTGAGCTACAGACAATTAAACAAAAATCTGCAAATTATGCTGCAGATGACAGATTATACGGCAAATGTGTCCAGTCCCTAACTAGGCAGAAAAAAACATGGCTGCAGGATTGTACAACTCAAGGTGCCCAGCCTATGATGGTTACTCTCTGCAGCCAGAGAACTGGATGATTCTGTGCTACAACCCAACTCTAAATAAAGCTGTTTATCTACATGTGTCTCAGCTCCTGTACCTGCCAACAGCGACGATATTAACATTTGCCTACAAATATCTGCAATTTGCCTAGACAAGTCTGAAATGTCTGAACAAGGCCTGATTTAGAGTTGGGTGGGAATAGAAGGTTCCGTGATTCTGTGAATTGTGGAGCCCAAGCCACATTTGTAAAATAATCCACCAGTGGAATTTTCTCCAATATATGCATTATATAGGGGAGGAAATTGCAATTCAGGATGCTTTATTAAACGTGTCTGGGATTATCTTTTAAATGGCTATGGAGGTGGATTCTTTCTTTTTTTAGCATTTGCTCCTCAAATTAAAGGGTTTTCCTTTACCACCTTCTTCTATATCAGGCTCTATAGACTGATTTACAGAGCAATATCATCAATATTACTAGGTCAGTCCATATTATAGAGAAGTGTAGATCACTAGATAATCAAATAGGGAACAACTCCGTAGCACCTGGACAATTCTTGTGTCTTAACGTTTTTGGACTTTTTTTGCTTGATTAGACAAGGTGTTCCATAGGATTTAGCCTGGCATGCAAAAGGGTGGGGACTTAGATAAAAACGCTTTACTTCACACTGAGGATACTCTTGTGAATTAGGTAAAATTAGTGAGAGGGTGTCACATTGAATATTAGGCCCTAAGAGGAGTTACAGCTGAGGGGGACTTTGGAGTAAACAAAAATAACATGACGTTGGTAAGAAGACGACAAATATTGCATAAGAAGGGAGTAGCAGGAAATATGGTTTGTGGTGAGGGATGAGGTTAAAGGAGCATTGTAGGTGGGAAGAGGACGGCTATAAGGGGGATATATGTAGGGAGCATTGCTACACAACAGAGAGGATAAGTGAGAGGCAGCAAGTTAAGAGCAGTGAGGAGGCAAAGGGGGGTAGAGAAAGATTACACAATATAGGCATTATGAGGAAGTAGTGAGTAGTGGCGAGAGCTGGGGAAGAAAGGGCGGGGGAAGAACAGACAGAAAGGGAGGTGAGGAGCCAGAAGGGAAATATACTTCTGGGATGTGAACATGGAGGTGGGGACTTTGTGACCACATGGAAAACTTTCATTTGGTGCTAGACATCAGTGGGCTGTATCAAGCTGAAGCAGTATAGATTGTTAACAAGTCAATGGTAAATAGTTCTCTGGGAAATTTAAGGTAGCATCGGACTCCCAGATACAACAAATAATGAATCTATAGTGCCCACCTGGGAGCGATGTAGGCATGACCCACTGAAAAATACATCTGACTAAAACCAGCTGGCATGTTAGGAACCTATCCAAGATGCAGCTTGCCAAACCAATAAATAAGTAAAAAATCTACTGGATATGTCCAGGACCACCTGATTAGTTATAGGTCATTGGGGTCCACCTATTTGCATCAAAGGGATAATCCCATAAAACACATCTTTCCAAAATGACCAGTGAGTTTAGAATATTTGGTGTCCTACTAGGAGAAGCATAGATGTTGGCCTAGTCAAAAAACAGATTATCGGGGTGCAGGGCTTTATCCTCTCTCTGCATAGCAGATCTGTGTTAATAACAAACATTAGCAATGCCAATAGGTCTCACATTTGTGAGAGTTAGAGCTATTGGTTTTTTATGGAGTGGAGAGGATGTGTATGGAGTGGTATTATGAGGGTTGGATTCGAAGTGTTATTTGTGGAATTGTGTGGTGTGGAACAGATGTATGAGTGGAAATATGTCGCATGGCTTGCAGTGGAATTATGTGCATAGTAATTATGTGGGTTTGAGTGTACTGGAATTATGTGGAGTGGGATTGTGTCATGTAGTGTATTTATGTGGAATGGTATTTTGTGTTGTGTAGTGGTATGTTGTGGAGTTTAATTATGCAGTGTGCTATTGAATTATGTGGCATGATGTGGTATTCTGTGGTGTGGCTTGAATGTTTGTGGAGTGCTGTGCATATGTGTTGAGTTGAATCACGGGGTTTGTTGCTCAATTATGTGGTGTGGATAGGAAATGTGTGGAGTGAATTTGTGCTGCTTGGAACTGTGTGGCGTTGAGTGAAATGATGCTGATTGGAATCATGTGATATGATGTGGATTGTTACTATCTGAGTTTGGATAGAGTGCAGCTCCTGTATAGAACACTCTACCACACCAGTGACACTCTTAATTTGCTCCCCTCTAATGTCTGCTTTTCTAGCAAAGTGTTTATGCATAGTATTTGGCACAGTGCCATTATGCCAAGAAGTAAAATGACAAAAGCATTTTATCATTTCAGGCGCACAGTATTATAGCTTTGAATTGGTAAAATGGAATGCTTGCCAACCTGAGATGAATAAAATAACCCCTAACACATGTTTTGTTATCATTATAGCTCTTCAGGGCACTTTATATTTGCCCAGACACAAAGGAGTACTGATTTGATGTTCCCCCAAACTTTGACAACAACAAAAGTGGCAGTCATTAACCCAATTTTGTCCAGAGATAGAGTAAACCAGGAAACATGTCAATAAGGCAGCAGGCATAGGAAACCTGGTGTTTTTTAACAGCTTAACATACTGCGTCCAATTCTGTGTGTAAGTATCATCTACTGTTAGACCTGGCATCTTTTCGCACGTTTCCCCTGAGCTTTTGCTTTCTGACCTCCCGGTTTTGACTCTGTTTTTGCTGGTGTAATGATTCTGCAAATTTTTCTTATTGCTTATCAGTGGTAAAGTGCAAGTGCTCCTGTAGTAAAATGTGTTATGGATTGGCCTATGTGATTTATGTGTCAGTCCCTAGTAAAGTGCACTGCAGGTGCCAGGACCCATAACTCAAATGCTGTTGGTGGGCTGCAGCACTGGATTGTGACACTCACGCAAACATTCCGTAAAGTGTAACTCTGGCCTGCCATTGCCAAGCCTGTGTGCAGCCTGGGTCTGCCATGTCGACTTGGCAAGTGCACACACTTGCCAGTCCCTAAACCTTCCCTTTTCTACATGTTAGTCACCCGTAAGGTAGGCCCAAGGTACCCCCATGGGCAGGGTGCATTGTATGTGAAAGGTAGGACATGCCCTGGTGTGTGTAGCATGTCCTAATAGTGAATAACAGCCAATTTCGTTTTCAGTTTTGCAAGGCTACCTGTCCCCATAGGCCAGATTGGGCAGTTTGATTCTAACATCTTATAATCTTAACTGACCCAGGGAACATGGTAGAAATGAGAGTATAGTATGCCTGAACTCAGAATGATAAAATACATCATTTAGTGAAGTTGGTTTTTAACATTCTGTGTTTGAAAATACCACTTTTAGAAAGTAGGTATTTTCTTACCTAACCATCCAGCCTGCCTCCGCTAGCTTGTGTATTGTCTGTCTGGTTTGTAAGTGACAGGGGCTGGGGCTGGGGAGACCCCAGGAGGCAGGGTGAGTCCGCACAGGGCTGAATTGACCTATCTGCATGTAAAGTGGTGTGAGGGTCCAGATTAGGGCTGAGCCTGCCTTCCACAATGCTGGCTCCACCTCCTGTGGTGCACCGGATAACCCTGGCCCACTCTGACAAAGGAAGAAGGTGCACACTGGCAGAATGCACCCAGAACCGGTTTGTGCTAGGTACAGTACCCTCTACCTTCAGAGGACAAAGGATTTGCAAGTATAAATATTGTGGCCCAGACCACAATATTTTAGAACTCTTTTGGATCAAGGAGACTGCCAAGAAGAAGAGCTGGAGAAGCTGTGAGGAGGAACTACCAGTTTGCTCTGAGCTTTGCTGAGTTAGCATGCAGTGGCTGCTTCTGTCTTGGGCAGTGAAAGGACTGGCCTGAACTTTCCGCACTCTACCTTTATGGGTTTCTCTAAGGGCTTGAGTAAGAGCTTGCCCACTGTTCAAAAAGTCTCAGGAACTGCAAAGACTTCAAGCTCAGCTGCTGACTCCCTGTCCTGAAGGCTATGCAGAGGGCACCCCCGCAACGCCGCACCGCGACCCTGGCTCACCGACGACGCCTAATTACTCCCCTGCTTACACCGCAACCTGTGGGAACAGCACTCCGCACCACCTCACTTCACAGCGATGCCTTGATATCCCCAATGACGACGCTCCACCCCAGAATCAATGCCGCTGCTTGCACCGTGGTTCGAGGGCACCGCCCGTAAAGTTACACGATGCACTGCCCTCATCCCGCACCGCAGCCTTGTCCTAGTGACGCCGGTGTCATCGACTACAGTTAATCAGCTGACGACAGCGCTTCAGCTCCAACGACGCCACTGCTTGCACCGTGACCTGCGAGCACCGTGACGAGCACTGCCTTCATCTCACACCACAACCCTGGTCTCACGACGACTCTACCTGATGCCGCCACCAAGCCGCTTCTCGCACCGCAACTTGAGGGCACCGCATGCCACACTGCTGCACTTCACAAAGTAGCACACAACGCCTGCAGGCACCAGCGCTCCTGACTTCAACAAAGAGAAGTTCAATCTGCAATGCATGTGACTTCGATAGCCCCGACGACTCCTACACCGACCTCCGGAACAGAGGCCTTCAGACACCGTGTTTTGGAAGCTCAAAGAGAGGTGATCGACGCCCTGCATTTCTGAAGTCTTCCTGACACCGTTGCTGGCCAGCTACGCTGCGGTCAGCCAGAACTGTTTGGAGTTGTTTGCTCACGATGCCGTGATAGCCCCCGACGGAGCTATCGACATCAAGGAACTGTTTTTCAAGGTTATTTTAATAACTGACAATTTTTAAGTGCTGTAATGTGGATGTTTATCGTTTTTGGTTGTTTCAAATATATAAAAAGATTGGATATTTTTCTAGAACTGCTGTGGTGTCCATTTGTAGTACTTACACGGTATTACTGTTGGTTATGTGCAAATGCTTTACACCCTGCCTCTAAGATAAGCCTGACTGCTAGTGCCAAGCTACCAAGGGGGTGAGCAGGGGTTATTTTTGAAGTGTAGCTCCCTTATCCTGACTAGGAAGAAGGGTCCCTATTTGGACAAAGGTGCAAGCCCTTGCCAACTAGAGACCCCCATTTCTAACATTGGTTGTCAGTGGTGAGGATAGGACTTGCGTTTGCACTTCACTTACAGTGATTGCTGTGCACTACTACCATATTGCAGACCACTACGTACCAAATTCTGGTTCTTTTTCTTTTTGGCCTATTTTTGAGCTTGCCAGTTTAAATTTGCTACTTCATCATGCCTGAGTCAAGAGCATCATCTGTTGTATCCCTGGAAATTGCCTTTGAGGAGGATCGGTTGGAATCCAACAATTGTGAAGGAATCTACTGTGATTTGCAAGAACCAAAAAGTCCAAGTCTGAGGCCTCACTGGGAAGGGCGAGCTACAAAAGCCGGTGAGGGCCTGGGTAGCAGCCAGACAGGCCAGCGAGCAGTCTGGTGGTCTCAGTGGAGAGTCGGGTTAGCCTATTCCTAGGGTGAATGTGCTTTTGGAAGGGGGGAACCTTCCAGGCTAGGCAACAGTAACTTGTCCCCAGAGGAGCTGGAGGACAGGCAGGATGCAAGGAACGTAGCAACAGAACAAGAGAAGCTCAAGTTAGCCATGGAAGAGAAAAAGATGATGTTAGATTATGAGATCAGATTGAAGGAGCTGGATCAAAGGAGTAGACCCAGCTCAAATGGTGGCAGCAATTCATCTGGAGAGGCAGACAGAATTGTACACATCCCCAATAATATGGGCAGAGAGTTCAAAAAGGGGGAGGACATACAGAGGTGGTTTCAGGGTTATGAGGCATTGTTACACATGATTGGGGTCCCTGAGAAGAATTGGGGAGCAGGATTGTGGCATCTGTTTCCAGCCGAAGCCAGGGATAATTTGACAACTTTGGGTAAGAGGACTAACTTCACCTATGCTGATATGAAGGAAGCCCTTCTCACTAGGTAAGGTCTCACTCCTGAGAAGTACAGAGATCCGTTTTGGTCCAGTAAGAAGTCTGAGGCCAACACTTGGTTGGAATGTGTGGATATCTTATGTAGGTCGCTGGATAGCTGGGTGAAGGGCAGTAATGTGACAGATTTTCAGGGGCTGTACAATTTGATTGCATGGGAGCACTTGTCTTGTCTATGTTTTGCAGATCTGCGGCAGCACCTAGTTGATAGTAAGCTTACTGACCGCCGGAAGCTTGCTATGGAAGCGGACTGCTGGGTGAGAACCACGGTCCACAAGAAAGCGTTTGGGGAAGACTCAGCCAAAAGTGCGGATCACTGACAGAATATCGACAGTCAAAATATCGACTTGCCAAAATATCGAGGTAAAAATATAGAATGCCAGAATATCGAAATATAGACAGTCAAAATATCGAATTATTTAAATATCTTAAAAGTAATTTTAAAGTAATATAATAATAAATATAATTAATTTAAACATACTTAAAATACTTAAATAAACTTAAAATTTATAAATAATTAATGTCACTTAAAAAAAATTAAAAATTAATTTTAAAACATATATTCGTTGAAATATTCTACTTTTGATGCAAGTAGTTATACTAGAATCATGATGAATTATGGTGTTAAAAATATGTATAATATGATTTATTTGTGCACGATTGCACTATGTATTTTGCATTTTATAAGCTACTGCTAGTCTGTCTTCCCTTCCGATTGATTTATGGGAGGGTTTAACATTGTGTTGTAGTACTTAAAGGGTGAATTTTCCTCTTGGCACGTCATGTGATCAAGGCCGGGGTGACCCGGCTGAAACGCGTCATGTTGTGTGAGGCTAATAAACGCACGTGAAATTTGAAAACCTTTTGTGTGGTCCGTTCCTGTTGAAGGAGTTCGCTTTTTCTAAAGGATTGTTTTCCATGTGATTTAAACACGCAGTGGCTGTCGGCGTGTTCAACGGACCCTCTTCACGTTTGTGGCTGGTTTCTTGGCGGCTGTTATCGTTCGCGATATTGGATTTGACCTCGGAAGAGGTACAGCACTCCAGCCCCCCACCAGGCGGAAGTAAGGAAGTTCCAAGCGGAAAGTAGGCGAGGCATCAAGCTTGCTACTGGCAGCGCTTTGGACTACGGCGTCGGAGGATTCCCGGTCTAAAGTATTGCCGAGCAGGTGAGACGTGTTTGCTCAAACCCGTGGAGGAGCCCTTTGCCAAAAATAGCGGTGGGTGTGAAGATTGAAAAGGACTTTTATCGACTTAATATTTCTCTCGCTTTATATACCGACAATTTGCTTTGAATACCAGGTTATCGGTTTTTTGTGAGAGACAACATAGGAAATTAGGTTGATATACGATTAACTGTGCATATCTTTATAATTGCCTGAAGTTAACGCTATGGCGTCCACAACTGACGTGCTGAGGAACCGAGATGAACGTGCAGATGCAATGTTTGCAAATATGCCGGTAGCCTCTGGTACCGGGCAACAACAGCAAAATGTTCATGGCACAGAGATGAAAGATGTTAAAAGTCTTTTGAAAAAACTTGAAAAACTACAAAAAAATGAACTAACGAAGTGGTGGGAACGAAAATCCTTGGAAAAATATAAAGAGGCAGGAAGGGTGCCGAGAGGTTTGTGTGTTTTAATGGCACCTTCATTCGATAAACCTAATCCTTTGATGCTAAAAAAATGGGCTGCGAACAATCTAGAATGCTCCATGAATATGGTGATAATGCTTGTTGAGTATGCAGAGATTGATAGACTGGAAATTGCGGCAGAAATTGAATTATTAATTGCAGAATTAGATGCATTGGACCAAAATGATGCAGTGAAAAAAGGAAAAGATGAGATACAGAAACGCCTGGATAAACATGAAAATACCATAATAAATCGGAAAATAAGTAAATTTGCGAGGGACAAACGTGATTATGAGACTGGACGCATTTTTACTTTTGCAAAGCGTTTCGACAATGTCAAAAAACTGGCAATCAATAAAGTTCAACCACCTTTGATCTCGATAAACCAAGGAATTATTCCAGATACTGCATCTAGTTCAGGATCAAGTCTACCATCTAGCAATGCAGACTCAATCTCAGGAGAAAATTTAAACCTGCCAGAGCCCCAAAGCTTCACTCCCTCGGAGGAATTGGGGTTTATGATAGAGGACCGGCGTCAAACACTGAGATCATGGGGCCCCCATCCACAGCCACAAAATGCAGTAGAAGGAACAAACAACGCAAAGAGAGGAGGAAGGCGCGGAGGGTTCAAGAAAAGAAATTAAACACACCTATGAATCAGTCGAATGATGTGGAGTTTTCATCTGCCAACACTGTTATAAATATGACTGAGCTTCAATTAAACACTGCAGAATTACAGTTGCTGTCTTTGGGACTTTCTTTCTGTCCGAAAAATAACTTTAAATATGTGCAATCTCGTATTGACATTTTTAAGTTTATCAGAAAGCTAAAACTTCTCAAGTTCCACAAATTGAAGAAAGCTAATGTTAAGGCAACAGCTATTATTGCTGAAAATCAGCCTAGTACTCTTTTTCAAGCAGGGTATGTATCTGCTCTCCGTACAGTGAATGATCTGGTGAATGATAATGATGAAAGAGGTTTAAATACACAGGAAGATCTTTTGAGCATGGGTATTTCATCTACTAATGCTGCCCTCACTCCTTTTCGCCCAGCATCGACATTTATGCCTGTCATGGTAAGAGATGCCATTGCCATTTTTGGTGATTGTGTGATTAGCGACCTTAAGGCTCTTCATAAAAAATGTATTTGTATGAACAAAAGAATACAGTATAAAGAACAACAATATTTCCGCCTTATGGATAAGCTTACTAAAGAGAAAAATATTATAATCAATAAAGCTGACAAAGGCGGCAATGTTGTTTTATGGCCAAGAGATGCCTACTTGGAAGAGGCTAGAAAACAATTGAGTGATGCTCAATGTTACAAACAGGTAGCCTTTCCAATTCTTTTGAAAGTAAAGGATCAAACTTTTAAAGAATTATCTAAGTGGAAGAGGGAGAGTTTAATTGATAAGGATGAATATAATTTTCTAAGAACAGAGCATCCTATTACTCCAACTTTTTATTTGCTCCCTAAAATTCATAAACAGATGAGCCCTGTGCCAGGACGCCCTATTATATCAGCCCAAGGTAGTCTACTCGAATCAATGTCTAAATACGTTGATTTCTTTCTTCACGATTATGTAGCTGCGTTACCATCTTTTATTTGTGACACTGGTCACTTTTTGGACAAATTGAAAGATGTAACTTGGGAAGATGGTTATCATTTTTTAGTGATGGACATCTGTTCCTTGTACACCAGTATTAATCACCTAGATGGTTTAAATGCGGTCAATTTCTTCTTGTCTAGTAGAAATATCTGCTACAATGAGCACAACAAAATGTTACTCCAGATGACAGAGATGTGTTTAACAAACAACTTCTTTATTTTCAATAGGGAGTTGTTTCATCAATTACGGGGTGTTGCAATGGGGGCGTGCTTCTCTCCAAGCTATGCGTGTTTACACGTTGGCTGGTGGGAGAAGCACGTCCTCATGCAGACTCATAAAGATGACTATTTAGAACATGTTGTCCAATGGTGGCGATTTATTGATGATGTGTTCGTCATATGGAGAGGTACACTAGAATCAGCCAATGATTTTGTCAAGAAGATTAATTGCAATTCTTTGAATTTGGAATTTACGGCGCAGGTCAGTGAATCAAGAGTAGAATTCCTAGATGTAGAAGTGTTTATTGATCATGGTATCATTTGTACTAAATTACACCGTAAAGTAACTGCTGGAAATTCTATTCTGCATGCCAGCAGTGCTCACCCCAGGCATCTTATAAAAAGTATTCCCTTTGGTGAGTTTTTACGAATAAAAAGGATCTGCAACAGAAAAGAGGATTTAGACATTTGTCTGCATGAAGCAAAGGTGAGATTTCTAAAAAGAGGTTACAGTGCCAAAGATTTACAATGGGCCCTAGACAAACTTGATATTACCCCTCCAGTAGAAATTATCGAGGTACCAGGAGAGACTCAAAGTGTAGTGACTGCTTCTACACAAGTAAGGCTTATAACTACTTTTAGTAATCAAGAGCATGATATCAGGAAGATTGTGAATAGGCATTGGCCTATTCTTCATACTGATATTATCCTGTCAGCAGAACTACTAAACAAGCCTACAGTCACTTTCAGAAGAGCCCCATCTATGAGAGATGCTCTAGTTAAAACTAGCCCTGAAGTGGTAAACAAAACAAATTGGCTGACTGACAAGAGGGGTTTTGTAAAATGCTTCTCTTGTCGTGCTTGTAAATTTGGTATAAATAAACAATCATTTGTTGACCCATTTTCAGAAATACCGAAAAAAATCAGTGGTTATTTCACCTGCAAAACTGATTTTGCAGTATATGTTTTAGAATGCACATGCCATCTATCATACATTGGCAGTACCAAACTCCCGGTGTTCAATAGGATCCTTCAACATTTGCGAGCAATTGTAAATTCTGATCCATCATACCCAGTTGCTCGTCATTTTAAACTTGTTCATCGTAACAAATTGGAGGACCTTAAATACTATGTAATTGACGCTGTTCCAAAATCAATACGCAGGGGAGATAGGGAGAAAAAGCTCCGCCAGCTGGAGAGCAAATACGTAGTAAGATTAAATACCAAGATACCAAATGGGTTGAATACGGGAGAGGATTTGGTGAACTTCCTATGATTTTGTAGGCCATTTTTGTCTGGATAGTTTGATCACTCTGGATTTATACTTGATATTAGGCTCAATATTAAGTGATTTCTTTGGTCAAGTGCATATTATGTCTACCTCATGATGAACCTAATCGATTTAAGAGTTGATGGATATATATGTGTATGTATATATATGAATTTAGATTTTATATTTGGGGTAAAATTCAATATTTTTTGTGTACATAATGGATTTTTATTCTAACCTTTTAGAGCTTAGTACCTGTATTGTCTTCTAGTTTATTCTGGTTTGACTTTGGGCTGTTTTGAGAAAAAGGCTTATTAATCTATTGGTGACAGAGTTTTTGATCCCACTATATGACTGAATTTGTATTTCATCTATATTTTGATGATAAGACTGTTTGAAACATATATATATATTTATATTTTTGTATATACACATATTTATTTACATAATGACTATTTGATCCTCTTTGAACTTTCAAACCGCTAGTTAAACTACATAATTATATCTTATAATGCATTCATCTCTGTGACAAAAACATCAGACTAATTATTTACAGCATCCGCATTTGTTCATTCATTTTATTTCTTTATTAATGTATGGTTGAAATCAACCACATTTTTTAACTTCACTAATGGTTTTACTACACACAATTGTTATTAGAATTTGACCGAACTAGTACATGATTTATGATAAAGATTTGGGCACTTGCCCTGGAGGTTTTCTGTAAAATCAACAAATGATATTCGTTGAAATATTCTACTTTTGATGCAAGTAGTTATACTAGAATCATGCTGAATTATGGTGTTAAAAATATGTATAATATGATTTATTTGTGCACGATTGCACTATGTATTTTGCATTTTATAAGCTACTGCTAGTCTGTCTTCCCTTCCGATTGATTTATGGGAGGGTTTAACATTGTGTTGTAGTACTTAAAGGGTGAATTTTCCTCTTGGCACGTCATGTGATAAAGGCCGGGGTGACCCGGCTGAAACGCGTCATGTTGTGTGAGGCTAATAAACGCACGTGAAATTTGAAAACCTTTTGTGTGGTCCGTTCCTGTTGAAGGAGTTCGCTTTTTCTAAAGGATTGTTTTCCATATATATATATATACATATTATTAACAAAACATATACAATATTTTTTCCGTAGGATAGCGAGAGGGTTAAATTTACTATTCACACTCCAGAGAGTGCAACAGTAGGGAACGCGTTGGATAACGTAGGGATAAAAATTACTATTCCCACTCCAGAGAGCGCAACAGTAGGGAAAGCGTTGGATAGCGTAAGGTTAAAAATCACTATTGCCACTCCAGTGAGCGCAACAGTAGGGAAAGCGTTGGACAGTGTAGAGGTAAAAATTACTATTCCCACTCCAGTGAGTGCAACAGTAGAGAAAGCGTTGGATAGCGTAGGGGTAAAAATTACTATTCCAACTCCAGAGAGTGCAACAGTAGGGCAAGCGTTGGATAGTGAGAGGGTAATAATTACTATTACCCCTCAAGAGAGAGCAACAGTAGGGAAAGCATTGGATAGCGTAGGGGTAAAAATTACTATTCCCACTCCAGTGAGTGCAACAGTAGGGAAAGCGTTGGATAGCGTAGGGATAAAAATTACTATTCCTACTCCAGAGAGTGCAACAGTAGGGAAAGTGTTGGATAGCGTAAGGATAAAAATTACTATTCCCACTCCAGTGAGTGCAACAGTAGGGAAAGCGTTGGATAGCGTAGAGATACAAATTACTATTCCAACTCCAGAGAGCGCATTAGTACGGAAAGCATTGGATAGCGCAGGGGTAAAAATTACTATTCCAACTCCAGAGAGTGCAACAGTAGGGAAAGCGTTGGATAGCGTAGGGGTAAAAATTACTATTCCCACTCCAGTGAGTGCAACAGTAGGGAAAGCGTTGGATAGCGTAGGGGTAAAAATTACTATTCCTACTCCAGAGAGTGCAACAGTAGGGACAGCGTTGGATAGCGTAGGGGTAAAAATTACTATTCCAACTCCAGAGAGTGCAACAGTAGGGAAAACGTTGGATAGCGTAGGGGTAAAAATTACTATTCCCACTCCAGTGAGTGCAACAGTAGGGAAAGCGTTGGATAGCGTAGGGGTAAAAATAACTATTCCCACTCTAGTGAGTGCAATAGTAGGGAAAGTAAATACTTCATATATAAATATAAATAACATAAATATTAATACTAATTACAAAATAATTAAAATATTTTAACATTTTATAAAATATATTAATTAATCAATTAACATTACAAATTAACTAATAATAAAAATTACCTACTAATACTAATTATTTACCAATTACCAATAAATTAATTTACAATATAAAAATAAATAAAAATTAGACACAAAAAAATATTTAAAAAATATTATTACTTACAATTAAATTACTTCCCAAGCCATTCCCCTATAAACACACAACCCACTACAGAAAATAATGTAATAAAAGTAACATATTTATCAATTAATCAATTACAATAAATTACAAATTATATTTTAATTAATTACCAATTACTAATTAATTAACAATTAATTCTAAATAAATAACAATAAATAAAATAACATATTTAATTAATTATAATTAAATTACTTCCCACCCTATTCCCCTATAAACCCACAACCCGCTACAGAAAACAAATTACTAAAATTAACATATTTATCAATTAATCAATTAAAATGAATTACCAATTATATTTTAATTAATTACCAATTAATAATTATTTAACAATTAATTCTAAATAAATAACAATAAATAAAATAACATATTTAATTAATTATAATTAAATTACTTCCCACCCTATTCCCCTATAAACCCACAACCCACTACAGAAAATAAATTACTAAAATTAACATATTTATCAATTAATCAATTAAAATTAATTACCAACTATATTTTAATTAATTACCAATTAATAATTCATTAACAATTAATTCTAAATAAATAACAATAAATAAAATAACATATTTAATTAATTATAATGTTCCCACCCTATTCCCCTATAAACCCACAACCGGCTACAGAATTATATTACACAAAAAATAAAAATTAATATTAACTTACCTTAAATTCGATATTTTTGTTGTCTATATTATGTCTAGTCGATATTATGTCCATTCTATATTTTTGATTCGATATTATGTCCATTCTATTTGATATTACAATTTTCTAGTCGATATTTTGGTACTCTATATTTTGTCTAGTCGATATTATGTCCGTTCTATATTTTTTACTCGATATTATGTCTAGTCGATATTAAAAACTCGATATTTTGACTCTATACTCAAAGGTGCGCAGGGTCCGCAGCAGAAAAGTGGGGGGGACAAGGGTAAAGCACAGGAGTTCTCTAAAGGGCCCCAAACTAATACTCAGGGTAAATGTTTCCATCCCCCAGGAGAAAAGAAGAAAGGGGTATACACAGGAAACGTTGCTGAGACCGGACCCCGCAAGTTTTTTTTCATGTGACCAGGTGGGTCACCTGAAGGGGGACCCCAGTTGTCTAGACGGGATGCGGCCACCCACCGGTGGGCTGGCCAAGGTGTTGGCTAGTATAGCGCTTGGAGAGGAGGGGTACCCACTGTAGGGTGGTGATCCCGCAGAAATGACCCTCGTCTCCCTAGGGGACAGTGAGATGGTCCTAGGAAACCAGGTGCCTTAACGCAAAGAAATACAGCACCTGGGTGACCATCAATGGGAAAAGGGTAGAGGATCTCAGAGATACTGGAGCCAGTGTGACCTCAGTCCGGTGTTACCTGGTCTCTGAGAAGCAGGTAGTCCCAGGGGCATTCCACCATGTAGTTGGTGTGGACAACTCAGAGCACCAGTGTATGGTGGTGCAGGTTACCTTTGAGTGGGGGGGGGGTCTCAGGTCCCTTGAGGATGGTTGTGAGCCATACCATGACTGTAGATTGTTTGCTAGGTAACGACCTGGAGCAGTCCTTATTGAAGGATGTTGAGCTCAGGTCTGGAGATGCTTGAGTTGCCAGAGCAGGCATGCATGTCTACTCGGTCAATGGCAGCCAGACAGGGTGATCAAGCGGACTTGGAGCCTGAAACAGTGGCCCTAGTCCCTGCGAAGAGAGAGGGAACGGGGGACGGGAAACCGGCCCCTGATGTTCCAATGGACCGGGAGGAAGCTGACCTTGAGGGGGACACCCCGGTGGCTACAGGGGAACAAGTAGCCGAGCTGGGGGACATCTCTGAGCTGACCCATTGGCAGCAAGAAGGGAGTCCCACCAGGGAGGAATTCTTCAAGGAGCAGAAAGTGTGCCCTTCTCTGGAAGGTCTGTGGTGGCAGGTAGGGGTGGGCGGAATTTGCGTAACTGCGTTCCGCAAATCTACGCGAAATGGTAAAAAATTTCCGTGAACACACAGAAATTCTGCGAACACGCGGAATTGCTTGTTCACGATGCTTTTTTACTGTTCGCAATCGCTGTTTGCGTGCTCGGGGGAAATATCTCGCGAACACTCATTTGAGAACGCGAACAAGTAAAAAATTTTGCGAAGTCACGGAACGCAGAATTTTGGGCAATTTCGCGTTCTCTGCGGAACGCGAAATTACCCAAATTCTGCAAATTTCGTGAACGGAATGGAATTTACCACCCAGGCCTAGTGGCAGGCTGCATATCAGTCAGTCAGCTGGTGATCAGTCCAGATCACATCTGATCTACTGGGAGAAAGGTCACCTGTATAGTGAGCCTAAGGTTGCTGAGCCTCGATCAGCCCGTGTGCTGGTGGTACCCCAGTGCTTCAGGACCTTTCTACTGAATCTGGCTCATGACTTGCCTTTGGCAGGACATTTGGGGTGGGACAAGACCTTTGACAGGTTTGTCACCCACTTCTTTTGGCCCCAAATGCAGAGGAAGTCAGATGGACACTGCAGTTCTTGCCAAACCTGCCAGGCAAGTGACAAGAGTGAGAGGAAGGTCAAAGCACCCTTTGAAAGGGTAGGGACTGACATTGTGGGGCCACTGGACCCCAAGACAGCCATGGGCAACAGGTTCATCCTGGTCTTGGTGGACCATGCCAACGGGTACCCGTAGGCAATCCCCCTCAAGACAATGACGGCACCAGTAGTGAGCCGGGCGTTAATGGGGATCTTTTCCCATGTTGGGTTCCCCAGAGAGGTGGTTTCTGACAGGGCGACCAATTTCATATCCAAGTATGACATCCTTATGGAAGGAGTGTGGTGTAACCTACAAGTTCACCACTCCTTACCACCCACAAGGTAACGGTCTTGTGGAGAGATTCAACCAGAACTTGAAGGGTATGATTAAGGGTCTAACAGAACCCAGGAGGCATAAGTGGGACGTCCTCTTGCCATGCCTTCCCTTTGCATTCAGGGAGGTACCTCAGAAGTCTCTTGGGTTAAGTCCCTTTGAGCTCCTGTATGGCCACCCTTTCAGAGGGCCTCTGAGTTTGGCGAAGGAAGGCTGGGAAGCAGCTCCCAGGAAAACTCCCCCGGATGTGTTTAGTTCCATGCTGGTCTTCAGAAACCAAACTGCCCACTTCAGGAAACTCACCATTGTGTTGGCCAGGTGGGTAGTGTGTACCAGTATTGGCACATCAGTGAGTGAAGCCCTGGTGTGCTGGGCAAGTGTTCAACCTCAGGAGTTGGTCCCTGGGTTGGGAAGCCAGGTTCAGGTGTTGTCTAACCTGGAGGCTTTGGAGCCTAGGTTTGAGTTCCAGGCCTGGGGTATCCCTCCTGACCTGGAATACCAGTTTCAGGATAGATCCCCTTAACTGGTGGGTGAATGGTGCATGACACCTGCCACAGGTGCCCTGGCTATTCTAGAAGGGGGTACCGCTCCAGGTGGGAGGGTATAGAGCCCCAAGGAAGAGGAGGACCGGGTGTGGGGAAGCCCACCCCAGCCTACTGTCCAGCCGCTGGATACTGGTCCGGGACTGGTGGGTCAGTGTCAGGATGTCAGACCTGACCTGACAGGAGGGAGAGTGGACAAGGGTGCCAAGCACCTGGGGCTACTGCCCCCCACCCTCTGACGCCACAAGGGTTTGAGAGCCCTGAGAGGCATAAGGACTGGGTCTCATCCCTGACCACTGTTGGTGGCCACTGTGGCTTGCTGTCTGTCTGTTGGGACACACCTGTGAGCAAGTTAAGTTTAGGTACTGCACAGAAGGTGTCCACAGGTGAGGAGAAAGGTTCCACATGGATTGGCGTGGTGGACCTGGAGAGTATGGCTAGAGTGGTCCAACTGGTTTCAGGACGGCGTAGAACAGGAATAATGTCCTGCTGTTTGGGTACATTTTCGTGTTCTACCGCCTTAAGCAGGGAATCCCATTGGCTATCGTTTGGTCTACCCTGGCTTTAGGCTGGAAGGGGGTTGTGTTGGAACTGGCCCTTTTTGCAGGATTATCCCCAAACTTTTTGCTTTCTCCTCCCTTATTTTTCCTGACCTGTGGCTGTTGGCAATAGGACTCTGGGCACTTTACCACTGCTGTTCAGTGCTAAAGTGCATATGCTCTCTGTGTAAATTGTTATTGTATTTGGTTATCCATGATTGGCATATTTGTATCACCGTGAAGTCCCTAGTAAAATGCACTGAGTGTGCCATGGCTGGTGATACATGATACAAATGCTACTAGTGGGCCTGCAGCACTGATTGTGCCACCCACATGAGTAGCCCTAAAATGGTGTCTCAGGCCGGCCACCGCAGTGCCTGTGTGCAGTCTGTGAACTGCCATGTGAACTGCCATGTCCTCCTGGTCGGTGTCCCCACTGACCGGGCTTAACCCTTCCCTTTCTGTACACATTGGTCACCCCTATGGAAGGCCCAAGGTACCCCCTTGGGCAAGGTGCAGTGTATCTGAAAGGTAGAGCAGGTACTAGTGCAGGTGACATGCTCTGGTAGTGAATTACAGCCATTTTCGTCTTTCACTGTTGTAAGGTTACCTTACCCGCGGGCTATCATTGAGAATGCTGGCTACAGTGGCTACCAGCATATCTTCCCATAGGACAAGGTAGGACATAAAAGTCTGGTATCCGTGAACTTAGAACTTAATAACACATCTTTTAGGAAAGGTTGTTTTTAATTCCTGTGTTTGAGAACAGCACTTTTAGAAAGTTGCTGTTCTCTTGTCTGACCTATCTGTGTGCCTTGGCCTGTTTGTGAATTGACTGTCTGGTTTGTGAGTGACAGGGGCTGGGTGGCTCCCAGAGTCTGAGTGGGCCATCCCTGGGCTGAATAGCTCCATCTGCATCTAGAACGGTGGGAGGGGGTAGCACCTGGGCCTGAATAGGGCTGTGCCTGCCTTACACAATGCTGGCTCCACCTCCTGCTGGGGGGCTGATGACCCTGCCCCTCTCTCTAAAAGGAAAGGAGAGGCCAGGAAAACAAAGTGCTCAAGGAACACCCAGAACTGGTTCAGACTGGGCTCAGAGCCCTCCTGCACTAAGGGATCAAAGACTTTTAGGGGTATAGGAATAGGACCACTGACTACAGAAAATTAGATCATCCTGGAATCAAGAAGGAACCTCTGCCAAGGAGAAAGCTGAAACTGAAAAAGGAAGACTGTCCTGCTGTTGCTCTGCTGGACTGACCTGCTGTTGCTTTGCTGCCAAGGAGAGGGGAAGGACTTTGCTTTTGATGCTGTGTCCCCTTGCTTGAAGGAATCTCCAAGGGCCTGAGAAGAGCTGTCTCCCTGTTAAGAAGTCCCAGGAATAAAGAGACTTCACCCCCAGCTTCCCTGAACTCTGCTGAGAGAGTTCTATCCTTCCTAGTGTGCTTGGGCCAGTTGCGGTGCCTCTGGAAGTTGTACCTGTGTTGGGAAGCTGGAAACCAAGATTTGAGAGACTTTGCTACAGAAAAGTTATCCCCTCGCTCGCGGAGCACATCCCCGACAGTGTAAGGAAATTCCCGCCGCTACAGAGGTCGAGATCGTCGCAGCGCCTGCTGCCGCTGCCAGAGACGTCGCACCCTTCGTTTGCGGGAAGATTACCATCGATGCGAACATCGTCGCAGAGCCTGTCGTCACTGGGTGAGATCGCCGCACCGCTTGCTTGCGGACCGCATCACGTCGCTGCGTGAGTCGTCGCAGAGCCATCGCATCAAGGAGCTGTGGGAGTAAGATCACCGCTGGTCCGCGCATCATCGCCCCTGAGATCATCGCAGCACCTACAGATTATTGCATCGTGCCGTTGCAAGAGAAAACTTCCTACGGAACCTACGCATCGGTAGCCATACAAGTCATCACCTTCCTCCCCATACAGACCGGATTCGTCGCAACACGCCCGCTGCTGCAGCTGGGTTGTCGCATTGCCTCCCCAGGGTCTCAGGAGCAATGCATCGCTTGTTTTCTACCGCACCAGCTTCTGCTTTGGAACTTTGTCGCATTTAAAAGCTACTGTTGGGAAAACGTGTCGCAACTGTGAACTTTTCACGCAACTGTGGATTATTTTATCGCAAACTTAAGAACTCTTTTTGCAACCATATTCTTCAACTGTGTATGCTGGATTTTTGTCATTTTGGTCCTGTGTAGTTTAGATTAAATACCTTTATTTTTCTAAACTGTTGTGGAATCAGTTTGTGGTGTTTTCACTGTGTTACTGTGAGTGATGGTACAACTACTTTACACATTGCCTTTGATAAGATTTGACTGCTCATGCCAAGCTACCAAGGAGGTGAGCAGGGGTTATCTCAGAGGGTTTCCTCCTTACCCTGACTAGAAGCAAGGGTCCCTATTTGGATAGTGATACCTACCTCTGCCAACTAGAGCCCCCCAGATCTAACTACTGGCCTATTTAATTTACATGTCAGTCCCTAGTAAAGTGCACTGCGACTGCCAGGGCCCATAAAAAAAAATGCTGTTGGTGGGCTGCAGCACTGGATTGTGCCACCTATGCAAACAGCCCATAAAGTGTAACTCTGGTCTTCCATTGCAGAGCCTGTGTGCAGCCTGGGGCTGCCATGTCGACTTGGCAAGTGCACACACTTTCCAGTCCCTAAACCTTCCCTTTTCTACATGTTAGTCACCCCTAAGGTAGGCCTAAGGTTCCCACATGGGCAGGGTGCTTGTTTGTGAAAGGTAGGACATGCCCTGGTGTGTGGCATGTCCTGACAGTGAATAACCCTCAATTTCATTTTTAGGTCTCACCATAATTTCATTTAGTAAGTGGCTTTTAAAAGTGCCACAAGAGGCTTTTGCTGGCCTCAAGTTTACGGTTACGCGCGCGCACAACCGCCAGCTTTTAGTGCCCGAGGCGCCATCTGCCGGCCGAGCACTTTCTCTTTTGCCGCTGCTGCGCGCCCACCACTCACTTGCTTCACACAACTTCCAGGCTTGATGCTTTCACTTTTTCAGTGAGCAAACTGTGCTGTTGTGATCTGTTGAGCCTCTGCGTTTGATGTCACAGGCAGGAGAAGTCACTAAATTAGATAGTGCAGTTTTCTCGCCTGTGTCCCTGCTGCAATGTACATGTTTAACAAAATACTAATATATAACAACAACATAAGAGTGACTAAAGGTGCTATGATGATATTTTCAAATAGCAAACAAACAATAAGATCATACAAAGCAAAAGGGTGTGGACAGGTGTGAGGAGAACTGAGAAAAAACGTATTTCTTAAAAGAACCCTCACTCACCAACCTGGTCGGTGACATGCTTCATCATAGGGTTCCCACTGGGGAGACCGAACGTCCCCCCCAGTGTGCTACAACGCCTGAGTTACAGCGAAGCTGTTTTTTTGTGATGGGGTCATGAGGATGTGCTCAGAGTGAAGTGATGGTGAGTTTAAAAGATAAACAGCTGTACCGTATACTATTTTAATAAGGGGTCAGCTGGTACCATTAAAATCAAGTGAAACGGACACTTAGTGGCCTAGTTACTTGTACCACTATGTCCTAAAAGGTGTAGGTCGCCATGTTTCAGCTGTTAGATGCTAATTTCAGCTCAGCTTTCTTCAGGACCAAGATGTATCCCCCGGTGGTCCATGCACGCTAAGGCATGTCCTATCTGTGAGGATATATCTGTTAAGGTGAAAGACACTCACGGATTTACCTGTGCAGGCACTCCTAGAATTCACAAGGGGCCATAACCTGTAAAACATGAAGTCAATATTAAGCAACAACAAGTTAATTCTACCTTGTTTGACAAAAGCGAACAGATACACACAGTTGTTCCATTCCTTATAGTATGTAGGTAAAGAAAAGGTTTTTTTCAATTACAACGCCTTCTTCACCCAAATGTGGTCAGTTCAATAGGGCCGGTATAGTGATAAAATCACTTGAAACCCCTTATTAGTAGGGGATTTCATTGACTATAAATTTCTTTTCATGGTAATCTCAAACCCCTAGTGGCCAGCAGACTTAAGCTCCATTGTCCGCCCACAGGGGTAAATACAAAAGATTTACCAATCGATAATTGTTTAAAAATTAGTGCGTTGCCCCATTAAGATATCTCTTGCTCAAACTGGGAAAGAAAATAACGTCCAGAAATCAAATATAAAAGTATGGAAGATAATGGCACACTCACAATATGTAGTAGTTGTATGCACTACATGGGCTTGCGGTGGGGGTAAACCTTCCCGTTGCATACAATCTAGAAAGCAAATAACATTAGTTATAAAGGTACTGCAGGCAAACCTACGTTCCGAATACCATATCAAACAAACAACCCGCAGGTCTACCCATCTTACTTGTTAAACAACGACTCCCCGCCTGCAACCTATTCGAAGCGCATCCGCAGCCCGCAAAGCTTCGAACCTTGCCATGATGCGGAAGTAAAAGGCATTTCACCGGGGTCACGTGATCGTTGTGTGACAGCATCATTACGTCATTGCCCTTAAGGCCGTAATGTTGATTCCAAAATGAATAAGGTGCTCCTAACACCTAATAGACCTATAACACTATCCAAACTGTTATTTGGCAATAAACCATTATTAAATAGACACTTTTCGCAAAAAGGTAAGTGTCTCATCATAACATGCTACCAAAGAATAATTCTCGATGTTTACACTCCGTATTTTAAACGGAATTCACTACAGCTCTCGCAAAGGATTTTTAACATATATTGCCAGAGTGCTGGTGCTTACTCAAATGCATGAAATATCATAGCAACTACAAACCTCCCATGCAAAAGCATAAGAGATTCATTCCTATTGGGTGTGTTCTTAAAGCGGAAGTCTTAAAACCGTACTGTGGTCATCAGAGAGTCATTTTTTTCAAACAACTTTATTGATATCACCCTAACAAGAATCCTGTGAGAACAGGCTGGTAAATAAGGAGGGAAAAGGTCAAAGATGAAACCTTGCTACTGAACATTATCCAAATCGGATCCAATCAAATAACAATTTTATGCGCTGTTTAATTGTGCCAAATTAATAGTACACACATACATATCAGGCATAGGTCAAAAAATGAGTCCAGATTGCTGATATTAAAGTAGAGACTAGAAACAAAGTAATACAGTACACCAGCTGTCTAATATTGTGGCAAAATGATGGAAGAGGGGTGATAGAAAAAGGAACTCACTATCGTCACACATAAAGATTGCTCTTAACATTGTCATCGTCTCATCACTGTGCCCCAGGGGATATCTTCATGTAATCCCGAAATATGACTGGAAAGGCGGTAAATCCATCTTTGTTCTTTTTCAAACAAACTGTTGTCAGAACCCTGATAAAGTTGCTCGATAATTGTCCAATGATGTCATTTGGGGTATGTTTCAGTTGTAAAAAGTGTGTTGTTAATTTTGTATTACTCTTCTGGCATCGACTGTTACTGCGGTGTTCACAGATACGTAGTTTAATCCATCTCTTCGTCATTTCTACGTATCTCAACCCGCAAGGGCAGACAATAAGATAAACAACATTGCAAGAATTGCAGTTCGTATGATTGCGTTTCTGCCCCTGTTTGCCAGGTTCAAGGTCCAGTGTCTTGGTACTGGTAGTTAAATGACAGACACTGCATCCACCACAGGGAAAGTGCCCAATGATTGGTGGGAGGCCCCAAACATTCAATACACTGCCCGCATTCTCTTTTTAATGTTTTCTGGGCGTGTATGGACCAGAGAGTTCTTCAAACTCCTAGCCCGTTTATATGAAAAAAGAGGCTTCTCCCAATCATGGTTATTGATCTTAAGTATCCTCCAATGTTTGTTGATACATCGGCTCACAACATTTGACACAGAGTTGTAGGTCGTTACACATGTTAATGGAACCTCATCAGTAGTGTCTTTGGGATAATTTTCCAACAAGGCCTCCCTGTGCTGGTTTTTAACCCTCTTGCAGCTTTTATTCAAAAGATGACTAGGGTAACCCCTCCATTGTAACTTGTTGGTTAGGTCCTGAGCTTGATCTTTAAAATATGTGAGCTCACTACAGTTTCTTCGGATTCGAAGATACTGACCGAATGGGAGATTCTCCCTTAATGGCTGTGGGTGGAAGCTTGAATATTGAAGGAGATTGTTTTTCACCGTTGGTTTGTAGTAGGTCCTAGTCCGTAATTGTTTGCCTACTTTGGTAATGGTGACATCCAAAAACACAATTTTGTCTTTCGCATATTCGTGAGTGAATCTTAAATATGGGTCACAAGTGTTGACCCACTCAAAAAAAGTAAGCAAAACATCCTCCTCGCCCTTCCAAATCACCAGTACGTCGTCAATGTTCTGTTGCCAAAGTATAACATTAGATGAAAAAGGATTGGTTGGTGGGAGGATGTGCTCGCATTCAAAATTATAGACATACAAACCCACTACACTTGGAGCGAATGTACTCCCCATAGACGTTCCAGTAGCTTGGAGATAGATGTTTCCTTCATATTCAAAAAAATTGTGTTTCAGTGCCAACGTGGCACAGTCCACTACAAAGGCTTGTGAGGTATTGAAATCCCATGTGGAGTGCTCCAACATGTCAGAGATCACCCTGATCGTAGCATCCTGGGGGATACAGGTATACAGACTCTCGATATCTAATGATACCAAGAAACAAGGTTCCTCTGGCATCGTGATTGTCTGCAACATAGCAAGTAGACTTTTGGAGTCTTTGATATAAGTACTAGTGGACTGGATAATTGGTCTTAAAAAGAAATCACAGTACTTGGATAGTGGTTCTAGTAGTGATCCAAGGCCCGAGACGATGGGTCTGCCCGGGGGTGGATGTGTGCCTTTATGTGTTTTGGGAAGTGTATAAAAATATGGTATTTGGCCTTCCGTGGTTGTCAAGAAATCAGCTTCTTGTTTGATAATTTGACCATCAGATTCTGCTGTTGTAACTAGATCAAGAATGTCAGCTTTCAGGGCTTCAGATGGATCTTCTCTTGGGTACACATAGTTAGTCTGATTATTCAGTAAGCGTCGACATTCCCGATCATAGTCCTCCACATTTTGGATGACTATTCCACCCCCCTTGTCTGCACTCTTAATCACAATTTTCGTGTTGTTCTGTAGTGATTGTATAGCTTGGAACTCACTTGCTGTTAGGTTTTTGAAGGGCATAGGTTCTACTAAAGTTTCCACTTCATTAAAAGCAGCTTGTTCAAAAGCTAATAATTCTGGTGGTATAGTATGCGATGGGGGAGTAAAAGTGGATTTTAATCTGAAACTCGTGTCACTCAGAATGGTCTGTGAGGATTCCTTTGCCTGTTGTTCAAAAAAACTTTTTAGTCTTAGTTTACGGAAGAACTCCGTCAGTTCCCAATGTAATTTAAAGTGATCTAAACGTGGAGTCGGTATAAAACCAAGACCTTTGTCCAGGATGGTAATCTCTGCTGGACTAAGGAAAACGGAGGACAGATTGGTAATTAAGGTCTCTGATTGCTTGGGCCTGCTCTCTGCTCCTGCGTCTTGCTTCTCGTATTGTCACCCACAGCTTCTGTCTGTTCCCAATGTACCTGGTTGGGACCCTTTCCTCTGCCCCTTCCTCCCCGGCCCCTGCCTAAAAAACGGCTGGGTGAACATATTTGGATGGTATTGTGGGTGTTGTGGAGGAGCGAAGGCTTGGTTCTATCCTATCATAGGTGGAAAAGGAGGTGGTTGAAAAGCATTATGATGATAATTACCGCCTTCTTGATATGGTTGCCAACCTTGGTTGTAAAAGCCCCTGCCTCTACTATGTCCTCTATTTCTTTTCCCAGTGCTACCAGAGCTAGAGCCGCTGGGGTTGGAATCTTCGGACGCATCGGAATTATAATCCGTCTTATTAGGTGGTGGAAAGTCAGGGCTGGCATAGGGAAAAACTTTTGCATAAGACCAGCGTTTGAGGTCTTTTTGAAATTTCTGAGCTTTTGAATGGGCTAGATTCTCCTTATATTCATTCAGTTCTTTATTAAGGTCATCTAGTCTCTTTTTATAGCCCGTTAATGTAGTCCTAAAATGACTCTCAGTTTGCTGGATCTCAATCAGAAGCGCTTCTGAAAGGCGGAGAGCAGTTTTTATAATAAGCACTGCCCAATCACGGGTGCAGTGCCATGCAATCTGTGCCCATTCTTTCCTAAACACTTCTCTTTTGTTCTCCCAATTTATCCCATTCGGTCGTCTGAGAGATCGTCTGGGATATAAGGGGATCTGCAAACAGGGATGCATCATCCAAGATGGCATCCACCTCTTCTCTCGTATAGGAGAGGCCAAAATCTTCCATCTTCAACGCGGGGTCGCACTTAAAAAGAGTCAAAACACTCTCGCAGCTGAATATATCTAAACAACAGGAGAGTCAGGGTACATAGGCCACTCCTTTACCCCTATAAATTATATAACAACAACATAAGAGTGACTAAAGGTGCTATGATGATATTTTCAAATAGCAACCAAACAATAGGATCATACAAAGAAAAGGGTGTGGTCAGGTGTGAGGAGAAATTAGAAAAAAGAACCCACACGTTGGTGAGTGAGGGTTCTTTTAAGAAATACGTTTTTTCTCATTTCTCCTCACACCTGTCCACACCCTTTTGCTTTGTATGATCTTATTGTTTGATTGCTATTTGAAAATATCATCATAGCACCTTTAGTCACTCTTATGTTGTTGTTATATAATTTATAGGGGTAAAGAAGTTGCCTACGTACCCTGACTCTCCTGTTGTTTAGATATAACAAAATACTAAGCCTTAGAAAGGGGAGATGTTGGAAGAGTAGAGTAAGGCGAGATAAATAAGATCGACCGTTTAATAAGAGTAAAAGTCGACATTCCATACAAAAAATGTTTTCGTCTAAAAGTCTGGCCTTGTGACAGCTGCTTTCCCCACTTGATTCTTAACAGTTTCACTGAATGAAAATTCAAACAGGGCTTTAGCACAACACATTAATTCAGTTTTTTCCTAAAACACACATTTTTACATAAACATAAAGCTCGGCTTCTGGGGGCACTGGCCCTGGGGAAACAACACTTCAGGTACTTTGGCTTGGCTTATCTGCGGAAACAGATGCCGCAGAGAAATGCAGTCTTGGAACACGAAACTAATAAATGGAATTATGGGGCAGTCAAAAAAAGAGCTATTGTCTCAAAAAGTGTTTCTTTTTATGCCACAAGCCATGCAAATATCAAGGGAGAGTGAGAACCGGCTTTAGCGCTGGTGGCGTCCAGTGCAAAATTGTTTGTTGGCACCATCCCAAAGGCCTCCTTCTTCCCGGTTTCCCTCACTACCTGTAATAGTGCCCCTAACCTGCCGACAGCCCCTGTTGAGTTTACATTCTTACATGTTATGATGTAACTTAGAATGTGTAGATGTAATGTTGGAATGTAGTTGTGTCATCCTGGAACTGCATCTTTCAGATGCAGGACAGTTAAGTATTGGATTGAAGCTTGAGCTGGATGTATTTTTATGAGCTCTTCAAATTCTGCAATAAACTTCTTTAATCAACATTTATTGCATCATTTCAGCCCCGCTCTCATGTGCATTTCATTTGTTTTCTAGCACCTTTCATACCAGTGTAGGGTGTCTGATCACTTTACATCATAAACAAATACATAAACAATGAGTTATACAAGTGTTTAAATCAGTGTACAGGGAATGTTACATAAGACAATGAGGACTACAAGGTGCAGGGGTCACATGGCATCCGTACTGGTAGGCAATATATTTTAAGAGTGTTTGGCTGGAGAAGCACACACTCAGGATTAAAAATATAACACTGTGTTTGGGGTTGGCTTTGCTAATAAAAATGTATTTCTACCCAAATGAATCCTTTCTTAGCAACATTAGGACAATAAAGGAACGAAAAGCATAGCGTTCTAACCTATGCCTTACAGTTTTGCATGCAGCTCTTTGATGACACTTTACAGCTCCCTGTGCTATATTGAGATTGTAACATGAGCTGCAAGTAAAACGAGGCTCTCTGTGAACAAAGCAGTAACCCACAGAGTTACCTTTGGAGAAATGAAAATGCTCATTCTATATTCCTACATTTTGTGGAACACAAAAAAGACACAACTGCTACACAATACTTTATCACAGGTTGCATCAGGTGTAATAGAGAAATCTGCTTTTGGTATTCTCAGTCTTCATGTTTTTTTAAACACACAGAAAACATACATTTTCACGCTGAGTTCGCAGATCAAAATGAAACCAGACAAGCTGAACTGTGAATGCTGGGAATACTTATCAAAAGTATTTTTTCTCTGACAATCCTTTCCTCCTCATAATCCTTCTTGCTCAGTGATCCTCCTCGCATGTCATGCACATCACTGCCTAATAACATCTCAAAGCAAACAACCCCAAAACAAGCATTTGCAATGCAATAGGTCTTGCATTTACGGGAGCTTAGGCTATTGCCTTTGTAAATGACAATGCCTTTTATTTATGTTTTAAAAAGCATAACACAACCAAAAAGGCATTGTCATTTAGAATGCCAATAGCTCAAACTCGCATAATTGCGAGACTTATTGCATTGCATAGCTGATAGGTCTCGCTTTTGGGACCTTATAAGTGTTTAGCCATGCAACAATTGATGCTGTTGCACCAAGGGTATTGTGCTGCAAAACTAAATACTTATAAGGTCCCAAGTGAGACCTATTGGCTATGCCAATGCTTGTTCACTATTGCAAGGCTACTTGCTCCCTTAGGCCAGAATGGGCAGTTTGATTATTACATCGTATAATCTTAACTGACCCAGGGAACATGGTAGACATTAGAGTTTAGTATGCCTGACCTCAGAATGAGAAAATACATCTTTTAGTGTAGTTGGTTTTAACATTCTGTGTTTGAAAATACCACTTTTAGAAAGTAGGTGTTTTCTTACCTAATGATCCAGCCTGCCTCTACTATCTTGTGTATTGTCTGTCTGATTTGCGTGTGACAGGGACTGGGGAGACCCCAGGAGACAGGGTGAGTCAGCACAGGACTGAATAGACCTATCTGTATATAGAGTGGTGGGAGGAGTAGCACCTGGGCCTGAATTGGGCTAAGCCTGCCTTCCACAATGCTAGCTCCACCTCCTGTGGTGGGTCTGATGACCCTGGCCCACTCTGACTAAGGAAGATGGTGCACACTGGCAGAATGCACACAGTACTGGATTGAGCTAGGTACAGGACCCTCTACCTTCAGAGGACAAAGGATTTGCTAGTATAAATTTTGGGGTCCAGACCCTAAGACTTTAGAACTCTTTTGGATCAGATCAGACTGCCAAGAAGAAGAGCAGGAGAAGCTGTGATGAAGAACTACCACTTTGCTGTGTTGGCCTGCATTAGCTGCTTCTGTCTTGGGTAGTGAAAAGACTGGACTGAACTTTCTGCAATCTACTTTTATGAGTTTTTCCAAGGGCTTGAGCTAGAGCTTGCCCCCTGTTGAAGAAGTCTCAGGAACAGCAAAGACTTCAAGCTCGACGCCGTCTATGACACCGCTGCCGACTCCGTTTCCTGAAGGCACCGCAGAGGGCACCGGTGCAATGTGACCCTGGTCTCACCGACGACACCTGCTGATGCCGCCAACGAGCCGCTGATCGCACCGCAACCTGTGGGCACCGCATTCAACACCGCTCGCTTCACAAGGACGCCTTGGTATCCTCGACGACGACACTCCACGCCAGAATAAACGCCACTGCTTGCACCATGGTTTGCGGGCACCGCTTGTAAAGGTACATGATGCACCGCCCTCATACCGCACCACAGCCTTGGCCTACCGACGCCAGTGCCATTGACTCCAGTTTGTCAGCCGACGACAGCACTTCAGCAATGACGATGCGTTGGTTGCACGGTTACCTGCCAGCACTGTGACCAGCATCGCCTTCATCTCACACCGCAACCCTGGTCTCACTGATGATGCCACCTGAAGCCGAGCCACTGCTCGCACCACGACTGAAGGGCACCGCATGCCCCAATGCTGCACTTCGCACTGCAGCCCCGACGCCTGCCTCACCAGCGTTCCTGACTTCAACAAAGAGAAGTTTGATCTGCAACGCGTGTGACTTTGAGGGCCCAGATGACTCCTACACCGAACTCCGGAACGGCGCCTGCAGACGTCGTGTTTTGGAAGCTCAATGAGAGGTCACCAGCGCCCTACATTTCTGAAAGTTACTGTTTGCGGGTCTTCCCGACACTGTAGCTGGCCCGCGACGCCGAGGTCAGCCAGAACTGTTTGGATTTGTTTGCTCACGACGCCGTGATAATCCCGGACGGAGCTATTGACATCAATGAGCTGTTTTTCAAGGTTATTTTGATAACTGAAGATTTTTAAGTGCTGTATTGTGGATTTTTAACGTTTTTGGTCTTGTTTCAAGTACATACAAATATTGGATATTTTTATAAACTGGTGTGGTGTCCGTTTGTAGTGCTTACACTGTATTACTGTTGGTTATGTGCAAATGTTTTACACCTGCCTCTAAGATAAGCCTGACTGCTCGTGCCAAGCTGCCAAGGGGGTGAGCAGGGGTTATTTTAGGAGTGTAACTCCCTTATACTGACTAGGAAGAAGGGACCCTATTTGGACAAAGGTGCAAGCCCTTGCCAACTAGAGACCCCCATTTACACACCATAAACACTTTAGCTTTTTTCAGAGATACCCTTTTCCCAAACACAGGCTGTTAGATCTGTTGGGTCTCTAGTTGGCAGAGGTAGGTACCAATGTTCAAATAGGGGCCCTTGCTTCTAGTCAGGGTAAGGGGGATACACTCTTTAGATAACCCCTGCTCACCCCCTTCGTAGCTTGGCACGAGCAGACAGGCTTATCAAAGGCAATGTGTAAAGTATTTGTACCAACACTCACAGTAACACAGTGAAAACACTACAAATGGACTCCACATCAGTTTAGAAAAATAAAGTATCTTTATCTAAACTACACAAGACCAAAACGACAAAAATCCATATTACACAGTTCAAGTATCAGTCTTCAAAATATTTCTAGGGTTTGCGTCAAAACAATCCACAGTTGCGTCACGTTTAGGCCAAAGTACCTGTAGATGCGACAAAAGTTCCAAGTGGGAGCTGCAGCGTTGAAAAACAAGCGATGCATCACTCCTGAGACCCTGAGGAGTTAATGCGACAGCCCCACTGCATGCAGCGGGCGTGTTGCGACAAATCCGGTCTGCATGGGGAGGATGCGATACCTTGTATGGATTCCGCTGCGCAGGTTCAGTAGGAAGCGTCTCGCACAGGCATGATGCAACGATCTTCAGGGCGACGACAATCTCCGATGCGGCCCCTCGGTGCGATGGCTCTGCAATGATGTTCGCAGCGGTGTGATGCGGACCGCAAGCAAGCGGTGCAGCTATCTCTCCCAGCGACGACAGGCGCTGCGACGATACTCGCAGCGACAGGAGTTTTCCCGCACTGAGGCAATGCACTCAGCAAGCGAACGATGCGTCAGTTTTTGCAGCGGCAACAGGCACTGCAGCGATCTTCGCTGCAACGGGAATTCTCTCGCACTGTCGACGATGCGCTCCGCAAGCGAGCAATGCATGAAAATTGCAGATGTTCTTCTTTTCTCCTTGTCCAGCTTCCCAAACAGCAGGCAACAACTTCCAGAGGCCCCACAATTGGATCAAGCACTCTAGGAAGAGCAGACAGACCTCACTCAGCAGAGTTCAGGGGGAAGCTGGGGGTGAAGTCCGTTTGTTTCTGGGACTTCTTAACAGGAGGCCAGCTCTCCTCAGGCCCTTGGAGATCTCTTCAAGCAAGGGGACACAGCACAAAGCAAAGTCCTTCCTCTCTCCTTGGCAGCAACGCAACTGCAGGTCAGTCCACAAGCACACAGCAGGGCAGTCCTCCTTCTTCAGTCTTCCAGCTTTCTCCTTGGCAGAGGTTCCTTCTTGATTCCAGGATGATCTCATTTCTTGGGATCAGGGTGCCAATATTTATACCCCAAAATCCTTTGTCCTCTGAGGGCAGAGGGGCCTTTGCCCATTCCAAACCAGTTCTGGAGCACTCTGTTGACATGACTCCTTTTCTTTGACAGTGCAGGGCAGAAACATCAGACGCTCCACAGGAGGTGGAACAGGCATTGTGGAGGAAAAGCAGAGCCCTGGAGCTCTTTGTTGACTTGATTCCTTCTCTCCTTTCACAGTGCAGGGCAGAGACATCAGACGCACCACAGGCGGTGGAGACAGCACTGTAGGGGGCAGGCACAGTCCTATCAGGTCCCAGGTGCAACTCCTCCCTCTCATCTAGATGCAGATCTCTCTATCCACCACTGTGCGGACTCATTCTGTCTCCTGGAATCCCCCAGCCCTGTCACTCAAACTCCAGATAAGGAATACACAACCTAGCAGAGACAGACTTGGCTAGTTAGGCAAGAAAATACCTACTTTCTAAAAGTGATATTTTCAAACACAGAATGTTAAAAGCAACTTCACTAAAATATGTATTTCATCATTCTGAGTTCAGGCATTCTAAACTCAATTTCCACCATGTACCCTGAGTCAGTTCAGATTATAAAATATAATAATCTAACTGCACATTCTGACCTATGGAGAACAGGTAGCCTTGCAATAGTTAAAAAGCGAAAATTACTGTAATTCACTATTAGGATATGCCACAAATGCCAGGGCATGTCCTACTCTATGCTTACAATGCACCCTGCCTTTGGGCCTACCATAGGGGTGTCTGATATGAAGAAAAGGGAAGGTTTAGGGACTGGAAAGTGGGTGCACTTCCAAGTCAACATGGCAGTACCGGACTGCACACAGGCTCTGCAATGGCAGGCCTTAGACACATTTTACAAGGCTGCTTCTGTGGGTGGCACAACCAGTGCTTCAAGCCCACACACTCAGTGCACTGTACTAGGGTCTGACAAGTAAACCAAACACGCCAATCATGGAATCACTAATCCATACATCAATTTACAATAGGGTGAGCATATGCACTTTAGCATTGATCAGCAGTGGTAAAGTGCCCAGAGTCCTATTGACCACAATCACAGGTCAGGAAAAACAAGGGAGGAAGAAGCAAAAAGTTTGGGGATAACCCTGCAAAAAAGGGCCATTACCAACACAGGATCATTTTGTTTTCAAATCCTTCTTTTCAAATTTACCACTTTGATCTGTGGATCCTCAGCCAAATAAGGGATCTGCTGGCTATGTTGCAGGGGGATCTATGATGGATTTTCATATTCATTCCCAACCAAATGTACACAATATATACAAAACAACACATTTAATAGAAACATATCCTATCAAATTCATGTAACTGTATTACTGCCTGTGTGAGGAGATAAATGTGTGAGTGTGTGTTAGTGGCTGTGTGGGTGTTTAACTGAATGTGAGAGTGACTTTGTGGGTGTGTGAGAAGCTGTCTAGTGGCTGAGTGGGAGTGGATTTTTGATCTGAGAATGGGTGTGTAAGTGGCTGTAGAGGTGTGTGAGTGGTTGTGTGGATGTGTAAGTAGTTTTGTGAGTCTGTGAGTGGGTTTGTGAGTGGCTGTGTGGGTTTTGTAAATGGATGTATGGATGTGACTGGTTGTGTAAGTGGGCAAGTGAATGTGTGGTAGGTGGGTGTATGAGTGGGTATATAGGTGGCTGTGTATGCTTCTGGGTGGTGTGTGAGTGTTGTGAGCATGTGAGTGTGTGTGTAAGTGGCTTTGCTTTGTGGGTGTGTGGATTACTGAGTGGATGGGTGAATGGGTGTATGTGTGTGTATGTGGGTGTGTGAGTGACTGTGTGGGTCTCTTATACGGTGTGTGTGTGGGGGGTGTTTGATTTGGTGTATGGATTTGTTAGTGGGTGTGTGAGTGGTTATGCGGGGTTTCAACAGTTTGTGAGTAGGCCTGTGAGTGGTTGTATGTGTTTTTTTAAGTGGGATCTGGATTTGCATATCTGATGCAGATTCACACTGGCAGCTTTGAGCACCAGGGTGGATCCTCACCTGTGCAAAAAAAGCCTTTTTCCCACAATTTCTTCACCATGAGGCGTCCCTCACAAATCCCTTCATCAGCCTCATGAGGTCTGAATACCTCTTTCTGGACCCCTTATATCCTATTTATACTTTATTGCCACACCCAGGGACCAATTTCCTGTCTCACAAAATGGCAGCCACAAATTTTCCCTCAGATTGTGGCCAACCACTGACAGCATTATCCACGGTGCATTCACATCTGAGATACATTTAGCTTTTATTTTTTAATTACTCAGAACCTGTTGAACAGATTTTTATCAAATTCCAAAAATTCCTCTTTCTGGACCAAGATCATACCGTTCAGTGGTTCGGGCTGCAGTTCCTTCATTTTGGGATCCCACTTTTCTCAAGCCCTCTTGTTGAAGCATCCCAAAACGATCAAGACAGCAGCTGCAGTGACTAGCAAAACTTGTTTTGAAAATTTGTAAACATTCAATAAAGCCTTCGACACGTGCTATTAATACTAGGATTCTGGCGCCTCTAGGTAAAGTTACACAGGTTGATTGAGATTTATAACATTTATATGGGACAGTGCTGTAAGGTTTAGAGAACCACAAAACTCCACAAACTTCGAGCCTCAACTCATTACACGATATACTTCACTCCCCCAGCACACATCAAATTTGCAAACATGTTTCCCTATTATTATTAAGAACAATTCATTGTATCATCATCGTGCAAATAAATTATGAACAATTCCATACAGTTCTTTTTTTTCCTTTTATTTACGTGTTCTTGTCTTTTAGTTGTCAACAGCCTCAGCCAACACGTGATTCGGCGTGTCCACAATATTCAGTCCAATTCGCTCCCGTTCGTTATCGGGTTCGGTAACGAACGGGAGCGGCGTGGTGTCCGGTACAGATACATATTGAAGAACCCTGAATTAGTATGTGAAAGGAGATTGCAAATTGGACTGAATATTGTGGACACGCCGCATGAACTTGAACCCCAATGTGGGTTGGAAATATCACCACATTTCAAAAGTTACGGATTGAAGCATTTAGCCTTGAGGAAGTCGCAGGAATACACCCCCTAAAAAGCGACAAATCACATGTTGGCTGACAGACTTATAAAAATACAAATATAGAATATCCTTCACTAACTGCTAAGTTAATCAGTTCAGTTCAAGCAAGCTTTATTGTCATAGGAGCATATTCCACATATAAAATTACATGCATAAAATTAATAAAACTAAGTTAGAGTTCCAGATCATAAAATTCATAAAATACATAAAATACAATCAATTCATTACCAATACAGGTATGGACGATACTATTGCACAATGGTTTAGCAAAGATACTTGGCCTAGATAATTCTGATTATTCTTTCAACAATCGGCCTCTAATTGACCATGCCCAGCCTAAAAAATTCGCCACCGCTATATACACAGTCATGTTTGGGCAGGTACGAATAATCCTAATTGCAACTAGTCCACTACTAGTGCCCAGTAGCCTACACATCGGGCGTAGCCACTTCCGGCGAGGCGCCGCGTACACTGGGCACTCAAACCGGAGGTGGCCAATGGTTTCAGGAATATCCAGACAAGCTGGACAAGCAACCTTACCCCCGCTAGTCCACCTATTAGAAAACGCCCATACTGGTAAGCTTCCTACTCTTAATTGGAAGTAGAGCTTGCGGTCAAGGGGCTTCGTGATGGTATCCTAAAATTCCTCAAGTTTAGGCCGCTCTTTAATTTCCAAGAACAAACCAGTGAGAGAGTGGGAAGGAGTGCTACTAAAGGCTTTTAAGGCCATACGGTTCCAATACAAGGTCTTAAGTACCTTCTTCGGTGGGAACCTAACATTTGATGGGTCTTCCCACAATTCTCCTAGGCCAAAATCAAAAAGAACACTCCGAATATGTCCTAGCCACTTGATTTTCCGGGAACCATCACTTTTAATTACATCCATCAACCCCCTGGTGTATGTGTCCAGTTCAGGCGTAGTCCAAATCCGCCTCCAATATAAAATTGGGCGCAAGGATGCAATTAGAGCTATTGGCGATAGGCCCAGATCATAAAATAGGGGGCTCAGTGGGGTGCTCTGGGGTAGTTTTATTAGTTTCCTGAGAAATGAATTTTCTGAAGCTAATATTCCCCTTAAGTTCTCATTTCCCCACAGTTCTACTCCATACAAAGTGGAACTAACTACTTTGCCATTATAAACAAATAACACTGGAGTTATCGGCTTAGTCAAAGACCTGGAGTGTTCTAGGCTCAAAGCTCCGGAGAGCTGGCGATGCTTCAAGGAAGCCACCTCAATCTGCTGCCTCCAGGATAAATCCTGTTGGATGCAGACACCCAGGTAGCTAAATGCCTGTACCTTCTCCAGAGGACCATTGCTCATTCGTACAGTACCCTTATATGTATTAGGTGCATTAAAAGACATGTTCTTTGATTTAAGAACATTAACCTCCAGACCACGGGCAACGCAGAAATCTTCAAAAATTAACAGAGCCTTCTGCAACCCGCTCGGGGTTTTTGATACTATAAGACAATCGTCAGCAAACATTAAAATAGGGATTTTGGCTCCTGCGAGGATAGGTGCATCAACATTAGAACCAATTAAAATGTTTGCAACATCATTTATATACAGAGAAAATAGTGTTGGCGCCAGGACGCAACCTTGGCAGACACCTGTTTCTACTGGAAACTGGGATGTAACATAGCCAGGACTCCCCCACCTAATCTGAGCAAAATTCTCCTTGTGGAGTTTTTTGATTAGTGACAAAATGTTCCCTGGCATGCCCATATCATTAAGCACTTTCCACAGAGTTGAGCGCGGGACCAGATCAAATGCTGCTCTTAAATCTATGAATGCAGCATATAGGCTGCCACGTCCAATCAACGATGGGCCCGATTCACAGAATGAACTTAAGACTAAATCCTAAACTTACTACTATTTGGTATTCACAGAATGCACTTACTACTTTCGGGATTCACAGAGTGAACTTACTACTTTTGGGATTCACAGAATAAGCTTACTACTTTCGGTATTCACAGAATAGATTTAAGACTACTAACTCTAAATCCGAACTCGGGCCGTAAATTCCGGCCCGGAGGCGGAGCTTCCGGCTCGGGGGCGGAGCTTACGGCCTGGAGGCAGAGCTCCCGGCCCAGAGGCGGAGCTTGCGGCTTGGAGGCGGAGCTTCCGGCTCGGAGGTGGGGATTTTTGCCATTCTGAAATCTCCAACTCTGAGCCGCAAGCTCCGACTCCGGGCCGGAATCTCCGCCTCCGGGCCGGAAGCTCCGCCTCCGGGCCGCAAGCTCTGCCCCCAAGCCGGAAGCTCCGCCTCCGGGCCGGAATTTACGGCCCGAGTTCGGACTTAGAGTTAGTAGTCTTAAATCTATTCTGTGAATACCGAAAGTAGTAAGCTTATTCTGTGAATCCCGAAAGTAGTAAGTTCACTCTGTGAATCCCGAAAGTAGTAAGTGCATTCTGTGAATACCAAATAGTAGTAAGTTTAGGATTTAGTCTTAAGTTCATTCTGTGAATCGGGCCCACAGTCTTCCAGTACAGCATTGCAAAATGCTAAGTTAATCAATTAACGAAGTATCATAAAGATTAGAAAAAAAAACGTTTGCACCTACCATAGCGGAAGCTTGCGATTGCTTTGCTTTCTCATTCGCTCATAAGGGCAAAGATGTTTTAGGGCATGAGTAAAGTACATCTTGCAAGGGGGCCCCTTGGAAAGTGTACCTTCTTTCCATTCGACATCTGTCTAGTCAAATTGTCTGTCTAATAGCTGTTTAACTGCTATTTTGACCTGGAAAAAAATATTTGGCCAGGACCAAACATTCATTTTTACCGCCCATAAGTCACCCCTAGGGTAGGCACTGGACACCCCTGAGGGCAGGGTGCAATATAATTAAAAATCAAGGCATGCATCTTTATGTTTTACATGTCCCGGTAGTGAAATACTCTTAAATCTGTTTTTCACTACTCCAAGGCCTATATCTCCCTCAGGATAACATTGGGATTACATTATATTTTAGAGGTGCAATTTCCAAATGGGAAGATAGGATTGCTTAAATTTTGGTGTCTCTGAAATCCTAATTTAAAATTCTAACTAATAATGAAGTTGGATATTAAATTACAATTATGAAAATGCCACTATTAAAAAGCTTTCATTTTCTTGCCTTAGCCATTTGGTGCCTGCAGCCTGTTTCTGGTCACATGATTGGGTGTAGTTGGCAGAAGGGCTTTGTTTATTCCTCCTAGAAAGCCAAACACAATGGGAGTTTAGGTGTGGGTGAGTGGGCAATTACTAGGATGGGAGGGAGGAGCTGGGCTCAGCCACACTTACACCTGAGTAGGCTGTATCTTGTTCTCACACAAAGACCAGGGAAGGCAGAGTGTCTGTGCACTTCAAAGACATTCCTCTAGAAGGTTCCCCTCTATTTCCAAGGAACAACTGTATATGAAAAAGGATAATAAATTATAAAGAGAGATGCAGGCACTAACCAAAAATGGATGTGAGCGAGCAAGCAGGTGGATCATAAATGTCCGGTCAGAGGGATCCCAGAGAGGGGGAGCCAATTGATTCAATCAAAGTGCCCTTACACACCTCAGAGAGTGTCATGCTTCATCGTATGGGGCTCCTTCTCGGGTCGGTGCTGGAATGCCCGATGAGTCTTTTAAAGGGGGCTCTTTGGCAGAGATCTTTTGATCTTTAAGCCGTGTGATGTGTGCAGATGAGGGAAAGTAAGAGTAGGGTGGTGTAAAAGTGGTTAAGAGTCTAAGGGAACCCCAAAAGATTTAATGAAATGGTGGTTCCTGTGATACAATAGAAACAGACAGGGGGGATATCATAGGCAATAATGTATTGTGAGAGCTTCTGTGAGTGTCAAGTGAGGTCCATATGTTTCTATACCTTGGTGCCTGGAAGGCCAGTGGCATTTCATCAGGACCAGGTAAATACCTACCCTACTGAAGAATAGACCCAAGTAAATAGTGTAGGGCCTCCACTCGAAATAGGTTAATACTGCACCTGCTACTGTGCAGGAAGGGAGATCCAATGCAGAAGTTGCGGACTACCAGTAGTATATTTCGATTTGCTTCCAAACTTGGATTGAGAAGTATCCCAGATATGACCAACATATATAACATCCGTTGTGTTTCTTCCGCAGTGTATGGGGCAGGTGTATGGGGCCATACTGAAGGCACCTTGCTCCAAAAAGATGAAAACAAATTTTTAAAGAGAATGTTATGTGTCCCCCCTTCTGCCTCTGTACAATTAATTCATGACGAGGTAGGGATCGAGTTTATCTCCAACTTAGCAGCCGTTCGGCCACTCTTATTGTGGCGTTCGATTTGGGCTAAGTCAGAGACTCGATTCACTCAAGAGATTATCCTTGATTGTATAGGTCTGGATCACTCTTTACGTATACAGTGGTTGAAATACATTCATTCCTGGTACAACATTTTATTTGATATTGATGTTCTCCAGGACCCTGAATTGGCAGTTGCAATACCCAAAAAAGAAATCAAATATACATTTTTAAATTTTAAAAAGAATGAGCGAGATAAGGTGCATGGCAAGTTAGCCACCGTGAAGTTTTATAAGGAATTGAATCTAACCCCGGGGCTACAAAATTATCTTGCTATTGTGTCTCGTCGCTCCCATCAATTTGTGCTAACTCGAGTCAGATTGGGTATTGCACACCACCTCGTCGCATTCCCAAATCAGAAAACAAGATCTGAGATTCCCTGCCCATGTGACAACATATCACGACAGAGCTGTTGTCATTTTCTACTTTTTTGTAAATTTTATCATTTTTTAAGGGTAAAGTATTTAAAACCCATCTTTTTAAAATACAATATCCGATCTTCAAAGGGTGCTCTAGTCTTATTATGTTCTCTAGAGAATGCGGACATCTGTTTATTTGTTGCTACTTTTATTTTGAAATGTACAGCTGCCAGGAAGAGCATAGTGCCGCTTTAACCTATATATTCCTGTCTGTACATAAATGTCCTTTTATGCTGTGTATAGTATTTTATCCCTGTTTTTATGCCCAGAGTATGTAATAGTATGGTCCTTTTTATATATCAAATTAACTTCTCCATGTTCCCCGGAGCCCTTTCTTGATCTCTTGTCTTAAACTGTACAGCTGCCAGGAAAAGCACTTGGTGTGATAAATATATTTTCCTGTCTGTACATGTAAGATCCTTTTTATAGCTTTTTAGCCTATTAGTAAAGTTTTAAAATTATTTATGCATTGTTGTCCAGTGTATGGCAGTATTTGTTCCCTTCTTTTATGTATTTTCCCTGTGTATTTTTGTATTATTCTGCTTAGACTTATTACATATGCAATGAATCGTTTTTAGGTTGTTTCTGCTTGTATGATTTGTATTTTCCAAATCGAATAAAAGCTTATGAACTGAACTGAGTGTCAAGTGAGGTCCATATGTTTCTATACCTTGGTGCCTGGAAGGCCAGTGGCATTTCATCAGGACCAGGTAAATACCTACCCTACTGAAGAATGGAGCCAAGTAAATAGTGTAGGGCCTCCACTCGAAATAGGTTAATACTGCACCTGCTACTGTGCAGGAAGGGAGATCCAATGCAGAAGTTGAGTGACTGGTGCTCCAAAGGGGCTGCAGAGGACACTGTCTTGTTGTGGGGAAAAAAATGTAACCTCCCTGCATATTAGCCGCGACCTACCCTCCTCTGCCAACCTGTAAGTGTAAAAAAGATGGACCTCCGACATCACCACTTCGGTGCACTTCTGGACCTGTGGATACTCTGCAAGGTATAAGGGCTGGTGTGCTGCTGAAGGACTGCTACTCTGCTGGACTGGACTCTGATTTGCTGTGCTGACCTCCTGCCTGCTGCCCTCTTGCCTGATTGACAAAGACTTACCCTCCATCTCTTGAACCCAGAACCCAGAGTGACTCCAAGGGCTATCTGACTACACTCCTGATATGAAGCCTCAGGAACATAAGTCTGCCAACCACCTTGCAGCTGAACTCTGCTGTTTATGAATCAACCCTGCTAAGTCAATTATTCAGAACATTTGTAGAGCACACAACTCACCGGTGAGGGTCCTTAGGCGCTGGGGGGGGTTGCTGCTACTGCTCGAACAGCCAGGTCTTGAGAAGCCTCCTGAAGGTCAACAGGTCCTGGGTCTGTCGCATGCGGATGGGGAGGATGTTCCAGGTCTTAGCGGCAAGGTGGGAGAATGATCTGCCACCAGCAGTCGCTCGTCAGATGCGGGGGATGGTGACGATGGCGAGGTCGGCCGAGCGAAGCTGGCGGTTCGGGTTGTAGAAGGTGAGTCATTCGTTGAGGTAAACTGGTCTGGTGTTGTGGAGTGCTTTGTGAGCGTGGGTGAGGAGCTTAAGGTGATCCTCTTGTTGACAGGGAGCCAGTCCAGGTCTTTCAGGTGGGCTGTGATGTGGCTGTGGCAGGGGATGTGGAGGATGAGGCATGCAGAGGCGTTATGTATGCATTGTAGTCATTTCTGGAGTTTGGCTGCATAGAGAGCGTTGCCGTAGTCCAGCCTGCTGCTGATGAGGGCCTGGGTGACCGTCCTTCTGGTTTCAGTGGGGATCCATCTGTAGATCTTGCGGAGCATTCGGAGGGTGTTGAAGCAGGAGGAGGAGGCGGCGTTTACTTGCTGGGTCATTGACAATGCTGAGTCCAGGATGACCCCCAGTTTGCGTACTTGATCAGTGGGCATTGGTGCAGCTCCCAGTGCAGCCAGCCACCATGAGTCGTCCCAGGCGGAGGGGGTGGATCCGATGATGAGGACCTCCATCTTGACTGAGTTCAGTTTCAGGCAGCTGGTCATCATCCAATCTGCGATGGCCTTCATTCCTTCGTGGAGGTTGAATTTGGCGGTAGTGGGGGCCTTGGTGAGGGAGAGGATCAGCTGGGTGTCATTGGCGTATGAGATGATGTTGAGGTCGTGTGATCGGACGATGTTGGTGAGCAGTGCCATGTAGATGTTGAAGAGTGTCAGACTGAGGGACGATCCATGGGATACGCCGCAGATGATCTTGGTGTCTTTAGAACTGAATGGGGGCAGGTGGACACTCTGGGTTCTGCCGGTGAGGAAGGAGGTGGTCCAGTCCAGGGCTTTGTCGCGGATCCCTGCGTTGTGGAGGTGTGTTCGAAGGGTGTGGTGGCAGGCGGTGTTAAAGGCGGCCAAAAGGTCCAGGAGGAAAAGGTCCGTGGTTTCTCCGTTGTCCAACATGGCCCTGATGTCGTTGGTGGCAGTGATGAGGGCTGTTTCGTGCTGTGGTTGCTGCGGAATCCAGATTGGGATGGGTCCAGGATGTTGTTCTCTTTGAGGAAGAAGGTCAGTTGCTTGTTGACAATCTGCTCGCTGACGTTCGCCCGGAAACAAGAGTAGGGAGATGGGCCAGAAGTTCTTGAGGTCCTTGGGGTTCACCTTGGGTTTCTTGAGTAAGGCGTTAATCTCTGTGTGCTTCCAGCTCTCCGGGAAGGTGGCAGTCTCAAAGGAGCTGTTGATGACCTTTTGGAGGATGGGTGCAATGGTGGAGCCTGCTTTGTTGAAGATATGGGCAGGCAGGGGTCAGATGGTGAGCCGGAGTGGATGGTGTTCATGATTTTGATGGTATCATTGTCGTTGACGTGGGTCCAGGAAGGCAGGAGGTTGATGTGGCTGGGGGTCAGTGAGTCTGAGGCGTCGGTGTCTGTCGGGGGGGGGGCCTGGTTGTTGAAGCTGTTGTGAATGTCTGCGATCTTGCGGTGGAAGAAGGTTGCTAGGGAGTCCCAGAGGTCTTGCAATGGTGGGATGTCTTTGGAGTTGGAAATGGTGTTGGAGAGTTCTTTCACGATATTGAAGAGGTCTTTGCTATTGTGTGCGCTGTTGTCGATGCGCTCTTTGAAGAAGGACCTTTCGGCAGTTCGGATGAGTTGGTGGTGTCTGCGGATGGCTCTCCTGTAGGCTGTGTTGCTGTCTGGTGTCTGTTCGTGGTGCCACTTTTTCTCGAGCCTATGGTAGGACTGCTTAGATACCTGGAGGTCGACGGTGAACCAGGTGGCTTTTGTGTCAGTGCGTCTGTTCAAGGGATTATTGATCTGGGCGAGAGTGTTGGCGCAGTCGTCAATCCATTGTCTGTGGTTGAGGGTGGCAGAGTCGGTGACAGTGGTGTCAGTTGGTGGGTTTCGGCGAGGGTGTTGAGTAGCTGGTCTTCGGTGACTTTGCTCCAGCTGCGGCGGGGGTCCCGTTGAGTGCTGTGGTGCGTGGTGGGCTTCTCAAAGGTGGAGTGGACGCAGTGGTGGTCCGTCCAGTGGAGTCCGGTGGTGTGGCTGAAGGTGAAGTGGTTGCTGGTGGAGAAGATGGGGTCAAGCATGTGTCCGGTGGAGTGGGTGAGAGTCGTGATGAGCTGTTTGAGTCCGAGGTTGGTGAGGTTGTCTAGCAGGGGGTGGAGTTGCTCTCGTTGGTGTTCTCGAGGTGGAAGTTCATGCCTCCAAGAAGGATGTAGTCCATGGATGCAAGGACGTGTGTGCTGACAAAGTCGGCGATGGAGTCACTGAACTGTGGCTGGAGGCCGTGGGGCTGTAGATGAGGGTATCTCTGAGGGTGGTGTTTGGGTCGGTGAGGATCTGGAAGTGCAGGTGTTTGGCGGCGCTGAGGGTGTCTTCTGTGCTGGTCGAGATTCTGAGGGTGTTTCTCTGGACGATGGTGATTCATCCTCCTGTTCAGTTGGTGCGGTCCCTGCGGGTGATCTTGTAGCCGTCCGGAATGACTATGGTGATGTCTGGTGCAGAGGAGGGGTTCATCCAGGTCTCCGTCATGAAGGCCACTTCCGGGGAGGAGGAGTCAAGTAGGTCCCAGAGTTTGATGGGTTGCTTGCGGGTGGAGCGGGTGTTGAGTAGTATGCAACAGAGGTTGTTGAGTCCTACACTGCTGGACATAGTGGTGGTTTGGAGGCTGGTGTAGCTGCAGTTCCGGCAGGAGAAGGGTCCTTGGGTGCACTTGGGGGTGGCCCCAAGCAGATTTATGATTGGCCGGTGTTGAATACGTGCCAAGTGATTCCACACCATTCCTAGAACCTTGGAGGTTGGCATAAAATGCTTGTCAGTGGAACGGATGCATCTTCTCTGTGGTGCTACGCATCCCTGAGCAGAACAGATGCATCTCCACAGCTGAGTGGAGCATCCTTGAGCAGAACTGATGTGTCTCTGCTGGTGCATGGATTGGACCCATCACAAAAGACCTGCATTGTAACTCCAACACAATGCCCAGATGGTATTGTGCATCCACAGCCTAGGTACTCACATCTCTCCTTGTTGACCGCTTCTATGCTGGAGTCCACAATGCAACCTCGCAGTGCCACATAGCTGATGCATTACCAGCCGCACCCCACATCCCTGGCACTGGACTTTGCATCGCAAACCACTTATAATAGAATCTTCAATGACAATAAAGAGGACCTCAAAGAACCAACAGATCACCTCATCTGTGCAATGTATTTTTGACATGGATCCAAGCAATGTTCCACAACAAGGATTTAAAGTACGTTGTTCAGTGGGCCTCAATGGGTCTCTGTAGCCCGCCTTTTTTCCATTGCAGTTAGCCTGAAATTGTCACTTTGTCTAGATTAGGTGTGGGCATACAACACCATTAGCATTTTGGGCTTTTTGCGGTTTGTTAGAAAATGTTTAGTAGTGTTGGCTGCACAAGTAATTGGTCTACATTTGTCCTTCACTGGGAGAAAAACAACCAATTGTATCGCTTGACTCGTATTGGGTAGTTAAGCAGAGCAGTCAATGACCTACTCCAGGGAGGTGGTGTGGTCTAGTAATCACCATTCATAGATACACAATAATAGCACTGAATAACTGTTAGACCTGGCATCTTTGGCGTGGTTTCCCTCTATCTTTTTGCCTCTATCTCCTGTATTTTTGATGCTGTGCTGGATTTCGTTTTTGCTGGTTTAGATGCTTTGGACACTCTGCCACTGCTGATCAGTGCCAGAGTGTAAGTGCTCCCTATGTAAAGTGTTATTCTGATTGGATATACATGTTTGGCATATTTGTATCACCATGAAGTCCCTAGTAAAGTGCACTGAGTGTGCCAGGGCTGGTGATGACAAATGCTACTAGTGGGCCTGCAGCACTGATTGTGCCATCCACAGGAGTAGCTCTAAAATGGTGTCTCAGGCCTGCCACTGCAGTGCCTATGGGCAGTTTAGAACTGCCATGTCCTCCTGATCAGTGCCCTCACTGGCCAGGCCTAACCCTTCCCTTTTTGTGCACATCAGCCACCCCTATGGAAGGCCCAAGGTACCCCCCTGGGCAGGGTGCAGTGTATGTGAAAGGTAGAACATGTACTGGTGCAGGTAACATGTTCTGGTAGTGAATTACAGCCATTTTCGTTTTCACTATTGTAAGGCTATCTTGCTCCATAGATTAGCATGGGGGATGCTGGCTACAGTGGTTAACAGCATTTCTTCCCATAGGAACAAGATAGGACATAAGTATCTAGTATCCCTGAACTCAGAATTTAATAACACATCTTTTAGGAAAGGTTGTTTTTAAATCCTGTGTTTGAGAACAGCACTTTTAGAAAGTTGCTGTTCTCTTGTCTGACCCTTCTGTGTGCCTGGGCCTGTTTGTGTATTGACTGTCTGGTTTGAGAGTGACAGGGGCTGGGGAATTCCCCAGGAGGCTGGATGTGTCCGCACTAGGCTGAATGACTGCATTTGCAACTGGAGTGGTGGGAGGAGTTAGCACCTGGGCTGAATAGGGCTGTGCCTGCCTTCCACAATGCTGGCTCCACCTCCCTGCTGGGCGGCTGAGGACCCTGCCCCTCACTCTGAAAGGAAAGAAGCAGCCAGCAAAACAAAGTACTCAGGAACCACCCAGAAGTGGTTCAGACCGGGCTCAGGGCCCACATGCACCAAGAGAACAAAGACTTTAGGGGTATAAGTACAGGACCCCTGACAACAGAACATTAGATCATCCTGGAAATTAAGAAGGAACCTCTGCCAAGGAGAAAGCTGAAACTGAAGAAGGAAGAATGTCCTGCTGTTGCTCTGCTGGACTGACCTGTTGCTTTGCTGCCAAGGAGAGGGGAAGGACTTTGCTGTGTGCTGTGTCCCCTGTCTTGAAGGAATCTCCAAGGGCCTGTGAAGAGCTGGCTCCCTGTTTTGAAGTCCCAGGAACAAAAGGACTTCACCCCCAGCTTCCCTGAACTCTGCTGAGAGAGTTCTGTCCCTCCTAGAGTGCTTGATCCAGTTGTGGGGCCTCTGGAGGTTGTACCTGTGCTGGGAAGCTTGAGACTAAAACTTGAGAGACTTTTGAAACTGAAAAGTGTCGCATCGCTCGCTTGCGGAGCGCATCCCCGACAGTACGAGAAGTTTCCCGCCGCTACGAAGGTCGAGATCGTCGCAGCGCCTGACGCCGCTGCCAGAGACGTCGCATCCTTCATTTGAGGGACGCACCAGACTGGTGCGGGAAAATCGAACATCGCTGCGAGTGTCGCCGCAGAGCCTGTCGTCGCTGGGTGAGATCGCCGCACCGCCTGCTTGCGGACCGCATCACGTCGCTGCGCGTGTCGTCACAGAAACCATCGCATCGAGGAGCTGCGAGAGAGAGAATCACCGCTGGACCGCGCATCGTCGCCCCGGAGATCGTCGCAGCCCCTTCGAGATCGTCGCATCGTGACTTTGCGAGAACAGACTTCCTACGGAACCTACGCACCGGAATCCATACAAGTGGCCTTCTTCCCCATACAGACCGGATTCGTCGCAACACGCCCGCTGCTGCAGCGGGGTTGTCGCATCGCCTCCCCAGGGTCTCAGGAGCAACGCATCGCTTGTTTTCCACCGCACCAGCTTCTGCTTTTGGAACTTTGTTGCAACTAAAAGGTAGTGTGAGTAAACGTGACGCAACTGTGAACTTTTCACGCATCTGTAGAGAATTCTATCGCAACCTAAAGAATTTTAACGCAACCTTAAGAACTCTTTTTGAAACCATATTCTTGAACAGTGTATGTTGGATTTTTGTCATTTTGGTCTTGTGTAGTTTAGATTAAATACCTTTATTTTTCTAAAACTGTTGTGGAGTCAGTTTGTGGTGTTTTCACTGTGTTACTGTGAGTGTTGGTACAAATACTTTACGCATTGCCTCTGGTTAGCCTAGACTGCTCGTGCCAAGCTACCTAGAGGGTGAGCAGGGGTTATCTCAGAGGGTTATCTCCTTGCCCTGACTAGAAGCAAGGTTCCCTTTTTGGACAGTGGTACCTACCTCTGCCAACTAGAGACCCCCAGTTCTAACAATAACTAATTGTCCAGTCTGTGCTTTTTCTTCTGAAAAAGTAAAAGGTACATTTATGACACACACTACTCAACACTATGCAGCAATTTACAAATATACACATGCTGATGGAACTACTTCTTGATGATATTGTGTAATCATTCTTGTCCTTCCCAAAGGGAGATTTAAACCAACAAATCATATGTCAAAAACATTAATTTGTATTCAAATGCAAAACTGAGGGTGAGTGCTCTTAATACTGGCAATAAGGCGTGCAAACTGTGATAACGAATGGCTGTCTGCCTCATTATCTCAGACAATCATTTCATCTTAGAAGTAAGAGAATTCGGTAAACACAACCATGACAGAGAACACTTAATACTGGCAATGAAGCATGCAAACTTTGATCAAGAGTAATGATCAACATCATTATTTCACAAACAGGAGCAAGTAAAATGTATAGGTCTGTCTGGATGATTTGTGCTATCAACATAACTTCTAGCATGAAATACACAATTTAAACATAGCTCCTAAAGGCAATTATGTTGAGTATTACACAAATGTACAACTAGAGAGTATCTGCCATAAAGAAAACTCAGACCACTTCAGGCCACAAGGATTGCTGCCATAGTACTTGCCTCTAGAGGGTGCAGCACTCCCAGCTGTAGAATGAAAGCCTCAGCCTGAGGCGTGCTTACAGACACCTTGGAACCCTTGAGGGGTTATCTTTGCAGAGTCCCATCCATCTTAGAGTGGAGACATTTTAGAACCTGTTGTGGGGAGCCTGCACTGCTCCTGCAGCTCCCCCACACTTGTGCTAAATTTTGGTGGTGACCCGATCTTCCTGGGGCCACAATGATGTGAAAATGAGAGTTTTTTTCGTGAGGAGGAGCCTAGCTCGCGGCCGTGATGGTCGCCCTTTAGCTCGGCTCCCGCAGCCCTCCATCCTGACTGCCTATCCTGTCTTTTATCCTGCCCCGGGACGGCACACTTTTGGGGAATTGGAAACATTACGGCTTGTTTGTACTTACCATCTGACCCCGGGGTCTCGACGTGCAGTGGCTCCGGAGTTCTGACTTCCGAGAGATCGGGGCCTCTGCGAGACTTGGACCGGGACCTGGCCGGTGGGATCCGACGGCTCTCGGCCCCGGCCGAGAGCGAGAACCAGTGTTGGGAGCCGATGTGCGAAGATCCCGGCGATCCTGACCCGGACCTGCCCTGGTGGTCGCGTGGCCGACGTAGGTGAGAAGCCCCGGGACCTGATTCTGAGAGGGGTCCCCCCGCCGCTGCTTTGTCCGGCGGCCCTGGTCCTCGGGGCCCGGACTCCGCTTGTTTGGGGCACCGGTGCTGGTGCGGACGGAGACCCGTTTTGGGCGGACATCCTTTTGGCATCGAAGCCGCCCTTGCTGGGACCCCCGGCGCTTGTAAAGTCCTACATTTGAGAACCGTTATTTCCGGGGGTCCTCGTGGGCGGCGATTGGGCTGATTCACGAAATGGCGGCCGGCCCTCTGGAACGAGAGTCACCCTGTGGCGGCGGGCCCGAGTTGCCTGATCGTGTGGGGATCGGATCTGGTGGGCGTGAGCCGACAGTCAGAGAGGTCCTGGAAGCTCTCAGATCCCTGCACGCTTCCCTCGCCCTGGGCGTCTCGGTGGGTCCGCCACGATCCGCCGCCATTTTGGGCGACCGTTTCTTCTTGTCGCCCTCTTGTTTCGATGCCTCCATTGCCTCACCCCCCTCGATTGACCTGAGTGTCTCCACCACTGATCGAAGATCGTGTAGTGTGCTGGTGACTTTGGGGCACCCTGCTTTTCAAGGTTCGGACCCCGGGGACTCGGATGCTGTACAGCGACTCTGTTCGACATTGTTGCCTGGAATTGTGGACGGCCTTCCTCCTGCGCCTGCTTCGATGACTTTGCCTGTGTTTAAAATTGGGACCACCTCGCCCGCTTTAGTGGCGCAACTGAACTCCTGTTTCTCATGGCTCGTGCTTCGATTGTTGATGCATCGATACTTTCAATTTGGACTACTGCTCACTTGTCGATCTATCTACCCCCCACGTAACTATGCTAGTCACCATTCCACTCGATTATATGCGGACTTCATATTTAGTATGTGGTTGTACATTTCCATGTGGTGGGTGGGGTTTGTCGCTCGGAAGGGCTGGGGGTGAAATGTACGACTTCTGCTTGATTCCTGGTATGCGATTTCGTTGCACAATTGTCTCTGATCGTAGAGGGGAGGGGGGCCCCCTTCTCCTAATATTTTGTGGCATGTGATGGGGTGTCGTCCTGGTCCGTTTTTTGATGGTACTTGTCGGGTTGGGCGGAGGGCTGTGGCCTACCGTTTGTATTATAGTTATTCTGCTCCTCCCTCCTGTTTTCTTTCTCCGCCTTTGTGGCCTTTTTGTCTTGTTTTTCTTTCTTTCTTCTTGCTATATTTCGGGTTCTGGCTTAGGGCGACAGGCACGCTGTTTGAAGGGTAGGCCGTAGCCTTCTACAGGGGTGCAGGGTGGGACGGGTGGGTTGGGTTCTGTTTTTTGTTTGTCTTCTGGTTCTATGGCCCTTTTGTATCTCTTTTTCGTGAGGCCGCGTCTGTCCCGACCTCCGATGGTGTGTTTCGGGTGGGGGTATGGCATCGTTACTCCTCCTGCTACATTTCGGCTGTCCTTCCTTCCGATTGCCATGCCCCACTTGGCCCGCTAATCCTTTTGTCTCCTGTCCTCTCACCACGGGGAGCCGTGTCGGCGTGTCTTTTCCCTTCTTTTTTCTTATTTCCTTATTCCCTTTTATTGTTTGGTTTTTCTTCCCTCCATTTTCCTTTCCCTTCCTCTTCCCCCCCCCTACCTAGTCCCCCTTCCCTTTTTCCTTCCTGCGTCCCAGGGGGTACTGTGACGGGCGGGTTTTCATGCATTGTCTTCCGATCCCTCTGTTCTGGCTTGGTGGTGTCCCGGGTGGTGGGCGTGTTACGAGGATAATGCTCAGGGGCTGACTGTATCTCACATGTCCTGATTTTTTGACTGCGTTGTGTTGTCCCCCTGATATTTTGCCCCATGCCCCCTTCTTACTGTTGTGGTTGATTATGGGATGTCGGATGCCTCCGTAGTGCGAGTGTGCCTGTCATATGTCCTCTCCCCTTATTGTAAAATTAAGCCTTATTTACTCCTGTGTTTTGGCCCTTTAGTTTCTGTATTTCTTCTCCCCTATTACGATTGTACGGCCTCTGCTTTGTATTGATTGAATATGTACTATTTGCCTGATGACTCCTGACTGTTTTATACACTGCGGCCGGCCGGCTTGGTTGTGGGCCTCGATTTGTCTTCTTTTGATATCAATAAAGGTTTTAAAAAAAAAAAAAAGAAAATGAGAGTTTTAAATTACCAATTGCACCCAGGTACTGCAGGGCATTATGAGAAGCTCCTCGAGCTGTTGGTGAATATGTGAAACGCAGCTTTCCTGACTTGTCAGGGAAAGCCGCATCAGTTTCCATCAGTTTTTCTTTCATTTTTAGCAGCCTCATGCCACATTGTTTTCATTCAGATTGCCCGGTTCCACTCGGGTCCCCTAAGGGCAGACTTCCAGGATGTTGGACAGCTCGGGCACCCAGCCCCGGCTGCCCATGCTGGCTCCCCATGCCAGCAGCATTCCGTTGTGCTGACATAGGAACTAGCAGCACTTCTTCTAGCCTGTGGGTAGACTCGTCAATTGTGGTTGGCCTTCCCACTAACCCAGCCATATGCCAGGGAGCGGGAAAGGCAAGCCATGCGGAGGGAGTATGGAAGCACTCCCCACACCCCCTCCACCTTAGTCCATGGGGCCCAAGGATGGGGTCCTGGCTCCCCTTCCTGCACCAGAGCAATAGCACTCTCTTGCAATTGTTACTTCGTGGAGACCAGGTATGGGGTTCTGGGCCCCTTCTCTCCTTGGTAGGGAGTGCAGCAGTGCTCCCTTATACCAGACATCTTTGCGGGGCCCAGGGGGCCCTTCTTCTTATTGCATGGGAGTGGGGTAGCATCCCCTTGCCTTGTTTGCTTGATGGGGTCCTTGGCCCCTTCTCCTCCTATGGGGAAAGCACTACCATGCTTCCCAGTAGTGTCTCCATTCACGGGGCAGCCCCTGGGCCCTGGCCCACCCCAGGGGCCCAAATCAGCCACACAGCAGAGCTCCATGTGATCTTGGCCGGTAAAAGGTCATTGGTCACCCCAAACTCAGAACTGTCTTTTCTCAGGCCCAATGGTCCTTTTTCGATAATCTTGATTTGCTAAGGGTGGCGATCCCTAGACCTCCGAGGTGACCACATTTGCAGAGAGCTGGTTTCACTGGCTCACTGCGCCAGCCTTTCACTTTACTTTTTATCTGGGCTTCTCTACTTCATGGAGCGGGTGCCTAATCTTTTCTCCAAATGTTCCTCAGGGGGCATAAAGTAACCAGCATCCCTGGTCCTGAGGCAGTGCCCACTAATCCTAGGGTAAATCAGATGTCAGTAAGGGTGTTGTTTCTTCCAATTAACCATAGCATCAGCCTCTGGTCGCAGCGTCCAACCTCCCTTCATGGGCCGCCTTGGATATTACCCAGGATTAAATGCCGCATTTGCTCAACCTCTCGCTGACATCGCTCCCAGGGTCACAGCGCATTTGCAACACCAAAACTTCAAAGGAGCCTCCCTCCTGGTTTGGCTCCGGGGTCCCTCCCATTGTTTGGAGGGCATGTGCCGGTCCTTTTCCTGGCACAGGATAACAGCTGGCTGTTTGATGCAGAACAGGTCACCGCACACCTTCCTCCTGAGGAGCAGACCTATTTAAGGTTATTTGGTCCCTTTGTGGGAGGAGGCCTTTGTTCCTGCTGCTGGAGAGAAAAGTAGTTAACCCAGTCGAGCAGGGTGTCAAAAGATCTGGGAACATCCATTACGACGTGGTGTTTACACCGCACTACCATTACAACGCTGGTTTTACAACGCAAGTCGTTACCATGACTTGTGCTGGAGGGCGCTCTAGGCTAAGGAATAGTAGATTTATTATTCCAACACCTTCTCTACTGTACGTAGGCTGGTGCTGGAATAGTAAATCTTACTATTCCTAAGTCCAGCACCCTACAGAGCAATGGTAATGGTAGTGCGGTGTAAACACCGCTTTGTATTGACATACAACCATAAAGATCTGGTCTCTAATATACGCAGAGCCAGAGAAAGATGACATTCCTGGATGACCCATGAGCTGTGGAGATATGATTTTGGAATTTACTGCATTGTTCTTTTCTGACAGGCTACACTGTCCATTAGTATGACCCTGGATCTTTAGACCAAGGGGAAGTGGAGCTTCACTTTATGGTGGTCTTCTCTGTAGTGTTTCATGGAGGGTCATTGCAGTCCAGACAGGTATCCACACTAACTTTCACTACCTGTATACAACAACATTATAAGGCTTATCCGAAGTCAATACTCGACCCTGCAGAGTCCCTTCTGCACCAGGCTACCTGCACAGTTACTCCGCTTCGCACAATAGGAGACTCCCATGCACTGCTCTCACACATGTAACCAACTAAGTGCCTTTTACCCTTACTGCGTCTCGGCAGCCTCAACTTAAAAGGCAGACACTGCCAGTAAACAAGCTCAGTCCACTTTACCATGAGTTTACTGTGTTTGAATCGCAGGTTATGAGGCTCCCCAGAGTTAAAGGTAAAAAACTAGGCAATTAAAAAGCAAAAAATCTGGGTGGAATCTATTGCCAGAAGTACCTTCTCACAGTGCTGTTTTCACTACAAAATTCAAAATCTCCTGTTCTACTAATTGGATTTTTTTTATAACACTATTTTTCTAAATCTGTTGTGGGATCCTTTGGTGGCGTGTTTTCATTACTTACTGTTTGAATTGTGGCACAAATACTGTGCACATTGGCTCTAAGTTAAGCCTGACTGCTCTATGCCAAGCTACCAAGAAGTGCGTACAGGTTAATTTGGGGTTTGCTTGTGCCTTACCCTGATAAGGATTGTGGTTGCTGCATGATCAGTGCTTACAGCCCAGTCAACCAACTGTTTCTTTCGCCTACTAGGTCGCAATCAGGGCACGAGTCTGGGGTCCACGCGGGTGGACGGCGTCCCCCCACTTCTTTCAGAAGGTGGATGCCGTCCAACCTGCCAAGAAGTTGGGCCCCACTAAAAAAGATACTGAATTTGTCCCAGTGTAATTTCCAAACACCGGGACACTTTCAGCAGCGCCTGCACGTTGTTCTTTGCTTTTGATCACAACAACGTGCAGGTGGGGGCGGGGCTCTCTTATTTCTGACTCCTGCTGGGATACTTGGCCATAACAAAGGCCGAGTCTCAGGGGTCATCAAGCCTCCTTTTGTTGGAGTTTCCTGGCTGGCAGCAGCAGGAGCTTCACACCCGATGCAAATGCAGGAAAGGGGAAACAGCAGAGGGGAAACCTTGTAAGCACTTCACACAAACTTAGGAGAGGCATCTTTTCAATTTGTTCAGGCTCTGTTTAGGACATATGCATGCATTGTTAGAACGTCAGATGTGTTGATCTTTCTCAGTATTTGCACAAAATAAACTGCATTTATGTATGTTTATTACCCTTGAGGAGGCGTTGTAATAATTTAAATATCACTATTTCTTTTAAAGCACGATGGCTATAGAAAGCTTAACGCTGACAAAAGGGAACACTGTTTTATGTGTAGCGTTCACAAGTGTGAATCTTCTGCCTAAATCGGGAGGGTTTGCAAGTATACTCGAAATGTGCTCAAATGTACTCATGATACACCTGCTAAACATATATGTGAGGGCTTAAGATCTGATCTCACTTCTTGTGATGCCAGTTCATGTGATGTCACGCGCTGTGATGTCAAACGCTGCGATGCCACGGGCTGCGATGCCACTTGCATACTGATTAACTAGGTTAGTCCCCCCACTTCTTCTTTTAGGACTTGTGCCCTGGTCGCAATGATAAATACTGAGAATGTTGTGTTGATCATTAAACACAATTATACGGAGGAATGACAGACACAATTGGTCTGTGAGAAGGTGCACTGCAAATACAGGGCCTGCTCGTATTGGCTGTCAAGATGCACTGCAAGGTAAGAGCTATTATTAGAAACCGGTAGAAATATGTGAACCTGATACTCCGAGAGCTCTTGGGTCAGCCACACCCAGACGCCACAGGACTATGATGAAATCTTTGTTGCCAAAAACCTAATGATTCCGCCTGCTTTACAGCAATTCTTTCACGCCTATGATTTATTCTGCATTAATTAAACTAAATCGACATATTCGTTATTCAATGTGATGCAAACGCGAGTAATAAAAGCTTCCCTAGCATAACGATGACGTATTCCACCATGCGTTCGATGTCCACATGGAGGTGCAATGAAAAACACGGGTTGAAATGCATGTTGCGGCACTTTAAACTGTCCCTTGGGCTGGCAAGTCGAGGCGGGCTTGCTGAAGCAAACTCTTAGTAGACGAGGACGGGCTTGGACGGTCCAGCCTACTGGTAAGAAGAGAGCATGATTTTCAGCAACTCCGTTTCCCTGTTTACTTATTGGGAGAGAGGGCGAGGGGTGGGAGAAAAGTAGACCAAAAGTTGTTTGTGTGTGTAAAAGGCCGCTTTATTAAGACACAGGTGCACATTACAAAACACAAACCTTGGCAACGCCTTACAAAACTAAACCTCACTAAATAAATAAATAACTACAAACTCAGCCCCCCGAACCCTCCCCCACCCCTAAAACATTTGAGCCCTCCCGCTCCCAACAATACATCAATAACAATATAACAGCATTATACATAACGTCATCAATAAAATTACCTCATCAATAAAACATTTCGTCATTAAACAAACATACGTCATCGTTAAAACTTTATTCGTCCAACCACAATTGCAATAACAACGGTCAGGTCCTCCATAACCATAAACCCTGCCTGACCCTGCACTCCTGCAGATAACCCCCCCTCACAAAACTGAACGGTCAAACCATGACCAACATACCCCAGCACTTGTCAAAGAAATACTTGAACTAATACCCAACCAGCAATCTGCCTAAAAACCGTAATGATAGCCAAAAACACCGCACAGCACCTGTGTCTAGCGACGGATACAAATACAATAAAAACAACCCCTGCACACCGGTAGCCCACAAAAACAGCCTTTTACTCAAAAAAGAAAATGGGGGCAAAAACCCCCAAAAAAGGGGAAAAAACTGAGCAGAGAGGGGAAAACAGGAGCATTGAAAACGAAAAATTGAGGGAGGGAGGGAGGGACAAAAAAGCTATGAGCCCACCTAGCCACCAGGTCACCAAACCTAAAATGGTGGCTGGTAGGCAGTGGGCGGGGGGTTTATAATTTGGGCTATTCTGGTCCTACTGGACCAGCCCAATTCCAGAAACTTCTGTCCCTCTTAAAGGGGCACCCCTCTCAGCTCTCCCAAACCGCCCGGGGGAGGAGACCTCCCGGCGGTCGGCTCCCTCCCCCAAGCCCCCCTTGGGAGAGAGGGCGAGGGGTGGGAGAAAAGTAGACCAAAAGTTGTTTGTGTGTGTAAAAGGCCGCTTTATTAAGACACAGGTGCACATTACAAAACACAAACCTTGGCAACGCCTTACAAAACTAAACCTCACTAAATAAATAAATAACTACAAACTCAGCCCCCCGAACCCTCCCCCACCCCTAAAACATTTGAGCCCTCCCGCTCCCAACAATACATCAATAACAATATAACAGCATTATACATAACGTCATCAATAAAATTACCTCATCAATAAAACATTTCGTCATTAAACAAACATACGTCATCGTTAAAACTTTATTCGTCCAACCACAATTGCAATAACAACGGTCAGGTCCTCCATAACCATAAACCCTGCCTGACCCTGCACTCCTGCAGATAACCCCCCCTCACAAAACTGAACGGTCAAACCATGACCAACATACCCCAGCACTTGTCAAAGAAATACTTGAACTAATACCCAACCAGCAATCTGCCTAAAAACCGTAATGATAGCCAAAAACACCGCCACCCAGAAAGGTAGGCGGGGGAAACAACGCCTCCCTTTCTGCCCCCCAACCGCAAAGCGAAAGACAAAGGAGAAAATCAGCGCTGCATGGCCAATGCCCGGGCTAAAACCTCGCGAATCTCCAACAAGTAAAGTTCCATGCCCACACGGGACAAATGAACTCCATCATCCCTAAAGAACTCGACAGCCTCAAACTTAATGTCCCTGTGTGAAATCCTACTGAAACCAAGGCTCCTACAGCAACGAGACACCTCTGCATTCACTTTCTTCCTAGCCCGATCGACAGCCCTGGGATTCACCGCTCCCCTCCATATCCTGCGAGGAATTAACTCTGTCCAAAAAACATGACACCCAGCCCATCGTTCCTTAATGAGGCCTAAATCTCGTTTCATAGCTCGCAGCAAGACTACACCTTTCGTTGCACATAGGTCATTTTCTCCCAAATGAATGACTAAAATATCCGGGCAGACACCGCCCACCATGTTGTTATTCAAACAAGGGATCAACTCTCTCCAGAGCATCCCACCTTTACCCTTCCAAAGAACGTTAAACATTCGATCATTGAAACCAAGTAGATCTCCAAAGTAACTCCTCGCCGCCTGGACTCTGGCCCACTTGACAAATGAATGCCCCACTATCCAGACCGTTACCACCGAGGAGCGAGGCCCAGCAACGGATCCTGAAAAAGAAAAGAGAGTTAGAATCCTGTGAAGGAGGATGACGCATGCGCCTCCTCCGCCGAGCTCCTCACGTAACGCTGGAAACAGTTAGAAGACCAGCGCCCCAATCGCTTAATATCCCTTTCAGACCAATTTCTGTGAAAAGCTTCAGTGGCAGCACCTATTCTGAAAGAGTGAGTACCATAAATGTTGCCATCGAGACCTATGTGCTGTAGCGCTTTGCGCAAAACCATACGTAATTGATAAGGTGTTACAGGGGTGCCATTGATATGTTGGAAAACCAGGACTTCATCGCCACCCCCACACAAGGAACGCCAGCGCCGCGCAAGCAGTAGAGGGCAAGTAAGCTTCGGAGCACATGCCTGTATCCATACACCTTTCCCCTTACCCGTCTGATCCGTTTTAGAACTGGCCAACCATACATGAACTCCCTCATCATAACAAAAAACGTCCTTCCAAAACAATCCACACTTATACTTTGAACCCAACAACTCAGATACCCTGAAAGCACCAAAAAACATGAAAGCCATCAACATAGAGAAAAGACATGCCTCAAAATCATCTGAACAAACTAAAGGCAAAACCGTAATTAACCTGGCAAGAACTTGCCAAGATATAGGGGCTCTGGATCTACCAATGTGCCCTTGCTCCCTGGCCCAGCCCTCAAGCATCCTTCTACCAATTTCCCCCGCAGATGGAGGATAGCCCAACCACAGCTTCCCCATGAAAGCAATCCCCGCCAGTTTCCCAGCAATGGTTACTTTGGTCAAACCCTTATCCATGAGGTCCAGTATAAAGTTGACCACATCATCCGACCTACTCGACAGATCCTCCCTTCTGACAGCACCAGATTCCAGAAATTCCTTCCACGCAAGGGAATACGCAGAACGCGTGGACACAGACAGAGAACCTACCACCAATTGAACGACCCTACCTCGCCGACGTGCCACAGATGACTCGGCATCGGAGTCGGGGATCTGTCCGCATCCCTCGCCAGACCACGGAATCTCTCCCACTGTGAACGAGACAGAGCATCCGCAATGTCATTGTCCACACCAGGAATGTGCAACGCACGAAAATGAATATCGTGTTTCAAACAACCAAGAACAAAAACTCTCATAAGTTTCAACACTTGTCCGTCCCTGGCCGATTGGCGATTCACTATCTCCACCACCGCCATGTTATCCACACGAAACAGCACTTTCCTGTGCGCCAATTCCTCCCCCCACAGTGTCAAGGCGACCAATAAGGGGAACAGTTCCAGGAAAGTGATGCTGCGACCTCCATTCAACCATTCATCGGGCCAACGTTCTGCACACCATTTGCCATTCCAAAAGAGCCCAAAACCATCACTGCCAGCAGCATCCGAAAACATTTGTACATCCCACTGAAAGTCAACCTCTCTGACCAAGGGGACACCATTGAAGGAGTTCAGAAAAAACTTCCACATTCTCAAATCCTCCTTAACACCAGCAGACAGACGAACTCGATGGTGGGGCAAATGATGACCTGCCAAAGCCCTGCCCAGTCTCCTACAAAAGGTCCTGCCCGCTCTCACCACTCTGCAGGCAAAATTCAAATGACCCAAAAGTACTTGAATCTCTTTCACCAACACTTTTCTCTTTGACAACATCACATCCAGTAATTCAATCATGTTGACCCTTTTGTCCTCCGGCAGTCGAGCAGACATACTCACAGAGTCTATTTCAATACCCAAAAAGGATAGGACAGTGGCAGGGCCCATTGTTTTCTCGGGAGCCAAAGGAACTCCCAAATCCTCCATGAGCCCTTGGAATGTGTCCAGAGCCTTCTGGCACTCCGCGGAGCCCGGGGATCCAACAAAGAAAAAATCATCGAGATAGTGTGTTACCAGGGTATGACCGGACTGATGGGAAAAATACCATTGCAGAAAAGTACTAAAACACTCAAACAAGGCACATGATATAGAGCAGCCCATCGGCAGAGCCTTGTCCACGTACCACTTACCATTGAACTGAATACCTAAAAGGCTCCAATCGTCCGGGTGGACAGGCAATAGCCGAAAAGCAGACTTGATGTCACACTTAGCCATCTCAGCGGCTGCGCCCGCTGTCACAACAAGTGACATGGCCACGTCAACCGAAGAGTAAGAGACAGACACTGCCTCTGGGTCAATGAAATCATTAACAGACGACCCTTCAGGCCATGACAAATGTTGAATCAGGCGAAACTGTCCCGGTTCTTTCTTCGGGACAACTCCCACCGGTGAAACAATCAAGTTATGGATCGGCCAATCGTGAAACGGGCCAGCCATCCTCCCTTCATGTACCTCCTTATTAAGCTTGTCTTGTACCACTGTGGCATGTTCAGAAGCTGATTTTAAATTGGCAGACCACCTCCGGTCCCTAGCACCTAAGTAACCGAGTCGGAACCCAAACTGAAAACCTTCCAACAGTGTAACTTTTGCTGACTGATCTTCAAAACCATGGAGGGCAATGCGCAGCCTTTCTAAATTAACTGGCGTACGAGCCCTTGGACCCAGCACCCTTAGCACCTCTGTATCCCCTTCCTCCTGAAAACTGTGAAGCCGTATTTGATGTTCCTGAAACTGTTTGCTTTCCCTGTGTACCGTCCGATGGCTGATTGTTCCAACACTTGGACAACGGGTGTTTCTTACCACAGCCTGAGCATTCATGTTTAAATTTACAATACTCCCTGGTACAGGAGCCCCTATTAAATTCCCAACAGAAACCAGACCCTGAGTACAAGGTTGCAGTGGCCCCCACCCCTCCCCGGGGGGGCTTCCCCTGAAAGGGCCGATAAACTAACGGCAAACCACTTGCCGTGAAAATGGTTTTCCCCCCTGACGCTGACCCCATTGTGTGTTGCCACAAGTCATTATCTATCTCCCCCCACTTAGCTTCCGGGTCCCAAGCCATCCTGGCCCGAAATTCCTCATCATATTGAGACCAAGCAAAACCACCCCCGGTGATCTGGGCCTTGCGAATGACGTCCATGTATTTAAAAAGGGACACGCTGCGCTCAGGGAACTTTTCGCAATATACACTGGCATAAATTAAAAACGCAGCTGTCCAGTTTTCAATAGTTAAAGGCACTCTGGGGCGTTTTGCCAGCTCAAACTCCTCCTCCTTAGACCCCTCTTTGGACCTGACTTCTCTGTGGAGTAGCTTCAGTAGTTCCACATACTCACCATTCCAAATCCGTTCCTTGGTGCTTAACATGAGATGAGCACCTAATGGTTTCGTAACCCCCATGTAAGGCAGTTTTTTGATTTTAAGTTCTTTACTGGCCACAGGCTCTTTAACCTTGCTGGAAGCACCAGCCATAACATGACCTACCACTGTGTTCTGAATGTCTACCACATCATCTGTACCAACTGCTGTGTCTTTTACATATCGACCTTTGACCAAACGGCCATCACTACTAATCACTTCAGTTTCACCACCAGTACCCACAGACACCATCTTAGGTTTGGCCTGTGTGGCTGATTGCTCACCTGGCAAAAGAGAGACCACTCTCGATGGCTCCGCCCGTGTCTCCGAGGTCAATGCATCCGGTCGGCGAGGCGCCCTACTCGATGGGCCGTGCTCTCTTCTCCCTTGCACTTGACTTTGGACCACTGGAGCCTGTAACACACTAGAAGAAACATGAGAGGGCACCCCCCTTTCCTGATCCCGCACTTCACCTTCTTCGGGACTCTCTTCGTCGTAGTCCAACACTACTGAATCGGCACTAGTGTGCAACAAATCCTCACGGGTCTTACCCAACCCGGTATCAACCACTGTACATTTAAATGATTTTGAAACTCCAGGAAGGGGAGCAGGCTGTACACGCCCGTACCTCCCTGTGCGTTGACTCTGTAGCTCCTTAGCCGCCGGCAAGGCCTGCCACCTATACCTGCTACTCGTTGGGGCCAGCGGGGTCACGCCAGACCCTCGTGTGCTGGCCGCGGCGGGATCCCTCGTTGGAACAGAGAGGGCCGCGCTAGGCACTCTCCTCACTTCCCCTTGGCGTGATGGGACTGGACCGCGCCCTGCCAAGTCTGGACCTCCACACCTATTCCTATCCTGAAAAGAAAAAGTTTGGACTGGTGTGCTAGGGTCCCTAAAGGCAACACTCGAAACAGACCTTGACCTCCGCAAATTAGCATCAACAAGCGACCCCTGACACCTCTCCAAAGAACGTCCCCTAATGCAACCCTTCAATGGCACTCCCCTAACCGGAGAGTCGCCTATCATCTCCTCCTCATCACTGACATCCAAGTTAGCGCCCGCCGCCACAGAAGAAGAGGTCTGCAAAGGTACCCCCGCACCCCTCGCATGGCCCCCAATATCCCTGTGAAAACCACGCTGCGCCAAACCTGCTGTACCAAAATGCTCCCATCCAGGAGAACCGAACATAAGATAAGGACCTCCAGCATCCCCATGTACAGACTCTCCACTCACCTGCCTGGAAAACCCCTCACGCTCCAACAACGTACTTGAGAAACCCCCAGCCCCTGTAAACCGCACACCAGGGTGAGCCAACCCCACAAAATCATCCCCTACAGCCCCACCCAATCCCCCTAAACCTGTGCCCTGCACAGGTGCAGACCCCCGACTCTCCCCATAAAAAGCTCCCTGACCCCCCTGTGAAAATCTCCTGTCATCCCTCCGCAAATGGACACTCCCCTCCTGAAAACCAGGAAACACAACAGCCCCTGACCTGACCGTGTCCTTGCCCAAAACCTCACCATACATGGAACTACTTTCGCCCATCTGGGCCCACTCACCCTCTCCTCTGGATCCCCCTCCAACAGACATAGCAGAACCCACATAAGAACCAGGGGTAGAGAACAATAACGGGCTGCCCACATTACTGTCCCCATCCCCACGGACAGTACCAACATCCTGTGCAAAAACAACCTGGCCAGCATGAGGCTCCATAGCAGCCTGCCTGACCAATCCACCTGTAACAAGCTGGCTAGAAGCCCTACCATCAGGCACATCCATTCCTGAGACAGTAAGGAGTGAAGGGGTTAACAACATACCAGCGCGTGGGTCAACCATCATCTGTGTCTCATTTACAAAATGCTGTGCAATATTCAATTCCGGCATATCGTGCTGCTGCTCTGCCCCCTGCCAATCAATCAAGTGAAGCGAGCCCCTGCGCGCACCACGCGCAGACCTGACGAACGCAGGCTCCACACGGCGCTCCCCCATGGGGTCAGAAGCGGAGCGCTTCTTACTCCCTCTCCGTCCCCCCCTCCCCCGCTTGGCCGGGACCATCGGAGCGGGAGCGGGCGCTTCTGCCACCAAACCTTTCCCTGCCCGCCCCGCCGAATCAGTCAATTGCGCTCCATACGCCTGACCCAGCTGCATACAAGCCGACTGCCCTGCCGCCGGAGCGCCTCCCGCCCCACCCCGGGACTCCGTAACTGAAAAAGGGGCCTGTCCCGCGCCAGCACCCACGACTACGGGAGCGCCCAAAATTACCGGCGCTCCCCCCTCCCCCGCCGCCACGCGCGCCTGTGAAGAAGGGGCCGGTTTCCTCGAACGGGACCGGCCCCTTTCACTTACCTGAACAGAACGCCTCTTTTTAGGCGAAGAACAAGCCATAACTGCGGCGGACACGCCGGCGGAGGCCTGGCGCTGGGGGCGCGCCGGCCCCCCTCCCACCAACAAGTCCATGCGACCTGCTTCCGACAGCAGTCGCATGGCCTCCAAAACTCGGTAATCCTCCATCACGTCAATAAAGCGCCACAGCAAACCAGACAAGAGTGAACAAAGCACCTAAATACCTCACACTACTCACTACAGAATGCTGAAAGAACAAAAAAGCTATGAGCCCACCTAGCCACCAGGTCACCAAACCTAAAATGGTGGCTGGTAGGCAGTGGGCGGGGGGTTTATAATTTGGGCTATTCTGGTCCTACTGGACCAGCCCAATTCCAGAAACTTCTGTCCCTCTTAAAGGGGCACCCCTCTCAGCTCTCCCAAACCGCCCGGGGGAGGAGACCTCCCGGCGGTCGGCTCCCTCCCCCAAGCCCCCCTTTGCTACCGAATGGACATGACCTGGCATGATGCGGTGATTCTCTGGGCGGGTGATCATACTAAAATAAATGAAAGTATCTGCAAATCGACCTTTTTTTTATCAGGCTACAAGCTACATTACTGAAAATCCACATTACTCACTGTTAACGTGCAAATTCAGGAGGCAAGCGAAGAATTCGATCACTTTGGAAAATAGTTCAAAGGTGCCTCCGGCAGACCGATTGAGGACAGTTATGCTATTTTAAAGAATGCTGATAAAACGGATTGAAAAAGGGGAGAATTATATTCCACCCTCAGTTGGTAGATTCATGCATTTAAAATGCTGATATTGTTTTTGGTTCAATTTTCAAGAACTGTCCTTATCATAAAACATTTAAGATGTTCCTTAAAGCTACAAGATATTAACAAAACTCATAGGTGCATCACTTACAGGACATGCACGCTTGGAATGAACAGCTGCTTCTCACTTTGAGATAGGAGGTGGAAAATTTGGACCAACACTCTTCTCAATGCAATATTTGCAAAGCCTACCCTATCCTTAAAAGACCCATCATGTTTATACAATTTATTGTGCATTGATTAAAATATCGCTTACTTTTAGGAACTAGAAAATGGCATGCACACTTCGAATATTTTACCTACATCTATTTTTGGGCTTCCAACATTAGACCAATGTATAAAGTAGTGTGGGTTGTGTCTCTTAAATAATGCATTGTATGTAATAATTGACTGTAGCCTATGTCATTTTCTAAGTAAATTTGGAAGGGGTAGTTTATCAAGGACGTTATTAAATGTAAAAAGTTCTTCAAGGAAGTTGATACCAGAATGCCTAAAAGTAAGCCTTGTTTAGGGTAATGTGGGTAATAAAATCACATTGGTTAAACAGCTGAACTCTGTGCTAATACTGGGTTATGACTCTGATGGGGAGAATATATACCATGATCTGATTGTTCTGCTGAGGAAGATAAGTTCTAAGGCACTGGGGAACTATCAGTCTTCTTCCCTCCCAAGTTAGTCCGTGGGCAGTGTGGAAATTGGGAAATTTAATAGCAAAATTAGCAGAGAAAGCAAGGCTGTCACAATAAAGAATGAACCAGATCCCTAAGTCAATGTATTTTTGGTCAGAGGAGTTAAAACACCCTTTTGTGTCTGCAAATAAATCATCATTTTGGGACAGAAGTAACAAGGAACACCAATCCATGCAGTTATTCAAGGACAGAGGTCTGAGGATAACTAGCACCAAGACAGGTAATAGACTGTGACCGGCACAACTGCAAAAATTATTCATGCACGGCAACACACACACGTCGACAAAATTCAGACGTGCACTCTTTCCAAGCATATCCCCCCCTGCCTTTAACTCACGGAAACACGCACACTAAACACAAACAGCCCACAGACTCTCTCCCATTCACGCACGGCAACACGCACACGTCGACAACATTCAGACGTGCACTCTTTCCAAGCATACCCCAGCTGCCTTTAACTCGCGGAAACACGCACACTAAACACAAACAGCCCACAGACTCTCTCCCAATCACGCACGGCAACACGCACATGTCGACAACATTCAGATGTGCACTCTTTCCAAGCATACCCCCCCTGCCTTTAACTCGCGGAAACACGCACACTAAACACAAACAGCCCACAGACTCTCTCCCATTCACGCATGGCAACACGCACACGTCGACAACATTTAGACGTGCACTCTTTCCAAGCATACCCCCCTGCTTTTCACTCACGGAAACACGCACACTAAACACAAACAGCCCACAGACTCTCTCCCATTCATGCACGGCAACACGCACACGTCGACAGCATTCAGACGTGCACTCTTTCCAAGCATACCCCCCACTGCCTTTAACTCGCGGAAACACGCACACTAAACACAAACAGCCCACAGACTCTCTCCCATTCACGCACGGCAACACGCACACGTCGACAACATTCAGACGTGCACTCTTTCCAAGAATACCCCCCCTGCCTTTAACTCGCGGCAACACGCACACCAAACACAAACAGCCCACAGACTCTCTCCCACCCCCCCCTCCCAGACTCTCTCCTATTCACGCACGGCAACACGCACACCATAGATTCTCTCTCATTCATTCATCTGCACGTTCCTGCCTTTCACTCGCGGAAACACGCACACCAAACTCAAACAGCCCACAGACTCTCTCTCCCACCCCCCCACACTCCCAGTCTCTCTTCCATTCACGCACGGCAACACGCACACCATAGCTTCTCTCTCATTCATCTGCACGTTCTCCCCCCCTCCCAGACTCTCTCCCATTCACGCACGGCAACACGCACACCATAGCTTCTCTCTCATTCATCTGCACGTTCTCCCACCCCCCTTCTACTTTTATGCCCGCTTTTCTCTCAAAACATTTTAAAACACAACCAACAGTCCCCAGACTCTTTCACATTCACGCACACCATCTGCTTCTTCCTTCTACCCTCTCTAAGGTCCAGCGCGCGCCTTTTCCTAAACCCGCCCCCTTCCTCTGTAGCACGAAAACATTCAGACGTGCACTCTTTCCAAGCATACCACTTCCTGCCTTTCAACTCGCGGCAACACGCACACGCACTTCTCTCTCATTCATCTGCCCGTTTCCCCCCCCTTCTCTAGCACAACAACATTCAGCTGTAGTAATTAAGTATGGTAAAATTAGCAAAGCACCAAAAGACACATTTTTTACGAATTTCCTTTGTTTTCCAATACTTTACATTATCTAACAATTCTAAAACATGGAGAATATCTCTTTTTTGCAATTTTTAGTAGATACTTACTTAGGGTAAAAATACAAGGATACTGCAGTTGGTTAATCTCAGTTGTAAAGATTCTAATCTGTTGTCGGACATCCGCTGTGAAATGTAAATGTGGTGCGAAAATGGAGACCACTGCCTCTCTCACATCCAGCTGCACGTTCTTCTATTCCCCACACCCCCTCCCTCTCATGCGCGCTCTACGCTCTCCTTTTTTTTTCTCGAAACTCAAGTGAGGCCACAGACTTGCTACATAACTTGCGTTCTATTTCTTAATTTTAAAGTGACAGAAGACTTACTCACTCTGGCCTCTGCAACACAACCTTATTACTTAACACTAGTAAGCACAACAACAGTACCAACACAGCCAAACTCACCACCAGCCCAAACCACAAATAACTGCTTTTGAATTTGATGAAAAACAAAAACATATTTTACGAATTATCTTATTTTAACTAAACCTTTACGTTACTTAGCATTTGTGCAACATGTTCTGCTAAACATCTCATTTGCGGAATGCTTTTTAGTACTTTGGAATTCTTAACATTTGAAACAAAGAGTAACATAGTAAGTCTGCTATAGTGGTGGCCATTTTTTTTGTTTTGGGGAGGGGGCGAGAGCAACAAAACAACGTCTGGGGCCTAACCACCCCAGGAGACTGGAGTGCTTTAATCTCAGTCGTAAAGATTCTAATCTGTTGGCGGCCATCCGCTGTGAAATTCAAATATAAACTAAAGGGAACGAAACTCGCCTTCTCACCAAATACCCTAAAATACAAGTGAACCAACTTTAGAAACACTGTGAAAACCACCACGTTTTTTTACACAAACTATTACATGCAGGTAAAATGCTATTTTTTTATTCTTACGTTTGATAGTGCAAAGTTACACACCAGACACGCATAACACCAGCCGTCCGTGCCTGCTTAGGCTATGCACACACAGCAACAGTGTAAATGCCTAGAAATTTTAAGTGTGCGAATTAAGAAAAATACCACATTTAGTATGACACAAAAATGAGTACTAGGATTACGCGAAACAATTTTGTATTTGTATATTTGTGGTGCGAGTGCTCCTTTAACACTTACTCACACTTTTTATCGCCATGTTTTGCAAACCTCAATAGTGAACACAAATTGCAAATATTGGGGAACTCTACACAGCCCTCACTCACACTGCACACAGGCCTCACTCAGTGCACACAGCCCTCACTCACACTGCACAAAGTCTTCGATCGCACTGCATACAGGCCTCACTCAGTGCATACAGCCGTCACTCAGTGCACACAGCCCTAACTCACAGTGCACACATTCCTCACTCGCACTGCACAAAGGCCTCACTCGCACTGCACACATGCCTCACTCAGGGCATACAGTACACACTTAGTGCACACAGCCCTAACTCACAGTGCACACAGCCCTCACTCACACTGCACAAAGGCCTCACTCGCAGTGCACACAGCCCTCACTTACACTACACACAGCCTGTGCTAATCTGCAGCTCTCATCAACCACACCTCCTTCTTGAACTCCCTTTTCTCTTCTCTTCTCCCTAGCTGATCTGCTGCTCTCTTCCACCCGCATTCTTCTCTAGCTCCCTGTTCTCTTCTCTTCTCCTGTGCTGATCTGCTGCTCGCTTCCACCCCACCTCCTTCTCTAACTCCCTTTCCTCTTTTTTTCTCACTATGCTGATCTGCTGCTCTCTTCCACCCCGCTTCCTTCTTTAACTCCATGTTCTATTCTCCTGTGATGATATGCTGCTCTATTCAACCGCACTTCCTTCTTTAACTCCCTGTTCTCTTCTCTTCTCCTGTGCTCATCTACCTCATTCTATCTATCTATCGCCCTCACTCTATCTATCGCAGTCACTCTATTTATCTATGTATCGCCTTGAATATATCTTTAGCACTCGATCTATATATCGCAACACCACAGCATCACTCAAAGGCACCACAGCATCACTCAAAGGCACCACAACATCACTATGCGCTAACACTTCATCACTGAACGCCACAGCATCACTCAAAAAAATGTAAGATTTCACTTCTAATCTTAGATATTCTTCATCAAAAAAAACACTGAACATAATATTCACAAAAGGTATTTAGGAAAGTTTACAATATTGCCATTATACATAATAAATAACTTTTATTTCAATATTAATTAATTAACAAAAAAAAACATTTATATTAGTAAGATATATACATCTAAGTCACGTAAATACAAAAGATGTGGCATTACAAATGCTATAAGTGTTACATTTGCTAAAGTTAAAAGTATTGGCATTGTAAATCACAAAACATAAATATAAAATGTCATTTACAAAACCAATAGCTCCAACTTTCCTACTGCGAGACCTATTGGCAACGCCAGTGCTTGTTTTAGGACTTGTGCCCTGGTCGCAATAATAAATACTGAGAATGTTGTGTTGATCAAACAAAATTATACGGAGGAATGACAGAGAAAATTGGTCTGTGAGAAGGTGCACTGCAAATACAGGGCCTGCTCGTATTGGCTGTCAAGATGCACTGCAAGGTAAGAGCTATTATTAGAAACCGGTAGAAATATGTGAACCTGATACTCCGAGAGCTCTTGGGTCAGCCACACCCAGACGCCACAGGACTATGATGAAATCTTTGTTGCCCAAAACCTAATGAGTCCGCCTGCTTTACAGCAATTCTTTCACGCCTATGATTTATTCTGCATTAATTAAACTAAATCGACAAATTCGTTATTCAATGTGATGCAAACGTGAGTAATAAAAGCTTCCCTAGCATAACGATGACGTATTCCACCATGCGGTCGATGTCCACATGGAGGTGCAATGAAAACACGGGTTGAAATGCATGTCGCGGCACTTTAAACTGTCCCTTGGGCTGGCAAGTCGAGGCGGGCTTGCTGGAGCAAACTCTTAGTAGACGAGGACGGGATTGGACGGTCCAGCCTACTGGTAAGAAGAGAGCATGATTTTCAGCAACTCCGTTTCCCTGTTTATTTATTTGCTACCGAATGGTGATGACCTGGCATTATGTGGCGATTCTCTGGGCGGATGATCAAACTAAAGTAAAGCAAAGTATCTGCAAATCTACCCTTTTTTATCAGGCTACAAGCTACATTACTGAAAATCCACATTGCTCACTGTTAACGTGCAAATTCAGGAGGCACGCGAAGAATTCGATCACTTTGGAAAATAGTTCAAAGGTGCCTCCGGCAGCCCGATTGAGGACAGTTATGCTATTTTAAAGAATGCAGATAAAACGGATTGAAAAATGGGAGAATTATATTCCACCCTCAGTTGGTAGATTCATGCATTTAAAATGCTGATATTGTTTTTGGTTCATGTCCTCATCATAAAGCATTTAAGATGTTCCTTAAAGCTACAAGATATTAACAAAACTTATAGGTGCATCACTTACAGGACATGCACGCTTGGAATAAACAGCTCCTTCTCACTTTGAGATAGGAGGTGGAAAATGTGGACCAACAATCTTCTCTATGTAATAATTTCAAAGTCTACCCTATCCTTAAAAACACCCATCATGTTTATACAATTTATTGTGCATGGATTAAAATATCGTTTACTTTTAGCAACTAGAAAGTGGCATGCACACTTCGAATATTTTACCTACATCTATTTTTGGGCTTGCAACAATAGACCAATGTATAAAGTGGTGTGGGTTGTGTCTCTTAAATAATGCATTGTATGTAATAATTTACTGTAGCCTATGTCATGTTCTATGTAAATCTGGAAGGGGTAGTTTATCAAGAACGTTATTAAATGTAAATAGTTATTTAGGAAATCAACACCAGAATGCCCAAAGGTAAGCCTCGTTTAGGGTAATGTCGTAAATAAAATCACATTGATTAAACAGCTGAACTCTGTTGGGTAACGACTCTGATGGGGAGAATATTTACCATGATCTGATTTTTCTGCTGATGAAGATTAGTTTTAAGGCACTAGGGAACTTTCAGTCCTCTTCCCTCCCAAGTTAGGCCGTGGGCAGGGCGGAAATTGGGATATTTAATAGCAAAATTAGCAGAGAAAGCAAGGCTGTCACAATAAAGAATGAACCACATCCCCAAGTCAATTAAATATTTTGGGCCTGAATCACAAAGGCAATATGTATGTACAGATTTACTCACATGTAGATCTACTCCTACACTTAAGTGTAACTCTCCACTTTTTTGCTATTTAGCATTTCTGAGTGGAGATTTATACCTAGTTGTAAAACATGCATGTCTGTACCCCCTCTTATATAGAGGGGAAGCTACTACAACAGAATTTACATGAGATGAAGTTGCTGCAAGTAACTTTTCCCTTTGGTGAAAGATTATTTCTATAGTTTACATTTTTTTAAATAATTTGAAAGACATTTATATTACACTGAAACAAAAACGTAAAACATGACAGCACATTAAGGCACAAAATCACATTTGCATTCAATAATAAATTAATATAAATATTAATTTAATTTGTAAATGGTAAGATTAAGCAATACATTCAAAATAAATTGACCTACCCTCACTAACTTTTGGACTTTGCATTTTTTGGCGTGATTCTCTGTTTTGCTTCTGACCTCCTGGTTTTTGTAGTACTCTGGATTTTGTTTTTCTTTGTGTTTCTGATCACCTTAAATCTGTTGATCTTAACTAAAGTGCAAATGCTCCTACTGAACATTATGTTTATGGATTGTGGTTTCCATAATTGGCCTATTCGATTTTCTCCTAACTCCCTAGTACAGTGCACTGTGTGTGCCCAGGGCCTGTAAACCAAATGCTGCTGGTGCGACTGCAGCACTGATTGTGCCACCCACATCAGCAGTCTTTCAAAGGGTTCTCAGACCTGCCACTGCAGTATCTGTGCACAGTTTCTCCTGGATAGTCCAACTGACATGTGCGCCCAATTGTCAATCCCTAACCTTCCCTTTTCTCACATATGAAAAACCCTAGGTAGGCCCATGGCACCCCTGTGGACAGGTTGCAGTGAGAGGGAAAGGTAGGACATGCACTGATGTTTATTACATGTCCTGATGGTGAAATACTGAGCATTTTTTTTTCACTGTGGAAAGGCTATATCTCCTATGGATTACAATTGAAGCTGTTTTTTAACACATTTACACCTGCAGCTTGCCAGGGGAAGCAGATAGAAAAGCAGTGCCTAGTATGCCTACACTTTTAGTAAAGAGTATTTCTATATTGTGTGTTTGGAAATACCACTTTTAAGAAAGTGGATATTTCCTTGTAAAACCATCCACGTGCCTCTGCCTGTTTATGTATTAGCTGTCTGGGTTTTAAACTGACAGAGGCTGGTTTGTGCAGTCACACTAGATGGGAAAACAAAGGGGGCAGAGGGGTTCCTGCCTTTCCTGGATGACTCATGGCCAGGCTGATGGGTCTGTCCTGCATCTAGGGGGGGTCGGAGGAGGTGCTACATGCACCTGAATGGACTGTGTCTGCCTTCCACCATGCTGTCTCCACCTCCTGTAGTGACCCTGGCCTGAGCCGGACAGAACTGGATTGTGTGCCAGGAGAACTTTGTTTGTGCCAAAGCCACATAACTCCAAAGGGAAATATGGTATAAATATTGGGGCTCAGATCCCAGGATTTTAGAACTCTTATGCACAAAGGAACCAGCCAAGAAGAAGAGCTGGAGAAGCTGTCAGGAGAGACTACCACTTTGCTGTGTGCTTTGCTGTTTTGTCTAGCAGTGGCTGCTTCTATCCTGGGCAGTGAAAGGACTGGACTGGACTTTCTTATTTCCCTGAATTTCTCCAAGGGCTTGAGGCAGAACTGTTCAATAAGTCTCAGGAGCAACAAAGACTTCAAGTTAATCTGCTACCAGGACTGGGAACTGTGTGTTTTGTGCTGCAATAGAAGAAAAAGCATCAACACTGCAACCCTAGTCTCGCCACTGCTGCTGCCACTGAGCTGCTGCTTGCGCCATGACCTGTGGGCACTGCTCGTGGAGTACATGGAGCACCGTACTGCTTCGCACAGCAGCTCTGGAATCCCCAACAATGCTGTCACTGATGCTACTGCCTGCACAGTGACCTGTGGACACCACTTGTGGAGAACATGTAGTACCATCCCCCTTCCACCGCAGCCCTGGTCTCACCGGCAATGATGCTCCAAGCTGACATCAATGCTACTGCCTGCACTGTGGTTAGAGGGCACCGCTCGTAAGTTGAACAACGTACAGCATCATCCCACCCTGCAGTCTGGGCCAACTAACCCCAGCACCATTGACTCCAGTTCATCAGCCGATGACCGCACTTGAACGACCATGACGCAGCGGCCTGCACCGTCACCTGAAAACACCACAATTAGCACCATCCCACTTCCCACCCCAGCCCAGCCCTGGTCTCACCGACGCCACTGGACAACTGTCTCTGAGCTGCTGTCTTGCCACTGCACTTCACACCACATCCACAGCGCCTGAAAGCACTCCTGACTTTAACCGCACAGGACTTCAAAGGCCGAGGGGCACCTGCACCAAGCTCCAGAACAGACGCCTGCCGACGCCAGCCCTTTGGAGCTCATTGTGAGGCCCTCGACACCCTGCATTTCTAAAGGTACTCTTTGCAGGTCGTCCCTACATCGTAGCAGGGCCACGACGCCAGAACTGTTAGTCTTGCTTGTCCAGAATGCTGTGATAGCCCTGGACAGAACTATTGACTTCAAGGAACTGTTTTTCAAAGTCTATATTTGTCTTGAATATTTTGAATAGCTTTATGTTGAATTCTTATTATTTTAGTCTTGTTCACAGGTAGATATTGGCTATTTTTCTAAAACTGGCCTGGTGTCCTTTTGTAGTGTTTTTCACTGTTACCATTTGTTTTGTGCGGTAATGTCTCGGCTTTCAACCTAGGATTGTTTCTTCCAGAGAAAAGGGGTATTTAATTTTCACGTCTCGCCAGTCAACACTGCATGCTCATACATTTCCCCCACCTCTCTAGAACCCTTAACTTCAGATACACTGTTTCCCGCTGTGTTGATGTCATAAATTCCTTTTCTTATTTTAAACTTATTTTTATGCTCATCTGAGGCTTTACTCACTGCCTCAGATGAGCCTGACTGCTCATGCCAAGCTATCAAGAGGGTGAGCAGGGCTCGTTTCAGAAGTGTAACTCCCTTATCCTGACTAGGAAGAAAGGTCTCTACTTCGACAGGGTACCAACTGAACAACATGCCAGCTAGAGACCCCCATTTCTAACACTAACACTTTAAAGAGTAAAGTTTAATTTATTTTTTATTAAGTTTAAAATGACTTCTTTTTAAAACTATAAAAGATTACAACTATAGATTATGAATGTTTAGATCCCAAAACAATGTTTCTCATGGAAGAACAATGTTGGCACTCCACAGTGAAACTTCAAGAATTTTATTTTCAAGCTCAGGAAATGACACGTCTATGCATTTTGTTGCATCCAGCAACCTTGTTCAAGACGGCGAGCTCCATTTTCTAAATTCATTAAATACCTTAGTTGAAAATATAGCAGAAGGAATACAGAGTGCTAGATGAAACTAGCTGGTCAGCACCATCTTTAAGTATGCAAAGTTTGTATTTTATTTTGTCCTCATTTGCCGATACCCCTGTGTGTGAAAAAGAAAACCGCCAACCACCACATTGTGCTACCTTGTCCAGCCCACCAGATCTGGTAGTGTGCCTCAGACACTTGCACAAGAGACGAATGACAAATTGGCGGAAGAAGGAGAAACCACACACGAAGAGGGCGACCTCCATCTAGGCGTATTTCAGCCTGTTGGACCAGAATTTCGGAAAAGACCCTTGCTATAAGTCCACGGAGCAGGGAAGATGGCATAATCATAGGACCTGGGGGAAAGAAAAAAAATCCGGAATCCTACCTCCATTGTATCAAACACTCCCAAAAAGCAACCTTTTTCCTACTGCAGGGTCTGGCCAAGTCTACTTTAGAAACTTCATATAGGGACGATAGCCATCCCGCATATGTTGGAGGGGCTATATCCACCCAAACCCTACAGATCTGTCTCCTTGCCATTAGAATTGCAAAAAAAAGAAAGGACCTAGCATGTCCTAAGATGTTTTCATCAATCCCAAAGGTGATCAAAGGGAGAGTAATACTCAGTGTGGTGTTAAGAATAGAGGATAGGGCATCCATCACCTCTTCCGAAAAACGACTAATGGCTGGGCACTCTATAAACTTATGCACATCTGAGGCTTCGGCAAGATCACATATATTGCATTTTTTCCCTTGCTGGAATTTGGCTAACTTTTGGGGAGACAGATATGCTCGATGTTAAGTATATAGATGGTTTCGCTTCAGCCAAGCTGGCTTCACAATTTTATACAATAGGCTAAAAGAGTTCAGCCACAACTGCTGGCACTGTTCACCCACCTTACTACCCCATAGCACCTCAGGGAGATTGGTGTCATCATCTATCTCCTCCAGGATCGCCCAGTACCAACATATGACTTCCTTACCCCCCCCCCCGGCCTTGTCACCAATAGATTTTCTAAATTACTAGGGGGATTCCCTTCCTTGTCAATGTCTGAGCCCAGCTAGTCAGTTGCATGTAGTTGAAGCGAGATAAGCCTGGCCCAACTTTCTCCCGCAAAGCCTCCCAAAGTATTATTGAGCCACGTGCTATCAGCTCTCCCCAATTCATAATTCCAGCATCCTTTATTGGGCATGCTAATCTGTCTTTAAGACACAAAAAGTGCCTGGCGAGTCCCACATGGGTGCTAAGTTGGAAAAATAGCTCAGCCCTGTTCATTTTCTGATTGTGGACCAACTTCTGGCCAATGAATGAAGAATCTTAAATTTTTTTTTTTACATTTCTGATCCCCAAACTTGAAAAGAAAACCGTCAGATGGAAGATCGGACCCCTCCAACATAGCTCGAAACATCCTCCCCCTGGGATTATCCACTTGTGTTTTTAGGAGCATTCTCGAGTCGGATAATTGGAACGCCCAAGCGTAATATTGGATGTCTGGTGACGTTAGCCCTCCTTTTTCTCTCCTTCTCCTCAGCTTTTTCCAAGCCAATCTCGTGGCTCCATTCCTCCAAATAAAAGAGTTAATTTTTTGTTGACATTTGGATATTTGTTTGACATCAAAGGCCATAGGGATAGAATTAAACAAAAAAGTATATTTAGGCAGGATAGACATTTTTAGAAGGTTTGACCTCCTAAAGATAGATAGCGGGAGATGGATCCATGCCTTTAGTTGTTTCTGACATTCCTTATGTACTCGCTCAAGATTGTAAGTGGCGATTTTACTTATATCTTGGGTTATTCTAATACCAAGATAACGCATAGAGGACATTACCTCCATCTGAGTGTTAGGGATGTTCCAGGCCATAATTTCCGTTTTTTCGGAGTTTATATTGTATCCGGAGATTTTACCGAACTCCTCAGCCCTCCTGATCACTGAGGGAAGAGCCAGATCTAGATTAGATGTCATAATGAGGATATCATCGGCATATAGGGCTACCTGCTTTTCCCACCCTCCAAAGCTAAATGATGGTATAGTAGCCTCCTCTCTAAGAATCTGTGCAAAAGGCTCGAGATAGAGGTTGAAAAGGAGGGGAGAAAGCGGGCAACCCTGCCTTGTACCTCTTGAAATTTCAAAACGCTCTGTTAGGGAGGTATTTACATAAAGCCTTGCCTTCGGAGCCTTATATATGAGTGAAATCATACGGCAGAAGTTTTCGGGAAAATTTAATTTCCTCATGACTGCAGCCAAGTAAGACCAATTGACCCTATCAAAGGCCTTAGTCGCGTCCAGCGTAAAGGCAGCCAGAGGCAGAGAAAAGGTGGTAGCGATGTCAAATACCCCAACCAGATCTTGCGTGAGGTCAGCCAAATGTCTACCCATAATAAAGCCCTTTTGGTCTTCGTGAATAATAGAGCTTGTCACCCTCCCCAACCTAGTTGCCATAATAGCAGCAAAGATTTTATAGTCGCTGTTGAGGAGCGAAATCAGGCGGTATGACCCACATTCTTTCAGATCTTTCCCTGGTTTAGGTATTAGGACCACCGTGGCATCGTTCCAAGACTTTGGAGGGTCCCTACCCTCCGAAAGGATGTTATTGAAAACGGTAGCCATAACCGGGGCAATCTCCTCATTGAGAGCCCTGTAAAATTCCCCTGGTAACCCATCAGGGCCTGCTGCCTTCCCCCGCTTCACTTGCCCCAAAACCTTACTGATCTCTTCAACAGAGATCTCTCTCTCCAACGTCCTGCTTTGCCCTGGTGATAGCTTTGGTATAGACATTTGGTCTGACCAGGCCTCCCTCCCTGGCATATCCTCGTGGGAATCTTCCTTATAGATATCCTGAAAAAAATCCCGGAAAGCACCTCCTATTTCGTCCTTTGTGATCCGGGGAGCAACTTCTCCCGCCACCCTAATCTCCCTGATGTAATTTCGAGCTTGGTCGGATTTAGTTTTCCAAGCAAGGATTTTACCAGCCGCCTCGCCAAACTCAAAATGAGAAATTCTGCTCGCCTCCCACCTTCTAGAGACCCTAGCTTGTAGTATATTTTCTAATTGTGACTTTAACACCCCATGTCTTTCGTAGTCTGCACCTCATCTAGTTTGGGCACCCAAGATGTTTTCGATAGTTTTCATTTCCCCCTCCAAGTTCTCAATACTTTCCCTATATTTCTTTTTCCCATAAGAAGCTCTGCTCGTAATACACCCCCTCCAGAGGGCTTTTAAGGCATCCCACATAATGTGGATTTCTGTAGAGTCTATGTTTGCCTCCAAGAAATACTGGGTCTCTGATCGAAGAAAATTGACCTCCTCATTTTCTAAAAGAATGATACGGTCAAATGACCAAGAAGTATGACTCTGTGTCCTGGTTTCAATATAAATGAGATGGCCGAATGATCGGAGAGGTGTGAGGGAAGATAGAAAATATCTATCAATAGACTTTTCAGACTATAACTAAAAAAAGCATAGTCTATCCTAGACACATGTTTGTATTTAAAGTTTAAAAAAGAAACCCCCAACGTATCCCCTGCCCTTTCCCTCCAAATATCTGCAAGACCTAGTTGTGACATTATTGTTAGAAGATCCTGTCTAGATGTGGAGAGGACACAGGCTCTAGATTTAGCAGACTTATCTAATTTTGGATCTAATACGATATTAAAGTCACCCATCCAGATAACTGGGTCATGAAAAGCCAATAGGTTGTCTCATATGATGTTTAGATAGGAGGGGTCATCCTGGTTTGGACCATAATACCCGACCAAGGTGAAAGGAAGGCCATCTAACATAACCCTTACAATGAGCCACCTACCGCTCCTATCCTCCCTATACTCCACAATTTGTGCTTTAACTTGTTTTTTAAAAATAAAAAGCACCCTCCTAATATTTGCTGATTGATCTGTGCAAAAAAAAGATCTACCCATTTTTCCTTTTTTTAAATCTCTGTTGTTTCAGCCTTGAGGAGGTGTGACTCCTGTATGACTATGACCTGTGCCGGGGAGTCTCTCAAGTATTAAAAAATCTTTGCTCTCCTACCCCTGGTGCGCAGGCCATTGACATTCCAGGATAAAAAATGTAACTGAGTCATTTCCTCAAACAGTCACCACCTTCCCCTACCTCTTCCAAATTCCCTGAGACCTTATTGTCATATCTTTATCTAATTTTTTGGGGGCATGAAACCAAAGATATCGGTCAATAGGCTAGGCTGTTTACACTGAAATACCTTTTGGGCTCAGACATTTGAGGATTTTTTTTATTTTTACCCCTGCCACCCTGCGCTACACCCTCCCCCTGGAAAACCCTACCCAACCTACACTGGACAGATGTATTGCCAGTTTTGCGCCCTCTGGCTCCTCCACCCTCCTCCCCCCCTCTACTACTGAGCTGCGAAGTAAGTAGTGCACGGGTAATTCCTCTCAAACAATATACAAAGAAATACAAAAAAAGAACCTCCCAGTGACTCTAAAACAAACCCATTTTCAAACCTCCAGCCTCTTGCAAAAAAAAAAAGTTTGCAATCCTTATATAAATATGTATATATTTTTTTTCCTTCTTCCTTTTTTTTTTTCTTGAGCAATTTACTTCCTTTGCCCCCTTTATGTCTTTCTAATTAAATTTACTAAATGGCTGGGGGTATACTATCTCTTCTGCTATGTGACCCAAGTATGACAAGGGGAGACCATTCCGTCCTCTTTTTTTTTTTTTTAAGAGATTCTTTTTTTTTTTTTTAAGAGATTCCTGCTCTTTCCCGGGAAAGATCCCTTAATGACTCCAGCATTTCGTCCGCCTCCAAAGGAGATCGAATATTGTGCATTTTGTTATTAAACATAACACGCAAAAAAGCAGGAAATCTCATCTGCACTGTTGCACCTAAGGCACAACATTTTTCCATCCTCTGACCTAGCTCCCACTGCCGGTCTAGAGTGGTCTTTGACAGGTCAGAACGAATCTCAAAAGGAAAGTCAGGACCATTTAGAGTCTTATTTTTTAGGGCCAAATTTAGTTTTTTTTCTTTAATCGAATAAGTAAGAAAATTGACCAAAATTTTCCTCGGCTTTTCTCTGCCAGGTTTCAGACGAAAGGGGTCCCTATGAATCCTTTGGATATCTCTCCCCAAAATGTCTGATGACTCTTCCAGATTGTGTGAATCTTTAAGCAGGTTTACGACAAAGGTTTTTATGTCGCTCCCCTCTTTCCCCTCAGGAATATTCAGAAGCCGGAGATTATTTCTTCTTGAAAAGTTCTCCAAAGACTCAACCCTCTCTCGAATCGCGTCCCCCTCTCTTTGCAGGTTTTGGATTTTAACTTGGGCAGAACCTAGATTGGCTTTAAGTTCTTCCACTGAACCTTCAAGGGCTTCTGTCCTCTCATTCAACCGATCTACTTTTCGCTCCAAAACGTCACAAGCAGCCCTAATCTCTGTTTGATTCTCAGCAGAGATCGTGAATCCCTGCTTTATGTCTGCTTTTAGAGAGTTTAGCAAAGACTCTATCGAGGAACAGGCTATATCCAAACAACCACCGCCAGACTCTCCCCTTCCTAATGGTGCAGGGGACTGGTCAGATGTCAGTGTCTGTGTCGGACTACCTTAAAAGACACTAAATTGTTTAACAATTGACTATCTTGAGTGTCTTGTTGTGAACTGACAGACCCAGTAGTCTCCGTTGTCGCCACTCTCTTGACTTCTACTACCATCTGGGCGTCGTTGACTGACCTATCTGCTGGTAAAATTGTGTCTGCTGGAGGAAAAACTGCCACATGGGAGGCCATTTTCCCTTGGAGATCTACACGGACAGAGTAGCAATCTTGCTCAATTGTGTGGGGTTTCAGAATGGTCAAGACTTGGGGCAAAACTTTGAAGAATTGTATTTATTTATTTTTATTTGCGCGTTTATAACGCGCTAGGATCACCTCCCAAAGGAGTATCTCCGCGCCTTTGGCATCCTTCCTGCACATAGACAGTGAGTACATGTCCTATCTAATAGTTTTGAAATAAAAAGGTTTTTAATTGTTTCCTAAACGGAAGATATTCCTTACAGAGTCTTAAAGAAACTGGGAGGCTATTCCACAGCGTTGGACACGCAATTGAGAGGGCTCTACCACCCTGTCTAGTCTTTTTTGCTCTCGGGACCTGCAGCAGAGCTTGTTCACTGGATCTTAAGGATCGCAAAGGTTTATAGGGGAGAAATTTATTAAACAAATACCCAGGGCCTTTCTTCTGAAGACACTTGTGTATTATGCAACAAGTCTTGTACTTCACCCTTTGCTTGACCGGAAGCCAATGCAGGGTGTTCAAGAGGGGTTTGGAGGGGGTGCGAGGGGGCTGGTTTAGAACAAGGCGGGCCGCAGTATTTTGGACCACCTGCAATCTGGCAATTACTCCCTCATTAGCTGATAGAAGCAGCCCATTACAGTAGTCTAAACGACTCAACACCAAGGCCTGCACTAGCGTCCTCCTGGTAGAGTCAGGGAGCAAGGGAAACACTTTCCTTAATATTCCGATGACATGGAAACAGGAGCCCACCACTTGATTGCTATGTTGCTTCAAGGACAGCTCCTGGTCCAACCTCACACTGAGATTTTTTACCACCTGTTTAGGCTCTGGGACTGGTCCCAAATCCTGCGGCCACCAATCTGGGGACCACAGGAGTTTGGCCTCACCGAACAGCATCACTTCTGTTTTAGCAACATTACATTGCAGGAAGTTAGATGCCATCCAGTGGGCCACTGCCTTCATCCCCTGGGAGAAGGAGTTCCTGACCTCATCGGTAAAGTGTGTAAAAGGGAAGAGGAGTTGGGTGTCATCCGCATATGACACAGGGATAAACCCATGGGACCTCATGATGTTCGCTAGGGGGGCCACGTAGATATTGAACAAGGTAGGGCTCAAACAAGAGCCCTGTGGCACCCCCTTCGAGATCTCCAACTCCTCTGACCGATAGACGCCCAAGGTGACTGTTTGGGTGCGGTCTGTCAGGAAGCTCCTCAACCACGCTAGGGCCTCACCTTCCAGGCCGATGTTAATAAGCCTGGTGGTCAAGATGTCATGTGACACGGTGTCATATGCCGCAGACAGATCCAACAGAACCAGGATAACAGAGTGACCTTTATCCTGTAAAATGTGTAAATCGTCTGCGACTGACAGCAAGGTGGTCTCGGTGCTATGCCTCGGCCTGAAACCCGAATGGGATGGATCCAAGGAGGGGGTAATGCGGGAGGATTTAAGATCTCCTTGCCCCCCTTTAGCAGCAGCTCCCTGGAGCCCTCTCTGGAGCCCTCTAAATTCAACAGCGTTCCCCTCCTGCAATTCACTCTCACTGCCACAATCAGACAAAAGTGCCTGGGTACCGTGACTGTCCTTTGACCCCCTTCCCCTGCCCCTGCCCCTTCGTGATTTACTGTTAGCACCTTTCTTCTTTTTGCAGGAGTTAGGGCTCTTAGGACTTACAAACTCAGCCCCACCCGAGCCTTCCCCGCAAACCCTCTGTCCGTTCCCCATGCTAGCAATATCCAGCTCTCCTTCACAATCCACCGTAGGCGCTGGGGGGTCCAAAGCTGAGACAGAAGGCTCCGATAAGGAGGTCACCACGGGAAAAAAAGCACCAATCCCTTTTGCCCCCATCACCTAACCGCGATCTTCACTGCTGCTGCCTGCCTGCACTGCACTCCCCCGAAGGAGACCGCGAGCCGTTGCGCTGTGGCCACGCCTAAGCTCCACGGCTGCAGCCTCCCAGCGCTGCGGCAGGGAGAGTTTGTGAGCGTATACGAGGGCGGGGACCCGATCCAACCCCCCAAACACATCCGACGGTCAGTTTAGGTGAGGTGATAACTTTCTCTTCAGAGACGCTGTGACACACAGTGCATTAGGAGCGTTTACGGGAGAGGGGGAGAGAGAGCTTCACTGAGGGCGCGCGCTACCGCTCAGCACACGGGTGCCATGTTAGTGGAGAAGCGTGGCTCAGTGGTTAGAGGCGGCAGACCCGGAAGCTGAGATCAGCCATGGACCAGGGTTCGATTCCCTGCCTCGGCGGGTCTCGGGCTCAAAAATTCCACGGACTCGACAATTCTCGCTCCGGTGCCTACTCGACTCACGGGGTCACACTCTGCGACTCGGGGCAATAGCTTGCTTAATCTCCACTATGGCCCCTCGCGGCGGGATGCCTGGCTTTCACCTTGTGAATACCCTGCCGGGGTATCTCACAGGGGAATACCAGGACGGGTTCCCTAAGCAAGCGCCTTGAGACCCCTGGGTGATTCGTGCGCTATATAAATCGAAATACATTTACATTTACATTTACATGTTTTCCCTTCTGCTTCGCACCCAAAGTTTGTATTATTAAGTGAGTTAATTAGTTCTCACTTCATATGCACAGTTGACTCAATAATCTCCCTCAAATGTCTAATCCATAATATTGAGCACAACTCAGAAGTTCCATCATTTGTAACTCTACCATATTTCACCATAAAGAGTAAATTACTTACATAATTATCTTTGCCCCCTTCAACTCAAATCCTTTAAGGACAAAGTGAGCACATAATAAATAGTAATACAATTACAGTCATTTGTAATGACCCAATGTTTGATTAGTAAATTAATATTCCATTGCTACTCTATCAGTCTTAATGGCATGTGCCATTGCTAACTCCCGACAATGCATCTTCAAACAAACCCTTACAGTGCTTTGTGCAAATTCTAACATCAAAATATAAGGTTCCCTAAATACCATGTTTTATCCAAAATACAGTCTGCTTCTGTTGAACAATATAATCAAAGATACATACATATCTAACATTTCACCAATATGATTCAATGTTCAAAAAATTATAAAGAAAAAGAACAAACACCTTTCTCTCATTGTGCATGCAGTACTTATAAAGATATAGCCTGATAATCAAACGACTGTACACAAGTGGGTTACTATTACAGTATAATTAATCCTCACCAGATATATCAAAGCAAAATACATCCTACACAAATAAGTGCATTAGAATCAAACACTACTGATGAAACAAAATAATGTTAAAATCTAGAGACCTTATAAAACATACGTGATTGGGTGAATTATTTCTATTTTCTTCCCCCCTAGGAATGTGTAATCTAAAATCAAGATTACTAAAAGTGGCCTATAGGAAGTACCACCTGGAGGATTACTGGGTAATAGAGGCAAGTATACAGCTCTTCATCAACGTTTAAGCCATATGGCTATCGTGCTATCCAATTCCAAAATGAAGAATGTTTTTAAATTGCATAGCTCTTTTCCTATCTCTACCTTGTTCCTTTTAAGGACTTGTACAATACAACTATATCTAAGCTCTGTGGGATCACTCTGCTACTTTTCAAAATGTTGAGCTACAAGATAGCTGCGACCCCATGTACAATTTTTGACACAAGCATTTAAGAGTGTATACCACAAAGCTTGATTTCCCCACGTCAGAATGCTGCTTACCTTAATATTATTTTTAAGTAGTTTATAGTGTAGTCGATATCTCACCATTCTTGCATGATTTGCACTTCTAAAGTAATTCCTGGGACTGAGCCACATTCTATTGTTGGCATCAGTAGCAAATTTGTTCTAATCATGTAATCTCTCAGATATTTAGATTTCCTATACTTAATCTGATGATATTAAGTAACTAAGGTGCCTATAATAGGATACTCCCTAACCAAAAAAACAGTTCTTATGTAAAATCGGACAAACCTTGGCATGATTGGTATTATAAGTTTATATAAATCTGTGTGATGCATCTTTGTTTACATTTTTCTTCAACAAAGATAGGGAAGGATTAAATAGGGCCTTTTCTCTGTTCAGTGCCCTGGCTTTCCTTGAGGCTGCTTCTAGTATTGGCTGTAAGAAATGATTCCTCATCTCGGTTTCAACCTTATCATCCTAATCCACACTGTAAGCCCACCTAGCTCAAAAACATCACCAAAAGGTATGCTCTTTATCAAAGGGGCGGGGCTGGAGCTTCAAGTGTGGAGAATAATATTCCCTTTGTAGGATTTCCAACTTCTCCACCCCCACACTAATCTGAGCAATTTGAAATTCAACAGATGTCTTATTTATTCTTCCTGTGAATCTTAGGTTGAGAGCATTATTGTTTAATTCTGACATGAACAGATCGACCTCTTTGTCAGTACTCTGTCACAGTACAAACAGGTTGTCAAAGAACCTCAACCGCATTATGGTGTTCCAGGACTGGTGCCCCATTTCAAGCTCTCCGATCACCTCCGCTTCCCTCCAGCACATAGCTGGGGGCGAAGTAGGTGCCCATAGCGACAACTTGTAGCTAATTGTAAAAAATATTATCTTGGATAAACACCATTCCATAATTTTTAAAAAGCATAGCATTATGCGCAGCATAGACTATCGGCCTCATTCGCAGAAAATGCTGTGCTGCCCATAGACTATCCTGATGTCTAATGCTGGTGTACAGTGTTCACTCATTGAGTGTCCTTAAAAGCATATCTTGATCCCACTTAACATCATAGATGCATCTTAGAATATCAGCCTAATGTTGTTTGTGAGATGGAAGGGTAGCATCAACCTGGTTTTAAAAATAATCAATGGATTTTAACATCTTCTCAAATATGCTGTTTTGTGCAGCAATCTTAGGTCTTCCTGTTGGCCTATTAAGATATTTGTGTATTTTGAGTATCATATAAATTGCAGATATCATCGGATGATCTTGTTTAAGAAAACAATATCATCCCAACCTAAGAGTTCCTGATCTCTCCATGATTCCAGCTTACAGGTGAACTACTCCTTTACACTTGTGTATCCATCCATCGTTATTAGTTTGTAACATTCTGGATTATTGAGTTTAATCGAAGCCTCTGTCTGATACAACTGTTTGTCCCACAAGACAATGTTCCCCCTTTATAGGAGGGCTTCACTATCACATTATCTGAATTTTTAAGTTTATTAATCATCAAGAAATGCGTCCTGTCCCTTTTATCTTGTTGTTTTCCCTTACTTCTGGGTATACCATAAACATGACGCAGTTCTTTAATAAAGTTATCTGACAAGATATCCAGATTGTCCCATTTTGTCTGAGGGATATTTCTGGACTTCAGACAAAAGGGGGTAAATACTTTGGTAGGCACTCTTTGACTAGCCAGTTCTTGGGTCATATTATCAGTGGATGTTTATGGACGCCGTGTCAGATCACTTTCTTCTTGTAATGCCCGTAGATCATCCATTACATCCAAATCTGATACCAATAGATTGGGACATATACTTCTTCTAAAAGTTTCTACAATGGGAGGTAATCTCCCTGATTTTAGGAACTTTAGTCCACTTCAGTTTTTGTGTGTATTTATATTAGTCAGTTCTACACTGGGCATAATCAAATTTGCCTTTATGAGAATATGAAAGGCCCATTTCTAAAGTAGAGCTGTCTTCAGATAACTATACCTGGCTCGAATTCACAATAGTTTTTATTGGAATTGTTACTTGGTTAATTGTTTCGGATTACGCTGGGTTGTTCTCCCTGTTGTTTCTCCTCGAGTTCCGCCTCTGTTCTTCTCACCCCCTCCTTTGTTTCCTCTTCTTTGTGGTCTTCCTCACCCTCTTACTGCTCTGTAGGCTGTTCTCTCATCCTGCTGTAAAAAACATAGTTCATCTGAGACTGTAAAGTACATCACTCTTCCTTCACCCCATCAGGGTCTTCCTGTTCTTCCTCATACCCCATGGTGGGGCTAACCTCACTACAAAAATATTCTTGCTGTTTTTTTTGTTAGTGTCTTGAATTCTCTGTCTCCTTATGGTATCAAAGTGCTTTGCAAATGTATAGATCTGGCCCTTTCGATAATCTAGGCAATCACACAAGAATTTGTTAGCTTTTCTCTCCTTGATTCTTTGCTTGTATTTCAGCAAACAACCTTTCTATTTGCTTTTGAATTTCAAAATTCTCCCTTGGTTCGAATCATTGTCCAGGTTATACGTAAATATTTAATTTTTTTAATCACTTTCTCTATTTCTACATATTTAATCAAAATATTAATCAATCTAATAGAGCTTATGTTCGGCCCACTCCTTCAAGAGCTCTGGTTGGGGTTCTCCTAAATCGGGATGATCAAATCAGTAATCCCCTAGAAATATGGCTCATTGGTACATATTGTTTTAACAATGCATTCTTCCATCAATGAGAGATCTATCTCTTATTCAATCTTTCAAACATTAGTAGATTTTTCTAAAGATCATTACTGTTTCCAGCTACCACAGGCCTCGCTCCTGTTACTTCATTCACAGAGCTTGTTACCATAAACAGTTTCAATGCCTCTTGCTCCCTTGCAGCACCTTCCTCATCACTCATATCTTTCATGATATGAGCCCAAAAGTATGTTCCCCTTTGCTCTGTGCAATTTTCTTTACAGTTTTGCTGCACCAGTGAGAACTGATTGCACGGATCCCGGCTCCCGCCCTCACTCAATTTGCCACTTATCCGGCTTTTGCAATGAAATAAAAAATTTAGGATTTTCCAACATGTCACTACTACCACAACAATGATAGTTCAAAATGCAACCTATTTAAAATATAACACCCCATTTCCTTATCCCGAGGGGGATTCATCACATCTAAAGAATTGTACAATTAGGAGCGAAATCTGGCAAAATAGCGCCTGTATTTGCCAGCATAATGCACATCATTATATGTAATGAGTTCTCAGTCACTGATTAATGTTTGTGTACAAGAGGAATAAATGATGCCTGTGGTGCCCCCTTCCTGACCAATGAGCAGTGAGATGGCTGTCTCTGAAATATGTAAGTAGCCTTAACGTGTTGCAAAAATTCCAGTAAACTGTTGAAATTGGCATAACTGTGGATTGTTTGAGTGCTGTGCAGCACTTTTTGTTTTCGATGGATGTTATCGGACCCACACTCCGAACCACAAGGCACCGTAGCATGTGGCAGATGCATCTAATCTGACTTGGCAAGTGGACATATATGTGTGTGTGTGTATATATATATATATACACATACATATATATGTGTGTATATATGTATATATAATCACTGAAAAAACAAAGATTATAAGTGCCATTACAATTATGGTCAGATTTCACTCATACAAAGCCAGAGAAATTCAGCAGTTATAGTTACCTGAGTTACCTATAACTTGTGCTCCGCAATGCACTGCTTGTGACCTCACATATTACATCACTCATGACATTGTTAGTGACATCTGATGACATCTCTGACATCTCAAATGACATCACTGATGACATCATCCAGTGACTGTTTTTAATAGGTTTGAATGTTAAATGTTTATACTAAGGTGTATTGGTAAATCAGTGGGTGTTTAAGTGTCTGTATGGATGACTCAGTGGGTGTATGACTGACTGCAAGTGAGTGATTAGGTTTCTCAGTTAATGCATAGGTGAGTGACTGGTTGTGTAAATGAGTATATTTGTCAGTTTATGTCTAAGTGGGTGTATGAGTGTGTTAGTCAATACATGAATTGCTGTGTGGGTGATTGTCTGACTACCTTTATAGTCTGGGTGTGTGTCTGTATGGGTGGGTGAGAAGGTGTGTGACTGCATGTATAGATGAGTGAGTGGGTGGGTCAGTGGTTGTATGGGGTCTGTGTCTGAGAAGCTGTATGGGTGAGAAAATGTCTGTATTGAGTGTATGTGTAAGTATGGGTAACTGGGTATGTGAAAGGTAGTATAGGTGAGTGATGGGGTATATGAGTGAGTGAATATAAGAGTAGCTAAATGGATGAGTGTGCGCTTCTATCACTGACTGTATAGGTGAGTAAAAATGTGTTTCTATTTAAATGAGTAAGTATGTGGGTGTGTGTAACTATTTGGGTGAGTAAGTGGCTGTGAGAATGACTGTATGGGTGAGTGTCTAGGTATGCCAGTAGGTCACTGAGTGTGTGAGTACCGGCATGGGTGTATGAGTGGATATATCAATGGCTGTATTAGTGTGTGAGGCGGTGTAAAAGTGGCAGTATGAGTGTGCGAGTAGATGTGTGTGTAGATCTATGAATCAGTGAGTGGGTGTGTAAGTACTGGTATGGCTCTGTGAATGGATTTGTGATGGATGGATGTGTAGGAGTGACAATGAGTGTATAAAAGATTCTATAGGATATGAGTGAGTGCATCAGACATTCTGTGGATGATGTCATAACTGATGTCATCAGTGATGTTATTTGAGATGTCATCAGTGATATCATTGACCATGTCATGAGCAGTCCATTACGGGGCATGAGTTCTAGTTAACTCGGGTAACTATAATGGAGTAAAATCTGCCCCTAAGTATATCATCCTTGTAACCGTTGTTTTTTTTAATGAATTTCTAAGATTTTTTTAACCAGCAGTCATGTTTGCATAGTGGTGGAGAAAGGGGTCGGTACCTTTGACCAGCTCTCACGTATTCATCCATGTAGGACTAATAGGAGGTATCAGAAGGACTTCTTGGCCCCTAAGGTCCCTCTGAAGTCAAGGGGACTATATCTTCCAACCAGTAGTGCACCAGGAGGCACTTTTGCAGAGTGGTGGAGAGAGAGGGTGTGGCCTATGACAACTTCTCCGTCTCTCTGCTGTGTGGGACTTACTGGAGGAAACAGGATTGGTAGTTGCCCCCCAGGATGTCCTTAGGGGCCAACAACCCCTGCCTTCTTCTGTGGAGTACCAGAGAGGGGGCGGTCCCTGGGGCTGCGTGAGGGTGCTGGAGCCCCCCAACACATTATAATTTTATATTGCCCCAAGAAGGTGGCAGTCCCTGGGGCAGCAGTGGGGTGCATGCCTCCCTCATTGTAATATATTAGCCATGGGGAGGTGGTGGACCCCAGGGCTGAGAGGGAGGGCGGAAGCCCTCCCCCCACGCACTATAATTCAATTTATCCCAAGGGAGGTGGCGGTCTATAATTCAGCAAATCAGCCACAGTCCCCAGGCTGTGGGCCCCCATCATTAATTTTTTATTGCTCTGGGGACCTACGGTTTGTGGATCCACGGCAGCCGCATTTGTAAATCTGAGAAATCTTTACATTTCTCAGAAACTACTGAACGGATCTACACAATATAACAAAGAGTGCTTTCTGAACCACTAGCTACCTTCCTGCCAAACTTGGTGTAATTCCAATATGTAGTTCGGGCTGCAGCCAGTTCAAATGTTTCCTATGGAAATTAAATTGGAGAAAGTGTTTTAGGACCCCCCTTTTTCTTGATCAAGGCTTGACAGATCACTTAGAAGTTTTCAAGACATCAGCTGATTTGACCGCCCCATTAGTATTGAAAATTTTGCAAAGATTTGTCAAACTGCACCAAAGGTATTAGCAAATCAAATTGCTTTTCCTTTGGAAACCAGGTCCTAACTATAACTACCTACTGGCGACCAGCAGTAGGTAATGTATTTGTATGTATATTTACATGTGTGTGTGTGTATATATATATATATATATATATATATATATATATATATATATATATATAGTTGCTCAAAATTCCCAAATAATCCCAGCCGGGTTGGAAAAATATACAGCACTCTCGGGGTTCCAGTTCTCAACAACAAGGGTTTATTGTCCAAACAAACAAACGCGTTTCGGGAGAAACTCGCTTCGTCAGTGTTTACATGAGAACACGCGAAGCGGCACCATTATATTGCATCACAGTGGGTGACAAACATAAAAATAGGACTACTGTAAGCATTCCTGCATCAGCGCCATCTTGAAATGTGTTTTATGTCGCCTAACGGTATGGGTGTTAAATACACTTTCAATCATATGCATCATCCTTCATAATCATACCGTGTATCGGTGGTTACAATTTATCATATGGATAAATGGTAGCATGTGTGTGGGAAACATGGACATGGTGCACCTGGGACACAGAATCTATAAATTGAATAATTCCCACAATTAAAGCACAAAAATTATGCATTTCAACATTAGAACCTATCGGTCATCTTGTTGTAATCTTGCCGTGGATCGGCAATTGCAGCCAATAAGGCTGCCACTTCCCCAAGTAATACATCATATCCATGAAGATCCCCAACATATTCACACTGTTGATGCTAAATTAAAGAACCCTTCTGGACAATTCCAAACCCTCTTATCTAGTACATAATCTTTACAAATTACTTCACAGAATCAGTTTAGCCATGACATAAAGGTCACAAAATGCAATTTCCGGCAAACAAAATTTAGCCCAGATGAGATGACAATTCTTCCCCCATATTAAGACCTCCCGGGGCTTTGGTCTCTAAATCAATAATATATCGGGATTCTAGTCTCCTGAGCATCTGTAATTTGTTGCCTCCTCGTGGATTTTCAGACACACAGTCCACACAGAAAAACCTCAACAGATCCCTGTTGCTGTTGTGCTTTATAGCGAAATGTCGAGCGACCGGATAAGAGAAATCTCTATTTGCGATCGCCCGCATATGCTCCAGCACTCTCAATTTCACCGGATTGATTGTGCTGCCGATATATCTCAGTGATGTCATGAGTGATGTCACTGACCATGTCATGAGTGATGTAATATGTGACGTCATCAGCAGTGCATTGCACGCGCAAGTTATAGTGAGTCCAACTAACTATAACGTGGGAATTTCAATGGTTTTATGCGAGTAAAATTTCCACCTAACTATAACTGGTGTGAAACCTATGGATTTTTCAGTTATATATATATATATTCACTGAAAAAACCATAGGTTATAGACCATATATAGTTAGGAATTAGCATTTAGAAAACCTTATTTTACCCACACAAAACCATTGAAATTCCATATATAGTTAGTTGCACTAACTATATATCGCGCACCCGCAATCCACTGCTGATGATGTCACATATTACATCATTCATGACATGGTCAGTGACATCACTGATGACATCACTGATGACATCACTGATGACATCTCAAATGACATCACTGATGACAACATCCAGTGATTATGTGTTTCTGTAAAGTTTAAATATGTTTTACATATTGAAGAATGAGTGGATGTATAAGTGTCTGAATGAAGGTTTTAGTAGGTGCGTGATTGACTGTATGAGTGAGTGATTAAATGCGTCTTACTAAATGCACGGGTTAGTGACTAAACTGTCTGAAAGTGTGCATCAGCATGTCTGTTGTTGTGCAAGCTGCTGCATGTGTTGATCAGTAGCTATATAAGTAGCTATATGGGTTATTGATTGGTTGCACAAGTATTTGTATGGGAGACTGAGTGTGTGTATGGCTGGCTGGGAGGTGTGTGACTCTGTGCAGATCAATGTGTACTTGTATCAGTGATTCTATAAGAGAGTAAGTATGTGTTAGTATATGTTTGAAAATGTAAGGTACTCTATGTTTAACTGTGTAGATTAGAAAATGGAACTGTGATTGATTCTTTACAGGACTGACTAGGTGTGTGAGTAACTCCATGGATGAGTGGCAGAGTGTGAGTGTCTGTATAGGTGTATGAGTGCATATGATAGTGTTGTAAAGATGAGTGATTGTATGTATGAATGATTGTATGGGTGAATGAGTGAATGTGTGTGTAGACGTAGGAATCAGTGAGTGCGTATGTAGTAACTAGTATTGGTGTGTCAATGGTTTCAAAAATTATACTCTGTATTTAACACTGGGTGTAACAAAGGTTATATTAAAGTGTGAGGAGATGCATTGTATTGTCACATTAATGATATCATCATTGATGTGACCATTGATGTCAAATGAGATATCATCAGTGATGTCATTTGAGATGTCATCAGTGATGTCATCAGTGATGTCACTGACCATGTCATGAATGATGTAATATGTGACATCATCAGCAGTGGATTGCGGGTGCGCGATATATAGTTAGTGCAACTAACTATATATGGAATTTCAATGGTTTTGTGTGAGTAAAATAAGGTTTTCTAAATGCTAATTCCTAACTATATATGGTCTATAACCTATGGTTTTTTCAGTGAATTTTCAAGGTTTTGTAAATGCTAATTCCTAACTATATATGGTCTATAACCTATGGTTTTTTCTGTGAATTTCATTGGTTTTTTAACAGCTAATATCTGTAGCTGTAAAATGTATTCTTCTTTAAATCCAAAAATATATTTTATATGTTTATGAATAATTTTTTTTTTTTATATTTTTTTTTCTACGTTCCCGCTTCGCGAATCGGGAAGCTTCCCGTTAGCTGACCTTGATGCCGCGAAATAGACCGCGAGCCGGTAAACGTTTCTTTACCGCAAGTGCCGCGTTAGAAAACAACATCGTGACGCCTCCCGTCCGCATGACGTTCCACGTTGTCGCGTGATACGTCATATGACGTGCTACGTTAGCGAACTGGTACGCGAAGCGAGTCGCAAAGCGCAGGTTTCTGGAAGCAAACCGTGAGGCCCTGCAAAGCGCTTAACGTAAACACAGCAAGTCATGTGACTTGGTAATAACACTTTTCATTGGTTCATTTCACTTTTGGTTTCCTAATGATGTAAGACTAGGTCATATAATCTAAAATGAACACTTTTGATTGGTTGAGAACTCTTGTTTTTCCCAAATGATGAAAATCCCTCCTTCTTTCCTCACTCTGACTTTCATCATTGTGAGAGAAAGACCCTTTGTGATCACTGAGCAATGGCTTCTTTAGTAGCTTCAGCTGGTGCTTCCCCACCACCTCCACCACATCCAAGGAAGAGTGGACCACCTGCTCAAGTTATAATTCAACAAGAAGAGGAAGAAGAGGAACAGGACGACGAGCACGAAGAGAGGCAGTTTTTGCCTGAGCAGCCCAAGACGTCTCACCGGAAAGAAAACTTCATTTGGCAATTTTTTAAAATTCCCAAAGGTCAGAAAAAAGTAAATGCAAGATACGTAACTTGCCTTATATGTCAAGATAGACTGTCCAGAGGAACCGAGAAAAAATACAGTTTCGGAAACTACACAATGCATCGCCATATGACTAGGTGGCATCCTAACAACTACAGTGCTGCACAGTTTCGGAACGACCTAGATAATCTCCCTATTATGGCCAGAAGATCTGTTGTACCGGAAGTAACGGGACCAGAGGGCAGGGAGATGGTGCCAAATATACAAATGAAATTTGGTGAAGTAAAACACACCTGCGTATTTTGCGATGGATTCATTTCCTACGGAGAAAAAAGCATCACTCTGATCAACAGAGCTATTGACTATCATATGCAAGTTTGTACGAAACGCCCAAAATAATAAATACTTCTTTTTTTGTTTTGTTGCTCCTGTTGAGCCCTTTACAATGAATCGTTTTCATTGCCCCCTCCAAGAAAAACCCAAAAAAATATAAAACCTCAGAAAAATTCAAAAAAAGTAAAAAAATGTTCCGAAAAATAATAAAAAAAATATAAAACAACAAAAACAATAAAAAAAAAAGTTCTTTTCAGAACTACCTCCCCGTTATTAAAAAATTGGTACAATATTTGGAACTGTGCCAACCTCTATTTCTCTTAGTTCGCTTCCCAGTTCGCTCGCCGGTACGCGAACTAGAAGCGAACCAAAAACAGTAAGTATAAGGGAAGGAAACAGACACTTATGTTAAAAGAAAGACAGCTATAGGGGAGTAAACTAGAGATACTATTACCCGTAATCCACTGCTGATGATGTCACATATTACATCATTCATGACATGCTCAGTGACATCATCAGCAGAGGATTGCGGGTTTTTTGGCAACGTGCCTTATCCACGGTTTAATAACGCTGCCTTTTGCTTTATATAAGTTTTCAAATTGTATGAAATATATACCAATAGGTCGTTATGAACCTTTAGGTAGTGCTTTTCTTCATGAGGTCTGGTCGCTTCCATACACATACAGATGTTTCAAAGATGATCAAGAAGTTTATCTGAATGGAGAGGAATGCACTGAGACGCCAGATCATTCACTAATGTGTAGGCACATACAGTTACACGGTTCATGCAACAAACACCGACCAAATATGGCTTGCGTGTTGCAAGGCACGCCAGTTCCTGCTATCATCCCCACGTTCAAGTTGTTGGAAAATGGTAGTTATTTGATGCTCAATAATGAAGATTGTTCTGAGTTAATTGAAAAGGGTCTGCACCTCTGTACGGGTGTTCGCTATGTGAAGCACGAAAGTTTCACGGGCCGAACTCAAGGCCACCTCTCTCTGAGACAAAAGAGCTCTTATTCTTGCCATGCCGTTGAAATCTGTCCCAAGGTTGGTATTTGTGGCCAGATTGAAAACTCCCTATGTTCATGTGTGGGAGGAAATAGAACATTTCTGCAGCAAATAACCCGTTCACTTACTGTTACGATAAAAGGAATACTTTTAATTCAGATTTGCCTTTCAATTTCAGCAAGATGGTTCCGACTATCTTTAACGCATCCTCCACAAAGACCCTGGCGCACTTTTTTAAAGTTGTTACCAGTGGTCTCGTGACTTCATTTGAGAAAATCTTTGGAGTCATCCCTGCTTCCTTTCATTCTATTTTCTCCACTCTGGTTCGTGGATTGGCATTTTTACTTGCATTACCAGCGGACGCTCTTGTGCTTTTTTACATTTTTAAATATGGATGTCCCTCCTATGCAACCTCCCACCCTGCAGCTGCTGACACTGTTCCGCAATCGCATGCTAGAATATTATGGCACAATGCCGTTGGCGATATTAAGCACGGCATTTGGATTATCTTTTCGATTCTCCTACTTCACCTGTGTCCAGCCTGTATTTCACTGCCTGACCTGTGATTTCGATTGGGCCATTGATTTGTGTCTCTGCGGACCGGTTTCTCCTGACGTCGACTTTAATCAGCTGATGACTCCTATCATTACTCACGAGTTGGTTTGTCCTGGCGAAAGGATTATGGCTGTGGCATTGATGCATGGACTACTTGGTCCCTGGAATTTACTGGCGGCAGCACAGTCTTTCTTGGAACAGAGCTTTCTTGAAAACCCACCGAGCTGTCCTCTGATGGTGATAGAGGATCCGGTGCTGGGAGAGCACGTATGTTCTTTTCCGCTTTTAAATTGGATGGCTGAACTGTTTTCGGATGAAGACGGTGACTTCCTATTGGAGGCTGTTGCAGCTTATTTTGCATACACAGTTATGTCATAGACCTTTTTCATGTTTGATATGCTGAGTACTAGCATTTCATTGACAATTCATTGACTTATTTGTCAAGTTTTTATTATTTACCTTGCCTATTGGCTTAAGACTCGATAAAGTACTTGGCTGTTTTATTTTTCTTTAGCATTAAATTTTCCTAGTTTTTAATGCTTTACCTTGCGGACCGTCCACATATAAACTTGCAATCTACTCTCATGAGATGGCACTTCTATTATCTTATTCAGTTCGTTTCCGGATCATGGGGAGGTGTCATCTAGGTCCTGGATATCTTTACACCGTGTTAAGTTAGCATGGGCTCATTACCGGTTTAAACGCCATTTTTCCTTTTTTGCAACTTCTGCACACGACACTTAGTTGTTGCTTTAGCTTTCCACCTAGTAGTTCATCGTGGTTTACATGAGAATAATATGTTATTGCTCTACTATCTGCTTTGCTTGTTAAACTATATCTGTACAGCGAGTGCTAAAGTTTCAAGAACAACACGATACAGAATTGTTATGAGGTCTGATCTCCACGACTTCATACTCATAACATAAGTGCAACTTCTGCCAATTCTGGGCATGAGGCGGGTTTTATATTGCTTTGCCGAACACACATACACAACAGTTGATGCGGTTCACATGAAGAGAGAGCTGGTGTATGCTGATGTGATTCCTTCAAATCTAAGACACTAAAGTATGGGCACGCCCTAAACCAACACAAAGAGACCTTCTTAGCAAATAATATAATATGTGTATTAGGGAGGGTGAGATATAAGCAGCCGCGGGCCGTGGAGGGAGTTACGGTGAGGCAGGGAGGCGGGGAGGGGGAGAAGCAGGGTGGAGCCCTCTCTACCTTGCCCCTCCCCCTCTCCGCCTCCCTGCCCCACCGTAACTCCCTCCACGGCCCGCGGCTGCTTATAAGTGTTGCTAACTCTTATTCATTTCCAGCATGTTAACATACTGTCACCATTCGCTTTTTATGTACTAGTAACTATACTGGTAATTTTGCTACTGATAATATGTGTACTTGTATTCTCCACCCTGCTTCTCCCCCTCCCCGCCTCCCTGCCTCACCGTAACTCCCTCCACGGCCCGCGGCTGCTTATAAGTGTTGCTAACTCTTATTCATTTACAGCATGTTAACATACTGTCACCATTCGCTTTTTATGTACTACTGACTATGCTGGTAATTTTGCTACTGATAATATGTGTACTTGTATAATCTAAGATACTACGCCTCAGAAGACGGCATTAGTAAATAAACATTTCAAATACACATGTGTTCTTCTTAACTCCATGTTCTGGTTTCTAAGAAATATATAACGACCGACTGTTCATGAGTTCCACGTATCCTGAGGTACTATAAGTTCATATTCTGGATTGTCTAAACATTGAGAGTTTGTTATATCCAATGTGACACTGTACCTAGCTTGCTAAGGAGTTTTTGATTACTAACGTGAGTTTTGGGACACCCTAATTCGCCGAGGTTCCAATCCTCTGTCCACAGTTCTGTGTGAGAACAGAAACCCTGCGACAGGGGCACCCCCGACCCTTGCTGGAGCTTCATCACACTTGCGATACAACTCCAGCAATGCGCCACCTTTACGGCACAGATACATCACGCATCTGTGCTGGTTTTGCCCCATGATGCGCCGCATTGTAAATGCAGCACACCATAGGTGACAGAACAGCGGCACAGAATGACTAACACATCCCTGGTGATGCGCCAGTCATCATAAATGTATCCCTATGCTTCTTATCTTGTTAGAGATGAACCGCCATATGTATCATCAAAGTTTTTTGCATTTCCTAAATAGCGAACTTTAAGGAATAAATAGCGATTCTTTACCATTCCTAGTTTGCGATTAGCTATTTGCTAATTACAAATTACCCATTCATTTCCTTCATTTCCATAGGGCGGTTGGACTCACTTTTAGCTCGAACGGCTGAATGGATTTGCACGAAACTTGGCAAAATTGTAGGGACTGGTAGCCCGATGTGCCTTTGCTATGTCTCAAGATATATGCTCCAGTGGTTTTTACGAAAATTAACTTTGAAAAATATATATTGGGCTACATTGGCCTATATATATGTTGGAGCCCAAATGTAGCCCAATGTAGCCCAATGAAGCCCAATGTAGCCCAATGTAGCCCAAAGATGGCCGCCAGACACACAAAAAAACAAATGTAGCCCAAATATCAGCCAGATGTAGCCCAACTATAGCCCAGTGACAGAATGACCAATCCGCTTCGCAAACCTCCGTTACGCGAGGCGGAGCGCTGTTACAGATATATATCTTTTTTTGAACGTTAATTTCTCAAAATCCACTGGAGCACATATATTGAGACCTAGCAAAGGCACATCGGGCTACCAGTCCCTACAATTTTGCCAAGTTTCGTGCAAATCCATTCAGCCGTTCGATTATTATTATTATTTTTTTTTTTTGCCCCGCGGGGCCCTTTTAAAACCTCCACATCAAACCTAGGGGGTCAGCGAGGATCTACTATTCCCCCTTATGGTCATTTGCCCTTTCGCTTTGGCCTCCTCTTGTCTCTCGATCCTACCGAGAGACAAGATGGCGGCCGCTACGGACTGTTTGGAATGTTGACAGACGCCAGAGAACCAATCAGCTTCGCTTCACAAAGCTCCGTTGCGCGAAAAGTACGCGTCCTGGGCCGCTGCCCGGTCCGCTGTTACAGATATATATCTTTTTTTAAACGTTAATTTCTCAAAATCCACTGGAGCACATATATTGAGACCTACAAAAGGCACATCGGGCTACCAGTCCCTACAATTTTGCCAAGTTTCGTGCAAATCCATTCAGCCGTTCGGGCTAAAAGTGAGGCCAAAAATGCATCATTCTCATAGTAAATATCGGGGGGAGTATTAAAATACAGTCTGCCCCCTTTAATCAAATATTGATACCTCAACCCTCCAACAATCAAGAACACATTGAGTTCTATAGTCCTGCTAAACAATTATAGGTGAATAAATACTGTGAATAATATTGATTGACTGGGATTAAGGACCCAACACAGTCCAAATATTGTAAACGTGTACTCAAAACAAAACAATAACTTCATATAAGTAGCAGCACATTCAGGTCGAAATTTACTTAAAATCAAATTACCCCCCCACCAGATTCCCACCCAGTATCCCCCAGCCGGGTGATTCCTGTAAATGAGAACTGATGCGGGGGCCCCTGTTTTGTTGGTAAGCAACCATAATTCACTGCTTAAGGTAAACACGTGTATAAGTCCTCCGTGACATTTCAACCCATTGGAGACTTGGTATTAAGTAGTAAAATGTATTTAGTCTCGAGCTTCCTCAGTTTGGCATCTCTGTCTCCCCCTCTCTTGCTGCTCATGATGGAGTCAATCACCCAATATTTTAAATCAGTATTGTTACTTTGGTGGCATTCCCTAAAATGACGGGCCACCGGGTAGGTGTTATCCCCATTGGTGATTGCCCGTAGATGTTGGAGAATACGTATGTGGACAGCATTTTTTGTGCTGCCCACATATTTCAATGAGCAGGGACATTCCAAAATATACACTGCGTATTCGGTTTTACATGTTAAAACCTGGGAGATGGAATATTGAGTGTTGGTAAAGCCATCCTTGTAAGTTTTTGTATTCTGACCGTGGAGGCACGCTTTACAGGTCTTGCATCTGTAAAAGCCTTTGTTCTCTTGCCACCAAGTAGATTTTACATAAGGTTCAGGGTTGGTGACTACCAGATGATCATGCAGCAAAGGTGCCTTACTAAAAGTAAGGGAAACTTGTTTGGGGAGACTGTTGCCTATGATAGTGTCATGGGTAACCAAAGGCCAGTTTTTGTTAAGGATTTTACGAATCTGTTGGTGTTGTCTGTTAAAACCCGTGATTACTCGAAAGCAATTGTTTTCCACTGGGGCATCAGCTGATATATTGTTAGGTTTGTCTTCCTGCCTATTGCTGTTCTTAATAAGCAGTTCCTCACGGGAAAACACCATGGATTTATCCTTGGCCCTCTGTATCAGTTGGCTCGAGTAACCACGCTCCAAGAAGCGGGTTGTACTCTCATCCTGTGCCTTCTTTAAATCAATAGGATTACTGCAGACACGTCGTAATCGTAGCATCTCCCCGTAGGGGATGCTAGATATTAGATGCGAAGGGTGTGCACTAGCTGCGTGTAATATGCTGTTTCCAGCAGTGGCTTTTCGAAAAATTCTGGATTCCAACTGCCCGTCTCTAATGTACAATTCAGTGTCAAGAAAAGTTACACTGTCCTGACTTAATGTTGCCGTGAATTTCAAGTTTAATTCATTTTTATTGATCTCATCAATGAACTTCAGTGCATCCACCTCACTCCCCCGCCAGATCACCAGAAGGTCGTCAATAAAACGAAACCATGCAACCAAATTGCTGCGAATATTGTGACGGTATTCGTGACCCAGGACCAGCTCCTCCCAAGCTCCCATGTGCAAACATGCGAAGCATATGTACAAGTCACACATACTCAGCCCCTATAACGCATGTCAGCCAATGGCCTTAGCACACTTGGGGGTTACAGTCATACTGACTCCACATATACTATACCCACACATCAGGTTGTTCAAATGCATAAACATAAACAGACCATATTGGAGGGCAAATGTCTTAACATAGAGCCCAGTGGTTTTCCATTGAGGTTTAGTATACATACATTGTGACTCTCATGCCTGAAGATACAAAAATAAAATATACACCTAAGTAAAATACAAAATGAAAAAACTGTGTCACCATACTTATCTGTAATCACATGCACCGACATGTTACGTGAAGGTTTCTGGCATAATTATTTTTTAGAGATCGGCCCCCCAGGGGCCTCATAATCTTTCGAATACTGAATTTGCAACCGCAACTTTGCAACGGTACAAGACTTTCGGTGAAAAAGATGATGAACAATGTCATCGAAGCAACAATTTTGAATGGGAAATTCAAGGGGGAAGATGTACTGTTGCCACGTATTCCAATGATACCAACAGATATGCCATTTGAATTTACAGTTTCTGGTGTGACACGCTTTTGCAATGACCATCAACAAAGCACAAGGACAATCGCTGCAAGTGTGTGGACTAGATTTGGATAATCCGTGCTTCTCACATGGACAACTGTATGTGGCCAGCTCACGCGTCGGAAAACCTTCTGATTTATTCGTGTATGCACCAAACAGAAAACCAAAAAATATCGTGTATCCACAAGCACTCGAATAAATAAATAGAATTAAAACGACACTTTCAAATGTTTTCCATATTAAAATGAATAAGTTTCAATAAAAATGACACAATGTAAATTGAATGTTATCATAATGAATTTCCTTGAATTTCCTTTCTTCTGAGATCACAGCAACACGCGACGGGTAAGCTAGTTATGTCATAAAATCATCATGGCGGTTCAAAATCACATGTACAATTAAAGTAAATCCAAGGTGTTACCTTCAAATAAACTGGTACTGTTTTGTCTGCTGCCTATTAGAGCCATGCAACTATTGCACATCAGTAAATTTAAAATAGTTTTACATTTAAATTGGTGCATTGGCAAAGACAACAGTATGTCCCAAAATTAAAGGCTCATTCAAGTACATGTTGGATGTTGGATATTTCTACAATTAGGGCTGCCTGTGCTAATGGCATTATACAATCATATTGTGCAATGTCAACCAAGGACAGATGAAATCCATGATACAATGGCACTGGAAATATGAGGGCAACCTGTAGGGACCCTGTGGATACTGCATGTTCACATAACTGTCATTTCTGGGTAACAGTTGGACCAGATAAAGAACTTTAAACCATACAGCTCATGTGATCAGTGAGTAAGGTTGAAATCAATCTCTAAGTCCTAAATGATCCAAATGCACAAACGGGTTGGGTAATGGCAACGACTTGGGAGTTTTAACCCCATAATGATAACACATCTCGTGGACTGTGGCTTACAAAGGACACTTAAAGTGTTGGGGAGGGTAATGTGATGTAACACTGGCCATGGAGATCCAGGGTGGTATGAATGGACAACCTGCCCGGTATTACTAAAGCAGTACGGCCCAAGTGTGCCCAGAACTGGTTGCCACCATAAGCATAGCAGCCAAGGAAATACCAACTTAAGGCCATATCTCAGATGCAATATTAATCTAGATGCCTATGAAGGGGAGGCCCCCAACATAGCCTATAGCCATCACCAATCTTTCTTCCATTCAATAAAATGATAAAAGTGAAACTTGGACAGTCCAAAATGAAACCATAACACCCAGTGACTCCGCAGTGTCCTGGAAGAGTAGTGCAAGGCGTCCCAGCTGGGAGTCCTCTCTCAGAACCTAGAACCCTAGTTCCCAGTCCCTTCCTGCAAATGAAACAGAAAAATAGGGTATTGCATGTTGGGAAGATATTAAAACATCACAGCACAAATAGAACACAAGTACATACAGAAATGCGTTATTCCAGATTCACATATAACTAATCACCAGAGTTCAAACCAAAAGGGGTCTCTATAATCAATTTGGAGTCTCTTTCCTAAGTGTGACTGTCATATCTCCGCCTCTGGGCTCAGGTCAGACATGGTCTATGCCGAAAGAGCTCAGCTGTTTCCTGCTAGTATAATGGTGTTTCAAAATGACATGCCACTGGGTAACACTTGTCGTAGTTTGTAATGACTCTAATGTGTTCCAGGAATCTTACGTACCGGATTTATCATGCTGACAACACATCTGAGGTCACATGGACACTGTAGTACATAGACAACATGTCTAATGCTACAAGTGATAAAATGACTGATGCGTTTGTGTTCATTTGTATCTGTGATACAAAGATTATATAGATGGTTCACAAACTGTTCACTTGCCGTGTGTGTGAACCCCTGTGAGCTGGTGTCAGAGTGTGGTATTTGTTTTTACTAGTGATTGTATATCTACCCCAACCAGCATGTTTCTCAGGGATCTGATTCTGTGATATGTAATGCTCAGTGGTTTACCCCTGGACAAACCTAAAATAGTCATGTTTGAGCAGGTCCCACTTCTTAGCTATGACCCCATGTACAGCACTCGATTCATTGTTAAATTTGATGATACATCTGGTGGATTTGACACTGCAGACGTTGTTCATACCACAGTGTGCAAACATAATCTCATTCCTGGACTGTGTATAGACGTGCTTAATGGGTATGTCAAGGAACCACTTGACGTGACCGCTTTAGAAAGATCATTATAACATGGTACCCTTTTCATTACTACAGTTTTGCTTGGCACATAATTTCCCATAGGGGATGCTCCATTTTAACTAGCTTGGTTGACTGCTAAGTGTGTGGAGAAGGTTACTGCCTGCTGTGGGTTTACAATGTAATGTGGTAGTTGACCTTGTTGTGTAGTATGTGGACGTCAGTCTAAAAATATGATGTGATCCCTGATCACATTCCAGATTAGGAGTATTGTCATTCAGATTTTTCACAAAATCCTTGGCATCTGTTTCACTGCCCTGTCAAATCAAAAACAGGTCCTCCATGAACCTGACCCAAAGTGTGACCTTGTCCAATTCAATGTGGTGGATACCTGCTCCTCCAACCAGCCTATGATGAGAGCCACATAGCTGAGCGTGAAGCAGGTGCCCATCAAAGTCCCTTGTAAATGCCTGTAAAGAGTGCTGTTGAATGAGAAAATGTTATTAGTTAGTCAAAAATCCATAATGTCTAGGAGCATCAGTATGTGCACAAAGTTGCAGACAGATCTGGTCCTAGAAAAGTGCTTGTATACCTTTATTCAGTCGTTATGCAAGATACTCGTATTGAGTGGTTACACAACAAGAGTGAGAAGGAGAAAATTGGGTTTCCAGGTAATGCCTTCAATCCTTTAAAAAAGGATTTTTGTGAATTCTTTGTGGAAGGGAAAATCTGCCACCAGAGTAGTAGAAAGTCGTCTGTGTGCCACCCAGTGTTTTCCAAGGGACTATTTCTGGGTGAAACCTTTGGTCTGCCAAAGAGTTGGTACGGCACTTACGTACCTTTTGGGAGTTGGTACAAGGTCACTAACCTAGAATGTAGGTTTTTGAGTAATTGATATTCCCCCATTCCTCTGAGGCCTTTGTTCTTCTACATGTTGAGTTTATCCCACAATTGGCTGATGTTGCTTTTGTAGTTAGAATTACTAATAGTGGTGTAACAGTTGCTGTCACTGATTTGTCTAGTGGCCTCAGTGAGGTACATGTCAGTAGGTATGACGACAATGTTTCCATCTTTTGTCAGCAGGACATATTACAATGTCACTCTCATTGGCTAGTGACTCAGTGGTCTTCCTTTCACACCATGTGATGTATCTACTGGTTCTTTTACACTTATATGTCAGTCTTTTAAGGTCTTTGACTACCTTCTTGTGGAAGGCATCTATCATATTGTTATGTTATGTTATGTTATTGTGTGTTTTATATAGCACTCAGCTACTCTGAAGAGTGTCCCGGCGCTACAAACATTAGGCGGTACCAGGCAGGTGAAGGATAACCGACTCTACTGAACAAAAAGCCAGGACTTAAGCTCTTTCCTAAAGGCTAACAGGTTGACGTTCTTCCTCAGAGAGACCGGCAAGGCATTCCACAATTGTGGCGCCAGGCGTCTGAAAGAAAGACCTCCAACACGGGCTCGCCTAATAGCAGGAACCACGGCCAAAGCCAGCGAAGCTGACCTAAGCCCTCTAAATGGCTGGTAGAACACCAACCGTTTCCTGATATATTCAGTGCCAATGCCGTGAAGAGCTTTGAAAGCCAGCGTGAGCACCTTGAAAACAATGCGTTTCCGAATATGAAGCCAATGAAGGGATTTCAAGAGAGCCCTTGCACTGGCTCTCCGATGGAGGCCAAAGATAGCTCGCATGGCAAAATTCTGAACAACTTGCAGACGTGATAAAAGATATACCGGAAGTCCGAGATAGAGCACGTTAGCGTAGTCGAGACGAGAGCCTATTACTGCCTGCACAGTGATTTTTCTGTGAGCGTGAGAAAGCAAAGGAAGAAATTTCCTAAGCATTTTAAGGAGACCGAAGCATTTACCGACTAGGCCGAGGATCTGGGGCTTCAAGGTGAGGCTGTTGTCTATCTTCACTCCCAGATTCTTGGCCATAGAGGATGCTCCGAAGGAAGGAAACATGGCCTCGGGCCACCACGACTCCCACCTAGGATCAGGGGGACAGCCGAAAAAGAGCACTTGGGATTTGTCCGAGTTGCACTCAAGGCTGTTAAGCTGGAACCAATCAAACACTGCCACAAGGCAACTTCTGATGCTCTCTCCATTGAAGTCAGAATGTTTCTCACAGGAGAAGAGGAGCTGGGTATCATCAGCGTACGAAACGATCTGGGCACCGTACACCTCCGCCAGTGCCGCCAAAGGGGCCAAGAAGATGTTAAAAAGAGTGAGGCTCAAAATCGAGCCCTGAGGGACTCCTACCTCCAATGACGGCACCGCGGCAGAGAACGGGGGGCCCAGACCGTTTGACGGCGGTCCGCAAGAAAGGACTCGAACCAGCTGAACACCGCCCCCCGCAGACCAATCTCGTTGAGTCTTGAAAGGAGACCGCTGTGGGGGACGGTGTAAAAGGCCGCCGATAAGTCCAGCATCACCAGCATCGCCTTACCTCCCGAATCCAGAACCTCCTTGATTGCCTCAGTTACTTCCAACAACGCTGTCTCCATGCTCATATTTGTACGGAAGCCAGACTGAGTGCAATGCAGGATATTGTTGGGTTCAAGAAAAGTGGAGAGGGAAGAGTTGACATGCTTCTCCACAATCTTGGCGAAAGCTGGAAGGAGAGAGATGGGCCTGTAATTGGCATGTACCAAAGGATCCAGATTTGGCTTTTTCAAGAGTGGCAGGATAAGGGCCTGCTTCCATGCCGGGGGCACCACTCCCGTGCTGAGCGATGGATTAAGCACGGGATTAATTAGGGGATTGATCGCGTGCGTTGTTTTGGCGAGAAACTTTGCCGGACAAGGATCCAGTGGAGAGCCTGATTTTAATTTGGTGGACTTGGCCCTTTTTTGGCAGGTTCACACCTAAACTTTTTGCCTTTTCTGTGACGTGATATTGGTGGTTTTTGGCCTCTGCGCACTTTAACACTATGATTCATTGTAAAGTGCGTGCACTCTCTGTGTTACATTTGTAAGGTTTGCCTACCCTCCGATAGGAATGCATTGGAGATTCCCTGATCAGTGTGTGTCAGTGGTAATTCCTGTTATGAGAGGAGCAGTATGGTCAAGTCTGGTGTGTCTGAAATTGTGTGAATAAATGCTGCCCAATGGTGTGTGCAGATTTATTGTGGTTATTTCAGAAATGCCACATTTAGAAGTTGGCATTTCTGTGTGCTATGTGTCTGCCTGCCTGATGTGAATTGCATGTCTGGCTTGTGAGTGACAGGAGCTGAGGGGCGTGGGTGTCTCCAGGAGGGGCAGGATGAGTCAGTGCTAGGCTGAATGGGACACCTGAGCTGAGAGTGGTGGGAAGAGAGCTCCCCTGACTCTGAATAGGATGGTGCTTCCCTAGTACAATGCTGGCTCCGCCCCTGTGGTGTGTCTGATCACTGAGCCCCCACCTGACAAAGGGGAGAGGATCTGAGCAAAACAAATTGCTCCAAATCCCCCTTGAACCAGTTACATCTGGTCCCCCCATGCCCTGCACTTTTACACAAAGGGAAATGTGATATAAATATAGGGGCTCTGACCCCATGAAAATGTTCAGTTCTGGAGTGCTGTCCTGCCAGTACGTGCTGCTGCTGGGGCCCAGGGAGCTTCCATGAGGGCTTGCCTCCCTGGGCCCTGCCTTGCTCCTGAACGACCTTCTTAGGACCCGTTTGCATCCTTATAATCCTCCAGGATCTCCAGGACTTTATGCAGCCTTTCATTTGCGTCCTGGGAGCGCTATCTTTTAAACTTCCCCACAGGAGAGGGAGAGCCTAGGGGCTGCGCAGCGCTGAGTTGCAGCCCCTTTAGGAGGGAATCCCCACCATAGGGATTCCCCCATGATGCCTACAGCTGTGGGCGCCCACCCCGCATCTTTCTTTATTTCGCGGGTGCCCACCCCGCTTTTATGCCGCTTATACTTTAATCCTAAATGCGGGTGCCCACCATGCTTCATATTTTAATTTAAGAGGGAGCCTACCCCTCATTGTCCGCATTATATTTATTTTTAGACGCGGGTGCCCACCCCGCATTTTACTGCTGGGAAAGTTTCACCACTGCAGCCCGATCTGAAATACACCAGCTGGAGACTGCCGATCGCAGCGCGGCCCGGAGCGGAAGTCAGGCAGCGTGGTGCCTGATTAGCGAGGAAGCCCGGCCCGTGTCTGCAGGAGAGCGGAGAGAGTCCTGCCTTCGCGCCGGAGAGGATGTCCACTAAAGAGACCAGGCGGAGTGTCAGCCCGGAGGTCGATGTCTTCGTGAGTGGGACCCCGTTAGCTGTGGGAGCACCGCAGGTTAACAGGAAGAGAGGAGACAGAGCCTCCAAAATTCCGGTGAGTGCAACCGCCTTGAGAGTCCGGTGGGGGCACCTTGTCTGTTTCCTTGAGCGGACACGTCATTGCGGGCCCCTCCAACGTGGGCCATATCTTGTTTTGGGGCCCCAGTGGGGGTCCCGAGGGCCAGTGATGCCCGTACTTTTGTAGTTTTGGCCATCCCAGCTGCCCCTGCTGACAGTGGCCAGCTGCAGTGTTTTGGGGGCAATTATGTTTAGAGAGCCCCAGTGGGGCCCCAAGGGCACAGTCGTGCCAGGGCCCCCTCCCATGACCCTCAGCTGCACTGCACCAGTGCGGGCAGCTACAACATTTGGCACATTTGGTCTAAGGGCACATTGAGAGCCCAAGCCTCATTTGATATTTACAGTTGCCCAGCGAGTAGTCGGTAGCTGCACCGTTTAGGCTATTCTTTCTTTGGGGGATATGTCTTTTAAGTTAGGAGTGATGTGCACTCCTTTGCCCCATACATTCACAGCTGCACAGCACTTAGTGTCAGCTGCAACGTTTAGGTCTGCGCAATTGCGTGCGCTTGACTTCTGCTGCATTGGGAGCACGCCCTGACTTTTGGACATAGGGCATTTGAGCCCCTTAGAGATGGCCATTTGGCCAGGGGGACTATTAGGTTTGTAAGGCGCCAGGTCCTAATGTGATTTATGTAGGTGCGCAGGAAGTTAAATGCACCGTGATTTATACCTCTGAATGTGGTTTTATGATTATGAGGTTTTGCATACTGTGTTATGTATTAGTTAATTCTCTACTGTGGTTTAGGTATGAGTTATTCCCTACTGCGGTTTATGTCCTAATGCGAGTTAAGCTTAGGAGAGTATGTTCTAATATGTTTAGGCTTATGAGGTTGTCGCAGAATATATTTCTTGCCTAATGTGATTCTGTGCATAATATGATTTATGGTTACAGGATGATGCTGAGTATAGTGTTTTCCAGTAATTACTGGTTGTGGTCTACAATTATGATATGTTCTTACTTTTACTATTTTTACAAAGTGATGATTCTGACAGTGGTCCATGTGGCCCTGTCATTTGTATGTAATCCCCTGTAAATATTGCCCAGTGCCAGTTGGCACAGTGTATATTATGTGATTACTATCCTAATGTGTTTTTATGATAATACAAAGGCTATTTATATAGATATCCTTTTGTGGAGTTCCTTTTGTGGTGTGCCTAGGATGTTGTTGCTGTGTTGTGTTGCGCAAACGCTTTACACATCGCACCGGGATAAGCCTGACTGCTCGTGCCAACCCCTGCTCACCAAGGGGGTGAGCAGGGGTTATCTTTGAGGTGTTACTCCCTTGCCCTGACTAGAGTGGTGGTCTCTGCCTGGCTTTGGCGCAAGCCTTAACCAACCAGAGATTCCATTTCTAACACATATCAAAGCCCAACATGGGTGTAAATTTGGACTTGGATTTACATTTAGTCTATACATTGTGGTCAAAACTGATGCCCTCATCATGCAATAACTGTTCCACATCACCAGTATCATCATCCTCATCTTGTATCTGGCATGGCTATGTTCTACAGAGCTGGTAGCCTGCCATGGTTCTTCCATTCCTAACAAAGCCTAATCTGATCCTGTTGCCCAGGTTCTCCAAAATCTTGGCGAAGCATGTGAACCGATTGCTTAGAACGTACGTGGAGGCCCAAAAATGTTTATATCCTTTGCAGTCGAGCTTCAGGGCTAGACATAGTGCTGAATTCCCCCTCTTTGGAGTCACTGATCACCTCAGACAACTTCTGGTCGGGGGAACAGCCGTGCTTATTTTATTAGACTTTAGCACAGCCTTTGACATGGTGTCCCATTCCACCTTGATCAAAAGATTGGCAGCATTAGGTCTGCAAGCAACACCATCAGCCTGGTTAACATAATTCCTAAAGGATTGGACATTTGAAGCTTTTTTGGCAAATGTTAGGTTGAAGACACAAGCTCTAACTTCTGGATTCCCTCCGGGTTCAGTGCTAAGCCCAATGTTGTTTAAGATCGAAGTCCACCCACTGGCAGATGTAGTGGACAGTTGTGGTATGACCTTATTCTCTTATGTAGATGACACACAAATCATCTTTCCTTTGTCATCTGCACAGGATCATGGACCTTCTGTTCTTAATATGGGCTTGAGTCAAATCATCTCTTTGAAGAATAACTCCCTTCAGCTCAATGGTCAGAAGACAGGGGTTATGATCCTGGGTAAGAAACCTCAACTTTGCGGTACACAACATTGACCGGAATCACTAAGAACTCCTCATGACCTGTCCCCAAAGGAGCACCTTCCTGCACAAAAACAATCAATACATGCATTTTCCTCTTTCCATGCGTGCTGTAGAATGCAGCACACATTGAGAGAGGAAAAAACGAGGAGAAATTAAAACAATTCTCCTTGTTGCGCCTCCCTATGCCTCCCCTGGGGAGGCATATCATTCACACGCATTTCCAGATTTACGATTCCTCGTAAATCTGGAAATGTGTCCAATTCCATGGGTGTTGCACAGGAACACCCACAGCAACCCCCATGGAACGCACCTTTCATGTAAAGTGGTGCGTGTAAAGGGCCCATACAAGAAAAGCCACGCAGGGTGGCTTTTCCTGTCCCTGTAAATATGGAGCAATAAGATACGCAACCAGTACATCACAAACAGTGATGTACTGGTGGTGCAGGGGGCTTGTAAAACTGCCCCTGAGTGTAGATGTGACACGTCAAACAGGCCTGTGTATACTGAAAGATATATGGGGGGGTGTCAAGCCCAAGCGCCGACTTCGCCAAGAAACGAGAGCTGTTCTTCCAGAGCAGAAAAAGTGGACCGAGGAGCCAGAGAATACACAACAAAAAAGAATCCAGCACAGTGCTTGGGAAATGGTAGCAGCTCTGATGCGACATTTATTAACAAGAAACCCAGCAGTAGGCAGGGCAGGGGAGGCAGATGTAACACAACTGGGGTGTTAAGAGGGGTGGGAGGAAGAATGCTAAAGTTAAAGGTAAGAAGCGAGGGTGCTAAAGCTGAGCTCAGACAAATAGTAAAAGAGCAGGAAAACAAGAAAGGAAAGAGTCCCCCAAAGAAGAGATAAAGTACCATAGAGGAATGAGACATTACTAAGCCCCTGCTCTGTGGGAGGAACAGAAGAGAGAAAGGAGGGATGAAGAGGCTGGACTGACCACTAGCAAGCAAGGATTTTTAAAGGACACTGACATAGACAAATGAAAAGGAATGGCTGAAAAGGGATTCACACAGACTGATTACAGCAGGTCTTGAAGAGACAGCTGCATTGCTTTGCATGACGTAAAAATTAGGGGGCACAGGGAACAGGTCCTTCTCACCAGCTCCCCCGGTGTCTAACTTGCATGCAGTCTGCTACCCTCTGATGCCTTCTGTTTTGTGCCTCCCTTTTCCTACCTCTTCTCTCCTGCCTATATATTTTGCCTCTTTGTGGCCCTTATTTTGGTTCTTTCCGCTGGCTCCTGACCTTTTTTCTGTGTCTTGAAAATCCCCATTATGTTCGATGAAAAGGACGCAAATTTGACGTGGATACCTTATTTGGTCAAAACGTTACAGGGGCCTAAGCTTAAAGTACCCCAAAAACAAAAAAAAGTCTTAGCACGGAGGAGGGCGGAGGAGGGTGAAGGCCTAGCAGTGAAGGTGTTCAACAACTTTTTTTTCTAGGACTCAGCTGAAACCAAGTACCAAGATTTCAGCACAGGGACTGCTGAAACCTCTGTGAATCCCCGTCCCTATATATACAAATTCGATTTTTTTCATTATCTCCAAAATTACTGAACGTATTTATACCAAATAACAAAGGGTTCTTTGTGGACAAAGAGCTACCTTTCTTCTAAATTTGGTGAAATGCCATCCAGTGGTTTGGGCTGTAGTAGTGTCTAAAAAGTTTTATTGTCTGTGCTGTGTCTAAATTTTTAAAATGGGCCTGGTTGATACGTCTTAAAAGACTGTCTTTATCGATTTAATGCTTTTTTAACTAAGTTATCTATTTATTCTGTTTTTATTATTGATGTTATGTACAGTCTATGAGTTTCTGATATGTCGTTGTTTTATATTTTTGTGTAATGCTTTTATGATATACGCATATCGAAATAAAGCTATCAATCAATCAAAAAGTTTTATAGAAATGAACATTGGAGAGACAATTTTTTTACCCCTCTTTTTCTTGGCCTGCACATTGATAAACTGCCCCGAAACTTTCCATACAAAAAAGAATCACTGGCATACTCAGTTTGGAAAATGTTGTGAAGATTTGTGAAATGGCGCCAAAAATATAGACCAGTCGTAAAACGTTTTTCCTCTGGAAACAAAGCCCTAACTATAACTCCCTACTGGCAATATATATTCTCCATTTCCTTATTCCACCGGTGCCGCCAAAAACTTAAAGGCAGGTGCTCCTATCATGAAGTTGGACTCATGTATTGATTTATTTTACTTCTCCAAAGATAGCTGGAAGGACACTCTTGTGGTCTAGACTACGATTTATTTCATAAATAAGCAGACAGGTTTCAGCTACCAAGTTTTTCTCAATTCAAATAACGGAAATGCATCATATCACCGTTCCATGTAAATTTATCAAACTGCCCTCCCATTGGATAACGTAATGTTGGCAAAGGGGGAAGAGCTTGCCATCCAAGTAAATACTTGTTAGCACGGCCGCCATATTATTATGCAGAATATTAATGGAAACCAAATGGCAAAAGTCTTGTCTCCTGGGAAATGTTCAGAAATCTAGAAATGCCCAGTCTTGCCAAAAGTCAGTGTCACCAGTTGCATTTAATTTCACAGCATGTCAATATTTTTTGGCAGTTCTGGCAATTCTCATGTACTACACTGATCTATGATCAAGGAATATTTTTTTCGAGGAAGATTGATAATTGGACTGTATTCATGTGTGTACATGTGTGACTAAGGGACAGCAATATGCAGCAGGCAAGGGGCAACTACAATGTTTGATATCTACTCTTTTAAAAAAAAATGTATTATTGAGAGATCATTACACAATTACATAAACATTCAATGACGTGTGTATTCCAGATGTATCGCTGAGGATAATACTTAAAAGACACATAAAAAACACATATTGCACATTTGCCCCTTAAAAACCCACCTTATCTAATCTACTGGCTAGTTTCCTATCGACTTCCAGCATTTCTCAAACTTTGTGTATGAGCCCGACCTTAGAGCATATCGTCTCTCCAACTCTCTAACTTTATACAATTTAGACTGCCAAATTTGAAAAGTTGGTATGATCTCACTTCGCCAATTCTGGAGAATAAGTGATCTCACCACTGAGGCCAGCATATATAGCCCTTCCTCTTGTGAGTTGTTTAACATTATACTTGAGGACATTCCGAGGGTTGCAATATATCTATTGATCACTATTGCATTGCCTACCTTCATTCTGCATTATTTCTCCATTGCTTCCAAAAATTGCTTAATCTTTGGGCAATCCCAAATAATGTGAGTCTATGTGCATCCCCCTTCTTCTAAACACCGGAAACATCTATCCTCTATCTGAGGATATACTCTATGCATAAAAGGAGTCCTATATATTCGCCATTTAGTGTAGAATTGCATTCTCCTGATATTGGTGCCTCTCAATGTAGTGTTGAATATGTTAATTCTATTCCAGACCATCCGGGAAATCTGTAGGCCTTCTTTCTCATACCATTCATCTCAAGCTTTTTCGTACAGATTTATAGTCTTGTGTTTCTTTTAAAACTTGAAACAACTAGACAGAGATCAATGAGTTCAGTAAAGTAAAGTCTCAGTAAGTTCTAGTCTTGCACTTAGTGCAGACAGATACATTTTTTCTGAAATATACCTTATTTGAATAAAATACCATTTGAGTATATCTTTAGAATGACTCAGGCCACATTCTATCTCTGCTCATCTTTTCCAAGTGTCAGAGCTAAGGAAATGTTCCACATGAATATGTCCATTCTCCTTACATTTTTTAGTATATTAGATTGGATCAGCCTATTCTCCCCAGCCTGCAGGTCGGTCAAACATGTTGAGCCATTTATCTTATTATTATTTGAACAGTTCGTTATTTGCTTTAAAAACCACTGGAAGACCTGTGAGCGTTCTTCACCAGCATCATAGGATCTAGAATTTTATATTCTTACAGTATTCTTATTAATTTTTTTTATCCATGCTTGGAGGATTAAGATAGTTAGAAAAGCTATGTACTTTATGGGCATAACAGTATTCACTCAGGTTGGGAAGGTCTAACCCTCCCTCCTCATTTGTGGTACTTAATGTGACTAGTGCTATCCTCAGTACCTTGTTAGCCCATATTAAGGTAGTGAATAGCCCATCTATTTATTTGTAAAATGAAATTTGTAGTGCACAGGGGATTGCAGCGAATAAATATTAATGGTAAAATGGACATTCATATTAGTGCGACCCATCCAACAATTGAGGTTGGGAGTTGATTCCATTTAGCAAATAGCCACTTGACTTTCTGCACTAGGGGGACCTAATTCAGTGTATAAAGTTAATTTAACATTTTCTGACACTAGTATACCAAGATACTACTTAGGCCTCAAATTATGTAATGGCTGGATTTCAGGTATTGTTTGTTTGACATCTTGCGAGGAAATATATCAATTGTTAAATTGGGCGCAGGATGGTAGCCGCACCTACAATACTAGGGAGAACTGCTCCTGTGAGAGGGTGCGGCAGCCCATACAGGGAAATATATCAATTGAATTGCATAACTGACAATCTGAAAGCCATGCTTCTAACATAAGGATTGATGCAAACTCAAGCTTTCGCTCATTAGTGATTTGTATTGCCTTGCACAACTCTGCCTTAACAAATTTCAGCCGGCACATCCGGCCTTGATCACACACATACTGCGCAGCCATTTTGGTACTTTTGTAAATGCCCCATACGTCATCATGGAGATTGACAAACGAACCCAGACATAACCATTCAAAGACAAAAAGAATGAAATTCTTTCATCACTTAATATTCTACAAAAGGACAATCATTAAGTGATACCTTTACCTTTACACCATTATTCAGGTTCACATGTGAATGAAATTAAGTACGTCAGTATAATCCACCAGAGTTCACATCTATACACATTCACCATAGTGACAGCATTAATTTCCTAAAATAATTCATCACCGTTTAGTCCCATGTTGACAGACATTGCAAACCCAAAATGTACCAAATTGTGTATTGTACTTGAACCCAAGTGTTTGGCTTACTTTGAACACTATTTTCCCCATGGTTTTATATTGATCAATTCATTACGCTTTGTGAGGAAAGCTTGGTGTTAACCAAGATACTTATATGTGCACTTTTCATTGGATGAAATTACATTTTGAAATTTTGAATGAGACAATCATGACTGGGCCTTCACACATGTGCCTATAATTCATTATCACACTACAGCCACTTTGCAGCTCTTCATCTACATTAAGCCCATTGGAAAAGGTTGGATCCAGGTCAAGGATATATCTGGTCTCCAACCACCTTAGAACTGTTTATCGATCCCACCCATCAGTTTGGCGGCACAGAGTCAATGATAAAATATTTTGTGTGTTCTAAATCACGTTTGTGGAATTCTGCGTTGTATCTTGCCACTGGATATGTCTGGTCCTCATTGAAAATTGACCACATGTGTTGGAATATGCAGTTGTGGACTTGTAGGACAGTTTGCCCTAAGGTGTACAGATTGCAGTGGCATGGGACTAATTACTTCACAAAATCAGGTTTGCGATTAAAAGTGCCAATGAGGTTTCACATGGAAGGGGATTTGATATTCTGTGCAGTTCATCCCAATTGTGAATGTTCTGCAGTTAGCACATTTAAAGAATTCTTTATTGGGCATGAGCAACCTCTGTGGTCTAAATGCTTCAGGGCTGGTTCTCACTCCGGCATCTCTTATTGAGTCGGCTTTGCAGTATGTCATGTGAGGATGTTTTAATACCAGTGGACCAATAACTGGATCAGATCAAATGATATGCACGATATGCAGTGTCTCATCCTGCATACTGAAAGGCATAATCATTCTAGCCAGTGCTTCTTGCTTGTTTACTTTTCTAGTAAAGAGAATGGTATCCCTGATCATTTTGATTAATAGCTCCTGTGTTGTCATTAAGAATTCTAAGCTGTAGTCCCTCTCCCAAAATCTGCTCAACGTCTCCTTCTGACATCAGTGTTCACACTACAAATATGGCTAGAACGTAACATTTCATGATATAGGATACCAGCTATGAGGTAGAAGGAATTAAATCTTGAGGCCTGAAAAGCAGTATTTCCAGCAGTTTGTTTCCATTACAGCTTAGCTTCTGAATTGTTGTTTTCAAAGAAAACCTCCAAATCCATAAAATAATAAACCTTGTATTTTCTAACGGCACTTGTAAAATACAGGTTCGGATCATTCTTATTGATATCATCCACAAAGTTAGGGACAATCTGGACGGACCCTCTCCACACCACAAATAAATCATTGATAAAGCGAAGCCAGACAACTACATGGCCATCCATGCTGTTTTGTGACAGATGTTGAGCACCTGTTCCTCCCACCAGCCCATGTGAATTTATGCGTACCTGGGGGAGAAACAGTTGCCCATCGCTAAGCAGTGCAATTGGTGGAACAATTGACTATCAAACAGAAAATAATTATGCTCCAAGCACCAACTTATCCCTAACAGCGTCTGATTTTGCCTGTACAGCTTTAGTGGCCTGCTTAACAAAAAATGTTTTACCGTCCTTAACCTATCATGATGACTAATACTAGTATAGAGAGCTGTAGCATCAAGAGACATTAGTACATAGTTCTCATCCCATGGCATGTATTATATCCTCTTTTAGAAAATCCCCAGTGTCCTTAACAAATTAACAATAATTAATTCTTATCTCATTCCTGGTGGAATAGAAGATAGTAGGCAGGCTGTACTAGAAGATCCTGTGTTAAGCAATTGAAATAACTCAAAAGAAATACAACATCAAATTATAAAAATAAAGCAGATTTTCATATAACTTTAGACCCCAAAATGAAGTAAAACAGATAAGTATAACCAAAGTTCTGGATTTTAGAAGCAATATTAAATGAGTTCAAAACAGTACTGTAAAACTTTATCATTGCAGTCAATGGGAAAAAGCACTATTGAAAATTGGCCACTTGCAAGCCGAGTTGAGTTCAGCCCAAGGAGGGTAAAGGTGGTGCGGGTCCCAGGAACTAGCCACCACAGTCATTTCAAACTTAACTGGCTCAAGAAGGCTGGGTGCAGAGTTGTGCTGGGTGTCTTTGGTGCTGAAGAGGGAGCTGTTGGAAAGCTGGTTTTACGACTTACACAGTACTGATATGGACCATGATGCAAAAAGTGGACAACAAGTCCACAGCTGATGTTGGATGAAGGTTTTTGCGGAGTTCCCTTGAGGTGCAGTGTGGAGTAAAGGGGTTGGTTGCCAGATTAGCAATCAAGAAGCCTTTGCGGTGGTAAGCACAGCAGAAAGGTAATTCAACATCCGGGGGAACATTGTAGCTGCTTGAAACTTTATAGAGGTCAGGATTGTGTTTCCCACAATGCACTGGACCATCTACTTCAGCGGTTCTTGAGAGGGCTCGATGGACAGTGATTATTCATTTCTAGTGTTTTGATTTACCTGTGGTTGTAGGGGGCTAGTGTCTCTAGTCAAGGGGAGTCTGATGATGCCTTTGGCTCTCACAGGGGTCCCTCTGTCGGGGTGATCCAAGCTTTTCTCCAAGACTAATTATATTCTTGTTGTTCCAGGCAGGTTGCCTCCGGAGCATAGTATCACACCTTTGGACTCAGTCATCTTTTCTACCCATAACTCACCATTCTACCACTTGTAAAAATGACAAATGTGTTCCTTAGCTAAAGACCAGGTAGCCCACCTTAATGGCATGTCTAGACTTCTGGGCGTACCCACCTCTTGAATACCTACTTTTCCATCATACTCTGCATCAAATGTGCCTGGGGTGGGCTTTTTCCTCTATTGGGAGGCAGCCTGGTTGCTTATCACAGGCACTTAAGCCCTTCAACCTCATCACCTTGATATGCTACTCCACTAGCCACCCTGACAGGGAGGGAGATGTGACCTCCTTCCCATCCAGGCCTTTGTTTCTGTCTCTTGGTTGAGTTCACACTTCCTGGTAGGGTTCAGATTTCTGTGTTCGCAGCAGTAGCCGCAGGATGCCAGTCCGAGCACAGGAAAGGCTGGGGCAAATAGGTGGACAATCTCTAAGGGAGCCACCTGGGTGCATGCCACAGTGCCCTCTACACAAGATTCATCTCAGTGGTGATGAGGCATGTTGTTTGATATCAAATGCAACATATTTAGGTGGTATCATAATCGAGCTGCCAACCTCTGGGAGCTAGCCCATGTTATCCTGTGGACTGTCCTTTAACAGTAAAGACCCCTGTAGGTAAAGATTGACCTTAACTTACATGTACACACCTTTTATATAATGCACCCTGCTACCTGGGCTCAGGAGGCCTTACGGTGACTGGCACATATTAAAAATACTGCATTGACATTTCCACACATGGTGAAGGCAAAGTTGCGTTAAGGCAGTTTGAACTACTCCTGCGGGCTACAATGGCAGGACTGATTTCACTAGTTTACTTGGGTCATTCAGAATGGCACAAACAGTGCCACCCTGAATGACCCTTTAACACCCATGCCCTGCTTACCACTGGTTCCATGTAATAGGCTCTTAAAAGAAGGTTAAAGTTCTTGCCAATTAGGGTTACCATGTTTAGGGAGAGAGCACTGGCGCTTTAACCTGGGCAGCTGGCTCTAGGGCACCTTCAGAGTCCTCACCATCAGCATTGGAGCAAAAAGCGGGAGGGAGACACACAAAAAGGGTTCTTTTCTATTACGGTCATGCAGTCTGACATGCATGGCTGAAGGAAGCGTATGGCAGGGGGTTGGCCACTGTATGGATTTAGAGCAGGGCCTGGTGGTATGCCAGGACCTTTAGCCAACTCTATGCCAGGCATGGTCTAAAGTTATGCTCAATGAGGGGCTTGGGTAAATAAGTTTAAAAAACGGAAATGTACTGAAACAAAATGGTTAAAGTAACAGTATAATTAGGTATAGTAATACGATTTTACTTAATGGTAAAAAAACACAAATTTACTGGAAAAAACTAAAGTTAAAGTGAAGTTTTAGTTAGCTGAAGTAATAAGAGTTTAGCTTACACAAAAAAACTCAATAATCATTGACAACAATAAATGTTAATTTGATTTTAGAGTTAAGTCTTGTAATAAAATGAAAACTCGGAGGTCAATAACTGAAATTCACTAGTTCGTTTACTTGTCTATGCCTAACTTGCATCCTCACCATGAATTGCTTATGATCTTGCATAATACTTCACTAATAACATGTTAAATAACATCAGTGAAGACATCACTAATGCAATCTCAAATGACCTAATTGATTACATCACTGAATACATCACTGATGCCTAGGTGCTTGCTGGTATATCAATGTGTCATGCAGGTTTTGTGAGGGTTGCTCAAAGGTGGTCAGTATTGCACTCTAAGGGCCAGATGTACAAAGGCCTTTGCCTTTCTAAATGGGCCGAATCGCTATTTCAGCCTTTAAGAAATGCAAAACCGCCAATTCCTATGTACAAAGGGGATTTCTTCCCAATTGAAATCACATCTAGCAAGTCTCTAATAGATAATTGCAAATAGGGATTTCCTATTTGTGATTTGTTAGCACATGTACAAAGCTTTTCCTGAATGCAAAATGAGCATTTAGGAAATGCATTTACATTAAAATCAAAGTCGATGGTAACAATGTGCAATTTTCTTTTTAAAAAAGCACCCCAAGATGCTTTTTGTAAAGTGCAATACAGCGCACACATGTTCCTATGGCATATGTGTGCTCTACATGTGCACTACAATGTTTGTGGGGTGCATAATGCTCATAGCCATCCTTGGTTATACATTTTCAAAATATCAATTTCCTAATAGAAAATCGCTTATTTGGAAGTACAAAAGTAGCCCATTGGTGGGAATGGCATGGGATTTCCGAAGTGAGATTTCCTAATAGCGATTCCTACTCTGTAGGACTCCCTATTAGGAAATCGGTAATTTCATACACATCATTTTGCATTTCTTAAATAGTGATTCCTATGGAGTCACTATTTTGGAAAGCAAAGCATTTTCGTACATCCCGCCCCAATTCTCTGCTATGGGGTATTTTCTAAAACCATCCAGACTTCATGAAGTAATAACCTTTATTCATTTTTGACCATTTATTGACATCATGCTTTCACCGTGCCAATGTTGGCAGTTTATCTAATTTCCAGTTTGTGGTGATTCGTCTTTTGGCCAATATAAAGGCTATGTCAATGAACCTATCACCAATTCTCCTTTCTTTAGGCCTAGGAAATATCCCCAGGAGGCTCACCTCTGGGGTGCAGCTGTGTTCCCTTTGGACCACTGTATTAAATGTTTGGACCATTTGTTCCTAGCAATATTTTAGCGCCTTACATATCAATACCATGTGTCAAAGTTCTGCATTTATGCTGCCACATCTCAGGCACTTTTGGGTTTCAGTCACAGATGTAGGGTTGACCCATGTAGGTGTCAAGTATGTGGCATGTAGGTAGTTAAACTAGAAATATTTAAGTTTAGCATTGATAGACACTCTTTGAATGCAGCCCTTTGTCCCTTCTCATTCGTTAACCAAGAGGACCCTCTCCATGCAGTCTCCCATTGGGGTTTGGAGACTACCATGTTGATTTTGCTCATGTCTATAAAGGATATTCATTTTTATTTTCATTAATGTTTTCCTCTTTCAAAATGGCCAAATCCAATCCCACGATCGTCCAGTAGTCCGTCATCACTTTTATTAACATTGCACTGACACCACGCTAGAGGCGTGTATATACTTCACAGCGGTATCGCGTTTTTTCACACATAGATCGGACTTGCAGTTATACGTAGAGATTATACTTTGAAGAGCGGTAAGAGATGAATGTATCTAATGTGGGACGAGGGTCATACTATGTTCGCATACGAATTATATTTGGTTGTTTATTTTCAAACACGAGTGTACGGCAAGTACACCATTTCGTAAACTTATGGGTGTAAGGTTTCCAACAGCGTTTCAGACACTGAGGTTTAAATGCCGAAATGATTTTCTTTCCTTCTTTGTTTATCGTTTTGTTCATTTAGATATTCACATGATATTAGCTCATGAAATTTCGTTACTTTGCTGGCTCATTCAGTACCACTAAGTTTTAAATTGGCAATGTTGACAATTTAGAGTGTGACTTTTCTGATGGAAAACATGTTTTGTGGAAACGATAATATTATGTTGTGGACCCTCATAGTGGTGTTTTATGTTTAACAGATTCCCCTGACGAAGTGCCTGTTGTGGGCACGAAATGCATTGGGAGTATGCCTTTTCAAGAATTTCTATGGATGTAAAAATGCCATAAGTATTTTGATGTGAAATGCAACATCGAGAATTTATGAACATGAACATGATTCAATAAAATTCAAATTCAAAGATCTTTATTGATAAATGCTTTGGACTATCCAATGATGAAATAAGGATTTATAACTTGTTCAGAGATCAGTTGATCCACACAGCAGTGCTCAGAGGGTCGTTCCCTAGATCAAGGGAGCGCTTTCATTTGTTCTAGTTTACAGACCTAAAGACCGACTAGGTGATATCTCCGAGGCACGCTACAACGTTCACCCTTCACTTTTCAAATTTAGCTTGTGCCCAGTCAACCCGTATGTAAATAGTAATTCTTCAGCAGTCGCTCAACACTGATCGGAGCACGGCCTTCAAATTGACCAAGCCAAGATGGCAACTTATGATGACATTACAAAATTAACTGACGCCAGAGCGGAAACTTTTGCATATATTGCGGACGATGCATCAAAGATATATGTTTTAATCAATGAGGTGTCCACCACCACCCCTAATAAAAAAACAAGGAGAATAACATCAAACAGTTACTCTATCTTACAAAACGTGAAGTAAACCAAAGATTACATGCCAGCACTTTGATCCGTTATCACCGGGCACAGAGAATTCCAAGAGGCCTAAGAGTACCACTCAAACCTCTTTTATGCAAGAATAATCAGAAATTCGTCGAACGCTGGTACACCATACTGAATAGGTGTTCGTTAGATCTTATTTTGCTCATAATAGAAGAGTTATCGAAAGTTATAGAAGAACTTAAAGAGATTTCACAGACAAAAGAAGACCTACAAGAGATGTTAGACAATGAAGATTGGGAAAAAGTAATCACTGACATTAACCACCAACTTGAAAAGTACACTGAAGAAATTAATGAACGGAAGGTCCGGAAATTTAAGAGCGACACCATAGACTATAAGTTGGGGGAGGTGTACTCCTGGGCTGAGGTTTATGCCAGAAGACGCCAAAACAAACCACAGACCAACACCACTGAAACGGAAACATCATCTTCGGAAGGAGAGAGTAAACCATCACAACTGAGAGAGAGAGACTCTCAACCGCGCAACGCTTTACAACCTCCCACCAGTGTTTCTTTTTTAGAAGAGGGCCCAACAGATCACGGAGACCCCGGAGGGGCAAAAGGAAGCGAACCATCGACATCGACTCTGAAAGTGCCAACACAGAGTGGCAGATCCAACAGGAAGAAGAAATGAACAAACAATTGGTGATTAATATTTCCACATATGAGCTCAACAAAAGTGAAATTAAAGTATTACAAAAAGGGACATCATTTGTTCCGACACATGAGACCAATAAACTTGAATTGAACATCAGTTTATTTAAATTCATGCGCAACCTAAGACTGCGAAATTTTTTTGAAAACATCATTGACTCTGATGGAGCTAAAGAACCGGATCCTCACTTGAAACATCTGAAATCCAAAAGTAATTTCCAAGCACCAACAAGTCACAAATCTTTAGACACCTTTGAATCATTGGTGATGCATGACATCAATCAAATGGATTTTAAAAAACGTACAAAATTTCAGAACCTATCTAAAAAAGAATTCAATATCTTGAGAAAATTATTTAACAATCCTGATATCACGATTCAGAAAGCGTATAAAGGGGGAGCCCTGGTACTGATGGATACCAACTTTTACATTACACAAGTGAATGCACATGTAAATGACACCGAAACTTATGCCCTTTTGGGAAATGATCCCACTAAAGAATTTCAAACACATTTGTCAGATATCTTGCAAAAAGCACTGGACAATGGAAGGATTTCAAATAAGACAATTTTTTTTTTGACCAAACAATTTCCATCGATACCAACGATACAAATGCTTCCAAAAATCCATAAAAATTTACACCAACCTCCATTACGTCCAATCGTCAATACGAGAGGAAGTATACATGAACCGGTGGGTACATTTCTAGATCTACACCTAAAAGATTTTGAGACCAGAGCTGAAACCTATATTAAGGATACAACAGACTTTTTGATGAAATTGAAAGATATCAACATCCCAGAGGATCAAGAAGTATGGCTATGCACCATCGACGTTCAGGCGTTATATACGTCTATCCCTCATAATCTTGGAATGGAAGCAGCAGAAATGATGCTACTCCAATCTTCTCTTGATCAGGAACTCCAAGTTTTTCTATTGGAACTATTGAATTTTACACTGTACCGAAGTTATTTTAAATGGCAGGAACACCATTATTTACAACTAACTGGCAAAAGTATGGGAAATTGCGCAGCACCTTGCTACGCCAATATCTTTATGATCAATTTAGAGACCAACTTCATTCTGAATGATAAACAGTGGAAGAGACACGCAAGTGTGTTTTACAGATTCATAGATGACATTTTCGTTTTGTGGCAAGGCCCTAAAGAACTATTACAAAAGCAATTGGATAAGTTGAATAAAATCAATGACCGGATTCAATTCACCTCTCATATTGATCAGAAAGCCATAGCCTATCTGGATGTACTTGTTCAAATAGATCGCAATGTAATCAAAACAACATTATATAAGAAGTCTACAGATCGCAACAATCTGCTACATTATGGAAGCTTTCATCAAAACTTCTTGAAGAACAATTTACCACTATCACAGTTATACAGAGTCAAAAGGATAGTATCAGAACCTGAGGTATCTGGAAGACAAGTACAATATATGATACAACGCTTCAAGGAAAGAGGTTATCCACCCAAGATCTTGGAAGCAGCAACAAATAAATGCAATTCAAAAACACGTTTGGAGCTGTTGAAAAGCACACCAAAATCTTCTGAAAAACATCCTGTTATTGTGTCGACATACTCTACCAAGAGCCATGCATTTAAGCAATCTATCCTTAAACATTGGTTAATCTTGTCCAACGAACCAGATTTTAAAGGAATCTTTCAAACTCAACCCAGATTTGCGTACACTCGCAGCAAAAATATTCAAGACCTACTCAAAAAACAGACACAGTGGCTAATCAAGTCACGTTCAAGGGCACTATACCATGCCATAACTGCAGCAATTGTCACGCTATCATCAAAGGAACCATGATCAACCCTCCTCGACGTGGCAATCCAATAAAACTAAAAGTAACAGCAACCTGTGATTCTATGAATCTAATTTATCTCCTCAAATGCCCATGTGGCCTGGTCTACGTGGGCAAAACTACAAGGAAGATCAAGACACGATTAACTGAACATAAGAGTAATATAAGAACTCGGAATGAGAAATCAGCCATCGCGATAGATTTTAACGACCAAAGACACAACATTTCCCAACTACAGTTTATGGTACTTGAAACCATTACAACCAGTGAGAATCAAGACACGAACAGAAGATTATTGCAGAAAGAGATCCAATGGATTTATAAACTAGACTCTTTGAAGGCACATGGGCTCAATGACCGCCTTGAGCTCTCATGTTACCTGTGAACCATGTGACATACAGTGATTTATCATGAAACTTTATCGATCCCATTAATCCAATCATTTTTTATCCTTAAAAATGATACTGACACATAACATCTCAAGTTTCTCAATATTGTATGCATTTTCGTATTGTTTAACACCTTTGATTATTCACTATTTACTTTTCACCGTGGCTGATATTCATTTTTATTTTCATTAATGTTTTCCTCTTTCAAAATGGCCGAATCCAATCCCACGATCGTCCAGTAGTCCGTCATCACTTTTGTTAACATTGCACTGACATCACGCTAGAGGCGTGTATATACTTCACAGCGGTATCGCGTTTTTTCACACATAGATCGGACTTGCAGTTATACGTAGAGATTATACTTTGAAGAGCGGTAAGAGATGAATGTATCTAATGTGGGACGAGGGTCATACTATGTTCGCATACGAATGATATTTGGTTGTTTATTTTCAAACACGAGTGTACGGCAAGTACACCATTTCGTAAACTTATGGGTGTAACGTTTCCAACAGCGTTTCAGACACTGAGGTTTAAATGCCGAAATGATTTTCTTTCCTTCTTTGTTTATCGTTTTGTTCATATAGATATTCACATGATATTAGCTCATGAAATTTCGTTACTTTGCTGGCTCATTCAGTACCACTAAGTTTTAAATTGACAATGTTGACAATTTAGAGTGTGACTTTTCTGATGGAAAACATGTTTTGTGGAAACGATAATATTATGTTGTGGACCCTCATAGTGGTGTTTTATGTTTAACAGATTCCCCTGACGAAGTGCCTGTTGTGGGCACGAAATGAATTGGGAGTATGCCTTTTCAAGAATTTCAATGGATGTAAAAATGCCATAAGTAATTTGATGTGAAATGCAACATCGAGAATTTATGAACATGAACATGATTCAATAAAATTCAAATTCAAAGATCTTTATTGATAAATGCTTTGGACTATCCAATGATGAAATAAGGATTTATAACTTGTTCAGAGATCAGTTGATCCACACAGCAGTGCTCAGAGGGTCAGTCCCTAGATCAAGGGAGCGCTTTCATTTGTTCTAGTTTACACACCTAAAGACCAACTAGGTGATACCTCCGAGGCACGCTACAACGTTCACCCTTCACTTTTCAAATTTAGCTTGTGCCCAGTCAACCCGTATGTATATATATGAAGGATTTATAAAACCAGGTAATCCGTTTGCTACCATTACCCATTTTGAATAAGATCACTAGTGCTTCATGTGTTGGGCGCTTTGTGTCTCTACAACTTAGAAGCTTAGTGAAAGAAGGAGCTTTGAAGACCTATCCTAGGAATTCTACTGGAGAGAACCACAACTCTTCTAACATTTCCTTCATGGTTAACAGTGCTGATTCCTTAAAACAGTCACCTATCTGGGTCACCCATTCTGAATTTTGAATATAGTTCATTGGTCTAGGCCTGTAACAAGCCATCCAGTAGGATACTGGATGTATACAGGGATTTTTATTTAGTTTTAGAAAGCGTAAGAAACCATGGTTTGTTGCAGTGTCCCCCTACTTTTTGTGTACTAAATGTTCGTTTTCTGATTGAATATGCCCTTGGCTCTGCCAAACAGGCCCAGTGCTCTGTGCAAAAAGGTACATGGTAATTTGGTATACTTAAAATTGGTACTGACAACCTTCCTGTAAGTCCCTTGTATATGGAAAGGCTTCTAGGTTTAGAATTCCATTAGATTTAATGCAATTAAATGTGTACTGCTGCGTTGCCTGCTGTCATTTTAATTGTCAACCCTGCTTTGAAGGCTGCTTTTAAAATAAAACTGTGTATAGACTCAACTTTGAAAAGGTCCTTTCAATGTCTTAATCTACCTTATTTTTACATAATTCACCCTTATGGTCTGCCCTAGGTGCCCCAAAGTTCTATGTTAAAATAAGCAGGGACATAATAAAAGATGTTTCATATTCTTTGGTGATGGGAAAAACTGACAATTTCATTTTTACACATTGTAGTATATTAGCTTCAAGGGCTAACATGGGACTGCTTTGTTAAACTTTATTAAAGACCAACCATTGATAAGTGTGGGCTATATTAATAATTACAAATTTCAAAATAATAGTTTGAATAACCCCAACAACTTGCCATCGTTGGATTTATAATAACTATGACAGAAAAAAAGTTATAGAACTTGTTTTTCTGATGTGCCTGAATCCAGCTCTAGAGCAGCTTCCCCTTATTTTTCAGCCTATGACAGGCTGATGTAGACTGCTCTGAGGTGTGAAGTGGCCTGAAAAGCAACAAACACAGTTGGTTTGGGGGAGATCTGCAGTGGCAGAGCAAAAGGCAGGAAGAGGGCTGGGTAGCCACATTGATGTTCATAGAGGGAAAACACTTAGAATGTAGGACCTATGCCTCTCCCAACTTCCGGCACCCCCAGCCAGATGTGAACTCCTATATTTTAAATATCAAAGGGACTTGAAGGGAAGTGTTAGGGAAAGTTAGCCACACCTGATGGTTGGGTTAGCCAGATTTTAACTGCAGGAGAGATGTCATTTCGGATTTTATGGAACAGTGCTTTCTTGGACAAGAATATGCCACTCTTAAGAAAAAGTGTCCATCACTGAGGGTTGCGCTCTGCATCCCATTGGCCAGGGGTGCCCCCTGCTCCCCAGCCCAGAAACCTGTAAAAATATGGCAGAGCTGTTCAGAAAGTTGGATCCTTGCCTGGAAGAAACAAGAACGACTGCCCTGCTGAACCCCTGGCCTGCAACAAGAGGACTGCAGTCATAAGGACTGCACCTGCTGCACACTCTGGGCATTATCGAAAGAAGGACTTTGCCTGACTCGAAGTTGACAGACCCATTTTGTAGAGTCAAACCAGCGATGTCAAACCTGAGATTTTTCTTCATCGATCAGACTTTGAAAAGTTGACTGAGGCATATAAGCGCCACTCTTAACATTCTGGACCACTGCTGATTTTTTTTGTGGTATGTAATGGTATTAGTGGTGGGTGGTAAGCTCCACTCCCATATCTGTGTTCGCAGAGTTTTGCAAGCTTGGAGAGCGCAGTTTGACAAAAAGTCTACCAACTCGCAGCATAGCACAGTTTTGGCACCCACCTCAAAATTCAACCGAGATGATCATTGTGGAGCTTGTCTACGCTCAACTATGCATTGTTGTATAGCCATGGTCTCAATCAATTGGCAGTGGATCAGAGACTCCGATTCTTGCATCAAGTGATTGTTGTTCTGACTTATTATTCTGTGCTCAGTCAGCAATCCAAACATGGCATCTCCATCAGAATGGAAGTGGCAGCTTTTGACTGGCAGTGACTTCCCCGGTCAACAGTCAACACCGAAGGTTGGCAGCCCCATGCATCTAGGCAGGCTGTGGGATGCCGGAAGATCCCCCATGCTCCAGTCTCTCCTCTACATTCGCCCGCTTGCACACAACATGTGTACATCAATAGACAGTTATTGAGAAAAAGTTCCCTGTCTATCCAAGCGACTGTTTATTTGGATGATTTCCTCACACCTCTAAAAATAAGGTCACTAGTGAATTTCAAGACTTAACGTTCATACTGGCTAAATAAGAAATTGCAAGGAACTGGAAATTTCTGGGAGGCCCCGGTAGGGAGATGAAGAAATGGGCAAGCTGCAAGGAAAGGTTGCAACAGGGAAGAGTCAAACAAGGGATGGGCAAAATAGATACAGTCCATGGCTTGGACACCCTGGATAGCTTACATCCCCTGACTCCAAAACCACTATGCCCTCAGCGGTGGGAATGTCGGCATAACCCTGCCACCACGGATCTCCATATAGCACTGCTGACTGTAACCAAGCCTGATGAACGCAGAGGAGATCTGAGTGTAACCGGCTGTATGGCATCCACTAGTAACTGTTTCAAAATAGCACTCTTAGGTAACGCATATACCACACATATATTCACTCCTAAGGACTGTTTCTTGGGGAGGGGGGAGGAATGTTTTTGTTAAATGAAGATAGTACTACCAGCATATGATATTGAAAGTACCCCCATCTACTAATGACACAACCTTAGATGTGTGTTGTCTCTGGAGCATCTTGGAAAAAGAGTCCAGTGACCGAATCAGAGAAAAAAGTCATGCCTGACATGTTCCTTCGAATATTTTGTAGGCTTGAGTTTATCTTTTTTCACACGTGTTGTTGCGCAAACTGAGACTCAGGCTCACCTCTACAAGATTTGTTTTCACACCAACGGTTGAAACAAGTGAACTTAGTTGAATTTCAAAGGCAGGTTTTTTTAGCACCGTGGAACCTCACCCAATACACAGTTGAAGTGGCATCAGTGCTTTGATTTACTAACAGTCTCTAAGCGGGAATCCAGGGACACCATAGTGATTCGAAACATTTTCATTCTTCTCAATACGACACACATAAACTGCCCTAAGAAAAATCCACTTGAACTATGAAATGTGTTTATTGCGACTGGTGCACCCTGTTGCTTAGCACATTGAAACAACCACTCAAACTATATTTAAAATAACACAAAAAAATAAAGGAAATATTTCAAGAATGGTTAAAAAATTTCATCTAAAAATTGAACACCTTAAAAACCTACTTCGATACATAACGCTAGGAGTGCGTGGAGTACTATGAGCTGCATTTAGAGCAAACATATATTGTATAAACATTTACTCCTCCTGGACTCAGCTTGATATCAGCTTTGAGTAGAAAGTGTAATACAGCAGTACTCCTGTCCATCACAATCTTCAGTGGAAGTTTCCTGCATGACAGTCTGGGGCAAAGGACCTCTCATGACGAGTGTTCAAGCGGCCAAACCTTTATATTATATGTTACGTGAGATGTAATTTTCTGATATAACCAATGAGCATTAAGATGCTAGTTTAAGATGCATTCTTGTAAACAAATATCGTAAAAATATGTAAATTCAGACTACACTGTTTTGGCTATTCTTGTTTGATCTTGAAATAAAGCTAACAAGGCGCTTGTTTCACCCTGATGTCGTGTCAGATGTCTTGTTGATGTTATATCTCAGTGACTTGACACTTTAAGAGGTTCTTGGACAAATACGGACAGACAGCATCTGTGTCAAAGGATGACATGTTGTTGATTCTGCAGAAATTGGAGCCTAGGCCTACAAAAAATTAAGTCGGGCTTTAAACACTTTGTCAGTGTATCATAATAAAAATCAAGCTAATCCAATTCATCCAACTACTCAAGGATCTGAGCGTGATTTGCGGAAATTGACAGCTGAGGTGTTCTGGGTCAATTGACTGAATTAAGGATTTTGCCCGGTCCTCCCTCCTTGTCTCTTCTGGGACACAAAATAACTGTCTAATGTTAACAGTGGTGCTCCTGCTAGATATAAATCCAGGCTGATCTGGATCTATCAAACTGATCATTAGGAGCAGCAGCCAGTTAGCTAGCACTTTACTCAGAATTTTGTAATAGTAGTTAAGTGGTAATGGTCTGAATGATGATTAAACTAACAAGTCCCTGTGTGGTTAGGGAAGTGACACAATAAGGACCTAACTCATCAACATTAATAGAATGTCCTAATTGTTTGCAGATGTATACAGGTTCAGTGATGGGATCACCCACTTGTGTACTGGCACATATAGTATACTATATTGACAAGGAACATTATATTTAATTCAGTTTGAAACCATTATATAAATCCATTACTATTTTTATACTGGGTAATAGTGGAATTTGCATAGTGTGGTGTTGCAGGCCATGCCATCCTGCTTTGTTCCTCTCCCCTAGCGGCTTAGTAAGCTAATCCGTATAGTTCATACATCTGTCTGTCCACTAGGGAGATGCAACGTTCCCTTTCTGGATGCCATGTTGAGAGGGATCAGCTACTATTGTGTACAGGGCACAGCTTGACAGCATCAAAAGCAGACCCAGAAAACTATTTGAAATCATCAAACAACAAACTAACGGCTCTACCAATCACTTCTTTGCACCCATGATCTCTTGCCCCTGTGAGGAGGATCTCTCAGCACACTTCACTGAAAAGGCAAGAAAAATGTAACTTGAACTGCAATGCGCCTCACCTAATTTTCTGCATCTGACCGCCCTCTCACCCTCATTTGGGCCAACGGTAGCAAGAGCACCTACTTCCTACCCTACAGTTTACCCTCCTAAAAACAATGCATCATGGAATTCCTTTCTACTTCAAGATGATACGGAGCTGCTCCAATCTATGGCTCCTTTAAAACCTTCCAATCACTTCAACAATCCTCAACCCGCCAAGTTTTTCAAAGAACTCGAATCAGCCATTCTTCCACTTTGGTCCCTGATTATTCATGAATCTTTTGTGCAGGGTAGGGTTACTGGTGGCCTCAAGATAGGTCAGTTGACTACCATCTGAAAAAAGCGAAATGCAGACTTAGTTGATCGTAACAATTTCTGTCCAATTACTAATATCATGACTTTAGCCAAATTGATTTGAGAAATGCGTTCACACTCAGCTTTGCAACCACATTGAGAAGTTTTAGCTCCTTGCCCTTTACCAGTCAGGTATCAGAGCGGGTCACAGTACTGAAACGGCCCTAACTCACATAGTTAATGACTCATTGGGATCGCTTGACCAGAATGTAACTTGTCTACTGATCCTTCTTGATTTGTCCTCAGCATTTAACACAGTCAAATGTGAAAACCTTATTGCTCTTCTTCAAAAAGGATAGGCTATCAGGCCCTGCCTTAGGTTGGTTTGCCACATTCCTATGAAACAGAACGTAAAGAATCAAATTTAGGTTACCTGCAAGATGGCGTCCGTGGTGTGGGCTGTGTAAGCAGCCTCTCACTCTTCTCCTGGACTGATCCGCGCTAAGAATACGGTGGTGAACGATGGAGTAAACGCTCACGAAGGGCGGAAAGGTGGAAAAGGGGCAGCTGTACAAACATTTTTTAGCCCGGCCCAAAATGCTCTGCATATTCTGTACGCCGATGAAATAACGGCTGTGTGGGGATTAAGAGCTAGAGCACGAGCGGTGCTGTCGGAGGGGTCGTGCTTGGACGGAGCCGCTGAATGATCACCCGGCATCGCAGCTGATTTAGAGACTTACCTGGAGCCTCTTTGCTGGGGTTGGGAGTTTGACTGCTGTACGGAAACCGGCCCTTCCGAAGGGCTGTGGCTGTGCCTGGAGCTCCGTGCACTCGGCCGATCTCAGGGTGTGCTTGGTGGCCTCTGAGCACGGGACAGGTGTGGCTCGTCGAGCCTCGGGCTGCCGAGGACTCCTGCGTGCGGGGCGTTCCTGGAAGGAGAGCAGCAATTGAATGACTGCCTGATTGGATTTGTCAGGAAACAGAACGAGAGTGATCTGAGGAGCCCTGGGGGATAAGTGAAGTACGGAGGTACCGAATAATAGCGACTTTTTTTTCCGTGTAGTTTGTCTTGAAAGAGCTTAAATGCACTTAAATGTACTTTTAAAGCTGTATCTCCAGAAAAGGTAAACAAATGGAAAACTGAGCAATAAGAAAACAACACTAATATTGGATACAGCAAATTAACAATAGATTGCTCATAACTTTAACTACAATTACTGTATTTGAAGCTTTATACGAATGCCTAGCGATCTAATTTCATTTTGGCGCAGGGCGCCACTCTGGAGATCCCCTCTGCTGTTGTTATTAGGTGGACTTCAGAGCCGAGTAGCTCGGGGGCGAGGAGGCAAGCCCCTTAAAAATAAGAAAATGCAGGCGAAGACAGCTGAGCAAGGAGATGAGCTCACAGCAAAGAAAGCAATAAAAGTGACTACGCGTGGTGGCAAAAACAAGGATTTAAGAACTGAAGCGAACAAGGAAACCATCGGGGATATAGTGGAAAGACCCATTGAAAGACCCACTAAGGCGATTGATATAGCCAAGGACAATAATCCTGAATGTGAGAACAATGAGTACGGTCGAATCTGGCGGGGCCTTGAACACTCTGGATACGAATTTAGCAATCATTATGGGAGCTAAGTAAAAAAAAACAGAACAGAGAGGGAAGACATCAGTAATCTCTCGCTCCCTGAAAAAAGGAGCGCAAAATCTTACACTCCCCGCTATGTTTGAAAGGCAAAGTGTTCGCCATAATGATACATTGGTAGAGACAGTAATAGCTACCTCAGCGCTAGAGAATACTACAAATCCTGGAACAAATCTTGGAACAACAGTCAGTTCCCCAACACAAATTGAAGAAACAATTGGTGAACTAACAATTACTTCTGATATTGTTCAGAATAACGAACAATCACAAGTGACTGTGGAAGCGACGGTGGAAGATGTTAATAACCTGGAGTTAAATACTCTATCAGGCGCGGCCTGTGCCGCTATTCTTCACAACCAGAAGGAAAAAGAGCTTGGCTCACAAGGAACTTTGTTGGTACCAGAATCAGGGGAACATTTTTACTCCCTCTCCGACAAGTCATCAGACGAGGAGTGGGAGGACGATATTAGTGGAATTAGCAGTGCTGACGAGCTCTCCGGAGATAGTAAGAATTTGCCTGATCTCAGTATTTCAACTGTAAAGAAAAGAACTAAGAAGAGGAAAGAAAGACAATATATGGCAGGTGGACCTCAAATAACCGGCTTGGCAACCACGGAGTTACGTGAGGTGACGCAGAGACTGAACGTGACAACAAACTCCGAATTAAATCCTCCAGAGACTACGGCCCCACAGGAAATCACTCTTGTAACGATTTATGAGACAATAATGAACCACAGAGCTGAGAGTAAAACAGAAATAACACGCGTGCAGGCTACTTGCAGTAAAGTGAAGAACGCAGTACGACGGGCGATTAAACTGGGAACAGAAACTGCAGACCGAGTCACAGAAACAGAAACACGTATATCTGTACTTGAGGATTATGCAGTAGCCCAGAAAGAGGAAGTGGAAAGTATTAAGGCACAGCGTGACGACCTCGCCAATAAGTTGAGCGAACTTGAAAACCATACCCGTATAAACAACCTACGATTTTTAGGTATCCCGGAGGGCTCAGAAGGAACGAATCCGCGCAAATTTATTGCAGAATTATTGAAGGAAGCCTTCCCGGAGCTAACAACGTGGGAATGGACACGAGAAATACAGAGGGCGCATAGATTCCCTTTCAACGTGCTGAAACCTAGCCAAGGTCAAGAGACTCTCCCAAGAGGAATTTTGGTTTGCTTCCATAATTTTCTGGCCCGAGAAGATATCTTCGACCTTGCGAGACCTGATAAAAGGGCCAAAGCTAAAGGATGTAGTTTCTTTGTCAGACCAGACTTTTGCCAAGCTACAGTATCTAGGAGATGGCATTTAAGACAGCTAATCCCAGACTTTCAAAAAAAAGGCGCCGTGATATATCTTCAAAACCCGGCTAAACTCAAAGTAATGTTTAAAGGACAGACTAAGTTCTTTCAGTCGGAAATCCAGGCGAAAGAATATCTGGAAACTTTATAAAATTTGGTGACAGCACATTATGTTGGTCTAATATATGAATATCCGCCTGGGTCACTAATGCGAGACTGTAACTGTATTCACAGGCTAATTGCTAATTACATGACTATAAGATTCGAGGAGGAGAGGACACGACACTCCATCACTGCAGGGACCTATGGTCCTTGGGCCTCATGAGTTGGGAGTGAGGGGTGGGGGGAGGGTAGGGTGGGGCGAAATGGGTGGGGGGGAAATAGGTGGGAAAGGAGGGACACGGGGTATAGTTGAAGGGGGGGTGAAAAAGGCACCAGCAGAAGATTTAAGTGGAGTATTATTATTTGTTGACAACTGTGAAAAGGGGTATTTTCAGAAAACCAAAAGAATAAGAATGCTAAGAATGATAATGGAAATTAAATGCAATGATCAGAAAAATCAAGATATGTACATTAAATGTATGTGGCTTAAATGATCCACGGAAAAGACAAGTTTTTGCCAAAATTGTCCAGATGTTGGGTATGGATATGCTCTGTTTACAAGAGACACACATTGCATGGGCTAAAAGAGAATATTTAAGAAATCTTGGGATGGAATTAGTCGTCTGCTCCAAACAATCTGGAGTTAAGAGGGGGGTAGCAATATTAAAAAAGAGGGGTTGGCTGGACTGTATAAAAATGGCAGCTGATAGATGGGGAAGATGGGTGTTAGCTGAATTTAAGGGAGGTCGGCAGGGGTTTACACTCTGCAATATTTATGGCCCAAACTTGGACGACCCAGAGGTATTTAATTTTCTAAATTTAGAATTGGCACAGTGGGCTACCCCAGTGATATTATCCGGTGATTATAACATTAATTTGGAGGCAAAGGTTGATATAAGATCTAATGGCGTATATAGTGGTAGGAAAAAATTTGTATATACTGCCCTACGCGGGCTACTCCTGGAACATGGTCTCTTTGACGTTTGGCACGAGAAGAACCCGAATTTATCTGGGTTTACCTTTTTTTCGTCTCCCCACTAAAATTTGTTAGGCTAGATTACTTTTTCACTTCACACTCTCTGTTATCACAATCAAAAATCCAGATTCACCCTAAATTAATATCGGACCACATTCCGGTAGTGCTGGAACTAAATGTGGAAACAGAGGGCAATATTGAATTACCACGATGGTCTTTTGAGTGCAAATTATTGTTAGAGACTGAATATTGTCAATACACGACTAAAGTAATAACCAAATTCTTTGCTTGTAATAAAGGTACTGCCCCCTACGAAATGGTTTGGGATACATTTAAAGCTGTAGTTAGAGGGGAGACTCTGAGTTATTCCGGGTTTAAGCGTAAGCAACTTTTAAACGAACAGCGGAACGATTTTGAAGAAATTATAAAAGCGGAGGAGAAGCTGGCTGAGACCTTAAAACAGAGAGGGGAATCAGACGTGAGTATATTAGCCCAAAAAGACCTTTCGATTAAAAAAGCCAAAGTGTACTCTAAAATAGCCGACTCAATAGCCATTAATTACATTCAACATAAGGAAATAGCATATGAGTTTGGTGAAAAAAGCGGCAGATTGTTAGCGAAAAGAGTAAGGGAGAAGCAGGTATTCAGTGACATCCAAAAAATTAAGGATTTAAAAGGGAACATGCAGGAAACAAAAGGAGGGATATTGACTTCTTACCGAGAGTTTTATCAGTGTCTATATAGTGAGGAAAGGGACTCTATCGATCCAGGTGAATATTTGAAGGAAACAAAATCTATGCCTTTATCAGAGGCTCAACATCTTAATCTCCTAGCACCCCCTGTCTGGGAAGAGATAGAAGCAGCAATTTTAGGGCTGGCCTCCGGCAAAGCCATGGGGCCTGATAATATACCGCTGGAATTTTTCAGAACATTTAGAGTTCAACTTAAAACCGAATTGGTTGAAATCTGTCAGCGAGCTTTTGAGGGTAAAGCCCCACCATCTTGGGCAGAAGCAATTATTGTCATTTTTCGGAAAAAGGGAAAGAATCCTGAGGAGATGGGGTCTTATAGGCCAATCTCTCTACTGAATTCAGATAGTAAAATCTATTCGAAGCTTATTGCAAATCGTCTAAATGATCTCATGAAAGGGCTCGTCTCTATAAGACAACATGGTTTTATACAGGGTAGAGGGACCACTGACCATATTAGGCGAATAATATCTTTGTTTGATTGGGCTCAGAAGACTGGATCTCCGGTTGGGGTGGCCCTGTTGGACGCTGAAAAAGCGTTCGACAGGGTCACGTGGACCTTTCTGTGGTCAGTGATGGAGAAGATGGGAATTCCTAAAAATTTTATTAAAGCTATAAGATCACTTTATATTTATCCGACTGCGGCAATTCGGATCTCGGGCTCTTTGTCAGGCCCGGTGCGGATAGCAAGGGGGACGAGACAGGGATGTCCCTGTTCCCCCCTGCTATTCGCCCTATATATTGACCCCTTTATAAGAAAGTTGGAAAATAACCTTGCAGTTAAACCAGTATCATTAAATGGATGGGAAATAAAAGTCTGCGCTTATGCTGACGACATAGCTGTGGTCACGGCAGACCTCAATATAGCCTTTCCTAACATTATAAAACTAGCGGAGGAATTCGGCCTGGTCTCTGGCTATAAATTAAATATCGACAAAACTCAGCTTATCCATTCCGTGGCGGGATATCCAGAGAACATGAAGATAGATAAGGAGGTTACATATCTTGGTATTAAAATTTCGGCTAATATTGAGGAAATTATTCCAATCAATTTAGAACCAGTAATAGCATCTTCAAACAAGATTTTAGAAAGGGTTAATAATTTGAGACTATCTCTACTAGGTCGTAGCAATTTGATAAAAATGCTTATCTTCCCAAAATTTTTATATATTTTCCGAGCCATACCTCTGTTAATTCCATCTGGCTACTTTGCACGGCTGGAGAGAATGAGCTCTAGTTTTTTATGGGGGTATCGTCGAGCTAGGAGAGCACTTAAAAGCTGTGAATTACCCCGAGAAAGAGGGGGATGGGCTGTGCCAAATTTTCAAATCTATCACTGGATGGCTATAATGCAATATATGGGTGTACTTCTATTACCAGAGGATCATCTGGAGGAATGCCTGATCCCTTCCATTTATGAAATGCTCTTGGGGACAGAGGCGAAACAATGTCTAAACAGGATCATAGAGCCCAGCTACTACAAAAAAACTAAGTTTAAGATATTTGATACAGCCTACTCTATCTGGCGAGCTGTTAAGAAGAAATGTTGTCTCAATATAAATTTAACGAAATATACACCCTTGCAGAAAAGTTCCTTTTTGCTGGCGATATTTCAGGACGGGGTAATGCATAGGTGGAACAATTTAGGTGTTAATAAGCTAGGGGATCTGTTTATAGAACAAGACTTTGTTTCATTTGAATATTTGATAAACACTTATCATATACATCGTTCTGATTTTTTTAAATATCTCCAGGTTCGAAGCTTCTGTCTACAAAAGCTTTCTCAGTCATTAATATTTTTGGAGAAAATTGAAATTCTAGAAGCAATAGAACACCGACAAAGAATTGGATTTTTGTATCAATTAATTTTGGAAAAAAGAGAGGACGATTTAGAGGCGGTGGCGAGCAAATGGAAGCAGAAATTAAATATCCCCTTTATAAATTTAGAGAGAAGTTTAGCAATCGCTAGAAAGGCTTTAATGAATGGGTCATTAATTAGTCAGCATTATATGTCCATATTCGGATTGTATTATACACCGGGGAAGATAGCCAAATGGAGTGTCGGACGTAGGACGAGTTGTAATCGCTGTAATTTTTATGGAGCTGATGCTATTCACATGTTTTTTAATTGCCCAAGACTGGCAAAATTCATTGTCGATGTGGAGCATTTTCTCACAGCCGAATTGGGTATCTCAATTAAATTAACCCCATCTTTGGTTTTGTTCGGGTGTGAAGAAAATGCTCCCAACCCAATCTCAGACTCAGTATCTGGGTTTGTGTTTATAAGTATGTCTGTTTTCCGTTTTTGTGTCACGTCCGGCTGGCTTGATGAAGAACCACCAAATATTATTCTGTGGCGAAATAAGCTTCTCTCTTTGTATCATCTTGAAACGGCATTGTATAAACTGAAAGCTATAAGAAGGAAGACATTTGGCTGTAAATTATGGCTACCAGTGACTAATTGGATTGAAAAGTGAGAAATTATGGAAGTGAATCATATTATTATTTCTGCCTTTGACCCGATGTATATAGGTGTTTATCTTTTTGTTCTTTTTGCTCTTTTTGTTTTCTTTTTCTGCTGTTGCCTAATAAAACTCTTTAAAAAATCAAATTTAAACGCTCCCTTGCAACCAATACCCCAGTCACAATTGGAGTGCCTCAATGTTCCACTCTGTTGCCCACGCTTTTCAACCTTTTCATGGCATCACTCTCTGAAATTCTGCACCGCTCTAACATTCAAAACAATATGTATGCTGATGACACTCAATTGTATTTGAATATCTCTTTGCTAGATCAAATAAAAACTCTAAACTGTGTGCTGCTAAAAACTCAATAATGGTTAACTCATAATCAGCGTTTACTAAATACCCTCAAAACAGAATTCCTCCTGATTGCCCCCTAACTTACAGCGCTCAACTGCACCCCTCATGTTGTTGACTCAGCAAGATCTTTAGGTATAACTTTGGACACATACCTGAATATGCAATATCACATCAATGCAACTATAAGGGGAGCCAATCATCAGCTCAAAACATCATGGAAATCAAGCCATTCTTGCCTTCTGAGGACATTCAGTCTGCGGTCCAATCCCTTGTTATCTCTCTCTTGGAATATGGATTGGTGTCCCTAGCTGGGTTACCTAAAGCTATATTGGCACTTCTTAGAGCCACTCTGAATTCTTCAGCTAGACTCATCAATGGCTCCAGAAAACATGACCACATCACACCAGACCTAATTCAACTAAATTGGCTGTCTATCAAAGCAAGGATCCATTTCAGGATAGGTTACCTGATGCACAAAGCTATTCACTCCCACACCCCCTTTTACATGGCAAACAAACTTGAACTATGGGGTTTGAGTTGGAACCTAAGAAGCGCTAAAACCCTACTGTTGAAACATCCCAAATTCATTAAGAAAAGAATAGACTATGGTGCTTTCTCGGGTCTTGCACCAAGAATATGGAGCGCTTTTCCTCCCGAGATCAGCTCAAACCCCTCTACCTCCTCATACAAGAGACATGTCAAATGGTTACTCCTGAATGACAATCCACAGCAGTAGACCCATAGCCATCTTAACTTACTTCTTTATATCCCCGGTTGACACTCTTTGATACTATTGTTCAAAAGTTCTAATTTTGTCTCTTCATATGCCCTATGGGATTTATTGCTCTTCTGGAACTTTAGATATCCCACAAGATGGTATGTTACCTCGGTTTACCATTTTATTTTAGTTTTTCCAGTGCTTCTTGTGACTTAGTGCAAAAACAACAGATGAGGGACAGAATGCAGAACAATGTCATACATTCACCCCAGTACAGAGATCTGGGCCTAAATCCATCGTTTTTTTGCACGCCACACCACCCCAGTTCAGACATGGCCATATGCAAATCAGCCTTGACCCTGTGCCTCATGGGAACCGTCCAGCCCGAACTGCCAAGCCATGTATTTACTGGACCGGAATCAAGCATCCTAGGACCGGTTTCTGGCTATCAGCCGTCTTCAGCCAGGATAGCTTGACTCCAGTGGTGTGGAGATCATGGGACTGGAAATGGCATGGTGAGCAAAAAAACGATGGATTTAGGCCCAGATCTCTGTACTGGGGTGAATGTATGACATTGTTCTGCATTCTGTCCATCATCTGTAGTTTTTTCATTTGTCACCCCGAGTGGGACGGGTATGCTCAGACGTGAGTCCTGTGCTCTCCATGCCACTGGAATCAAGCTATCCAGGCTGAAGAGTGCTGAAAGCCCGAAACCGGTCCTTTGATGCTTGTTTCCAGTCCAGGGAGGACCTGATTTGGCAGTTCGGGCTGGACTGTTGCCATGGGGCAAGGGTCAAGACTGATTTGCATATGGCTGGGTTCAAACTGGAATGGCATGGTGAGCAAAAAAAAGATGGATTTAGGCCCAGATCTCTGTACTGGGGTGAATGTATGACATTGTTCTGCATTCTGTCCATCACCTGTTGTTTTTGCATTTGTCATCCCGAGTGGGACGGGTATGCTCAGACGTGAGTCCTGTGCTCTCCATGCCACTGGAATCAAGCTATCCAGGCTGAAGAGGGCTGATAGCCGAAACCGGTTCTTGGATGTCTGTTTCCAGTCCAGGGAGGACCTGGCTTGGCAGTTCGGGCTGGACTGTTCCCATGGGGCACAGGGTCAAGACTGATTTGCATATGGCTGGGTTCAAACTGGAATGGCATGGTGAGCAAAAAAACAATGGATTTATGCCCAGATCTCTGTACTGGGGTGAATGTATGACATTGTTTTGCATTCTGTCCATCACCTGTTGTTTTTGCATTTGTCACCCCGAGTGGGATGGGTATGCTCAGACGTGAGTCCCGTGCTCTCCATGCCACTGGAATCAAGCTATCCAGGCTGAAGAGGGCTGAAAGCCCGAAACCGGTCCTTGGATGCTTGTTTCCAGTCCAGGGAGGACCTGGCTTGGCAGTTCGGGCTGGACTGTTCTCATGGGGCACAGGGTCAAGACTGATTTGCATATGGCTGGGTTCAAACTGGAATGGCATGGTGAGCAAAAAAACGATGAATTTAGGCCCAGATCTCTGTACTGGGGTGAATGTATGACATTGTTCTGCATTCTGTCCATCATCTGTAGTTTTTGCATTTGTCACCCCGAGTGGGACGGGTATGCTCAGAAGTGAGTCCCGTGCTCTCCATGCCACTGGAATCAAGCTATCCAGGCTGAAGAGGGCTGAAAGCCCGAAACCGGTCCTTGGATGCTTGTTTCCAGTCCAGGGAGGACCTGGCTTGGCAGTTCGGGCTGGACTGTTCCCATGGGGCACAGGGTCAAGACTGATTTGCATATGGCTGGGTTCAAACTGGAATGGCATAGTGAGCAAAAAAATGAAGGATTTAGGCCCAGATCTCTGTATTAGGGTGAATGTATGACATTGTTCTGCATTCTGTCCATCACCTGTTGTTTTTGCATTTGTCACCCCGAGTGGGACGGGTATGCTCAGACCGGAGTCCCGTGCTGTCCATGCCACTGGAATCAAGCTATCCAGGCTGAAGAGGGCTGAAAGCCCGAAACCGGTCCTTGGATGCTTGTTTCCAGTCCAGGGAAGACCTGGCTTGGCAGTTCGGGCTGGACTGTTCCCATGGGGCACAGGGTCAAGACTGATTTGCAGATGGCTGGGTTCAAACTGGAATGGCATGGTGAGCAAAAAAACTATGGATTTAGGCCCAGATCTCTGTACTGGGGTGAATGTATGACATTGTTCTGCATTCTGTCCATTACCTGTTGTTTTTGCACCTTGTGACTTAGTGGCTTTTCTTGTACCTCACATGTCCCTTCATGGTGTTGTATTAATTATTTTACCTTCTTCCACTTCCTCTCCTTTGTACAGCACCCTGATACCCATTTGGGTCATGTTCGAACTTCACAAAACTTTTCAAATAAATACATTGTTTTTTCTAGCTCCCTCATTGACCTGCCAAGTCCATTAAATTATCTCTCTAATGAGCTGTGGCTCACTATTGTTTCCCCTACTGCGTGTCCCCTCACAACTGCCTTAAATGTCTTTGATTCAGTTGATAGTGATGATGCAGTGCCCTAATTTTCACCAAAGTAACTGCTGATGACTTCCCTTAGCCAATTGCTAAATACCATATCCTGCAACATCAAGCCCTGCAGACTCCAAGTAAGTATTGGTACGAATAGGTGGCTGCATTTATCAGCATTAATAAATGATTATTGCCGGATATAGTGAGTCCCAGGTACTTTGAACTCAGAAACATGTGGGTGATATCCTGGGAGGCCGCAACCTGTCAAGCCTGATATATAAATTGAATGGTTTTAAATGGAAGGAATACTCCCTCTCCCTGGGATGCCCACTGCACCCCCCATTTATGAGGAGCTAGTTCTGCATCCACCTTGTCAGCACCAGAGCCGTTTTAGGTGGATAGGAGTGGTAAAGTGCTGTGAAGTGTACAGTTAGTGTCACCTCCCAAGATGAGTAGCATATACATAGTGGTCGCTAATTTGGATGAAAGTGAATACAAAAAAAATATTTGGTCTGTACTCGGAGCATACACCCTTCTGATATCCTTGCAACCTAGTATACCTGTGGCAATCACAAATCTCCTTCTTCTATTTATATCTATTGTATTAGGTATGAATGGTGTCCCTGCTAGTATGCAAAGAAATACGCCCTTCTCAGTGAGTTATGTGTATCTGTTGTTAGTGGCCATATTCTGGTAAAACAACAATTTTCCCCGACGTGGCCTCCCCAGTTCTGATGGCAAACAGCCACCACCCCAAAATTACAAGAAAAAAGCTGCATGCATATCACACCGACACAGTTTTTCCATATAAATAGTTTGGGTTAGTGGTCAGGCCTCTGGTGCTCACCGTGGTGCCTGCCCAGTCAGCACTATATGATGATGCCCATTATTCAAGCTGTGCCATATGTTTAGGTTGGCTTTACATGCTTACTGCCAGAATGCAGCAGCTTTTGTCATTAGTTACCTTGTACTATGTTTGACAATTCCATTCCCCACCTACTTACAAGCCAATTTGGCTGCAGGCTAATCAGCACCTGCCATGTACGACCCTGTGACATTATGGCCTGATTCACAAGGGTAAACTTAGACTTCAGGTTAAAACTTAGACTTTTGTTCTAACTTAACTAGTAGTAAAGGTAGGCTTTTGGTCTAACCGTAGACCAAAATTCAAACTTTACTACTATTAAAACTAGACTTCCGGTCTAAACATAAACTGTTGGTTTAAGTTTATCTTTGTGTATTGGGCCCTTAGTTTAATAGTCATTTCCGGTAGGTGGGATCATGTTCAGAAGGGCTTCGCCCTTAGGTAACTATATCTGCATTAGAATCTTTGCCCAAATCTTCAGGTGTTCTTCTTCAAATCTCATTGTTTTTGACGTAATCCACCAATCCAGCTGCAACCGCGAGTACTGTCACTTTATTCTGTTTCCTAAGCCTTGTTGGGTTCTTTGTGTTCCTCCGTTGTGACCTAAGGATGTGCTTCTGTTTGGGCAAAGCCCCTTAAGTGCTTTGTTCTCTGTCTCAGTCTGAATGTTACTACTAGTTCTAGGCTTCTGCAGAATCAGTGAAAAAGGTGGTCATATCCTCTATAATCACTTTCAGTTTTGCTGGGTACAGCAGTATGTATGTGAATACCTTCCTCTTTGATGGATTTTTTAACTTCAATGACGGATGTTCGCATCCCCTGCACTGCTAACTTGTAATCTGGGAAGATAGTCCCCTTATAATTCCCAACCATGAAGCTGCCAGCTTGCCTGAATTTCTGTCAGAGAATGTCACAATCTTTACAATGCAGCAGCTCTGCTATGACTGGTCTAGGAGGTGCTTCTGGTTGGGGTTTCCTAAAGGGCAAACAGTGAGCTCTTCCCAGTGCAAAGAATTTGGTCAGCACATGTGGTGCCACAGCTGTAGTCACCCATTGTTTTAAGTTTCCCACCATTGTCATAAGGTTCCTACTTTTACAGTAAGACAGCGTGTTTTTGGGCAACATAAGCGTCCTTCCACACATACCATGAGAATATGTTGATCTGATTCCTGGCAAGCTCACAGGGCACCATCCAGACTCAGAAACCTACACGGGTACCTGATGGTGTCTGCAACCTCAAAACAGGACCCCCCTAACTCCCCCTAAGAAATCGTGGAAACAAATCTTACCCTTTTGTTTGAAACTCGGGCATGCCCAAAGAGGTACACAAGAAATGCTCAAGTGGCATTTAAAAAGTTAATTGAGGCAACTGGAATCTTGTATAAAATATATGCACTGCAATTATCAATAGAAAGAAGCAAACCAATGTCACAAGCATGCAGTGAATGGTGAAAAGGATGATTAATTCAACCACTGTACAATTACATTAGTTTATATAAACACATGTATTTATACTCCTGCCTAGCTTTACATATCCTAATAAACGTAGGTGTGATAATCTGCCAGATCCCCTAGAGTAGTCTAACTTTGTGTGTGTACATATATATATATATATATATATATATATATATATATATATATATATATATATATATATATATATATATATATATAATATTCACTGAAAAAACCATAGGTTATAGACGATATATAGTTAGGAATTAGCATTTACATAACCTTGAAAATTCACTGAAAAAACCATAGGTTAGAGACCATATATAGTTAGCTGGACATTTTATTGACATAAAACCAATGAAATTCCATATTTAGTTAGTTGCACTAACTATATATCGCGCACCCGCAATCCACTGCTGATGATGTCACATATTACATCATTCATGACATGGTCAGTGACATCACTGATGACATCACTGATGACATCTCAAATGACATCACTGATGACATCACTGATAACAACATCCAGTGATTTTTTGTTTCTGTAAAGTTTAAATATGTCTTACATATTGAAGAATGAGTGGATGTGTAAGTGTCTGGACGAAGGATTTAGTAGGTGCATGACTGACTGTATGAGTGAGTGATTAAATGTGTCTCACTGAGTGCATGGGTTAGTGACTAAACTGTCTTAATTTGTGCATCATTATGTCTGTTGTTCTGTAAACTGCTGCATGTGTTGATCAGTAGCTATATGAGTAACTATATGGGTTATTGATTGATTGCCCAAGTATTTGTATGGGAGACTGAGTGTGTGTGTGGCTAGCTGGGAGGTGTGTGACTCTGTGCAGATCAATGTGTACTTGTATCAATGATTGTATAAGAAGGTAAGTATGTGTTAGTATATGTTTGAAAATGTAAGGTGCTCTATGTTTAACTGTATAGACAAGAAAATGGAAGTGTCATTGATTCTTTACAGGACTGACTAGGTGTGTGAGTAACTCCATGGATGAGTGGCAGACTGTGAGTGTCTGTATAGGTGTATCAGTGCATATGATAGTGTTGTAAAGATGAGTGATTGTATGTATGAATGATTGTATGGGTGAATGAGTGAAGGTGTGTGTAGACGTAGCAATCAGTGAGTGCGTACGTAGTAACTAGTATTGGTGTGTCAATGGTTTCAAAAATTATACTCTGTATTTAACACTGGGTGAAACAGAGGTTATATTAAAATGTGAGGAGATGCATTGTATTGTCACATGAATGATATCATCAGTGATGTGGTCATTGATGTCAAATGAGATGTCATCAGTGATGTCATCAGTGATGTCATTTGAGATGTCATCAGTGATGTCATCAGTGATGTCACTGACCATGTCATGAATGATGTAATATGTGACATCATCAGCAGTGGATTGCGGGTGCGCGATATATAGTTAGTGCAACTAACTATATATGGAATTTCATTGGTTTTATGTCAATAAAATGTCCAGCTAACTATATATGGTCTCTAACCTATGGTTTTTTCAGTGAATTTTCAAGGTTTTGTAAATGCTAATTCCTAACTATATATCGTCTATAACCTATGGTTTTTTCAGTGAATTTTCAAGGTTTTGTAAATGCTAATTCCTAACTATATATGGTCTATAACCTATGGTTTTTTCAGTGAATTTCAATGGTTTTTTAATAGCAAATATCATAAGCTGTCGAATGTCAAGTATGTGGTAAGTAAAAACATTTTCGTGTTTATGCACACTGATCTGCTTTGAATGCTGCCCCCCACCCCTCATTTCTATTAGGAGTACTCTCTCTTTGCAGATAGTGAAGGGTAGTTAACGCAGGCCTTTGCCCCCGTTGTAATCCGTCGTGCCTGCTTCTCTCTCCATTTGATTGATTGTTCTCTTTGGTTCATTCTCTATTTACAAACAAGCACAGAGTCGCAATACTCTGTTTAGTCTTTGCAGATAGCGAAAAATCGTGTAAAAAAACAAAAGGAATCGAGCAAAATCAGTAGGCCACTAATGGGATCTCTTTTTGACCTCGCTAAAATAGAAACATTAGGAACAACCTGTTGAAAATAGCAATGTGTATGTACATAAGCGGCGTTCATTTGTGTTCACAGTACCCCTTGTTGATTGTTTGAATCGAGCATTGAATTGTTCGAAGTTGGTTCTCTTAAGGATCTTCTCTGCCTGCAAACAAGGAAGAATAGGAATATTCTCTCTCCCTTTGCAGATAGTGAAGGGTAGGTAACGCAAGCCTTTAACACGTCGTACCTATTTCATTCCTCATTGATTGATTGATTGTCCGAACATTGACTGTTTGGGAATTAGTTCTTTTTGGAGGTATTCCCTGTTTGCAAATAAACGTAGGAAAATCTTTGCAAGTAGTGAAAGGGTAGGTAATGCGGACCTTTCTCCCCCGTTGTAATCTGTCATGCCTATCTACTCCCCACTGATTGATGCACCTGTTTCACCCGGACCATTTACTAGAGATATCTGGCCCAACAAGAGAGCACCCCTAGTGAAAAGGACATATGCAATAATAACGAAGTGATCACTGTATCCTGTTAACAGAAACTTTAGCATGAAACAACCTGGAAAGAAAAGAATAGGAAAACGAAAATCAGTAGGCCACTGATGAACTTTTTATTAAATAACAAACAAAGAAACGATAACAATACGTAATGATAAAACCTATTATTGTCCTAGAAACAAGAAACGTTAGAAGTAAGCCCGTAATAAGAAACCTGAAAACATCGCCCCTCACTGCCCCAAAACATGTCTGTCCCACCGCCTGCCACGGCCAAATAACGGCAAACTGGGAAAGATAGAAGTCAGCAGACATCCGCCCCATTCTAGAAACTTCCAAAGGGCAACAGGTTTTCGGCTACGCCCAGCCGGAAGCAACACATATAAGGCAGGTCCTGCTGCCACGCCTCGGAGATCATCATGTAGGGTGTAGCCGGAGGAGAGGCCGAGGCCAGCGGGACCCGGCCAGGGGGATTGACAACGCTGGAGAGTTGCAGGGGGGGGAATGTCCGTGTCCTCGACCCTCCCCTCTCTCTCCCAGTCCGGCCGCGGTGGCCCTTGACAGTTTCAGGTAGTCCCGCCACATTCTCTACCAGTCCGGCCACCAACGGCCGGGGCCGATGGGATCCGGCTGCAGCCGATAAACCAAGGAACCCGTTCATGGGGCCAGAGCAAGGGGCGTCCGGCCGACATCCACCGGAAGCCCGGCCCGAAGACGGACGGGACACTTCTTCTTTCTTGAATAATGGCTGCGACAACACTGGGGGGGGATGTCTTGCACATGCCTCCGACCCCCCCCCCCCTCGTCCTCATCGCCTGGTCCGGCCATAACAAATCTCAAGCGAGACGCCGTGGGGTGCACTGGGAGGGAGAGACGGTGCGAACAGGCCTCTCCCGCCTCCCCAGTGGAGGCTTCCCACCTGCACCCTCAGCGCTCCAGGCGCCCGGAAAAGGGTTCTTCCACTGTGGCGATGCTGCAACGTCTCGCCCGGCAGGGTGGAGCCCGTCCGCTCATTTGACCCCGCGATCGCCAGTAGCTACCGAACTCTCAAAATGGCGATCGACGTGGCAAGAGCGGGCCCAGCATAAAGAAATGGCCCGGTCACTGGTTGACTCCACCACAGTAGTCCTCCACGACCTTGAAGATTCTAGAGGAGCCGCGGGAGTCTCCGACCCCCGCAGACACCCCCGATGGGGAATGACGGCCATGATCGCCCGTGGAGTGACGAAACTGTATCCGCGGGACGTCGGCGCTCCCATGCTGGCGCCAGCCTCACTTTGAATTACTAGAATCCTGCAAACCTCAGTTCCGGTGAAAGCACACTGTGACCCGGTAGGAAAAATTGTTGCACCCCCTCCCCTTTTTGACTGATAGTTCAAACCACCGATCCTTTCCTTTGCCCTTTTACCAGAACTTTGGACTGCCTCCCCCTCTTTTACATTTTCTAGAGAAAACAAAACATTAACCACTACATTAGCATAGCAGTTGACACCAGAACTGTTTTCAAATTGAAAACCAACAACATCTTCAACAGAATCCTTTTTGTTTCTGCTGTGACCCTGCTACAGCACAGGCATTGTCCCCAGCAGTAATTCTGCAATGCCGGTAAGAATACCTGTGGTGCCTACTGGACTCACTCACCCCCGCGGCGCCCCACGCCGTTATTTGCTGGGCAGCAACTTACTAGACATCACCTTTGTGCCATCTAGATTTCAGCGCGTTCTGCTGCCTTGGAACTATTCGCACAACAGACTGCTACTGACGACCCACCCCCAGGCAACATCTTCTGAATTTTCATAATTTGAAAGAACTAGTAACATGTCCTCATCAGGAATTTCCTCATGAAAAGTCTGCAATGATGATTCTTGTAACTCTATGGTCTCCAAACATTCCATAAATTCGCCATCAAGAGATTGATCAAAAAAATCATTCAAGTCATCTCCTCCTTGTGAGAAAATTTCATTATTGGTGCTGTCAATGTCAATAAATGTATTGGATAATTCAAAAGAAATTGCCACGGTCTCTTCGTTGTTTAAATGTTTTTACTGTTTTTGTTTTGTTGTATATATTTATAAGTTATTAAAGTTTTATAATCCTACTACTTTGTTGGAGTGCTATATATTTTTAATGTGACACATAAATGTAAAAACTTTGATGTACAAAGAGTCATCCCTGGAATCTTCCGCTTCAGGCTCGGTCCCCTCCCCAATCACAATACAGGATGGTTTTCAGATAGTAGGAACACGTGTGGTGTGACGGATCTCATCGGGTGTGGGCCTTGATCTACTATAACTCCTTTGAAGAGGGGTGATTCTTTACAGCTGGGGCCATAAACTACATCTGCAGGGCTAGCTGATAGCCTGGACAATCGGACACAGAGGAAGAGGAGTGTCAGAGGGTGCGGTAGTGAATAGGGCGAAAGGGAGGTGTCGGGCGGGCACAGAGTGTGATTCTCAGGGAAGAGCAGCGCAGATGGGGAGAGGTTTATTGCCCATGCATAACACAGAGAGCGGGGGTGACCAGTGCCTGGGGAAGATGCTTGCGAGGGTGGGGAGCCATGCTACGAATCGACAGCGTGCAGAGAGTGGGTCTGGTCAAGGCATCTAAAATGGCTGCCGTGCACGACAAAAGTGTGGCATTTCAAAAAAGGCAAGATGGCGCAAACAATGTTTTTCAACACTTCCTCATTTCCTTCGAATCGAACGTTAACAGACGTTGGTGCATATTACCAAAGTTAAGCGATATTTATCGCTAACGATGCTTACCAACGAATTTTTTACCGCTAAGCATCGTCAGAAATTATCGAAGATAAACCTTGCTATTATCAAGGTTTATCGCAAATGCGATAAAAAACGACCGCAATGCATTAATATCGCTGAAAACTCAGCGATATTCATGCATTACCGAGCTAATGCTCTTAGCCATGTTATCCACCTCCCATTGGATAACATGGCTAAGAACTGCTCAGGGCAGGTGTTAGTTTTAGGAGATATTCGCGCTTAGCGCGAATATCTCCAAAAGTTGGTAATAGGAGATATATATCTTGCATGTTGTAATGCAAATTATTGTGGTATATGGAACTCATACCATAATCTCTCAGGAAAGCAGAAACTGATCCTTTTGGGACCGCCTGAGAAGGCCTAGGGGGTGAGGGGTACTCTACTTTGCCCCCTTTTCACGTTCCGAACTATTTTATTTTACTCTCTTCTGTAATTACACAAAATAGCAGCGATAAGATGCATCAGAGACACACAGTGAGAGAAAGGAGGCCGGAGATGAAGAAGAGATGTCAAATACACATTGGAGATAATATAGTGGGAGAAGGGAAGTAAATATGAGTAAACTTACCATGTAACATAAAAATGTTGCACTCTATACTATAAGTCTCATTTTATACTACAATCACTTCGCTACAACCTCATAAATTAAAAATAAAAATGAATAATGTCTCAAACAATTTTTGATTTCTAAATATAAATTTATTCTTCTGAATTTTCTAAATTTGAAAGAACTAGTAACATGTCCTCATCAGTAATTTCCTCTTCAATCATCTCATCTGGAATCTCCTCATTAAAAGTCTGCAATGATGATTCTTGTAACTCTATGGTCTCCAAACATTCGATAAATTCGCCATCAACAGATTGATCCAAAAAATCATTCAAGTCATCTCCTCCTTGTGACAATATTTCATTATTGGTGCTGTCAATTTCAATCAATGTAGTGGAATCATTCAAGTCATCTCCTCCTTGTGACAATATTTCATTATTGGTGCTGTCAATTTCAATCAATGTAGTGGACAATTCAAAAGAAATTGCCACGGTCTCTTCATTGTGAGCCATTTTATTTTGAAATTGCTTGCTGTAAATTGCAGAAAAAAATAATCACTTTCATTTATCGTTTTTAGTAATACATAATATAAAACTAACTTTATCAAGTATTTAGTATAACAGAAGGACTGCAAATAAATAACAGAAAACATTTTTCAAATTATCTTCAAGTGTACAACATAGTTCCCCTTACAAATTAACAACTCACCTTTTTAAAAGTAGGAGAAGTGTTAGTACTGTGTAACTCAAACACCAGAAATTCACCACCAAAAATTCCTCACAAATGTACCTCAGACAGTAGTATCACAAAATGGCTGTGGTTTCCTCTCATTTGAGATATATACATAACCAATTAACTTTCATCACACACAAATACAAAACCAAAGTAACATTTTAATTGGTTCTAAATTTCAACACTTTCAAATGTGTTTTCCCCATGCAATTTTCCATAGGACATTTACATACGTCTACAGCCTGAATGGCTGAACGGAATTACACCAAACTTGGCAAAATGGTACATCAAACCTAAGAGGTCAGGAAGGATCTACTATGCCCCCTTATGGTCATTTGCCCCTTCGCTTTGGCCTCCTCTTGTCTCTCGATCCTACCGAGAGAAAAGATGGCGGCCGCTACGTACTGTTTGGAATGTTTACAGACGCCGGAGAACCAATCAGCTTCGCAAAGCTCCGTAACGCGAAAAGTACGCGAAGCGGAGCGCTGTTACAGATATATATCTTTTTTTTAACCTTAATTTCTCAAAATCCACTGGAGCACATATATTGAGACCTAGCAAAGGCACATCGGGCTACCAGTCCCTAATATTTTGCCAAGTTTCGTGCAAATCCATTCAGCCGTTCGATTATTATTATTATAATTATTTGTTTTTGCCCAGCGGGGCCCTTTTAAAACCTCCACATCAAACCTAGGGGGTCAGCGAGGATCTACTATGCCCCCTTATGGTCATTTGCCCCTTCGCTTTGGCCTCCTCTTGTCTCTCGATCCTACCGAGAGACAAGATGGCGGCCGCTACGGACTGTTTGGAATGTTCACAGATGCCGGAGAACCAATCAGCTTCGCTTCACAAAGCTCCGTACCGCGAAAAGTCCGCGAACCGGAGCGCTGCCCGGTCCGCTGTTACAGATATATATCTTTTTTTGAACGTTAATTTCTCAAAATCCACTGAAGCACATATATTGAGACCTAGCAAAGGCACATCGGGCTACCAGTCCCTACAATTTTGCCAAGTTTCGTGCAAATCCATTCAGCCGTTCGGGCTAAAAGTGAGGCCAACCGCCCTATGGGAAACTCAATGTTAAAAACACGTTTTGGGACCCCCCTTTTTTCTCGGCCCCCCCTTGACGAAACCCCCCCAAATTTTCAGGGGCTGCTCAGAAACAAAATGTTCCATTTTCCTGAAAATTTCAGCCAATTCCGTCCACAAACGCCAAAGTTATTAGACATAGAATTTTCAAAAATCCCATAGAGAAAAAATACTAACTATATATACCTACTGGCGACCGCCAGTAGGTAATATATGTGTATATACCAAAAAGGGTTGATGTAAAGCAGGCTGTAGTTCTACTCAGGATAGGGATGCAATCCAGCTGGGCTCGAATTCAGGCTAGAGTGGCCACGACAACCCTGCTGAAATGCTTCCCCACCTAAGCAAGGGCTCATGCAGTTTATATATTAAACTAAACCCATGCATTCAGTGCCTGACGTCTGGTCCAGTCGCATTTTATTTATTATACTCACCCAGGACTGTACAGTCACCTAACAGATAACAATCCATAGCACTGTTTGCGCAGAGTATGAGGGGCCTTGTACAGTGTGTTCTATGAGACAATAATGTGCCTACGAAGAAATGTACATTTAAGCAACTATTTTCTGAGAATGCTGATGTGCAAAGAAAATGCATTACAAAGGTCACTGTTTAAAAGATGTCAACTTTAAATTTGAACATGTAAAATGGAAGTGCTTGTGACCAGTGCCTATGCAGGTACATGACACCATATCTGTTCCTTATTTGCCGTCTAGTGGTCCAATGATGTGCACATTATTCCCCCTACTGCAAACTTCAGCACCGTCAGCCCTGCTTTTTAACAATCACAATTTGCCACTGAAGTCATTAACATTTTTGTTAAGGCCATCAACAATTAAGTGTATTCAATCCAACTAAAATTCATTCACTCACACTTTTTCTGCCAGTTTTTTGTGATCACTTCATAATGGCGTCAGTTTCAACTAGATTCAAACATAGAGGAAATGGGTATACACGGGGGGGGCAGGACATCACTGCCAGCACAGACGGTGGATGCAATATGCGGGTGCCGGCTTAGTAGTTGGAGCTATTTATTTTCCTTATGCTAAATTTGGTGGGGGTTATGCATTTCCCAGGCATGTTGCAATCTGTGAAGTACTCTCAAATCTCCTGGTCCCCGCCTCTGCATTGGAGTGCCACCAAAGTTATGGTGTTACCCAGTGTTCAGTATTGACTGCAGCTCTCACATTTATTGATCCTAAAGTGCCCTACTCTGCAGCCAGTGCCCTATGGCCCCATCCCCGGCCACTAGCTATTGATCCACCAACAGCGTCTGCATATACGATCTCCAGTAGGTATCTCTACCCACCTGTTTGCTACTCTGTGGACTCAGGCGTCTCTCAATCCTCTCTCCACACTCAGTCAGGCAGGGTGCAACACTGCCACACCCAGTATGTACATTGAGGTATCTCAGTGCGCCACTTGTCATACCTCCTTACTGGATGAAGCGATCTCTGTGGGTGGCACCATCGTGTTAAGGTGCCGTCACTCCAGTTCCCCTGCTAGCACGCTGGCTGCCTGTACTTGTGGGGGCTCCTGATACCTCAGGCACTACACTGTGTGAAACAGAACTTCTTACACTTGACTCCAGCAGCGATTACTGTGCACAGCCACTACAATCATGGAATCATGCAGCCTCTTCATGCATGCCTAGCCACACACCCTCAAAATACTATGATATGTCGATATGTCTAATATTATTTCCTATATTTTATTTCCCTGCTTCTATTGCTTTCTATGGGAGGGAGTTGCAATATCAGTGGTTGGCCATGCGTGGTGCTTGGTTTACTCTAAGACTGGTCTGCAGTACTTTCAGACCTGTTTTGACACCTTTAGGGCTTTAGTAAATTTCAATCAATCAGTTATGTATAAAGTGCTGCTCTTCACTACTGAGGGTATCCAGGCACTGACTTTGTGCTGGATACCAGGTCCTAAGACCCCTCTGAAGTCCACTAGGGAAGAAAATGTTTGTAGGTGGAGTGGTAGGCGGTTCCAGGCCTTGGCGGCAAGGTAAGGAGAAATAACGCCCTCCACTGTGGCTGCGATGGATGTGGGGTGTGTGCACGAGGGCCAGAGAGTGTAGATATTTGGCTTATTGGTGGAAGTGCACATGGTGATTGATGTATGATGTTCATTGGTCATGTAGGGCTCTGTAGGCATGTGTCAGGTACTTGAACTGGCATCTCTTTTGGATGGGGCGATAGTGGAGGATCTGGAGGCGAGGGGTGATGTTGGTTTGTTTGGGGAGGTTGAGGATGAGCCTGGCTGCTGTGTTCTGTATGATCTGGAGTCTCTTGAGGAGTTCAGTGGTGATACTGGAGTAGAGAGCATTTCTGTAGTCAAGCCAGATGGTGATGAGGGCCTGGGTGACAGTTTTTCTGGTGTTGAAGGCAATCCATCAGAATATTTTTCAGTGCATGCAGAGGGTGTGGCAGCAGGAGGAGGCAACTACATTGATTTAACTCCTCATGGCGGGTTTACTGCCAAGGATGATGCTGAGGCTGTGGGCATGGACTGTTGGTCTGGGTCTAAGCTAGGAGGGCCACCAGCTGTTGTCCCAGGTGGAGGTGTTCTTCCTGAAGATCAGCACTGCTGTTTTAGAATTTTAGTTTGTGACTAGTAATGGTTTTACATATTTGTTGGTTTGTATTTGTATTCCCATGTCCAACCCTAGATCCTCCTTAAATTTCCCTGACACACTTGAATTTTTAGTAAGTATTCCCCATTTTTCAGCCACTTTCCCTTGCCCTTCTGCCACGTTTACTACTGAACCACAAACCTACATGTGCAGAAATGTTGGCCACAATAGCGGAGACCAGTGCAAAGGAAAGATAGGAGAGGCAGAGTTCTCCTCCAGTATACTTGTAAAGAGTATTTTGTAGCTTAAGTAGTACTTCTCTAGGACTGGTTTGCCTACTGCAACATTCTGTTTGCGTTTTGGTCCAATCATTTTTGTTCCATTCTCATGCAACCCATTCTAACAACAGACTTTCGGCTGGTGCTTACCAGAAAATAGTTGAAAGTGAGGGAAGAGTGTTCTGTGCATCTTTGTTTTCAAGCTGTGTATGAGTGATAATCAAATATTAAATTGTTTTTAAAGCAGAAGTCTAAGTTTTAATACTTATTGTAGGGCTTGGGATAGAGGCTTAGATCCAAGAAACGTTTGACCTGATTATGGAGTACAGAGATGCAACCATGACCGATCTTATACTTACCAGGTTGTTTATCGCAGACCGTTTACAGTATGTGATTGACTGTGAAGGATTCTCTATGAAGATGTTTTTTTTTCCTTAATTTCCCAGTACTACATTATTGAAGATATTTGGACCGGTGGTTTTCCTTACACTTGTGGCCATTAAAAAAGGGAGATTTTTCCTGAAATACGTCTTGTTATAGGAGTTATAGAATAACAATCTGAGGGTTACAAAAAATTTTGCGGACTTTGGAGGATGAAAGCTCTTCCACATAGGATCTGATACATTTAGAGAGATTGTCCCAGAGTCTTACAGCTTGTACAGAAAATGGTTTGCTTCCTTTTCTGTCTTGTTAAGTGGTGAGCCTCTAAGCATGAGATTAAAGGAGGCTAATAAATGGTACTTTGTTTGATATATTTATATTTGATCAAAGGAACAGCAGACTGTTTCTTGTGAATTGCCCTGTGTGCTACATACACTGTACTGAAATAATTTAATTGAGGGACTGGAAAAGGGTGTTACTGATGCTCATTTTGGTTTGCCGATGCTTTTTAACCTATGTTGATGCTCAATGTATACTGCTTACTTTAGTGATGTTCCTTGTTCCTTTTATTTTCTCTGTCTGCCCACTAATATCTATTATTAGGTCTACTGATGCATGCAATATTATAGAAAAATATTAATAGACAGAAACTTGTACTAAAAATCACACATGTCCTCATGGCTGACGTAACGGGGAGAAACGTTTTAATTTTTCTTCGTTTTTCAAACTTTGCATGTGTGCTGCATTGTACAGAACACATTCAAAGCCGGAAAAACTGTAGAGCATAGTTTTGCACTGAAATTGAACCCCCCTTTCAGTACAAAACCTACGCTTCAGAGATGCACACACAATTACAATATGGCGCAGGAGTGTGTGCTCTGGCGCATGGCTGCCAAAAGTATGACATTGCAAGGGGTAGAGAAAAAATATACTATCTTAGTAGATAAGGCACATTTTTTGCTTTTTGACTCAGAGATGTGCAGGAACTTTGGTTCAGTGTTGCCTTGCATCAAAGACTACTAAATCTGGGCCTCAATTTCCCCTCCATGACACTGCTGGTGGTCCTGAAAGTTGTAATATGCATGATGGTGCTGCAGCAGCACCACAAGCATGTTGTGAGCCCCTGGCCGTCATGGGCAGTGCAACTGCTGTCGAAACACCAAAGTTGTAATACAGTGGTCAGACCGCTGGTGCAGCTGTGGCTTGACAGCCACTGCGTGCCCCCTGCGAGTCTGGCGATCCTCGGACCACCAGAATCATAATCAGGCCCTTGGCTCTTTCAAAAATCTGCATAGATTATCGCTGCAGGTGCTGTTATGTCTGTTTAGCACTGGTCCCTCTCTTAGTAGTTGCGCGCTGTATACATCTCAATACCATTACCCCTGCATCATGGTGCAAGGGTGCGAGTGTTGGCCCTGGGAAAAAGCTTTGTCCCCGGTGAAGGCAGAAAGGACTAAAATGTGGCATATTTCAGTAACGTGTCTCATTCCTGCCATTTCCTATTGACACAGGGCAGCACCGCAAGAAGCCCTGTGCGAAAAAGTTGGGAGTAAACACCTTTTGACCATCTTCCAGGAGAACATTCTTTTTGTTACGATGATTCACCTAGCACACAAAATTAGTCTTGGGTGACTGCCTCTTTAAAAATTAAAAGATAGAAACTGTACCTTTGAAGCACTCACAACACCTGTTCAATTTTATCTTGGAACATGGCTGGGTTTGTATGTTTTGTAGATGACCATATAGTCTGTTTAAAGGAGACCAAGTTATGGAATGATAACAGTTTTTACAGAAAATGATGTATTTTCTATCCCTGCAATGATGTCATCATGTGGCTCTGTTATATTGATTTGTTTTGGTCACACTGTTGAGTTCACCACAATAGAGTTCATATTTATTTCCTATATAGCTCTTAAAATATATTTAGCCCTCTCAGTTCTGAGAACGGTAAACAAGTAAGAGTAATCTTAACATTACTACTCCACTTAGCTGAAATTTTTAATAACTATTCTAAGAAAAAAAAAAGTAAAAAGGAGTATAACATTGAAATTCAACAATAGGTTAGAAAAGTAGTACATGACTTACAGAGTGTGGTCATTTTAAAGGTATTATGGTTTCAGCCTTGATCCAACTTTCTTTTGAACAAAGAATTGAATCAGTTTCCCATTTGTACAAATCTCGAGCATAGTCCTTAATTAATACATAAAAAGAATCTTTGCTTCAGGTGAACAGGGGCATAGCTGCGGGGGTGGGGGTGTTTGCGGTATCACACCCCCCAAGAAATGTATTTTCGATTAATAGTTGGGTACAGGGGGTTTCAGTCAGATATAGTGAGGTGCCTGTTGGATATCACCTGGAATGTTTGCATAAACGCAGACAAAAAAGCGCACACACTCTCTATCATCTGTGTTTTGAAAGGCCCAAAAAATGTTCTTTTACAAAATATTGTGTTTCTCTTATTTAGTACCTCTATTCATCAGTATTCCTCTCCCTTTCCACTGCCTCGTACACCCCTCCCATGCACCCTTCTTGTCATGTAATGTATTTTAACATTTAATGCCTACGTGATGGTCGGGAAATCTCATGCTCCCTCCCCCACCCAATTTTACTAATCAAGCTACACCCCTGTATATTAGGAACAATTTTCGAAGATCATACCTGCACGGAAGGGGGAGTTTAAAAGCTCACTAGTGGTGCAATAATTGTACATATTAATCAAAAGGCAATTTGTGGCAATTCTGGGTGTCATTTGCTAAAATATTGGGCTTAACAACCTCTAAGAAATCACTATCTATGGCTGAGGCTGTTTAGATTGATTATTTTTCATCTTTCAATGTCACTAGTTCTTATCCTGTGATCTGTGGACCATTGGGGTACTCAGGGCCTGCTCAGGTGGTCTGCAACTGTTTGCAAAATTAAATAATATTGGGAGGTTAGTAAAGTGTATTGATATACATAAAAAATAAATATGTAAAACTAAAATGTTAAAACAGTATGTGAATGTGAAAGTCTGAATCGGATGCTAAAAGTTCATCATCTGGAATCCTTAGGTTGGTTTGTGGGAGCAGCGCGAGTACAGCAAATAGGATGGACTTTGGCCATTTCATGGCCTCAACTTAAGTACTTAGAGGTAGTTGACAAAAAAATGGAGCATATATTTAGAGCTAGTCAATCATGTCTCTTCATGTTTTAGAAATAAAAATACATTTTTAAAAGCTACAACTTTACCAGTGAAATTAAATGTTCAATTTTGTAATTTTGTTTTTGAAAATTAATAAACATATCGAGTATTTGTATGATCCTATTTCTCTATTTCTGTGTTATATTTTGTGGCTCAAAATGGCCACATTTCTGAGGCTGTAGTCCTCAGCTTCCAATAGCAAATCATTGGAATACTCATCCTCAGAAGTCAAAATATGATCCTCTGACAAGTCAGATAATAATTTCAGAAGAAGAGACAGAGATTACAAAAAAATTTATCAATCCCCCCACACCCAGAGCTCGGAGGATATCCACATAAGTAGACATTTTAGGATATGCTGTAACAGTATGGGCCAAATATTTGTTTGACATTTTTAATATTGCTTAAAGAGCAAAACATTTCTGCCTCCTCGTGTAACAGTTTTATTAGCCATCTCTGTTAAAAAGGCACAAGTAACAATCCGGCTCATTGTCAGCCCAAAGTACTTGAACCTAACTAAAGTGCAACAAATAATTTTGTCATTTTCAGAGAGTCGATCGTGTTGACGACTCCATCTTAAGATAAAAAGGGAGAGCCTGGGGGTACCGGTTTATTTGTTAAATATGATTAATCTACTGAATACATACGGATAACTGCGTGAAAGTTATGATAGGATTTGCAAATAAAGTAACCAAGTCAATATCACAAACTCAGGCTTAAAGCAAGGTAGTGTTTTTCCATCCATTCTATTTTTGCTGAACACATCTGAATTACCAGCCAACTTGAGGAGAACTAGGTCATTCCCACCATATTTGGGTGGTTCCCTGATTCCACTCATAAAGTGTCCTGAGAACGTAATGTTTAAAATATGCTGTCAAGCACGTTGGAATAACTCAACTTAAATTTGTTAAAAATAATTATGGTGGAACAAAAGAAACATTTTCCCCGCCCTGGGATTGCTTACTGGAAGGCGATAAACCTGAATCAGTTTCTGAGTATCAATGCCAGCAATTAACTTTTAGCAATAACACTTCACGCCTTTCACACTTCATAAAAACCTGTACTCATGCAAATTCATCCTGTCTTGTCTTTTTTTAATTTCCTTTTATTAGATGGGAAGCAGATTTTTAAAGCTTTGAAACAGGTTTATGGATCTACTTGCCACAAAAAAGAACCAGAGGTTAAACGGGATCTATTGAGAACAACGCTCCTAAGCTTGTTTACTTTTATCAAAACAGTTTCCATTTTGTTTGGAAAAGAATAGCCGTTCCTGCACTGTATTGTATAAAAGCTTTGAATCTGATCAATTGCATGTATGTAGCTTTGTTCAATGAAAGTCTGCCCAAATGTAGTAAATCTGTTTTTCAATTTGTGTCTTCGGCAAATAGTGGGACCGGTTTGGAATTTGAGGTGCAAGCTAGACCTATTGGCCTAACAGCTTGCGCCAAATATTTCTGGTTTCCATAGTATAGCGTTAAATGTTTGTGTTCCCGCCTAACATTACATATGTCCTTTTGTCATTTTTCTGACATTTTTGCTTTTTAAATGCATACAGTTTTCATTTCAATGTTTGTTGTATTTTTGATTAACTGTACAGTTGTTTTGAGATTTGCCACACTCACCACTTCTAGTATTTCCTCTATGGTTTTCCTAGCTGTTTAGAACTCGCTGGGTAATGTGAACCCAGGTTTCCCTTAGTAAAATCTGCTTGCTTCCTGGTTCCTTATGCTTAAGCAGTGTGGGAGGTAGAGCTCACACGATGATGGTGCCCTTACTTTCACCTCAGTCAGATTTGCCACAGTTGTGTTTTTGCATAGTTCTTAGTTACGAAATGAAACACCTATCTGGAATATTAGAAAACCTACATACAGTTTTAATTTGAGTAATTGTAAATATATAGGAAATTAAAAAAAGACTACCTTATTAATCTGGCCCGTTTACTGTTTTCTATTTGTTACGTCTCTCCTCGGAACTCATATGTTTTTGGCGTATACCCAGGTTTAAAACTTATTGTAAATATGGGAAAGCGTCAAAGTCCATGGATGGTGTATGGGAACACCCCCGCAACACCCATGAAAATGCAATCCTGGTGCAGAGTAATGCAACACAGTGCTTTGCGCTGCATTACATTACCAGAAATGTATGAAGCCACGCAGGGCCATGCAAGGTGTCCTTGTGTGACTTCATAAATCTCATTTTGCATTTGTGTTGCTCTTGCACCATGTTGCTTGGTGCAGGAATGAAACGAAGGGGCTGATAAATATGCCCCTAAATTTGTGGATTACATAAAAACATAGGAGCAAATTTTGAGCTCCTTGCGTCACCGGAGTGTCACTTTTTCTGATGCTCCGGTGGCGCAAATCATAAAATTATATTTGAGCCACGGAAAGCCACTATGCATGGCTTTGAATGGCCTCATAGGTGTAATGGAGTAAGAAATGGCAGCGCAAACCACTGCATTGACATACTGTGCACTTGTGAGGTGCTCCATAGGTGTTCTGAGGGGGTTTCCCACGCAACACCCATGGATTATGACACCTCCGCAAATTCACAAGAGCATTTAAACCTGGGAATCGCCAAAACGTACTCCTTCAGAGGTGAGGAGCAATGAGGAGAAGTGACTTTAATTCTTCTTGTTTTTCCTCTTTCACTGTGTACTGCATTCTGCAGCACACATAGGAAGAGGAAAACACCATAGGACGGTTTCTGTGCAGGAAAGTTCCCCTTTCTGTACAGAACCAATCCTGCTGACAACAGTCACCCTTGCACCATTGCCTGCATTGGCGATACACTGACGGGACAGCGCCATTGCTGGGGGAAAAGGCAGGAATGCACCGTATTGCAGAAATACGTTGCATTCCTACCCTTTCACTTTGGCGTAAGGCAGCACAGCAAGCATGCTGCGCTGCCCTATGCCAAATCCCCCTACATGAGGGACATATTTTGCACATTATAACAACACTTATTGAAAATGCAACTGTTCTATGGGTTTTACATGTATTCAAATAACAACTGTGCCAATGCACAAAGGATAGGAGCAATATATGTGTAAGGGCCAGGATTTGATGTGGGGCTGGTATAGAACCTTGTGACTCCCCCATTCACAATGAGATGCACCAGGCTCTCATATGTCTCTGGCAGTATGCAGTTTGAGTATGGTGCAAATAGTGCGCAAGGGCAGGATTAACGTACCCTGAAGACAAATATTTTCATTGTGTTTACTGTACCACTGTTTTACAGATTGTCATTCATATCCCTCAAAAATACTTCAAAATTAAGTTAATTAGGACATTTTAGGAATTCTAGGATATATATATATACCCTAATTCACATGTGTCGAGTATAGAATTCATTGAGTGATGGGCTACACTACTCTTTGCGAAAGTTGCATTTTTTTAGCCCAGCTGCCATGACAGTAGGTCCTGTTTGTGAATTGGGTCTATATTTAGGCAAACTGCAAATACTTTACAGTGGAACAACTATTCCTCTCAAATGTACATGATCGTTGTAGTGAAACTGGCCCACTTATGAGAATTGGGGATCTTCAGCTTTACCATAAAGAAACACAACTCTCTCAAATTATATTGATATTCTTTATATATAGGCTGAGCGATTTAACTAGTTTCAAGAAGAGGGTTCATTAAAAAAACCTTAGGACCAGATTGCAACTTTAATGCAGTTGCACTGGCTCTCCACTGGTGCAACTTGGCCAAAGATGCGCAAAGACCGCCTGCCTGATTATGAGTTGAACTTGTACAGGCAGATGGTCTTTTGCTGTTCTCACAGCTGTCCCAGAAAGAAGTCACCGCAATAGAAACGGCGACAATGTTCTAGAATGGCATGAATTGTTAGGGCTATGCTGTGCATGGGGTACAAGCACACGTTGTACCCTCCAAAATGTATCCCCATGGAGGTGGGTGTCTGGGGGCCCCTTTGTTTCCCTATCACCATCCATTTCATGGCAGGCTCACCGCCATGAAAAGACATGGGGTGGAGGCAGTCTCACTCTGCATATTCTTTTGGCCCTCTTCTGCACTAGCGCAAGGGAATAAAGTTTCCCTTATGCAGGCGGCGGTCCACCGCCAATATGACTGAGAAAGTCGTGATCCAGCATACAGTGGCCGCCACCATGAGTGCGGCAGTCAGAACACCCCCACACTCTTAATCAGGTGCTTAGGGCCCTATTATGATGGCGGACGGACTTGGGTCCGTCCGCCACCCACGAGGAAGAGGGACCGTCCGCATGGGCAGTGGCGATCCCTCCATGGCAATTAGGATGTGACCGCCACCCTGGTGGTCACATCCCCTACCTTTAACATTGCGGCGGATGCTGCTTCAAGCAGCACGCGCTGCAAGGTTAAAAAATGCATGTTTACCTTTGCATGCACGAAGCGGCAGGCGCCGAATGGGGCCTGCCGCTTCATGCATGCAAAGGCAGGGGGGTACCATAGGTACCCCCCATGTGCAACCCCTATCCCCCTTCACCCCTGGGGGCCCGCAACGGGCCCCTAAACAAAAGACCGTATGCCTTTCCACGGCGGAAATGCCGCCGTGGAAAGGCATAGTACCGCAGACATCCTAATATGCCTAGCGGTGTCTGATAGACACCGAAAGACATGTTAGAGCTTTTCCGCCGCGGTCGGAAGGCGACCGTGGCGGAAAAGCTGCGGACTGAAAAAATATCCCCCCGCCATCCTAATCTGACGGGGGGTATTTCTTCAGTCCGCAGCGGATAATCCGCATCCTCTGGCCCAGCGGTGGCTTCCGTCGGCCCGGAGGATGCGGATTATCCGCAATCATAATGGGCCCCTTAGTTAGGCGTATGGCTGTTGATAAATGGGATAAAGAACCCCACAGTACCATTTAAGAATATTGAAAGTTGCCAAGGAGTTCTGTGCCCATATAGTGCAACAAGGTGGAAGGTCGAGTTTCCACTATCAGCTTGAGTCATTAGTGTGGTGCTCTTTCAAATGTATGAGATAGGACGATTTTAAATAAGATAAGAAGAAGACATCATTAGAATCTCTAGTGCAAAATTAAACACGCTAAAAGCAATTAGATATTTCTTGCCAAAACAAATTAGTTTCAGTTTAATTCAAGTCAGATTAAAAAAATGTAGCTCAGAATGTGTATGAACATAGCTTTGTTATATTTATTTAAAGCCTGAAAAAACATAAATATGTTGTTATAGTATCTTCTTTCTGCTTGTCAATTTTCAGCTAGAAAAACAAAGCAGGAGGAGAAAAAGCCATGTTTCCTTTTTGTTTTTAAAAATGCAGCTTTCATTATGCTCTGTGACCTGCCTTTATCCTCGGCTACCAGCTCAGTTAGCAGGCATTGGGGCGTCAAAACTCAAATGTAATATGTTTAGTGGCTATGTTATTTATTTATTACACATGATTAGGGACATCACAATTCACCTATACCAACAAATTTAGATCTGGGCGTTTATAAATGGATTGTGTGACACCATATTTCATTAATAAATGTTAACAATTTTTGCTTTAAATGCGGAATTTTGCATGCATGTCCAAAATTTCTGTAGTGACTTCAAAATAGAAATTTCACTCAGCAATGCAAAATAACACGGTGTATCACTCAGTTGCTACCAATTCAGTTTCAAAACTGGCTAATTTTGTGTGGCACAGGTTCAAACTTGCCTGTAACTAGGTGAATCAGATGCTTGTGTAGCCCTTTCTGATATATAGATTGCACTGGTGAACATTTCACACATTTTGCACTGGAGCGATCATGTGGAGGAGTGTCCTTATTTCCATGGGTGTGTGGCTCGCTTGTAAAATAAGGAACCACTCTGCGCCCAATTCACAAACGTAAACTTACACTTTTGTGCAAATTTTCGGTTTTCACAAAGTTAAAATTAGACCAAAAGTCAATCTTTGCTACTTTTCGATATTCACAAAGGTAAGCTACTACTAGTGATATAGATGTTTGGTCTAATTTAACCTTTGTAAATACTGCAAAGTAGTACAATTGGACTTTTGATCTAGGTTCACATTTGTGAATACCAAAAAGTATTAAAGTTAGATATTTGGCAGGTGAAGTGAAGGCAGGGTAGGAAATGTAAAGTCCTCTGCCACCCTCACTCCATGTACTCTATCCGTCAACCTCTAAATTAGGCCGGAATACACCATGCCATCCCTGTTGTGCCTTAACAAGTGAAAACTGTGGAAAAACACAGATATTCCTGCAATCTCCAAAAGGTAAACATTTACCACAGCATAATATTAATTGTAAAGTGAAGACGAAGGCAGAGAGAGAAATTTACGGATTTCCTAGATTCCAATGTATCATGTTTGCTTGTCCTACCTATCAAAAGCATTTATTAATTTGGGATTGTGTGTGGCTATGGACATGCCTGAACATGCAATTGAGAAAGATTCATCAAATTACACTTGCAGTCCTGGGAAAGTAGAGCTGCTGGCATACCTTTTACTCTTTGTCTGCTAATTCACTAATGACATGGTAAATAAAAATCATCTCCTTTGGAGGACTGCTTCAAAAGCTCAGTATATTTGAAAATGAAAATATGTTAATGATCAATGGCACACTCCAATCAATCTTATATTTTCCTACGGTTATTGAATTTCTTATATCTGCTATGAAAGTGGATTTAATTTTGTGTGTTTGTAATGTTCATAAACACATAAGTTCAAAGAAGTTTGTGAGATCCTCTATTTCTACTGGATGCGATATTAGATTTCCCTAGTCGTCTGGAATCACTGAGATTGCTGGGAGCTTCCCATTTTTATAGATGAACAACTACTGTCTGCCCAACTTTACTTCAAGGTTTCTTTCTTCTTAATCTATGCAGAACAAATTCTGCTTTATGTAAATAAGGTATCAAGATAGAATTTTCCTCATTATAAGTCTTCTAAAAGAATGGAGGGAGGGGATTAGCTATATTTAATTCTGAGGTCTCTAATATTTTTTGCTAATTGTTATTGTGCCATTTTAGTTTTTAGTCTGTATATTGATAATTCTGTCTTCATTTGACCACTAATGTATGCCTTCTCTGCCACTCAGTGTTTCATTAGATGTTACTCATACTCATTATGTTAAAAAAACCTCAAAAAGCATTGCCTGTGAATGCCTTTTCTCTTTGGGAATTTTTAAGTTAAAGATGGTCATATGCCATTGGGTGTTTGAAGAGCAGTTTACACAGTGTGATGCCCAAAAGGATAGTGGTCAGTTATCCCTTCTCATGAATTGAATTTTTGTAACCCACTGTAAAGCATTTGCTGATATTCCAAAATGTATGTCTATGCACTGTGCATGCAATTTGTCAAAGTAATATTTCTATCTCCTGGATGCTATCATTTCCATATGGCAAGTACTTGACTGTCTTTAAGTAAATCTTTTAGGTATCCCCTGTTTCTACTGTTGCCTGCATCTAGTGTACCTGATCTATCAAAGATTGAGTCTGCTATATTATTCCAGTAGTCCCATTTGTGCAACATTGATCCTTTTACCAGAACCCAGCTCTCTATAGACACATTGGCCAACACATAGGTGCCACCCGTGTCTGTCCAAAGTTTTATAATTGATACCAGTAAAACATTTATGACTTGAATTGGCACTGTTGCCTTTTCTAACTGTGGTGACATGGGAATTTGATTCAAGTATGTTGCATGTAAACAGTACTTTACCTACTGACTCTTGTTTCAGTTTTGTTACCTCTGAGGGTGACAATCTCTTGGGTTAGTGATATACTATGTGATTTGATGCCTTGGTAAGAGATATTGTTTTCTTCTTCTGATGTAGTTTAATCATTTGGTCTCATTTAGTTATAAAATATTGAGATTAGATTATTAGTGCTATTTATGTATACTGACCAATCTGACTGGGCTTTGTTATATTGTTAATGCAGAAAATGTTACCTTAGTAGTATTAAGGATATTGTGTTTTTAATATTTGAAGTGTACGAGTTTGTGTCTGTTTCTGTTGTGTTGGAAATATAACCCAATAATCTGTTTCCTTTCCTCAACATTTTTATTGTAATCAATATGCATGCAAATGTGTGTCTAGCCGTATAGTTTGCTGTTTTTGTCTCGGTGATAATTTGTTCATGTTTTTAAAACTACTGTACAGAATTTGTTTAGAAGAATCAATTATTTTAACTTTTAACTTTGGGGTTCTTAATACATGGGTCCCATGCAAGTAATATTAAACAGGTGAGCTAAACACTTATTTCACGCCACCCTGCCCCGTTTTTTATTAGAAGTATTTCCGCAAAGGGGGAAAGGGCCCTTGGGGCCTTATATGGCTCAAGGAGGGGAGGGAGCATGCTCCGTGTCCTTTAAACGTATGCCTACCCTGGTGGATAGAGTCTCCAGGCCAGTGTTAGCATGCTCCCTTCCCTTAAAAGAAAAACAATTTGCTAATGGGGATGGGGTCCGAGGTCACGACCCTCCACAAATTGAATGAAAAGTGGAAAGTAGTATTAAATGACTGGCAAGAGCTGCTAATTTATATTTCACTAGCAAGAAACACCCCATAATACCCCAGGGCATTTTCATCTAACATATTATATAGCTAGTGGTGCCCCTAGAAGAAGTAGTGGCACTACCAAACATTCTATTTTAATGTTGTTGGGCTGCAGCATTGCCCCAGTATCATTGAAAAAAACTCAGTGTCCTGGATCATTAAGTCCATGACCCTAGGAGAACTGTCCATATTTTTTAAAAGCAACCAAGCAGGGCCTGTTTGCTCTTCATTTGGAGTGAGGAGATCTCTGGTTCTTGGTTCAATGGTTACTCTTTCATGACACTGTTCGAATACAATTTCAAACTCTGCTCCATCATTGAAAGTTTCATGCTGATCCCTCCAGTGAGAGTCAGAAGAAAGAGGCAAGGAGTACCAAAAAGTTGATTCCCCATGTCAATTTCCATAGGAAACTTTGCTCTGCAACACAGAAAAAAATGATAAACAGAATTTCCCAAATTTGACACAATGTTACAACTTTTTCAGAAAGCTTCTTTTTTGTGATTTGGCGTATTCCAGACAGCATTTTTAATTACATTTGCATGTGATGCATTTGCCACTGAAAAGCCATATTTTTCCAGGCCCTTCGGTCATTCAGCTGCAGTTTGGTAAAATGCACTAAACACATTCTTGAGGTGGGCACAATTGCCTATAGAACTAGAGTCACATGTTATGTTATGTGAGATAAACCATCTCTACGTGGTCACCCCTATTTATACATTATTCAGTGATCGGAAATGCATCAAAATGTTTCACAAACTTCTGAAAGTAAACATTCGCACCTTTATAAACATCCCCATTATATCCAATGTGTCTATACTACTGTATTACAACTGTTTAATACAGACATGGGTCAAGATATGCCCTGGTCAATAATCTAGTCTCAACTGAAGCTTTGGGCGTTCGCAAGTTTTGCAAAAATCTTTGGTGTTCAGGAATAATATACTTTTCAACACTATTCTGCAACACACATCAAATGTGGCCAGTTTTTACCAGGGCACTAATTGCACCCCAAACTTTAGTGATTTACAAACTATTTACCATATAGCGTTGAACATGTTCAACAACTCATTCCTCAAGGATTTATGCTGCATCATTGATGTTCTCACAGTAACTCGATGCTGTAGATGACTATAGATTTATGAGTGATGTCATAAATTATGCTATTTGGGATGTCATCAGACACGTCATCAATTTTGTGATTTACCATTTCGTATAATGTAATATAGGAGGTCAGAAACAGTGCATAGTGGAGACACAAGTTATAATTAACTTTATAAAGAATAAGTAGTGAATGTCAACGTTTTGTTTTTTAACATTACCTTGTATCTTATTTCAACACCAGCCTATAACCCCCCTTTTAATCTTTGTTTTTTTAAAAGTTTTTTCATACTAAGCTGTTTTTTAAAATGCACTAAGATCTTAATATCATACCTAACTATGTTATTCCCAGTATGTCTAACAACTGAATGTAATGTGAAATTGTAAGTTTTGTTCAGTGCTAGAATTGTAAACGTCTCGCTCAGTACAGCTAAATCTGAAGTTCAGATTATTTATTAGGATAAAATGTGCAGAGATTATTTGAGAGTGGCTTGATGATACCCATAATCAGAGTAGCTGTACCAGGCTTTGCTTTCCACCAAAATACGAAGTAGATTACTGCAAATAAATTGACATTATAAATTTAACATAATAAAGAATTCTCATGGTATTGCTAACATATGACTAATTGAAAATGCTGGTTTCACCTATATCAAATGCTAACTTAAGTACCAAAGTTAACCTCTTTGTGATGGGACAGCTTTGTCAATCATGTCCATATGGTATTCAGAAGGGCGCATTTAGAGGAGCGTTGTTACCAAAGTAATCCATTGTGATTTACAACTAATGCATTAAATGCATTTTACAAATCTAGACCAATGGCATTTTTTAAATTGTTGCATTAGTGATATAATTCATTTTAATTTGCTGTGATTTCGTGTCTTCCCTTTTCACTTCTCCTACATGCAACTATTAATTCGTGGCATATCTGAGAAATATCTTTATTCTGCACATTGCTGTGCTTTCAATTAAAACCTTGCAGGGATTCAGGTGACTGCAGTTAGTATCCTCTGTGAATTTCTACTACCAGCTTTAAAAGGAGAAGAAGGATTAGTACCATAGACAAATTATGCTTACTAATAACATACTTGTCTGTTTATAATATCTGCCTGATTTCCCTATTTAAATATATTGAATAATTAGGACACACCTGGTATTATGTGTTTGGTATTTTGCTTTAAATTAGAATGTCAAATGTGATATCTAGCAGGAAGGTTTGATTCCATGCCCGGACCCAATAGTAATAATTGAAACACATTGTTCTGATTCTCCCCAAATAAAGTTTGTGTAACAAGAGTTTTAAAGTCTAAAACCAGTGTAAGTATTTTGCTTTGACATTCAAACAGAAATAGATAACTGGATACACTAGACTGCTGCCTAAAAGGCTCCTCCTATACCAGTTAGGCATTATTCTACTAACAGACAAAGAAATCTGTAGCTCTTTAAAACAAGTTTGGCAAAGACAATAGATCGTTCCATGGCAAGCCTACAATGTATACAATTTTTTTTATAAACACATACAGTAGATATTAGGAATGTAAAATTGTTAACAATTAAATGATCTGATGTCTAATGGTAAATTGCATGTGTTTTCAAAAATAAGATTTAAACAAAGGAACTGTCTTAAATGTGAAATAATTTTAAAAAAAAGACATGAAACCATAAATGAAAGCATGGCTTAACCTACCAAGCCTGACACAGAAGTGAACTATTTTATCGCTGGATATGTACAATGCCAAAATGACACTGATTACTGTACAGAGGGCCAAGGGCTGAAGTGGCCTAATACGCTGTCCAGTCTGTTGGCTGCAGTAGAAAAGGAAGCTGTGAATGAGACTTGAATAAAAAAAAATAGGAAGAGAACTGTCCAAAATATCCTTAGTGTTAATATATAACCTTCCAAACACTTTTATGTGTATAATTAGAGAAAACAGCAATCCCTTACACTCACCTTCTTTCCAAGAGGCCATCTCATTGGTATACATGGTGCTCAATTCACTTTTACAAAAGTTAGATAATAGACGTGACCAAATAGTTTGTTTACAGTCAACTGCCATGATTATTGGCATCTGATTCTGTTGATGAAAATTCATTGACCACAACTAATAGTAGCACAGTGTTCGAGTTTCTAATACAGCCTCTTACCTTATTAGGATCATTTACTGATTGGCAGAATGTTTATGGCCATCATGCATTCTGGAAATGTCGAAACAAAAAAAAACACAAACATTTCTGAGCATTTGGTTGTTTGTCAGGTGAAAATACACATTTGTGCATTAATAACTCCTTCATTTCTTACAGACAAACATTATTACACTGCTTGGTTTTACAGAAAACGGTGTGTTTTGAAGTGTATGAATACATTGCACCTATGTGTTCTTTTAATAAAAAATGGGTTGTCTGTCTTCAGTGGTTGTTGATGTAGTAGGATTGAATGGAGTTAATCTACTAAACTGTCTCTAATATGATCACGATAAATAATATACTTTAAGTTATGTTGCATTTGTGGAGTTAAAGAAAACATATAGAAACAATAAGTCAATGCCTGGAGAAAGAAATGGCTGATAAATACACGCACTCAAATATTTTAACACTATTTCAAATTATTTCTGTTTGCAGTAAAAACCATTTAATCGGCTGTGCATTCCTCAATTATAAGAAAATGGAAGAGGCGTCTGTGAATATAAAGGAACTAGGTATGGATTTCTTTTAAATAAAAAAATGTCTGTGTTTTTGCAGATTTGGCACTGTTGCTTTAATTCAGTATGTAGTCTATCAATGCCCCCCTCCGATCTCCCCCTTTGAGGTCTTGAGCTCAGTGGATTTTGTGGGGAAGATACTTCGGGCCAGAACTCTAAATTTCCGCCATATTACTTCACAAAAATCCATCCTTCCTTGTCTTCTTGAGTTTCTAGTGCTTACTAGAGTTCATCCCTTCTTCAGGTGTTTAAAAGTGGGTGTGTAGGTTTTAAGAGATGGACATCTGTGCCCACTCCATCACCCCTGATCCACCATGTAGTAGCATATGTTTTAGTACTTAGCCATGCACTGCTCATGGAACCCTGGTATTGTGATGTTAGGGACCCATATGCAGGGCTGTGGGGAACAGCAGTTGGAGTTGGACGGCACCGCTACCTGCAGCTTACTGTGAGAAGCTATTAAACAGCTTAATTGTCCTTACCTTCAGTCTCCATCATTGAAGCAGCACAGGTTTTGTTGGTGATGAGTTGTGAGTGAGCTGCTGACACGTACCCACTGGTCATTGAAGAAGTGTTTCCCATACATGTAATATTACTTGTGGGTGACTAAACCTAAGGTATTTGTACATGGATATTTGTGTCGTTGCGCATGGGGGATAGACGATTTGTCGATAAAAGCACTTTACCTGCTTTTTAAATCATGTGTGGGCACTTATGCGTGGTGCAGACCTGGAACGCTACTATCAATCTCTGAAAAGCAGAGCAGGTCAAGCAGATGAGACGCATGCATAAGCTTGAAATGCAGCGTCAAGAAGCACAGATGTTGAGCGGCCATTTTGTACAAACAATCAGAGATCGGAGGAAACCAATGATGCTAAGTGCAAGAGGCATGCACTTAGTTGAGACACAGCATCATTTAGTCACGGAGTATCCTATTTTTGTGAGGTATATCACAGCCTGTGCCAGACGTTTTGAACATCACTGTATCCTGAAGAGGGGGGGTCAGTGCCCACAAGATGAGAGCGGAATCACTGATGCACACAGCTTAGTCATGTACCGGGGTGTTGGCTGATTTTCTACTTGCTGACACGAACAGCATGCAGGAACTCCAGCATTCTAGGAGCTAATATTAACAAGCATTGGCATAGCCAATAGGTCTCGCTTTTGGGACCTTATAAGTACTTAGTTATGCAGCACAATATTCTTGGTGCACAAACATTAACTGTTGCATGGTTAAACACTTATAAGGTCCCAAAGGCGAGACCTATTCGCTATGCCAATGCTTGTTGCTCTTTCTTAGCCCAACAGCAGCAAATAAGAAGCGAGAAATGGTGGCACAAGGGATCAATCAGGAGATGTCACGAAGGTGGTAAAGGGGTATATGATGTCACTTCTGCTACCGCTGGTCTTCTGCTCAAATGACATACAGAAGAACTCCTGCTGGTGACATGTCTTGAACTCCCAGACCAAATAAGTATTTCTTAGGACATGCACCTTCTTTCCAAGAGGCCATCTCATTGGTATACATGGTGCTCAATTCACTTTTACAAAAGTTAGATAATAGACGTGACCAAATAGTTTGTTTACAGTCAACTGCCATGATTATTGGCATCTGATTCTGTTGATGAAAATTCATTGACCACAACTAATAGTAGCACAGTGTTCGAGTTTCTAATACAGCCTCTTACCTTATTAGGATCATTTACTGATTGGCAGAATGTTTATGGCCATCATGCATTCTGGAAATGTCGAAACAAAAAAAAACACAAACATTTCTGAGCATTTGGTTGTTTGTCAGGTGAAAATACACATTTGTGCATTAATAACTCCTTCATTTCTTACAGACAAACATTATTACACTGCTTGGTTTTACAGAAAACGGTGTGTTTTGAAGTGTATGAATACATTGCACCTATGTGTTCTTTTAATAAAAAATGGGTTGTCTGTCTTCAGTGGTTGTTGATGTAGTAGGATTGAATGGAGTTAATCTACTAAACTGTCTCTAATATGATCACGATAAATAATATACTTTAAGTTATGTTGCATTTGTGGAGTTAAAGAAAACATATAGAAACAATAAGTCAATGCCTGGAGAAAGAAATGGCTGATAAATACACGCACTCAAATATTTTAACACTATTTCAAATTATTTCTGTTTGCAGTAAAAACCATTTAATCGGCTGTGCATTCCTCAATTATAAGAAAATGGAAGAGGCGTCTGTGAATATAAAGGAACTAGGTATGGATTTCTTTTAAATAAAAAAATGTCTGTGTTTTTGCAGATTTGGCACTGTTGCTTTAATTCAGTATGTAGTCTATCAATGCCCCCCTCCGATCTCCCCCTTTGAGGTCTTGAGCTCAGTGGATTTTGTGGGGAAGATACTTCGGGCCAGAACTCTAAATTTCCGCCATATTACTTCACAAAAATCCATCCTTCCTTGTCTTCTTGAGTTTCTAGTGCTTACTAGAGTTCATCCCTTCTTCAGGTGTTTAAAAGTGGGTGTGTAGGTTTTAAGAGATGGACATCTGTGCCCACTCCATCACCCCTGATCCACCATGTAGTAGCATATGTTTTAGTACTTAGCCATGCACTGCTCATGGAACCCTGGTATTGTGATGTTAGGGACCCATATGCAGGGCTGTGGGGAACAGCAGTTGGAGTTGGACGGCACCGCTACCTGCAGCTTACTGTGAGAAGCTATTAAACAGCTTAATTGTCCTTACCTTCAGTCTCCATCATTGAAGCAGCACAGGTTTTGTTGGTGATGAGTTGTGAGTGAGCTGCTGACACGTACCCACTGGTCATTGAAGAAGTGTTTCCCATACATGTAATATTACTTGTGGGTGACTAAACCTAAGGTATTTGTACATGGATATTTGTGTCGTTGCGCATGGGGGATAGACGATTTGTCGATAAAAGCACTTTACCTGCTTTTTAAATCATGTGTGGGCACTTATGCGTGGTGCAGACCTGGAACGCTACTATCAATCTCTGAAAAGCAGAGCAGGTCAAGCAGATGAGACGCATGCATAAGCTTGAAATGCAGCGTCAAGAAGCACAGATGTTGAGCGGCCATTTTGTACAAACAATCAGAGATCGGAGGAAACCAATGATGCTAAGTGCAAGAGGCATGCACTTAGTTGAGACACAGCATCATTTAGTCACGGAGTATCCTATTTTTGTGAGGTATATCACAGCCTGTGCCAGACGTTTTGAACATCACTGTATCCTGAAGAGGGGGGGTCAGTGCCCACAAGATGAGAGCGGAATCACTGATGCACACAGCTTAGTCATGTACCGGGGTGTTGGCTGATTTTCTACTTGCTGACACGAACAGCATGCAGGAACTCCAGCATTCTAGGAGCTAATATTAACAAGCATTGGCATAGCCAATAGGTCTCGCTTTTGGGACCTTATAAGTACTTAGTTATGCAGCACAATATTCTTGGTGCACAAACATTAACTGTTGCATGGTTAAACACTTATAAGGTCCCAAAGGCGAGACCTATTCGCTATGCCAATGCTTGTTGCTCTTTCTTAGCCCAACAGCAGCAAATAAGAAGCGAGAAATGGTGGCACAAGGGATCAATCAGGAGATGTCACGAAGGTGGTAAAGGGGTATATGATGTCACTTCTGCTACCGCTGGTCTTCTGCTCAAATGACATACAGAAGAACTCCTGCTGGTGACATGTCTTGAACTCCCAGACCAAATAAGTATTTCTTAGGACATGCACCGTGAAGACATGCCCCAGATATGTGCACTCCAAAGACTTTTCTTACAGCATGCACCCTGAAGACATGCCCCAGACATTTACGCCCCAAAGACATGTTTTGGAACATGTTCCCTAAAAACATACCCCGGACACCCAGACCCTGGAAACATGTCTTCGAACATGCACTCAGGACACATGCCACTGACACCCATATCCCAAAGTTATTTCTTGGAACATGCTTCCTGAAGACAGTCCCAGGACACAAGTACCCCAAAGACATGTCTTGGAACATGCACCATGAAGACATGCCTCGGAGACTCAGAACCTAAAGACATACCTTGGAACAAATACCCTTAAGGCATACCCCGGACTTGTGTACCCTGAAGACATATCCTGGAACATGCACCCTGAAGGCATACTCTTGACACGAGCACCCCAAAAACATCCTGAAGACATCCCAAAGACATGTCGGAGATATGTGCAGCCCACACAGATGCACTCCAGGAGTTCAGCCATAATACATGGCCTGGCCATGTGCACCCGTGGGAGGAAGGGAGCCCAAGACAGCTCCATGTTAGCCTAGAGTTCAGCCTTCTGCGTGATATTAAGAAGTGGGAACAGAGTTCTGAACGGAGGACGATGGATGCGTGCAATTCTCACCCGCTGGACGTGAAGCGACCCCCCGTCACTCGCTCCAGACCTCTCTCCGTCCCTCCGCGGCTCTCTCCCATCCTCTGTGCTCTCCAGCTCAGAGTGCAGTCTCAGCTGCCTCAGCAGAGCAGGGCTGCAGCTGCCACGGCTTTGGGAGAGGGGTGCATGACAGAGGTGTGAGTCAGAGCAGAAACTGAGCCAGAGTCTGAGAAACGGACGGGGAGGGCAGAGCAACTGAAAACATGTGCCCCAAGCAACCTCCCTTTAGCAGGGCCTGGACCGCTCGTCAAGACAACACAACGATATTGTATCGAATGGTAGCAACTTCTTCCGGGAGACAGAGGAGAAAATAGCAGGGAGAGCCATAAACATAGACGGAAGAAGAACAGGGAATGAGGGAGCAAAGTAAAGGGGTGGAATGAGGGAAGTGTCAGGACGAAAGGAGAGAGAAGACAGAGAGAGGGAAGAAGCGCGAGTGCAGTAATGGACTGTCAGCCAAAGTGAAAGCATTTCCCTTGGGGGAGCGAGCAGTACCAGGAGCGATAATTGCTAACACATGGCGCCAAAGCTCACTTCTGCAAGGGAATCGCCAAACGTGCCCACGTTGCCATTGAAAGCAATGCAACACATGCACGTTTTTAGAGCGAAAAGTGAAGTGATTCCAAAAGGTATTTTTCCTATGCAGCTCATGCGCGCTGCGTAGACGAGACCTAAAAAGGGAAATGGCTCATTGACACGCACAGCGCATCTTATCTCATCTCATTTCAGGCACAGGTTTGCTGCATGCTCAGCATATTCCAGGAAATTATTTTGTTGCAGATAGGCTCAGCACACTTCATGTTACCACTGGAGATGGTGTGCTATAAAGTCTGGAATTAACAAAACATAGCCCTGTAACTTTCTTTCATAACATGTTGAAAAACTTTTCCTGTTGTCTTTAATACTTCCAAATGCTGATGTGCAGTCCAATCTCCACATTTGTTTGACATTTTATGACTACCATTGGGAACATCCTTATATTTTTCACCAATTCCATTATCAGTGCAAATATTAGCTTATGTCAGCACTACACCACTGAGTCAATATGTGTTTGACCAGCAGATATTCAATTACTTACAATACAGTGTGTAACTTATCTCTAAGGAAAGGTTTTGGGGTTGTTCTAGTACAGTTTTAGTTGATTGAGAATTGCACAATATTTTTTGTTGTTGGTATTAAACTCTGTTTGAAATCCAGTGCTTAGGAAAATGCTAGCTGTATGGCCTCCTCCCCATTTCCTACAAACATCAGGTGATGCACATTTAGCCTAGAAAGAATGGTTTGAAACCTTATAAATATATTTTGGTGCAATTGATGCTCTACGCTTTTGGCCAGAGAGAAAAAAAAACATTTGTTCCACATGTTAGGCTTTGAGGGCATGGCTATTTTGAAAAATGTAACCCAATGTTGAAGTAGTGGAACTGGAGGAAGAATTGGATGAATACCAGGAGATGGTAAATAAATTACAGGATAGCTTTGATGTCTGACCAACCTTAGTGGTTGTTATGCATACATTCTTTAAAAGAGTCCAGCAAGCAGGAGAAGATTCAGATACGTACATAACAGGACTCAGAAGGCTGGTGGCTGAATGCCAATTTGAAAATGTTGCTGATCAGCTGGTGCAGGATCAATTTATTGGTCACTGCAGTGATAAAACCATAAAATAAAAATTTTGCTTGTTGGAAATTCATCTTGAGAAGCAACAATCACAATGACTAAAAGTATAGACACCTGGAGGCGTGGCTGAGAGCACAAACATGAAAGATGCTTGAAGTGGAAGCCTTGTTCCGGCCTAAAAGAAATCCTGCATTTCTCTGGGAGTTGGCTGACCTCGCAGCTCTAAGGGAGAGTATTACGGCTGAATCAACCACAGAGAAAATAATGAGGTAAATCTTGACCCCTTCCGAGATAGGTGAGATGGCGAAGGAAGATTCAGCATGGATGCCTTAGGCTGGGTGCTCAAGGAAGGCCCTGTGCAGCCTTAGGCTAGTCTGTGGTTGTGCTGATGGCTGTGGGCCCCTTAAAATTGGAACTTGACCCACGAGGCCCTGTGTTAAAGAGACCGAGGCAGAAGCAGTTGCGGGCCCAAATCAAGACTAACCGCTGCTGAGGTTGGGCGGCATTGATCCTAGAGCACTGCTTCGGCAGTGAGTGTACCGAGCCAGGGAGCAGTACTCAGAGGAGCCATCATCCTGAATTGCTGTAGAATTGATGGTGCAACCAAGAGACCGCTGCATCCGTGATTGTGAATGCGGACTCAGTTGAATGAAAGTACATGCCAAATCAGCCCTATTGAAACCGATAGCCCAGACAGAGCTAGGATAAAAACAAACACGGAGACCTGCTTGCAGGCTCCCCTAGAGACTATTGCACCAAAAGGCACTAATAGGGCTGTTGAACTGTTACCCGGGCCTATATCCATTTTGCAGCATGGCCCTGTTCTCCAGAATGTCAAGATGCACAGACAGAAGGCTAAAACAGGGGGAACGCAGCCCAACATGAGAGAGCCCTCCCCACTGCCCACAGAGAAAGATCCGGGTGAGCCTACCGATACGGAGGCCGCGCTCCGTTTACACCTGGACAATGTATTGGCGGCAATAGCTGACACTAAAGCGGCCCTGCAGGAGAATATCAGAAGTTTCAGTGGGCTTGGGGCTCCTACAAGCTGAACGCCATAAACTTTCAGACAGAGTGAAAAAGATAGAGGGAGTAGTGGCAGAGTCCACTCGGAGCAAAACAAGTAGCTGCACGACTAAAAGAACTCGCATCCAGGTTAACAGTAGTAGAGCAATGAGTGGAGGATGCTGAAGGGTGTAATAGACACAGTAATATAAGAGTGGTAGGGATCCCGGAGCGCACGGGAGGTTTGGACATGCTGGTATTCCTGGAAGACTGGCTAAGAACCAAAATGGGCCCAGAATGCCTCCTCAAATTCTTCATGCTTGAACGGGCACATCGAGTCCCTGTGAGTTGGGGAGGCCTTTCTGACCAGAGGTGACCAGGCCTCTCCACTACCGGGATCATAATACCATCCTACAGCAGGCAAGGGAGCATGGCCCCCTATGCCTTGAACAATAGCAAAATATTGTTGTTCCCTGATTTCGCAGCTAAGGTGCAGGCACAGCGTGCATCCTTCATAGAGGCCAAGAGAGCCCTCCAGGAGGCAAGCTTGCAATACTCTTATCTTACCAGTGAAACTCCAAATCATCCTGGATGGAGCCACCCATTTCTACGACTCCCTGAAAGACACTTGGACCTGGCTAGAGGATTAGAACAAATACTCAATCTGGTCCCCGCAGGATGAAATGAGCCACCAGGAAAAGACCGCGTTGAGCAAAGAAAACTAGGCCTGGGCAGTAAATTTCGTTCCGCTCGAGGAATTTGTGATGTTTTGACATTTTCGTGTTCCGCGGAGAGCGCAAAAATGTCAAAACTTTCACAATCTGCCAAAAAACTGAAGAATTACCGGGTCCCTGCATTCGCCGATGAGTTTTCCTATGTGTTCGCGTGTGCCATGAGATGTTGGATTGTTACTAGTCGGTCGCGCCATACCGCCTGAGTTTGTGATGGCAAACATCTAATTCGACCCAGGACAGGAAATAAGCATCGCAAGCAAGATGGCCGTGCCCATTAGCGACCGCATGGGCAATTGGAGACAAATTTCCCCGCGAGCACGCAAAAACACATCGTGAATGGGCAGGAAAAGCAATCTCTGCATCTTCGTGAAAGTTCCGCGCGCTCGCAGAGATTTTGATCAATTTTGCGATAATTTGCAAAAGTCATTTTCGCCCACCTCTAAAAAAAAAACACCCATCTGCAGAGACCTACACTATTTGAAACACAGCAGGACAGGAAAGCAGCCCCGCAAGCCATACAACAGATCATGTTGCCACAAAAATCTGACAGACTGGAAGATACGCCTTCTGAGCTAAGGGACCTAACGGACTCGATGACAACACAGGAAATGAACTTGGCATGCTGAAAGTAACCCCCCTCACAGTGGATGACATTATATGAAGGCTCAGAATCTGGGTGGACACACAGAAGAGTGGGACAATTGGAGGGGAGCACAGGATCTCATCTTCTAGAGTGCATTGGTCAACCCTTCAATCCACATCCTGGGCTGGGATGAATCCAAAGTCCTAGAGCTAACTTGACTCACCCTCCCCCCACCAGAGTGGTCCACCAGAGAAACTGTGGATGATGTTCTCTCTGTTATGAGGTTGTTTTATCACAGGTTTTGACAGCATGCCATTGCCAGGCTGCTCTTGGGATGAGGAGTTGATTTTGATGTTTACGACCATGGGCTCCTCTACATATAATCTTAAAGTGTGGTCGGGTCACATCAGAAGATGGAGAGGGGTGGGTGAAGTGACAAGAAGGCCACAATAGAAGAGGTCCAACTATTATCCTGGAATATTCAGGGTATGGGCTCCCCCGCCAAACGCTATAATATTTTTAATTGTATATGTCAAAGCGGACCGCAGATAGTAATGCTGCAGGAAACACATCTAAAGGGTGAGAAAGCCTCCAGGCTCCGCCACAGATGGCGGGATCTGTCATTTGCTACCACATACTTAGCTTTTTCACGTGGGGCCCAAGTGTGGATAAAGCTAAGTACTCCCTTTCATACAACACATACAATTATTGACTCTGAAGGGTGATATGTTATGGTGAAGGGATTGATGGGCAGGGAGGTGACACTGGGAAGCATCTCTATGCCCGAACCAAGACCAGATGCAATTCCTACATTAACTCTCCAAGCCCGTATCAAAAGTGGTGGCAGGTGATTTAGTCCTGGGGGTGATTACAATTCCGCTGCAGATATAGACCTGGATAGATCCACCTCCCTATTACGTGCTACAGCAGCAGCCATGACGCCTAAAGGTTTCTGAGATGGGATAAATGGTTTGGAACTATTAGAAATTTGGTGACTACATAATGAACACAACTGGAATACTTCTTTTTCTCCCCACTATATGGTCTGCATACTAGACTTGATATGTTTCTATGTTCAAGGCATCTCTTGTCAACAATAGTGGGGGTGGAATATCTGGGATGTACCCTCGCAGATCACAGCCCACTACTTCTGAATTTTCGAGATCACAGCAATACCATTATGGAGACTAGACCCCAACTTACCGGGAGATGATTGCTTTAGACATCAGTTGTCCACCTTATCTTGAATTCTTTTCAACTGAATCAACATACTGCCAGCACCTCACTAATAGAGTGAGATGCTTTTATGGTGAAAGTGAGAGGTCAGAGCATGGGACAGGCAGTGGGCATGCGTCAAGAGATTAGAGAACTCCAGACACTGGTAACACAAATTCATTAGATTGCCGGCTAGGAACGGACAATGAGGCCAAGAGACAATTATCAGACACCAAGAACAAATAGAATGAAGCCTTTGAACGCTTGCAGCTATTAGATCTACCAACTTATTGGGAGAGAACACGTGGAATGGGGGAACAGTGGGAGCCTGAGGAAGTACCCGAAGAGTTGATGAGCGAGTACTTAGAGGATGTACGGCTTAATGGAGCAGTGGTGATGGCAGTAGACCAGACTGTATGGAAGTGCTTGGGGGAGGCAATCTTTATTTGCAAAGCAACCTTCCACATGACCTATATTCCTTTTCTGGTAGCTTTCCCAAGCTCAGAACTAGGGCCTACAAAAATGCTGATCTCCACACAACAACTATGATTACTATTATTTCATATTTTTTTTATTTTTTATTTTAAGATATATATATCAAAAGGTAAGAATTAACATTTCAACATTGCATTTCTTTTCAACATTGTATCTTATATTTTCATGATTCAATTTTGCATCTGTTTTCAAAATATGAGAACTGTTGCAATAGCTAAAATTTGAAATGAGAAAAAGAAACAGTCCCCTACACTCACACCTCATTTATATGACCCACAACCATTTCACTAACATAATACACACTTCCATTACGCGCCCCAGACCAACACTGCATGCACAAAGGGTAAAAAACTGGGTGACGATTGCAAAATAAAGGGGCCCCCTAATACTGAAGAGAAGTACACCTAGAAAGGGAAAATACATAATGTAAATACTCTAGGGCTACTTCAGACCATTAAATCCCTCAAACCATTATGAGGAGAAAAACAGACTATAGTGACACTAAGAAATTAGAAAAGTATAAAAAGATGTATTCATTAGTTATCTTTTTCCTTTTATTGAATAAATATAGAAACATATATTAAAAGTAAGGAATTTCATACAGAGACTAGCAAATATACAACATTCTGACAACACTCATTCCCATCCACAAACTTACTACATACACATGATCATATTGATATATATGATCTTATTGTCAATCACGATAGGATTTATAAAGGATGTAGCGAACAAACAGCAACATCACTTTGATGAATAATTGGCTCTTTCGGGTTGTTTTCAAACTGAATTTATTCGCGTTTCGACAGAAACACCGTCTTCTCCAGGAGTTCCACCTCAGAATGCTGTGCTCTGTAAGGGATGATATACATATATATATTGTGCATTGATATAATAATTTCATTTTGTGGCAAAAACCCATGATTAAACTAAGGGATACAATCTCACATTATCTTTTTATAAAAAAAGATAGAGAGCCTGACAACAAATTGACATAAATATAAACATATAAATAATACCTCAACCTAGTCACTATTATTAGCGATCTACACTCTTTGTGTTAATTCCTTATTGGTAGTACCAAAACCCCTTACCAAGGATGGATAATTAGCGTCCCTGAGTGAAAGATGAATGAAAAAGTATGCTCCAGGATGAATATTCTATGGAGGGAAACATACACGATGATCCCAAATGTGCACGAAATGCACAGAATACTAAGGTTTAAAGATTTGTAGCATAACAATAGTAAAAAAATATTAAGAAAATATACATTACCTCGTCTGTCCAGCATATGTATGCAGATAAATAGGCTGTTTAAATAATATAAGTCGAAATAGAATCTTGTATCATCAAGAGTATGCATTTGTCACCCAGGATATATCTATGGAATTCTGGAGGTGTGATCAAAAGAAGAAAAGCAGAAGGAAAAAAGCTTTCCATTACTCTCTATGCTTGTCCTTAAACATGAAAAGATGTTATAATGAACCAAATGGACTATATGTTTATTTTTTGTGCAGTGATGACCCTTTTCAAGAAAGAGATGTTTGATATGATAGCAGATTCCTCAATCAAAAAGCCCTGAAACAAAATAAACCCAAAAACACCGAATGTAAAGATATGCAACAGGATGATATTGAAAACATCAAGAGTTGAATCTGTTTCCATGGATGTCAAAGAGGGCAAAACATACCTGTTTGATAACAGGACGGATGTCCTTCAGATGGTTAAAAATGGATACTAAAAGATAAACCACAGAAGCGGTGTGTTCTATTAATAGAGAGTGCTCGCAATAGAGTTGCTAATTATATTAGCAGGCGGACAGAATGACATGATGTCAATCACAAATATGGTAAAGTTTCATTTAAGTATTATATCGGAACTGCAGATGCCCACAATAGTCATAGGGTTTCGAGTTTATAATCAATGAAACGGGGCAAACACGGAAAAAATTATTCCAGCTATACCGCATAGAAAGGGGGACTTTCTCTGACTAGAACCAGTAGGTAAGTAATTTTAAAAGCAGACACTGTATTCTCAAAAAGGTGGCATAAACCTACCGCGGCCTCTATTTTATATACATTATGTGCCATAAACTATATTCTCAAATAAGTGTCATAACACAGCAGAGGCCTCTATTTTATATAGTCTGTATGCCTATAAGAATGTGCCCTAATACATAAGTATTGCCCCAAAACGCATCGATATTAGAAAACAAGCAAGTGGTTACAAAAAAGCCCCACGACACCGTATGCCATTCTTAGCGGTTTCAACGGTCCATACGAATTGGCAGCTCTAATCTCTATGTGGCGGTAACCCGAAAGGGGGCTGAAAAACTCTGAGAAGCTGATGGTGCGAAAAGGCAGTGTATTTAAATACTCGCGGGAAGAAGTCATTTGACCTTGTTACGTAATACGAGAGACGGAGCCAAGCCCGGCCGAACGCAACAAACAGGGGAACATAAAAACAGGAAGTGCTGCGATCTCAATGGCATAGTAAAGATTTAAAGGGCTCAATGCATGCAATTACATGCTAAACGGATCTGATACACACAAGCAATCATCCCGCGATTTCCAAGAGAAAAGGTAAACATCCCAGCCCACCAACTGTACACATGTCGATGCATACCTAGCAGGATACCAGAAAACGATGAGTACACTAAAGAACAAGAACATTCTCACTGGAAAGGTCCTCAGAGTAGTATGAGCAAAAATTACCCGATGCATGTATACAAACACCCAGCATTATTTAAAGAACCTGTAAGCCTCGCCACCAAATGATTGTAAACATATACATGAATGCACAGCGAGAATGTGGAAAAAACTGTGGATGTGCTGATAGATAAAAAACAAACAACCTGTACCAGGGTACTGACTGTACTAGTCATTATAACGTATAGCTTGGTCCCATTGGATATCAGAATTTAACCCATTAGTGTATGAACTCAACAAAAAGATCCCAAAAACTTCTCTTTGTTTTCTTATTGATTCTGCTTGTTGAGTATTTTTTATTCCAATTTTTTTCAAATTAGCCATCCTATTTCAGTCTCATGGTGGTTCATTTCTAAATAGTGTTTGACTATCGGAGCCGTTAGTCTTTTTGTTTTGATGGCCGAGCGGTGTTCTGTCAGGCGGACCGAGAATTGTTGTGACGTCTTGCCAACATATCCCTTTTCATAGGGACAAATTAACAGATATATAACATTGTCCGTTTTGCAGTTAGTGAAGGTCCTAAGTTTGATTTCCTTTTTTTGATAAAAGAATTTATCTGTGACTATCGCTCCATCACACGCCTTACAATGGGAACACATCACAAAATATGTTCCTAAGCCTATCCCTAATCTACTCAGGGAAGAATTGAATGCCCTTAATGTCTTAAAAACTCAGAAAAATATCACAGTGAAAAGCTGTGACAAAGGGGGTGGGATTGTTGTGATAGATACTGACACATATATTTCTAACATGAACACACTATTAAACAATCCCCTACATTATCGAAAAATCACTACGGACCCAACATCTAGAGTTCAACGTAAAATCTGTTTCCTTACGAACAATGCCTTAGAACAGGGTATAATATGCCAACAGGAGAGTGATTATATGAATGTCTCGGCACCCCGTTTGGCTAGTGTCTACGGGGTCCCAAAAATTAATAAAGACAGCAACAATCCTCCCTGCAGACCAATCGTCACCACTATGGGATCAGTAACGGAGCATATATCCAAATATATTGACCAAGTACTACGGCCACGTGTCTCAAAAACTTTATCTCGGGTTAGAGACACTAAGGATATGATTTCAAAAATAGAGGGTTTAGCCTTCAATAGACAAACAGACATATTGATATCATTGGACATTGAGTCCTTCTATAGTGACATCCCTCAGATTGAGGCCATTACAGCAGTGGAATGGTTTACTTTAACCTTCTCAGTAGATTGCAATGTGCCATTCATCATTGACCTCCTTACCATTGTACTTGATGAAAACACCTTCGAGTTCAATGGGGACCTCTATAAACAGATTAAGGGCGTCAGTATGGGGGCATCTTGTGCCCCCACATTGCCAATATCTACATGGCATTTTTTGAGCACCAATTTGTATACAATGAGGTAGCCTTGTTTTTTGAGTCGATATACCAATGGTCTCGGTAGATCGACAATATACTGTTGATCTTCAAGGACGATCCTGTGAAACTTCAGGAGTTCTTGGAATAGATAAATCTATGTGATGTGAACTTAGGTTTCACAGCAAATGTTCGAGATGGGAAAATTACATTTCTAGACATCGAGATTAAAGAAGTTGACTCGGTCCTTCAAGCAGATCTTTACACTAAGCCAACGGCAAGAATGACATTATTGCATTTCTCTAGCTATCACCCTAAAAGTCAATGAGAAAGTATACCCAGGGGACAATTTTTACGTGTTCGACGTAATTGTACCAATGTACATGACTTTGACATGAGGGCAATAGCAATGAAACAAAGGTTCATAGATCATGGTTATCCCAGGATACTTGTAAGAGAGGACTATAAAAGGGCCAGGTTTTATGATCGGGACCATTTATTACAAACAAATACAAAAAAAGATCCCCTGAAATTGGTATGTCTCACCAGATACTCATCTCAGAATGAGAAGATTCGGCAAACAATCAATGCCCAATGGCACATACTCAATACAAACTCTAAACCTGACAAGGCACTTCCACGCCCCATGTTTGCCCACAAGTGAAACAAGAACTTAAAATAAAAGATCTGGGGCCAGATGTAGGTAATTACGATTTACCGACTCTTAAATACCGACTCATACCGAATCGGTATTTAAGAGTCGGTAAATTGGAAGGAGGCAGATGTAGGTAAAAAATGACCGAATCTGTAAGAGTCGGTATTTACCGATTCTGTAAATACCGATTCTGTATTTCCCATTGATTCCTATGGGCCTTGAAGCCCATAGGAATCAATGGGAAATACAGAATCGGTATTTACAGATTCGGTAAATACCGAATCCTGCAAGGGTGCAGGGGGTGTCACTTTTACACCCTCTAGCACCCCAAGTACAGGCTATTGTGACATGTGGCACACATACATGCCCTAAGGGCATGTCTGTGTGTCACATTACACAGGTGTGCATGCACAGATGTGCATGCACACCTGAATTCCGTATTTTACCACCCAATAGGATTGGGTGGTAAAATACCGACTCTTAAGGGCCTGTGGCACTCTTAGGAGTGTCACCTACATATGGATTTACAGAATCGGTATGTTTACCGATTCGGTAAAATACCGAAGTGGTAAATTTACCGAATCGGTAAATATACCGATTCTGTAAATAACTACCCACCTACATCTCAAAAGCCAAATACCAGTCGGTAACGGCTGAATTCGGCCGTTACCGACCGGTATTTGGCTACCTACATCTGGCGCCTGGTGGTCAATTCCAGAATGCAACCCAAACCGCCATTCATACAAAAAACTTTAGTCACCCCATCACTGGCAACCATAAATGATCCCATTGTAAGGCGTGTGATGGAGCGATAGTCACAGATAAGTTCTTTTATCAAAAAAAGGAAATCAAACCTAGGACCTTCACTGACTGCAAAACGGACAATGTTATATATCAGTTACTTTGTCCCTGTGAAAAAGGATATGTTGGCGAGACGTCAAGACAATTCACGGTCCGCCTGACAGAACACCGCTCAGCCATCAAAACAAAAAGACTAACAGCTCCAATAGTCAAAGACTATTTAGAAATGAACCACCGTGAGACTGAAATAAGATGGCTAATCTTGGAAAAAATTGGAATAAAAAATACCCAACAAGCAGAATCAATAAGAAAATGTAGAGAAGTGTTTTGGATCTTTTCGTTGAGTTCACACACCAGTGGGTTAAATTCTGATTTCCCATGGGATCAAGCTCTGTGTAATAAGGACTAGTACAGTCAGTGGTTCCCCGGATCAGGTTGTTTGTTTTTTATCTATCAGCACATCCACGGTTTTTTCCACATTCTCGCAGTGCATTCATGTACATGTGCACAGTCATTTGGTGGTGAGGTTTATAGTTTTTTTTAAATAATGCTGGGTGTTTGTATACATGCATTGGATAATTTTTGCTCATACTACTCTGAGGACCTTTCCAGGGAGAATGTTCTTGTTCTTTAGTGTACTCACCATTTTCTTGTATCCTGCTATGTATGCATGGACATGTGTACAGTTGGTGTGCTGCAATGTTTACCTTTTCTCTTGGATATTGCGGCATGATTGGTCATGTGTATCAGATCCGTTTAGCATGTAATTGCATGCATTGAGCCCTTTAAATCTTTACTATGCCATTTAGATTGCGTCACTTCCTGTTATTATGTTCCTATGTTTGTTGTGTTCGGCCGGGCTTGGCTCCGCCTCTCCTATTATGTAACAAGGTCAAATGACTTCTTCCCGCGAGTATTTAAATACTCTGCCTTTTCGTGCCATCAGCTCTGTATTTTTCAGCCCCCTTCGGGTAATGGCCAGATTTGATCTGCCAATACGTATGGACCGTCAAAATCGGTAAGAATGGCGTACGGTGTCGTGGGGCTTTTTTGTAACCACTTGCGTGTTTGCTAATATTGATGCATTTTTGGGCAATAGTTATGTATTAGGGTACATTTTTAGAGGCATACAAATTGTATAACATAGAGGCCTCTGCTGTGTTATGCCACTTATTTGAGAATATAGTTTATGGCACATAATGTATATAAAATAGATGCCGCTGTAGCGTTATGCCACCTTTTTGAGAATACAGTGTCTGCTTTTAAAATTACTTACCTACTGGTTCTAGTGAGAGAAAGTCCCGCTTTCTTTGCGGTATAGCTGGAATCGTTTTTTTCGTGTTTGCCGAGTTTCATTGATTACAAACTTAAAACATTGCGACTATTTTGGGCGTCTGCAGTTCCGATATAATACTTAAATGAACTGTTATCATATTTGTGATTGACATCATGTCATTATGTCCGCCTGCTAATATAATTAGCAACTCTATTGTGAGCACTCTCTAATAATAGAACACACCGCTTCTGTGGTTTATCTTTTAGTATCCATTTTAAACCATCTGAAGGACTAGCAGCTCATCCGTCCTGTTGGATACTTTTTATCAAACAGGTATGTTTTGCCCTCTTTGACATCCATGGAAACAGATACAACTCTTGATGTTTTCAATATCATCCTGTTGCATATCTTTACATTCGGGGTTTTTGGGTTAATTTTGTTTCAGGGCGTTTTTCTGGAGGAATCGGCTATCATATCAAACATCTCTTTCTTGAGAAGGGTCATCACTGCACAAAAGGTAAACATATAGTCCATTTGGTTCATTATAACATCTTTTCATGTTTAAGGACAAGCATAGAGAGTAATGGAATGCTTTCCTTCTTTGGATCACCCCTCCAGAATCCCATAGATGTATCCTGGGTGACGAATGCATACTCTTGATGATACAAGATCCTATTTTGACTTATATTATTTAAACAGCTTATTTATCTGCATACATATGCTTAACAGACTTGGTAATATATATTTTGTTATTATTTTTTTACTATTGTTATGCTACAAATCTTTAAACCTTAGTATTCTGTGCATTTCGTGCACATTTTTGATCATCATGTATGTTTCCCTCCATAGAATATCCATCCTGGACAATACTTTTTCATTCATCTTTCACTCAGTGATGCGAATTATCTTTCCTTGGCAAGGGGTGTTGGTTCTACCAATAAGGAATTAACTCAAAGAGTGTAGATCGCTAATATCAGTGACTACTTGTATGTCTGTATTGTCATATGTTATTTTGAGAGATTATTCATATGTTTGTATTTATGTCAATTTGTTGGCAGGCTCTCTTTCTTTTTATAAAAAGTTAATGTGAGATTGTATCTCTTAGTTTAATCATGGGTTGTTGCCACAAAATGAAATTGTTATATCAATGCACAATAGTGATGCTTAAAATCATATTTATACATGTGTGATATGTACATCATACAGAGCACAACATTCTGAGGTGGAACTCCTGAAGAAGACAGTGTTTCTGTCGAAACGCGCATAGAGTCAGTTTGAAAACCACCCGAAAGAGCCAATCATTCATCAAAGTGCTGTTGCTGTTTGTTCCCTACATCCTTTATATATACTATTGTGATTGACAATAGGATCATATATATCAATATGATCATGTGTATGTAGTATTACAAAATACAAGACAGGTGGATTTGCTATGATGACCTGCACATCAATATATGTTTTCTTCATCAAAGAAGCTTTTGTCCCATTTTCAAGATCCACCATACAATGTTGAGTGCAGCTTTGGTGTTTGATGCACATTCACCTAGGGCATCCACAAAGACCTTCTGCTCAACCTAGATTGAGACAGTAATTCACAATATAAAAGATATTACACCAGTGCACATCAAAGGTAGTCCCTTTTATCCCTTGTGCAATTTAGCACTTCTTTGTCCTTCAGTGTTCTTTATCGGAATCGACTTCCAGTAGCCATATGATGTAGATATTTCAAAATGTATTTCTTAAGGGACAATGATCAACAGCCGACGCGCCTTTCGCCCCATTCGGGCTTCCTCAAGGCTGTACGTTATACATAAAACAAAAAAAGAAAAACACAGACTATAACCTATATGTTCTAATCCCTTATATGTACAGATACATGTGATTAATCACTTTCTAGTATTTATCATGCACCATTTGCATGCATAAAAAGCATGAAATAGTGACCCCCATCACCGTTCAAGCGTGTACCATACTTATCTTTGTCCTCATTATTAAAATTCATCATATATTCTCAATTGTGTTGCACACCAAGGCAAAACAGATACTCGCCACGCAATTTGAGTGATCAGACAATTGTATGCCCTTATATAGAGAAAAAGACCCATTAGTGAAAAGAGAGAAAAAAAACCAAAGGGAATATGAATCTTGCACTCCAAGATAAAGCCACGTGTGTATATGGGAAGCAGTAACCACGTGAATGTATTTCCATTCCATGTATATCACTATAGATCTAAAGCTTCCCATCCATGCATGAGCATTATATACATCTAGCTCACCTTTTGGTTGGTATGTTTTGCACAATTCTATTTGGAAAATGTCGCCTGTTTGATTATGTCCATTGTTTCTATGGGAGAAATTAAGTAAAGTATTCTTTAAGTTATACACTAATAGACTAAGTATAGGGCATCTTATATTCGCAATGGATAATGACCAAATTCATAAAAGTATTTAAATCTTACCCCAAAGAAACGTTCAGCTACTATATCATTCCAACTATATCACCAATACAAGAAGTCTGTATGTTGATTCTCCACCATATACTGTTTTTAGGGAGCCATGAAAAGTTCCATAGTGTCCTGTAAATAAAACCATAATCAGTTTCTCATTCCTTCATGTCCACTAGTAACTAATTATTCATTCTATCAGGACCCTTTAGGCATTCCCAGGCCATGCCCTAGGTATCATACCGTACGATTCTCTCTGAGATATGCCACATCTTACCCTTATAGTGCCCCCTCTTTAGATGTCTCATCCCAATAGAATCTACGAGTCATTTACAGTGCATGTCCACCAAGAAGATCACCTTTACTGTGTTCACCTAATCTGCCCTTAAATCCTTTCTCATCTACTTAGCCAACTCTTCAAAGCTACAGTCTATAGGGTTCACAGTGGCTCTGACCTTTTTACTTTGCAAGCTACCCATAGAGAAGGTAGTCATTCATATATCAGCCCCAATAAACAGAGTGGATATTATTTCACAAATTCAAAAACCATGTGCCTCGTATACACTACATCCTTGTTCCTTTCACTTGCGTGCCCGTTTTATATAGCCCAATTGTATGCATGCGTGCGGTGCAAACGTTTGCTTTAAACTGTAATTACGCTGCCGTTCCGCTTTTTATCCATCTTACAACAAACGTACGAATAACATAATTTAACAGCTCTCTTATTGATTTCACCATAGCCCATTACAAACGTCACTAAGTAATGCTATTCCTCTATTTGCAATATTACCCTGTTCGTAGCATTGACAACACTCACCATACAGTTTTCAAAGGTCCGTTCTCTGTACCATCTCTGTATTCCGGCGGCAATCTCCTTCGCATTTTTCCTCGCTAGATTTAACCGCCACCCGATATTCCAAAATAGAGAAAGGACACCTTCTCTCAGGATATTCTACAGTCTAGTGTAACGTGGCGGCCATCTTAGACTTCCTAATACCGAGATGGGGTATTTTTAACTAATACATATTTGGCGTAAACGCCCGGTTGATCTGCTTAATAACATCTTGTATCTAGGTAGGTACATTGACGATATGTTACTCTTCTGGGCAGATACTAACGAGGAATTAAATCAGTTCTTCGAGTACATGAATGACAACCCCTTCAATCTAAGTTTCACAAAAGAGCAAAGTACATCTAGAATACATGTTCTTGACATCTCCATTATGGTGGAGAATGGGACATTGTTATCCATACCATATAGAAAGTCTACTGCATGTAATGCATTCTTACATGCTGAGAACTTACATCCAACCACACAGATTAAGGCAATTCCCTATGGTGAAATGGTAAAGACGAAGAGGAACTGTAGTAATGAGAATAAAGTTGAGGATGAATTACTCATGGTGTAAAAAAGATTTTTGGCCAGAGGTTACAGAAGGGATATAATCAGCAAGGCCCGCAATAAAATCTATACGAGGGATAGAAATACACTTCTCAAACGTAAAAGACGATTGCAATCCACGAATACTGGAAAGATCAGGTTTATAACACCCTTTAGTACGGTGAGCACAGATTTGTTTAGGATCCTGAACAAACATTGGCATTTGTTAATGGAAGATACCAGCTTACAAGAAAAGATAGGAAACAAGCCGTCGATCACATTTCAAAAGGGTAGAACACTACGCCAAGAACTTTGCCCGAGTTTCATTCCCCTAGAAGAAACAGCACTTGGCTTCCAAATACACCTAAGGGTTTTTTCAAGTGCGGAATGTGTTGTGTCTGTTGTTTCCAGATGTAACAGTGCGAAGATATATGAAGTCAATCACTTTATTAATTGCAATTCAACACATGTATATATTGTCTCAAATGTATCTGTAATCAGATCTACATTGGTAGCATGACAAGACCCCTAAAGGAAAGGATTCAAGACCATATCCGGGCAATAAGAAACAATAATATACAGTACCCTTTTGCAGTGCACTTTAACACCATACATGCAAAACTGAGATTTACAAAATAGGGTTCCATGGCATAGATATGGTAATAGCTGGGAATCGAGGTGGCAATCGAACCTCCAAACTACACCAAAAGGAGAGTTAATGGATCATATCACTAGGAGCTGTAGAACAGGGGATTAACATTGACAAGGAGCTATTTGAATTTTTGTGATCAATGATAATGTTAAAACAGCTCATGATGATAACTATACAGGGTCAGTGAGATCATAGACTCAGAATGATTATGAGAACGGATTGATAATAGCTTCCTGGTTTCAATACATAAATATATGGTGTTGTGGATTGAAGTAGGAGGTAGATTATCTGACGGCTTGTACTAATCAAAAAAACAAAAAAATGAATAGAAAAGAAACCATGTGTGAAGTTGTACTAAGACCTGCATCCGCAATGTGCATAAATGGCGATTCAAGATGTAATGCGCAATGGACAGGATCCGGGAAGTATATAACGTGTGGATTCAGGTTATTAACTACTGTTGTAACTATGGATATAATATCAAAAAATGTTTAGTCGGGCAATTGTGGTCTGTTGCTTTTCCATGAGAAGTAATATATGAGATTACATGGGTTCAGCCTATATGGGGACATGAGAAACACTGAATGGATCTAGAAGATAAATGATAATTGCAACGAGGCTTAGATTTATGTTTTAAAAATAATATTGAAAGCACATACTGAATATTAAACTTTATTGATTAACACTCGTTTTATATATGAAAAAATATGCTAGTGACATGATGAGACACTCAGATATATTGATGTATAGAAGATTAATGGATACCGGTTTTTATATTTCAAATGACATAGCAAACAATCTGATTGGATCAATTACAATTTGGTGTTTTATTAATATAAATGAAGATTTTTAAATAATAAGTGTTGCGCACAGATGTGAATATGATGATCGCCACGCTTAATTTGAAGTTATTATTCAGTGGGGAACAAAGTAGTTGCATATCAGCTATGACGCATTCTCTATTTTGGCATATCGGGTGGCCGTTAAATCTAGCGAGGAAAAACGCGAAGGAGATTGCCGCTGGAATACAGAGATGGTACAGAGAACGGACCATTGAAAACTTTATGGTGAGTGTTGTCAATGCTACGAAGAGGGTATTATTGCAAATAGAGGAATAGCATTACTTAGAGACGTTTGTAATGGGCTATGGTGAAATCGATAAGAGAGCTGTTAAATTATGTTATTCGTACGTTTGTTGTAAGATGGATAAAAAGCGGAACGGCAGCGTAATTACAGTTTAAAGCAAACGTATGCACCGCACGCACTCATTCAATTGGGCTATATAAAACAGGCACGCAGTAGAAAGGAACAAGGGTGTAGTGTATACGAGGCATATGCCAACAGTTGCACATGGTTTTTGAATTTGTGAAATAATATCAACTCTGTTTATTGGGGCTGATATATGAATGACTAAGTTCTCTATGGGTAGCTTGCAAAGTAAAAAGGTCAGAGCCACTGTGAAACGTATAGACTGTAGCTTTGAAGAGTTGGCTGAGTAGATGAGAAAGGATTTAAGGGCAGATTAGGTGAACACAGTAAATGTGATCTTCTTGGTGGACATGCACTATGAATGACTCTTAGATTCTATTGGGATGAGACAGCTAAAGAGGGGGCACTATAAGGGTAAGATGTGGCATATCTCAGAGAGAATCGTACAGTATGATACCTAGGGCATGGCCTGGGAATGCCTAAAGGGTCCTGATAGAATTAATAATTAGTTACTAGTGGACATGAAGGAATGAGAAACTGATATGGTTTTATTTACAGGACAATATGGAAAACCCTAAAAACAGTATATGGTGCAGGATCAACATACAGACTTCTTGTATTGGTGATATAATTGGAATGATATAGCAGCTGAACGTTTCTTTGGGGTAAGATTTAAATACTTTTATGAATTTGGTCATTATCCATTGCGAATATAAGATGCCCTATACCTAGTCTATTAGGTGTCGAACTTAAAGAATACTGTACTTAATTTCTCCTATAGAAACATTGGACAATAATCAAACAGGCGACATTTTCAAAATAGAATTGTGCAAAACATACCAACCAAAAGGTGAGCTAGATGTAATGTATATAATGCTCATGCATGGATGGGAAGCTTGAGATCTATAGTGATATACATGGAATGGAAATACATTCACGTGGTTACTGCTTCCCATATACACACGTGGCTTTATCTTGGAGTTGAAGATTCATATTCCCTTTGTTTTTTTCCCTCTATTCACTAATGGGTCTTTTTTCTCTACATAACGGCATACAATTGTTGGATCACTCAAATTGCGTGGCGAGCATCTGTTTTGCTTTGGTGTGCAACACAATTGAGAATATATGATGAATTTTAATAATGAGGACAAAGATAAGTATGGTACCCGCTTGAGCGGTGATGGTGGTCACAATTTCATGCTTTTTATGCATGCAAATGTTGCATGATAAATCCTAGAAAGGGATTAATCACATGTATCTGTACATATAAGTGATTAGAACATATAGGTTATAGCCTGTGTTTTTCTTTTTTTGTTTTATGTATGATGTACAGGCTTGAGGAAGCCCGAATGGGGCGAAACGCGTGTCGGCTGTGGATCATTGTCACTTAAGAAATACATTTTGATTTATCTACATCATATGGCTACTGGAAGTCGATTCCGATAAAGAACACTGAAGGACAGAGAAGTGCTAAATTGCACAAGGGATAAAAGGGACTAGCTTTGGTGTGCACTGGTGTAATATATTTTATAATGTGTATGTAGTATGTTTGTCGTTGGGAATGAGTGTGGTCAGAATGTTGCATATTTGCTAGTCTCTGTATGAAATTCTTTACTTTTAATATATGTTTCTATATTTATTCAAAATAAAGAAAATGATAACTAATAACTAAATCTTTTTATACTTTTCTAATTTCTTAGTGTAACTATTGTCTGGCTTTCTCCTCATAATGATATGAGGGATTTAATGGTCTGCAGTAGCCCTAGAGTATTTACATTAAAAAACGGGGAGACAACATCCACCCTCGATTGCTGTGCTAATGTCTGGGGTGTCACACTCTCTGGCCGACGTAAGTTTCAATGGACAAAATCAATGGTCTCCAGCTTCATCAGGACCTGTTATTTGCATGTATTTATAACAGGTGAGGGTTTGAGGAATCTAAAAACAAAAAGTTTGTGGGAGAACCAAAACGATTTTTGTTGTTACTTGTCTATTTTAACGGGCCGCAGGAGTCATCTTACATTACTCCTTGTAAATATATTAAAACAAAACAAATGAATGCTCATCATTCAACCATGTCACAGAAACCATCACCCTAGTTGAAGAAGTGCTAAATATCATCTCGCTGGTCATGATTGCTGGATGAAGTTCCACATAGGAATTGTAAGACTATTCTATCTTTCTCTGCTACTCACCCTGCACAGAATCTGTAGTAGAATGTAAATGTGATGAGATACATGTGTGTTGATCCTTAGTAATGGGAAATTATCCCCTACTAATGGTGCCACCTTAATCCCCAAAGAGTGTGCGTTATACTAACTACAGAAACTCACAAACAAATAACTGAAAGAATATAGCAATGTGAAAGCCTACTTCTAGGCCTGAATTACACCCACTGTCTCTACCTGGCCCATGACCTAAGTACCGTGTGTCAGATTACTTGTACGGTACATACCCCTGGATCTGTCAAAGGGTATTCCAACCGGAGTTTTGCGAACACGAGTGGGGCCTCCAAATGTTCTATATCTTCTGTTGAGTGACTAGCTTCTTAAGACTGGAGCCTTGATTCATATGAGGAGTGTATAATATAATGTGATCAGTATTTACTATATTACTCTGTACTCTGGGAGGTGATCTTTACTCAGGAAAAAGCCTGGTGATTAAAGAGATGGCCGGAAGGAATACTCCAGGACCAGACGATCTCCCGGCATAGTTTCACTCCACATTCGCAACGTTATTAATTTCACATCTAGGGAAAATATATGCCACCTCACTACGGTTGGGCCATCTTCGAAACTCCACGAGAGATGCCCAGGTAGTTCCACTACCAAAATTTAAGTCGAGCCCAACTGGCACGGCAAATTTACGCCCACTATCTATGTTGAATTTAGACTTCAAATAGATAAGCAAAGGGTTAGCTGCGAGGCTTGTCCCACTCATGTCATCATTGGTCCATATGAAACAGAATGGGTTTGTCCCAGCTATGTTGAGCTCTGGGGACATGAGGAGACTGTATCATGTCTTGTTCCACTGGGGCCTTTCTGCATACCGTGAAGCAGTGGTGATGGCAGTCAACTTCGAAAATGCATTTGATTCACTAAGATGGGAGTTTGTCTCACAAGTCATGATGTGCATGGGTCTGGGGGAAGGATGGCCGAGGTGGGTACGACCGCTTTACATGGACCCCACTGCTACAGTGCATGTAGTGGGTGTGGTTTCCAGTTCTTATACACAGAGGAACGAGACAGGGCTGTCCACTGTCGCCCCTGCTTTTTGCTCTGACGATTGAACCACTTGCAACACTCAGACGGGAGGATGTCAGACATTGGCTGCTCTTGGAGGAAAGGACGCATGTGATTTCATTATATGCAGATGACCTATTGTTATAGATCAGGGATTGCTCCAGCGGTATATCGCACACCATGAACATCTTTGAGAAATTCGCAAGACAGTCAAAACTTTGAGTCAACGCTGTAAAAACCGACATATTCCCACTAGTACCCTCCATATCGAGACCCAGAGACCTTCAGTTGGTCCTCAACTTGGCCCGAGCTCCTTTTGGTATCTGGCAATACGGATGTTTCACAAACAGGCAGACCTTATGGAAGGAAACCTTCCGTGAGCTTTGCACTTCCTGAAGGTAAATGTGACATTCTGGGGCTCCCTTAAACTATTGGTTATGGCTAGGCTAGCGCTCTCCAAAATGGTTATCCCCCTGAGGTTACTATACAACTTTGTCAACCTCCCAGTGGTGCTTCCCCTGAGGTTTAAGGACTTGGATGGATTGTTAAGCTAACTCATCTAGGACAGAGATCAGAATTGTGTATCCCTGGTGGTTCTGCAGTGATCTCTGTTGATTGGAGGCCTGGGGGCGCCAGACTTTGAGGCCTAAAATTTGGCAGTACATCTTCAATGACTGACCCAATGGCTGGACAGGAGACGACTGGAGACACTGCGGGTACCAGGACCACACCATCCCCAAGAGACTCCTCACCAAGCTCCTGCATTCCAAGCACCAAGTATAAGACATGAGGGTTCTGCTCCAAGTGGCTTAGAAATGTTGAAAAAGATGCATTTGTTGAGCAGCCAGGCCTGCCCTTTACATACCGAACCTACCCCTGATTGGATAGCCATGGGGTGCATATTGCGCCCCTTTTACAGGGTAAACTGAGGGAATGGACAGGAGCTGAAGTGACCATAGTTTGTGACTGCTACCAAGACAGAGAGAGGTTCCCCTTGACGGACTTCCTTTAGCACCATGACTTATCCCCAGGACAGTTCCTAAATTACTACACCATGATGAGTACCTTTACCACACTATGGGAAGTGGACTCCTCCGAACCTAACATGCACATAGTCCTACAAGCAGAAGTGACCCTTGGGGCGGCTTTACATCCGGTAAAATGGTTAGATACCGCACTAATTAGCTTGACGGAGCAACCCTTGGCCCAAATACATGAGAAATGGGTGGGTAGGAGTCTGTCGGATGAGGAATGGAAGAGGGCCTTGGAAAAGCCTGATGTGAGGGTGGCAAGAGAAGCAAGATGGTGGTGTGGGCTGTGTGAGCAGCTCGGTCTCCCGCTCCCGGGTTTTTGGAAGGAGAAAGCACTATTGGCAGTTTCTCATGCAGCTTGAGAGGACTTGCTTTCGGTGCAATGAAGTGATCTTGGTGTGTCCAGAGAATCGGGAACATTTGGAGGAGTCGGTGACATTTTACGCGTTCTTATAATCTGACGGAGGATATCTTCTACTCGTTTGCTATTGTTTGGGGAGGAGCTACCTGTTTTCTATCGGACCGCGCTGCCCTGTTCTGGCCGCGCTTGCAGCGTTTGGATGGTGGCTGGTCTGCTTCTTCTTCGGCTTTTCAGAGCCCCGGCTTGGCGGCTCCCTGTTTTCCACCTAGGGTTTTATCGGAGAGTGGTTTGTGGGCACGGAGGTGCACAGGGTGCACAGTTCGCCGTACAAAGGAGAATGCCGCCGAAAGCGACTACTCGTAGCGGTAAGACAAAAATGCAACCCGCCCCCCCGGAGGACATTGAAAGTGGTGAATCAAGAGGGATGGATGAGAGGGGGGAAGGCAGAAACGATCTTGCACAGAACCTTCCTAATGTTAGTCAAAAGCAGGGTGAACGAGCAGGGAAATTAAATACAGCAGCACGTCAGGTGAAGCAGCGGGCACAAACTCTTCCAGCTATGTTTGAAAGACGTGGAAGGGTATACTCAGATGTGAGTCCCTTGCTCATTGCACCATCAGGATTCAAGCAAGCCGGGCCGAAGACGGCTGAAATGCCAGAAACCGGTCCCCGGAAGCTTGTTTCCTTCCCAGTTTAAGAATTGGCTTTTGTAGTCTGGTCTGCCCTGTTCCCATGATGCACTGGGCCAGGGACAGACTAATTTGCATACAGCCGGGTTCTGAAACTGGGATGGTGCAATGAGCTAAAAAACGGTGTTGGATCTAGCCCTGATCTCTTGACTGGGTGAGAGTATTCTGCTTAATTCAGAGACTCTGTCCATCACCACCCCTTGTTGTAAATTATTTTGTCCACCCTAAGCGTGGAAGGGTATACTCAGATGTGAGTCCCTTGCTCATTGCACCATCAGGATTCAAGCAAGCCGGGCCGAAGACGGCTGAAATGCCAGAAACCGGTCCCCGGAAGCTTGTTTCCTTCCCAGTTTAAGAATTGGCTTTTGTAGTCTGGTCTGCCCTGTTCCCATGATGCACTGGGCCAGGGACAGACTAATTTGCATACAGCCGGGTTCTGAAACTGGGATGGTGCAATGAGCTAAAAAACGGTGTTGGATCTAGCCCTGATCTCTTGACTGGGTGAGAGTATTCTGCTTAATTCAGAGACTCTGTCCATCACCACCCCTTGTTGTAAATTATTTTGTCCACCCTAAGCGTGGAAGGGTATACTCAGATGTGAGTCCCTTGCTCATTGCACCATCAGGATTCAAGCAAGCCGGGCCGAAGACGGCTGAAATGCCAGAAACCGGTCCCCGGAAGCTTGTTTCCTTCCCAGTTTAAGAATTGGCCTTTGTAGTCTGGTCTGCCCTGTTCCCATGATGCACTGGGCCAGGGACAGACTAATTTGCATACAGCCGGGTTCTGAAACTGGGATGGTGCAATGAGCTAAAAAACGGTGTTGGATCTAGCCCTGATCTCTTGACTGGGTGAGAGTATTCTGCTTAATTCAGAGACTCTGTCCATCACCACCCCTTGTTGTAAATTATTTTGTCCACCCTAAGCGTGGAAGGGTATACTCAGATGTGAGTCCCTTGCTCATTGCACCATCAGGATTCAAGCAAGCCGGGCCGAAGACGGCTGAAATGCCAGAAACCGGTCCCCGGAAGCTTGTTTCCTTCCCAGTTTAAGAATTGGCTTTTGTAGTCTGGTCTGCCCTGTTCCCATGATGCACTGGGCCAGGGACAGACTAATTTGCATACAGCCGGGTTCTGAAACTGGGATGGTGCAATGAGCTAAAAAACGGTGTTGGATCTAGCCCTGATCTCTTGACTGGGTGAGAGTATTCTGCTTAATTCAGAGACTCTGTCCATCACCACCCCTTGTTGTAAATTATTTTGTCCACCCTAAGCGTGGAAGGGTATACTCAGATGTGAGTCCCTTGCTCATTGCACCATCAGGATTCAAGCAAGCCGGGCCGAAGACGGCTGAAATGCCAGAAACCGGTCCCCGGAAGCTTGTTTCCTTCCCAGTTTAAGAATTGGCTTTTGTAGTCTGGTCTGCCCTGTTCCCATGATGCACTGGGCCAGGGACAGACTAATTTGCATACAGCCGGGTTCTGAAACTGGGATGGTGCAATGAGCTAAAAAACGGTGTTGGATCTAGCCCTGATCTCTTGACTGGGTGAGAGTATTCTGCTTAATTCAGAGACTCTGTCCATCACCACCCCTTGTTGTAAATTATTTTGTCCACCCTAAGCGTGGAAGGGTATACTCAGATGTGAGTCCCTTGCTCATTGCACCATCAGGATTCAAGCAAGCCGGGCCGAAGACGGCTGAAATGCCAGAAACCGGTCCCCGGAAGCTTGTTTCCTTCCCAGTTTAAGAATTGGCTTTTGTAGTCTGGTCTGCCCTGTTCCCATGATGCACTGGGCCAGGGACAGACTAATTTGCATACAGCCGGGTTCTGAAACTGGGATGGTGCAATGAGCTAAAAAACGGTGTTGGATCTAGCCCTGATCTCTTGACTGGGTGAGAGTATTCTGCTTAATTCAGAGACTCTGTCCATCACCACCCCTTGTTGTAAATTATTTTGTCCACCCTAAGCGTGGAAGGGTATACTCAGATGTGAGTCCCTTGCTCATTGCACCATCAGGATTCAAGCAAGCCGGGCCGAAGACGGCTGAAATGCCAGAAACCGGTCCCCGGAAGCTTGTTTCCTTCCCAGTTTAAGAATTGGCTTTTGTAGTCTGGTCTGCCCTGTTCCCATGATGCACTGGGCCAGGGACAGACTAATTTGCATACAGCCGGGTTCTGAAACTGGGATGGTGCAATGAGCTAAAAAACGGTGTTGGATCTAGCCCTGATCTCTTGACTGGGTGAGAGTATTCTGCTTAATTCAGAGACTCTGTCCATCACCACCCCTTGTTGTAAATTATTTTGTCCACCCTAAGCGTGGAAGGGTATACTCAGATGTGAGTCCCTTGCTCATTGCACCATCAGGATTCAAGCAAGCCGGGCCGAAGACGGCTGAAATGCCAGAAACCGGTCCCCGGAAGCTTGTTTCCTTCCCAGTTTAAGAATTGGCTTTTGTAGTCTGGTCTGCCCTGTTCCCATGATGCACTGGGCCAGGGACAGACTAATTTGCATACAGCCGGGTTCTGAAACTGGGATGGTGCAATGAGCTAAAAAACGGTGTTGGATCTAGCCCTGATCTCTTGACTGGGTGAGAGTATTCTGCTTAATTCAGAGACTCTGTCCATCACCACCCCTTGTTGTAAATTATTTTGTCCACCCTAAGCGTGGAAGGGTATACTCAGATGTGAGTCCCTTGCTCATTGCACCATCAGGATTCAAGCAAGCCGGGCCGAAGACGGCTGAAATGCCAGAAACCGGTCCCCGGAAGCTTGTTTCCTTCCCAGTTTAAGAATTGGCTTTTGTAGTCTGGTCTGCCCTGTTCCCATGATGCACTGGGCCAGGGACAGACTAATTTGCATACAGCCGGGTTCTGAAACTGGGATGGTGCAATGAGCTAAAAAACGGTGTTGGATCTAGCCCTGATCTCTTGACTGGGTGAGAGTATTCTGCTTAATTCAGAGACTCTGTCCATCACCACCCCTTGTTGTAAATTATTTTGTCCACCCTAAGCGTGGAAGGGTATACTCAGATGTGAGTCCCTTGCTCATTGCACCATCAGGATTCAAGCAAGCCGGGCCGAAGACGGCTGAAATGCCAGAAACCGGTCCCCGGAAGCTTGTTTCCTTCCCAGTTTAAGAATTGGCTTTTGTAGTCTGGTCTGCCCTGTTCCCATGATGCACTGGGCCAGGGACAGACTAATTTGCATACAGCCGGGTTCTGAAACTGGGATGGTGCAATGAGCTAAAAAACGGTGTTGGATCTAGCCCTGATCTCTTGACTGGGTGAGAGTATTCTGCTTAATTCAGAGACTCTGTCCATCACCACCCCTTGTTGTAAATTATTTTGTCCACCCTAAGCGTGGAAGGGTATACTCAGATGTGAGTCCCTTGCTCATTGCACCATCAGGATTCAAGCAAGCCGGGCCGAAGACGGCTGAAATGCCAGAAACCGGTCCCCGGAAGCTTGTTTCCTTCCCAGTTTAAGAATTGGCTTTTGTAGTCTGGTCTGCCCTGTTCCCATGATGCACTGGGCCAGGGACAGACTAATTTGCATACAGCCGGGTTCTGAAACTGGGATGGTGCAATGAGCTAAAAAACGGTGTTGGATCTAGCCCTGATCTCTTGACTGGGTGAGAGTATTCTGCTTAATTCAGAGACTCTGTCCATCACCACCCCTTGTTGTAAATTAATAATGTTTGAAAGACAGACATCGAAGAATGCTCTTTCACAGTCTGCTCATGGAGAGGAGATCGTTTTGGATGTTATTGGCATTGGCAACAAAACAACGAGTAGCATCTCCCTCCCTCGAGATAATGTGTTACCAGAGTCTACTGTTTTAGTCCTGAGCAAGCTAAGGAGCAAGGGAAAGAATTGAACCTTGGTCCCGGACCGTTCTCTGCTTACGGGTCTGCCCCCTCTAACGAGTGAGCCACACCACTCCAAATAGAAAGAGCTCACAGGTTTCCATTTACCGTGAGAAAAACTAGGCAAGGAGAGGAAGATCGTCCAAGTGCTATCCTTGTGAAATTTAAAAATGTCCTTGCCAGAGAAGCAGTTTTTGGTTTGTCGAGGCCTGATAAATAGAAGGAATGACTGGTAGTGTGGGCAGCCTTGTGTCGGAGATAGATTTATTGGTTTTAAATGATGGTGCCTCCTCACAGGACCTGACGGAGTCGCAAGAAATAGCGGACAATTTCTATTCCATGTCAGATCACTCTTCTGATGAAAGTACTAATGTAAATAAAGATTGGGCTGATTATCATGAAGAGGGTAGCAGTTCGGACGAGGAATTAAGATTAAATGTGGTCTACCCAACTACTGTTGCAACTACTGTCATAAAATTAAAAACTAATGGAATGTGACAAGCAAGTTCTAAGAACGTACATGTAGGAATAGATGTGAATTCCTTAGAGAACACGAGGGTGAGACTAGACACGGAACAAACACCAAGGCTTGATGTCGAGTTGAGACCTGCGGAAGAGACCCCTGCTAATGAGATAACCTTGTCTATGATCTATAACACTATGATGGAGCATAGAGCAGAAATTAAGTCAGAGAACTCCCGTACCCAGGCAACATGTCGTAAGGTGCAGAACGCTGTTCGTTGAGTGATTAAAATATGCTCCGATACGGCTCTTAGGGTAACCGAAGCAGAGTCTAGAAGACGACTTGGCTGCTCAGAAAATTGAAATGAATTTGATTTGAGCTCATCGGACGATGTTAGTTGTAAACTTTCTGAGTTGGAGAACTAAGCGCGAAGAAATAACCTCCATATTTTAGATATCCCAGAGAAAGAAGAAGAATCTAATGTCCGGAAATTTGTTTGTGAACTCTTTGCCGAGGCTTTCCCTGAATTGACTCTTTGGGACTGGACAATGGAAATAGAAAGAGCTCACAGGTTTCCATTTACCGTGAGAAAAACTAGGCAAGGAGAGGAAGATCGTCCAAGTGCTATCCTTGTGAAATTTAATAATTTCCTTGCCAGAGAAGCAGTTCTTGGTTTGGCGAGGCCTGATAAAAAGAAACTGACGAAAGGCTGTCATTTTTTTGTTAGGCCTGATTTTTGTCAGGCCACGGTAACTAAATGTTGGCATCTTCGTCAGCTCATATCTGGGTTCGAAGAAAAGGGGGCAACAGTATATCTTCAAAATCCGGCCAAATTGAAGAATATTGCAAAGGGTCAGAATAGGTTTTTCTCTTCTGAGATTGAGGCTAAAGAATTTTTGTTGTCTTTATAAGTATTGAATGTTCCAGTATTATCCGACTCGATTTTAATCAATCAATCAATCATATCATTTGTATAGCGCACTACTCACCCGGAAGGGTCTCAAGGCGCTTGGGGAAAGGGGTCTGCTATTGCTCAAACAGCCAGGTCTTGAGTTGTCTCCTGAAGGCGAGATGGTCCTGGGTCAGCCGAAGGTGGATGGGGAGGGAGTTCCATGTCTTTGCCGCCAGGTAGTAGAAGGATCTGCCTCCGGCGTTGGCTCTTCGGATGCGTGGTACGGCGGCGAGGGCGAGGCTAGTAGAGCGTAGCTGACGGGTGGGCGTGTAGAAGGTCAGGTGGTCGTTGAGGTACTTGGGGCCCAGGTCGTGGAGAGACTTGTGTGCGTGGGTGAGGAGCCTGAACGTGATCCTCTTTCTGACGGTGAGCCAGTGCAGGTCCCTCAGGTGGCCGGAGATGTGGCTGCGTCGGGGGATGTCCAGGATGAGTCGGGTGGAGGCGTTCTGGATGCGTTGGAGTCTTTTCTGTAGCTTGGCTGTGGTTCCGGCGTAGAGGGTGTTTCCGTAGTCCAGTCGGCTGGTGACGAGTGCCTGGGTGACCGTCTTCCTGGTTTCGGTCGGGATCCAGCGGAAGATCTTGCGGAGCATGCGTAGGGTGTTGAAGCACGAAGAGGAGACGGCGTTAACTTGTCTGGTCATGGAGAGGGAGGAGTCCAGGATGAATCCCAGGTTGCGTGCGTGGTCTGTTGGCTTGGGAGTGGTGCCCAGGGCGGGGGGTCACCAGGAGTCGTCCCAGGCGGAGGGCGAAGGTCCCAGGATGAGGACTTCCGTCTTGTCTGAGTTCAGTTTCAGGCGGCTGTTCTTCATCCATTCGGCGACGTCTTTCATCCCTTCGTGTAGGCAAGTTCTGGCGGTGTCGGGGTCTCTGGTGAGGGAGAGGATCAGCTGTGTGTCGTCGGCGTAGGAGATGATGCTGAGGTTGTGCTGGCGTGCGATGGCTGCAAGAGGTCTCATGTAGACGTTGAAGAGGGTGGGGCTTAGTGATGATCCTTGCGGGACGCCGCAGATGACTTCGGTGGCCTCGGATCGAAACGGGGGGAGGCGGACTCTCTGTGTTCTTCCGGCGAGGAACGAGGTGATCCACTCCAGTGCCTTCTCTTGGATACCGATGTTGCTTAGGCGTTGAACTAGGGTGCGGTGGCAGACAGTGTCGAACGCTGCAGAGAGGTCCAGGAGGATGAGTGCCGCTGTTTCCCCGTTGTCGAGCAGGGCTCGGATGTCGTCAGTGGCTGCGATTTGTCCTCGCTGCATGGGCAACTGCTTAGGCTAATTTGTTACATTTACGATTTAAGAAAATTATGACTTTCTCTTTCCTATCCAGCAGAGGTGGGGGAGCGGCACTCCATATTTTCAGGGACTAATAGTCCTTGTGCCTCATATGGTGGGTTGTGAGGGGTGGGTGGGGGACAGAGGACGATGGGAAGGGAGTGGGGGGGAGAGGTGGGTGAAGGTGGCGGGGTGTGGGTGGAGGGGTGTTGAAAAGTCAGCAGTAGTAGTCAGGGTGTAAAAGCAGGTTGATTCTTTTTTCTGTCAAAAGGTTTCATGTACAGTTTGGTTATACAAAAAAATGCCAAAAGATGTGTTACTCATTTTGTTCTGTTTCCATTTGCCAGATATCTCCTATTTTTTTTTTAATATGGTCAGGAAACTAAAGATCTGCACGCTTAATAACTGTGGGCTGAATGACTTTAAAAAAAGGGATGTACTAGCTAAAATCGTTCATTTACAAAGTATTGATATATTATGTTTACAGGAAACACATATTGCATGGGCTAAAAGGGGATGCCTAAAAAATGTAGGGTTAGAATTGGTTGCTTGTTCTAAACAGACAAGGATTAAGAGAGGGGTAGCTATTCTTATGTAACGGGGACTCGTTCATGTATAAAGCATTTGGAAGATAAGTGGGGTCGATGGGCAATTTGTGAATTTGGGATTGTTCAGCAAAGAGTGACGTTGTGTACTGCATATGGTCCGAATTTGGCCGATTCTGAGCTCTTGAAATTTTTAAATATGTAATTAGCCCAATGGCCCCAACCAGTGGTTATGTGTGGCGATTTGAATATTCATTTGGAGGCCAATTCGGACATAAGAAAGAATATGTTGTACACTGGTAGAAAGCAGCAGACATTTACTGCTCTACGAGAACTAATTTTAGATCATGGGCTTCATGATATTTGGAACGTACTATATGCAGATAAGCCAGGTTATACTTTTTTTTCTGCCCCGCACAGCAAATTTGTTCGCTTAGACTACTTTTTAATTTCGTCGCAACTTATAGGAAAGGTCAATCTTGGCCAAAAGGCTTAGGCAGAAAGCAGTCTTTAATAATATCTCCAAGATTCTGGACACAAATGGTGTGATGCAAGAAACTAAAGACGGGTTCTTAGGGGCCTTTCAAAGGTTTTATCAAGATTTATATAGTGAATCGGTAGAAGCGGCATTAAGCTATGGAGAAGGTGGATACTTGAGAAATCTGGAGACTGTTGTACTTAGGGATATGCAAAAAACGCTGTTGTCTGCTCCTATGACCTGGGAAGAACTGGAAATAGCTTAATTAAACTTAGCTCCTGGTAAGGCTATGGGTCCTGATAGCATACCACTTGAGTTCTATCGCACCTTTAGAAAGCTACAAAAAAAAGAGCTGATAGAAATTTGTCAACAATCTTTCTCGGGTAACCCTCCAGACTCATGGTCTGAAGCAATTATAGTAATTTTTTTTTTTTTAAAAGGCAAGAAGGATACTGATATGGGGTCGTATAGACCAATTTCTCTTTTAAATGCTGATAATAAGATCTATTCAAAGATAATAGTTGATAGGTTAAATGATCTTATGCCTAGTTGAGTATTTAAAAGACAACATGGGTTTATTATGAAACGAGATACAACTGACCATATTAAAAGAATCGTTTCCTTGCTGGACTGGTCGCAAGCTACTAATTCCCCTGCCGCGGTAGCCCTGTTAGATGCAGAAAAAGCATTTGACAGGGTTTCCTGGAGGTTTTTATGGTCTGTCCTAGCTTGGAAGGGATTCCCGCTGGAATTTTCTAAGGCAATTCAAGCTTTGTATATCCAGCCTAGGGCTTCAATCCGCATCACAGGTAAGCTCTCTGGAAACATAGTAATAACAAGGGGGACGAGACAAGGGTGTGCCTGTTCCCCCTTGTTATTCGCTCTGTGCATTGAGCCCTTTTTAAAAAGCTTCGAAAATAACGTTGGAATCGAACTAGTCTGGATACATGATATAGCGTATAAGGTATTTGCATACGCAGGTGATAATGCAATTACAACTTTGGATATCAAAACTGCTTTACCAAAGAAAGTGGAAGCAGCTGATAAATTTGGGGAGCACTTGGGGTATAAATTAAACATTACCAAGACTCAGTTAATTCACTCAGAAGCGGGGTGGCCAAATGATATGAGTTTTGAATCGGAAGCTACATATTTGGGCATCAAAATTACCGCAAAAATAGATGATATTGTCCTGCTGAATCTTGACCCAATTACAGTTTCAGTAAATAAGACGTTAGAATGGCTGAATAACCTGCATCTGTCTCTCTATGGGCGCAGTAATGTTTTAAAAATGCTTATTTTTCCCAAATTTTTGTATTTATTTCGTACGATCCCTCTGCTTTTTCCTACATCCTTTTTTGTTCGAATTGACAGAATTCGTTCTAGGTTTCTTTGGAGCTATTGTAGGTCTAGGAGAGCTATTAAATGGTGTATTCTACCTAGGGCTAGAGGAGGGTGGGGGATACCTAATTTCCATTTATACTATTGGACAGCTCTTCTGCAACATATGGGTGTTTTGCTTTTGCAGAATGTAAGAATGGAAGAGTCGGTTAGTCCCTCAACATATGAGATGGTATTGGCCGCATAATTGAGCCGAGCCATTATAAAAAAACTAAATTTAAAATCTTGTCGACGGCTTTTGAAATCTGGAGAAAAATAAAAAAGAGAATTGGCCTGTACTCAAATCTAAACTATTATACTACATTAATAAACTGCCTTATATTACCAGATGTGTTTAGAGATCAGGTCACTGTGAGATGGCACCGAGCAGGCATACGCCAATTGAGAGATTTATTCCAAGGGAATCAGATAGCTTCTTTCTCGTTTTTGCAGCAGAAATTTGGTTTAGTTTAGATAGAATTTTTTAAATATCTCCAGTTGCGTCGTTTTTTAGAGCAGAAAATAACTCAGGATCAAATCTCATTTACCAAAGTTAAGGTCCTTGAAGCAATTCGAGTAAGATCTAGAATTGGTCCCATTTATCAATTATTGGTTGTAAATCTTACGATGACTTGACGATTTGGGAGGACAAATGGCAAAACAAATTGGGGGTGGATAAAGTAGATATGGACAGAATAATTCAATTATCCACAAAAGTTTTAATTAGTGGCTCGCTAAAGAGTCAACATTTTATGTCCATATTTGATTTATATTATTCCAACGCAAAATTAGCAAACTGGAACTCCACAAGAGGGAACAAATGCAATCGGTGTGGGCTAATTGCGGCGCACGCTGTTCATATGTTTTTCCAATTTCCCAAACTAAGTCAATTTATTAAGGATGTCGAACATTTTATGAATGTTAGTTTAAGTATTCAGATTCAACTTTCGGCAGAACTTGTTATTTTAGGGTTACAGGAAAGCTCAACTAATCTTAGGACTGTTGCAGAGGAAGGATTTTTATTTATTTGTATGTCTATTTTTTGACTCTGTATACCATCTCAGTGGCTCGATATGGATCCACCAGTCTTCAGCAACTGGTAAACTAGATTACTCTCTACATATCATCTGGAGATTGTGGTATATAAATCAAAAGGAAGGAGAAAAAAGCTAATGGGTCAGAAACTGTGGTCTCCCTTGACAAAATGGATTTAATATATGAACTTATAATGTGTGTAAATGGAACAATGTTTGTATAAGAGAGCGGGGATCATGGGTATAATTTTATCTCAATGGGATGGATTGTCTTTTTTTCGTTTTCTCTGATTATCTGCTGACAAAAATATCAATAAAGAAATTTTTTAAAAAAAGGAAAAGCCTGAAGAAAATCTCCAGGAACTCCAACTTCATATTTACACAGTTCACCATACAACAGATAACCGACAATGCCGGAGATGTGGAGCACTGGATGCAAGATTCGCAGACATGATATGGGAGTGCCCAATTATCCAAAAGTACTGGTTTAAAATTGTTGATAGTCTCAATGAGGTATTGGCGTAAACTGCGCCATGCAGTGCGGAGATGTGCTTGTTAGGCCTAATCCTGTGGTTTAAAGTGAAAAAAGTGGGACATAAATTTATGGATCTCGCACCAATTTTGGCCAAAAGGTGTATTGCCTTTAGATGGTAGGCAACAATATGCCCTAGGGCAGTGTCAGCCTGCGCCAGAGCTGAGGAAAGAGCCTTGGCACAGACGACCAAACCAGTAAAAGACGTAGAGCACTGGCAGAACCCTGGTACGAAATTGTGCGAGCATGGAAGGCCAGAGGAAAGCAGGATGGAGAGAGTGTTAGGGGGGACCGTGCTGCTGAGAAATAATAGAGAGGGTGAAGCCCACCCCTATAACACCACCCCTGAGAGACAATAATATAGGAGCACACAAAATGAGCCACATAATAAGACCGGATGCACTGAGCAATCCTTATATTTACAACCACACTGCGCACTATAGAACACTATCTAATAGGTAACAAAGATAATGGAAGACCGACACAGAACATGAACCCAGGAGAAATTAGTTGTTTCGGTTTAATATGTTAAAAAAATAAGTTTTGCTTATAAATAAGGAATCATTTGTCATTGGCAAGCCAGGAGGACTCCTCAATAAGAAATATTGCTAAATGATGCAAAGAATTGGTAAATAACAGCTGTCAAGTTTACTGTTGTGCAAACAGGAGTTATAACTGTACTGTAAAGTGCTTGCAACTTATTTTGTTTCTTCTTGACTGTATTGGTTAACATTTTTTCACTATGCGTTGCCTTGTTACACATTTCTGGACATATTATCGAAAAGTATAGAAAACTCCCAAGTGTCTGCAAAGGAACTGGACTTCATGAGTACTGAACAGTTGAGGACTGTGAATACTAGCGTGAACAAACTCTGAAAAGATGCTAAGCAACCAGACAAATCTAAATTATTTTTCTCCCAGCAAGATGTATTTCTACTGTGGTTATCGAATGCATGCCAAAGAAGGAAGAAAGAAGACAATGTCCGGCAAAAAACATTGCATGTAAGATATGCAACAAACGTGGGCATTTTGCCAAGGTGTGTCAGATGCAAAGACCAAAGGTGACATCTTAAGTCAAATGTATTACTGATCAGGGCATAGTCAATGATGAAGACCGTATCGAAAGAGATTTGAGGGACATAGTCCTAGTGGTTATGTCAGAGGACATAAAGACCGGGGATGCCAACTCATGCATTGATTCTTATGTTGATAGCTTAGTAGGAAGTAAAACAATAACATTGCTGGTGGATTCTGGAGCACATAACTATGGTTACCAGAGAGCTGTTTGATAGGGTCTGGCCAGACAGAACATTAGTACCTCCTGATTGGAAGGCTGTGTCCTTTGAAGGGTGCAGCATTGACCTGGATGGATACATTGATGACATACAAGAATTTAAAGGTTGTAGGATAGCAGGACGAGTATATGTAGCCAACAAGGGTCTTAATATTCTAGGGTGGTTTAACCAGGGACTCTTTGGCATGATTGTCAAACTTGGAACTGAGGAGCAGGTATTAGCCATTAGAGATGATTTTGCATTAAAAAACATCATGAGCAGATACCTGTATGTTTTCTTGGGTGTGCTACACAGCATTTTGTTGGTCAAACACATAATCATTGTAAAGGAGGGAACCAGGCCATTGAAGCATAAGCTCAAAAGTGTACATTTGAGCATTTCCAAATATTTAGAGAAGGAGCTAGACATGCTATCCAAAAAAGGTATAATTGAACATGTAGAGTCCTCACTGTGGTTGTCACCCTTGGTAGTGACTTGCAAGCAGAGTGGGGAGTTGATCTTGTGTGTTGACCATTGCTGTTTAAATAGAGAGATATTGGTGGACTCATCCATTGCCCAACATCTTATTGCACGTCTCTCAGTTAAGTTCTTGCAATTTCACTTTGAACCATAATACATTCCAGGTGTGAAGGATGGGTGTGCGGATTTCCTGTCACAAACATCAGATTGGAAAGAAGATTATAAGGAATTTAGTGGTGAAGACAACAAAAATAATTTTGCTTTTGGCTTGGTAATTAAATATATTGAGACTGGTAACACAAATGAGAAAAGTCTTGATTTTGACCTTAAGTCTTTTGTCAAGGTAGCAGAAGAGCTATCTGTGGGGGATGGTCCACTATTGAGGACTGACAAGTTTGTACCTCCCATTGCTTTGGGAAATACCATAATTGTAGGTGGCCATGAAGGTCACCTAGGGGCCTCTATGAAAAAGACATTTGAGGTTGTCTCTCTGGTGGCCTGCTATTGATCATGAAATAGATTGTGATCAAGTAATGTGTGCTCTGTTCCAGCTGTGACAAGTCAATTCAATTTGGAACTCCTCTCTTATGTCTCTTTTAATTACCAGTTTATTTCCAAATAATTAAAAATGTTCCTAGATGTGAGTGGTGTAAAGCATCCTAGGAGTTCTTTATACTATCCCTAAATGAATGTTCTAGTTGAAAGAATGAACAAGGTGCTGGGGGAATACATTCAATGGTAATTGCTAATAAGTGTGTAGTTGCTAATGCAGTGAAAAGTATGCTTTGGTTTTATCGTACCCCTAACATGTTGCATTATGAGTCTCTCCATTTGAATTGTTATGAGGGAGAAGTGCTACTACCTGTGTTCATAGATGAATAAGTGGGTACGGTCTGGACAAGGAAATAATTCAGATGAAAACATCAGGAAAAGAGTTTCCAGAATGCTACAAAAAGCAAAAACTATTTTGATGATAGAAACAGAGTCAAGATGCAGAATTTAAAGGCTGTTTATATATTTTGTGTGTGTAAACCTGTTCCTGTCTCCAAGGGTGGTATCAGGTTTGGTGCTCCTGCTAAAGCCCTGAAAGTAAATGGGAGTAGTGTGAAGGTGGAAGGTGCCATTGGTGGAACAGTAAATGTGTGGGGAGAGCGAATAATGGTAAAAACTAAATTGTACGATAAAGGATAGATCCCATGTTTAGTGAATCTAAGTTACTGAAGTCTACAGGTGATGCTGGTTTTCTTAGCCTAAATCTCCTCTTGCCAGAGCCAGTCTAAGATTGTGGTATGTGATGCAGCGTTAGATAAAGAAAGGTACCTGTGAGGTGCACAGCGTGTGTCTATTTCAGGACACTCTTTTAGGTTGTCCTCAGATTTTATTATTTTTGTAAATAGTGTTAATCAGCAATACAATAGATAATATTTTCCTTTTAGGAGTGTGCATAGATATATTGGATGAGTGTAGGTTACATTTATTTGTATTACTTTTCCTACTTAGGCTACATGTATTTATATTTCTTTCTATATATGAATTATTGTTGAAAGTATGTCAAATGGAAACTTTGTTGCAAAAGGAAAGAGCCATGTAGTAGCCTATGTACTTGTACTCAGCCACAAGCTTCTTGTGCAACCCTTGCATTGTGATGTGAGGGTTCTATGTGCAGGTCTGTGTAGAACGGGAGATGGATGGTGCTGCTACCAGCAGCTCACTGTGATAAGCTGTTGAACTTCTTAATTCTCCTTACCTTCAGTCTCGTTCTTCATTGAAGCACCACACTCCTGCACAGCCTTTTGGAATTTTTATTATGGATAATTTAGACTGTGGTCAATAATGGCTCTTCCAGAGCCTTTATGTAGTGGGTTTGTATTGGAATGCCATGTTTTGGTTCAGAATGTATTTGTTATTCTATGTTGCCCTGTCCTTAGAGTGTTCAGGGTCGGCGGGTTCTATCTGCAGTAACAGTTGCTGATCGACCTCTCGGCCTGTGACAAGCTCCTTGTAGTGGATGAAGCTTACTCTAAATATTACTTTCTTCAAGAAGATCGACTTCCGAGTGGTACATTTCTAATTACCACAATAGGCGACAATTAGGTTTAGCTTCATCTACTTAAGAACTCCATGCTGTGGGGTCAGCTAGTCGGTACTGTTTGATGAAGACAAGAATCTGCGAACAGGCGTTCAGCATTGGCGAGCAGAGCTCTGCAGGGATGTCAGTGCCTTTCTCTTTGATGTTCGCTGGTTAAGGTGCCTGGTAGAACCTCTTTCTTTTGTTTCAGCCAGATTGGGCCTGATTTTGCGCATTTCACGTGCACTGGTAACTGTTGGAGGTTTGCGCTATTCTCACGCAGCCTCTGAGGCATCACTCACTTTGTGCACGCTAGGAACTGTGGAACGAACTTGTTTGCCATCGATGTGTCAGGGTATTCTCCTGCTACCAAATTTTCTTTGCTTTTTGGAAGCTTGCAACAGGCGGCGCAGCCTTTTTGCGATAGCTTACCCCCAATTCCTCTGCCGCTGGGTCAGTCTGGAGACAGACAGTGAAATGTTTATTTAGAGGCAATAGCTATATTAAAGAAGCAATTTTTCAGACCCTCCAAATATAATGTTGGAAAGGGATCCTTTTTAACTTCGGGTGGCTTCATCGGGGATCAATTTGTGTTTAATTGTGCCTCAAATGAAATCAAAAAGTATTCAAAGCTGTAAAAAATATTTCTCCAACTGAGGTAATAGACCTAGCTCTAAGCATAGCAAGGTCTGTTATTTCATCGAAAGCTACGCAAGCAGGTTCATCATTTAAAGTGAACATGGTTTCTACACAAGAGGAGTATAGTGAAGACGGTTTATATGCTATTGGGTCGATGGATAAGGACAAAATTCAGAAATTCGTGCAGAAATAAGTAAAAATGTATTTTATAGGTGCGGGTCGAAATTTCCAATCAGTAACTTCCCAGGCTGTCCGGCTGTTGGTAAGAGATGTTCCACTTTTAAGAAGATGGGACATTTTCATAAAGTCTGTAGAAGTCAAAGGAAGCCAGTGAAGGTGGGCAGTATGGATGTAGAAAGGGATCTATGTTAAGAATCTCTTAAACATGTTTTATTAACTCTGATTTATAAGGAGAAAAACATAGAAATTAAATGTCCTTTGTGCTATGTGCAAATTGAAGGAATGGAGAACAAATTAATGGCGAATTCTGGCTCACCCATAACCATTCTGCGAGATTCTACCTTTTAAAAAATAATATTCACATGTTGGGGTTCTTCATGGGTAAAGTGAAAGTTATGGACCAGGAAATTTGCACAAAAATGTTTGTGGCCATCAAAGGAACAATGTGGGATGGAAGGACCTTGCAGGAACTGGGCAGTACTTTCTGTCAGGGAATGACTACCCAGTTAGGGTGAGGGAAGTTTTGTTGTGTAAAGTGATGGAGTCGGGAGTTGATACTAAGAGATTATTAACTGAATTATCAATCTGTGTTTAGTGATCAGGTGGTTGGTGTGAAAGGTGTGGAACACAAAGTTAGGCTATTGCCTGGAACTCAGCCTGTAGTACATTAAGTTCAGCCAGTGCTGTTAAGCATGAGAGAGGAATGAAGGGCTATGCTGAATAGATTGTGCACTCAAGGTATTATACAACCCACTGAGTTTTCTCAATGGATCGCCCCCATCATGGTAGCTTGAAAGAAGACCAGCAAGATAAGATTGCATGTAGATCTCAGAGGTCTGAACAAAAACATTATGGTGGACTGCCACCCCCTTCCTAAGACACATGAACTTTTGTAGAATTTGGAGGCACCAAGTGGTTTTCCCTAATTGACCTGAAATCGGCCTATCACCAAGTGCTCTTGGCTAGGGAGTCTCAGGATTTGACTACGTTTATAACACCTTTTGGAGCATACAAGTTCCTGAGACTTGCCTTTCTTCTGGCCTCAGCAGACAGCGTATTTCAGAGGCTGATGGATACTCCGATCCAAAACATGAAATTTGTGCAGGCTCATTTGGATGATATCTAGATTTTTTCAAAAAGCAGGAACATTTTAAACTACTGAAGAAGGTGTTGTCTATTTTTGGGGATTGTGGTTTGCCTATAAGAATGGATAAATGCAAGTGTGGTGTGAGAGAGTTGGAATACTTGGGCCACAGTGTCTGGAGAAGGCATCAAACCTAAGTTCTCAGTGATCGGAGCACTCAAGGAGGCAAGAATTCCCAATGATAAGGAAACACTCCTCTCTTTCTTAGAACTGGCGGAGTATTATGTCAGATTTCTGGGTAACTATGCTCAGATAGTGGAGCCTCTACGCATATTGCTCAAAAAGGGACAGAAATTTGTGTGGTCGGAAGAACTGGATAGAATATTTACAAAGGTGAAAGAGCTAATGGTTTTAGCTCAAGCTATTCACTCTATTTGGGATGATTGTACTTGAGAGCCTTGGGGACGGTGCTCAGTCAGAAGGTTAAATGGCAGGGAGCGAACAGTGGCATTTGTCTCTAGATCAATTGAGCAGTGCGAGAGACACTACAGTACTGTTGAGCGTGAGGCTTTGGCTTTTGTGTGGGCGGCACAAAAATTTAAAATGTATATTTGGGCCACAAAATTGAAATCTATACAGGTCACAGCCTCTTACTTTCATTTTTAGCAAGATTAAAGCTAACAACATGTCTGCCAGGTTGACCAGACTGGTATCTAAGCTACAGGAGTGTAATTCTGAAATGAAGCACATCCCAGGAGGGAAAAATTATCATGCTGATTGTTTATCTAGAATGTTGATGGAGAAGGATGATGAGGAGGATTTGGTAGAGGGAGAGGTATAGTGCGTGGCTGTGGTGGATGCTATTGATAGTCATGCCAGAGAATGATTGGAATGATTGTAAGGATGCTGTGTTAGCTAAGGGGATGGAGTATTATTCGCATAAATGGCCAGAGGTGAGGAGTTTTGCTTAAGTGTCGGATGAGCTCTCTGTGAAAGATGACATTGTGATGAGGAGTGACAAGTTGATTCCTCCTTCAGGCTTACAAGATTCCATAATTAGGGTAGCCAACGAAGATCACTTGGGAGTTACTAAAATTAGCATGAAGATAAAACAGCACTATTGGTGACCTGCCTTTCATACCAAGTCAGGAGATTAGTGGATGGTTTTGAGGAATGTCTGTTATCAGAAAAGCACTGGAAGTTGGCTCACATTCCTTTACATCCAACCAAATTTCCGGGAACTGCTTGGAAAAAGGTTGGTTTGGATTTCTCGGGCCGTATAATGTGTTGCCATATGAAATGAGGAATCTGATTTTGGCTCTAGACAATCATTCAAAGTGGATGTATTGTAAATTCATGGAATCTCGCGGATAAGGATAATGCAATTGGATTTTTTTGAAAGTGTTTTTGTTGGAAGGGGCTCCTAGAGCATTGGCTACAGATAACGGGATGCATTTTGTTTCTGAAAATACTTGCATGTTTTTGGAAATTCAGGATATAAAGCACTTGAAAGTGGCTTTGTATTTGTCTGCCTCTAACGGGTTTGTGGAATCCGCTACTCACGTGTGAGTAGTGCACTTATAATTTTCTTGTTTAATTGATAAGATCCTAAAGGAAGAAATTCAAACTGCTTTTTCCGTGATTTAGAAGTAGGAAATTATTTGGAGGAGAAGGTGTGGAATTGACACCTCACGCACTGTACCACTGAAACTACTCCGTTTGAGTTACTTAGAGGTAGAAACTTTATTTCCTTCCTGGTTAGAGGGCAATAAGAAAGTGGCTGGCAAGGAAGGGGTGGGTGTAGGTGGTGTTGCTGACAGAGACAGAGAAGCAGTGGTGAATGAAAGAAATTTTGATAAAAAAGGACATCTGGGAGACATACAATTATCTGTTGGTTATTGGGTTATGTTAAAAAAGCCACTGAGGTAAAGAAAGGGGACTCTGTTTTCTGATCCGGTGCAGGTTGGCAAGGTGAGCAAGGGAGCAGCATTCTTGGATGGAAAAGGATGGTGGGACAAAAGGTGGTTGGTGAAGGTGATGCAGGATCAGGCTACGTTAATTAGGCATAGAAAGGATTCTATGAAGGAACAGGACTCATTGGCTGCAGGTTGGAGAAAGGGGCTGAATCGGCTGGTGAGAGTGTGGACCAAGAAATAGTGAGTCTAGAGGGCGTACTTTGGCCTTTCTCTTGCCTGGCTCTGAATCGGGGGATTGGTTTAGTAGACCTCCAATTAGGTTCAAAGAGTGTTGCATATTAATTTTAGGTCAGTAATTGTGGGTTGGATTTTGTGAATTTGGGTTTTGTTAAAAGGGGGAGGTGATGTAGTCGGTTTGTATTGGTATGCCATATTTTGTTTCGGAATGTATTTGTGAGTCTATGTTGATCCATGCTTGGAGTGTTCAAGGTCGGTAGGTTTGATCTGCAGTGACAGTTTCTGGTCGACCCAATGGGCTGTCACACGCTCCTTGTCGTGCATAAAGCTTGCTATAAATAAACATACTTACTTCAGGAAGATCAACTTCCGAGTGGTACAGTTCCAATTACCATACTTTAGTTCCTCTCCTAAATACTACAGCAAACTGATCTTTTGCTTCCAAAGCTGCAAAGGGAACTGCCATTTGTCTGTTTGCCTCCCTTTCTTTCTGTGAAAAAGGGCATGGCCAGACTTGCCAAAAAGTGTGAGATAATGAGACCATGCAGATTGGCTCCCCACCCTCTTCCTCTCCCAGGATCCGGCTAATTCTCAGCAAATGGACAAATTTCACGGGGAGGCTTGAATTTATATGATGGCGAGCACAGCAATTATCTTGGCCATTTAGGGTAGTTCAAAGCTCAAATTCCATTAGGCCTTGACTCAGGAAACTATTCCAACACCCCATATGTAAGAAGTAAATATGGGCAGATTAATAATGTATTTGCGCTCGGAATTGTTTTTATACTAGTAGGTGAGACTTCCATCTTTTCTCTAAATGGAGAGATTGCAAAGGTGATTTTGTAGTGTAGCTTTCACCTATGGTACGAATATAGTAAATTATTACAGAATCTTACAATAGAAAAAAAATAAAGACTTTTTTTTAATGTTCCACTAAATTATATAGCCTGTACAGCCATAATTAAGTAAAATACAAGTCTTTTCTGCATCGGGCTACCTGTGCATAGAGAGTAGGCTAAGTTACACAAACTGCACACCTATAACCAGCACATTGCCTCTTACCACAGTTGTACAGCAGTAGGCCTTATTCAAAAAGGTAGGCAGTGCTGGTGAGCACTGAAAATCCATTATAGCAGACTCTTAAGAGAGAGACTGCATTAGTAAGACTGTAGCACAAGAGAATTACAAACTCTAGGAAATACAAAATAAAAAATTCTATGAAGTTAAAGTGGTTCAGAATCGGCATTCTCACAATTATAAAAAATATTTCTTGTTTTATACAGTATAACTCTGGCTGTGCATTCCATTTTTATTTGGGGAAATGTTGTATACTGTATTTTGTCTCAACTGTCACACCACACTATAGGGCCGATTCCGATTCGATTAAAATCCCCTACGAATAGCCGTACGGAGCATATTTCCCATACGAATCGTACCCTTAAAAGTCCCCGTACGTACGATGAAGTGCGATCCGAACCCAAAGCAGATCTCCGTACAAATCGTACGAAAGACCATACGACTTCAAGATCCGTACTAATCGCATTCGGAACACGCAGTACGTGACGTCCATACGGATTTCAGCAGCATTTGCCGACCCAGCAATTACGATTCGTCACATCAACATTCCGTAAAACTCTTTTCCTATGGGAGCTCAAAACGTCCGTAAAAGCAGATTTCGACTCGAACCGCATACGAAACGGACCACCCCGGGTACGCGAGTATACCCCATGATTGCAGGGGTACGGTGCGTAGGGGAACGGTGCGTAGGGGTACGGTACATAGGGGTACAGCGCATAGGGGTACAGTGCACAGCGGTACAGTGCATAGGTGTACGGTGCGTACACCCCATGATTGCAGGGGTACGGCGCGTATGTGATTGTGTGGTTCTCCGTACGAATTGCTCATACGACGTTTTCCGTACGAATCGCGTTCTCGTTCCCCGGTCTGGATCGTACTTGTCGGGTCGTACAGCATGTTTATAATTCATAGGGTTCACTGTAAGAGTCCGTATTGTGCGGATTTTCCCTTGCTTTTTTGCACGGTTCGCAAAGATTCGGATCATACTACGCGATTCGGACGGATTTGTACAATTCATACGGAAAGGGCTACGGATTCGAATCATCGTACGGATTAGTTTCCCGAATTGGAATCGACCCCTTTATGAGCTAGTTCCTGGCTCCCTGACCAAGTTACCACAGAGTTTTTTTGATTTGTATTGAGCTCTAAATGCCCAATATCCTGTTTTGTAGAAATGCTTGGTATTTCCTATTCGATTTTGGCAATACAAAATTAATCAAAATGCAAACTTTAACTTTGAATTTTATTCCTATTAGTTGGGGATAATAGGAGAAAATAGGTGCTTTTTTGTTAGAAAAGTGTGTTGTCAGGGGTTACTTAGAAATAATTACTTATTTCGCTCTCTATTGCTCTGAAAAATTGATCTTGACAGAATTAATGAAATCAGTGTAATAACATTTCCTGTTCTAGCCTCAACACCTACTGATGCCCCATTCCTTGCTGGCTCCAAGCTCCCAATTCTCATGTTTGTAGACAATAACCTTATTTTTAAAACCCCGAGAGGACTACAGCGTTCGCTGGCCCTGTTTGAAGATTTTTGAAAACTTATGATCAATGCAGACAAAACAAATTTTAATAAACATCGATCATACCATACATCGATCATACCAGGGAAAATGACCATGGAGGGCGTGGCACTGGAGGACGTAGATGCATTTACGTCCCTAGGTGTCACCATGGAGAAAAGGATGAAATGGAGATCCCATATCGAAAAAATTGCATTAAAACACATAATGCTAGCAGGTGCCTCCAGCAAAGAATTTAGCTTGTCCTTGACTAAACCAGTTAGTCCTATAATACAGATATATAATGCCAAGGTAATTAGCTCAGTTCTTCATGGCTCTGAACTATGGGGGTATGGAAATTGTACACAGCTGACCATCACTAATAATGAGTTTTTTGTGAGATTCCTAGTCTTCCCAAGAGTACTTCCTCACTCCCATTGCTAAGTGACATGGCAAGGCATCCTCAAGCAGATATAGCAAGGCTCCATATCCTGGTATATTGGCGCCGAATTTGGGTCACGGCCGAGTTAACCACCTTTGCAAGTGGCCTCGGGGACGTCCTAGCTGCTGATCGCTACCATAAAATAAGGTGGCTGAGTGACATCAAGGGGATCACTGGCTTCAATGGGTTTGAACAATATATAGGAGAACCCGAGTAACCTATTACCTGTGCCTAAAGCTGAACTGAAGAGCAAATTCTTGGACATGGTGGGTCAAAAAACCAGCAGGCTGAGCGATAGTACCACGCTGACTAGGGGGTTTGTGTTAGCTAAACCTCGTCCCAAACATGAACCATATTTGGATACTGGTTGAAAACTCTATTTCCAATTTAGGGTAGGCTCCTTACCGTTAAAATCCTTTACTTCAAATTGGTCAGATTTGGGAGATAACAATTGCCCATATTAAGGTGAACATATAGAAACCAATCCACTTGTTCTTTTTGTATGATATGCCTATGCCATCCCGTGAAAGATCTAGCTAGTGCCTTTATGTAAGAACTTGAGCACTAGGCAAAGTGGCAAAGCTTTAAGAATTTTGAGGACTGATCCCTCGCTTGGCTATGTTATTCCCCTAGTGGACTTGGTGCATCAGATCAAAAACTGCATTAATATAGAATAATCATGCTCCTTTGCTGCCAGATTTCCACTCTGTTGCAGTATTCATTTGATTTTTATAGGGTATTAATTGAATTCCACGGTGTGAAATGTTTACTATTTGCATTTTATATAATAACTTTTTAACCTTTTTTCCCATTCATTTATGAATGATTTTATCACATGCCTGATTTTATTGGTCTGATGTTTATAATAGCTACCCACCATTTGATTAATCCTGTGTTGTATGGTTTGTCTTTCGATTTGTGACATTTTGTGTAGTGGTATTTATTATATCATATATCATGTTACCACTGTACATAGTGTATGTTATGTGGTTCCATGGATTACCAACGACAAGACCCCTTCTTGGATGAAACGATTAACGGCTGTTTTTCTTATTTTTACACACTGATACAGTTTGACTTGTAAGATCTATTCAGTAGTTAAATTATGAATGCTTTGTTGTACCTGTTTACATGACACTACGGTCGAAATAAAGCTGCATTTCCTGTTCTGAAGCAGCGCTATTTCTGTATCAAATAAATGGAAACCTTTTATGTGATGAATATGGATTCCTCATTGCTCAGACCCTCCAGGATTTTGCGATTTCGCGGTTTGCTGCGAAATCGGCACTTTTGTAAAAATGCTGCGATTCTTATGATAGTGCCTGCGAAATCGGCACTTTTGTAAAAATGCCGCAATTTGTACAAAAGTGCCTGCGAAATCAACTCATAGCTGCTTGACACCAATGCTCTCCAGTGCTAGCTTAACTGATTGTAAGTGAGCATTGTTGTGGTTCATTGGTTTGCCAAATATCATCTGATCATATGGTGAAGCTACCTTTTCAATCTTAATTACTTGATTTGTTAATGGTTTATATGCGTCATGGTTACTGTAGGACTCCCATCTAGTACTTTGTGTTCTATAAGGTGGGCAGACGTTCTGTTTCACGGGGTCAGAGTGGTTCATTTCTGTGCTCTAATGAGTGGAATGAATGTGTTTGTGTGTTCAAACGAGTTTGTGACTTTTTTGGGGGTATTTTGCAGAGTCCTGCTGATTTGCTTGTGTTCAGAGGGTTGGATTGCCTTTTGCATTCCACATGATTGGCGGGTTCTTTATCTATTCCGTAGGTTGGGGTGATCTCCATAGGGTTGGGCTGTTTTATTCACGATGCCAATCTGGTCACTCTTGTATGTTTATGCAGTCCATTGAGTTATTTTGTTTAATTTGTGCATTACACAGCATTGAGTATCCTTGTTAGATAATTTTAGGGGGTGGTGTGTTAGGCTGGTATTTTGGTGTTGTGCCAGAGGGTGCCTGGTTAGTTGGTGCATGGCTGGGTTAATTTAGATGGTTTAATCCTGTCAGCTGGGTTTGCTCAGGGTTATTTATGGTTAGGCTTGTCTGTTTCCTCCTCCTTGCTGTCCATATTTGTGCCGCTAAATTTCCATATTTGTGACGATAAATTTGCTAATCCATGCCGCTATATCACGGGGGGTCTGATTGCTGCATCAGACTGAATTGACATAGAGAAATAACACTGTCCTGCTATACTGAACTTTTATTTTGGTGAGAGTTGGAATGAGAGCTCAGCTGGGACATATAATTTCGATTTTAGGTAACAAGTCTTCTTTAAAACATCCCTTATGAGTTTGGATTAAGGCCTAAAAATGTGCAATGCAGACATTACCACAACAAAGAGTTCATACATCTTTACTTAAGATAGTCAATAACTTGATATGAAAGCACGAATCCATAATACTTTACTACACAGCTATCCACACACTATTCATATTATCAGCTTGTTTACTTACATGATTATAAGGCTTAGAACAAACAAAATGCGGCAGAGGGTTTTGTTCCTAATATTTGAATATCTCCCCTTCTGGTATGGCCTTAATATAGTCCACATGTTTTTGCATGTTAAACATTCTAAGAACTACACGAGTTTCCTGCCCTTGAGAGGCACACTTTTATGTGCAAGGCTTTTGGTTGATGTTGGACTTGGCCCTCTCTGCAGGGTCACCCCCAATCCTTTTACCTTCACACCTCCTATGTTTTCTGAATTCATTTTTTGTTGGCTTTAAAACTATATGCCCTTCACCACTGCTAACCAGTGCTGAAGTGCTTGTGCTCACTTCCTTTTTTAAAACATTTTTTTTAAATAAATTTATTTTTCAAAATGCAGCAAAAACATTCCATATATTCAAAGTAATTCATGACAGTGCCAACCCCACCCCCCACCCGACACCAATCTATACAACCCAGTTATAATCATAAACAGTAGGGTATCTGTCACTATTCACTGGTATATACAATACTGTTATACATGTTTCAAACAAGAGAAGAAAAATGAGAAAGAAAGAAAAATGTCGAAACAAAGAGGAAAAAAAAGGAAAAGAATTTCAATTTTTCCGCAGAAAAAGGATAAAAGAAAAATCCATAGGGCTTTTCTATATTTAAACATTCTACCAAAAACAGTCCTATACAGTCTGTACATTTACACCATCTAACCATTTCATTAAAGGTTCCCAAATCTCGAACCCTTTCTTCTGTGCACGTCTACCTTTTTTAGCACAGATGGCGCTCTCTAATTTACATGTAGCCAGCAGCCTGGCCAGCCTTTGTGCGAACGAAGGAGTGTTCGGATCTTTCCAATGTGAAGCCAGACAGATCCTATAGATGGTCATAGCAAAAAATATTTAAGCGCCCGGTGCCTTGCTACTGATGGTTTCAAATAGGCCTATCATTATGGTTGTTGGGGTGAGTTGAATATCTAGTGCCAGTACTACTCCTAAAAATTGTTGTACTTCCTTTAATAAAGGTTTTACATTTGAACATGTTGCAAACATGTGTTTGTGGTCTGCAGAATACTCGGAGCATCTGGGAGACATTGTTTCCCTTCCAGTTCCCTATTTTGCTATTTTGTTCGGGGCGATGTAAAGAAAAAATCCAGTCTTATATAATTGGGCCTGTAACTTAGATTACAACAGGTATTTGTGAGCAAGGCAAAATGCAAGACGAAAAGTGTCTTGACGGGTGTTCAGCTTCAGTTGCCATTTTACATCTATTTTCTCAAGATCATCTGGTATTTGGCAATTTGATATTGAGTAGATTCCACCAATACGCGCATGTATTTTATCTATAAAATCTAACCTTACAAAGCCTGCTAACCCACCCATTTTATGTGCTAAGAAATCTTTAACAACACAATATAAAAAAGTCTGATTGTGCTCACTTCCTAAAACATGGTAGCATTGGCTTACACTTGACTGGCGTATTTATTTTACTCATAAGTACATACAAAAATGGTTCACCTCATACACAGGGCATGTAAATTAAATGTTACTATTCGGCCTGCAGCACATATTGTGCCACTCAATTAGGTAGCCTTTAAAACATGCCCTAGACATTGTAGCCTGATTGCAGATTCAAACTAATAATCAAACTTCACCATATACCCCCCTTGCCAAGCCTTAAACTCCCTTTTTATTGCATATATGTCACCACATAGATAGGCCCAAGGCAGCCCATAGGTCACAGTGCATTTTAATTGAAAGGTCAGAAATGTACTTTTAAGTTTTATATGTCCTGGTAGTGAAAAACTCCTACATTTGTTTTTCAATAATATGAGGCCTACCTCCCCCATAGGAACATTACATTTAATAAGTGTTAACGTTATATATGGAACAGGTAAACCTTTCATGTTTGGTGTCTGCAAAATTATATTTTAAAACCTTCTTTAATGAAAAGGTCAGATTTTAAGTTTTAATTTTGAAAATGCCACATTTTGAAAGTTGCAGGGTCACATGACGGGTTGTAGGTGGCAGTTGGACTTGTCTATTCCTTCCAGACAGTCACACAATAAAGGGAGTGCATGGATGAGCCATCAATTGGCAGGATGGGAGTTCGAGCAGTGCGCATTCCCACTGACTAGGCTGTGCCCTGCCTCAAAGAAAAGGACTTGCTCCCACTGCATATTCATGCAAACAGCCAGGGAAAGGGAGACAGTAAACTTCAAGAACCTCAAAGGGAATTATCTAGAAACTTCACCTACTTTATAGAAGGAACTAGATAAATAAATAGGACCCTCAGACTCACTCTTCTGTTTAATTTCGGGACCATTGGAAGGACTCTGATGATGGCCTGCTGCTATGGCCTGCTTTTTACTTCAGAGGACTGCTTTGCTGCACCTCACACAACTGCTTTGCTGTCTAAAGCCTGCCTTGAACCCTCAGGGGACTGTCCTGCTGTTTCAGCCCTTTTCTACTACTGAACCCAGGTCTGTCAGGGTGACCCCATGGTGTAGTTGTCTGGCCTCTTGATCAGAGTCCCAGGGACAGAAAAGGCTCCAACCATTTTGAACCCGTATCTAAACCCAGTCTGAGAGTCCTAATCTTCCAAGTGGTGCCCCTTCAGTCCTGGACTCTTGGTGGTAGTGCTAAACATTCCCAGATAGCCAAAATCCAAAATGTGGGACTTCTGGCTAAAATCAGTTCTGAGTACCAAGAGGAGACAATAAACAACCTGCTTGTCTATCCACCCAATGTGCATCTCCAGTCGCTCGCTACTTTCTTCTACAGCCTAATGGAACTCTTGTCAGCTACAGCCTCAAGCTTCATCCTGCTGGAGATTTCAACTTCCAAAAAAGAGACTGAGTCTGAATGTAGAAATCTTCGCTATGACTTCATCCCGCAACTCCCTGACAATGGTGCCTCCTCTTCCGACACAGTCGGCATCGTTGCCTCACTGAACATTACCTTCTCAGTCTGAAGGTAAGCGACGGAATGGCCCAATCCATTTTTTGGATCTGACCGGTACTCTAACACAGTCTGCCACATTTTTTTACTTTGATCCGGTATTCCACAACTAGATATCTGCGGTTGGTGCCGTGATCTTTTAGGCAGTCGGTCTTCCATTGTACTTTGAAAATTGATAACTCTAATTCTACTGATTAGATTCTTGTTATTTTGGTGTCAAATACTTTATTACAGCTTACTCTATTTTACCAAATTGTGTTTTCACTTTATTACTGTTTTCTTTCTGCATGAATACTTTACATGTTGCTTTTAAGTTAAGCCTGACTGCTTTGTGTCAAAACACTAAGGCCCACATGCATCAAAGCAAAACCGGTCGAATACGGGCAGAATCTCAGAATCTGCCCCTTTGCGACCGGTATTTTTGCATTTGGAATGCATCATCCCAAATGCAAAACTTGCAATTTAAGTAATCTCTAAATTGCGATTATTTAAATTGCGATAGCATTTAAGGAATCTCCAATTGAGATTCATTAAATGCAATGCATTAAAGTAAATAAATTAGTGATTTCGCTAATAGGGGGAGCAAATTACCATGAAGTTAAACTTCATGGTAATTTGCAAAAACTTTCCATTTTACACACACACACGCCCTTGGGGCATGTGTGTGTGCAAGATATACTCATATGCAGATATCAGGGGTGCAACAGAGTGTCCTTTTGACACCCTGGCACCCTTGAAATTGCATTCTAAATTTACGATTCTCTAATTGAGAATCGCAAATTGAGAATGTCTTCCCGTTCATTCCAATAGGCCTCTAGGCCCATAGGAATGAATGGGGAGTTATTCCTTAATTGCGACTCGCAATTTGTGAGTCGCAATTAAGGAATGTTTAGAAATCGCTATTTTTTTAAGCGATTTCTACATGCATAGCCTTTTGCTATTCCTTATTAGCGAAACCTTATTTTTCGCTAATAAGGAATCGCAAAAGGCATTGTTGATGCTTGTGCCAATTTATGGTTAAGTAAAGGTTAATTTTGTGATTTTTGTGGTTCACCAAGATAAGGATTGTCGCTGTTGCTTGAGCACTCAACCACCAACCCAATTTATCACAGTGGATAGTTGCATATTTAGGGGCATATTTATCAATCAGTGCATCCCACTTGCACCACACAAGGGTGGTGCAACAACCAAGACAGAATATCAAGCAATGTAAGGCTACCTTATCTGGCCTTATGTGGCTTTATAAATTGAATTACTCCGCCCCAGGGAGGAATTCCATGGGTGGAGCATGGGTGTTCCCATGCAGCCACCCATTTATTTTGGTGCAATCCCATACTTACCATTTCTGACAGACCTGGGAATTTATCAATTGATATGCTTCCCCAGGTGAGACTTACAGAGGAGAAATACCTTTATATCTCCTTGTTTGTTTACACTTTCCTTGTGTGCTGCATTCTGCAGCACACATAGAGGAAAATGACCCAGAGGATTGTTTGTGCAGGAAGCTGCCCCTTCCTGCACAAAAACAATCCTGTCTGCATTTGCAGGCCCTCTTGCACCATGGTGCAAGGGAGCTTGTGTTGGTACAAGGAAGCCCATTGTATACCAGGGCAAGGAAAGGACTGGAATGTGCTGTATAATGTTAACTATGGTGCATTCCTGCTCTTTCCCTTTTATGCAGCATGGTGCAGCAAGTAGGCTTGCTATGTTGTGTGAAATTATGGTAAAAATGCCCAATAGGTTGCTGAACTAATTGTGGATGTGTGGGAGTGCACATATATCAATGATGATGAAAAGGAATAGCACAAGTTGCCTGTTGACCAAGTCTACATTTTTATCAATCGAGGATTTATTGTACTTATTACTAACGGTCTCTGAATGCTTTAGCTCAAGCAATAGATTTTATCTGAGCATTTTTAATAGATGATTGGGTAATTATGATCTGTTGGTTCTTGAAATGGGAGTTGTTGCAAGGCTCCTGAAGATTTGCATATTTTATATGGCATTAGCCTCAAGCGGAGGTTTAAATTCCATGGAAAATATACTCTGTCAATGGATTGGCATCCTCTCCACATGCTCTCAGTAAACCATTTTTCATGACTCAGTTCAATCTTTGCAAATTCCCAGGCAATTTCTAAACTATTCAGGCTAGTATTTAGAGCAATGCAATCATGATTAACTAAATTAAAATCCTAACTAAATTTAAATTTGTATCCATGCTTTATTATAAAACCATTTGAAGAAACAGAAATATGACGTATTGCTAAATGATCAAAGTCTATTGATAAATCACGTATGTTAACATATTCAACCTGCTATATGGATGGAAATATAAGTTGTTCAAAAAAGCAAATCAATCAATAAATTAATCAATCAGATTAGTAGAGCTTGGCTGATAACCCTTGAAGGTATCCAGTTATCCATTTCAATCCAACAAAAGAGTGGCAAACTGTTCAAAGCATCATTTCCATTATTTTGAATATTTTACAAAGTTTAGTTAGACTTGTTTAATAGAAGTGCCTATTTCAAATGTGTGTGAAGATTTTACAAAACAACATGATCTTATATATTTTGTTTCCACAGACACATATCCAGGAAAATGTTATGAAAACCCAGACTTCAACAATGATGAAAATTGTATGGAAAATGTAAAAGAGACAAGAATCAAGAACAGGTTTAAGTATTTTAATTTTGCATGCTGATCAGAATGTGAAATCAAAAGCTAGGGTTTCACTTTATGTATGTATTTTTCATTCTAGTGATGAAAATGGCAATACCATAGAGTCAAAGAAAAATATGGTTGGATTTCTGGAGCTAGTAAGTTCAATGCTTGAGGAGTTGTTTAATAATATTTTACGTATGTGAGGAAATTAATTAAATACATATATTTAAGTAACACAAAATCTAGGAAGAAGTTCAGACTAATCACATAAATATAACCTCAATAAATGTAACAATGGCAGAAACTCCATTTCACAGGACCGTTTAGTATAATCCTTTTAATTAATTAATCTTTATCTATGTCTACAATTATATACGCAAAAATTATATTTTGCACTCCACACAGCACTACAACAAAGAACAACACAAAAACAGATATTACAAAGGGGAAGAGAAAAAAAAACAAAAAACCAAGTTGTCTTATATCTCAAACCTAAATGTATGCGTAAGGTTCTTTTTGAGGTGGGAGGCAGGGTGTGCAGATCCCACTGTGGTATAGGAAACACCTCCAGCACAAATATAGAAGTTAGTCCTGTCACATTTAAATTTCCCTGCCATTGCTTTATCCTCAGAGGTTGTTCTTGATTTTATGGTGAGCCATTCCTTTGAAAAAACTCTTCCATTATTGCGGTTCTACCATTCTTGTCCTGCAGGGTGTAAAATCCATAGCCAGTATGGTGACTAGAAATGCACTCCAGCATCGGTCTCTATTTCCACTACTCACATTATGTGTCCCTGACATGATGGGAGTTTACTCACAGTAAGAAGTGAAAAAGTATCATTGCTTACTTGTAAGCTTTCGGAGAATAGGAACTACCACAATGTACAGCAATCCACCAACCCTAAGCAGGTTGGATGGATCAAAACCAAATTCAGAGTTCCCCTTATTGTTGATATAAAAAAGAAGCCTGGGGTGGCTCTGCCATAGAGAAGGCAGCCTTTTACCATACTCAATGTTGGACAGGGGACTGCAGAGGTGGTGGGATGTTTGCTGTTTTAGTTTAGTCCATTACTGCCCACTCCACAATCAATGACGAAGATTGAAGAAGTGTCTGTGAAGAAACGTCAACATTAGAATAAAAGCAGAAATGTTCAAGTATATGTATGATATTGTATAGTTTATTACTATGTAAATTGACATCTATAACTACTTACATTTTTATTTATTTTTCAGTTTAGGTTCGCTGATGCCTTTGATATTGTCTTAATGATAGTGGGCTTAATTTGTGCACTCATCAATGGCCTTGGCCTGCCCATTAGATTTATCATCTTTGGCCAGATGATGGACATTTTTATCAAGAACAGTATTACAAATTCATCTGAAGGTAAATATCTATCTAAGGACACTGAACTATTCATTACACATATTCACTGCTATTGAGTTATTTCGATGTAATCTACAAGCTGACAAAGTGGTCAAATGTAGCCCATCAATGTAGTACACAGTCATTCTTTGTAATGTACTTTGAATTATTTCAAGGTTTAAAGTTAATTTCTAAATGAATTGCAAAACACAATTCTATTATGTAAAACTACTAAGAAGCACCCACAAATCTATAGGAAAAATTATGTTATGTATGCTTTGCAGATATTAAGTTCATAAAGTAAAGCAACAAAGTGCCTCTTTTTGTGTTGTCACCTTAATTTGTTTTTACTCTGCACTAGGCCTCAATGCATGTGCATTGTATATAGTATCCCAAAAATATATTAAATATTCATTCTACTATCTCATGCTAGGGACCTGGCAGAAAAATGACTAAACAAATATTGCTGATAATTATTACCAGCCTGACATGAAAGTGAAGTTTGATATTTGAAAAGTGACTTTTAAAAAGTTACATTTTCCCTGCCTGAATATCCTCTTAGCTAATTTGCACTAGCCCTCAACTGTCACTCAGCTGATGAATAGCCTTGATGAGGTTTATTTGTTTCCCAGGTAGGAAGAGCAGTTGGGCTGTGCCCCAAAACTTAATGTACTTCAAAGGGGCCTCCCCTGTTCCAATCAGTAATCAGATGACACGTGAACAAGCCCTGCCTTTGTCTTGTTAATCAAACGGACACCACACCACCCAGTGGGGAGGGTGGATATGCCCCAGAACCTATTTGGAGTGACCACAGAGGAAACGCTGCCCTACTACCTTGATATCATTTCTGGGTGGGTACACAGGCTCTATACAATAAGGGTTTCTCCATTTTGTATTTTGTGAGTAAGGGATTGTTTGCAGTTGTGCACACAAGAACTGTTGCAAAAGTGGAGATGGTTACCCTAGGATCTTTTACCCTGTTCGGATGGCCAGAAGTCACCTACACACAAGCTAGTGACAGGCATAAATGTGGCACACCAAGATGCCTTCTTCAGAACACTCTGGGCCTGTGGGGGAACTGAAAAAAGACTGTACCTGCTTTTGAGACCTGTGAGGAGACATGAAGTACTGAACCTGCTCCCAATTGTACCGAGAACAAAGAAGTAGACTTCAAGGGTCAGTTTTCTGGCCTCCAATCTGGCTACTGGGACATACCAATCTGCAAGAGTCCTTTTTCTCTGAAGTGCCCCTATGACAAGTATCAACTGAGTCTGACGTGAATCCTGCTAGTGGCAGGACATCAAGAACTCTGATGGACTGAGACAAACCTGCTAAGCTGATCCACCCAAACCATGACCTCGCAGGGTTGAAGAAACAGGTTTCTCCCGCTATTTGCTTCTCAGCAGCAGCTGATCAGTTTCAGCGGTACCTCAGTAAGAAGGTATCCAGCCTCACAGAGACTTCAACAGACACATCCTGCACCTTTGCCCCACTGACGTTTTCAGAGCTAGAAAAGGAGACTATGGTCTCAGAACAGCAAGCAAAGTTGCTTTACTGCGTGAAGAGAGCAGAATTGCACCATATCTAGTAAGATGTAATGCTGTTCTGCTCTTTTCAAGCCCTGGTGTACTTTATCCTGCCACTTACAGCATTAAGTGCAAGATGTTCTGTGTTGTGCCAATTGTACTCTTTGTGCAGGAAGAGGTCCCTCCCTATACAAAAACTATGCTTTCATGTGTTTGACTCTTTGGATGAATGCTGCAGAATACAGGGCACATGAAAATAGAGAAAATGCCTTTAAGGTGGTGCAGGATTTTGTCACAAATACCTGTCCATATTTCTTTGTGGATTTGGATCTGCATTAAAACCCATGGGTGATTACATAGGAATGCCCATGTACTAATCATGGAATGCCTCATCAACCTAAAGTAATGCAAGGCTGCACATTGTAAAGCTTTGGATTACTTCTGGTTACCATCCTATACAAATTGAGATTTGCTTTGGTTTGGAAATACAAACAGAATTCTGTGTGGGCGGTTTGCTTTAAAACTCCTGGGGGAAGGGAAACATTTTGAATCGGCGAAGGAATAAAAAGTATGTGGCTGGTGAAAGGAATCCCTAGGTTGCGAATTTCAAATTTTCACACTCTGAGCTATTCCTGCCAAAACCAGCGGTAGCACTGGGACCTCATCCAACACCTATCCAACATTGTAGATTCCTCCCCAGATATACAGCCTGCTATCTTATCCACCAGAAAGATTTCAAATTCCATTTTCAAGACTAAGTCACTTACTGCTTTTTATGCTGATTGGCAAGAAGGACAGCGACAAAGGACCTGCCCTTTCTCTTATCCTTCGAAAGGTTTCTGTATGGGGTCCCGACTTCAGTTCAGGATCTTATTTTTTGTTTCCACAGTTGCCTTCATGTGTTCTTTGGCCTACCTCTCTTCTGTTTGATCTATCTGGTCCAATGGAGAGCTGTTCTAGCAATGCAGTCTTGTTCTCTTCTGATGGCATGTCCTATGTAGCTCCATCTATTTCTCATAAGGATGGTGTCCATGCTCTCTTGTTTGCATCCAGTGAGCAGTTTCCGATTGGAGATGGTTTGTAGCCATAAAATACACAATATTCTTCCCAGGTTACTGGTGTGGAAGCCTGACAGTTTGGTGAAGTGGCTTTTCATCATCAACCAGCATTCTGATCCATAACAGTGTGTGGACAGAATGCAGCTCTGGTAAAGCTTCAGCTTGGTGTTGGTGCTGTACTGAGTTGACCTCCACACATTGCTCAGCATACTAAGGCATTCCTGTCCTTGTTCATTCTGCACTTGATGTCACTGTCTGCCCCTCCATCATTTCTGATAGTACCGTCTACGTAGGTGAACTATTCAGTCATGGCTAGGTTTATCTTGATTGGTGAAGGTTCGGGGACATTGAATGGCATGACGTCAGATTTCTTCATGTTGAACTTCAGGCCCAATTGCTCTGCATTGATGTTGAGGTTAGATGTGTTTTCCAACATATCCTGGTGTGTGTGAGAGAGCAAGATCATTTCATCTGCATAGTTAAAGAACTCTTCTGTAGATAAATAAAGTGCATCTGATGCCTCTGGCTTGGTATTCAAGTGTGTTGCACCACCTAGTTGACGACTGATTCGAGGAGCAGCGCTGACATCAAGCATCCTTGCGCCACTCAAGTCTTTACTTTTAAGCTATACTCTTTATCTGCCACCTTGCCGGCAACATTTTCATAGAAGCTCTTGCTGGGGAGAACCATTTTCTGTGATATGTCATATGCTCTCAGTGTTTGCCAGAGAATGTCACAATGGATAGTCTCAAATTCTTCTCAAAAGCAAATAAACTGATGTACAGTTATATGATGTTGTGTAGAGTAAGAATCTGCCCTTGTGGAGCACATACTGTTCTTTTCCTGAATTCTAGTCCACAAGCTCAAGAATTGTGCTGTATAATGATTTTTACCAGGATTTTATATAGGATTGACAGAAGGGTGATTCCACATTAGTTGTTACAGTTGGGCAATGCACCTTTCTTTAAAATCTTGATGATAACGCCTTTATTCCAGTCATCTGTTACTTTTTTCCCCTCCCATAATTATGTAAACAGTGGTTGGAGGATCTTGGATGATGTTTCAGGGTCTGCCTTGAACATTTATGCTTTATGATTGTCTTAGCCAGGAGCTTTGAAATTCTTGAGAGATTGGAGGGCAGGGACAATTTCTTCTTTCTGTGATGAGGAGATGTGCATATCCAAGTATTTCTCTGCTTCTTGGATAACCACATCACTTGTTGGTACTAGTCTGTACAAGACGTCTTTGAAGTGCTCAACCCAGCTTGATTCCTGCTCTCTCTGCATTGTGATTAGTTTGCTTTGCTTGTCAATTAGAGGGGTGTTGCATTTTGCACAAGAATTTTCACTGACAATCCCTAATATAAGACCTTCCCCGTTCTCTTCTGGGTGCCTCCAGTGTTTGGCTGGGAAGGTTAAGAGTGTATGCCCACTTGTTTGTTCTTGTGATTCTTATTACTGCTCTGTTTGCTTCTATGTATTGTTGCTTGTACTTCTCCTGCAACGTCTCAGATGTGAGCTCCATGAGATACTTTTTCCTGCCCTCTGTATTCAATAGCTTGCCATGTGTCTTGTCTTATCCATTCTTTCCACTTCCTTGTCTTGATCCTCAGGTATGTTTCATTGCTCTTCACATATGTTGTATAGACCTGGTCCCATTTCTAGTTGAGTGCATCTGCGATGTCTTGCCTGATCTTTCGTGTGTTCCAGGAGTTGAAACCTGCTTTTGATTTATAAGATTAATGCCTTCATGGTATTGGGAAAATCTGAAAGATCAATGTCACCTGACAGAAGCTAAGTTGGAATGTTCCAACCACTGTTGACATAATTTTCCAACCGAATAAGTGGTAACTGTATTTAAATGTGGGTAATGAGGATTAGGTCTAATTTGGATAAAACCCTTAGTAAGATTCAAAAAATTTAAATGACCAGCATCAGTCTTTGCAGGCCACAATACTCAGCCCGCTGAATTTATCATAGATGAGTTAAAAGAGTTATTCTGTATTATCCAAGTCAGGTCATCAATAGTATAATTGGTGTGTATGCTCCACAACTCATATTGAGCTAACAATGGAATAGAAGGAGAATTCAAATTGTGTGCATTGGCCAAACCTAAGCAGGTAGTTTGTTGCACCATCTCATTTAAAAATATTTGAGACGGTATTAAACATGCTCGTTACACGGATTTACTCCCCTGCACTTGCTAAACTTTAGTGCCCCAAATAGACTTCATATCAACAGTGTCTTTCCACAAATTGGAAGCCTTCAGTGACAGATCTTCTATAACAGATTAGAAATAAATTAGTTTAGTCTGTGTAAGAATATGTTTATTCAATTTAAAACAACCCGTAAAATAAGCAAATTTCTTTTTCTGTGTACAAATGAATGTGGGTCTTTGAGTATTTGATTTGTGAATAAAGTGATGGCCAGAAGGTTGGTAACAAAACAGATCTGCATAATCTGCTGATCTCAAATATAGGCAAAAAGAAAAATTGATGGGCAGAATGCAGAACAATGTCATACATTCACCCCACTACAGAGATCTGGGCCTAAATCCATTGTTTTTTGCTCACCATGCCATTCCAGTTATGACCCAGCCATATGGAAATCAGTCTTGACCCTACGCCCAAGGGGAACAGTCCAGACCGAACTGCCAGGCCATGTCCTCCCTGGACTGGAAACAAGAATCCTAGGACCGGTTTTGGGCTTTCAGTCCTCATCGGCCAGGATAGCTGGACTCCTGTGGCATGGAGAACAGGGGACCTATGACTGGAAATGCCCATCTCACTCGGGTGACAAATAAAAAAAGAACAACTATTTATAATACTCTACCCTTCTTTACTTTGCGGTATCTTGTTTGGCTGTTGCAGATTTTAACATATTGTGGTTGCTGATGATTATTCTATTTTCCATAGACCCCTTACCCTCCTGTGTTGAGAGGTACGCATCGTTTATGTCTGGTCCTGTGCCCTAAATGTATCCACCCTCCTGTGCCAGAGGAGCACTGATGGGTTTATGGACAAATCTACACTGTCAAGAATAGACCTCGGAGTTTTTATTCTTGCTGCCATGCAATTTGGGTTGTGTTTTCATGCATTTATACAATTGCTGTGAGATGGCTATTCTCGTATTGTTTCGTGCATTAACTATGTGGCGTATAACTTGCAACCTCATTCCCTGAAATTCTTTCCGCCCATGCGCGATAACATTTCTCAATAAGCTTCCCACTAGTACTCACCAATCTGGGTTGATACATTCATTTTCACCATGGCTGCGTCACCAACCCGATCATCATCGGGATTGACGTGCAACTTTTTCTCCCTGGCCGTCATCCCCGCCGCTTCATGCATTTGGTGTGTCGTTGCATGCACGCGCTGAGCTGTCACCGGCTGGCTTTATCGGCGACCCTACCACTCGGCGTTTCCTTCGGATTCATTGCGGACACTGGTTTTTCACTCGGGTCACGATCTCAGGTAAGAAATGCGTGCAGGCACACCTGACATTATGAAGTGTGATTCTTCGAACCCCGATTAGGTTTAAAATAGTGTTGGTCTCGTTTTCTTTTCTAGACTCCGTGTTACGCTGATCGAACCTGGCGGCATCTTAATAAACTTCAAATCATTTACGAGTGAGACGCATCTGAAGACCAGTAAGTACACACTGGTCTCTGCAGGCATTGACCCAGTCTTTGCATGCTTTTGGATCTATTATACTGAGGTTTTCAGCCCGGTTTCTCTTTATTCCCTTGTTTTGCTCAGGGATTCCTGTTGGCTGCTTCTCCCCAGGTTTGGAGCCGCTGCGCCCATACCGCCATGTAGATATCGCTGTGTAATTGAGTGTCATGGTAATGACAACATTTTTGTTTCCCCCCCTTTTATCCAATTGAGATTTTAGTTAACCTTTGCAACCACTGACTCTTTGCCGTTTGTTCTCAGGCTTTTGGCCACTTCCACTCCCGCATCCCCTCTGTCCTGAGGAAGACACCCCACTAAGGTCACATTGTTACCTAGAACGCATTTGGGGTCGAAGCGTCGACAACTATTCAATCTGCCAGCACTGACCTCAGTTTTGGATATGTTCACTATGGTGTTATAAACATAGCACTTGAGAAATTGTTAAACATTTAATGTTATGACCGTGGCTCTATGTGTAAGCCAATGCATTTGTGTATATTTCTAAGCTTGGGTCGTCTTGACCGTCACTTTCCCTGAATTCCCTCAAACCCTTTCACTCATCTTTGCACTGATCCTACCTCCCCCTTCCTCTCCCATCCTGGGGCACTTCTTTTTGTTGTTTACTGGAACAAATAATGTATTATTGATGTTTAATTGAATATTTCAAGATCCCTTTTGATTCATTGTGATTAAATAACTGTGAATCCATGCACTTGGTCCTCTGTATTATCCTTAACTACTTTCCAAATACTATTAATTTTTAAGGAATTTGTACTGAGTGTGATACAAAGCAGAAGCGAAGGCCAGAACCCACTCCGAAGCATAAGGTTGTTTAGTCTCTTCTGAGATGTACTGAGGAAAAGATTGTAAAATGATATCCTTCCCCCTAGAGGAAGCGAGGACAAAAGGGGAGGCCAATCAACCTCAGCCAGCAAAATGTCATAGGAAGAAGTCAAATTGTCCCAAAAGACAGCATTTATGGTGCGTCTAATAACTCCTTCAATCGGAAGTTCAACATGGTAAAGTCAATGGGGGGGCTACACAGTTGTCCGCCTTTCAACAGTAATAAAATTGTCAGTTGCTTTTGCCTCCAGATGCTGGTGGATCATCTGCCGAACTATGGTAACTACCGCCGCGCTGTTGAGGAGAGTTGCCTCCCAACTCCTGTCCAGGAGGAGGGTTCTCACCATCTGGAGTATACTTTGCAGTCAAAGAGGCAACTTTTTTCTTCTGAAATGGAGCACATTAGTGAGGTGGTTCCTCCCATTTGACTTTTACTCAAACTGGTGCTGCGGGTCTCACCTTTGTTGCGTGGACTCGCCCTGTCTCCTATCCTGTCTTCCTCCTCCACCAAATAGTTGCATCCGGTGGAGGCAAACCAACACAGGACTTAGGCTTCTGTTGCTGCAAATTTTTGTTCCAGCCATACTTAGGAAAGACTGGACAACCCTCCTTGTCTGGAGGGGGTTTACTTCGTACTGGTGTAAATGGCCTGACTCCAAAATTATTGTGACCAAGTGATGTGTAGACATCCACAATAATAATCAGCAACTGTCACTCCCAATCAGCATCCGCCACCGCCACAAGCTTTTGGTGCACCTGCAAGCAGACCGCTTCACCTTTAATGTTAGCCAGAATCATGTCGGAGACCATAGGGAACATTCCCACTAATCTTATCCCCAGATCCAGGGTTGGGCCAGCCCCGTGTTCATCATGTACTCTTTTTAGAACGCTCAGGAGAATGCTCATGGAGGGGGTGCCAAAGCACAGTGTATACACTGAGGCAATCACCAAGCATCGGCGGAAAATGTGTTCCGCTCGCGGAATTTGCGGATTTTTGACAATTTTGCAGTCCGCGAAATTAATATTATGTAAAACTACTAAGAAGCACCCACAAATCTATAGGAAAAATTATGTTATGTATGCTTTGCAGATATTAAGTTCATAAAGTAAAGCAACAAAGTGCCTCTTTTTGTGTTGTCACCTTAATTTGTTTTTACTCTGCACTAGGCCTCAATGCATGTGCATTGTATATAGTATCCCAAAAATATATTAAATATTCATTCTACTATCTCATGCTAGGGACCTGGCAGAAAAATGACTAAACAAATATTGCTGATAATTATTACCAGCCTGACATGAAAGTGAAGTTTGATATTTGAAAAGTGACTTTTAAAAAGTTACATTTTCCCTGCCTGAATATCCTCGTAGCTAATTTGCATTAGCCCTCAACTGTCACTCAGCTGATGAATAGCCTTGATGAGGTTTATTTGTTTCCCAGGTAGGAAGAGCAGTTGGGCTGTGCCCCAAAACTTAATGTACTTCAAAGGGGCCTCCCCTGTTCCAATCAGTAATCAGATGACACGTGAACAAGCCCTGCCTTTGTCTTGTTAATCAAACGGACACCACACCACCCAGTGGGGAGGGTGGATATGCCCCAGAACCTATTTGGAGTGACCACAGAGGAAACGCTGCCCTACTACCTTGATATCATTTCTGGGTGGGTACACAGGCTCTATACAATAAGGGTTTCTCCATTTTGTATTTTGTGAGTAAGGGATTGTTTGCAGTTGTGCACACAAGAACTGTTGCAAAAGTGGAGATGGTTACCCTAGGATCTTTTACCCTGTTCGGATGGCCAGAAGTCACCTACACACAAGCTAGTGACAGGCATAAATGTGGCACACCAAGATGCCTTCTTCAGAACACTCTGGGCCTGTGGGGGAACTGAAAAAAGACTGTACCTGCTTTTGAGACCTGTGAGGAGACATGAAGTACTGAACCTGCTCCCAATTGTACCGAGAACAAAGAAGTAGACTTCAAGGGTCAGTTTTCTGGCCTCCAATCTGGCTACTGGGACATACCAATCTGCAAGAGTCCTTTTTCCCTGAAGTGCCCCTATGACAAGTATCAACTGAGTCTGACGTGAATCCTGCTAGTGGCAGGACATCAAGAACTCTGATGGACTGAGACAAACCTGCTAAGCTGATCCACCCAAACCATGACCTCGCAGGGTTGAAGAAACAGGTTTCTCTCACTATTTGCTTCTCAGCAGCAGCTGATCAGTTTCAGCGGTACCTCAGTAAGAAGGTATCCAGCCTCATAGAGACTTCAACAGACACATCCTGCACCTTTGCCCCACTGACGTTTTCAGAGCTAGAAAAGGAGACTATGGTCTCAGAACAGCAAGCAAAGTTGCTTTACTGCGTGAAGAGAGCAGAATTGCACCATATCTAGTAAGATGTAATGCTGTTCTGCTCTTTTCAAGCCCTGGTGTACTTTATCCTGCCACTTACAGCATTAAGTGCAAGATGTTCTGTGTTGTGCCAATTGTACTCTTTGTGCAGGAAGAGGTCCCTCCCTATACAAAAACTATGCTTTCATGTGTTTGACTCTTTGGATGAATGCTGCAGAATACAGGGCACATGAAAATAGAGAAAATGCCTTTAAGGTGGTGCAGGATTTTGTCACAAATACCTGTCCATATTTCTTTGTGGATTTGGATCTGCATTAAAACCCATGGGTGATTACATAGGAATGCCCATGTACTAATCATGGAATGCCTCATCAACCTAAAGTAATGCAAGGCTGCACATTGTAAAGCTTTGGATTACTTCTGGTTACCATCCTATACAAATTGAGATTTGCTTTGGTTTGGAAATACAAACAGAATTCTGTGTGGGCGGTTTGCTTTAAAACTCCTGGGGGAAGGGAAACATTTTGAATCGGCGAAGGAATAAAAAGTATGTGGCTGGTGAAAGGAATCCCTAGGTTGCGAATTTCAAATTTTCACACTCTGAGCTATTCCTGCCAAAACCAGCGGTAGCACTGGGACCTCATCCAACACCTATCCAACATTGTAGATTCCTCCCCAGATATACAGCCTGCTATCTTATCCACCGGAAAGATTTCAAATTCCATTTTCAAGACTAAGTCACTTACTGCTTTTTATGCTGATTGGCAAGAAGGGCAGCGACAAAGGACCTGCCCTTTCTCTTATCCTTCGAAAGGTTTCTGTATGGGGTCCCGACTTCAGTTCAGGATCTTATTTTTTGTTTCCACAGTTGCCTTCATGTGTTCTTTGGCCTACCTCTCTTCTGTTTGATCTATCGGGTCCAATGGAGAGCTGTTCTAGCAATGCAGTCTTGTTCTCTTCTGATGGCATGTCCTATGTAGCTCCATCTATTTCTCATAAGGATGGTGTCCATGCTCTCTTGTTTGCATCCAGTGAGCAGTTTCCGATTGGAGATGGTTTGTAGCCATAAAATACACAATATTCTTCCCAGGTTACTGGTGTGGAAGCCTGACAGTTTGGTGAGGTGGCTTTTCATCATCAACCAGCATTCTGATCCATAACAGTGTGTGGACAGAATGCAGCTCTGGTAAAGCTTCAGCTTGGTGTTGGTGCTGTACTGAGTTGACCTCCACACATTGCTCAGCATACTAAGGCATTCCTGTCCTTGTTCATTCTGCACTTGATGTCACTGTCTGCCCCTCCATCATTTCTGATAGTACTGTCTACGTAGGTGAACTATTCAGTCATGGCTAGGTTTATCTTGATTGGTGAAGGTTCGGGGACATTGAATGGCATGACGTCAGATTTCTTCATGTTGAACTTCAGGCCCAATTGCTCTGCATTGATGTTGAGGTTAGATGTGTTTTCCAACATATCCTGGTGTGTGTGAGAGAGCAATATCATTTCATCTGCATAGTTAAAGAACTCTTCTGTAGATAAATAAAGTGCATCTGATGCCTCTGGCTTGGTATTCAAGTGTGTTGCACCACCTAGTTGACGACTGATTCGAGGAGCAGCGCTGACATCAAGCATCCTTGCGCCACTCAAGTCTTTACTTTTAAGCTATACTCTTTATCTGCCACCTTGCCGGCAACATTTTCATAGAAGCTCTTGCTGGGGAGAACCATTTTCTGTGATATGTCATATGCTCTCAGTGTTTGCCAGAGAATGTCACAATGGATAGTCTCAAATTCTTCTCAAAAGCAAATAAACTGATGTACAGTTATATGATGTTGTGTAGAGTAAGAATCTGCCCTTGTGGAGCACATACTGTTCTTTTCCTGAATTCTAGTCCACAAGCTCAAGAATTGTGCTGTATAATGATTTTTACCAGGATTTTATATAGGATTGACAGAAGGGTGATTCCACATTAGTTGTTACAGTTGGGCAATGCACCTTTCTTTAAAATCTTGATGATAACGCCTTTATTCCAGTCATCTGTTACTTTTTTCCCCTCCCATAATTATGTAAACAGTGGTTGGAGGATCTTGGATGATGTTTCAGGGTCTGCCTTGAACATTTATGCTTTATGATTGTCTTAGCCAGGAGCTTTGAAATTCTTGAGAGATTGGAGGGCAGGGACAATTTCTTCTTTCTGTGATGAGGAGATGTGCATATCCAAGTATTTCTCTGCTTCTTGGATAACCACATCACTTGTTGGTACTAGTCTGTACAAGACGTCTTTGAAGTGCTCAACCCAGCTTGCTTCCTGCTCTCTCTGCATTGTGATTAGTTTGCTTTGCTTGTCAATTAGAGGGGTGTTGCATTTTGCACAAGAATTTTCACTGACAATCCCTAATATAAGACCTTCCCCGTTCTCTTCTGGGTGCCTCCAGTGTTTGGCTGGGAAGGTTAAGAGTGTATGCCCACTTGTTTGTTCTTGTGATTCTTATTACTGCTCTGTTTGCTTCTATGTATTGTTGCTTGTACTTCTCCTGCAACGTCTTAGATGTGAGCTCCATGAGATACTTTTTCCTGCCCTCTGTATTCAATAGCTTGCCATGTGTCTTGTCTTATCCATTCTTTCCACTTCCTTGTCTTGATCCTCAGGTATGTTTCATTGCTCTTCACATATGTTGTATAGACCTGGTCCCATTTCTAGTTGAGTGCATCTGCGATGTCTTGCCTGATCTTTCGTGTGTTCCAGGAGTTGAAACCTGCTTTTGATTTATAAGATTAATGCCTTCATGGTATTGGGAAAATCTGAAAGATCAATGTCACCTGAAAGATGGTGTTTCACAGAAGCTAAGTTGGAATGTTCCAACCACTGTTGACATAATTTTCCAACCGAATAAGTGGTAACTGTATTTAAATGTGGGTAATGAGGATTAGGTCTAATTTGGATAAAACCCTTAATAAGATTCAAAAAATGTAAATGACCAGCATCAGTTTTTGCAGGCCACAATACTCAGCCCGCTGAATTTATCATAATTGGTGTGTATGCTCCACAACTCATATTGAGCTAACAATGGAATAGAAGGAGAATTCAAATTGTGTGCATTGGCCAAACCTAAGCAGGTAGTTTGTTGCACCATCTCATTTAAAAATATTTGAGACGGTATTAAACATGCTCGTTACACGGATTTACTCCCCTGCACTTGCTAAACTTTAGCGCCCCAAATAGACTTCATATCAACAGTGTCTTTCCACAAATTGGAAGCCTTCAGTGACAGATCTTCTATAACAGATTAGAAATAAATTAGTTTAGTCTGTGTAAGAATATGTTTATTCAATTTAAAACAACCCGTAAAATAAGCAAATTTCTTTTTCTGTGTACAAATGAATGTGGGTCTTTGAGTATTTGATTTGTGAATAAAGTGATGGCCATAAGGTTGGTAACAAAACAGATCTGCATAATCTGCTGATCTCAAATATAGGCAAAAAGAAAAATTGATGGGCAGAATGAAGAACAATGTCATACATTCACCCCACTACAGAGATCTGGGCCTAAATCCATTGTTTTTTGCTCACCATGCCATTCCAGTTATGACCCAGCCATATGGAAATCAGTCTTGACCCTACGCCCAAGGGGAACAGTCCAGACCGAACTGCCAGGCCATGTCCTCCCTGGACTGGAAACAAGAATCCTAGGACCGGTTTTGGGCTTTCAGTCCTCATCGGCCAGGATAGCTGGACTCCTGTGGCATGGAGAACAGGGGACCTATGACTGGAAATGCCCATCTCACTCGGGTGACAAATAAAAAAAGAACAACTATTTATAATACTCTACCCTTCTTTACTTTGCGGTATCTTGTTTGGCTGTTGCAGATTTTAACATATTGTGGTTGCTGATGATTATTCTATTTTCCATAGACCCCTTACCCTCCTGTGTTGAGAGGTACGCATCGTTTATGTCTGGTCCTGTGCCCTAAATGTATCCACCCTCCTGTGCCAGAGGAGCACTGATGGGTTTATGGACAAATCTACACTGTCAAGAATAGACCTCGGAGTTTTTATTCTTGCTGCCATGCAATTTGGGTTGTGTTTTCATGCATTTATACAATTGCTGTGAGATGGCTATTCTCGTATTGTTTCGTGCATTAACTATGTGGCGTATAACTTGCAACCTCATTCCCTGAAATTCTTTCCGCCCATGCGCGATAACATTTCTCAATAAGATTCCCACTAGTACTCACCAATCTGGGTTGATACATTCATTTTCACCATGGCTGCGTCACCAACCCGATCATCATCGGGATTGATGTGCAACTTTTTCTCCCTGGCCGTCATCCCCGCCGCTTCCTGCATTTGGTGTGTCGTTGCATGCACGCGCTGAGCTGTCACCGGCTGGCTTTATCGGCGACCCTACCACTCGGCGTTTCCTTCGGATTCATTGCGGACACTGGTTTTTCACTCGGGTCACGATCTCAGGTAAGAAATGCGTGCAGGCACACCTGACATTATGAAGTGTGATTCTTCAAACCCCGATTAGGTTTAAAATAGTGTTGGTCTCGTTTTCTTTTCTAGACTCCGTGTTACGCTGATCGAACCTGGCGGCATCTTAATAAACTTCAAACCATTTACGAGTGAGACGCATCTGAAGACCAGTAAGTACACACTGGTCTCTGCAGGCATTGACCCCGTCTTTGCATGCTTTTGGATCTATTATACTGAGGTTTTCAGCCCGGTTTCTCTTTATTCCCTTGTTTTGCTCAGGGATTCCTGTTGGCTGCTTCTCCCCAGGTTTGGAGCCGCTGCGCCCATACCGCCATGTAGATATCGCTGTGTAATTGAGTGTCATGGTAATGACAACATTTTTGTTTCCCCCCCTTTTATCCAATTGAGATTTTAGTTAACCTTTGCAACCACTGACTCTTTGCCGTTTGTTCTCAGGCTTTTGGCCACTTCCACTCCCGCATCCCCTCTGTCCTGAGGAAGACACCCCACTAAGGTCACATTGTTACCTAGAACGCATTTGGGGTCGAAGCGTCGACAACTATTCAATCTGCCAGCACTGACCTCAGTTTTGGATATGTTCACTATGGTGTTATAAACATAGCACTTGAGAAATTGTTAAACATTTAATGTTATGACCGTGGCTCTATGTGTAAGCCAATGCATTTGTGTATATTTCTAAGCTTGGGTCGTCTTGACCGTCACTTTCCCTGAATTCCCTCAAACCCTTTCACTCATCTTTGCACTGATCCTACCTCCCCCTTCCTCTCCCATCCTGGGGCACTTCTTTTTGTTGTTTACTGGAACAAATAATGTATTATTGATGTTTAATTGAATATTTCAAGATCCCTTTTGATTCATTGTGATTAAATAACTGTGAATCCATGCACTTGGTCCTCTGTATTATCCTTAACTACTTTCCAAATACTACTAATTTTTAAGGAATTTGTACTGAGTGTGATACAAAGCAGAAGCGAAGGCCAGAACCCACTCCGAAGCATAAGGTTGTTTAGTCTCTTCTGAGACGTACTGAGGAAAAGATTGTAAAATGATATCCTTCCCCCTAGAGGAAGCGAGGACAAAAGGGGAGGCCAATCAACCTCAGCCAGCAAAATGTCATAGGAAGAAGTCAAATTGTCCCAAAAGACAGCATTTATGGTGCGTCTAATAACTCCTTCAATCGGAAGTTCAACATGGTAAAGTCAATGGGTGGGCTACACAGTTGTCCGCCTTTCAACAGTAATAAAATTGTCAGTTGCTTTTGCCTCCAGATGCTGGTGGATCATCTGCCGAACTATGGTAACTACCGCCGCGCTGTTGAGGAGAGTTGCCTCCCAACTCCTGTCCAGGAGGAGGGTTCTCACCATCTGGAGTATACTTTGCAGTCAAAGAGGCAACTTTTTTCTTCTGAAATGGAGCACATTAGTGAGGTGGTTCCTCCCATTTGACTTTTACTCAAACTGGTGCTGCGGGTCTCACCTTTGTTGCGTGGACTCGCCCTGTCTCCTATCCTGTCTTCCTCCTCCACCAAATAGTTGCATCCGGTGGAGGCAAACCAGCACAGGACTTAGGCTTCTGTTGCTGCAAATTTTTGTTCCAGCCATACTTAGGAAAGACTGGACAACCCTCCTTGTCTGGAGGGGGTTTACTTCGTACTGGTGTAAATGGCCTGACTCCAAAATTATTGTGACCAAGTGATGTGTAGACATCCACAATAATAATCAGCAACTGTCGCTCCCAATCAGCATCCGCCACCGCCACAAGCTTTTGGTGCACCTGCAAGCAGACCGCTTCACCTTTAATGTTAGCCAGAATCATGTCGGAGACCATAGGGAACATTCCCACTAATCTTATCCCCAGATCCAGGGTTGGGCCAGCCCGGTGTTCATCATGTACTCTTTTTAGAACGCTCAGGAGAATGCTCATGGAGGGGGTGCCAAAGCACAGTGTATACACTGAGGCAATCACCAAGCATGGGCGGAAAATGTGTTCCGCTCGCGGAATTTGCGGATTTTTGACAATTTTGCAGTCCGCGAATTGCGTGAAATTGCCCAAAAATCCGCAAATCGCCAGTTGGTGATTTTTTTTGCTTATTCGCACTTCGAAAATACAATCTCGCACGCGCGGCGTTGACTTACCGTGATTCTGAGTTCGCCGAGTTGTTTTCCTCCCGGTTTGCGTGCGCTGCGCCATTTTGGATCTGGCTGCGTGATCGCGCAAGACTTTTCGACCGCGAGTACGTCATGGAGTCCTGCCATCTTGCACTGCGAGACTTTGAGAACGCGAATATGTCATAATGGCCCACGATCATGCATCGCAAGAGTAAAGAGTAGCGAATACGTAGATGCGACGCGCAGCTGACATCCGGAGATCTGAACAGCTCGCTTTCCCAACTTCGCAAAAATTCAAAGCCTTGGTGAAAAAAATCTTGCGAACTAGCAAAAATAAAAAAATACGCAATCGCGCGAAAGTTCACGATTTTTATGAACCGCGAGTACGCTTTCGCGCAAATTTGCATACCGCGAATTTGCAAAATTCACCCATACTTAACAATCACCATCCCCCAGGTGTTGCAATCCGCCAGAAGGGGAATCAGACCACTCTGCAAACATATAGTAAGGATCCTGTGCTTCTCCTCAGGACTTGTGTATGGGAAAACATTTCAATTTGTTCAATGTTTTGTTCTATCCAAAAGGGAAGATCCTCACGATTCTGAGGATGTTTTCCCATCACCGAATTCATCATGACGGGACTAATCACAAGATTCTCGCCCTGTACAGTCACCACTATAATAACATTTAGATAATTTGAATATGGTGTAAAACCATCCAAAACTGGCCAAGCAGCCCCAGGTATACTTAATGGGCCAATTTGAACAAAAGAGATAGGGTGAAAAAGGACCATTAAACCAAATCATATTCTCCTGGGAAGTCAATGAAACGTCAATCATCGTGTAAGGATAATACACCACCAGAGGGACAGCGACCATGTATGCATGAAAAAAATTATCATTTGCATCATCTGCAGGAAATGTACCACAGGAATATAAAAACGGCGAAGCGATATGCTGAACCCATCTTGACCTCCATGATAACATTAGCCCCCATGTTGGGGACTCCATGGAGTGTCAAATGTTGTATAACCGCCTCCCAGCTATGTCCTGGAATCGGGACTGGTTGTGCCATATATTATTGAAAGTCAAGGAAAACTGTAGAGCAAACTAGGTTGAAGAAACCTTTCAGAATTCAAGCTTGAAAAACCTACAGAAACAAGTGTATCCAACAACTGCAGGAGATTAATCCTTCCTGCCTCGGGCATCCCTGGGAAACCGCAAGAGGGTATTGTGGATGAGCAGAAGCGCTACTCATAGGTCCCGTGAATAAGTACCAAACCAAACATTGGCAGTGCCATCTTGCAGAGATTCTGAGCAAACACAGAACTATGCATAGGATTATGGAACCTTAGTATATAATTTACTGAGTCATCCTAAAAACTTGTTACCCATGAGTCCAGGACCAACGAGCTATAGGGTATAACTTGCCCTACTACTCACTCAAAGTGATTAGACACCCCATAACATAACACTCCCGACTCTCTAAGGAATCACCGTTCCACGACACACCCTTTCGCTCACACTCTTGTAGTTGTCCACAATAAGATCTGACTGAGACACAAGTTTAAAATATTTATTTTAATTAACGTGCTCTAATATGCAGTATGCTTGCCACAATAAGCAGAAAAATCCATAACACAAATACGGTCAGCAGAGTAAGTAGTCCGTAAATCATAAAAGGAGCTGTCATAGTGAGAGACAGCGTAGCCTAACCTCCCTCCCCTTGTATAGAAGCAAGATTATTCTATAAAAGAAGATACCTGGGTGTTTTCTGCAGACCCTGTACCTCAGTCTATAGATGGTAGTTCTACATCATAGGTGCTGTCATGCTCTTCTCCCTGGAAAGCTCCCTCTCCAAGTGTGTGCTACCTGTCCGTGTATTCCCATAAAACCGAATAACATATTCCCAAACAGCTGCATCTGTATATTTTGTCTAGGTGCTAAGGCCTGAACATAACAGAACAACAAGGGGCATTGTTGTTCGACCTTGCTCACAATGTTCATACTAAATCCCAGGAACATGCAAAGCATGCACACAACATTAGGTTCTTGTAAAAATATCAAAAAAGGCATTTGCAAAATAAACTTATGTAGTAACATGTGCAAAGCAGCTGTCAGTATGCATGCTAAGTTAGGGAAGACGACAATGTCCCCATGGGCCACGTGACAGCGTGTTTCATGAGTAGAAACATGCTTTTGATTTGTAAGACAACTGACTTCTTGATCTTGGGTCCTGTAACTTCACCAAATCAAAGTGCTGTCTTCCTGATATTTGCGTTCTATTTTTCTAATGGTGGGCTGCACAGGTAAGAGCGTTGGGGTGGGGTTGGGGCGGGGTGGGGCGGAAGTTTACTGGCGACAGGACAGGTAAAATGAAATACAACCACTTAACTTGCGCTCGCCCCATTGCCGAGTTGTCGATGCGGCCAGTGCAAGGTAAGTGTTTTATAAATGTTACCATTGTTCGTGTACTTCAATGCCATGCCCCGCACCACTTTTCTCACCTGTGCCGGCTGCCACTCTGTTTTTCTGAGCATCAGCGTCACAAGGGCAGTCACTAGACAGTGATTGCTGACGTTTGTCCCCTCCTCATATTGAGATCTTGCTGTGACTGTCCCCAGGTGCTGCTTATTATCAGGTGACTAATCTGGTCTCTGTCTCTACCATTGGGTGAGCACCAAGTTAGTTTGTGACTATCACAGTGGGGGAAAATAGTCCCATTTATGATCAGATCATTTGTGGTGCAAAACTCTAATAGTTTTTCCCCATTGTAGTTCATTGTTCCACAACCTTCCATTCCCACGGATCTTTCATGTTTTATCTTGTCATTTCCCACGTAAGTATTCAAATCTCCTATCTCAATCTTATTTTAGTGGTTTTTCATTGCATTAAGCTCAGCTTGCATCGATTGGTAGAATATGTCCTTGAAGGTTTCCTCTTCATCGTTTGTTGGAGCATAGCACTGAATAAAGGTGGTGTTGCTGTGTCTGTTGTTTAACCTGGCTGCCTTGAATCTGCTGTTGACTGGCTTCCACTCAGTTAGCCATTTCTCTCAGCTCTTGTTCAAGAGGATGGCTATTCTTATGTCATGTTTGTCATTGTCCATTTCTGAGTATAGTACCCTCTCCCAAGGGATGGTTTTCATTCTGCCAGATCCGGTCCACCTTCTTTTGCTGATCCCCCAGAATGTGTAGGTTGTAATGCCTCATCTCAGATGGTACTTGAGGCAGCTTTTCTGTGTCATATATAGTCTCTGCATTCCCAAATCCATTAATGGTCTTGGATATAACATAACATAACATAACATAACATATGTCACTTGCAACATCTGTCATCCTGTAAGTAGCTACCTTGTGGCTTTGACTAATGTCTATCTTGCATGGCTCATATGGAGACTCTGAAAGTCCCTTGTGCCAATAGATTTTGTGGTTCTTGCTGCTATTTTATGTCAAATGCTTTTTATGGGAAAGGTTGTTACCCTCATGCTCAACCTCCGAACTGGAGTATCATTGGATGGCGCTTTCGCTGGTCTCTAACCCTTTGACTTGTCTGGCTGATGTGACCCTGCCGAGAAACAAAGCTCCTGATGGCATAGCTCTCCAGGTCATTGAGACATACATGCCACTTTTCCACTTCATGGTGCTGTTCTATCGAGGAGACTAGATCCCTGGTTGATGTATCTGACCCTTGTGCCATTGCAATCAGACTGAAATTGAGCCTAGTCCTAGTCCACCACAAGCAGTTGTCCTGTGTTGGTGACTAGTGTTTTTTGACGCTTGAAAGGAATCAGCCTTTTTGCAGGTTTCACCTCCTCTTTTTGTCCACATTTGGACTACTAGCTGCTGGTTTTTCAACACTGAGGCCTGCTAACCGGACCTGAGTGCCAGTATTCAGACCCATAACAAAAGTATATGCCAATTGGATTTATCCAATTGAAAAATAATGACTTACTTATAAGTCCCTAGTATATGGTACCAAGGGCATGTAAGGCAAAGTTTCCAACTAGGGATGCAGCACTGTTCATAACTGTGACAAAGGACAAAATTGCTCCAGGCCTGCCACTACAGACTGGAAGGGCAGTGTCTTCAGTGTCTTCAGTGTCTTCAGTGACTTTGCCATTTTATCCAAAGGCAAAACCACCTCTCCCTTAAGTAATATACGTTAGTCAGCTCTGGGAAGACCTAGGAGCCCTATGGCAGGGAGCGATACATTATTAAGTAAGACATATATTTCTTTGCACATGCCTTTACAGCAACACATCCAAATTGTTGTTTGCTGTGGAAAGGTTAATAGCCCCCATATGTAACACAGGGTAACTGGCTGGCAACCCAGTCGGCTAACGTTTGAATAAGACTACCTAACTGGTTACTGTAAAGTATCAGGTTAACTGTCACATTAACTCTCACTTAATTCCCAGCCAAGATTATTGCCTCTCTTAAAGTTAAGCAACTTTTAACAAGTTGCCACTCTGTGCTTTAGCCGGTCTAGTGGCCTCATACAGGCCCTGGCACTCATACAACTATCTCCACACCTGTTGAGATGACTGAATGACTTCCAGGCTTAAGAACAAAGGTAGATCACACAGAGGGAGGTGTGACCATCTCTCACAGTAAGGCCACTCAGGTGTTAGCCCACAAGGCACACTTAAAAAGGAAGCTACATTTTAAGGGCTGCCAAAGATAACACTCCTGAGCAGGCTACCTTTAGTTCACATGGACAAGTTGGAGACTGGGCCAGAGAGGGAAAAGCTAGCCCCAAACTGTTTTTGCTGTGGCCATGAAGCCCTTAGGTAGCCATGCTTCCGGTGAGGTCTACTAAGCTCCTCACAGCTGAGAAAAGGTCCCAACATTTATGAGAGTGACAGGAATATTTCACTCTGAGAATGCATGATGACACTCTTCACTGGAACTCTGTCGCAAAATAGGTGGGGACTTCCTAGCCCATTGGCTAATAACTGTATGGTCCATTCAGGCCACTTTTCTGGGATAATTTGGGGACCCCTTGCACCCTGAACCTCATACCACACTGGAATCAAAGAAAGGCCCAACAAAGAATTGCCCTGCTGTCCCCAACCTGCACAAAAAAAGGCTGCAAATCTGAGAGTACTGCACCTATTGCACTTTTGGACTAGTGGGATTCGGACTGTGCCTGTGGCTCCTGGTTCCGGTAAAAGTTGATTCCCGGAATTCACCTACAGCAGAGACTCCAACCAACTCCAGGGACACATGTTGAAGCCCAAACTGACAAATAGGTAGCCACCCCAGAGGTTTTACCACTACCATTCTCTGGTCATCCAAGACAACCAAGTGGAGATAGCCAAAGGATGCATCTGTATCTGCCAGACTGGGAGTGTTATCAGGATTCTCACTCATTGCATCCATGGGTCACTAGCCTCCAGCAAGGAGTTCTGCCCCGACTGCTCTGCTGTGATATAGTAGGCCAGCCATCACATAGAAGACATTGTGGAACCCCAAGTTCTTTGGACAAAGTAGACCAATTTCACAGTGTATCAAGAACTTGACCACAACTTACCCCCATTGAACGGACAGCACCTTGAGCGAGCTTTGAGCATCTAATACCTATATCTTCAGCACCAGGACCACTCCATTGATATCTAAGGTGGTTGACTTGTAAAGTTTGGAACTTGTTAAACAACCTCTCTCTCTGGTGGCCAGGTAACTGTCCAAAGTTTCTTCTCTGGTCCCCAAGTCCTTTTCCCTGCCAGATCTGTTTGACCAACCTTTATTTATTTATTTATTTATACTCTTTTATAGCGCTGGAATTCAACTCCCGAAAGGGTATCTCCGCGCTTACGCTTTACCGAGGGGCCAGGACCTAGTTCTGAGCTGTGAAAGAGATGGGGAGAGATTCCTAGCAGGAGGCAAATAGAACAGTTTTCAAGGACTTCTTGAAGGATTGGAAATTGGTAGTATTTTTGAGGGCAGAGGGCAGTGAGTTCCATAGGATAGGGCCTTTGTAGGACAGGGCTCGCCCTCCCTGCCTAGCTTTTTTTATCCTTGGAACCTGGAGTTGTTGCTGACTGCTGGAGCGCAGGGTGCGACTGGGTTTGTAGGGTGTGGATTTTTCTTTTAAATATTTAGGGCCATTGCCAAACAGACATCTGTGAATATTGCAGCATATTTTACATTTTACACGCTGTCTAATTGGCAACCAGTGGAGTTTTGTCAAGAGGGGGAGTGAGGCAGACCTTGGCTGGGCGTTGAGAACTAGTCTCGCAGCAGTATTCTGGACCACCTGTAGTCTCTGAAGTTGTTCCTCATAGGGCAAGATCAGCAGGCCATTACAGTAGTCCAGTCTACTGATTACCAAGGCCTGAACGAGAGTCTTCCTGTAAGGATCTGATAGGAATGGGAAGACTCGTCGTAACAGTCCAATGACCCGGAAGCAGGATCCTGCTACTTGATTTGTGTGCTCTTTAAGCAGAAGAGTTTTGTCTATCCGCACACCAAGGTTTTTAACAATCTGTTTGGGGCTTGGTGTTGGTCCTAAATCCGGGGGCCACCATTCCGGGGACCACAAAAGTGTGGCCTCCCCAAACAGCATAACCTCAGTCTTGCCTACATTGCACTGGAGGCAATTTGTGGCCATCCAGTCAGATATTGCCCTCATTCCGTCCGCAAAAGATTTTTGTATTGCGGGCGTTAGGGTTTTAAAGGGGAACAAAAGCTGAGTGTCGTCAGCGTACGACACAGGGGTGAACCCATAAGATCTTACAACGTCCGCCAAGGGGGCCACAAACACGTTAAACCTTTAAACCGTTAAACCTTGGTCAGATTACTCACATTGACACTTTCAAACTTTTTAAATGTTTCCAAACATTCTAGTGTGCAATGCTTATTTGCTGTAGTATCTAAAAGTGATATAAACTTCCAAAACCAGTATCTCTGGAACCCTTCAGTAGATCTTGATGATCAAGGTCTCTAAAAATCCATAAAAATACACACTCTACCCACACAATTCTTTGCACTAAGTTCAATTGCCAAACATTACTGCTCACACCCACAGCTACCCGGGGGTGAGTTAAGGTTAAGTAAACAAGACTAACTGGAGAGTTGAGGTTAAGTAAACATGAATAACTGGACACAGGACTGTATTTGGGACGGTACTCTGTTAGAGGTCCCCACAGCCATATCATATAGCAAACCCAAACTCTCACAATGCTATTGTTACTGAAATCCTCTGAAATTCTCATCTCCAGTTCGCCTATTGTTTTTTTTGTAATTTTGTCAATTGTAGTGGCATTTTTATTGCATTTTGTTTTTTAGTTTGTTTTGTGCCATAGCTACCCAGGGTCGACTTTACATTTAAATTACTTAAGCCTTAAGCTGGACCTAACAATTTTTGTGCTGGACCTCAATCCATCTCAACTGATAAACCACATTCACACATTCACAACCAATAGCTGCTCTCTATATGTTTGCTCATGTTGTTCCTGTGCTTTTATACTCCTGTGATAGTATTTTTTACCCACATAGAAGCATAATTATGCAATATCGTGCAATGGCATAATTTGGGGCATCCTGCATAACTAGCATAGTGCGCATTGCTGGAAATTATGTGAGATTATGAAAGCGTAGACGAAATTTCACTGGGGCCACCTTTTCCTACTTTTACTTCTACTTCACAAAGAGAAAGTTAATGGCAAATAATTCAGCATTGGGAGGTATGACAGGTCACATTTTGCCTATATGTATACCTACTTTAATTAGCATAACAGTAAAGGTCAGTGCTAAATGTTTTTTGAATGCAGTGTGATGCAGAAAAATGCTGATGGTGTATTTCAACATGTAATCACAAACCTCTCGTCTTATGTATAACTGCAGTATGCAGTATGTAATCATCATCAATTGATAATGATGTTCTCCTTTGAATTGAAAAGAGGAGCATTGATAAAAAGAATAATTGAAAATGTGAATGAATATGTCCCTTGGAGCGACCCTTGCCCCTTCACAGGCAGGCCGCACCCCCATTCCGCAACAGCACCACCATCTTACCCGTGTCTTCAGCTCGCTGCTGCCTCTGACGCGAGTTTGAGGCCCTCCTCCACCCGCAGGCTACCACCTGCGCCTCATCCCTGGTGAGAGTGGTCAGCCGTAGGTCTGCTATTTGCTTCTAATTGCACTGTATTTTTGTTCATCTGCTGTTCTTGGCTGCATTGTTGCATTTTTGTGTTATCATTCTCCTCTCCCCTCTGTACTTCCCTGGCCCTCTCTTTTCCTTCTGTACCCTTCGCCTGCGTCTGCTATTTGCTTCTAATTGCACTGTGATTTTGTTATCTGTTACTCTTGGTTACATTGTTGCATTTTGAGGTACCGTTCTCCTCTCCCCTCTGGACTTTCCTGTGCCCTTTCTCTCCTTCTGTACACTCCGCCACTCGCCGGTCCCCCCTCCCACTTTCCCGCCGCTGCCTCTCTTGCGGCCCTCCCCCTCGCTTGCCCATTCTTCCACTCCCACCTCCCAGCTGCTCCTCCCTCCCAGCTCCCCTTCTTATGGTGACTGCTGCATGGCTGCGTGCAACGGGCATGCTGCTGGCACGCCGAAGGCGTATATGCCTGGACCACACCCAGCGCCGGAAACCCTGGCCCTCACGAACACCACGACCCCCGACACCGCTATGATGACAGCACCCTCCACACACTCAACACCGGATGATCACACACCTGCTGCCTGACCGCCCCAAAGCACACCCAAGGACCATTCTCCTGCTGGAACTGTAGCTTCACCAGCATCTGACCCGCCAACTCACCCACCGGGAAAGAACCCAACCACCTCAGATGCATCCTCCTCAACACCCGCTCCGCCCGCAAACACGCCGCTGATCTCTGGGACCTACTCGACTCAACCTCCCCAGACGTCGCCTTCCTGATGGAGACCTGCCTGACCCCTCCCCGGCACCCAACATCGCCAAAGCCATCCCAGACAGCTACAAGATCTCCCTCAGGGACCGCACCAACGGAGTAGGAGGAGGAACCGCAATCGTCCACAGAAATACTCTCAGAGTCTCGACCAACACCGACGACACTCTCTGCACCGCCGAACACCTGCACTTCCAGATCCACACTGATCCCAACACAACCCTCAGAGGAACCCATGTCTACAGACCCCCAAGAACCCGACCGCAGTTCAGCGACTCCATCGCCAACTTCGTAAGTACTCACATCCTCGCCTCCACGGACTATATCCTCCTCCGGGACCTGAACTTTCACCTAGAGAACAACAACAACACCAACTCTCTGATCAACAACCGTGCCAATCTCATGCTTAGACAACTCGTCACATCACCAACCCACTCTGCCGGCCACACGCTTGACCCCATCTTCTCCGCAAGCTCCCATGTCTCCTTCAAACACACCACCGAACTCCACTGGACTGACCATCGCTGCATTAACTTCACCTTCCTGAAACCCACCACACACCACCGCACCCAACAGACCCCCACCGCTGCTGAAGCAAAGTCACCGAAGACCAGCTAACCACCACCCTCGCCTGAAGTTCACCCGCTACATGGCACCCCTCGCCCACGTCGCCCGACTGCACAACCTCAACATCATCTCCTACGCCGACGACACCCAGCTGATCCTCTCCCTCACCAAGGACTCCCACACCGCCAAAACAAACCTCCATGAAGGAATTAGGTAGTCGCCGAAAGGATGAAAACCAGCCGACTGAAGCTGAACTCGGACAAGACGGAAGTCCTCATCCTCGGATCAACCCCCTCAGCCTGGGACGACTCCTGGTGGCCAACCGCACTGGGAACCGCTCCAACACCCACCGTCCACGCGCGCAACGCAGGGTTCATCCTTGACTCTACCCTCTCCATGACAAAGCAGGTCAACGCTGTCTCGTCTTCCTGCTTTAACACCCTCCGCATGCTCTGCAAAATCTACAGGTGGATCCCCACCAAAACAAGAAGAACAGTCACCTAGGCCCTCGTCAGCAGCAGGTTGGACTACGGAAACGCAGGAGCCTTGGCCAAACTCCTGAAACGTCTTCAACGCATTCAGAACGCCTCTTCACACCTGATCCTTGACATCCCTTGCCGCAGACACATCACACCCCCCTGAGAGACCTGCACTGACTCCCCGTCAACAAGAGGATCACCTTTAAGCTCCTCATCCACGCACACAAGACACTCCACAACACCGGACCAGCATATCCCAACAGATGACTCAGCTTCTATACCCCCAACCGCCAGCTCCACTCCGCTGACCTCGCCACAGTTCCCCGCATACGAAGAGCGACCATCGGCAGCAGATCGTTCTCCCACCTCGCCGCCAAGACCTGGAACACCCTCCCCATCCCCCTACGGCAGACTCAGGACCTGCTAACCTTCAGAAGACTCCTCAAGACCTGGCTCATCGAGCAGTACCAGCACCCCACCAGCGCCTTGAGACATGCACGGGTAAGTAGTGCACTTTAAAAATGTTCTGATTGATTGATTGATTGATTGATTGATTCTGTGTCTTTGCAGAAATCATTTAAACTTAAGAATCAGCTATTAACATCAATGTGCTGAACCCGAGTCAGGGCATTGCCTCTGCAATTGAAAGTGTGGACTTGAAGTGTCAGTAAGTATACAGGGACCAAAGATCCCTGTCAACTTAAGACTACCCCAAAGTATCATAATTTCAGCCTGTGTGTGTACCACCTTCAGATTCTATTAACTGACATCAGCAATGACATTTATCAAATATGCTGCCAACTCACAGGTCTAATTTAAAGTCTCCTTCACTCAACTCATCCAAAACCTCAAACATTGCCTGCGCGTTATTCAGACCTGGATGTCAAGCATCAAAATGAAATTCAAGCCGACCAAGACAGAACTCCAATTTACCACAAAAAAGAAGCAACAACTCGCCCGAAGCCAGCTCAATTAAATGCTTGTGGACAAATCTAAACCCCATTTTCACCAATGGTGAAGTTATTTTGATTTACCTTTGACACTGACTTTAAGCCCTATCTCTCTCCGATCTTGCTGACACATTGAACTCCCTCATAGCTGCTTTTTATGAAGATGTCTTACAATGGTTGTTCATCAAATCCCCCTCTGAGCATGCTTGCTTATCCATGCTTACCATTGTCAATACCTCCCTCTCTCAATACACTCCAGAAGCTCTCAGGACATGCCAGGTACTCCTTCTCCTAAATAAACCCTTTACTATGTTCACTCTAACTCCTGGGACCTCCTACCTACCATTCATAGGCAAGATCATTTATAAAGTAGCCTAGTCAAATTCAAGGTCACATCGGTGCTAATATCTCCTGCATGACTACCTGACTGGCTTCAGATGATGCAGTAGTAATGAGATCGCACCGTTACACATCGTATACAACATCTTCTTGACCGCAGAGGAAAATTACCCCTGCCTCCTTACATTTCTGGACTTGTTGCGGCCCTTCAACACAGTTGTCCATCCCACTATCAAATAAAGACTGGAGTCTCTAATGGTATTCTCCCTGAACACCAACCTCACCCTCGAGGAACACAAAAAAAACAAAAATGGCATGGTACCAGCACTCACCCCGGAAGATGTTCGAAAGGATGCTTCTAGAAAGCAACTTCAGCACTGCTTTTCAAGTTCTCATACTATTGTACCTGGGTAGTGGCAATAGCCTACTGCATGGCCTATCAGACTGCACACAGGCACCCGTTATGGACATTGTAGACACCACAGGATGTCTCATCCAGTGTCTAAAGAAATATATTATCATCAACCCCATTGTCTCCATTTCTCAGTCTACACCATCTTCAAAACCAGCTACATCATATCATGACCGTCACCTCTGCTTATCTTGCAGGCAAGCTTGCCATCTCTCATGGTTCACAACACACCTGAATACATGACAACATTAGACTACAGACTAAGAAGTGTAAAAAACAACACAAACAAGACAGCAGGCCATTTCTATCTAAGCACCTAGTATCTGGAATAACATCTCCGTACCCATCAGCTTTGCTTCAATGCTGCTCCAATTTAGGAAAGAGTTGAAGACTCACCTCTTTAAAGAACATTATATCATAATGAACAACCATCCATAAACCAAGCTTCCTCTACTTTTAATCCTTGTTTATATACTTGTCTTTTTCCCATATGCAATGATCTTCTGCCTTTGGCTAGGTTTGCGCGATATAAAAATATTGTATACATACATACATGCACACTAGAGCTGAAGAAGTGCAAAAAACAAAAACAAGTAGGCACCGGTTCTTCTATACTTTTTCATGGACCATCTTGATCAATATCTGTGTATCCATCCTGACAACTCCATCAGTGCAATTTTAACAGTTGAAGACACACCACTTCAAAGAATGTGTCCACCTCTATGCTCACAACTCCGCTTCCCCTTCAATGAACTATTAACTACATCTTTACCTCTTACTGCTTGGCTAAGTTAGTGATATATAAATACCACACATATACTAACCTACATACACATGTATCTGCATACAACATAATCATTCAAAAATACATGCATACAAACACATATATACATGCAGACACTCACATACACAACTACATACACTTTCCACTTTATTTTAGTTCATAGTTAATTTCTTATACCATTTATTACCATGCAATCCTCCTTCCATGGTCCTTCTGCAAGTGCCTAAGTTCTGCTGTTATCAACAATAAAGATGTGCAGTTTTTGTAATGGCCTGTACTATAACAAAGGGACCTAGCTGATATCCAATTCATGGCTTGGGCCTTTTTAGAAAAATATTGCCAGTAGAGGTTATGAATTATTAAAATGTATTTTAGTCTATTCACACCTGTTGTTTAACTCTTCAGTTGCTCCATGTAATGCAGTAGTTCTTCTTGAGCCTAGAATGTTAATATAGATATTTTAAAATTAAAATAAATTGCACATTATGCATAAGTTAAAAGTCATCATCTTATTGAAAATGTAAACACAATTGAATTATGCACAGTAATGGTCTTTGAGCCCAACTAAAGCTTTTTGCTCATAGGCATTTTGTTTTTATTTGTAATATTACATATGTGTATAATGTGTTATGGGCGGAATTTGCGTAATTGCGTTACGCAAATCTCCGCGAAATGGTAAAAAATCAAACACGCGAAATTGCTTGTGCACGATGCTTTTTTACGGTTCGCAATCGTTGTTTGCGTGCTCGGGGGAAAATATCTCGCGAACACGCACTTTCAGAACGCGAACAAGCAAAAAATTTCACGAAGGCGCGGAACGCAGAATTTTGGGAAATTTTGCCTTCTCCGCGGAACACGAAATTACCCAAATTCCGCGAGCGGAACAGAATTTACCCCCCAGGCCTAACGGTGGTATCTGTTTATCAAATGCATTTGGTCTGAGGAAAAAAAACAAAAAACAGGATATACATGTGTGAGAACCATACAAATCTTGAGGTATAATAGTATAACATGTATTGGTCTTGAATAAAGACACTAATAGGAAGGAACAATCCCCATAGGAGCTTGCTGGCTATACATTTTTGATGTTGCCACTATATTGTCTTGAGGTAAAAACTTCTTCAGTGGAAAACATTTGCCTTCTTTTTTGAAGGAGGAGGTAGAGAAGCTTAGGCAAACAGCCGGTGGTGGAGAGTACCAAATCGTGGGTGCAATAGGAGAGAATGCTCTGGCACCCGGTTTTTTTGTGTGCATTCATTGGGGTTTCAGAAGCAAGGTGAGCGCACTTCGTGAGGATCGGCTGCCCCTTCATTCTAGCTTTTGATTGGGGGTATTGAGATGTAGCGCTTTATTTGTAATGCAGGCACATTTCAGCTGCATTCTTGACTCGTACGGTAGCTAGTTTAATGATTTTAGATCCGGTGAGATGCATGTGTTTATTGTTCTTCCAAGGACAAGCTTGGCTGCTGGGATGCTTTTTGAGGGGCCAACTTGTATCGAGGTAAGCCACATAGTGTGGCACTACCATAATCCAGTGTGGGTAATACTAGGGATTGGACCGCTTGTTTTAGGTCTTCTTGTGGTAGTCAAGTCAAGAAACACTTTATTCGATTAATAAAAATCATAAAAGTATACTATACAATAATAATAAATAATGCCAAAATTACATCAATACATTAAAAAACTGTTTAAAAAAGCGATTTTACATTAAAACGTCAATTCATTGTTATTCTGATAAAATCACATACTTATGGCACCATTATATTATTTTCGCCAGTCTAATCTTCCTGCTTCGAATGGATACTACAAGAAAATTAGCAACACCAAAGATAATCACTGGGGATTCCATTAGTTGCAAGTGAAGTAGTGCTGGCTTAATTTGTAAGTATCCCTTATCTTTTAAAAGTGGGAGAATAAACTTTTTCCTACCAACGTTATAAAAAGAACAGAAGAATAAAAAGTGCGTTGTGTCTTGGGGTGAGTGGCCGTCACATTTACAAGGCACCGCTTCCTCTGGCCTACACCACCCCTTGGGATCAGACAAGAATAAATGGATTTGGTTAAATCGAAATTTAGTTATCAACCATCGATGGAATGGAACCGTTATGATACTGAGGTACGGTTGAATAGATAGAGACGTAATTAGTAGGAAATGGGCCCTGACGGTAGGTTTGTTTAATTGCACATGTTCCCGCTCCTGGTCTCTAAGTTTCTTAAAATTAGTCTTAACCCAGTTGATATCATCTTTTAACAGCCCTCCTGGGTTAGTAAAAATCTCCGGGCGTCCCAAATCCATAGCGGTTGTCTTAATGTAAGACAACCACTGGATTTTCTTTGATTTCTCCAATTTCATGCAATATCTTAAAATCTCATGATTCAGGGTGAGTTTAGGGTTCAACCATGTTTTTATCCATAATAAAATAGGGGCTAAGCTTATGATGTCTGAAATATAGCCCATCCCTAGCTCTTGATGGATCCAAAAGGTAGCTGTTGATTGGGGAAGAGCTAGGAGGGCACGGAGGAATTTATTTTCCTCAGTCTGAATAGGCTTAGGTTGTTTGTACCCCCATATGCCAGCCCCATATCTTGCAATAGAAATAGACTTAGCTCTGTAAATGGATAAAATTGCTTCACACGGTTTCCCCCCTAACCGTTTAGCAAAACCTAGGATCGCGGCAGAGGACCTTCTAACCGCAGTAACTTTGGTGGTAAGTTGTGGGCCCCAGGTACCTCTGTCGTCGAACACAACTCCCAGGTACGTAAAAACGTTCACCCTGGATATCACACAATCGTTACAAAAGAAGGTTTTGGAGCTATATTTACTAGAGCCCAGTGTCATAACGTGTGATTTGCCGTTATTAATGACTAGATCCAGAGATTTCATGAATTCTCCAAAGGAGTTTAACAGTCTTTGTAGGCCAAGAGGTGTCCGTGCCAGTAAAATGGCGTCGTCAGCGTATAGGAGTACAGGGATGGACGTTCCTCCCATACGCGGAATATCAAGGGATGCCTTTACCAATGAGTCTTCCAAGGAATTAATATATAAGGTAAAGAGCATAGGGGCCAGAATGCACCCTTGGCGCACTCTTCTGCCAGACTTGAACCTGGCCGTGCATTTCCCCTCCTGTGTCATTCTTATTGTTGCGTACAGGTCCCTATGGAGATCAGCCAGGAAGTACACCAGTGAACAGTCCAACCCCAGGTCCAATAGTATGGTCCCCAACCTTGACCTAATCACTAGGTCAAAGGCTGTGGACAAGTCCATGAAACCCAGGTAGATTGAACCTTTGGCTGCCACCGTGTATTTATTTATAATTAAGTGTAAATTGAGGCACTGGTCCTCCGTGCCTCTACCAGCTCGAAAACCATATTGGGCGTTTGATAAGATGTCGTTCTCTACAGCCCAGTCCGTTATTTTCGCCAATATAACTTTCCCCAAAATTTTGATGGAAGAATCGAGTAGGGATATTGGCCTATAACATCTGGGGTCACCCCTTTGGCTCTTTTTAAACACAGGAATGATAGTTGAGCAGGACCAAGTAGCTGGGGACCTTGCTACAACTGATGTATTAAAGACGTTCGTAAGTATTTTGGCCCAGTATTTAGGGTTGATCTTATATAGATCGGAGGGCACACCATCTGGTCCAGGGGCCTTATGGCCAGCAGTTCCCTCTATCACCTTCTCAACCTCCTCATATGTAAAGGACAATGGTTGCCTGGTCGAATTAATCGAAGGGACCTCAAAGGTTTCAATCTCCAAATTACTCCCATAGATTGCCTCAAAATGATTTAACCAATCCCTTCAGAGATATTCATTTCTAAAACGCCATTCTCGGCACCTGAAAATAAAATTGTTGACTATTGCCCAAAATTTGGAGATATCCCTTATAGTAGCCTTATCCGTCAGTGCGGCCCAGGCATCCCTTTTGATTTCGTTTTTGCGGGCCTGTACTGTGGATTTATAAGCTTTCCTCAGCTGCATAACTTGCAGTTTGTCCCGGGGGATCTTTTTGAGGGCCCGTATAAGCAAGTTATGTGCTCTGGAACAGTTTCGATCAAACCAGCACTTACCAGGAGATATTTTGGGCCGGGTTTTCACAGTAAGTTCTTTGGCCACTTGGAGACAGATTGTCTCATAAGAGGCAATAACGCCCCCCCCCCTGACTTAAGGGGTCCGAGCATACATTAAGTTCATCACCCACTTTCGAGCTAATGGTATTAAAAAATTCGTCTGGGATTACTTTATTCCACTTTAATCTCCTCCCTTGATCCTTAGGTTTGACCTCAATTACAGCTTAGTAGCAGTCTGTTTATTAACCCCTTCCACGCTCATGACGAGCTGGGCTCGTCATGAGGTAGCCTCCTCGCACGCTCATGACGAGCCCAGCTCGTCATGAAACATGGGAATGATCAAATCCCAGCACAGGAGGGGAAAATGCATAGCATCGATCTGGTTAAAGAGGGAGATACTATGATCCAGCTCCAGGACCACCGGATTATGGTCACTGTACGTGGAAGGGACGGCATTATAGAAAGTTACAAAGCCTAAAAGGCCCGGAGATATAAATATGTAATCTATAATAGATTCACTCTCCCTGGCTCTATATGTCACCACCCGGTCATTCCTATTAAAAAACGCAGGTCCATACACATCCATAGTTGACAGGAGATCCTCCAGAGCTTCCCCCTTTAAGGTATGTTCAAAATGTTGGGGGGATGAGTTAGGAGGGCCTTCCTCATCATCATACTGACAATTTAAATGACACAAATGGACATTAAAATCTCCCATCAAAATATAATAAACAAAAGTGGTTTGACTTTCCATATATGATTTAAAAAAATGTTACTAATGAGAAAAGGTGCTCATTTGTACTCTCCCCTACCATAGAATTATAAAAATTAATGAGTGGGAGAGTTGTATTGTTAGTCATACTAACTTCAACTATCTGGTAGTTAGGAGAGGTGGATTCTAACATTTTTGCTGAGCCTTCTAAGTTTACCGACACCAGAAGCATCAAACCTCCTCTGTCTCTCCCTGCCGACGAGCGGCAGGCAGGGACAAAGTATGATGTGTAGTCAGTGACCCAAAACTTACACTCCCTGAAGGGCTACAATGTCATACTGCTTCACGAAATTTACCCAGACATCATCGTCCCTTTTTGTACGTAGCCCTGCGATGTTCCAGCTTAATATTTTAACCGTCTCCCTCAGCCCATCTTTGTTCTTAGAGGTAATTGGGGGCAACTTAGTCGAGCCATCCAGTCTATCTAACTCTTCCAACTGGGACAAAGGGGAGCATGTGTTTTGGAGGATCAGCACCTCCCTAGACTCCCTGTTAGACATAATAGGGGGCTTAGGTAATAACCCCGGTTTATGGGTTATCCAGCTGGGTAGATTATCTCTGGCCGATTATACTGAGATATTGGGGGTGTGCCAGTTCGTGTCACTCCTACTCTTACTCCAGACTTGTTGTACTTTCTGCTGCCTGTGGCTAATGTTGGGACCAGGATAAAAAAAGCCCAACGGGAGAGCTCTTATGCCCTCTTTTTCAGTATTTAAAGATGAGGCATCCCAAAACAAACGTGATACCTCTGTGGGATTATTAAAATTTACAATGAGGCAGTCTCCCTTCAGATGTTTTTTTGTGTGACCCAGCCATCCCACCCGTCTACCCATAATGATGCTAGAGGAGATCGGTTTGTCACCTGTACAGTTGTCATTACACCAGTTCTTAATAAATGCTATCAGGGAGTCTGAGGTTTCTCTCTCACCCTACCCCAAAGGGGGGGACGTTCACCAGTATAGCAACTAAGGGGGAGGCTTCCGGTGGATAATTAATGGTGGGTTGGTGGACCGGGGCTATATCCGTCGTGATAGCCCTCCCAATCTTCGTTGCCCTAGTGTGGCATGTGGGGCTCCCAGGGGCTAGGCCCAAGAGTGGATCTTTGGTGCCATTCCCTCCCTTGGGCAAAAGGGAGTTACAATGGGGAATAGCAGGGCATTGGCCCTTAATAAGAGATGTCAAAGTACTTTTCTCCCCCCTCACATATTCTCGCCCCTTTGGAACCCCATTTAGTCGCTTGGGAGGACTTACAGTCAGAGTTTTGGGTTGATCATTAGCTGACAAGAAAGCATTAAGGCGCTCACATTTTTTTAAGATCCCTGCCACACATTTATTCAGGGTGTCAATAATATCTTTGGAAATCAGTGTTAGTGCAGATTCAAGTTTCTCAGAGAAAATGTTCTCCACCATATCTTTGATAGTTCCTTCAAGGTGGGCCAGTGATTTTGGACCTCTTTCCACTCGGGTAATGCATCTCCGCTTCGATTTTTCTAGGAGGTCTCTTAACATGTATTTTAACAGGCACATCCCGTATGGATTCACTCAGGGTTTCAGAGTTGGAACAAGTTTCAGGGGCAGGGCTCAGTGGTATGATAGGGTCAGATAGAATAGGAATATTTGGGGGCTTATTTACGACCAACGGCTCCAGTGGCACCTGTCTGGAAGATATATTACCATTAGGCATCAGGATCTGTGGTGATGTTTTATTGATATCCAAACCCAGTTCGCGTTCGGTGTTTTCTATTTCCTTGTTAACAACCCCTACGGCGGAGGTCAAGTAGGAGATTATGCTGGCAGATTTACGTGGAATTTTAGCATTTGTTCTCCCACCATTCAAGGATACTTGCAGTTTCCGCTTACCCATGTTGGTTTGAACTCCTTAGAGGGAAGGCCCGTCCCGTCCCTTGCTGACCCCGGACGGCCACAGACAGCCCGCCCTTTACCCGGGCTTAGCCCGGCCGCCGCCCGCGCGCGTCCCGTGGGACTGGATATGGCTAAATACTCCCAGTGAAAAGTTGGGAGGGGCCGCCGCTCCTCCACGCGGCTCCTCTGCCTCCTGGGACACCGAGTCCCGATGCCTGCCCCCGCTGATGGTGCTAGTGGCTGCAGTGGCGTGCACCCTCGCACAAAGCGTCTCCCGCGGAGCGGGAGGCGCGAGCTGCAGTTGAAGTCCGGTGAAAAGGTGGGAGGGGCCGCCGCTCCTCCACGCGGCTCCTCTGCCTCCTGGGACACCGAGTCCCGATGCCTGCCCCCGCTGATGGTGCTAGTGGCTGCAGTGGCGTGCACCCTCGCACGAAGCGTCTAAACAAAGAGATGGAGCACCAGTTCCTAATAGGCTTTTAATTCCTACGTGGGATGACCTGTGTAGCGTTTGTCTCATCCAGAGCTCTCTGATTCATGGAGCTTCAATCCTTTCCCTGCCATCACGTTTCTGCTGCTTCTTGTGGTAGATAGGGTTTACGTTTCTGCAGAATGCTTAGTTGGTAATTCGGGCCCTTGGTGGCTGCGCTGACATGATCCTGCATATTTAGATGTTTGTCTAATGTGATACTTAATGATCTAGCGGTGTCCATGATGTGGGGAGAGCATTTTACGGCTGTAGGATGTTTCACCTAAAGATCAATTTTGGGGCTGTAGTTCAGTGGGGAAATGAAAAGAAATTCAATGTTGGCAGTGTTGGTTTGAGATGGTTAACCATGAGCCATAGGTGTGTGTTTCGTAAAATGAAATTGAGGGATACAATGTCCACTGGGGAGGCGATTTTGAGATACAGCTGAGTGTTATCAGCATGCATACAGTATTGGATATTAGAACATTTTAGGAGGTAAGCCAGTGGTTCAAGGAATAAGTTAAATAGAATGGATAAAAGAGCAGAACCTTGAGGAACGCCAAGTGTGAACGCATGGGAATTAGACAGAGATTGATTCATTTCGACTCTTAGGGATCTGTTTTGGAGGAAGGAAGCAAACCCTTGTAATATGACCCCTGATAAGCCTATGCTTTGTTCCAGTAAGTTCAATAGATTATCATGTTTGACGGTGTCAAAGGCATCCGTTAATCAAGTAGTACCTGAAGGCATGATACATTTTGATCCAGCATTTTTAGTATGCCATCCACTATATGAGTAAGTGCAGATTCGGTGCTGTGATCTTGACAGAAGCCTGCCTGGTGTTGGTGGCATAGTTGATATTTGTCTATGTGATTGCATGTTTATTAAGGTATAGCATGTATGCATGAACAGAAGTATGGGCATCTCTTGCAGGTACACTACAATTTAAGGTAATTTATAACTGTCAGGTGATATGAATCATTGAGCAACAAGATGGCTTTAGCTAACGGTCTGTTAGAAAATCGTCTCACTTTTACTAACTACTTTGATATTTTTTCCTCATCTTGAGCAAATCTCTCCACCCCAATTCATTTATGTGCAAACTTGGAATATCAAATGATATAGGGTAACATAGGAAAGCATTCATAGAGAAGAGCTGCAAAGTTGCTCACAGTAGCTCACAGGTTTGCGTAAGGCATTGTCAAAATAGGATTAGATATGCTTACTCTGCAGCTATGCATAGTTTTACTAAAGTACACATGGGCCACTGAGGGCAGTAGAGTTTTCAGTGGGTGACTCGTCATTTGGCAACCACCCAGCCCTTCCCCAGCTGGAAGGCCCTAGCAGATTAGTAGAATTAGGCCCTGCCCAAAACCTACAAAACCTGCTTCATAATTCAAGAAATTACCTGCAGGCCAATGTAGTTGGGGCCTTACTGCAACCTTCTAGCCCATCCCTAAGTTCTCCAGCTTTCTTATCAACCACATTAACCCCATGACTCTTGGCTTCTAGGGCTGTCTTGGTGGCTCTTGCCAGGGAATGTTGGAAGATACGACATTTACCTTTCCACTTCCTGCCCCAGGGTGTCCCTCCATTGGAAATACTGAAGCAGAAAATCAAAAGGATTTTAGGTTCGAATAAATAAGAGTAGTAAATGGGACAAAGTTTATCTACTTTGTTTTCTGATAATTGTCTAATCTTTGGCAGGTGATTGATTATGTGAAGGTGGAGACTAGATGCAAAACAGCACTGTCATTAAAGATAATTAAAACGAGCTACCATGCAACCAGGCTTATCAGTTTGATAATGGAATATTGCAAAGTATCACAAAGAGGAAAATTAAGTAAACAAGGAAAATTGCAAAATAACAGACCATGACATTGGGGTAATCTCCTCAATATAATGTTTGCTAATGCTCTGTGGTTCGTTATCACTGTGCTACTCACAAACACTTATCACTGCATGTAGGTACTGAAAATCTCTTACCTGGCAAAGAATGCAAAAAGCTTATCTTATGTGATTTCTGCAGAATGTTTTGGTGTTTAGTTGGCCTGAGTGCTTGTAAGGTTTTCACTGTGTTGGTCAATGGAATTGCCAAGAAGACACATTGCTGTTGTATTAACTTTGTAGGGAACCTTCAACTCGACTTCCCATAAAAATTGATGATTCTCTGTGGCAACGTCTGTTCCAGAGCAAAAATTCAAAACAATAAATGCACAATAAGTTGAAACTTAATGATACTATACTATAAACCTTCATATGTATGTTCACAATATTTCCAGTAAGTTTTGTATGAGTATCATTGGAGTAACAGAGCTTTTGATGTTTGTATCTGATGACCACATCCGGTGTCCACAGAGATTCTAATTTTAATCACCTGATCATATTTGATAGCAACAATGTTTAAATATCTATATCTCCTTAACCATTTGTCACTGTCAAACTATTTCAATAAATATGTTGTGAAGGATCATTGGTTTTATCCGCTGGTGCAATGTCCGGGTATGTTTAGGGTTAAAATCTGAATACATGTCTGTAAGGATTGGTAGCAGCAGTTTACAGTCGAAAGTCCAGAAGAAATAGACCAGGGCGCCAGGTAGGAGGAGCTGTAGTGAGATATAAACCCAAACCTAAATTCCTAAGGTGGACTATGAGTATAAAGGGCATTCAAAGGACTTCACAGGACAAATGTCACAGAAAAAGTAATCGCATATTCTGGACCTTGACGGCACCAGTGTGGCGGCGAGGAGGGCCGTGGCGCCTCCTGTTGCAGTCGAGGGAGTGGAGAGATAATCTGCCCTCCCCTTCCCCGCGTTTCCACCATTCTCTGGCATTTTGCGCCCCATGGACCCTTGAGGCCTGGCACCCACTAGGGCCTACTAGGGCAGCATAGGCCATACAATGCTCACATTCGCCACATAGGGACTGCCGCACAGTGCACCCCGAGCCATCAAACTTTGCCTATGGGGCTACATCAGATCCTGGGGGTCGTGGGAGAGGAAATCCACCCTCCCCCACCTTGGCTCTCCATTCCTCCATCCCGGGAGGTCAGGCCTGGACATTCTTCTCTATGGTGCTCTTAGAGCATGAATGGAGGCCCCTGGCTGTTGGACAGCCCCCCCGGCCCTACAACCGTCACTAGAGGTCTGGATCCTTCACATCGGGACCAGGCGAGATGGCCTGCCTACCTGCCCCTCTCTCATCTTGGTCCTCCTCCATTGCCTCATGAGAAAATTCTCATCTGAGGTTCGGGGTTCTTCTCCCCTCATCAGCCCCATGACTTGGATCTTGACCTGCTGGGGAGATACCGGTCTCCCAGTTTCACGTCTCTCAAACACCTACTTGGACCAGATGATGAGGCCCAAGTGTATCCCCATGTAATTGTCATTGTCATTGTGTGGTGTTCCTCTGCTGGGACCTTATGGGGCCAGACCTGGCCCTTTTGATCTCTGGGGATGACCCACCAGACTCTATGCGCCTTAGGGGGGTGTGTGGTCAAGTTATACTTTCTCTCCCTCAGAGCTGCCTGGTCACTGTGCACTCTACGGCTGCTATAACCTGTCATGCCCCACATGGACCTCCTTGACATTGTTTGGGGCGGTGGTCCCTCACTGCATGGGCCTGGTTAGTGTATGCCCATTGCAAAACAACTCGCCTGATTCTCTTTACTAGGTCATTGCCCAGTTTTGTGCTGTGTGCACCTGCTGCCCCAGCTGCTTAGGTATCTGCACCCCCCAGGATACCGTGATGGACCCCATTCCATAGGAAATTGCAGTGGTGGGCTGCTGCCTAGAGGAAATGGATGGCAAGATGTCCGAGTTAATGGCGGAATCAAGGTCCAAAAGGGCAGACATTACTGGCTTAATGACAAAATGGAGAGGCTGGAACATGGCCTGTGGACCATGGAGGAGAAGCCCAATCGCATCCTGGACTGGGATTTGGAACTCTGCTACCTCCACACCAAGCTCACGTAATTGGAAGACCAAAGTTGCAGGGATCATTTGCGTTGCTTCTACCTCCCTGAGCGAGCAGAGGGCCTGTACACTCGAGTCTTTATCAGAAATGTACTTTCTATGCTCTCTGGGTTTAACTTTTCCCCCACTCTAGAAATTCAGTGGGCCCACCACCTCGGTCTGGGGGTCTCTAGTTGGCAAAGGCTTACACCTTTGTCCAAGTAGGGACACTTCTTCCTAGGCAGGGCAAGGGAGTTACACTCCTAAAATACCCCTGCTCACCCCCTTGGTAGCTTGGCACGAGCAGTTAGGCTTATCTTAGAGGCAGTGTGTACAGCATTTGCACATAACCAACACTAATACAGTATAAGCATTACAAACGGACACCACACCAGTTTAGAAAAATATGCAATATTTTTATATACTTAAGGCAAGACCAAGACAATAAAAATTCACAATACAGTACTTAAAAATCTTCAGCTATCAAAATGACCTTGTAAAACAGTTCCTTGATTTTGATAGCTCCGTTCGGCAAACAAATCCATTAAACAGATTAAACTCCTCTTTGTTGAAGTCAGGAGTGCTGGCGTCGGCCTGCGTTGGGTTCTACTGTGCAAAGTGCAGCGGTGCGGTGCCCTCAGGTCACGGTGCAAGTAGCGGCTCAGTGGCGGCATCAGATGGCGTCGTTGGTAAGACCAGGGTCGCATGTGAGATGAAGGCGGTGCTCGTCACGGTGCTCACAGGTCACAGTGCAAGCAGGGGCATCGTTGTTGCTGAAGTGCTGACGTCGGCAGACAAACTGGAGTCGATGGTACCTGCATTGGTAGGCCAAGGCTGCAGTGCGGGATGAGGGTGGTGCATCATGTAACTTTACGAGCGGTGCCCTCGAACTATGATGAAAGCCACAATGTCGATTCCGGCGTGGAGGGGTGGTATTGGGGATACCAAGGCAGCATCGTGAAGGAAGGCAGTGCAGAGTGTGGTGCCCACAGGTCGCGGTGTGATCTGCGGCTCGGTGGCAGCCTCAGCAGGCGTCGTCGATGACACCAGGGTTGAGGTGCGGCGGTGCCTTCAGGACACGGGGTCGGCAGTGGTGTCGTAGACGGCATCAAGCTTGAAGTCTGTGTTGTTCCTGAGACATCTTGAACAGGGGGCAAGCTCTACCTCAAGCCCTTGGAGAAACTCACAAAAGTAGAATGCAGAAAGTTCAGTCCAGTCCTTTCACTGTCCAAGGCAGAAGCAGACACTGCAGGATAACACAGCAAAGCACACAGAGGTTCCTCTTCACAGCTTCTCCAGCTCATCTTCTTGGCAGTCTTCTTGATCCAAAAGAGTTCTAAAGTTCGGGGGTTGGGGCCCCAATATTTATACCACTAAATCCTTTGTACTCCGCAGGCAGAGGTTCCTATACCTGGTTCAAACCAGTTCTGGGTGCATTCGGCCAGTGTGCACCTTCTTCCTTTGTCAGTGTAGGCCAGGGTCATCAGACGCACCACAGGAGGTGGAGCCAACATTGTGGAAGGCAGGCACAGACCTATTCAGACCCAAGGTCTACTCCTCCCACCCACCTACATGTAGATAGGTGTATTCAACCCTGTGCTGACTCACCCTGTCACATGGAGTCTCCCCCAACCCCTGTTACTCACAAACCAGACAGGAAATACACAAGCTAGCAGATGCAGGCTGGATGATTAGGTAAGAAAATACCTACTTTCTAAAATTTGTATTTTCAAACACAGAATGCTAAAACCATCTTCACTAAAAGATGTATTTTAGCATACTGAATTCAGGCATACTAAAATCAAATTTCTATCATGTTTGCTGGGTCAGTTAGGATTATAGGATGTTATAATCAAACTGCCCATTCTGGCCTTTGGGGAACAGGTAGCCTTGCAATAGTGAAAAACGAAGTAGGATATAATTCACTAACAGGACATGCCACACACACCAGAGCATGTCCTACCTTTCAGATACAATGCACCCTGCCCACAGGGGTACCTTGGGCCTACCTGAGGGGCGACTCACATGTAGAAAAGGGAAGGTTTAGGGATAGGCAAGTGTGTGCACATGGCCGCCCCAGGCTCTGCACAGCCAGGCCAGAGTTACACTTTACAAGCTATTTGCTTGGGTGGCACAATCCAGTGCTGCAGCCCAACAACAGCATTTGTTTTATGAGCCCTGGCACCCGCAGTGCACTTTACTAGGGATTGACACAAAAATCAAATAGGTCAATCATGGAAACACCAATCCATACGACATTTTATAACAGGAGCACTTGCACTTTACCACTAGGCAGCAGTGGGAAAAGTGAGTAGAATCATTACACCAGCAAAAACAGAGTCAAACCAGGAGGTCAGAAAGCAAAAACTCAAGGGAAACGGTAGGGTGTTGAAATATCGATTACAAAAATATCGTTGACAAAAATATCGTTGGAAAAATATCGTTTACAAAAATATCGACACCCTATACCTAAACAGGTAAGTACATAAATATCGACTCAAAAATATCGTTGTAATAAATATCGTTGTAAAAAATATCGAATTTTTAAATTAATTAAAATTACATTCAATATTAAATAAATATAAGTACTATTAACAAAATAAATTACATTACTTTTATTTTTTGACTATTGAAAACAAATTAAATACACTTTTTCATTATAACTTAATAAATGTGTACATATACATATATTTAACACATTACTTTATATAACAACAATAATACATACATATAATTAAAATATAAAATATATTATTAATTAAAACATTTGATAGTGAAGGGGTAAAAATTACTATTCCCACTCCAGAGGGTGCAACAGTAGGGAAAGCGTTGGATAGCGTAGGGGTTTAAATTACTATTCCCACTCCAGAGGGTGCAACAGTAGGGAAAGCGTTGGATAGCGTAGGGGTTTAAATTACTATTTCCACTCCAGAGGGGATGTATGACGTTACAACGCATACTTTTACCACGCCTACCATTACCACGCATTTTTTACAACGCAGGATCCATGACAACACATACCATTACCACGCATGTATTTACAACGCATATACCTTTACAACGCATACAATTACAACGTAAGTATTGGTAAGTATATAATATTTTTTAATATTTAATTTAATTAAAATTAATATAATGTAATTTAATGTAATTTAATTTAATTAATTTAATTTAATTTAATTTAATTTAATTTAATTAATTTAATTTAATTTAATCAATTTAATTTAATGTAATTTAAATTTAATTATATATAATTTTTACACTGTACCCTTTTCCCAAAAATCCAAAACTGAGCCTGAGCCCAAAAAATACCCCTTTTACCCAAAAACCCTAAACTGACCCTGAACCCTAAAAATACCCCTTTACCCAAAAACTAAAAACTGACCCTGAACCCTAAAAATACCCCTTTACCCAAAAACTGAAAACTGACCCTGAACCCTAAAAATACCCCTTTACCCAAAAACTGAAAACTGACCCTGAACCCTAAAAATACCCCTTTACCCAAAAACTGAAAACTGACCCTAAACCCTAAAAATACCCCTTTACCCAAAAACTGAAAACTGACCCTGAACCCTAAAAATACCCCTTTACCCAAAAACTGAAAACTGACCCTGAACCCTAAAAATACCCCTTTACCCAAAAACTGAAAACTGACCCTGAACCCTAAAAATACCCCTTTACCCAAAAACTGAAAACTGACCCTAAACCCTAAAAATACCCCTTTACCCAAAAACTGAAAACTGACCCTGAACCCTAAAAATACCCCTTTACCCAAAAACCCAAAACTGAGCCTGAACCCAAAAAATACCCCTTTACAAAAAAAACCAAATAATATTTTTAATAAAATAATATACTTACCAATACTTACGTTGTAATGGTATGCGTTGTAAAAGTACCTGCGTTGTAAATACATGCGTGGTAATGGTATGCATTGTAATGGATCCTGCGTTGTAAAAAATGCGTGGTAATGGTAGGTCGTGGTAAAAGTTGCGTTGTAAAGGTTGTATACCCTCCAGAGGGTGCAACAGTAGGGAAAGCGTTGGATAGCGTAGGGGTTTAAATTACTATTCCCACTCCAGAGGGTGCAACAGTAGGGAAAGCGTTGGATAGCGTAGGGGTCAAAATTACTATTCACACTCCAGAGGGTGCAACAGTAGGGAAAGCGTTGGATAGTGTAGGGGTTAAAATTATTAAATGTATTTACAATGTTTAAAAATTAAAAAATCTTTATTTTTATTTAATTAATCATTAATTAAATAATTATTCAATTAAAATGTAATTAATTCACTACTTTTTCACTTAAAAATTCAACTACACACACCTAAAATTAATTAAACAATTAACATAACTAATTTACATAATTATTAATCAATTAACGAATTGAAATTAATTAACTATTATTTATTACACTATTTATATTCAATTAACACATTCATTAATCAATTATTTTATTATATTTACAATGTTTAAAAATTAACAAATCTTAATTTTTATTTAATTAATCATTAATTAAATATTTATTCAATTAAAATGTAATTAATTCACTACTTTTTCACTTAAAAATTCAACTACACACACCTAAAATTAATTAAACAATTAACATAATTAATTTACATAATTATTAATCAATTAACTAATTGAAATTAATTAACTATTATTTATTACACTATTTATATTCAATTAACACATTAATCAATTATTTTATTATATTTAAATTACTTCCCACCCTACTCCCCTATAAACCCACAACCCGCTACGGAACTATTAACACTAAATTCAACATAAAATACGGTATTAACTAATAAAATACTACAAAAAATACTACTTTGACAACCAATACTCATTAAAACACTTAATTACTTATTATTATTTAAAAAACGATATTTTTGTAAACGATGTTTTTGTAAACGATATTTATTACAACTATATTAATGTTAACGATATTACTTACCTGTCTGTCGATATTCTTGTCAAACTATATTTTTGTCATCGATATTTCTTCTTGTCGATATTTCTGTGACGATATTAATGTTAGTCGATATTTTTACGACGATATTCCCGCTCTGTACCAAGGGAAACACGCCAAAAGATGCCAAGTCTAATATCCAGACAGGGTACATCTTTTGAATGCTTGCTTTCTCCGTCATGAGCAGTGTCAGCAGATCTTTGCCACTGCTCACGCTCACGGCCAATTTGACTCGAAGTGCCATGAGATTCACATTGCAACAGGCTTCTGCCAGGATATCAACAACAAGAGTAGGGGCTTCCTCGCCCATCACAGTCTACTTCACAAATTGAACATCAAATTTGGCCTCTTTGTACCGGCACAGATGTGGATCATGAGGAATGTCAGAGTCCACAACTTCTATGACTCAGGAGAACTGTGCACCATTCAGGACCTGCTTCACACCTGGACTCCCCCTCCCTCGCTTGGGCACTGAGGACCAAAACCCTTGAGGGGACCGTTCTTCGGACAGACTTCATGGCCGAAGGACAATCCTCTCTGGGCAGTGGCAGAGCTCACTTTGGACCAAGATCGGGACAACTCCTGCTCCCCACTGAAGCCTTGGACATCTACAGACTGAGAGGTCTCCTTGTCCTGCCATCCATTTATTGTTTGGCCCACTGTAGGAGCCCACCCCAGACTGATTGTCAATTGAGTATATGCTTCTGTATTGAGTGGGAGGAGGTTTTGCTTGTTGTTTGCTCTTGTTTTCCTCATATTCTTTTGTGAATGCCTGCTGCTTTTCATGTTTCTAAGTCTGTGGTCTCATTTTTTGATGTTCACTATTTGCTGCTTTGGTTGTCCCCCACTTTCTCAGGGAGGTACCCCCACTCCCTTCTTCCCCCTAGCCATTCATTACATCTGGGCCAAGCATGTTCTCTTGCACCCTGGTTGCTCTTCACCTTGCTCCACTGCCTTGATTTTGCAGCACGCATGTCAGTTTCCCCAGCGCACCTCGTATTCCCCCTGCAGCCTCTGTTTTTCTGTCTTTCATTTCTCCAGCTTTCAACCCCTCAAAGTCCCAGCCTTAGAGGCCTAACTTTTCCCCCCATTCCCCCATGACACTTTTGATCTATGAACCCTCAGGCAATCCCTGTCGACACCTATTTGTATTCTCATTTGTTTGTGGGCTCACTCTAAATTATCTTGGTGTCTCTCAGAAATATTTCCTGGAATTATTAAAGTAAGAAAATCCTGACATATCTTCAGTTCAAGCTTGTGGATGTGGCTCTGCTCCAGGAGACCCACCTTTCATCAGCAGAGGTGGATCAACTTGGCCTTGACAGGGTAGGGAGGGCAATCCATAGTAGCCGTCTGTTAAAAATGGGGATCTCTAGTTAGCAGCGGCTGGCGCCAATGTCCAAATAGGGATCCTTCTTCCGAAGTCAGAGTAAGGGGGCTACACCCCTTTGATAACCCCTGCTCGACCCTGTGGTAACGTAGAATGAGGCCTATCTCAGAGGCAGTGTGTGAAGCATTTATGACCATACACAACAATGCAGTGAAGACACTACAAAGGGACACCACACAAGTAGCTATAGAAAAATAAGTATCTTTATGTTGGCTTAACACAAGGCTCAAAAGCGATCAAGAAGCCACAATGCACGTAAATATAGATTCACTCAAAAAGCAATAAAAGCACTCAAAAGCGTGTGAAACTAACTGAGTTCGAGGCCAGGGCGACGCGACCCAGTGATGCACAATCTACACAAGGTGTAAAGGGGCATGGCACGCAGCTTCATGAGGACAGGCGGACTCACAGCAGCCACAGCTCCCAGCTGCAGCAGTCCGCGGCGTGCACACTCGATGATCCTGGGATGGGTTTTGAAAGTGGCCACCCAGCGGCAACGATGCTCGGTGGTGGTGGCCCACGGAGGTGATGACAAAGTTCCTCGATGTTGTGACCAGTGCGGGCACTCAGCAGCACAGCTCCTCAGCTGCAGCGGCCCACAATAGCGATAGCGATGATTCTCGCAGCACAGACAGATTCAGGCTCTCAGCGGCAACAGCTCCTCAGCTGCAGCGGCCCACAATAGCGAAAGTGATGATTCTCACAGCACAGACATATGCGGGCTCTCAGCAGCAACAGCTCCTCAGCTGCTGCGGCCCACAATAGCAATATCAATAATTCTCACAGCACAGACAGATTCAGGCTCTCCGCGGCAACAGCCCCTCAGCTGCAGTGGCTCGCGATAGCGATGATTCTCAGCCTGCGTTCCCCGCAGTAGATCCAGAGGCTCTGGAATTCTCGACAGAAGCCTCACCTGCTAGTAGAATCCCCCTCGATAGGAATTCAGAAGGCTGATGGGTAAAGTCTAATGTCCCTGAGACTTCAGCAGGAGGCAAGATTAAATCAGGCCCTTGGGTAGTTGCTTCAGCAAGATGGATGAAAGTTTCAAAGTCCTTTCCCTCTAGTTACGCGGACAGAGATTTGTTTTGACATCCAGAAGTAACACACCATGTAGGGGTTTTAGCACAGACATTTATACCCCAAAAGTCTTTGTTCTCAATAGTCACAAGCCACAGAACACAGACAGGACCAGTTTGCTTACAAGGCTGCATCCTGCCTTTTAGGAAGAGGGGGTCTGCCATCAGACGCACAATGGGAGGTGAGCCATCATTCACCTTGCCAGGCACAGCCCTGCTCATATCAAAGGGTCACCCCTCCCCATACTCCAACTACAGATCTCTCTATTCAATCCAGGTCAGCCTCAGCCTGCCCTGTCCCTCCAAAACCAGACAGCCAATACACATAACCGCAGAGCACACTGGAAGGCTTAGGCAAGAAAATACCTACTTCTAAAAGTGTTATTTTCAAACACAGAATATAAAAATATTCTTCACTACAAGATGCACTTTAATATTTTGAGCTCAGTCATACTGAATTCGACTTTCCTATCATGTTCCTTGGGTCAATTAGGATAATAGAATGTAATAGTCAAACTGCCCATCCTGGCCCAAGTGAACAGATAGCCTTGCAATAGTGAAAAACGAAATGGAGTGTAATTCACTATCAGGACATGCTACACAGAGCAAGGTATGTCCTACCTTTCACATACAATGCACCCAGCCATAGGGGTGACTTACATGATGCCAAGGGAAGGTTTAGGGACTGGGAAGTGGGTTCACTTCACAGTCAGCATGGCAGCTCTGGACTGTACACAGACTCTGCAATGGCAAGTCTGGGACACACTTTACAAGCAGCTTCTGTGGGAGGCGCAATCAGCTCTGCAGGCCCACCAGCAGTATTCGGGCTACCAGCCCTGGGCGCACATGGTGCACTATACTAGGGACTAACAGTTAAACCAAATGAGCCAATTATGGGAATACTAATTCATACAGTCAATTTACAATAGGGAGCATTCGCGCTGTGGCACTGAATGGCAGGGGCACAGGGTCCAGAGCATCTAACACCAGCAAACACAGAGGAGACAAAAGCGAATGGTGCCAGGTCTAACTCCGCCCACCTTATTGCCCGATAGCACTGTCGAGCCCCGCAAAATGTGGCATTGCGATCCTCTTCAGGATATCTCTGCCCTTATGGTGCTCAAGATGTGGATCAGTGAGGACAGCCGCTATGTCTTCTGGAAACTTCACCTTAGCAGCAAAACACTCTGTGTGTGCTCAGTCTATCCTACAACGGGCCAAAACTACAATTCTTCCTTCAGTTGAATTGTGTCCTCACAGACATTGATGATGACCACTAGATCATGGGAAAGCAACGGAATCTGGCCTGAGATGCAGTTTTGGTTCTCACTGGCCTGCTCGATGTGGGCAGTGTTGCAAACCGGACCTTTCTGGGGGACATCATGGCTTGTGGACATCTGCTGTCTCCCTCATCCAACGGATCAGCAGTATACCTTCCTTTTGCTGGTACACGGCATGCAGTCCCAGCTACACTACTTATAAGTTTTGCACCCCATGGTTGCCTTATCCCAAGAAGCTCTAATTCTTGAGAGCATACTCGCAGACAATTCACTCGTGCTGCTGTACCTGGATATGGGGCTGACCAGCCCAAGGCATAAGACTTGCCACCTTAACATATCCCACTATTGCGCCCCTTCGGGCAAGGCGCAACGTTGGTCTCCCATCACTGTCTAGCTCGAGCACAACCAGGGTACGGTGGCCTCCATATGCACTGTATGGGCAGCTGCTAAAGCGACCTTTCAAGTACAACTGGTGAGGGATAGGACCATCATGAACAGACAGCCGTGGAAGATGACATCAATTCCCTCACCCACCTCTACACGGAGTCCCCATCCGATAGGTCTTGCATGGACCTTAATGCGGAATATCTAAGGTGGAATACAAATAACACCTGTGGGGCCACCACTATGAGCAAGGGGAGAAGGCGGGGTCGCAGCTGGAGGCTCAACTCAATTAACAAGAGGTGGTGTTGGCATTCCAGCCTTTTGGTCCACCTCGGGAGGGATCCTCATCCAGCCACAGGACATTGTAGATTCATGTCCTGCTTACTACTGAGACCTATATACCTCGTAGGCCGTGGCAGATCCAGCAGGGTTTGATGCCTTCTTCAATAAGGGTGCCTCTCCTGCCTCAATGACTCTGGTAAAGATCTTCTCAAGGGTGAGATCACTAAGGCTGAGCTCTTACTATCCTTACCCAGTCTCCCATATCGCAAGGCTCCCAAGGAGTACAGCTTCCTGACAGAGTTCTACAAGTGTACACGGAAGAAGGTGATGGACTCCCTCTACAAGACCTTCCAGAAAATGGAAACAATGGGCTTCCTTGACCTCCTCCTCTCCTCCTCTACTACAGGGCACAGATTGCAGTCCTCCACAAGCCAGCAAAGGACCCCCTTCGCTGTAGCAGTTATAGGCCTATCTCCCTGCTCAAGGGGACATGAAGATATTGGCAGGGGTTCTGGCGGTGCACCTTCAGATGGTGATCCGAACCCTTGTCCATCATTCATAGGTAGGGTTTGTCACCAGGTGATCTTCGCGCAACCATCTCTGCATGCTGGCCCATGCATTCTTTTCAGTGAAGGACCTCCCTGAAGTGATCTTTGCCCTCTTCCTGGTTGCTGAGAAGGTGTTCAACAGGATAGAGTGGAACTTCCTCTTTGTGACGCTCCAACGGTTCAACCTCAGTGAGGTATCCATAGCTTTACGACTCCCCCTCCACGCAGGTCAACTGTGGAAGTGTCTCTCAGACTCCTTCTGGCCCTGTCAAGGACCACGACAAGGCTACCTGTTATCGCCCCTTATCTTACTGCTGGCCATGGATCCTCTAGCAGAGACTCTTTGCCTGTCTCCATCATTGGTGGGCATCCCCTCCCTGGAGGAATGTCGGCCCTTTAACTTTAAGCTGACAATCCTCAGCTCATGCTCTCACACCTCCCCCAGTCCTTTCCAGCACACATGTCCATCTCCGTCTTTGTTGTGATTTCAGGCTACAGAATTAGTTGTGGTAAGAGTGACGACCTTCCATTCTCATGAGTGACTACCCGCAAAGACATCTCAGCCTATCCTTTTCAATGGAAGCCCTCCTGCCACATATACCTGCAGATTTATCTCAACCAGGGCGTGGGACGCGTGGTAGTGAATAACCTTGAACAACTCCTAGACCTTAAGTGGTTGGATTTTGAAAGTGGTCCCACCTAAGACTCTCGCTATGGGGCAGAGTGTAAGTGGTCAAGATAGTGGCTCTACTGTACTTTACCTATGTCCTGGGCATGTTACACTTCATTGGCACCCTTTCACTGTTACGCTCCTTGGACAAGACCATTAGAGCCTTGTGGGGTTACTTCCAACCCAGTCTGGCCGGTAGTCATCTTAAGCCCTCCCCATATAAGTCTTGATAGACTGTAATCTCCTAGGTGTCCCCCAGGCTTTGCAAGTTCTCTACCATTACAGGACTGTTCACTCATCTCAGGGAACCCAATGATCCAACCCATGGCCATGTCTTGGTTGTGCACCCACTGCCTCTTACCAGGGAACGTCCTCCTCCATAACCACACTCTTCTGGGGCAGCAATGGCCTCCGGGTTGGGGCGATGTGCTTGACTGGGGTGCGCTGCATGTGGCTTGTATCTACACTCTCCAATATGTGTTTGCTTAGGGCGTCCTCAAATCCCTTGAGGTATTGTAGGAAAAGTTGAGCCTTCCTCATGGTCAATACTGGCAATATTTGCAGTCACAACTTTGTCTCACTTATGCACTTAGCCCACAGCCCTGGGCCTTCTTACCCTTGACAGTAGTTTTGTATTAAAAGGTATGGCATTGCTTCCGGGAGGGGGTGATGTCAGGCTTCTACACCCATTTGATATGCCAGCTATATTCAGCGCCCCTGTTGGCCTGTCAGTGCAGCACATGGGAGGCTTGTCTCCAGAGGACTGGGAAGAGCTCATAGACACCCTAAGCAGTGATGCCAGGAAAGCCTGGCTGAAGTCCTGCCTCAACACTTCACTTCATGACTGACAATGGACTCCAGCAAAGCTGCTGTCAGGGCAGCTGCTGTCCCACTCTGACTGCAGACATTGTGCCAAAACATGCTGCAACATGGTGCATTGTTATGACTGGCCCTCCATCCGCTGCTACTGGAAGCAATTGCTGCAATGTTTCATGAGACACTGCAGATCCCACAGTCGCTGTCGCACTCCATGATCCATCTCCATCCCTTTGCTGGCCTTGCGACCCTTTCCCCCATAGGAGAACCATGGTCTTAATGCAATGATGGCAACAGCTAAACACTGTGTCCTTTGTCACTGGCTCTCCCTGCAACCCCTAACTCATGATGTCACTGCCATGTATCAGACGGCCTCTTACGAACGTGTCATTTACAATCTTCAGGGTCTGAGATCTTTCTTTTCACCTGGGCTCATTTTCTACAAGGGACTTGTGCTGACTAGGCTCTGCTCCTGCTGGCATGGCGGACACCCTCTTGACCCTGCCGGGGGTTCTCAGGTCTTGGTCGTGGTACTGGGCCCTGGTCCTCTCATTCTCCTCCTTCTTCTCCTTCATATTCTCTTTCTCAATTTCTCCCTTTTCTTTTGCCTCGAGCCTCGTTTGTGGTTCTGCCTCTTTCACAACCTCTTCCCTGATTGTGTCTCCCTCTACATTTGCCCATGTTTCTTCTACACTCTCGCCGTGATGCCTTTCCTTCTCCACTCCCATGGTCTGGCCCAACCACGATTCGTCATCATGCTCTTTCTTCTGTGTCCTTTCCTTTTATTTTAATTTCTTCTCTATTTCTCTTTCTACCTCCCCCTTCTTTTTTCTATTCTTTTCTTTCCTTCTTTCCCTATCCTTCTCGTACTTTTTTCTTTCCTTTTATTTCCTCTTTAGCTTTCCCTCTCTTCCTTTTTCCTTTCCTTTTGTTTCCTTTTTCCCTTTCCCTCTCTTCCTTCTTCCTCTCGTCTCCTCTTCTGTCTTGTCTTCTCTTCTCTCCTCTCTCCTCTTGTCTACTCTTCACTCCCCTCTTCTCTCCTCTACTCTCCTCCTCTCTTCTGTTCTCTCTTCTGCCCTCTTTTCTCCCCTCCTCTCTCCTCTCCCCTTTTCTCTTCTCTATTCTCCACTCCCTCTTTCGTCCCCTTTTCCTTCCTTTTCTCTTGTTTCTTCTACCTTCCCTCTTTCTTCCCCTTTTCTTTTCCTGTCTGTATTCTCCCCTCCCTCTTTCTTTCCCCTTTTCTTTTCCCTTCTCTATTCTCCCATCCCTCTTTCTTTCCCCTTTTCTTTTCCCTTCTCTATTTTCCCATCTATGTTGCCTCCTGCCCCATCCTCTCTTCTATCCCCTGCCCTTTCCCTCCCCCCATTACCCCCTTTGAAGGTTTTATATAGTGCCATCAAGAAACTTGCGGGTATCAGAGCGCTCACACATGTTATAATGTTGAAAATATGTTTCCAATGAGGGTGGAATCTGTTGTATTTTGTACTGTTCCTTTACAATTTGAGCACTTGCATTCTGACTGCCTTCGGCTGCCAAGTTTGTAGCAATGTACTAATTTTAGTATAAAGTTGCTGCCCCCCCTTCCCCTTGCATCTTTGAATAAGTCAACTGACTCTTGGAGTCTCTTCTTCTGCCTGGCACTCAAGGATGACTTCCTCAAGCAGGGTGCCCCAGGCACAGTCCTCTCTTTGCTAGCCCAAGGAGCAGCAGGCACATTCCAACACAAGTGTGGCCTCTCTCTGTCAGTTCCAAGGTCAGCAGGGCAGACATTCTACAGGCCTCTCCTGCAGTGCAGATAAGATCTGTGGTCTGGGTGCAAGGGGGGCCTACTTATGTTCAGAAAGTGCCCTCGGCAGATGCTGCATGCTACTAGCCAGTAGGCTTCTTGGATCCCTCCAACCTGATGACAGCTTCCCTGCCTTTTGGGCCCAGTAGGCCCTTTTCAGGGGCAACCTCAAAACATTTAAAAGAAGACTTGGACTTTTTCATAGCTTGAAATGCTAAAGTCGAGTTAGCAGTTTAAAACTGCTCTACCAGCCAGCAATGACAGGCTAAGAGTCATGCTTTTGCTTAATCACACGCATGCTGTCACAACTAGTGCTGCAGTCCATGAGAGACACTTTAACTTCCAGGCCCAAGGTACCACAATACCAAATACTATGCATTAACAAGTACGTTAAATTACAACAACTGGTGATAATACACATTTAAAGTGCTCTGATGCACATGCCCAAAGTCCTGATTAACATGGATCAGGGAATTTCAGAGTCATTACACTAGTGCTTAGTAAGCCTAATGGGGGGCACAAAGTTGGGGGGAACTTGCAAAAAGTCAGTTTCCTCACAGGTAACCCTCCACTTCAAGTAATAATCACAATACTTGTCAAGGTGAGCAACTAAAGTCACTAAAACTTGAGCTCTACCCCTCTAGGAGCTATGGCACAGAGCAGTCCAGTTTAACATAAAGGCAAACGCTGAAGTATTTATGCAGTAACAAAACAGTAATAAGGTCAAAACACAACAAAAGAAAAATCCGAGACCAATTTAGCAAATAGAGCACATTTTGATCAAATTCACAACACCAAAATAATACAATTCCAATAAGGGAAACTGAAGATATGATTTTTTAAAGTTGAAATGGTATGAAGATTTACTTTGGGATTTAGGGCCAGATTTAGATCTTAGCAAATGGGTTACTCAGCCGAAATGGTGACTAATATCCTGTCCACAGAAATATAAATTCCATTGGCTATAATGGGATTTCTATTTCGGCAGATGGGATATTCATCACCGTTGTGATGAAGTAGCTTGTCCGGTGAGCTCTAAATTTAGCCCTTAGTGGCATATTACCAACAACTAGCGATAATTATCGGTATGTTGGCTTAGCGGCAATATTTTTATCGCCGAGCTGCGGCGATTTTTATCGCTTAGGAACCTTGCTATTATCAAGGTTTATCTCCTAAGCGATAAAAATCGGCCAAAATGCATGAATATCGCTGAAAAGTCAGCGATATTCATGCATTACCGAGCTAATGCTCTTAGCCATGTTATCCACCTACCATTGGATAACATGGCTAAGAACCGCTATGGGGCAGGTGTTAGCTTTTGGAGATATTCACGCTTAGCGCGAATATCTCCAAAAGTTGGTAATAGGAGATAGCGATGTTAGTGACTGTTTCCAGTCGCTAACATCTTGGCACGCCCACTTTGCATGTCATTAGTGATAAATTTCACTGACATGCAAAGCGGGGCCCAAGATGGTCGCTATCTCCTACTAGCTGTCGCTAACGGGTGTTAGCGACAGCTGGGTAGTAGGGAGATAATTTTATCTCCGCTTTCTTGGCTTTTAAAGCCAAAAAAGCGGAGATAAACCCCCTTGATAATATGCCCCCTAGTCTCTGAAATGTCAGTCAAAAATCTTCAGCAGTGAAAGGCAGCAGAATGTGGCTTAAGAGTGCTTCATGATGCCAGAATCAGTTGACATTTGATTGAAAGTTCAGAGTGGGAGAAATTTAAATTCGTGCCCAGAGAAGGTCCCTCATCAGTCATTACTTTCGGCCCCTTGGCCCAGTGAAGATGTCTATGCTTAGTCACTTTTTTATGTTTGTCTTTTTCCAGTTAAGCAAGGCTGCAGGTGTACCCAAGAGGGCTCCACGAGACCAGATACCTTCTCCATAAGGACACACTTGTTCAGATTTGTTGCTTTTGAAAAGCTCCAAGTAGTTGAAAACTGAATCTTCACCCCAGCCACAACTCACTTTTGTCCAGTCTGATGGGAGATGTCTTGGCTTTACTCGTGAATGAGTGCTTTGCTGACCTGGAGCGTTTTCTTGACTTCATGAAAGAGTTGTGATATCTTATTCTTAACACTCAACACACACCCAACTGTGTGTGATAGTTGTCTGTGGGTGTCTTTTAGAACACAGACAACTATCTTGGTATTCAATCGAAAGAGTAGAGCAAAATGTGAGCAATCAACTCCTTTGATTCATCATCTCATCCTTATTCGCACCATAAAATAAGGAGAATTAAAACTAGGGATCTCAGATAGGATTCTACTGCCCCTCCAAAAGTGCGAAAGATGCTTTCTCTTTCATTGTTGCTGTAATCAAACTATAGCAGGCATCTTAGATTAGACTTATACACACCTCTGCTTATAGAACTGAATAAAAGTTAGCCACTATTTTAGTCTACTCAAGGCCTTTCTTTTCTTCAGCCCATCCCCAACAATACATTATTTTGGGCATGTGAATATGTGAGCAGTCCTGGTCTCCATCACTTTGCTTACTGCTCTTCAAAAGTGCAAATCTGCTTAATCTTTCCTTGTTGCTGAAATCAAACTGTAGTAGATATCCTTGATTAGAATTGTCCATATCTTTGCCCATGGAACTGAGTGAAAATTAGCCAATATTTTAGCCTATTTTTAGGGTCTTTCTTTTCTTCATGTCCCCAACAATTCATTACTTTAGGCCTGTGAATATTTGAGCAGCCCTGGTCTTTGTCAGTTTACCTAGGGCTGGAGAAGACAGCTTCCTTGAACTATTGCCTCCTCCTTGCCTGTACCTCAGACTGGACATTCGAAATAGGCTATTATCTCCCTTCATGAAGCTCCAAACCCTCTTATTCTCATTTTATTGCTGCACCTAAATTATATAATTAATCTTAGATTCATTTTAGATTTGATCTTAGATACATGTCCTTAATAAACGTGAAGAGGGGATATCCTGTTTGGAAAGGCCTTTCTTCTTCAAACTCAACTGCTTTGAGCCCACCTCAGAACATTTTCAGTGAAGGCAACTGAATTAGGGTAGTCTTGATCTTTAGTAATTTGTTGAGGGTGAGACCGATGAGCTCCTATGGTCCATAATTTTCTTTTGGCCAGCAACACTTAATAAGAAGAAATTAAAATGGACATTTACATTTACATTTACATTTACATTATTTGAGTTAGGTTTCTTCTGCAATACTGTAGCCACAATGGACATTTACTGTTCCTTTTTTACTGCTCTAGACCTGTGAAAGCTAACCTACCGAACCAGCTCTATACAACTGAATGAGCAGTGACCACTGTTTAGGGTGGAGTGGTTTTCTTTCAGTCCCTCTTTTTTAAACCTACCCTCTTTAAAACCGCTCTTTTCATGGCATTCTTGACAGTATAGAAATTTACGGGCGAAAGGGTGAAATCCTGTTTGGACTAATTCAAAGCACAAGAGCACTATAGGGTAGGGGTGGGCAGAATTTGCGTAATCGCGTTACGCAAATCTCTGAGAACCAGTAAAAAATCTCCGCGAACACGCAGAAATGCGAGTTGGAGCTACAGCACAGAATGGCATGCCGGCATCTACTTTCTGTCTTTCTGCTGCATGGTAAGGACACTCAGAAGGCAATGCAATTGTAATGGCGTGTCACCTATGGGTACAGATCAACCATGTGCAAATTGCAGAAAATACACTCCATTTATAAACTCCCTCCCTATTAAAGTCTGATCTTTTCAACTCTTATCCATGAAGCTCCATTTTCTTAATCACCTCCTGATCTCATCATCACTCAAGGAGACTCGTTTAAATCTCTAGTGTGACATGATGGAGTCATAGAAGACCTTGAGGCTACAATGAAAACGTATCTATGTTTTAATTGCTTTGCTACATAAATGGCGTATTTTGTTGCTATTAAACTTTTCGTTTCTTTCCAGCCCTAGCTACAAGCAGTAACGAATGCGATGGTTCTTCAGGAGTAGACATTGAAGCTGAAATGTCAAAGTAAGTAACATTTCTGTTCACATAAATTGCAACACTGTATGTGTACGTTTCAAATTTAGGCCTACTTCTTTTATTGAGATTTAATTCACATAGGTAGATAACAAACGTTAGAAATTTGGCACTTATTTAAAAGGCATGTTGAAATGTTGCACCTATAATTAATCTGTACTAAGTAGCGCTCATTTCGTTTTTTCTTATTCTTCCACCAGACAGTAATTCCTGATACTAGTTTATCCTACAGACAATGCAGTCATATCATTGGCTTGAAGGACTAAAAAATATATGCTACTAAGACTACTAGTAAGCCCTTATTGCAAAATCCCCAGATTTGGCCCATTACGATCAGCTATTCTGGGTTTGATCCATCAGATTATTTCTCATAGATCTCCTAATTCTAAGTATTTCAATGAGGCCAGTAATTCCTGTTATCAGACCCAAAAGGATTAAAATTATTTCAAAAATGGGAGCTTAATGCCACTTATTTAATCAGTCTAAGAAGTATGATGAAAAATGGTGGATCGTGTTAATATCACACACCTACCCTAAATTATCAGATGGAAATTTGTTGCAGGAGGAAACCTGTGGATATGACCAGCAGAAACAATGGGACATATCTTCACATATGCATTTTGGAGTACATGCAGTAGTACTCACAAAATGTACATTTGTGTACATTTACCGGCCTTTATGAATTGACCCCAAAACATTGAAATGGAAATAAAATGGGAATACTCCGAATATATTTATGTTGAATTAGTATCAATAGAAAGTACTGTGCAATTATTTAATTTGTTCTAATACTTCCCCCAATTTGTGCTGAACTAAATTTCGAACAGCAAATATGATCCCTTTTATTCATGTGATTTATCAATTATAATTAGTGTTTGTTTGTAGGATTGCAATTAATACATTCTATTGTTTAATAGTTTAACTCTCTTATGTTTGAAGTTTGAGCTTTAAAATTATGTTATAAATATTAAATATTCAAGCATTTTACAAAGATTAAATTTTTATTAGAAATGTTAAGAACTTCATTGAGGATAAGGGAAAGGGTCAAGGATAATAATGGCTTCTATAGGCCTTCACCTCCACTATTCCAATGCTTGTCTTTTGTTTCTCCCTTTGCAATTTATAACATTCTAACCTCAGTGGTTGGAATGGTCGAATAGCCCCATAGCCCTTCAACCTTGTGCTGTAACAGCTGTTAAAGACCCTCTTCCTTGTTATAGGTTAACTTAGGTTTGGGAGAGATAAGCAGCGATCCATCAAGGGGGAACGAAAAAGGGAAGGACCCTAAAACCTTGATTACCCATGTTAATTTCCATTAGAAACTTCTCTTGTAGCTGCAGAAAAATCTACTGTGTGAAATTATACAACAGTTAGCTAAAAGTTAGAATTTTTCTCAGAAAGCTCCCTTTTTGTTATTTTTCATGCTGTACAAGGTTCCGTCTCAGAACGACAATATTAAAAACGTATATGTATCTCGACTGTTGATTTACAGATATGCGTTGTGAAGCCACTTTAAAGGGGACTGACCAATTCTGATTGGTTGGCCATAACATGAGCAATATGTTGTGGCAGCCATTACAAGACTCATTGTCACCGTGCCATGAAAATTAATTTAAAAAAAATAATATGGGGGGGGGGGCACAGTGAGCACAGCCTGACAATAAGAGGCATGCAAGAGGATTCCTAAGCATTGCCTCCCTTGATTTGCCAGTCAAAATATGGACAACATGTTGCGGCAGCCAGTACAGGGTTTGGGGACGAGTCCCAATTGAAACACATGTATTTAAAGCCTGTTTTTGAGGATCATGAAAATGAATTTCATATCAATTATTTGTTGGTGGTACCATACTAATTTTAGCATTTGTGGTAAATTTTCCCTTTGAAAATGCTGTTTTTATTGCAAGGCAAGAGGCTATCATTATGCATTAACATCTCAAAATGCCACTCCTGCAGCGGCTTCAAGGAATCACACTACTTCACTAATACAGCAATCTAGGATTAGAACTCCCATAAATAATCCCCACACAGAATGTTCATCCTCTTTTGACCGATAGGTTTATTTATTTATGAGGATAATATCTGTTGTGTGAAAGTTTAAACTTCGAGTAGCGACTAAAAGCAGAGCTATTAAGACCAGATTTGTGGTATGGTGATGAAATAATTCTGTATCAGGAGGCAAAGGAAGAGTTGTTATGGTGGTTGGTGAATCTGAAGGCATGAAATGGGTAAGCTATTTTTGGTTCAATGCTGGCTTTGTAATAGAGACATAAGCCAGTCTGAAAGAATGAAACACACGAGTAGGAAACCAGGAGACTGCTGGTTTATGGACTGGCATGGAAAGAAAACAGCACGTAAATTGTTTGCTGTTGACATCAGGATTGAAGTTTCAAGAATGTTTTCAATGGGAAATGTGGTGCTCATGAGAACGGGCAATAGATCTGCAGTGATATATATATATATATATATATATATATATATATATATATATATATATATATATATATATATATATATATATATATATATATATATATATATATATAAATATATATATATAAACTAGACAGAAGCAGATCCCAATGTTTATCAGATTTGGCGAAGGAACTGTGATTTATTTGTTTGGAGCACAAGATCAATCTGAGGGCGGTGTATTTTACTGGACAACCAAATGTTACTATGGATTGGAATTCGAGAAATATTTGCGGTATGGTGATATTATGTGCAAAATAATCCTTGTTAGAAACACATTTTGTTACAAACTCAAATGCAACTTAGAAAAAATTATACCTTTGTCAACATTAGCAGGAGTGTGGTAACATAATTAGAAACATAAAACACATTTAGAAGAAAGAAAATTGCTGATGCCGTTCCAATAGTAGCCATCAGAAGTATGCCCATACTGGAGAGAGTCAAATTTAAGGCCTTCTGATTCGCCCACAAGTCCTTTTGGGGGAAAGGCGCGCCCATTAATCAATCCATTGCTGTCCCATACTGCCGTCACAGAAGCCTTCCGCTCAGCTAACCTCTTGCTCACTGTAGTCCCAAAAATGAAGAGAGCAAGAAGTGGTGGCCGCTCTTTCTCCTATAACGCTGCCAAGATTTGGAATGCACTCCCTACCCAACTACTTCAGGAGTCTAACCATTTACCTTTCCAAAAACTCTTTAAAACCTGTTTTTTCCAAGTCAACAGCCAGTAAAGTTTCCTCCTCTATTCGCTGCTGCAGATAGCGCTGGGATGCCTTAAGGTAGCTATGCGCTCTATACGTGTTCATTCATTCATGAAAACTCTTTCCAGAGCATCTATTGCCATGCACATATGCTTCACTTCACCATCCATGTACTGCACTGGGAGGCATTCTTTAGGCAGGTCAATGACCCCCCTAATAGCCAAAGTCTAATGGGAATTACAGTTTTTCTAACAATTAGTGAAATGGATTGAATCGAATGCACCAATGTCTGAATAGGGATGCCCCAAATCCACTCTTTATATTTTTTTATCAGTGTTCCTGACATGTTCTATGGTAGACACCTAAGGCTACCTATAACCAGATCTAGAAAGGAAATGGAGGGGTGAAAAGTGAATTGCACAGTTTAATACATAACTCATAATTCTGTTTGAGAAAAAGTCACACGTTTTTAAACATTAGCTACGCAGGTCATTTCACTCAAAGGCTAGTAGTCAAGTCAAGTCAAGTCAAAAAAGCTTTATTTCGATAAAAACTTATCATAAAAGCTTCACAGTAAAAACACACAATTTCATTTTTTTAAAAGAGAAAGGAAAATACAGAGATTTGATTACATTTTGCCTTTAAAATCATAATTTTCAGATAAAAGAAGCCTATCATAAATAATTAGTTAAAAGAGAATTAAACATTTCCTTTAAGCCTTTTGCTTCTAATGAACCAGGCCCATGATAAGAATTTGGAAAGGGCACAGACATACAGTGGTCGAGAGTCCGACATTAAAATGCGTAGTGCCTCAATGTGATGCCTAGTCCCTAACAAACGGCACACTCGCTTAAGCCATCTTCTTCTTGGTTGGGCTTACCCCTGGCACTCAAACAGAAAATGTGCCACTGACTCTTGTCTAGATACACAAGTGGGGCAAAACTCTGTAGTCTGTGCTGGCGGTTTCCACCGAGATGTAAAAGCATGCAGAGGAAGAGTCCCAGTCCTGAATTTAAAATAAAGGGGCCTATCAAATTGTCTCTCAATGATATCTAAGTAGAGTTCCCGAATTGGCAAGTCCTTGAATTTCAAAAAGTCCTCCGTAAGTCTGCCCAATGTACGGTTAGTGCTCCGTTGAGTCAAAATCCAATTCCAGTACAGACTCTTGAGTGTTGCCCTTGGGGGAGAAGACCTATTTGCCCAGGCTCCACTTAGACCCAAGTTACACAGGAGGGCTTTCATATCTCTCAACCATTTTATTCTGTGCCACTCCAGTAATGACATTACTTCAGAGAGCCCTTTAGCATATTTGGCAAGCTCCGGGACTCGCCACAGCCGGGCCCATAAAAGTAAGGGCCGGAACTTTGCCAAATCTCCAATAGGGCGGCAACCTAAATCAAGCATTAATGGAACCATAGGAGTACCCTGGGGAAGTGACATAATGGCCCTACACAACTTCCTCTCAGATCTTGACAATTCGCTGGTGTTACATGAGATCCATAGCTCTGCCCCATAAAGAGCAGAGCTAACTCCCCTTGCTGGGTAGATTTCAATAACGGGGGCTATAGGTCTAATAGCACAGGAGCGCTGCTCCTTCAGGAGAGTCCCTGTTACCCTCTTGTGGGCTAGCAGCATTTTGTCTAAGTGAGGAGCCCACTGCATATTATGCGACAAACGGATGCCTAGGTAATCAAATACATCCACCCTCCCCAAGGGTACAGCATTCAACTTTGGGGGACGCACAGATTTTTTAGGGGGATTCATCACAAGATATTTCGTTTTATCGGTATTGATTACCAGGCCCCGTTCTGTACAGAAAGACTGGAAATTATTGAGAAGTTTTTGGAGACCCATTGGGGATTTAGATAACAAGAGCGTATTGTCCGCAAAGAGAAGGGTGGGGATACGCTCCCCCACCAGGGATGGTTCATCTGAGGGATCTTTCAACAGACGCTCAACCACACCATTGATATACAAAGAAAAAAGGGTGGGAGCTAAAACACATCCCTGGCGAACCCCTCTCTCTACCGGAATACTGCTGGTTTTCTCTCCCTCTCTACCCCATCTTATCTGTGCAAATCTATTCTCATGAAGCCTTACAAGTAGCAATAAGATGTAATGTGGAATCCCCATGTCAGTAAGGACTCTCCAGAGAGTCTCCCTAGGTACAAGGTCAAAGGCAGTCTTTAAATCGATAAAAGCGAAATAAAGACTGGCTTTGCCTATGACCACCACCTTCCAGTATACTAACATCAATCTGAAGGCTTATTCTATTGTGCCGGTGCCTGCTCTAAATCCTGCCTGGTAGTCGGAAAGGATGTTGTTTTCACTGATCCATTGTAATATTCTAACCAACAGCACCTTGCCGACTACCTTTTGGGTTATGTCCAACAAGCTTATGGGTCTATTATTCGACGGGTCGTCCCTAGCCCCTTTTTTAAAAATAGGGACGACTTCCGCCCCTTTCCAGGATGTGGGAATCGGTGCACCCCTACAGATGGCAATGAGCAGGCAGTGAATAAATTTCCCCCATTTCGGGATATCTGAACGAAGCAGGTCCCCGGGAATACCATCTGGTCCGGCCGCCTTTTGGGGCATAATGGTACTAATGGCATACTCTACTTCTTTTATTGAGAACTCGGCATCTGCTAGATCTACCCCCCAGTCCTTTTGAGACATGATAGTACCAATAGCATACTCTTCTCTTTTTGTTGGAAAGTCGGGGTTTATTAGAGCCACCTCCCAGCCCTGTTCATCCTTGGGTGTATCTATGGTGTTATTTCCGGATTGGCGAGCATACAATTTGGAAAAGTGGTTAACCCACACTTGGCTAGTGAAGTTACATGTTATGAGGTCACTATCTGGTCTGTTTCTGGCTCTGATTGTATCCCAGAAACGCCTTGAATCTTTCCCAGAGCTTGCCTCTTTTAAAGTACGCCAGTACTCTTCTTCCCACTCCTTTTTTGCACTTGCCAATATTTGCTTGTGCCGTTTCCTAGCTCCCTGTATCGGGGCTTGTGATTTGCCTTTAATAGCCTCATTCAAAAGAGATTGTGCATGCCTGCATGCGGATGTGTACCAATCATGCTTGCCCCTAGGATTCCGGGTTGCCATATTCCTGCCCACAAGCACCGTTTTCAAAAATACGTCCCCTATAGACCTAAGTGTGTCCTCAAAAATAGATGTGACCTTCCAGTTGTTGACAGGGCCGGATCGATAGTGTCCAACTCCATTTGTGAAGCCATAAGCATTTCATTAATAATATTAAGTTTAGCTTCATCAGATGAGATTTTATTCCACTTCAGACGTCTCCCACAAGAGGAAACAGAGATTTTGTGAGCTTGCTTAGGGGACATGTCAACTGTTTTGCTAGGCCAAGGATTTTTAAGAGACAAAGAAAGCGAATTATGATCACTTTCTACAGTAGGTAAAACTACCATATCCTGCACTAATCCCCAAAGTGTAAAGTCTAGCAGAATGTAATCGATCCTTGAGGTATGGTTAGGTCTGTTAAATGTGGCAGCACCCATGGGATCTGAAATTGTACGACCATTTGTGGCTCTCAGGCCAAACTCCAACGTTAAAGCATTTAATTGAATCGCACTTTGGGACCATCTTTTGATCGGGGGAATAGTTAGGGCTGGAATACCCCTTCTAGTGTCATCCTCACCCAGGTCAAGAATGTCATCTGTTGAGAGTGGCTCATAGGTGCAGTTAAAGTCTCCCGCAACTAAGACTTGGGCACCAACAATGTTTTCTCTGAGCTCTGCTTCAAGAGTGGTAACTATCGGAGACATAGACCCATGTTTAGTGCCTCTGACATATATATTAAACAGATCGAGGGTTAACCCCCTACGGGGACCTCTCAAGGAGATTCCTAGAATATCTGGGCTATTAATCTGCTTAGGTATTATACGGCAGTTAAGGGAGATACTTACCCAGATGAGAAGGCCCCCCGAAGGGCGGCCCTTCCCATTTCTGGTATGTACTGCAGGCACAAAATATGTGACATAGCCAACACGATGGAGTGGTTCTAAGCTCCAAGTCTCCTGGAACAAACAAATCTTATGCGCCTCCACCAAAGCCTTCCACTCTGGTGAGCCCAATTTCCTGTGGATACCTGCTAGGTTCCAACTAAGAATCATTAATTAACCCTTAGGATCATGACCATCACTATTTTGAGGACCCAGACATTCAATTGGAGGCATGAGTACAGTAGAAGGCGTGGACTGAGCAGTACTAGACCCTGGTACAGAAATAGGGTGGGGGCATAAAGCTGAGACCTGTGAGATTTCAGTATTCCGCCTAATTTGATCTACTGTTGTCAGTTGATTTATTTGGTCTGACAATTTAGTTTCCCCTTTCTGTTTTTTAGAATTCCTTGTGCTAGCCATCCTGCCCCCGCTATCTTTTGTTGCAATTGGTATGTAGATTCCTGTCATTGTGAATCCTTCCTCATCTGATCTCGTGTCAGATAGCGGGATGCTAGTTTCCTCAGGTGCAAGTCAGTCCACCTCGTCCAGTGCACAGAACCTGTTCCAGTGCACGTACTGGGATAGAAAAGGATCATAGTCTGGGGTGCCTTGCCAGGGCGTTTGCCATTGGTGAAATCTATGCTGGGGTGCTAGCTGGTGAGCCCTACTCATAGGTATCCTATTTCTCTGCATTTGTCTTTGGGGTATGATCGGGTAGAAATATGAGAGATGTAGAGGGTGGATTTGTGTATTAGTTCCACTGGGGGGTGCATTACATATATAATTCACTGCGGCCGTGTCTCTGAAATTGATAGTTAAAATGTCCCCTTCTATTGTTTTTATACCTTTCCCTATCCATTCCCCTCTTCTAACCGTGAGTATTTCCCCAAAGATATTTGGAGGTAGGGGTCTTTTTAACTTTAGCCATTGCATACATTTATTTTTTAGTTCAAGTTGTGTTTCCTTTTTTCCCTCTTTCAGGGGTGGCACTCCTGTCAGTACAACCACAAAGGGCAAAGCTTCCGGCGGAAGATTAATTGTCTGGAAGCGAGCCAATCTTACTTTTTCCGCTTGATTTTTTTAATGGGGGAGTATTTGTGCTTAAACTTTCTTTAGGTTTTTGGCCCGTTTTATCGTTTGAGACTAAGAGATTTCCATTTCCTTGCTTCGATTGGACCTGTGGGGTGGTACTGGGTGCACTGGGATTCAGGGATACAGGGGCTTTCTTCACAGTCGGGATATTATTTTGCGTGACTTCCTTTGGTCTATTTGCTGTGGATTGGTTAACTGGTGCTACCTTGTCTTTTAGTGTATTGTTAGGGGTTCCCCCTTTTGACCCCTCTTTAGTTAATGTACCATCGTTTCCCACTTGCCTGGTGGAGCCCATTCCTTTGTTTTTTTTGTTTTTTTTAAAAACCTTTATTGGTGCAATCAAATCAATACAGGCGCAGGCCTACAACCACATGGGCCGGCCGCAAACTCAGGAGATAGAAACAGGAGCAGAGCGAATGTTTACGGTGCAAGGATTAATCACATTGTAGTCATAATACGTGGCTGTAGCACAACGAAGCACAAGGATAAGAGAGGTTTCATTTTTATAATGTTGAAAAAGAAACGGAGGCGGTATCATCAGAGGCATCACACTACACAATATACAAAAAGAGACGGGAGGGGCGTATCCCTCCAAGCAATCAGGAATCGATGGTGAGCAATAAAGCCGAAAAGACACTACGCCCGCCGAAGGCAGGCCAGGAGTAAAGGTCAAACAATGGCAAGCGAATTAGCGAAAACATCATAAGGAAAAACCACCCGTCCCAGACAAGACAATAGAGGCAAGCGCAGATGCCTGACAGAAAAGGGATGAAAGAGGGAGATATAGCCAACCCCACTAAGAAAGAAGAGAGAAAGGGACCATAGAACAAAACAAACTAAAATAACAAAGCCCCCCCAAAACCCGCCACCCTACATCACCGTAATGGCTATGGCCTACCCCACTAACAGCGTGCCTGTCGCCCCAGAATTACCCCCAAGGAAGGAAATACAGAGAAGAAAAAGAGGAAAACAATAAAGAATATTCTGAGGAGAAGGGCCGGCGAGTCAGATGCCCGGTCCCTCCCACCCCCGCACACTAAAATCGTATAAACAGAAGCCATAGAAAAGTACAAATATCGGCAAGCACCTAAAACGCAATCAATTACAGTTCCACAAGACATGTCCGTGAATCACCAGTAACCAGCTAGAAGCCCCTCCAGGTTCCATACGAGGTCACCCCTGGCCACTTCTGTTATTAGTAGAAATGTTAAACAGCCCTGTAGTCGGAAGACAACTCGGTACAAAAGAGTCAATCGTCCCAAGCGAACCAGGTAGCGTCGCCGCCCAACATCGTCCCAGCCACCGACAAACAACTGACGATGCATGGCGGAGGCCAGAATGCAACAATACACAGACCACCAACAGTTCCAAGTCCAAAAACAGGTCCGCCAAGCACGGAAAGGAAAGCACGGGATGCGGGAAGCATCGCAGCACAGCCCGGGCCCCATACGCCATGGATCGTTGGAGCCTCTCCACTTGCTGCTCAGAAAAAGGCCCCGATGAGACAACCACCTGCGGAACAGGTGTGACGACAACTAGCTCAGGAACCACTTCCATTCTCGCCCCCAAGACTGTAGACTCAGCCGGGGAACATGGCACCGCGGCAGAAGGAGACTCATCGGCACCGACTCGGAGGCAAACCACTACGCCACAAAATGGCGGGTCAGCAATGGCGGCGATTCTGTCCTCTAAGTCCCGGGATCTCCGGAGCAGAGCAGTCCGCAGGGTTATCAGTGCAGCCAGTATGTGGCTACGCGGAAGCGTTTCCCCATGTAGCCGAATTCCGGGGGTCTCCAGTTCAGCGGTTTTTCCGTCCCCGGGAGGGGTGCATTCCAAGACGCCATCCGCCAGTGCAGCCATTTCGTTCTCCGTCACTTCCTCTCCACCTCCGAGTCCAGTCCGACCACCAGAATCAACATGTCTCCCGGCTGGACTTCAACAGTCGGCGCTTGGCGCAGAAAGGAGAGTCAACGAAAGGCCAGGTGCGCTCCCCGCAGCTCGCCGGGAGCCAGCTGCCGGTTCCCGGACGGGATTATTAACATGGCCGGGCGTCTCACCCAGGGGGAACCGGGCGAGACGGCCTCTCTCCGGCTCGGCGATATCTCGGGGTCACGGGGCAACCCACTATTGGGAGTGGGTTGGCACCAACTCTTCCGGCTCGTGACTCTCAGGCTCCCACTGACCGGCTTCTCATCCAAACCAGGGCCGCCAACACTACGAACACTGCCGGGCGGCCTCTGCAATCGAGGCCTCGGCGTCAGCGCCCAGAAGGCCGGCAAGCAGACGGGGACAGTTCTTCGGATCTACTGCACGGTGGAGCCCCAGAAATAGCTGGTAAGTGATCGCTTCTCTTCAACAACTTAGATCGACAAGCCTCGCTTAGGATTATCATCAGGATAGACGTGCGGGGAGGAAGAGCCCCCGGAGCCAAGCGTTCATGCGACTGTTCCGATCGCCATCTTGGCTCCTCCTCCATCCCTTTGTTATTTATTAGGGATGTTAGTCTGTCGATTTTTTACATAAGCGGTTTGATGTGGGCAATGATCGTATCTTCAAGGTCGGCCTTGAGATCGGCTACCATATTTGCCACCCAGCAAGGTATTGCTGATGTAGAATTGGTAATTGGAGCCACTAGGTTATGGTTTAGTGTGTTATTTTGCCCTTAGCTTCACTAGCTCTTTTTGACTCTGTATTGCTTGAGTTCGCCTTCTCTCTACCCCACGTGGTGCTTAAATTGGGCTGAGTATTTTCTATATCCCCTGTTGTCTCAATGGGGGCCTGAGCACACGGGAGCTCAGCGAAAGAGGAGGTAACACCAAGACTTAAGTCTAAATCGTCTGTCGCATCTATAGTGACTACTAAAGGATCGTCTACTACATCTTGTGGGTCTTGAGAGATTATCATCGGTGGTAAAGACATCCTCCTTTCTGTATTCGCTATTGCGGTAGATACTGCCCCTATGGTCTGTTTCAACATTATGTCTATCGCTATGAGTGTGGGAACTGGTTGAGGGGTGTCCACCTTCTGTTTGGTATTGGATCTTAGGGTGGGCATCCTGGTGGTTTTAGTTACCTTCCTCATGCTGCTCAGGTCTAAAAAGTTTATAGTTGACGCTTGATAATTTTCTATTCTTCAATTACACTGGAGATAAACCACTCAATATCAATAGGGGGGACTCGGGGCACCAGATATTTGTGAAGTTATATAAGTACCTTCAACGGTGCAGGAGGGGAGTAAGGGAAGTGGCCCAGCCCAGCCTCCTCTTGCCTCGGAGGGCCGTAGAGGGCCCGCCCTTTGCCCGGGCTTCGCCCGGCGTCCCGCGAGATGGGGCTGACGCTAATTTTAAGCGCCTCCTGGCGCGGTTTCAGCCGTCGCAGCCCGCATGGGCCGATGGGTAATGTAGTTTCCTGCCCCGCTCTCCACTCGGCGGCTACACTTGACAAGCGAGCGGCGGGAGGCAGGCAGGGCACTCTGACGGCTGATTGCTGGTCCGCTTCAAAGGTAAGTCCCCAGCACAGTTTTTGCAGGCTTCGTGGTGGTCAAACTACTCTGAAGGTTGCAGAAAAATCCCCCCCCTCGTATGGGGCTGACGCTGATTTTAAGCGCCTTTTGGCGCGGTTTCAGCCGTCGCAGCCCGCATGGGCCGATGGGTAATGCAGTTTCCTGCCCCGCTCTCCACTCGGCGGCTACACTTGACAAGCGAGCGGCGGGAGGCAGGCAGGGCACTCTGACGGCTGATTGCTGGTCCGCTTCAAAGGTAAGTCCCCAGCACAGTTTTTGCAGGCTTCGTGGCGGTCAAACTACTCTGAAGGTTGCAGAAAGATCAAAGGCTAGTAGAATTTGTGCATTTTGCCAAGAAAATATCATGAATGACGCAAATAATACAAAAACTGGATTATTTTATGTGAGTATTATTACTTGGAAGCACTTCAATGAAACCGCTATAATTTCACAACTTAATGCAGAGATCTGACATTGCACACTTGATGGCCTCCAAGTAGTCATATGTGAAGTTTCTTGCTTTCTGTCATCTCTGGCTTTGTCACATTAGTTTGCATTTTGGGATTTGTAAAAACAATAAGGGGCCTATTACAGACAGACCTACCTCTGGTTGGCCGTCCTGACTGCCTCATTATGATGCGACCTCACATAGGGCCAGATGTAGGTAATCTCAATTTACCTATTCATAAATACCGAATTGGACCGATTCGGAATTTAAGAATAGGTAAATGGGATGTAGATAAATATTCTGTAAAAATTACCGAATCTGTATGATTCGGAATACCGATTCGGTAAAAGGGGGAAAACATTGAAGGGTGGCAGGGTGTCACTTTGACACCCTGTTGCACCCCTCAATTGTGTATGGGTGCACATGTTGCATACATACATGCCCTAAGGGCATGTATGTCTGCAACATGGCACTGAAGCAATTTGCATTACCATGCTTTTTGGGGTGTTTTCATTATTTACCACCAACTTGTAGTTGGTGGTAAATAACGAATCCTAACATGGGATAAGCACTCATTTAAGTGCTCCCTACATTAGGAATTCGGTAATTTACCGAATCGGTATTTAAGAAATCAGTAACTTACTGATTCCTTAAATTACTGATTCGGTAAATTACCGAATCCTTAATTTCTGCCCCTACACCACGAAAGCCTATTACCGGTCTGTAACGGCCGAAATTCGTTAATTTCGTCCGTTACTGACCGGTAATGGCCTTCCTACATCTGGCCCATGCTGTGGGCACCTATGGACATTTCCATATTGAAGCAATGTCACAGCCGTAAACTGGCTGTAGCACATGCTCCCATAGGGAAATGTGAGGTGAGGTTAATCACTGCACCCCCTTGGCTGTTACCTCAAGGTGCCTGCCATGGGGTGCAGGGATTAACAGAGGGCACCATAGGCTCGCCTTGGCCACCAACTGGAGGCCATAAAGGAAAAGGGGCCCTACTAGGTGCCCCCAAACACGCTTCCTAACAGGGTTTTCATGTCGGAAAGGCCGGCATGGAAACCCTCCTGGAAACCGTGCATCGTGTTCCGAACGGCATAGTATTCCGAACGGCATAGAGCCAGCCGTCCATTTGGATTACGGGCCTGTTCCGACTGGCCAATGAGCTCCTTGAGCCTGTAGGAAGCCAGCCGGAATGATCTGGCAGTTTCAATTAAGACTGGCTGAATCAAAATCAGCCGGCCACAGTTGAAACCGACAATGTCGGTTTTAATGCATCCAACCTGAAGTTGGAGGCTTTATGACCAACATCATATTAGGCCCCTAAATGTGTTACTGTTCTTTTACATGATCCTGCTATCCATTCTTCCTTCAGACTGGGAGCAGGAAGTTGCATAGGAACATGAAATGCATAACCCTTCCCTATGGAAGCCAATGGCCCACTTATTTATATCTTGCAAAAAATTGATTTTGCAGTGGACAAATTATTCTTTTTTTATTATGGAAAAGCGGTAGACCGAAAAACAGATTCTGATATATACCTTAGGCACATTACCTTGTGATTGCTCACCTTATGAACACCCCAGACCCCAGACTAGATTCGGAAAAGTTTCTCAGCATTGATCCAGCGTGCCAGTATGTGGTGTTGTGTGGCTATACATTGACTCTGTCCTACCCTGGAAGTGATGCCAGAGCCACATATATGCACCGATCCTGCATGCTGCTGTTAGATTCTTTCTTTCCATGCATTTGGACTAGGATCTGCAACTTGTTAGCAAAAAAGTATTTGTTTTTTGACAAATTTTCTTCAAAGTTTTTTCTCAAATGGTGTTCCAGGAAACATGTGCTCCCTGAAGACTACAGGCTTTGAACCTTGTGAGGACTGTCAAAAGCAGATGGCTGAGACAGAAGCTCACCCTGTATGTCTCTGGTGCCTACGGTGCTCATATGACTACAAGCTTTGCCGGGGAAGCACCTGGGTTAAACCCACGATGATCCAAAAGAATGAAGCCATGCTCTACACTGCCAAACACCATCAAAAGGCATGTTATTGCTGTTCCCAATTGAAGTCAAGGACGCAGACCTATTTCCGTTCTCAGTGCCGTTGTGGAAAAAGAATGTTATCTAATTTCAAGTAGACAGATAAATCCAAGTGTAAAACAAAACGCAAGAAGTCTGTTGGACCTGGCCCTTTTTGGCAGGTTCACCCCTAAACTTTTTGCTTTTTCCTAGCCTGTTTTTGTGACCTGGTTATGGTGATTTTAGGCCTCTGCGCACTTTTTCACTGTGGTACAGTGTAAAGTGCGTGAGCTCTCTGTGTATGTGTGGTGAATGACCTGCCCTCCCATAGGAATGAATGGGGAATATGTATGCCCATGGTAGTTCCTGGTATGTGGGGAGTGCAGGGTCGAGTTTGGTATGTGCGAACTCGTGAGATTGAATGCTGTGCAATGGTATACGCGGCATGATTGTGTCTAGTGTAGAAGTGCCACTTTTAGAAGTTGGCATAATTGTGTAATTTGTATCTGGCGTGTGATTGGCTGAGGCTGGCTGGTGAGCCTGGCTCCAAGAGTCTGGGAGGGTCTGCCCCGGTGGTGAATGGAGTGTTTAGCATGTTGATGTGAGGGGGGGAGTGAGCCTGGCCCTGCTTGTGGATTGACCGTCTGGTTTGAGGGTCCTGAGTGAGGCTGGGTTTTCCCCACACAATGCTGGCTCCACCCCCTGGGGTGCCTCTGATGTCCCTAGCCTGGCCAGTGAAAGGAATTCCCTATAACCAGTTCTAGCTGGTTCTCACACTGCCTGCACCCTGCTAGACAAAGGAATTCTCTGTATAAAAAGGGGCTGTGTCCCCTTCCAAAATGTTCTTGTTTCTGACTTGAACCCGCCAGGGGCGGGCTCTGCCCAGCCCCTGGATGCCTGGAGGACTTCTGAGGGATCCCTCTGCCTTGCCTGGACTGATAGGGGGACTTTGCTTTGCCCTGGATACCTGATGGACTTAGAGGCTGATGGATCTTCCTTACTGGGAGCTGTGTTGCTCCATCTTTATCCTGCCAGGCCTGCTGGGACCCCTTTGCTATGAGAGTCCTTGCCTTGGGGGCTTGATGGACTCTGCCCCCCCCCCCTTAGCGCCTGGGAGCGCTTTATCTTGCCATTTAGCGCTGGGAGCGCTTTATTTGCTTTGCAGGTGCCCACACTGCTTATGGTTGTGATATTATTTTGTCCCCTGGCAGGTGCCCACCCTGCCAGTGACTAGGCCGCTATTTTTATATTTTAACTCGAGGGAGCCCACTCCTCGGTTAATTCAGCCCCAGCCTACGAGTGCCTGAAACGGGCCGCCGCGCTGCCCGCGACGACCCGGAAGTGGTTGTCCGGCCGGCCAATTGCGGTGCGGCCTTGCCGAAAGTCCTGCCCCGCTGCCGCCGCCGGCCGGAGGAAGAGAAGTGTGGGCTGTTGCGGGGCTCCCGTGTGCTGAGGGAGCCCCGGGAAAAGAAGTGGAGGTGTGGCCGGTGACGGGGCTCCCGTGTGTGGAGGGAGCCCCAAGAGAGGAAGAGTCATGGCTGCAGGCGCCGGCAGGGCTCCGGTGTCATAGAGAGCCCCGCCAGCATCGCACCGAGGGAGGATGTCCTGGCCGCCGGGAGACGCAACGCGAGGAGAAGCATCCGCCCCAGGAGTCCCGGTGAGTGCTGCTCTGGTTCTCCAGTGAAAGGGGCATTTGGCCATTTCGAGCCCGGAGAGGCTCAGGGGCAGTGTTGGCATCTTGTTCAGTAGAGCCTACGAGAAGGCTCCGGGGGGCCATTTTAGTTAGAGGGGGCGTCGGGGCACATTGCCGGTGCCCGCCCCCTCCTGCCTGCGAGATATTTGTTGGAGCCCAGAGAGGCTCAAGGGCATTGTTTGTTGTGAGACCTGCAAGGCTCCCACGACGGGCCATTTTTGTGTTTAGAGCCACGGAGGCTCTAGGGGGCACATTGTTATTTAGAGCCCAGTGAAGCTTTGAGGGCATTGTTTATTCAGAGCCCAGAGAGGCTCCCCACCCACACAGTGGATTTGGCCAGAGCCTGCGAGGCTCCAGCGTTGGCCCATCACTGTCCTCAGCTGCCCAGCAATTTGTGGGCTGCTGCCACGTTTAGGACCCTGACTATTGGGACACAGGGCATCCTAGCCCCAACAAGGCCAGTTTGCCTAGGGACTGCCACAAGTGGTGGCTTATGTGAGTTTTGCGCAATGTGATGTGGTGCTAGGAAATGTAATGCATTTAATATGATTACGCACCTTGATCTTACACCTCTGAATGTTTTTAGGCATCATGTGTTTTTGCGCTATTGAGTTATGATCTGGCACCTCTGAATGTTTTTATGCATCATGTGTCTTCCTTGATTTTACACCTTTGAATGTGTTGGTTTATGCATCATGTGTTTTTCCTTCCCCGCACCTCTGAATGTGTTTTTGATACATCATGTGCCTCATTATTACACCGCTGAATGTGTTTTTATACATCATGTGTTTACCTTTTTCCCTACACCTCTGAATGTTGTGATGCATCATGTGTAATGTGTTCTTGCTGATACCCCTAAATGGATTTTATTCTTAGGTGGTTGTTCTTTCCAGTACAGGTGGACCTAGTGAGGTCCGGGTTCCCTGCGTGACATTCTCCTAAGGTGGTTAGGGTTGCATAGGTGGTACTTACCTGTTACCAGTAGTTACTGGTTGTGTGCTATTCTTGCTAGTTTGTGCTACACTGATTTTAAATCATTTTATTCTAATTTCTGACAGTATTTCTATTTCTAAAAGTGTTGATTCTGACAGTGGCCCATGTGGCCCTGTCTTGTAAATAATCCCTTGTGAATATTGCCTGTGCCAGTTGGCACAATGTACATGTGTGATTTCTATCTGATGTGATTTTGACAATACAGAAGTTATTTTTATATAACCTTGTGTGGAGTTCCTTTTGTGGTGTGCCTAGGATGTTGTTGCTGTTGTGTGCTGACGCAAATGCTTTACACATTGCCTCCGAGTTTAGCCTTACTGCTCGTGCCAAGCTACCAAGGGGGTGAGCAGGGGTTATCTTGGCGAGTGACTCCCTTGCCCTGACTAGAATGGTGGTTTCTGCCTGGCTTTGGCGTCAGCCTTAGCCTACCAGAAATAGCCAGTTCCAACAAAGTCGAAGCAGGATTCTCCCTCTTCTGGTCACTCTCAACCAGAGAAGGTGCAGGGATATCAAGGTGCCTCAACACCCAGCCATGGTCTTACTGAGGAACTGATCCTATAGCTTCTCCCAAAGCAACCTGGATTTCCAGGTTTATAGGCAACATGAATAGGATGAAACTGGAGAACGGTATGATGCATCCTATGACAAGGACAAACTTTATATTGAATTTTAGGAGGACAGCGTGCTAGACACCTAACTGGACACTAGGTTGAATTCCTGCCTAGTATTCTTACAGAGGAATCATTCTGTGTTTCAGAGATTATCCAAAGTGTTATTCCTGGAGCTCCCGCCCGTTGAGGTAAAGATCAGTGCCATTGCAGGGAGAATATTGACATCTCTCCCACTGAGTGGTTTAACACCAACGCATCGCTTTAGCTGCACCCCGCATCTTCTTCTACATTGATTCAAGCCCAGATTGAGCTTCTGTTGAGGTAGCGCATGAGTTATAGTTACATGAGATAACTCTATCTATAACTGCTGAATTCCTGTGGCTTTGTGTGTTTAAATTCTGAACCTAACTATTACGCGTCTGCAAACTTTGTTATTTTCAGTGAGTTTCTTCAGTTTTTTTATGGTATTTCCTAGCTACAAAATCCCTGTAAGCTTTGTTTTTTCAGTAAAATGAGAGACACAAGCTTCTGTTAAATACTCATAACCACTACCCTAATGAGTAGAGAGAGACTTTTCATCTTTTGTATGCTCACTGGCCCTGCACCAGTGAGTAGAAAGACCGTGGATTTGTTAGACTCACAGTCCCTACACTTGTAAATTCATAGACACATTCTTTTTTTTGTTAGATTCTCACAGCCTTTACAGTAGTGAGTAGAGAGAATGAATGTCTTTTACATGCTCACTGGCCCTGTACTAGTAAGTAGAGAGACCGTGCATTTGCTATATGCTCACATCCTCTATACTACTGATTTGATAAACATGTGCTTTTGTTAAATGTGTACAGCCGCTGCAGTGCTTTTGTTTGGATACTAACATTACTTGCACTAGCGAGCAGAGAAACTGTGTTTTTTTGGATGCTCATAGCCATTGCACTAGTGAGCAGAGACCCCATGTTTTTGTTGGATGCTGACAACCCTTGCTGTAGTGATGGATGCTCTGCCTGCAGTGTCGACTTGTGCTCAACTTCACATTCAGAGAAGTTTTAATTCTGAAAGTCAGTGTCAGCTGTCATTAAGATTATGGGAAGGCTGGATTCCCCATTCATTTGAAGAACAATGTAAATTATTGTTTTAGTTTTACATGTTCCAAAATGGGCTATATGCACAGTGGTGAGCACACAGGATGGTGAGATGTTTCAATACTTATGGGATGGGTGAGAGAGGTGCAGAAAGGGGCAAGAAGGGTGCAGAAAGAGGCAAGAGGGGTGCAGAAAGAGGCAAGAGGGGTGCAGAAAGAGGCAAGAGGGGTGCAGAAAGAGACAAGAGGGGTTCAGAAAGAGGCAAAAGTAGTGCTGAAAGGGGCAAGGGTAGTGCTGAAAGAAGCAAATGAAAAGTCATAAGAGATGAGAGTTGCAGAAAGTAACAAGAGAGGTACAAAAAAAGGCAGGTGAGGTGCAGAAAGAGGCAGGTGAGGTGTAGATGAGGCAAGAGAGGTGCAGAAAGGGGCGAGAGAGGTGCAGAAAGGGGCGAGAGAGGTTATATTATGTTAGATTATATTTATAGAGCGCCAAATCACCAAAGGTTCCTAAGCGCTAGCAACTTAGATCAAGAAGTCAGGGATCCTATGTTCCAGCTATGCTCAGCACACGATAGGATGGAATTATCCAAATGCCTCACTGAACAAAATGGTCTTGAGTTTCCTTCTAAACAGGAGTAGGGTGGCTTCCCTACTTAAACTATCTGGTAGCTTGTTCCAGATCTGGGAAATCACCACTGAGAAAGCCTGCCCCCCCCAGGTAGCTCTATTAAAGCGTGGGCAGGACAGCAAGTAAGACTCAGATGACTGGAGGCAATGTCCGGGCCCATATGGCTTCAAACGGTCTTTGATGTAGTTGGGTGCCACTCCATACTGTGTTTTATGTGCAATGCACAGACCCTTGAACCAGACCCTCTACTTGATGGGGAACCAGTGTAGCTGCTGTAGCAGGGAGGTGACATGTGCTCTTCTTGGCAATTTAAAAATGTTATGTTATGTTAGAAACATTTATAAGGCGCACAGCTGCTCATGAGTGTCCCAGCGCGAAAAAAACAGTTAGAAAGAAACCGAATGGAACTGGGGGATAATTGTTATTAGGCAAATAGCAGAGTTTTTAGTCTTTTCTTAAACATGGAAGGGTCGTTGATAATGCGTAGTTCTAGGGGGAGAGAATCCATGCTTCAGCTGCTTCAAAGGATAGCTCCCTCCCTCCAATCCTTGTTCGCCGAAAGTGAGGGATCAAGGCTAAGCCTGTGAGGCAGAACGCAGTTGTCTTCATGGAGTGTAGAAAATAAACCTCTTCCCTAAATAAAGGGGCCCTCGGCCATAGAGAGCTGAATGGGCCATCGTGAGGGCCTTACATTTCACTCTTTGGGCCACTGGTAATCAGTGCAAATCCCGCAGATTGTGTTTAATGCTGGACCAGCCAGGGATACCTATCAGGGCACGAGCCGCAGTGTTTTGGATGACCTGGAGTTTCTTAAGCTGGTATCCTGGTAGGCCTATATAAAGTGCATTTGCATAGTCAAGGCGTCTAAGAATCAAGGCGCGCATGACCATCTCCCTAGCAGGCCTGGATAATAAAGGAAGAAACTTCTCGAGACTTCAATGTGTCAAAGCATTGGCCGTCTAATTTTTTAACTTGTGTGGAGAACCTGGTGTTTTCCTCGAACCAGACACCCAGGTTCTTCACTGCCTGTCCTGAGGTGCTGGGGAGAGGATATTCTGGCGGCCAAAGTGCTTCCCTGAAATGTGGGGGAAAAGATCTGAATAAGAGGATTTCGGACTTGTCTTCATTGCACTTTAACTGGGTGGCTGCGAGCCATTTGAAGACGGCTGACAGACAGTTTTTAGCTTTCATTGGGAAGTATCTGAGTCCTTCCAAGAGAACAGGAGCTGGGTGTCGTCTGGATATGCGATGATTTTTGCTCCCAGCTCCTCTGCCAGATAGACCAAAGGGGTGACAAACACATTAAAAAGGAGAGGACTCATGGTAGAGCTCTGAGGAACTCCGGTGGTCACCTTTTGTGGGTTTGATGAAAAAGGAGGTAGCCACACTTGCTGTGATCTGTCAGCCACAAATGACTTAATCCAGTCCCATGCAGGCCAATGACACCAATGTTAGCAAGTCACGCTAATAGCAGTGGGTGAGGCACCATGTCAAAGGCAGCAGAGAGGTCCAATAAAATCAGAGCCGCTCTCCCGCCCTTGTCCAAGCATTCTCTGATGGCTTCTTCTATTTCCACAAGCGCGGTTTCCATGCTATAAGTAGCTCTGAACCCTGACTGAGCGGGATGTAATGATCCTGAAAGCTCAACAAATTTGGCCAGCTGCCTAAAGACTGCCTTTTCACATACCTTGGCAACAGCAGGAAGGAGGGCAATAGGGCGGTAATTGGTGGGGTTAGCCGGGTCAAGAGAAGGTTTTTTAAGCAGAGGGAGGAGTGTGGCCTGCTTCCATTCGAACTGAACTGTGGCAGATTTAAGGGATAAGCTAATAAATGAATTAACTTCCGGATTAACAGCTTCTTCTACAGCCGCCAACAGGCAGGTTTGGTATGGGTCTGTGGGCAAGCCAGACTTCAAAGATTTCAGAATGGTCAGCGAGTCTTGGTGAGCAACAGCAGAAAACTCGGACAGAGAGAAGGGTTTATTAGAAACATCATGACTAGAGCTGGCCATTTTCGGCAGGATAGATGGATCCTGATAATGGTCAAAACTGGCTTGTATTCTCTGGATTTTATCGATAAAGAAACTAGAAAGTTTCTCGCACCAGATGACTGAAGAAGGTAATGAAATCTCCACTTCCCTTGGGGTCACAAAACTTTGCACAATGGAGAAAATGTCCTTGGCGTTATTGCGAGACTCTGCTATGTGTTCTGCATAGTGTTGGCTTTTGCCCATGTTAATAGAGGCATAGTAGCCTTTCTGGGCCTTTCTCAGTGTAATCTTCGCAAAGGGGCAGTAGGCCACTCTCCAGATCCATTCTAATTTATTTCAATATTTTTTTTGCTCTTTAAGCTCCTTTGAAAACCAGGGTTTTGATTGAGAGATTCTAGCTCGCTTTACAGCACCAGACGGAGCTAGCTGTTCCGCTGCCTTTGAAATCCAACTCTCAAAATTTTTCATCGCTCACCCAACCTGGTAGAAGGGGGCAGATGGGAATCTGTTAGCATTGAGCAGAAGGCTGAAGGATCAGTTTTGTGAATGGGCTTCCCCTGGACCTGTTTGCTCAAGGCATAAGGCACTTGAGAGGTCCAAGAGAAATTGATCTAGAAGTGATCGGACCAGGTTACTTGGAGGGGTTCAGAAGTGCAAATGGGAAAATTAGAGCAGATCACATCTAATGTATGCCCTCACTGATGTGTAGGGGCATTAATCCATTGAGTGAGTTGAGCGATGTTCAAAGAGTCATAAAGCTCCTTGGTGTCCCTCCCCTCTTAACAGTCGATATGAATATTAAAATCTCCAAGAAGAAGAAACTTGGAGAATTGCAATGTTAGAGGAACAACAATGTTGTCAAGAGCTTTTAGGAAATCTCCGGGGGGGCGGGGGGGTCAGCCTTGCTACATCATTTAGAATCACCTGAAGTTTCCCTAGAAGTTTATCAGGAAGCCCTTTGTAAACTGTGTTGCTGTAGTCCAGGCGTGACAAGATTAGTGCCGCCATGACGGTACGCATGGTGGAAAATGACAACAGGGTCCCGAGATACCGGAGTTGCCGCATTAGGTCGATGCAGCTTCCCACTATGGCAGACACCTGACTGTTTAGGGTTAACTTAGTGTCCAGTTTAATACCCAAGCTCTTCACGGCTGGCACCAGTGTTAGAGTTGTTCCAGAATAGACTGGACCAAGGCGAGGCCCCTGTATAAGAGCAAGCACCTCTGTCTTATCAGGGTTTACCTTAAGTGAATTTGAGGTCATCCAGTTTCTAGTGAACCAGAGAATATTCTGAACATTGAGCTGTGCCTGGGGCGAATTATCAACTGGCACAAATAACTGGGTTTCATCGGCGTAGTTAAACACCTGACAATCCAATTTTGCCAAAGCTTCTTCCAGCGGCTCAAGGTAGATACTGAATAGCAGGCGAGATAACACAAAGCCCTGCGGAACTCCCCTTGCAGGACGCCCTGCCTGGATGTGCATTCTCCTAATTGGACCTTTTGAGACCGATCATCCAGGAAAGAGGTAATCCATGGACGAACTGTTCCAGTGACTCCCTGAGGTGCAGAAAGGGGCAAGAGAGGAGCAGAAAGGGGTGAGAGAGGTGCAGAAAGGAGAGAGAGAGGCACAGAAAGAGGCAAGAGGGGTGCAGAAAGAGGCAAGAGGGGTGCAGGAAGAGGCAAGAAGGGTGCAGAATGAAGCAACAGAGATGCAGAAAGAGGCAAAGAGGCAAGAGATGCAGAAAGAGACACAATAGGTGCAGAAAGAGGCAAAGGGATGCCAATAGACGCACAGGAGGCAAAGAAAGAGGCAAGAAAGGTGCGGAAAGAGGCAAGAGAGGTGCAGAAAGAAGCAAAATAGGTACAAAGAGAAACAATAGAGGTGCAGGAAGAGGCAAGAGAAGTACAGAAACAAGGAACAGAAATACAGAGGCAAGAGAAGTTCAGAAAGAAGCAACAGAAAAGCAGAAACAGGCAACAGAGGTGCAGAAAGAGGGAAAAGAAATACAGAAATATCCAAGAGAGATGCACAAAGATGAGAGATGCAGAAAGAGGGAAGACGAGTGCAGAAAGAGACAACAGGGATACAGAAAGAAGCAAGGAAGGTGCAGAAAGAGGCATTACAGGTACAGAAAGAGGCAAGAGAGGTACAGAAACAGGCAAGTGTGGTGCAGCAACAGGCAAGAGGGATACAGAAAGAGGCAAGAGAAGTGCATAAACAATAACCCTGGGCGAAGCACTATGCTACGCTTTCGTAGTTAGCAAAGTTTGCGCTACTTCGCACTAAGCGAATTGCATGTAGTACAGTGCAAACACGCGTAGCGGTCATTTTTTTGCTTGCTCGTTGTTCTCAGCGTCAAGTTGGTAACTGCGAGCGAGCGAATTGACATCCCGGCAAGACTTTTTCCTCATTCACGATCAGCAACATCAAGTTGCCGATCACGAGCGTGGAAGATAAACCTCCCGGCAAGATTTTCAATGCGGGGAGGTCAGGTTTCTCATTGCGAGTGGTCGCGTATGCTTGCGACCGCTCGTGATGAGAAACTACCAGTCTGCATTGAGAATGCTGCTGCTCGAGTAGAAATCTACTCAAGCAGCAGAAAATAACCGCTTGCACTGTGCAAGATGCTGTTTGCACTGATTACACAGTGCGGACAAGCATCCGGCACTGTTCAATCAGTGCGAACAGCATTTTGCACACTGCACTACGCAGTTCGCATAGCTCGAGTAGTGTGAAGTACACTTTGCGTAGCTACAAGTAGCGCTACTACGTGAACTAGCCCCAGGGTTAATAAACAAGCACCAGAAGTGCAAAGAGGCAACAGAAGTGCAAAATGAGGCAATAGAGGTGCACAAAAGAGAAGATAGATGCACAAAGAGACAAGATAGGAGCGGGAAGAGACAGAGGTGCCGAAAGAGGGAAGATAAGTGCAGAATAAGGCAACAGGGGTGCCGATAGAAGCAAGAGAGGTACAGGAAGAAGCAAGGGAGGTGCAGAAAGAGGCAAGAGAGGTGCAGAAAGAGGCACGAGAGGTGCAGAAAGAGGCAAGAGGGGTACAGAAGAAGGCACGAGAACTGTAGACGAAGGCAAGAGAGTTGTAGAGCCAGGCAAGAGAAGTGCAGAACGAGGCAAGAGAGGTTCAGAAAGAGACAAAAGAGTTCCAGAAAAAGACAAGAGAGGTGCAAATATTGTTATTTGAAGGGGATGGAAAGAGTAAGTGATGGAGCTGAAACTGAACCACCAAAGACAAGCAAACAGTAACACAACCAGGAATCAAAGAAAAGAAAAGTCCCTCAAATGAATACATAAAAACAGACGTATAATGTTAACGGTAAGTGAGCAGTGCTCTGTGGGAGGTAACCAAACACAAAAAGGAGGGAGAAAGAGGAAGGATTAACCACTAGTAAGAAAAAAAATTTGAAAGACAATCAAAGGGATGAAAAAGGCAATTGGTGGTCTGTAAGCCCACAGAGTGAATACAGCATATCTTGAAGAGACAGCACATGCACTGCCTAGGCCTGACCTAAAAAGAGGGAGGGGGCATGTGGCCCTCTCCCTAAGGCCAGTTTGTGCCCCAGGGAATGCCACCTCCCTGGGTCTTTGTCACTAAAATTTGGAGGAGGGGGGCATGCAGCCCCTCTTCATAGGCCTTTAAATGCCCCAGGGATCACTACCCCCCTGACTTGGCATGCTAACAGGTGGGGGGGCTGCATGGACCCCCTCCTGGTTTTGAGATTGCCCCGGACACCAGACTTTTAAAAAGGTGGAGGGAAACTGCACCACCACTCTTCTGGTCCACATTTAGCCCTGGGTCCCCCAACCTCCCAGGGGCAGGCCATGGGCACAATGAAGGAAAGGGGGCATTAATGGCCCTGGGGACAGTAACACCCCCAGGGTGACAACCCTCAAGCGATTGCAGTTTTCTTTTGCTTGGCTGAAACTTTGACAGGTCCCGCCAATGTGTAAGCACACTCTGCTCCCTGTCGGCAGGAACCGAAAAACAGCTCCTCTTGCTAAGAGCTGAGTTTTCATCTGTTTTCCTAACACTAAAGATCTCTTACCTGACCTATATTGCTTTTTATATGACCTAAAAAGGTTCCACTTTGTCATTAATTCACCAATATTATGCAGCACCTCAAAGTTTAAGACAAACAATATTTTTTTAACTTCGATGCTTTGGACACTTTGCCACTGCTAAACAGTGTCAAAGTGCAAGTGCTCCCTGTATAAAGTGTAATGGTAATTGGTTGTCCATGATTGGTATGTTTGCCTTACTAGTAAAGTCCCTAGTAAAGTGCACTATGTGTGCCAGGGCTGGTAATGTAAATGCTACTAGAGAGCCTGCAGGACTAATTGTGCCAACCACACAAGTAGCCTTAAAAAGGGAACTCAGGCCTGCCAATGCAGTGCCTACGCGCAGTTTGTTAAACTGCCATGTTGTTCTGACAAGTTCACCCACTTGCCAGACTTTACCCTTCCCTTTCTCTGCACATCAGACACCTCTATGGTAGGTCCAGGGTACCCCTTGGGCAGGGTGCAATGCATATGAAAGGTAGGACATGTACTAAGGTGTGTACCATGTCCTGACAGTGAAATAATCTATATTTCGATTTTCACTGTTGAAAGGCCCTCTTGCCCATAGAATAGAATGGGAAGGCTGTGTAATATGTTTTCCAGAATATCTTCCCAAAGGCTTAAGATGGAAAGGTGAAGTTTAGTATGCCTGAACTCACAATGTAATAACACATCTTTTTATGAAGGTGGTTTTTGCATTGTGTGTTTATAAGCCACTCTTTTAGAAGTGGCTGGGTTTTGGTGCTCTAACATTTCTGTGTGTCTCTGCCTGGTTGTGGATTGACTGTCTGTGTTTGAAAGCGAAAGGATCTGGGGAATATCTTGACCAAGGGGAGGAGGTGAGACAGCAACAGGCTGACCTGCATCTGCAGTGTGGGGGAGGAGTAGCCCCTAGAGGTGAAGAGGCCTGGGTTGCTGCTATAAAACAAGTGTCCCATCTCCTGCTGTGTGATTGAGAATACAGGCCCCCACTAATCAAAGGAAGAAGGTGTCACTGGCAGGGAGGCACCCAGAACTGGTTTTAACAGGGGTCAGTGCCCCCTGAACACAACAAGTTCTAAACCATTGAGGGGTATAGCTATGAGAGCTGAAGCCCCTGAACCTTGGAGAATGGCTCGATCAAGATTGAACAAGACTGGAGCTACTTTGTGGTCAAGAGGAACCTTTGACAAGGAAGAAACCACTGAAGTGACTGAAGAAAAGGACTGACCCTTGCTGTATGTTTTGGGGCTGGCCTGCAGTTTGCTGTTTTAACCAAGGAAAGGCGTAAGGGACTTTGCTGTGAGCTGTGTCCCCCTGCTTGAAAGGACTTTGCTGTGCTGTGTGCTGAAGTAACTTATCTCGGCCTGGACTGGGAACTGAAAGCAACCCTGGCAAATTTTGCCAGACCAGCCCCCGTGCGGTGCGTAGCGAGCGAGCGAGGCTGACCACCACTAAGGAAATTTGGGGGGTTCTCCCCCCAAGAAAATTTTGGAAAAAAACAGACCAAAATGGTGAATTTTGCAGCACATTTTTCATTACATATTCAATTGTATCAACTTTTAAAGCACAGTAAATAGTAGATAATGACCTTAAAGAGCATCAGGTTACCCACCCAGTCATATGTACCCAAAGACTTTCTTACAAAGAGCACCAAAAATAGACACAAGTAGTGAGGGAGATCCTAGAATTCAAACGGCATGAACTCACCCGACCGTTTAATCACCCCCACGCCCAAGAAGGTCGGTCATACATTTGCTGTGCACACAGATGTGCAATTGTTCACACAGCTTATGTTCCATTGCAGCTACAGTTGTGAAGCAGGGGCTGAGACAAAAGAAGGCAGTAGTGACAGGCATCACGGCTGTTGTGCTGCACGCACCAAATCAAAAATGTTAATCATGATGATTGTCACGGTCTCGACGGTGTGATTAAGGTCGCATGTCTGGCGGCCGAAACGCGTCATTTGGACAACTGATGCTGTGTTAAACATCTTTGAGCACTAAGTCTTGCCTATGGAGTCTGTTTCCTGGTGCTGCGCTGCTGTCCTGGATGGTCGCACTCCTGGGATTTTGGTGTGATATATAGCCCGTAATGAGGAAATTTTAATTCCCTAGATTATGCTAAGTACAGTCTAACTTACAAGTTACAACACGGCACGCCGTGAAAACCACACTATGTCATATTCCTGCAGACTTAGGTCGCCCTAAATATACAGAGGCTCAGGATTCTGGCTTATATAGCAATCCTGCAAGAAAATACGGGATGGATCAGTCGATCGTAAAGAGGAATAAACAAGTGTCTTCCCAGCTCAAAACTCATCCTTGCCAGGACATCCTGCAGCCACTCCTAGGATTCAACCGGCATGAACACACGCAACCGTCTAATCGCCCCCACGCCCAAGAAGGACGGTCATAAATTTGCTGTGCTGTGCACACAGAAGTGCATACAGCTTATATTCCATTGCAGGCTTTGCAGCTACAGTTGCAAAGCAGGGGTAGAGACGACAGCAGGCAGTAGTGACAGGCGTCACAGCCGTTGCGCTGCGTGCACCAAATCAAACATTTTAATCATCATGATTAACATTTTTGATTTATTGCCTGCAGCCGCCCCGCGATGATGTCAGGAGCAACTCAAGCCGCCTGACCTCGCTCCGCACTGCTCACAAATATCCACTGCGCAGATTAGAACTGAGGCTGGCCTATACCTGGCTTTTGCTTTGTTTTAATACCGGGCCGGCCCACCCGCCGAGTACCCAATGCCCATGATGATTCCATTTATTGCAGGCTGAACAAACTCACCTCTGTGGGCGGCAGACAGGGAGGCTATAAATAATTAACTTATGGCCCTGGCAACAGTCACGATGCCTCTCTCTTTCTCAGTTGGAGTCGGACAGCTCTTGGATCATGGATGCCTCAGCCTCACCAGGCAGTCACACCCACTTTAAATTGCTCGAGTCCCCAATGCGCATGCCCCACCCTAACGGTGAACTAGAGAGTGAGGCGCAGACACGGCGGCCCCCACTGGGACAAGACATCTGCTCACTGCGCGCAACCGCAGTCCGGTGTTCGAAAACCTGCACTGATTATTAAATTCAAGCACCAGCACCACTGCAGTTTGTACTTATTCTCCACACCAGAGAGGAGACACTGAGTAGCAGTTTTTCTGACCTCTGCTCCACAGCGGATGTCACCTGGACAGACAGTCAGATTCCTCTGAGTCAAAACCGGCCCCAAAACCGGCCCTCTGTCAAAAAAAACTGCCCCCACCCCATCCATCCTCCCAGGGGATTGCCCAGTGCCCGGAATTACCAGTCCGGCCCTGCCAAGGGCCCGAGGTGAGCTGGCTCCCTGTTGTGGACACTCAGGAACACAAAGGTTTCCAGGAGAGTCTCAGCACTGATGTGTGTGTGTGTGTGTGCTTGTTGCAGCCTGAAACCCTTGTAAGGTGTGCCCTGTGATCATGGACGCCTGGAGTCCAAGCAAGGATCAGCAACGCTGTGTGCGTGTGTTTTTTGAAGCCTGAACCCTTTGTGAGGATTGTCCAGATATTGTGTGCACCCAAATCCAAGTGAGTCTCATCAATGCTGTGTGTGTGTGTTTTGTGCAGCGCAAGACCTTCATGAGGATTGCCTTTTCATTGTGCACACCTGGAATCCAAGTGAGTCTCATTGACGCTGTGTGCATGTGCTTTGTGCAGCATGAGACCTTTGTGAGGATTACCTTGTTATCGCATACCCGGAGTCCAAATGAGTCTCATCGACGCTGTGTGTGTGCTTTGTGCAGAGTGAGACCTTCGTGAGGATTGCCTTGCTAACGTGCACCCGGAGTTAAAGTGATTCTCAGCAGCGCTGTGCACATGATCTTCTTGCAGCCTGAGACCTTCGTGTGGAGTGCCCGGTGATTTTGCACCTGAAGCTTAAGGAAGTCTCAGCAACGCGATGTTCATGTGCCCTGTGGCAGCCTGAGATCTTCATAGCAGTAGCGGCCAGGACCGACAGCCCCAGAGGAGCTGAGCCGCCGGCCCGAGCCTGCCGTTGCAAATTCACAAAGATTGCATCGGAGGCCCAAGTCGCTGGACGAGGAGAGGAGAGTGGATTCGCAACCCCAAGGTAACGTGTGTCGACTCCTGGGGCGGGAGGCGGGCTCGGAGGGAGACGCTCTTGGCCTCTCTCTTGTTCCAGCAGTGAGAACCTCTGCCCCGGCTCGTATTGCGGCCTATATTGCCAAGGGAGTTATAGCACCGGGTCCAGAGTGCGGAGCTGCACTTTTTGATTCACCATACCCGTGTTGGGGGCAACTGTTATCAAAGGCTGACTGCAAATCAGAAGGAATGGCGTAGAGACCGCATGAGGCACTGTGACCAGTGCCGGAGTGTATTACGCATTACCTTATTTCTTCATAACAAAATACCGGATTGTCGTATTACGCATTGCATTATTCCTGCATAACGAACTACCTGATTAATGGATGACGCACGACATTATTTCTGCATAACGAACTACCTGATTGTCGTATGACGCATTGCATTGTTTCTGCATAACAAAATACCTAATTAGTGTATTACGCATTGCATTATTCCTGCATAACAAACTACCTCATTAGTGTATTACACATTGCCTTATTTCTGCATAATGACGTACCTGGTGGTTGTATTACGCATTGCATCATTCTTACTTTGCAAAGTGCCTGACTGCTGAGTTACGTATTGCATTATTCTTATATTGCAAAGTACCTGATTACTGTGTTACGCCTTGCAATATTCTTACATTGCAAAGTGCCTGGTTGCTGCGTTATGCATTGCATTATTTTTACTTGCAAAGTGCCTGATTGTTGCATTACGCATTGCACTTTTGTTTCATTGCAAAAGTGTCTGATTCTAGCATTACGAACTGCATAACATGGTATTAGGATTACAGTAGAATGTTTAGAAGCCCTCATTAATATCGCCAGAACTGACAAGGGCTGGCTGGCCCAACAACTGGCCAGGAGAAATAGTACACCTACTCATATGTTGGATTTATATCATGTGGTCTTATCGTATATATTTTTTTATAAAAAATGTATACTCTGTTTGATAAAACTCGTGTGGAGTTTATTTGTGGTGTCATCATTGGGTTCCTGTGAGCGTGGTTGCAAATATGTTACACATTTGCCTGGAAGATAAGCCTGGCTGCTCGTGCCAAGCTACCAGGGTGGTGAGCAGGGGCTATCTCAGAAGGTGGGCTTCCTTTCCCTGACGTGGAAATGCGGGTCCCTATTTGGCCTAAGGTACCTACCTAAGCCTACCTGGGATCCCGGGTCTAACACCTCCCATCACCTTCTGTGTGCTGGGGCCATGGCATGTCTCCTTTCTTCGTATCACATAGTACGCACACATTGTCCTTATAGATGCATGGTGAACTGATGTGCAGAGATTATGCCAGTGTCTGGAGGAGGACTCCTTTGTCAGGTCAGGTTGATATATTTACTCTTTCAATGGAATAGTCAGATTATGTAGAGTGGCAAAATACCATATCTTGTGACTGTTAGTTACAGATCCCAATTGCTGTAGTACAGGCTCACCCAAAATGCATCTTGATGATGTAAGCTCTCGCAAGAAGTTTAAGTTGTCTGTAGCCAGACCTAAAATTTAAATAATTGAATGCTAAAATTGTGAAGTGAAGATATTAAGTCAATTATTAAGAAACGCTAAAATGAAAAAGCATCAGAAAACGAATACATACTCTGTAAAATAATTTACAACAAGAATGAGCTGGAATAATAAAGGAGATGTCATAAATTTGGTTAAGCAAACTGTGGGGAGAATTTTCCAAGGGATTTTCAACAAGGTGGTAGTCAGCAAAGTCAAAAGGCGTTGGAACAAAGGTGCCTACGTTTTCGCTAGGCTACTGAAACGCACCAGCTCAGGTAGAAAGGACAGGAATGCACTGTATTGCTCATATACGGCGCATCCTGCCCTTTCACTTTGTCGTAGGGTAGCGCAGCAAGGTGCCTTGCTGCCCAGCCCTTTGGCAGAATACTATAAATGAGGCCCAAAGATTAGAAAATGTAGTTTAACTCTTCTTTTTTTTCTTCCAACAGGTATGCTTGGTATTTTGCTGCAATTGGATTTACTGTATTCCTTGTGAGTTTCTTTCAAGTCTGGACATTTTTCCTTGCTGCAACACGACAGACAGCCAGGATCCGGCGAAAATTCTTCTATGCCATCCTCCATCAGGAAATGTCCTGGTTTGACACAGCTAAGACTGGAACCCTAAACAGCAGATTGACAGAGTGAGGACACCTTTCTTATATTCAACCATCCCATTTTAGATGCTTTAGTAGGAACTGGTTGAAAAATTCTTCTTTTCAATACGCTTGTGATGCTGTTTTGGGTGCTAAGAGGAAAGTCTCTTTCTGAGATTAGGAGGATTCATTATATATATAACCCCTTCTGTCATTTAGATGGATACATAATTAATCAATCCTTATGCACACAAACTCTTCAAATCGGTTCTATGCGACTTTGGCTAGGATAGAGCAATTTTGCATTGACAACTGGCCTTATTGCAACATCGTTGCCATCGGCTGTCTAGTAGAAAATGAATTGCAAGTTTCACTTACGAATCAGTACAAGACTGACTTTGAACTGACTGAAAAGAACATTATGAACTGGTCAGAGGGTCCAAATGCTTTCTCAAAATTGTGAGTTCACTAGTGCATTTTTTTAATTTAAATTTGTTGATGTTTTATTTATTGTTAATTTATTGACTTCGGCCATATGTGGCGCTCAGATGCAAAGGTAAATTTACAACTGCGGCCTGCTAGTGATTGAGGGTCGAGTAGTATCTTTACTTTCGCACTCGGGACAGCATGAAAATCATATTCTCTCCGAGGTAAAACACTAAATAATTTACATGGTTTAAGTTTTAAAAAAAACATAGTCCAAACCACATTCAAACAAATGCTATCAGGTGTGCAAATGCATTCTTCAATCATTTCCCCCCCTCCCCCGTTCCCCCAAGTCTTGTCAGATTAAACTCCTCCTCCTCCTCCTCAAGCATCATAATTGGGGAGCCACACTTTGCAATTGTAGATTTTTAGTAATGACATGATTGAAGGGCCACCTTAAAGAATAATACATTGAGCATGCCTCCTCACTGCCTAAAAGGCCTTATACCTTGTAAGTTCCATTTCACTGTCCACAAGGGCTTTGAAAAATGTTTCCATATAAATGTCCGCCAGCACAACCATCAGGATTCCTTCTTGGGTTGTCCAGCAATACCTGTGTTTATTCTGTGAATCGTAGGTATTTTGTGTATTTATTGCTAAAGTGTTAGATGCGAAATGTATAGTCAAAACAATCATAATTAATTAATCCTTTCTGCTAGGTCGTACATCCTACATCTCTAAAGGTGATAAACAACTTCCATGGGATCCGTGTTTTCCGGAGCTTCTACGTATGCTGTGCAGTCAAAATGTCTGAGTCCACTGACCCTTAAAGAACTCTTTGTAGCTGTCAGAGTTGCTAAATGATTGTCATGTAGCACAATTCAGAGTTGCATGTAGCACAACTCAGAAACACTATGGGGTAGACATACTAAAAACTCACTGCTTTGCATTGTTTTTAGGAACATTTTCACCCTTTGTAAAGTAAATTTCAAAACAAAATTTTGCACCACTTTGTGTCACATTTGTGATGCAAACCCTCTACAATATATTCATAAATGGACTCCAAAGTATCTCCATTGTATAGAGGTGTGCTGTCTGCAACTCCATCATTAGCTTGTACATTTACCTAGATATAACATGCACAAAAAGACGGCCCAATTTAATTCAAATTAGACACACAGTTCCATTAATTGAATGTGAGCCTTGTTTGTGATATGGCCGTAGTATTTCACTGTTAGCAGAGTTGCTGTTGACAGCATATTTGCTTTAAAAACAAACTCCCAGCATCTGTGTGTTGTGACAGTGAGTCACATCAAACAAACCAAGGGTAATGGAAGGAATGTTAGCAATTTGTCCAAAGATTGGCAATCTTTTGGGATAGCATTCCAACTCATCAATCCTTTGCCCACTAAGTTACATCAGTTTGGACCCAGGCATATGCAAAGCGTCCTTGACCCTGCTCCATTAGGAACTGCACAGCCCAAACTGCCAGCCTACATCATCACTAAACTGGAACACAAGCAACCCAATATCGGTTTTGCACTGGTTGAGGCTTGACGTCAAGTGTAACTTGGTTCTAGTGGCACATTAAGCACAGGGCACACCCTAAGCCACTTAGGGCATCAAATCAAATGCACAAAAGATGGCAGAAAAGCTGCTTGCAGTTTCTCTGAAACCCTTGCATTCTCTCGGAGCAGGATTCCAACCCATCCTTCTTTTGTCCACCAATCCACCTCAGTTTGGACCCAGTCATATGCAAATTGGTCTAGAGCCTGCTCTGGTAGGAACAGTCCAACCTGAACTTCCAGACTAAAGGGTCGATTACAATTCCGTCCGGAAAGGCTCCGAACAAGATTTGGATTCGGCAAATCTGATTTGGATCCTATGTTTTCGAACATATCAGACATCTTTCTGGATGACCAATTAGGATGCAAGGAAACAGTTGGGCTGTCCTATTCGGTTACGAATGGCATTTGAACAGGCTGAGTCGTTCAGAGCTGATTCGTACATCTCAATGGACACGGTTTACAGATGAGCGATTACAATGACCAATTCAGAGAGCCGTTCCGGTTCTGTTTGCCCAACATGAAATGGCTGTCAGAATCTGACTTTGATGGCCTGTAGCAGGCACCCCTTCACCCTGAGGTATCCGGTTGGGGCCCTTGGGGGTACCAGTGGGACCCTCCTGTTAAACCATGCACAGTGTGGCAGGCACTATTGGGTGCCGATCACAGGGTGCATGGTTTCCCCAAACAACCCCTTTTTGCAATGGGAGCCTGTGTTCTCGTTCGGAACACGGGCTCCTATTGAAGTCAATGCAAATCCGACCGAATGATGTACGGAAGCATTGTAATCGGTCGGTCAGATTCACAGAACCCGATTCATGTGGAAACTATTCCGAAACCATTTCAGTCGGAAGAGTTTCCTAACGAGATCAGAATCAGCCCCTAGGTCTTCAAGCAGCCCAAAACCGCAAGCAGCCCAAAACCGCAAACAACCCAAAACCGCAAACAACCCAAAACAGTTTTTGCCCTGTTGGGGATCTTTAGTTAAGTATTGAATGGTTCCAGTGGCACATTCAACACTAGATTCATGTCTGGACATACCCATGGCCACGTAGGGCATCATATCAAACACACAAAAGGTGATGGGAGACATGCTTGCAATTTCTCTAACCACTGGCAATATCTTGGGGTAGCATGCCAACCCATCACTTTTACCCAGCAAGCCAACTCAGTTTGTACCAAGTCATATGCAAATCAGTCTTGACCCTGCCTCTATTTGAAAAATCCAACCCCAAATGACTGGGCAGGTCCTCACTGAACAGGAAACAAGCAACCCAAGGAGATACTGCAAGAGGAATTACTTTGTAGCAAATTATCTCAGTGATGCAATAGTGTTAGAAACTGGACCCCCGGCCGGCCAACGCTCACGCCAAGGTCAGTCAGGGATCACAATTTCTAAGTCAGGGCAAGGGAGTTACACACCAAGATAACCCCTGCTCACCCTCTAGGTAACGTGACGCGAGCAGCAAGGCTAATCTCGGAGGCGATGTGTAAAGCGTTTGCGCGCGCACCCCAGCGACAACACCCTAGACCCACCACAAAGGAAACTCCACACAAGGTTATATAAAAATAGCCTTTGTATTATAATAAAAACACATTAGATAAGACACACACTTTACAATGTGCCAACAGGCACGGGCAAGATTTACAAGGGATTATGTACAGGACAGGGCCACCTGGACCACTGTCAGGGGTATGCACTTTTTAGAAATAATACTTGTAGGTATAACACTTAGCACATAAACATATAATGAATGTAGCACACAAAATAGTTACATGTAGCACACAACCAGGACTTCCTGGTAAAGGGTAAATACCTCCTACGCAACCCTAAAACACTGTAGGAAAATCATGCAGGGAACTAGGACCTTATCATCAGGACCTATGGAAGGAAAACCATCACCTAAGCAAGTCACATTTAGCAAAGGGAAGGAAACCTAAAATAATCACCTAAGCAAGTCACATTTAGCAAAGGCAATAAAACATCAACATTCCTCTAAGCAGGTCACTTTTAGCAAAGGGGAATAAAAACATAAAGAATCACCTAAGCAGGTCACTTTTAGCAAAGGTAATAACATAAACAATCCTCTAAGCAGGTCACTTTTAGCAAAGGGGATAAAACATAAACAATTACCTAAGCAGGTCACTTTTAGCAAAGGTAAAAACAAACATTCCTCTAAGCAGGTCACTTTTAGCAATGGGGAATAAAAACATAAACAATTACCTAAGCAGGTCACTTTTAGCAAAGGTAATAACATAGACAATCCTCTAAGCAGGTCACTTTTAGCAAAGGGGATAAAACATAAAGAACATGGCACATGAGGTAGTAAAACACATTCAGAGGTGCAAGTAGAACATTTGCGCAGGCATCGAATAAGCAGTAAATCATAAAATGCGCAGGGTGCACGTAGCACAACACTAGAACTGTCCCCCAGGCCAACTGGCCTCGAAAGGGCTGGAATGCCCTGAGTCTCAATGTCAGGGAAGGCTGCGCAGGCAGCACAGAACACAAGCCTAAACGTAGCAACCGTCCACTAAGTGCTGGACAGTTGTAAATAAGGCTGGGCACCGGTGGAGCCTCGTGGGCTCTAGAACACAGGATGGCGCCCAAGAGCCTCTCTGGGGCTCTAGAACAAAGGTGGGCGCTGTGAGCCTTCTCTGGGCTCGCAAAATCAATATGCTGGCACCATAGAGCTTCTGCGCTCTAAAACAATGAAATGCCCCTCAGAGCCTCTCTGGGCTCTACATACAACTGCCTGGGGCTGGGAGCCTCGTGGCTATACACGCTGCACTGGCCCTCGAGCCTCTCTGGGCTCAAAGAACGAATGGCCCCCAGGAGCCTCGGGGCTCCTCCGCACTGGTGGGGGCTTGGATGGAGTCCCTCACGGGGGACTCAGAGTAGGGGCAACAGCAGAATGCCCAGAAGAGCCTCACTCGGCTCCTTCACAAAGGAATGCGGTGCACGTTGGAGCGGCCTTCTCCCAACCGGGGCCACTCTAAGTAAAGAGAGAACCCTGTCCCTCACTCACCGGGTCTCGCTGGGTCTGCGGGGGCGGGGAAGCACTCTCTGCCGGTCTCCTACTGCTGGGCAGCGGGCGGGGCCTCTCTCCGTCCTGAGAGCCTCGCCGAGGATCGGACGCTGGGCTCCCTCTCGCTCTGCGGCGGCAGGGCGGGACTTCCGGTTGGCCTCCTGGAGGCCACGCTGCAATTGGCCGGTCAGGCCAGTACTTCCGGGTCGCCGCGGGCAGCGCGGCGGCTCGCATCAGGCAGGCAGGCGGGCTCTCAGTATCCGAGGAGTGGGCTCCCTCGTGATAATTTAAATATCCACGGACGGGGCAATGCCGGGTGGGCACCGGCCTCCAAATTAAATATAAAGCGAGGTAGGCACTAGCTATGCAGAAAATCGGCAAAATAAAACGGGCAGATGCCGGGTGGGCACCGGCTCCACAAAAAGCGCTCCCCAGGGCTTCAGGGACAAAATAAAGCGCTCACAGCGCTAGAAATAGAAGCAAAGCGCTCCCAGCGCTGAGGGGAGGAATAAAGCGCTTCTAGGCACTCTGGCCAAAAGCAAAGCTCCAGCAGGGTCTGGAGGCAGGCAGGGGGGCAAGGCAGGGCCAGAGCCAGCACACTGGGTCTCCAGGCAGGGAGACAAGCCAAGTGGCGGTCCTCCTGGCCCCAGCAGCAGCAACAGCCCCCTCTGGCAAGGATCCAAAAGTAGAACAATTTCTGTGGGGACACAGCTCCATTTTTATACAGAGAAATCCTTTGTTTCAGGGTGCAGGGTGGGGGGAAACCAGTTGCAGCTGGCTTGGGAGTACCCTTGATGGCCCAACCACCCCTTTCATTCACTGGGGAGGCTTGGGTCGTTAGACAAACCACAGGGGGGCAGAGCCAGCATTGTGTGGGGAAAAACCCAGCCCAACCAGGACCCAGGTGCACTCCTCCCACACATCACTCATGCTGATCTCACACTCACCACCGGGCAGACCCATCCAGACTTCCTGGAGCCTGGCATGCCAGCCAGCTCCAGCCAATCACGCTCCAGCACCCTCACTGCACACATACATCAATGTCCAGAAGTAGCACTTCCCTTCTGGACACATACAAGCCGCACATACCATTGCGCAGCATTCATTCTCACGAGTTCACACATACCAAACTCGAGCCTGCACTCCCCACGCATCAGGAACTAACATGGACACACACATTCTCCATGCATTCCTATGGGAGGGCAGGCCAGCCATACTACACGCACGCACTTTACTCTGGGACACAGGGAAAAAGTGCGCAGAGACCCAAAAATCACTAACACAGGGTCACAAATAAAAGCAAAAAGATTAGGGGTGAACCTGCCCTAAGGGCCAAGTCCAACAAATAGTTAAAAGTTTGTGCTTATCAATCACAGCTAGAGTATATACAAATTGGCAATGCTTTGGAAGATTATTTTACTGTGTTAACATGCACAGCCATTTTACAGGTAGTTTATAACTCTATTCCAAAATAGTTATTCTTTAAAACTCAAAACTTAATAAATGTGTTGCTATTACACTCATACACACAACAAAACCACATGAAATAACCTACGGCCATTACCGATAACAAAAATCAATAAATACTGCTAAGGGAAATTAGAACAGCTTAATGAATGCTAGCTAGTGTGTTTGTATCAATAGTGCAGCAAGTGCAGTGACACCGGTGCCAGGGTTGTGACAGGTCTGTAGGACTCTGTTTTGTGGCTGCGTAGTGGAACCACCCAGTCCCTCCCAGTGCCCTACATAAATAAATACATCTGGATTCTTGTAAAGCACGTCTACTCGCCAATTTGGGTCTCAAGGCGCTGAGTTGGGGTGGGTGGGTCTGCTGTTCAGTTGAAGAGCCCGGTCTGGAGGTCCATCCTGAATTAAGGCGGTGACAGTGATTGTCTGAGATGAAAAGGCACAGATTTCCAGATCATCGCAGTGAGGTATGAGAAGGATCGTCCTCCAGCTGTGGTCTTGCGGTCCGTGGGATTGTGGCCAGGGACAGCGGGTGGAGTTGTCTGATGGGAGTTTAGCAGGAGAGGTGGTGGAAGGTATGTAGGTCCTGCATTGTGGCAGGCTTTGTAGGCATGTGTGGGAGCTTGAAGGTGATTGTTTTGTTGGTAGTTAGCCAGTGAAGGGCACTTAGGTGGCCAGTGATGTGGTTGCGGCGCTGATGTTCAGGAAGAGTCTAGCAGAGGCGCTCCGGATTTTCAGCAGTTTCTTAAGGAGTTTTTGGGTAGTGCCGGCATAGAGTGCATTGCATTAGTTGAGTATGCTGCTGACCAGAGCATGGGTGACTGTTTTGCTGGACTCGGTGGGGATCCACTTGAAGATCTTCTGAAGCAGGCAGAGCATGTGGAAGCAAGACGATGAGAGTGCATTGTTTTAGCAGAGAGCTAGTAGCCTAGGATGATTCGGAGGTTTCTTGCATGGCCCGTTGGTGGAGGGGGTTCTGAGCACTGTGGGCCACCAGGAGTCGTGTCAGGTAAAGAGGGTGTAGCCCCGGATGAGGATGTTAGTCTTGTTTGAGATAGCTGTCCATCTTCCTGGTGGCTACCGCCTTCATTCCACTGTGGAAGCTGCTCTTGAAGGCTGCGGATTTGTCTGTGAGGATGAAAGAATCAGCTGCGTGTCTTCGGTTATGGAGACAGTGTTGAGTCTGTGGCTTCTGATGGCCATGTTGATGTGAAGTGGGTGGTGCTCAAGGTGGACCTCTGATGTATTCTGTAGCTGATCTCTGTGGGTCTGAGGAGTACTGTGGAAGTCTGACTCTCTGTGTTCGGCCAGTGAGGAAGGAGCAGATCAATTCTAGGGCTTTGTCGCAGATGCAGGCATCATGGAGACTTGCGCAGAGGATGTGGTGGGAGACTGTGTCGAAGTTAGCCTAGAGGTCAAGGAGGCTGAGGGCTGCAGTCTTGCGTCAGTTGCGGAGGGAACAGATGTCATCTATGATGGAGAGTGGTCTTGGTGCTGCGGTTGCTTCTGAATCTCGACTGGGAAAGGTCCAGGATGTGGTTTTGTTTCGATGAACTTGGTGAGTTGGGCCTTGATGGCCTTCTCAATGACTTTGTCTGGGAAGGGGAGCAGAGAGATGGGTCTATAGTTTTTGAGATCTGTTAGGGCTGTAGAGGATTTCTTCAACAGGTTGTTTATTTCTGCGTGTTTCTAGCATTTGAGGAAGGTGGTGAACTCAATGGAGTAGTTGATGGTGTGGCAAAGTTTGGGTGCAATGGAGGTGCCAGCTCTGTTGAAGATATGGTGAGGAAAGGGATATAAGGAGGCTCCGGAGGGGATACTCTTAATGATCTTGAAGGTGTCATCAGAGGTGAGGGTGGTCTAGTTCGGCAGGGTCTGCTGAGGTCTGGAGCCATTCGGTGCAGTGGTTGCAGGTGGGGTGGGTGCGTCTTGGTTTGCGAAGCTTTCCTAGATCTCCTCAATCTAGCTGTGGAAGAAGGTGGCGAGGTTGCAGAGGTTTTGAGTGGGGGCATGGCTGCTGTCTTTGTGTTGGGCTGGGAAATTTTTTTGACCATGGAAAGAATTCTTTGCAGTTGTGTGCATTGGCATTGATGCATTCATATATGTTCTCTTTATTGTTCTGATGAGGTGGTGGTATGTGGCGATGACTGTTTTGAAGGTTGCCACGATCTTGCTCCTCCTCCATCTTTTCTCTGGACATATGTAGGTGTGCCTGGACTCTGGGAGGGTGGGAGAGAACCAGGTGGCTTTCTTGGAGTGCTGCTTGCCTGAGAGCAACCGGAGGGTAGCCAGAGTGTTGGTGCAGTTGGAAATTCAAAGGTGGTGGTTGCATGCTGAGGCAGGTGGAAATTGAGATCAGCGAGGAGGATGTAGTCCGTTGAGGTGAAAGAGTGGTGGGCAATGAAGTTGGCTATGGCTCAGCTGAAGAGAAGGTGAGGTCAGGAAGGTCAATAGATGATGGTGCTGGGGAGGGTGATGGTTCGGGTTGGTCTGGATCTGGAAGTGGAGGTGTTCCATGTTGGGTGAGTGGTCATCGGAGCTGGTTGTGAGGTGGGGGGTGTTTTTATGTATTACGGCGATGCTGTATCCCAGCCAGTTGACGTGGTCATGGTGGATGATTTTGTAGCCATTGAGGATGATGGTTGAGATGTCCAGTGCTGAGGTGGGGTTCATCCAGGTTTCAGTAAAGAAGGCGACATCGGGGAAGATGATGTCAAGCAGGTCCAAGATCTCCACAACGTGTCTTTTAAGGGAGCGGGTGTTGAGTAGGATGCAACTGAGGTGGTCGGTCCAGTTCTTAAGGGCCGTGAGGTGGGTGAGTTTGGTGTCTTGAGCCAGGAGAAGGTGCAGTTGTGGCAGGTGAATGGGCTTTGTCTGTTCTTCGGTGATGCCAGATGGCAGACGGTGGAATGTCTGGGGTTGAATGTGAGGAGGGTGTAGCGGTGGAGGGTGCGGGAGCCAGGGTCCACGGCACCATCCAGGCACGTGCGGGAATAAATTGGCTTGCCTTTGGAGTGCCTATGGGTGCCACCATTAACACCTTGCGAGCTAGCGGTTTTCCCGCTCTGCGCTGACTTTTGCGGAAGTCCGCGCTACATGACGAGCTCAGCTCATCATGAGTGTACGAGAGGCATAACTCATGACGAGCTCAGCTCGTCATGAGCATCGAAGGGGTTAAGTAGAGTTGGGGAGGCGGAAGGGCTGGTAAGCTGAGAAGTGTGAAAATGGTGCTTGGAAGCGGACAGGTCGTGGGGAGCGAGCAGCGGCGGTAATGAGGAAACGGGAGTGCGAGTAAAGGACAGAAATAAACAGTGAAAATAAGAGGCAGCACAAAAAATACAGAAAAGGCAATAAAGCTAAAGAAAAGAAACAAAAGCAATAGAATAAAAAGAATAGAAAAGAAACAACAGCAGACAGAAAAAGAGCTCTCCACTGGGACACCAGGGATAAGGCGCCGGCGGGGGCCTGCGGGTGGAGGAGGGCCTCTGACTACGAGCCTGGGGCTCAGGAGGGCAGACCACTGACAGATGGAGGTGTGGGGTGGGGGAAGCAAACACACGCTGTCAAGGTCAATGATGTCCTGCACACATCCTGCACACAAGAATTATGGTCTGGACTCCACCATAGAGGGAAAACACCCCTTTATTTATACCTGCGGCTGCACCCGACCTTCGCCTGCTTGCTGTGGTAGGACATCCCTGTCACCCATGGCAAGTGGCTTTCTGAATACTTAAATTACAGCTGTCTTTTGCTTCCAAAGCAGGGGATAAGCTCCATTTTCCTTGATTGCACTCACGAATCAATTTGATTGTAGACAGTGAGACAGCCAATCAGAAACTTTGTAATGCAATCTTTAACGAGTTTTATTGCTTGAGTAGTTACCAAAGTAAAGTGAATCCCAGCATTCCCGCTTTATAATGACTTAGCGTGTTTTAACCTTCTGTATGGAAAAAAGTTAACTTGCATTCTCATTCATTCTCTCCATCTCCCTCTGTTTCTGCACTCGCTCCCTCCTGTCCTATATTTCTCTCACAGCGACATCAATACCATTCGTGATGGACTTGGAGACAAAGTGTCCATGTTTGCCCAGTATCTTTCAAATTTTGTGGCAGGGATCGTCATTGGATTTGCATACGGCTGGAAATTAACATTGGTAATTTTATCAATCTGCCCATTACTTGCAGCAACAGCAGCAATTTCGTCGAAAGTAAGTAAAGGCCGATGATGACGAATGCACTTATTTTATTTTTTTAAAGGTTACATTTGAAACGATTTCGATACGGTATTGGGGGCCTGTAGTCTTTAAGACAGGTTAAATACTGCATTTAAAGCTTTGTTATAAAACACTAGTAAGGAGACTCCTAAAATGTCATAGAAAATTGCATTCCTGAGATTTTGAAGAGTGGGAGAGGGCAATTATGATTTTTAATCCAACCCCACTTTCCAATTACTTTGTGATGTCTAGATTTGGAATTAAATCATGCATTGATTTAATATGCATATGTGTAGTAGGCAGACAGAATTGAAAATTATGCAGTGGTTTTTAAAGTTTTACCACTCGCCCCCCATACTCTGCAGTGATTAAAACTTTCAAGCACTGCAGAGTATGTAAGGGTCAAATGAAGTAGGATACAACATATAGGATAGATCGGAATTAAAGCATATACAATGAAAACAGGATTTACAAGCCTAAGTGGCCCCAAGAAAAAAGTCGGGACTAGAGGATGAACAAACACATCTGGATGCTTGCCAAAATGAGGTCTGCGGGTCTGCTAAGTTTCCGTTTCAGAAATCTTATGATTTTCAAATGTACCTTTGTATCGCCCTGTATTGCACTAGAAATGTCTCTAATTTTGGACATTAGTCCACTGGTCAGTCCTTGGCTGAGCAGTGACTGAACCGGAATACAAACAACCCCGGACTTCCCTGAATTCACCTCAAGCACCCATAGTTTAGCTGCCTCATGCAGATGATGGTTTTGTTGGTGTGTGCCAGCAGGGCTTAGAGGGTGAAGGGAGGACAAGGAAGGTGATTGAAGGGGTGTTAAAAACATTGCCCACTGTATGTTAATGACGGACTAAAACCACTTTAAATTGGGAAATCTTAATACACACAGCTCCATGCAAGCTCAGAAAATTGGCACCCTGGACCCAGCTCGCCCAAGTTAAAGACCGACCCTGGTTGCGCCATCTATACATTTGACCAAGAAGTTTATTCTGTCATTCAAGAATGTTTTTTTAATAGACGCTCGATGGTCCCGTTTGAGATCGTATGTATTCTGCAATTATACATCATTTAAAGGCCAGCTGAAGCTAAATGAACTCTAGTTCCAGTATCTTCAGGGCATGCCAGACCCAACAAAAGATCTGCTTACATGCTTTCTCAATCTTAGTACCTACCATAATGGTACCAGTAGCCATTAGACTAGCTCAGACTTTCAGCCAATGCCAGTGTTCCTTGAGAAAGCACGTTCTAGAGAAGCGCAATGCTACACCTCCTGACACATGCCTGAACTACACTTTTATTTGTATGTTCAATTATGAGTTTAACTAATAATTGGATTACTGAAAGAAGGATGCTTTAAAACATACTTACAAATGTAAGTTCATGTGATGTAATTGGATAAGTGACACAAGGCAAAATGTAGCTTAACATAAGCTGCTCATTAATGACAAGTTGCTTTAACATCCCCATCTTACCTGTGATCTTTTCTGACTGCAACCTGTGCCAACCTTCCACTTTTAATGGCGGTTCATTTTATGACTGCTTTGAAGATGTTAATAGGAAGCCGATGATGACCTGCTCGAATAATGTTAGTTCTTTAAACCAGTGCTCCCCAAACCTTTTAGAACCACAACCCAATTTTTAAAATGACACATTTTCACGACCACCTAGCTTTAATGGAATGAGGTGGTGGCGATTTTTTTTAATGAAATAGCAGCAATTGTTTTTAAACATCACTACCTTGACCACACCCTTCGGAATCTGATGGTGACCAACATATTGATCTGCCCGTAAAAGTGGCAGATGGAGAACTGCACTCGAGCTAGAACACTTTTCAGAGTGCAGTTCTGGCCTTTGGTATCTGTTCACGAAAATCAGAAGGCTTCCGAAAAATCTTGGGCTCAATACCAGTGATAGCCGTTTTGCGAACCCTCAAACATCTGCAGCAGACACGGGGCTCATAGTGTTATATCTAGAAAATATGGTCCAAGGGCTTTAAGATACTTTATATTTTAAGTATAGGATATTAAGCAATTTGCCCAGAATGAGATAATGTTGAGACGATGCCAGGGCTCAAACTGAAACCTGATTCCCCAGATCCAAAGTGAACAACTCTGGCCGTTAGGCCACATCCATATTTTATCAATTTATATGGAAGTCGTACACAAGTGTTAAGGTTGAGTATGAGCATGCTGAGGAAGCGCATTTTCTGTTGAAGTAGCTTTGAAGTAAAAAAAAACAACGCAGCAACAAACACTGGACGGTTCACTTGGAGTCTTGCTTGGGAATAATTGCAAGGATTTGTTTTAAAACAACTTCAGAGCATTGTTCTGAACCTTTACACTAGAGCACAAAACAAGGGTAATCATTTTTAAAATTACTTGCATCTGGACTAGGACTTTCGCAACTCACCAGTGGGTCCAGATAAACAGTTTGGGAAGTGCTGCTTGAAATCATGTTCCATTTGTATGAAAAAACTGTAAGGTTCCCAAGACACCCTTGAGGGCCCTTGTTTATGCCAGTTCAAAACCATAAATATAATGAGCGCTCTGGGGAGAAATCAAATGTCTTAGTTAACAAGCATTTGCAATGCAATCGGTCTCGCCTTTGGCACCTTATGTGTATTTAGCTATGCAGCACATTAGCCGGGGTGCTGAAACATCTACTGTTCTTTAATATGGAGGGAAAGTAAACACCAAACTTCATGACACGCCAAGAATGGGAACATATGAAGAGAAATAGTGCCTTTCAGTGGGAAATGGTATAATCCAAAGCTCTGCTTTTAATATAAAAAAGGGCTTTCAGTGGTCATATCTCTGAAAATACAAGATTTGGAAAAAATATTATTGTCTACGGGTGCTTGTGGAGGACAATGATTATGGACAGGAATCTAGAGAATGTTAAAGTGATTCTGGTATTGTACTGACCTCTGCTGGTCGATTTCTATCAAGACAGGTAAATAGAGGTAGTTGCCTGAAAAATTAAAACAATTAAGTCCCTCAGAAGAAAGCAATTCTGGTATTTTACTGACCCCTGCTGGTCGTTTTCTATCAAGAAAGTTACATAGAGGCAGTTGATCAGAAAAAAGTCCCTAAGCGGAAGCAGACAAGTCCTATGGCTGATCTCCAGAGCCTTCAAAGTACATACACATATAATTATATACTCAACCTAAAAAGGGACGTTGGTGTGAGTTGTAACATTGGGAGAGAAGAATGCAAGTTGCTGTTTCTTATTTTGTGGGTTAAAAAAGAAAGCAGTTTGAAGATCATTTGGCAAAACCAATGTGGAGACCATTTTGGTGAAACTCAATTTTGGAGAAAGTTAATTGTCAGGAAAATGTTGGGGAAACAGGGTCTAAATATTTTGAAAACTTTCAAAGCTATCATTAGATTCTGAGACGTAAGGAGTAAATATAGTGCTTGCAGAAATGTACCCCCCTCTTAATCTCACCCCTTCATCTTATCTAATGCATTTTCACCTAAACTATTGCAGATTGACCAGCATCTCTTAAGGTGTGCTTTTTATTGGCTTGCCACAAGCTGCTCTTTAGTGTTCCTTCCAGTGTTTTGGAGATGAAAATGCCACAGATCATGCTCAAAGCAACTAAGTCATAAAAGACAAAGGGCAAAAACATGTTGTGTGTATAGGAAGCCCACTCGACACCTTTCAAATGTAGCTTACATTTGTCGCCTAAAAAGTGCAAAAAAAGAGAAACGCCAGCTTTAAATACTAAGGGGCCCATTATGATGTCGGGCGGATTGCCCCCGCCAGGCTGGCGGTAGCCACCACCGGCCTGGCAGGGGCAATCCGCCCGACATCCTTTCCATAATTCCCCCCCGCCATATTAGAATGGCGGGGGGACCGCGGCAGACGGAAAGACCGTCCGCCGCTTTTCCGCTCCGGTCGCCTTGCGGTTGGGACGGAAAAGGTTTAATATGGTGGCAGTGTCTATTAGACACCACCAGCCATATTATCATGGGCTTTCAGACATGCATTGCCGCCACGGAAACGCATACGGTCTTCAGAAGGAGGGGTGGGGATTGCACATGGGGGGTACCTGTGGTACCCCCCTTCATTTGAATAAACAAAGCGGCAGGCACCGCGCGATGCCTGCCGCTTTGTTTATGCAAATGCTGTAATGCATTTATTTGCATTGTGGCGGGCTGTGCTGATGGCGGGCGGTCCCAATTTCCGATAGGAAGGCGGGCGGACTAAGTCCGCATGTCATCCTAATGACCCCCTAAGCATTCTATTTGCAATTTTATTTATGGTAATCAAACAGCAAAGCACCTTTGCTTCTAAAAATAAAAACTCTACAGATGTAGATGTGGTGAGTATGTGAGGGTGAGGTGGAGGAGATATAAGAAAGGTAAGAAAGGAAATAGTCATAGCATGAAAGAATTTAGAATGGGTGGATGTTAAGTCGATTTAGGACTTTCTGGCGAGGGAAGGTTCTTTGACTTCAGCCAAGTTCGGCGGTGTCATCTTTGTTTCTGGTTTGGATTCTTTTTCTTGTAATAGATCTTTGCTGCACGCTTTGAAAGTAGTGTAGAGAGTTGGGAAAGTGGATGCAAATAATCCTTTCCCAGAAGTAGAATGAGGGAATGTGGAGAGTGTTTTTGTGTGAAATATTAACAGCAAAGTATATTTCTTTCAAATTACAATGAGTAAATTGTATCCACATCAGATTATGAAATGCATTTGAATGAGTTAATATTTATTAATTGCAAGTTTTTATATCGTGCTTGCTTAGTTACGTGACGACAGAGCAATTCAGAAGTAAGAAATGGAAAAGTAAACTAATATTAACCATTGAACGTGATTAAGTAGAGAACCGTATTTCCAAGCAGTGAAGCATCTAGATTGCTATTACATTCGTTTTCGCTTCTCTGGTTGTTGATCTCCTCTATCCCTCCTGGCTCACCCTAAACCTCACTGTACTACTATAATCTCCCTAATCCCTTTGTAGTGATTCTTCTCTCCTAGATTTCTCATCCCAAACCTCGTTTTACTATTATGATCTCCCAAATATCACTTTCTAGACTCTACCCTCTTCTATCCCTCCATTATCCTATGCCGTCGAACTAAGTTGCACGCATTCACCGTTCAAATTAATTTATATTTCTGTATATTAATCCACCACTAATCCTGTTGTATTCTGGAGTAGCATGCTATGTACCGAAACGCGCTTTGTCGCCTCATCTGGGGTAGTAAGTGCTATATAAATGCAATTGCAATTACACTTATTTATATGCAACCTTGTAAATATAGATTTCCTCCTACTTCTGGTGCACATGTTAAACACAGTTGTGAAAAAAATAAAAAATGATATTTCAAAGAGACAGAGATTGGTCTCAGGCAAAGTGGAAATCATTTGAGTGCGTTCTGCAGGTTGATCCTTTTCATGGCAAGTTCAGCGCAGTATAGGGCAGTCAAGAGCAGTGGCAGTGCAGCTAGAGGCCCCGTGAAGCTGAGGCACTATCCTGCTGCTATCAGGAAGCAGTAATTTGTCCTGCAAGACCACAATCACATCAAATAATAGCACAAAGGTCTAGAAGTATTGGCGGAGCTGAAGCAGAATTTAACATTTGGAGCGTGGCTGCTTCCATCGGAACATTCCGTCAGTGGCATACTACTGGTGGGCACTCATGCTGAGGTTCAAGTCAGTCCTCCAAGTCCCTGCAAGAGCGCAGTTGCTGGCTCAACTGGGACAGTCTCTCATCCACATTTACCTGTAGTTTGGTGTACCACTATCTGGACATTTCACCGACTTGTAGGGAAATCTTGGTCACTCTGCAACTGCACCCTGTATGAATTTGTCACTACCGCTGTCTTGCCTTACTGCCAGTTGTTACAACCACAATCTGAAGGAGCATGTTAGTACTGTTATATATAACACGCTACACAGTACAAATCACAACCATCTCACTTGCTATAATTAAAGAAGAAGAGTGGCTCAATGGTTAGAGCGGCAGATCCTGATGCAGAGGTGTAGCCCGGGACCAGGGTTCAATTCCCGCCTCGGCGGGTCTTGGGCTCAACTTCCTCGGACCTGATAATTCTCGCCTCGGTGCCTATTCTAACCATGAGTCCCACTCTGCAACTCTGGGCAATAGCTTGCTTAATCTCCACAACGGCCCCAACAACGCTAGGATGCCTGGCTTCAGCTTGGGGGTGCCCAGGAGTGGGCACTTCACAGGGAAAGGCCAGGAAGGGTTCCTCAACGGTATTCGTACAAGCGCCGAGATGCCTCATGGATGATTCGTGTGCTATACAAGTACCACTACATTTACATTTACATTTATAACTTGCTTGTTCTGCAGAGAGATATTCAATCTCATACCTGCAGGGACTGGTATGGGACACCCAGACCCTGGCTGATCACCCACAATAGGCACAAACACTGGTGCCCCCCGTCAGCAAGTGGTGCAGTCGATCTTAACAGAGGGTGGCCCTCCACTTCTTTTCTTGGCGTGACAAATCCCAAACAAGCCAGAGAGCTCTTATATATATGGAAGCTACCTCTGACCACATCGACCACAGACATGGAAATCATCCTGAAAGAGCTTGTGACCATAGGACAATCTAGCAAACAGTTCAACATGACAATGCCTGATGCGCACCACTCCTATAGTATCCTGTGAATAAGGAAACTGAAAATTGTAAACAAAAAATGACCACCTAATGTGTGTGCACTAGTGATTCAATACACATGGTTATACATTGATATGTTGTATCTGTAGGGAATAAATCAATGGTCAATTGGAAAATGCTAGCCTACCAGCCAAGCTGGCAGGCACTACATGCAAGTGGCGTAATATCCTGTTAAAAGTACTCCTCTATAGTGGGTGTTGTTATCAGCTACCTCGTGTCGTTGTCCGTTGTGGGAAAAAAAACATATAGCAAACATATCTGGTGACAAATGTGATTAAGTGTGAAATAAGAATAAACGTGCAAAATACACCACGTGACTTACAAGACATAATACAGGTACATATTTACATGTTAATGCCACACACTTTTGTTAAGGCTGAAATGTGCCCCATTGTCTGGAGGGGTTGAGGGGCTTGTGGTCACACCCTGAAAAAGTAATAATGACAATGGTTTCTGGTTAACATTGCCTGTCAGGGAAAAATGCGGGGTCATTAAACAGGGATTGCCTGATACCTCTAAATCATCTGAGAAGCCTCAATTCATGCTCCAGAAAGAAGGCTGTAAAGGAAGAGGTCAGGAGACTTACTTCATCAAAGCACACCTCATAGATAATCACCTAATGGCACCTCGAGAGACCGCATCCACGTAATATGGCCGAAGGCACAGCCAACCTCGCCGAACATCTTTGAAAGTGCACAGACTAGTCATCACTACATTATGACTAGGCGGATACGGAAGAATTTAGAGGCACACGGAGAAAGACGCGGTGAGATGCGGTCTCCTAGTGTGCCATTAGGTGATTATCCGTGAGGTGTGCTTTGATGAAGTAAGTCTCCTGACCTCTTCCTTTACAGTCTTCCTTCCGGAGTATGAATTGAGGCTTTTCTGACAATTCGGAGGTATGAGGCAATCCCCGTTTACTTCCCCTGCTTTTTTTTCCCTGACAGAGACTGTTTCTGGACAAATTGTGTAGGCTGTTCCATGGACTGAATGCATCTGAGGCTGCTTGACAACAACTAGAACTTTGCTTGCTTTAAACCAGTTATTTGACAAAATCAGCTCCACAGATAGAATGAATGATGCCAGGATTTTAATGCAAAACATAATGATTGGCATTCACTTGATTAATTTCTGGTGCTTAATACCCCTCCAAGCTAGTCTGCACATTTTGGTCATGTGAGCATGGCTCCTCATCTATACTAGACTATTTCTATTACAGGGATCCCTCTTTCCTGACATTTTTGACTGTGAAATCCTGGGAAACCGGGTGGCTAGTAATTCTCTAGTATGATTGCAATTGGATGGGCTATGGTGCATTGTCATGGTGTATACAATGCCAAAGAGAAAACCTACTAAAATCTCATGTCCGGGACTATTTATCTAACAGTTTGGGATTAGTGGCCTCTGAAAAACTACTGTGAGCCTTCTGAAAAGCCACTTGGGGAGGTACTTTGGTGAGGGATGTTGCTCTTGCCAAAAGAGTCCACTAACCTAAGATATTGCATTCGGAACCGAACATAAGGAATGTGACCACAGCGCACATCATGATCCCGCCCACTGAACTGGAGAGAAAATCAGAGACTGCCGAAATTGTCTGGAATAACCCCACACAATTGAACATACCGTCAAAAAGCTCAAATTATAAGCTCTATGGGAAAAAAGGAGACAAGTCGGGTCGCCTCTTAGCTGCACATTTTAAAACAGAGAAAACCACAAATGGCAATTCTCACTATCAGATCCCCTGGCGGTTCACTGTTAACATAGACTTTAGTTCTTGTGGACAGATTTGCCTCTTTTTTAATGCTCCAACTAGAGGCTTATATTCTTCATTAATGTTGGCCTTACGATATTGCCCAATATATTACCCATCAGGTTCAGTAAAGTTCTCTGTTCCCTGGTTCATGCCTCAGGCTTGTTTTAAAAACAGTAGAACATCTATGAACCATATGGGTACCCTGTCACATGTCCTATGGAACATAAAAGATCATCCACCTGAGGTTCTGTCTCTCTCGCTGGATGCAGAAAAGGCATTCTATAGAGTCAAATACTAATACCTTTCCACACATACACAGCCTAGAGAGAGACGGGTTTGGTCAAGACGGTGGGCTTTATTTAGATCTTGACTGATGGGTTAATCCATCACAAGCGTAACGGATATCCCACCCGATATATGAAGATCTTCATAGCATATAATGGGATTGTAATATCGCGGACGGGATATCCGTCATGTTTGTGATGGAGTATTTCCCTCTGCCAAGATCTAAATCAGTACCTGTATCTCTAAAGTACAGTGACTTTGAGACACTCTTGAGCTGCGTCAATGGGAGGGATATTTGGTTGTCCTATTCAGATTAGGTGGAATACTAATTGCTTTTTATTCTGACATTAGAATCACTGTCCTCTACTTTGTGATTAGCTTTGACCAGCAAGAGAATCGGCAATCTGGCAAGCTCTGTTAACCACATGGATGCTGCACATATTCCTCTGCTGTGCTGGACAGCAATAAAAACGGGTGTGGTCATGACAAGCTGAACTCGTCATGAGCACAGGAGCACTGTACTGCATGACGAGCTGAGCTCGTCATGAGCATGGAAGGGGTTAAGACTTTCTTCTGCAAATTACATCATTCTAGCATTGGGAGACCCCACCAATTCTATTTCCAAAGTCAATCCATTATTCACATTTTTATCGCCATTGTTCAGCTACAGAATTAATTGGGTGAAGTTGGATGGCCTCTCAACATATGTACATACCTGGGATCTAGATGACATGGCTACAGAGCAGACTGCTTTATTTAGGGATACTATGTAGAGAGAACAAGTGAACCCCAATAGTGAGACGAGGGGTAATAATAGGCGTTGTGTAGAACAAAGGTCTAGTGGAGGCCAAAAAGGTACTCGGGTAGCTAGGGCTACTAGTAAATTAGGGGCAGTATTAATCTGAATAGATAGTCCCAGTTAGACTTGGAAGACAAATATTTTTAAGCGTGGGGGCGACCCGGCCTTATCTAGGCCGGGTCGCCCCCATGCTCCTCCTGCTTTCTGCCACAGATACTGCCGCCTACTTCCTGTTGGAGTTTTTTATCGCCGCTGCAGGCGACCCAGCCGCCGCTGAGCCGCCCGCACTCGTCTTCCCGCCGCTGCCTCCCTGCGGCCCCGCCCCCCCGCCAGCCGATTGGCCCCCCCCGCTCCCGCCACCCAGCGGACCCTCCCTCCCGGTTCCCTTCTTATGACGCCTCCACGCACGCACAGCGGTCACGCGCAGCGGGTGTGCCAAAAGTGCGCCGAAGGCGCGCCAAAGGCAAGCCCGTCTGCGCCCGTCCACGCCTGGACCGCGCCCAGCGCCAGAAACCCTGGCCCCCACAGAGGCCAGCCCATCCGCCGGACCTACAACGCCGCCACACTCAATACACTCAACACCGGCCGAACCCCCGGATGCTACCGAGCCACCCCGAGACGCACCCACGGACCCTTCTGCTGCCGATCCTGCAACTTCTCCTGCATCCGGACCTGCTCCTCACCCGCTAAGACGAGCACCAGCAGTGAACACCTCAAGTGCATCCTGCTCAACACCCTCTCTGTACACAGACACGCCGTGGAACTCTGGAACCTCCTCGACACCACATCTCCAGACGTCGCCTTCCTGACAGAAACCTGGATGAACGCCTCCTCAGCGCCCGACATCGCCATCGCCATTCCGGACGGATACAAGATCACCCGGAGGGACCGCGTCAAACAGACTGGAGGAGGCATCGCCATCATCCACAAGAACACCATCCGCATCACGACCAACTCCGACAACACCCGCACGGCGGCCGAACACCTGCACTTCCAGATCCACACCGATCCCAAGACCACCCTCAGAGGCACCCTCATCTACAGACCCCCAGGACCCCGCACACAAGTCAGCGAAGACATCGCCGACTTCATCAGCCCACACGCCCTCCCCTCCGCCGACTACATCCTCCTCGGGGACCTCAACTTCCACCTGGAGAACAACAACGACCGCAACACCACCACCCTGCTGGACAACCTCGCCAACCTCGGACTCAAGCAACTGGTCAACACCCCCACCCACTACGCCGGCCACACGCTTGATCCAATCTTCTCATCCAGCAAGCACATCACCTTCAGCCACTCCACAGGACTTCACTGGACCGACCACAGCTGCGTCCACTTCAGCTTCAGAAGAACCACGACCCACCACCACCCGCAACAGGTTCCTCACAGGAGCTGGAGCAAGATCACCGCCGAACAGCTCACCACCTCCCTCATTCAGAACCCACCCGCCTGCACAACGGACCCCACCGAAGCAGCATGCAACTTCACGAAGTGGCTGACCGACTGCGCTGACGACCTCGCGCCACTAATGAACCCTACCAGCAGACCCAGAAGCAAGAAAGCCCCCTGGTTCACCGACGAACTCAAGGACTCCAAGAAAAGCTGCCGCACCCTCGAGAAAGCCTGGCTCCTCGACCAGACAACAGACAACATGACCGCCCTCAAACACGCCACAAGCAAGCACCACCAGCTTATCCGCACTACCAAGAAGAAATCACTGAAGGAACGACTGGACAACAACACCCACGACAGCAAGGAACTCTTCAGCATCGTCAAGGAGTTCTCCAACCCCAGCACCGGCAACAACGACATCACTCCTTCACAAGACCTCTGCGACTCTCTCGCCTCGTTCTTCCACCGCAAGATCGCCGACATCCACAACAGCTTCAGCGCACCATCAACGCACCCAACCGTCGAACCAGCGCCCTCCACCGCGCCCCTCCGCACCTGGACCACGGTGACAACCGAAGACACAGCCCGCACGATGAACACCATCCACTCCGGATCTCCGACCGACCCCTGCCCCCACCACGTCTTCAACAAGGCCGACTCCATCATCGCACCCCAACTCCGGGACGTCATCAACACCTCCTTCAACACTGCCACCTTCCCGGAGAGCTGGAAGCATGCCGAGCTCAACGCCCTACTGAAGAAACCAACAGCTGACCCCACCGACCTCAAGAACTTCCGCCCCATCTCGCTCCTCCCTTTTCCTGCCAAAGTCATCGAGAAGACCGTCAACAGACAGCTGGCAGCCTTCCTCGAGACGAACGGATCCCTCGACCCCTCGCAGTCCGGTTTTCGAGCCAACCACAGCACCGAGACCGCCCTCATCGCAGCCACCGACGACATCAGAACCCTGCTCGACAACGGGGAAACAGCGGCCCTCATCCTCCTGGACCTCTCTGCAGCATTCGACACTGTCTGCCACCGCACCGTAGCTCAACGCCTCAGCAACATCGGTATCCAAGAGAGGGCACTGGAGTGGATCATCTCATTCCTCACCGGAAGAACACAGAGAGTCCGCCTCCCCCCGTTTCGATCCGAGGCCACCGAAGTCATCTGCCGCGTACCGCAAGGATCAACACTCAGCCCCACCCTCTTCAACATCTACATGAGACCTCTTGCAGCCATCGCTAGCCAGCACAACCTCAACATCATCTCCTATGCCGACGACACCCAACTGATCCTCTCCCTCACCAGAGACCCCGCCACCGCCAGAACGAACCTACACGAAGGGATGAAAGACGTCGCAGAGTGGATGAAGAACAGCCGCCTGAAACTGAACTCAGACAAGACGGAAGTCCTCGTCCTGGGACCACGCCCTCCGCCTGGGACGACTCCTGGTGGCCCCCCGCCCTGGGCGCCAGTCCCAAGCCAACAGACCACGCACGCAACCAGGGCTTCATCCTGGACTCCTCCCTCTCGATGACCAGACAAGTCAACGCCGTCTCCTCATCATGCTTCAACACCCTACGCATGCTCCGTAAAATCTTCCGATGGATCCCAACCGAAACCAGGAAGACGGTCACCCAGGCACTCGTCACCAGCCGACTGGACTACGGAAACGCCCTCTACGCCGGAACCACAGCCAAACTACAGAAAAGACTCCAACGCATCCAGAACGCCTCCCCCCGACTCATCCTGAACATCCCCCGACGCTGCCACATCTCCGGCCACCTGAAGGACCTGCACTGGCTCCCTGTCAGCAAGAGGATCACGTTCAGGCTCCTCACCCACGCACACAAATCTCTCCACGACCTGGGCCCCAAGTACCTCAACGACCGCCTGACCTTCTACACGCCCACCCGCCAGCTACGCTCAACAAACCTCGCCCTCGCCGCCGTACCACGCATCTGAAGAGCCACCGCTGGTGGCAGATCCTTCTCCTACCTGGCGGCCAAGACATGGCACTCCCTCCCCATCCATCTTTGGCTGACCCAGGACCATCTCGCCTTCAGGAGACAACTCAAGACCTGGCTGTTCGAGCAATAGCAGACCCCTTCCCCCAAGCGCCTTGAGACCCTGCCGGGTGAGTAGTGCGCTATACAAGTACTATGATTGATACTATGATTGATTGACACAAGGTTATGTGGAATGATAACACATTTATTATCAGGATAAATGGTATATCAAATACATTAATAATAGTTCTAGTGCTCACATAGGAAGTGACAGTGCGTGAAGTGGGGAAGTGCTGGTGACATTTAAAAACATTACATCGCATTGAAAATAAACCAAAAACAATCATAAAAACTCCTAAATAAATTAAATGCAGGAATAGAGTATTGGTTGGAAAGGTCAACAGCGTTTTGATCTCATAAGTGTGAGATCTTCATCAGGACGAGAGAATGTGAGCGATAGAATCTACGGGAAGGAGAAAAGAAATTCAAAACCTTGATCCTAGGAGTAATGAACCTACAGAAGTCGTGCACAAGTGGATGGCTCTGTTGATTGGCCAGTGTCTGAGATGTGGTACTCTTCATACGGTAAACAGACATAATATCGACTACAAAATATCGAATGGGCATAATATCGAGTACAAAATATAGGCTGGACAAAATATCGAATGGACAGAATATAGACATCAAAAATATCGTTTTGAAGGTAAGTAATGTAATATCGAATGTTAAAAATATAGAAAGTTAAAATATCGAAGTATATAATATAGGTTATTAAAATTATCGCATTTTTAATAATATCGAATGTTTTATAGTGTTTTTTATGTTATTATATGTGTGAAAAGTGTGTATTTATGTTATAATTTATTTTAATTAATGAATTTTGTTTTATTAATTTTTGCGTAATTTAATTCCGTAGCGGGTTGTGGGTTTATAGCGGAATAGGGTGGGAAGTAATTTAATTATAATTAATTAAATATGTAAATTTATTTATTGGTGATCATTTTTAATTAATTGTTAATTAATTTATATTTGGTAATTAATTAAATTTTAATTGGCAATTAATTTTAATTAATTGATTAATTGCTAATTATGTTAATTTTACTCATTTATTTTCTGTAGCGGGTTGTGAGTTTATAGGGGAATTGGGTGGGAAGTAATTTATTTATAATTAATTAAATATGTAAAGTTATTTATTGGTATTTATTTAGAATTAATTGTTAATTAATTTTTCATGGGTAATTAATTAAATTTTATTTGCCAATTAATTATATTTAATTGATTAATTGCTAATTATGTTAATTTTACTAATTCTTTTTCTGTAGCGGGTTGTGGGTTTATAGGGGAATAGGGTGGGTAGTAATGTATTTATAATTAATTAAATAATTCAATTTATGTAATTGTATTTAATTTGAATTAATTGTTAATTAATTTTAAATTGTTAATTAATTAATTGTTAATTTGTAATTAATTTGTATTAATAGGTAACTAATTGTAATAATTAATTTTAATTTTTATATTTAATTGATTAATTATTATATTATATTAAATTGGTAATTACTTTTAATTAATTTTTTATAGATATTAATTTATATTTTTTTAAATAATATATGAAGTATTTACTTTCCCTACTGTTGCACTCTCTGGAGTGGAAATAGTAATTTTAACCCCTACGCTATCCAATGCTTTCCCTACTGTTGCACTCTTTGGAGTGGGAATAGTAATTTTAACCCCTACGCTATCCAATGCTTTCCCTACTGTTGCACTCTTTGGAGTGGGAATAGTAATTTTAACCCCTACGCTATCCAACGCTTTCCCTACTGTTGCACTCTTTGGAGTTGGAATAGTAATTTTTACCCCTACGCTATCCAACGCTTTCCCTACTGTTGCACTCTTTGGAGTTGGAATAGTAATTTTTACCCCTACGCTATCCAACGCTTTCCCTACTGTTGCATCCACTGGAGTGGAAATAGTAATTTTTACCCCTACGCTATCCAACGCTGTTCCTACTGTTGCACCCACTGGAGTGGGAATAGTAATTTTTACCTCTACGCTATCCATCGCTTTCCCTACTGTTGCACTCACTGGAGTGGGAATAGTAATTTTTACCCCCACGCTATCCAACGCTTTCCCTACTGTTGCACCCACTGGAGTGGGAATAGTAATTTTTACCCCTACGCTATCCAACGCTTTCCCTACTGTTGCACTCTTTGGAGTGGAAATAGTCATTTTTACCCCTACGCTATCCAACGCTTTCCCTACTGTTGCACTCTTTGGAGTTGGAATAGTAATTTTTACCCCTACGCTATCCAACGCTTTCCCTACTGTTGCACCCACTGGAGTGGGAATAGTAATTTTCACCCCTACGCTATCCAACGCTTTTCCTACTGTTGCACTCACTGGAGTGGGAATAGTAATTTTTACCCCTACGCTATCCAACACTTTCCCTACTGTTGCACTCACTGGAGTGGGAATAGTAATTTTTACCCCTATGCTATCCAACGCTTCCCCTACTGTTGCACTCACTGGACTGGGAATAGTAATTTTTACCCCTACGCTATCCAACGCTTTCCCTACTGTTGCACTTTTTGGAGTGGGAATAGTAATTTTTACACTTCCGCTATTGTACGGTAATAATATTGGATATTATTTGATTATATTATGTTACTATATATATATGTTTTAACAAATATGATTGTAAGTTTTTTTATAACTTTTATTAATTATTTAATTATTATAAGGTAATTTAATTATTTTTATGTATATTTTAGTTATTAATTTTTAATATTAATTTAATTTAACATTGTTTTTAATAAAGTCGATATTTTTATAAAGTACATTTTTGTAAACGATATTTTTTACTCAATATTTTTGTACTTACCTGTTTGTAGATACAAATTCGATATTCTGTCTGTCGATATTTTGTCGCCGATATTTTTGCTAGTCGATATTATGTCCCTCGATATTATGTCAGTGATCCCTTCATACATCAGCCGTACACAGTTAGATAGCTCTATTGTTTGGCCAGTATTTACGGTGTGGCCAGGTGATGATGAATAGCAAATTGCTTATATGGATTTACACGTCAGGTTGAGCAGTGGGGTGGGGTACTGCAAAGCATGCTAAGGATTAGCCAGCGGCGTGCATCTGAGTCAGGATGGGATAGACCCATGAGGGAGTGCTAAGCAGGGGGAGGAAGCATAGGTGCTGTGCTTACTGGTCGGACGAATGAAGCGAGGCTCTGTGGGTCCAGGGAATGGGCGTGGCAGAAGTCTGTGTGTGGGCGTGTCTAACTTTGCCGAAGGATCTTTGATGGAAGATTCGCAAAGTTATGAACAAGGAACTGACCAAGGTCATTGGAATTACAGAATCAACCACGGAGTCCACTTACTGAAGGAGCCACAAGGTTTACGAGGGCCCGCGGTAGGTAGGGTGGTGTGAGTTGCTGCCAGACCTAGACGTCTGGTGAAGGCAGAGTCACTATCTAGTGTCAGCAGTCTAAAAAAAGAAGGAGCAACATTACTAAGGGTTCGTAGGTTATGTGGGCATGGCTGCGTGTAAATTAGCAGGAAACTTACTTAGGAGACCACAAGGGGCCATCCAGGAAGTGCTAATTACCCCAAGGAGGTGTTAATCACACAGGATGGCAAGTTCTTGACTGGCGTGCGTCTTATTCTGAATCTAAGGAAATGAACAGCGGTTAGTGGTTCCTAGGAAGTGACCGCGGCTAAGGATGCTGGTCTAGGCCGAGGGGCACTTACTTATTGTGGCACAGAAGTAATCAGCGGGATGCACCATAGGCATTCGGTGTCATCAGGGGTATGAATCCACACGATCTCTTCCTCGAGGGAGGAGGAGAAATAAAGATGCGCTGGAAGGATGCGCATGCATAAGTCGGGACAGTCGTGGGTGGGTTGTGCATACTCGAGTTGCTGTGGCTAGCATGTTGTGCCCCCTTAACGAGCGGCAGTGGCGCATTAGAGTCGCTATCTTGAGGAGTGCATGGATGCCATAGGAAGAGGCACCTGAATCCGATTAAAATGGCCAGAGACGCACATAGAAAGCTGTGAGTCTGAAGTCAATAAAATAGAAGGGCAAAAAAGGCCAGAGTGACGGCCGGAGGAGTACATTGAAGACATTACATATGGACAGTCTCAATAAAAATAGAGGATACAAAATTCAAAGCGGTTACAATATTCAAAGAGGGGTTGGGTAACCAAGTAAGCATTGCATTGGGTACATTGTGTAGAGGTGCCTGCTGTTGGAGTTTAGTAAAGATAAAGTTCATGAAAAATTTTAAAAGTTCATGATGGCCGCACATGCCAAGCAGTACAATGAAAAAGTTCATGAGGACGACATTACAGGATCATATTCCATTCATCAATTGTGTTGAGTCCGTTCCCGATGGAGTGACAGTAAAACATCCATTTACACTCAAGCCTGTTGGAATGGCTTGTGGGTCACCACCGCTGTCGTTTGGGCATATAATGTCAATCATTTGCCTGCGCAGGTCTTGTTCAGAGTGTGCTTTCTCCATAAACTGTTCCACCAGTGGTGCAGTTGTGACTTGGCATTCTATCCTGCTCCTGTGCTAACTGATTCTTGCCTTCACTTTTTGGGTGGTCTGACCAACATACATGAGGTTGCAGGGACATTTGATACAGAATATCTCGTTCGTGGAGTTACAATTTGAAAAGAATTTAAGTTTGTGTGTGCTCGTGCCATTTTCAAATGTTTTTGTATTGTTGGTGAGTGGGCATGCAACACAGTTTCCGCACTTAAAATGGCCTATGACCGGGGGTAAACCCAGGAATGATTGTATGGTATTTTCATTTCTAGTAGGTATGCGTGCGCCAAGGTTTAAAAGAGAACAGTGGAGCCTCATTGGAGATATTGAGGGTCATTATGAGGGCCAGTGTTTTTTGATTAACTTTGTCATCTTGTTGCTGGCTGGGCAGAATGTGGTGACACAGGGAATTCGTGACATGTTTTTTTTGGGTCTTGCATCCAGTAAGAATTCTCTGTGTGAATACAATGCACGCTTCATTGATCTTTTGACCAGTCGTTTCGGGTAACCCCTCTTCATGAGTTTATCGCAGAGGAGACCTGCTTCCATGAGGTAGTCATCTTTCATTTGGCAGTTTATCCTTATCCTCAAGAACTGGCTGTATGGTAGGTCATCCTTAAGTGTTCTTGGGTGGGCACTAGTGTAGTGTAGGAGGGTATTGCGTTTGGTGGGTTTTTTGTACAGTGTAGTGTAAAGACCTCCCTCATGGGGTTTGACCGAGACAGCCAGGTAGTTAATGTGTTGCTGGAGTCATAGGTGAATTTGAAGTCTGGTTGGCAGCTATTGAGCCATGTAGAGAAGGTGTCCAGTTCAGTCTTTGTGCCTTGCCAAATCATAAACACATCATCTACGTATCAATGCCAGCTTCTCACTTTGTTACGGTGTGGGTTAACTTCGTTGACGATTAGTGTTTTCTCTATGTTGTCTACAAAGAGTATGGCAAAATTGGGGGACGAAAACTGCCCCCATTGAAGTACCCTTACATTGTCTATAGAACTTGTTGTGAAACATGAAATAGTTTTTGCTAAGTGCTATTTCTAGGAGCAAGATGATAAACTCCGTGGGCACTTTATGTGGTCTGGGCCTGTTATTCAAGTGGTTCTCAATGACTGAGGTCCCTCTATCTTGCGGGATGTTGGTGTAGAAGCATTTGATGTCAAATACGTTTGATTATGGCATGAGCACAGACAAACTTAAGTTCTTTTCAAATTATAACTCCACAAATGTGATATACTGTATCAAATGACCCTGCAACCTCATGTATGTTGGTCAGACCACCCAAAAAGTGAAAGCAAGAATCAGTCAGCACAGGAGCAGGATACGATGCCAAGTCACAACCGCACCACTGATGGAACATTTTATGGAGAAAGGATACTCTGAGGCAAATGATTGACATTATACGCCCAAACGACTGTGGTGGTGACCCACAAGCCATTCTCAACAGGCTTGAGTGTAAATGGAGGTTTTACTGTCACTCCATCGAGGGCTGAATCAACACCATTGATGAATGGAATATGATCCTGTAATGTCATCCTCATGAGCTTTTTCATTGTACTGCTTGGCATGTGCTGCTATCATGAACTTTTACATTTTTCATGAACTTTATCTTTACTAAACTCCAACCGCAGGCACCTCTACACAATGTACCCATTGCAATGCCTACTTTGTTACCCAACCCCTCTTTGAATTTTTTACCCTCTTTGAATTTTGTATCCTCTGTTTTTATTGAGACTCTCTACATGTAATGTCTTCAATGTACTCTTCCGGCTGTCACTCTGGCCTCTTTTTCCCTTCTATTTTATTGACTTCAGACCCACAACTTCATATGTGCGTCTCTGGACATTTTAATTGAATTCAGATGCCTCTTCCTACATCATTCGTGCACTCCTCAATATGGCGACTCTACTGCGCCTCTCTCGTGCAGGAGGCACAACATGTTAGCCACAGCAACTCGCGCATGCCCAGCCCACCCGCGACTGTCCGGACTTACGCATGAGCATCCTTCCAGCGAGTCTCTATTTCTCCTCCTCTCTCGAGCAAGAGATCGTGTGGACTCATTCTCCTGATGACACCGAATGCCTACGGTGTATACCGCTGACTACTCCTACGCCACAATAAGTAAGTGCACACTCGGCCTAGTCCGGCACCCTTACACGCGGTCACTTCCTAGAAACCACTAACCGCTGTTCATTTCCTTAGATTCAGAATAAGACGCACGCCAGTCAAGAGCTTGCCATCCCTGGTGATTAACAACTCCGTGGGGTAATTAACACTTCCTGGATGGCCCCTTATGGTCTCCTAAGTAAGTTTCCCGCTAATTAACACACAGCCATCCCCGCATTGCCTAAGAACCACTAGTAATGTTGCACCTTCTCTTTTTAGACTGCCGCCACTAGACAGTGACTCTGCCTTCGCCAGCCGACTAGGTCTGGCAGCAACTCATACCGCCCTACCCACCGTGGGCCCTCGTAAACCTTGCGGCTCCTTCAGTAAGTTCACTCCGTAGTTAATTCAGTAATTCCCATGCTCTTGGTCAGTTCTGTGTTCATAACCGTGGAAATCTTCCATCCCAGATCCTTTGGCAAAGTTAGACGCGCCCGCACATGGACCTCTGCCACGCGCATTCCCTGGGCCCACAGAGCCTTGCTTCATTCCTCCGACCAGTAAGCACAGCACCTATGCTTCCTCCCCCTGCTTAGCACTCCCTCATGGGTCTATCCCATCCTGACTCAGATGCACGCCTCTGGCTAATCCCTAGCATGCTTTGCAGTACCCCGCCCCACTGCTCAACCTGACTTGTATATCAATATAAAGAAATTGCTATGGATAGGCACCTGGCCACACCTTAGATACTGGCCAAACAATAGAGCTATCTAACTGTCTATGAATGATGTATGAAGAGTACCACATCTCAGACACTGGCAAATCAATAGAGCCATCCACTTGTGCACACCTTCTGTAAGTTATTTTCTCCTAGGTCCAAGGTTTTGAATTTCTTTTATCCTTCCCTTCGATTCTATTGCTCACATTCTCTCGTCCTGATGAAGATCTCACACTTATGAGATCGAAACGCCGTCAACCTCCCCAACCAAAACTCCATTCCTGCATTTAATTTATTTCGGTGTTTTGATTATTGTTTTTCTAGTTTTTTCAATGCGATGTAATGTTTTTAAATGTCACCAGCACTTCCCAACTTCACGCACTGTCACTTCCTATGTGAGCACTAGAACTATTACCAAAGTATTTGATATTCCATTTATGCTGATAATAAATGTGTTATCATTCCACATCACCTTGTGTCCTTAAAAATATTTGTCTTCCAAGTCCAACTGGGGCTATCTCTTCAGATTAATACTGCCCCTAATTTACTGGTGGCACTGGCTACCAGAGTACCTTTTTGGCCTCCACTAGAACTTTGTTCTACACAACGCCTTATTTAGTGATACAGCTCAATAGAGGCTTAGAACTCATGATTAATGACAACTCAAATCCCCTGATAGCCGCTACCTCTTCTCTTCTGAAGTTGCAAGGTGGTCAGAATTAAACGCAGCGCTCTGTGGCAGAGTACAATTAGATAAATGTCAATTGCACCCTGGTACAACTATGTTTTTACCATGCTTTTATTGGCATGAGACACACTACATAGAATTGAGGCAGAAATAAAAAGATTATTATAGGGGCCAACGAAATCCAGACCTAAATCTGGAATATTTTGGGCACATACCATTTCTGGAGGCTTACGACTACCATGCATGCAACTGTACTATTAAACAAATCACCTGTCTCAGTTGATCCTCTGTTTACCCAAATCAATACTTGAACCTGCATGGGGTCACACTTGACCGCCACCTTCTCAGACCATTCCCAAACATGATGAAGCACTGTGTTCGTCTTTGAACATCAGCCCAATACCATTCTGCATGCAGTTGACCAAGACACAGTGTCATAGACTCCTCCACATAGACCCTAACATGCATACCTTCTATCACCTCTGAGGAAATAAGACGTTCTCTTACAGAACAAGTTATAGTTACTTGAGGTAACTGTAACTGATGAATTTATGTGCTTTTTAGTGTTTAAAATGTTACATTGTTTCTGAATATTTCACCTAAATATAACGTTACATTCCCTTTTTTTATAAATTTTTAGGGGTTTTGCCACCAATTCCCTGCATGTAGCCAAAGCCAAGCTGCACACAGCATTCCTCCGTGTGAAGTGGAGTGATTGGACACAAAGCCTGGCCTGTGTCCAGGCTCTGCATTCAACCCCTGCATGCAGTCAACTCCATGCTATGCATTGCCTTTGGCTGTGTACAGCAGGGGTTAGCCACACAAGGCACTGTGACCAGCCCCCCAAAAAGCAGCTAATTCAATGCCTCAAACAGCGCTCCTCACCCAAGCCTTATTAGGCCCCCGGGACCCCATCTCTCAAGGCTGAGAAATAAAGGGAGAGGAGCGAGTTACACACCCTGAGCCTAAATGCGCCTGAGGACTCCGACACCCAGGACTGAAATATACTTAAAAAGTCCTTTATATGCTCCCGAGACCTCATCCCCAGGGGCCTTTTTTTTTACATCCCCCCCAGCCTATTTTGATCTTGGGGACCACATTCCCCTGAGCCGTTTCTATTTCAAAGGGGATTTTGACTTCTAAGTCTCTCTCTGAGCCTATTATGGGCCTGTCAACCCCATCCCCCAGGGCCCTCATTATTTTTACTTGGGTGCCCTGGTGCACACCCAGGGTCTCCGCCATGCACAATGATGGGGGACCCAGGGTCCTACAGCCCCATTCGGTATCCGAATGCAATGGGAGCTAGAATTACTTCTGCTGCAGGGAGCAGCTATTTATGTTGCTCCCTCCTACTGGAGCAACACCTTGATAATTTTCGCTGTCCGCATCAATGTTATTTATTATTTATTTATTTATTTGTTGGTTTGTGGTTTAACTCTTTTTATTGATATTTCAAGGGATTGTAAGGACATTTGTGCACAAATTACCAAGGTTTTGGTATGACGTATGGCACAGGCATTATGTAAGCGACGGTTACAGAGAGCACCTAAATACTATGTCAATGTGGACCTATCTGTGTACATCAAAGTGTGGTCCATGTACTCGCCAATGTACAAAAGACTAAAACCTCCCCCATCTGTGTTCACCATTAAGAGGAGCTCTAAAGGACTCTAAGTAAGAAAAGGGAAGGAAAGACTTCCCAGAACACATCCTGAGATGACGAGTGAGAGAGTTTATTTTAACCTAATTTCCTATATGCATTCTTTTACAGCTCCTAGGATCAATATCCGCTAAGGAAATATCTGCCTCTGCAAAATCAGGAGCTGTGGCAGAAGAAGTTCTGTCTTCAGTAAGGACTGTTGTTGCCTTTAATGGTCAGAAAAAAGCACTGGCAAGGTAAGTTTTGTTTTTCAAATCACAACTACAGTATTTAAGAAAATGTGGAATGTACTCCTGTACTCTACACTTTAAAATCAATTGATCAAGGCGCTTGTAAATGATAGTGTTTGAAAAGACTTTACAAGCAGAATAAATTGTAATGGTAAGACTCTACATACCAATGTAAACAAAAAATAACATGAAAATACATCTAATATGCCGTATTTATAGTTAAACTCTTTAATATTTTGCCACTTTCTACTCCAACAGGGTCCAGCTCTCTCCAGGGATTTATCTTATAATGTGCTATGAAATGCTGGGACTCGTTGCTCAGAGGTAGGCAGGTGGGAGCTGTTCTCCAGCTTCCACATGTCCCAGTGGCTTAGTGTGATCGCTAAAGAATACAAAATCAAACCAAAAAGTGAACACAATCGGGACCTTTAGACACAAGCAATTGACTGTCTACTGCCAATAGAAAAATTACCAATTTAACCAATAGCCGGGTGTGAACCTCGCTAAATATACAAACGCCATGAATGCTACATGGCCCTGAACATATTTAAGTTTACTTATACATTAATAAATACTTTAAATTACACGTAACAAATAAGCTCATGTCATTATACGCTATTAGCCTTGAGTACCTTAGCAAACATTATTAACTAAGCATTGACAAACTACGTGAGTTTGACTTGCATTTTCAGTTCATATACCAGATCTACTGACTTTGAAAATGTAAGAAAGCAGTTGTCCGATTAACAAAGCATGCATATGCTACAATGATAATGCATTCTGTAGCACTGTATGTTATGCCTTGTAGCCTTAGCTTGTCATAATGCACTTCTTTTTCTGGCACTCTTTTTATTCACATTAAAGTATGTTCTGGTACTTACTGTATATCTAATCCTATTATAAATGCAACCCTAAGAGTAAACTTACAGTTTATAAAGCACTTAGCAAGAAAGTGAAATGAGATAATAAATCAAAGAGCATATTTAGGAATTTTGTGGGGCAGGGCAGTACAGCACGTCACCTTGCTATGCTGCCCTGCATCACAGGAAAAGGGCACGAATGTGCCATGTTTATCCAATATGGTGCATTCATGTACTTTTCCCTAACGCCGTTTTGGCAGCAGCACAGGTTGGTGCAAGGGTGCTTGTGTTGTATTGTTTTTGTGCAGGAAAGGACGCCTTCCTGCCTTTTTGCAGGAAAGGACACCTTCCTGCCTTTGTGCAGGAAAGGACACCTTCCTGCCAGGGCCACACTAGCCATAGCGGGCATCAGGCATTTCCCCTTGAGGCTGGAAGGGTGGGGGGTAGTTTTTCAGCAGTGATGACTGGTTTTATTACTGGGGACTAGTGCTGCAATATCGACCCCCAGTATCAAAGCCAGTGGTGCACACATGTGCAACCTCCACTCCCCAGGAGGGGGCTGGTCTGACTAAATTGCCAGGGCTGCTTTGGATTCCCAGGCTGGCTATGCTTTGTGCACAAAATTAATCCTGGAAGACTTTTTCTTTTTTCTATGTGTGCTGCAGATTGCAGCACACTTTAGAAATAGTAAAAACTTATCTTTTTGACACATTCCCAGTTTTATCAGGTTTGGTATATCTGGAAATGTGGCAAAATCCATGGGAGGTACCTGGGAACACCCATGGAACTCCTCCCATGTGCAGATTAATGCAACACAGCGATTTGCACTGCTTTGCGTTTCTCACATTTTTTAAGCCATGTGGCTGTGCATGTCTTCAGTAAAATGGTTTGCGTCACATTTGCGCCACTTTGCACTGCACAAGAGTGATGCAAAACAGATAATAAATATGGCCCCAAGAGCCACTGAACATCTCATATCCCATGAGGGGTAGCGTTTAGGTCAGAGAACAGCATCTTACAATGAGCACATTTTCCTCTACCTTGGCTGGGTTTATTTGTGCCCAAAATAAGCCACAATCTCCATGATATTTTGTTTCAATTATGTAGCATGACGTTTTGCCTCAATTATATAGCATTGTTGCTGCTAATCACTTCTGCAAGGAACTGGACTACTTTAAAAACCTTTGTTCTCACAGTTGCACCACCTTACTAAATGTTCCAAAAATGCCGAAGGTAACCAGCCCTGATGGGGAGACTGCAACCCCTTGCAGTGCATCTCAAAAGAGGTGTGAGGCTTTAAATGCACTGCACAGCACAGCTGCAATACCCCTTTGTCCCAATCCTTAACTCCTCTAACTCCTTTCAATGTGTACTGAGTATAGACTAACTCATATGGTGAATTATATATAAAGCAAACACAAGGAGATGATGGACGGAGCGCTGAAACTATTCAGACACACTCTCCAGTCACAGATCTGGGTTGAATCTATCATCGTTCTTTAGCTCACTTCGCCACCCCAGCTCCGACACAGCTATATGCAAATCAGTCTTGACCCTGGGCCTCATGGGAACAGTCCAGCCCGAACTCCCAAGCCATATCTTCCCTGGACCGGAAACAAGCATCCTCGGACCGGTTTCGGGCTAACAGCCCTCATCAGCCAGGCTAGCTTGAATCCAGTGGCAAAGTGAGCAAGGGACCCGTGTCTGGGCATAGCCTGCCAACATAGGGCGAACAAAGCTAACACATGGAGATGATGGACGGAGCACTGAAACTTTTCAAACACTCAACCCCAGTCACAGATCTGGGTTGAATCAAGACATGGGTCCCTTGCTCACTTTGCCACTGGATTCAAGCTAGCCTGGCTGATGAAGGGTGTTACCCAGAAACCAGTCCCAGGATGCTTGTTTCCGGTTAAGGGAAGACATGGCTTGGCAGTTCTGGCTGGACTGTTCCAATGAGGCAGAGGGTCAAAACTGATTTGCAGCTCAGGGAAGACCTGGCTCGGCAGTTCGGGCTGGACTGTTCCCATGAGGTACAGGTTCAAGACTGCTGTGCATATAACTGGGTCTGAACGGAGGTGGTGAAGTGAGCTAAAGAATGACGATGGATTCAACCCAGGTCAGATACTGGGGGTGAGTGCCTGAAAAGTTTCAGCGCTCCATCCATCTTCTGCTTGTGTTTGCTGTGAATTATATATAGTCAAAAATAGATATCAAGGTAACCTATGCATTTCTGAAATGGGCACAATATCGACAGGAAACATATCGACCTACACAAAAATGGACGTTGGAATATCAGAAGCAAGAATATCGACAGCCTATCTACAACATGGTAAGTACAAAAATATCGAAACAAAAATGGCGAAGTTAAAAATATCATAATTAAAAATATATTTTTTTTATAAAAAAGTGTAAAATAAAGTAAATAATACTTATAAACCAAATAAACATAGTTAAAAATATTTAACCCCTCCGCTGAACTTTCCGCTCTGGTGCGGAACGTTCTATTGCGCGGGTGGGGCCGCGAAGTTCAGCGGACGTGCGCAGCACTACCCAGGTAGTGCACGCGACGTCTGCTGAACGTGCGCAGCATTACATGGGTTAATAATGTTTAAAATTAATAAATAATGAATATACAATAATATAACATTAATTAAACATATACATAAAAAATATACTATATACTTACCTAATAATACGTATTAATAATTATTTTAATAACATACATTATTAAAAAGTATTATAAATAACAAATACATCTAAACATAAAACAATAACATAAATAACAAGTAAAGAATCATATTTTATGCATTTAATACATTTAAAAAAATTAAATATACTTTCAATATTGTTAAAATTAATAGTATACTACATTATCAAAAATAATATAAAAAATATTAAATAGCTAAATAAATAAAACTACTATTCAAAGTCCCAAAAAAACTGCAGTAATGATAACATTAGATAGCATAACACTTAAAATTACTATTCCAACTTCAGAAAATGCAACAGTGGGGAAAGCGTTGGATAGCATAGGGATAAAAATTACTATTCCAACTCCAAAGGAGGCAACAGTAGGGAAAGCGTTGGATAGTGTAGGGGTAAAAATTACTATTCCAACTCCAGAGGGTGCTACAGTAGGGAAAGCGTTGGATAGCGTAGGGGTAAAAATTACTATTCGAACTCCAGAGGGGGCAAGTAGGGAAAGCGTTGGATAGCGTTGATGTAAAAATTACTATTCCAACTCCAGAGGGGGCAACAGTAGGGAAAGCGTTGGATAGTGTAGGGGTAAAAATTACTATTCCAACTCCAGAGGGTGCTACAGTAGGGAAAGCGTTGGATAGCGTAGGTGTAAAAATTACTATTCCAACTCCAGAGAGTGAAACAGTAGGGAAAACATTGGATTGCGTAGAATTTAAATATAATTTAATACCCATTAATAATTATTAAAAACATAATTACAATTGAATAATTAATTAACAATAAATTAACAATAAATACCAATAAATATTAATGAATAAATATTAATCACCAAATAATAAATATTGAATAAAATATTGTTCATGACAATTTTTTGTAACTATTTAAAATAAATTCACAATTAAAAAATATTAAACATTAACATTATTTTTATACCAAATAATACTTTTTATGAAACATTGATTACCAATTAATTAAAAATAATTTCCAATTAATAAAAAATAATTGCCAATTAAAAACATTAATTACCAATTAAAACAATTATCTGCCAATTAAAAACATTAATTACCAATTAAAAATGTATTTCCATGAAAAAAATTATTTACCAATTAAAAACATTAATTACCAATTAAAAAAATTAATTATCAAATAAAATAATGAATTGCCAATTAACAATTAATTAACAATAACATATTTACCCATTCCAATCAATAAAAATAAATCATTAATTATTTATAATTAAATTACTTCCCACCCAATTCCACTTTAAACCCACAACCCGCTACAGAAATAAACACAAATATTAATTTAAATTAATTTATAATTTCTGAAAATTAATAATTAATTTCTTATATTTAAATGACTTCCCACCCTATTCCCCTATAAACTGACAACCCGCTCCGGTACTAAAATTTACTTAAAAATAACATTATTAATATATAAAAATAATACACATATAATTTAAAACAAGTAAAATACTTACACTTACATAATAAAATACATAACAATAATACAAATATCGATATTAGTAACTTCGATATTACTTACATCGATATAAAAAAATGGATATTACTTACCTTAAGGTGGATATTCAGTCCAACGATATTCTCGACCTCGATATTATGTACCTTCGATATTTCCAACACGGTATTTTTGTAGGTCGATATTTGAAACTCGATATTTAGACTGTGCACCGGCACAAGATATGCAGTATGTGACAAGTGGTTACTTGTACACATCTGAATTTGTGGGTACCCATAAGAGCATATGATTTAGAGGATATCTTTCAAAATGTTTTCTTTCTTACACTCTGCCTTAGATTTGGAAGGCACAAATGCAGCAATATTCAATTGGTAATTCCACATATCCTACTTTTATTTGCTTCCACATGTCTTCTAATAAAAATGGTACCTCACTTGTGCAGGTCGACCAGTGCCTGCAACAGGAAACTGCTCAAAGGGCAACATGGATACATCGTTCTTTTTCACTCCAAACTGACCCGTTTTTTGCAAAGTGGTTAGCTGGATGTTTGGACCTAGATCTGCCTGCATCTAAAGAAGCATAGCAAACCTGTACATTTTTGTAAAGTAGACACCCAGGGGATTCCAGGATGGGCTAACTTGTATGGCTCTCACCAGGATGTTTTATCCAGAATCCCTTGCAAACCATAAACATTGACAAAAAAAACAAATTTTCCTCACATTTCTGTGATGGAAAGTTCTGGAATCTGTGAAAAGCCAAAAACGTTCATCCACCTAGCATTCCCTTAAGTCTTCCAATAAAATTGGTACCTCACTTATATGGGTAGACATTGTGCCCGAGACATGAAATGGTTTAAAACGCAACATGGACACATTACATTTTTCCACTCAAACTGACCTGTTTTTTGGAGAGTGGATAGCTGTGGATTTTGGGCATAAACTCAGGCGGCACCCCAGAGAAACCTTCATATAAATTCTCTGAAAAAAATATAGGTTACAAGAATGTTATAGTTAGGCAATATAATTTAAAGAGCTCCTAGAAATTCACTGAAAAAACAAAGGTTACAGGGACATTATAGTTCGGGTCATATTTCACTTGTACAAAACGATTGAAATCCAGTAGTTATAGTTACCTGAGCTAACTATGCTCCTGCAATGCACTGCTTATGACCTAACATATTACATCACTCATGACATGGTAAGTGACATTACTGATGACATCTCGAATGACATCACTCATGATATTACTAATACCCAGTGATTTTGTTTTCTAAATCTTACTGAGTGTTAAATATATATAGTAAATATATATAGTAAGGTACATAGCTGAAGGAATGTCTTTATGGGTGAGTCTGTGGGTGTGTATATGGTGTATGGAAATAGTGAGTGGGTATGTCAGAGACTGTATACATGAGTGAGTTTGTGTATGAATATGTGAGAGGCTGTATGAGTATTTGTATGGGTGAGAGAGTAGGTGAAAAGTGGCTGTAAAAGTGAATACGAGGATGAATGAGTAGCTGTATGTGTGAGGTTCTGGCAATGTCAGCTGCTGGAAATGGTGAATGTGAGACTGCATGAGTGGGTGAATGGTGGCTATGGTGGTACCCAAGGGGTTTATTAGGATGGCGGGCGAGCTTTGGCCGCCCGCCACCCTTTCGGTAATGTGGACCGCCTGCCTACAGGGCGGGGGTTCTGATTTTGGCATTAGGATGAGCCAGCCACACAGGCGTGCGCATCCTGTATATTTACCATTGCGGCGGGCGGAGCTGAAATCTCCGCCCGCCTCAATGGTAAAAATGAACGTAGTGTATTTCAAAGCACATCATGACAGGCACCGCGCGGTGCCTGCCATGTTGCACTTTGAAATGCGGGGGGGGTACATAGGTACCCCCCATGTGCACCCCCCAAGTCCCGGACTCCCAGGGGGCCCGCAAGGGGCCCCCGCAGGGAGTCTCCGCATGCCTTTCCGTGGCAGCATTGCCGCCACAGAAAAGCATTTGAAAATGCACATAGTAATATGGCGGGCGGTGTCTAACAGACACCGCCACCATGTAACTCATTGTCCGCGCCGGCCGCAAGGTGACCGGGGCGGGAAACAGGCGGGCGGTGTTTGACACCGCCGCGATCCCCCCCGCCATCCAAATATGGCAGGGGAGGAATTGGGCAGTGGATGTCGGGCAGATTTCCTCCGCCAGGCTGGCGGTGGCCACCGCCAGCCTGGCGGAGGAAATCCGGCCAACATCGTAATGACCCCCTAAGTGTCTGTATTGGTGAGTAACAGGATACATGAGTGGTTGTCCAGGTACATGAATGGAGATGAAACTGGGTGTATCAGTGATTAACAGGGTGCTTGAATAAACATATGGGTGAGTGACTGGATATGTGAGTGCTGTTTTGGTGAGTTACTGTGAGTGAGAATGTATGACTGCTTGTCTTAGAAACTATATATGTGAGTGAATACATATGTTAGTATATGTATGGATATGTGTGTTTGTATGTGTGAGCAAATTTATGAATGAGAGAGTGGCTATATGAGTGACTGTATAGGAGAGAGAGTTAATGTGTGAGCAGGTGTATGGCTGACTGACTCAGTGTGTCAGTCGTGTTATAGGTAAATGTGCGAGTATGTAAATGTGTATATGTCTTGATGTGTGAGTGCCTTTATAGTTCAGTGAGTCGGTGCATTAGTCTGTTAATGTGAAGCTACTGGTTTGGTTACTGGGTGTATGGGTGAGTTTGTGTGAGTGCCTTGATTGATATGTGAGTAGGTGTGTGAGTATTTCTATGGGCCTGTCAATGGTTATGTCAGTGGTTGTGTGATAATGGGTGTATGGGATGTTGTATATTTAGTGCTGGGCGTAAATTGCGAAGTAGCGCTACGCGTAGCTACGCAAAGTGCACTACGCAAGCTACGCCTAGCACTACGCGAACTGCGTAGTACCCTGTTCGCACTGTGCAAGATGCCGTTTTCAATGATTGCACAGTGCAGACAAGCATCCGGCACTGTGCAATAATAGAAAACGACATCTTGCACAATGCGAGCTGTAGTTTTCTGCCACTCTAGTTGATTTTTACTTGAGCGGCAGCTTTCTCAACGCAGACTGGTAGCTTCTCACACGCGACCACTCGCAATGAGAAACCTGACCTCCCCGCGTTGCGAATCTTGCCAGGAGGTTTATTTTCCATGCTCGCGATCGGCAACTTGATGTTGCTGATCGCGAACGAGGAAAAAAGTCTCGCCGGAATGTCATTTGCTTCTTTGCAGTAGTCAACTTGATGTTGAGGACCGCGAGCAAGCAAAAACTGACTGCTGCACTACGCTACACTACGTGTGTTTCCACTGTGCTACGTGCAGTTCGCATAGTGCAAAATAGCGCAAACTTCGCAAATAACGCAAGCGTAGCGTAGTGCTTTGCACAGGGTTAATATGGATGTAAGTAGATGTGCATGTGGTTCACTGGATGATGTCATCAGTGATGTCATTTGAGATGCCATCAGTGATATCATCAGGGATGTTGTTTGAGATGTCATGAGTAATGTCTCTGACCATGTCATGAGTGATGTAATATTTGTGGTCATAAGCAGTGCATGGGGGGGCGAGAATTATAGTTAGCTCAGGTAACTATAACTGCTGAATTTCTCTGGTTTTGTACAAGTCAAATGTGAGCCTGACCCTAATGTCCCTGTAACCTTTGTCTTTTTCAGTGAATTTCTAAGGGTTGTTTAAATCATATTTCCTAACTATAATGAGCCCTTTGTTTTTGTCACTATATACATTTGATTTTGTTGAATTATGTTGTACTAATGATTTACTGAAGTGCAGCATATATGTTGATTTAGGCTATATGTAATTAGGGTACTATACCCTGGATTGACTCCGAATGCATGTCCAATGGCCACCTCACATAAAAAGGACATACATATGAGCTTGCTAGTAATTGCGTGATGTAGAAATGGAATAAATAGTTTAAACTTTGGAGGATGTGATTATTCATATTTTGGAAGCTAAACTAGGTGATCCTCCATTACAGGGAGAAAACAACCATGGTTATACATGCAGGCGCAATGATTGACTATATATACACTATTGATTCATGTATTTAAGTTTTTTTATTTATTTCAATTTCTGTGAAGTAGAAACTGAAATTTATAGACTGGTAGTTGGTACATGGTAAAAGTTTGAAAGTCTTTTCACCTTTTTCATGGTGGTTGTACCCTGTGTGACATCATGTTTTAAAACCCACAGGGACAGCCCGCAGTCAGAAAGGCACTGAAACAAATAAAGGTGAAAGTGATACTATAATTAGGTGTGGTCATACTATGGTGGCTTACATTAACAAATAACTAGGAATTCACAGAAAGAATGGTTAAAGTGAAATTTTTGAAAGGCCGTGTGATACTATAAACAGTATTGTTTTAAAACCAAAAAAATACTGACATACTACAGTTTTTGTTTATTGAACTAACTATAACTTGCACTCTCACCATGACTGCTTATAACCTCCCACATTTCAACACTCATTTCATTTGAATGACATCATTGAAAAAAGCAGATGGAGGAGCTTTGAGGGCAACACGAGGACGTTGCTACTGTACGTATGGCCCTGTATTCCCATTTAAAGAGAAAAAAGAAAAATACTCTTCACGATAAAAATGCAGAAAATTCTCCTTTAGATAAAAATGTCATCTAAAAATGTAATTTCAATTAGATGTTCTGGTCTCTTGCATTAGAAAAACTGTTGTTTGTGCTCAGATTTGTTATTTAGCACTAAACAATTAACAACTCATTCCATTATAGTATAAATTCAACCTGGAATGTTTGCCTGCCCTCTTGAAGGAGCTGACTCTCTCGTTGGGAAGATGCTAGTTGCATTGGGAAGATACCTCTCATACTCATGCCAATATGGTGCTTAAGTGCACCTTTTGTTACAAACTCTTCCCGTCTGGAGTATCGCTAGGCAAAATGGTTTACTGGCGTAATCTTGGTACATGCACATACATTTTGTAGCACAAAAATACAAAAATAATGCAGATCACGCCATGCTATTAAAATTACATCCAGGCATACTCACACGCTGACGACAAGCTTGCCTGGTGGCAGCTGGATTTTGCCATCTTGAAACAGGTGTACCAGGCTAATTTTACAGAAAAGCAAAGGTTCTGTGCTGCAAAATGAGATGTGGGCTGTGCGAAAATAATTAAAGATTGCTCGTAGAGTTTCACTAATCACTGGCTAGTTCACAGGCTAAATCTGGCACCTCCACTGCCACGCCCTCAGACCGTTTGCGGACCTGAGAAGAATCAATCTAAAGAACAAGGACCTGATGAAAAAAGACTCTTGACTCCTGAAGGAAGAAGAGAACTCACACAAGTACTCAAAGACTCATTGGCTCCTAACTACTGTTGACACCCATGGACTGAAATTAATATACAAGGGTCAAGTGGATGGCCTTCTATTTTTCTTATTGAAGGACATAAAAAGTTGAACATAGAGGGATCCAGCTAACTGCTGAATATTGGACCCTGCAGGTGCCCTAGCTGCAGAGAAAATTGGTGCCTAGCAGCCTGCCCTTAAGCAGATAACTGCATGACTGACAAAAACAAACTTTCCCATACCTTTGAAAAAGCAGAGACTTGGGACCTGATTCCAAGTTTGGGGGGAAGGCACCACTGTTGCTTTTGAGGCCGCCTTCCCGCCCTCTGCCTTGGCGGTTCGACCACACGATTAGAGCCCCGTTGGGAACTCGGCTACAAGACCACTGCTGGACCGTCACCACCTCTGAGGCGCATGCTACTGCATCGATGGTGGGAGAGCCAGAGACAGGATTTGGAGGCAGTCCCACCAAGGTTCACTCCATCTGGATTATGATCTGCCCTTCCACCGAGCTGTTCATGACAGCACACTGCCATGCAAAAGTCATCTGAAAGGCACAAAAAAGAAGTAGAAGCTCACATTTCTGGGGGGTTCCACTTCAGAATCAGTGTTGGTTGCCATTGCCCGGATCCATCCTGTTCTGCTGCTACTAGATTGCGATGCGATGCTCTGCAGCCCAGTTCTCACAGATGCAAAGGTAGGCTTTATTGGCACTTCTCCTTTATAGTGCATCTTAACAGTTTGTTATATTTAACAGGTAACAAAAAATACATTACACATGAGCTACGTGTACATTATGACACATATACAATATATATGTGTGTGTTTCAGATATACACATGTTTACTTACCCATCTCTCCAGCAGCGAAGCATCACTCCTTCGGGACACCACCTCCAAGAGACTGTCAGCCAATCTGAACGTAATATGGCCGGTGGGAGACCACCAAGCCAACAGTCTTCTTGGAACCACTGACACGGTGGTACAGCGGTGAGACTGACAAACTTGTGATTAGGCTATTTGAAATGTTTTTGATCTTTGGAGGATAGGGGGAAAGTAAGTGAGGTTGCATTTATAAAAGGTAAGAAAATCAGGTTCATCCCACTCAGTGCTTATTATGCTGTGCTGAAAACTGGTTCAGTGGGACCACACACTGCTGGCACCTGGCGTTGGGGAGCCTTGAGTATGTCTGAATGTTAAACTTTGAATTGGGACGAGGTGGCAAATATATATGACCCTCAGAGCAACTTTACTGGCTATGCAATCCAGTTTATTCTATTCTGAGCTTTTGACTTTTTTATTAGCTCAACAGTGATGTATCTGACTTCAAAGCTCCCTAACTAGCACAGGCTTGGATTTTGCCCCACAGGAAGATTTTGTCTTCCATAAAAAAACTACAACCGAAGGTGAACTCATTGATTGGTATGACCCGCTTGGGGTATCTGAACTCTATTGCTGTCAGGCTGAAATTGTACCTGGGAGATTACAAGGCATCCTTTAGGGGTTACTTGGAAATACATATGAATAGGTTTTTCCTTCATTGCAAAGGCATTTTTCCATGTTGTGCCATTGTACTGCATTTAAACTGCATCCCAACCAGAGCGCAGCAATGTTCCCAGTAGAGCAACATGTTTTTCATATTTTTGGGTGGTGTGAATTAGGGCTGGGTGATACATTCTGCTCAGCTGGTGAAGGTCACAGAGCTTTGCCCACTATGTGTGATGAGACTAATGCAGAGTTCTAGAAAAACTCCTCCATCCACCATGTGGTGTAGTTTTATCTCACACGCAGGTCACCAACTGTAAGTTATTGTGTGCAAGTGAGAAATAGCATCCCCTAGCTTCACTTTTGGGTGCTAATATGGCACCAGGTGAGATTTTGCCAATGTAGGCGGTCTCAGGCAGTCACGACCATTCGCAGTGAGAAAGCTGACGCTTAAGTATAAAATCTGCTCGAACTGCAGCATAACCAACTCGAGAAGCAGCACCCTCTGGCATGCCGTGTGGTGCCATTCATGCTAATTTTTCAGCATTGGAACATGCTCCCAGTGCTAAAAATCAGCATGATCTGCGCAACCTGCTGATTTCCACCCATTGGTGGAACTCCACAGAATCTTGCAGAGTTTTCATGTAAGTCTGTGGATTCTACGGAGTGAAACTCCATAGTATTCCATGGGGTAAAACTCCATGAGTTCCTACCACCCCTGGTGTAAATACACACTGCATCCGACATATGCCATTTAACTTTCCTGCCATAGGTGCACTTCAGCCACTATTTCTTGTGGGCTAATGAGGAAGTTATATAGTGCAAGTAGGGAGTTTCCAAGTACAAAACACCAAAAACGTGGGGCATTCCTTTAACCCCACTCCAGGTTAAAGGAATGCCCCACGTTTTTGGTGTTTATGTTCAACACGTGCAGTGCGGGCTTGGCACGTAAAACAGTGAGCACGCCACTTGGAAACAATTGTGGTTTAACAGAACAAGTGAAATATGGTTGAAAAACGGTGTGCAACCCGTTCTTATGTGAAAGTTTCCAAGTACAACACATGTTTTAGAGGTGAAGCAATGATTTAGCAATGATAAAGTGCACAAAGTCCTAAAACCAACAAAAAAGGGTCCAGAAAATGGCATACATTCTGGCGGAATATCGCAGAAAAGGTGATTTGCTATAACTAACAATGTACATATTTTAAACACTGTTTTCAATATAAAGTGTGTGTAATAAGGATATTTTGTTAAAAGCTATTTTCTTTTTTGCCAACATTTAATTTACTTTGATGATAATATCTTGAGACAAGCCTGACGTGTCAATGACAACTTCTATAATAAAGATAACATCGGCACATTTAGCACAGGTGATATCCTAAAGGACTGGCCCTTCAATAGCATGGAGGCAACACCCAATGAGGGAAAATATGTGGCTCTGCAGCCACACCGTATTATGGACTCAGACGCCCCATGAGGGTAACCCCTTCAAGAGAGGCAAATGGTGTCTCATTAATGCAGATGGGTGTAGTTGCTCACTAAACTCGCCTACAGCAGGATCTCTGTTCTCCTTTAAAGTGTAGGCTGGGTATTGTCTACAATGTGAAAGAGAGAGCAACTGCTTCAAAGAGCCAATTCACCTTTCACTAATGTGCTGCCAGCAGGACTGTTGGGGCATACGTTATCTCTAATGAAGCCCTTACTGATCAGTGTGTTCCAGCAAAAATGTTCACGAAGAAGTGTGAAATAACTTCTTGACATACCTTTGAGTCTAGATTTACTAAGGGTTGCATTATTTTGTCCTGTGCCTTTTAAGTGGTAATTAAACAATACTTTCCTTTGTATCACTTTTAACCATTCAAAAACTCTTGCAAAATATTTGTAAATAGCTCCATTGGATTCTAAAGGAAGTATCTTTTCTACTTATCATGACCAAAGGCATACACTGTTGCATAATAATCTATTAATTTGAGCATGTGGTGTTCTGACTTAATCATCATAATTTATTTTCCTTTCACAGTTATGAAGTCAATTTATGTGCTGCAAAAACATTTGCCATGAGGAAAGCATTTGTTACTTATTTGTCAATGGGAATCTCTCAGTTGCTTACATTGGCAACCTACGGACTTGGAATATGGTATGGAACAAAATTAACCGTCGATGAAAAAGATATCTATACAATTGGCAGAGTGGACATGGTAAGTACCAAAACATATTTTATGGTGTTTTGCTGTATAATAGAGAAATTAAAGTGTGTGAACTAGATTTGGAGAATCCGTGCTTCTCACATGGACAACTGTATGTAGCCAGCTCACGCACCGGAAAAACTTCTGATTTATTGGTGTACGCACCAGACGGAAAACCAAAAAAAACGTGTATCCACAAGCACATGTATAAATAAACAGAATTAAAACAACACTTTAAAATGTTTTCCATATTAAAATGAATACGTTTCAATAAAAATGACACAATGTAAATTGAATGTTATCATAACACGTTTCCTTAAATTTCCTTTCTACTGAGATTGCAGCAACATGCGACGGATAAGCTAGTAGTAATATAAATATAAATTCGGGTATAGAGAAAGGCCTATATTCTCTTGTTAAATAACAGAATCGGAATATGTTAGACCTTTCATTCTTAGGATGGTCTTCCCCCCAACTTTTTGCCTGCTTACCTCCACTGGTTGCTGTATATTTTTGTTCACCTTAAGACTCTGATCACATCACCACGGCTAACCAGTGATAAAGTGCACATGTTTCTCCCATAAAAATGGTGACATTGGTGTATAGCTGATTGGCATAATTAGTTAAAGGTCAGTCCCTTGCAAAGTGGCATATCATAGACGCAGACTCTTATTATCTAAATGCAACTAGTTAGCCTATAGCACTGATTGTGCCACCCACACAAGTAGCTTTTCAAACCTATCTCAAACCTGCACCTTCAGGGCCTGTCTGTGCAGTTTGATCTCACATTTTATTACAAATAAGCTACCCCTAAGGTAGGCCATAGGTAGCCCTAAGGGCAGGGTGCTGTGTACCTAAAAGGTAGGGCATGTACTCTTATGTTTTACACGTACCTGTAGTGACAAAGAGCTAAATTAGTTTCTCACTACTGTGAGGCATACTCCTCTCATAGGCTAATATTGGGAATTCCTTAAAACACTGTTAAGTTGAAATTCCTGATAACAATGGAGTCACATCATGTCTCATATCTTTGGAATGGTAAATATAAAACCTCTTTAATAGTAAAGTTGGATTTAACATTACTATTTTAGAAATGACACTTTTTAAAAGTAGACATTTCTCTGCTCTTATTGCTCTATGTGCATTGCATCCTGTCTCCAATACACGTCTGGGCTAGGTGACAGCTACACTTTGTCATTCCCTCTAGACAGCCACAAACACAGGAAAGGTGACTGTGACAGAAGACTCATCTGCATTCTGATAGCCTTCCTCGACAGGAAGCTGGAATGGGAGCTGACACTTGTATCTGAATAGACAGTGTCCAGTGTCCCACACAAAGGGTTGATTACTCCCTAGATAGCCTTGCAGACAGACTGGGATAAATGAGGATTTGTGCACTTCAAGGAGCTGCCTTGAAGTCACCCCCTACTACAAATACACATTTGGGTATAAGTACTGGGGCTGTGACCCTACCAAGATAGTACACTCTACCAGAAGTAAGGACTGCTATGTTACAAGGTTTGCCACTCTGCTTAACAGACTGTTCTAAGGACCTGATTCACTGCCGTGCTGACATGCCTTGCTGCTCTTGACCTCTGACCTCTGTCCTGCTGATGACAATGGCTGGACCCATCCCACTTGAACCAAGAGTGACTCCAAGGACTTGCTGGCTCAGGGTCATAAAAGACTCATTGCAACTCTGATGGTGCTGCTGGGCTCTGCCATCTGTGAGTCCTACCCCTTCAGTCCTGGGCCTCAGAAGTGGGTTCTATAGCTGTTTTGCTACAAACCTGACACATTGCTACCACTGCGCCGATCATAACTGAGGCAGTGGCCTTCGATGCCAACACGGTGCAGATCGGAAGACATCCCTGCATAGCTTATCAACGATGCAGCACCAATTTGAAGTCCTGACTATGACGTGCACCTTCTATACAGTGCCTAACCGAGCTTCTGACTACGACTATGTGAAAATGAATGGATGCATCGTACTCTTGATGATTCCGCTTCGCTCCGTTGAAGGTATTTTGGTAGAGGGTCCTGTTTGAGGCCTGTTGCTAACCTGCCCTCCATTGCAGTCAACCTGAACTTTGGATTTACCTCGGTCTAGCGTGACCTCAAGTAACCGTTCAGTTATATTGACTTCTAAGCACTAATTTTGGTTTATTCTTTAAACATTCATAACTCCGGTTCTACGTATTGCTTTTTTGTCATTTTCTCTTAAAAATATTCTCTAGGATTGTGGTCCCTAATTCGACGGTGTGTATACCTCGGTCAAGTAGAGACCGAATTTCTGACAGCATATATCTAACTATATTTAAGCATATAAATGTGTTTGATTTTAATGTCTAATTCCCATTACAATTAGGGTGGGTGATATAATCTGCTCCCCCGGTGAAGTTTGCTGAGTTTTGCCCACTCTGCATTATTCTTGTAATGCAGAGTTCTGGCAAAACCTCACCAAATGTCAAGTAGTGGAATTTTTTCTTGCGAACGGCTCACCAGCGTTAAGTTGGAGCATGAGTGAAAGTTTGCTTCCTGTAGTACAATTTTCAGGCACAAGGACGCCACCCGGTGAGATTTTCTCAACAGCGGCTGGTCACAAGCAGTTGCGACTGTTCATGGTGAGAAAGCTGCAGCTTGAGTCAAAAATCGACTCGAGTGGCACAAGGAAAGCAATGCCTTCTGGTGCACTACGTTATGCCATTCGTGCTGATTTTGCAGTGCAGAACAAGCTCCTGGTGCTGAAAATCAGCACAAGTTGCCGATTCCCCTTGCTCACGTAACTCTGTGGAATCACACATTTCCTTTAAATGAGCACACGCAACCTTTAGCCTAAACCTTGACGGCTTATATTACTTTCATTCACGGAAATTGATATTGTTCAAAGAGATGCCTTCTAATTGATATGAAGCATTGAAGTATCACTGTATGAATTAATCCTCGCCACAAGGTTCAAGACATTGCTATTGGACTTTTTCTACGTACCAAGGTATGTTTCATTGGATGCTGGCATAATTTATCATATCACCACCAGTGCCTGTTCTAGGCACTCACGTACTTCATTGTTTAACTCTAGGTGATTGACGACACAGCGCTTTCACCCAACACGATCAGTTGTAATCCTAATGTTCAGGTATGATTCTTTGGCACTTGTGTTTCCTTCATTATGGTGCAGCCTGGTTGAGCTCAGACTAACTAGGCCCACCCCTTTCTTTTATTAATTAAGGGTCCCATTACTCCCACCTACCTCATGAACAGCATGGTGCCTTGAATTCCTGTTATCAGAATCCATTAATACATATGGATTGGCGATTTTAACGGCACATCTGGCCGGTTTTCTTTTACCAGTACTCTGTGGAACTCATTCTATATAATGCATCTACCTGTTCTTATGCCAATTGTATCCACCCATCCTACGACTGTTCATACCACCTGTCAATTCTGTAAAGCACTCCGATACCCTCAGGGGTATGGTTCGCGCTCTATAAAACAAAAAAATTAAATAAATAAGAAATACAATTCTCGTTTGAATTCTTTCCCCTCTAGGCTGTCTGACCTCCTGTTCCCCTGTCCTGAAGAAGACCCACCATAATATTATCTTACCTTTGTGTTTGTTAGGGTCGAAACATCGACAAATACATCTGTCCAATCATCTTTAGATCTTGTTGTCCTTGAATCATTAAGCAATTCTTTTGTTTGGACTAGAGATACTGGAAACATATATTGTTTGGACTTGTAAAATGTCTTCCTTTTTCATTCAAAATCTCTTCATGTACATGTACATACACTCAGTCACCATCCTTCACCTGGTCACTTTATTCACTGTAAATGTATGTCACTTGTGCCGTTCCGCCTTTTGAATAATTAGACAGCCCTCATTTGTAGTTTTGATTATGTGCATTGTTTTGATGAAAAGAAAAGTAAAAAGATTTTTGATAACGCCCCCAAAAATTTCTTGTTCGTGTTCCATGTGCATCAAAGATACATTGATATCACAAAGACTTTGAATTTTAAAAAGGTTTATTAACTGACAGAACGAATAGTTGCTATACTAAAGAGGGCTAGATGTTGTGTGGTATTTTTGTATTGGTGCTTATTATTAAATTGACTATTTTTCAAATGTACAGTGGCTACGTAATTTCTTTAAGTCCCATTCAATTATTGGATTTATTGGTGAACTTGGCTTCTGACACCAACAACTTTTTAAATTTCTTTAATGATTCATTTGGCAGAACTGGAAAAAGCTTATTTGTGCACATATTTCCTTAAGGGTCTTGATTGATAATTTGAGACAGGAATCTCCCTTTATCATGAATTGACTATTGTAAGAAATTTGGATTTTAGCTAAGGGGCATGGAAGCTATACTGAAACAGCAACCACAATCTTTGTTAGGGTGAATCACAAAAGTCACCTGTGCCTAACTCTCTGGTAGCTTGGTACAAAAGCAGTCAAGAATGATTGAGAGGCAATATGTAATGTATTTATTGAGTACACAAACCGTAATAAAGTTAAAACACAGTACAAGAAAAATACCAAGCAAATTTAGAAAAATATTGAAGATGTTTTTAAATAAAATGATATGATATGATAAAATTATTTATTGAGGGCACATACACCAGCGGTTTCCTGGCGCTTAGGCGGAGAGGCATTGACAGAGGCAGAGGGGAGGGACTAGTTATAGGCCAAGGAAAAAAGCCATGTTTTGAGCGATTTCCTGAACTGAGTGTAGGAGGGGATTTGGCGCAGTCCCGAGGGGAGGGAGTTCCAGAACTGTGGTGTCAGGGATAAGAACCTTAAGCCACCATGTCTTTTCCGTTTGAATAGACAGGGGGTCAGAAGGTTTGAGCTGGAGGAGCATAGGTCACGAGATGGAGTGTATCGCTATATTTTGGAAGCGATAAAAACAGGACCGTGGGAGGACAAGGCTCTGTGAGTCAGGCAGCCCAGTTTGAAGAGGCTGCGCTGGGTCACTGGGAGCCAGTGCAGGCTCTTTAGCAGGGGTTTCACATGGCCGAATTTCGGCTGGCCGTGGACAAGCCTAGCAGCTTGATTCTGTATCGATGTCAAATGTCAAATAACCTTTATTTGGATATTGCATTATCCATAAAAGTACACAAATAATTACGTACATGGTCAAGATAAAATCACATTAAAATACGGTAACAATACTGCGTTTTTCTGTGATAAAAACAGTGACAGCAAAAAAGTGCAAGGTATCATTATTGTCCGAGTCCACAAATTCATGTCTATTTCTATGGCATTATCAGGTAAAGTATACGTATCCAGGAATCACCCTTAGACTAGCAGCAATGTATACATAGAACACATGTTTAGCAGCGTTATTTTGGGCACAGATTTTGTAAAGTGCATAAAGTATAAATCCTAGTTAATAGGCCATCTAAGTAATGTGCAGAATGCAATGTCAGCCAAAGATCAAAGGTGGGCCGTTATCTATGCCTCCATATTTACAAATGGAAATGCGGGGAAAAAGTGCAACTGTGCCAAGTGCTGATATGTAAGATCTCTAAAAACATGTTGGCCAGATAGGCGTTAATTGTCAAGTTATTGTGATTCACATATTTACAAATAGCAGCATGGGTTAAAGTGCAGCTGTGCAAAGTGCAAGGTGCAAAAAGGCATCCTCCCGGTTTGTAAAGATCACATTAGTCCATGTAGATAGATATTAATTCATAGAAATACGAGATCGAATGGCCTTTTTTAAAAAGTACACACACGGTATATTAATCCATCATCTTTAAGCTGCAGAACAGTCTTAAATGCCACATTAAAATCCTTTATACCTTTAGCTCTAAAGAATGGTATCAAGAGGAACTTGCTGTATTTTTGATAATAAGAGCAGAAGAACAAAAAGTGCATTTGTGTTTGTTTCCCTGGGTTCTGGCACGGGCAAACCATATTCTCAATGTTAGAGTGGTAGCCCATGGGGAAACACAATAGGTACTTTATAGATCCTGCTCTTAAGCGAAACAGAAGACTACGCTCCCAACATGTAATCTCTTTAAGGAGGTAACCAGCTGGTATAAGCGAAGTGGATTCAATATCGCCTTCTATTTGAATATACCGTTTCACAGATGATTTGGCTAGTTCTACATTGTGTCTGGTCTCCCCGTAGTGCCTGTAGAGAATGTTACGGATTGTCTTCCCGTTAATCCCCTCTAGTCCATTTGGATTATCAAACATGTGTTCAAGATTGACTGCTGACAGACTCGCCTGAACTTGGGCCAGCCATGGGATTTTAATACCCTGATCACATTTTAGACAGTCAGCCAGAATTTCTCTTGTCAATGAGGCTTCGGGGTTTTTCCAAACCTTAATCCAGAACAACACAGGACGTGCCTTAATGTAGTCCTCCAAATAAGACAATTTCAATTCAGTGTGGCTTATAAAAGTGGATGATGAAATTGGTAGACCCAAAAGCCTTCTGCAGAATCTGTTCTCCTCAGCCTGGGCATTTTTTAAGTTTGAGTATCCCCAAATTTCGGCCCCATACGTCATAATTGGAACGCATTGTGTCCTGTAGATTTTTAATAAAGACTGTACTACCTCAAATCTCTTAGGCTTGGGAATAAACTTAGACCGACCATAGGCCAAGTGTGGGATTCTGTATCAATTGGAGCCGGCGTGATTATTAAGCAGGAATTCCGGCATACAGTGAGTTTGAGTGATCTATACGCGATATTACTAGGGCCAGTGTAACTTGGATAAGAGCCTCGGATGAAAATCATAACCAAAAGGCAAAAATCCAATGAGTGGAAATATGAGATATACAGTTTGAACGTTTTTAGTGAAAATTTCTCTTAAAAACACAAATCACCACTTGCAGTCATCTGTTAGTGCTAGAAAGGGGGTAAGTCATAGGTTCAGGTTGACCACAAAGGAGCACAGTTCAGGTACAGGGACTAGGTTAGTCCCACTGAAAAGTTACCATTTTAAGTCAGGCACCAAATGTTCTCCTCACATTGGAGGAGGCCATGTGGAGCAGGTAGAAAATTATGGATAGTCATTGCTGCAGTGCAAAGAGCATGGCGAGTGGTTCAGGCTATCATTCCTGTAGTGTGAAGAGCCAGTCAGGCATTGTGGACGGTCTTTGATTTAGCTTTGCGCTGCCGGTCACTGTGGAATGTTGCTGGAGCATGAAGAACGGATCTAGTATTGGCAGTCTTTGCTGGAAGTGATTGTAACATGAACAGCAGGTACCATCAGAGTGACACATTGGTGGTCATCATGGTCTGCACATTCACTATCTTGAGGAGCCCAAGCTTAATGATTTTCAACTTTTCTTGAAGAGGAGTAAACTCTAATGCCAGCAAGGGGTTCAGGACATCGTGAGACACCTCTTGAGGATCAAAAACTCAAACGATCAGAGGCCAGCGGGGCTCAAGCAGGTCCAGTTGCATCCAAAGAAAAACCAAAGGTGGTGATGGACGGAGCGTTGACAATACAAACACTCACCCCCAGTCAACTGATCTGGGTTTAATCCATCACCGTTCTTTAGCTCACTCCGCCACCCCAGTTCAGACATGGCCATATGCAAATCAGTCTGACCCTGTGCCTCATGGGAACAGTCCAGCCGGAACTGCCAAGCCATGTCTTCCCTGGACCGGAATCCAGCTTCCCAGGACCGGTTTCTGGCATTACAGCCGTCTTCAGCGGGGCTTGCTTGACTCCAGTGGCAAAATGAGCAAGGGACTCACGTCTGAGCATACCCTGCCAACTTAGGGCGAACAAAGAAAAAGCAAAGGTGGTGATGGACGGAGCGTTGACAATACAAACACTCACCCCAGTCAACTGATCTGCGTTTAATCCATCACCGTTGCAAGTCCAGACAGGGCGAGTTGCTGCAGGTCATCTGGGCAGTTGCAGGGAGGCCTCTGATGCATGGTGTGTCCCTCTAGCTCACACAGGAGACCAGCCAACTGGCCCTAGAGTCATTCTGGTTAGCCTGGGATAAAAGTAAGCAGGTCCGGACTTCCTTCTTAGACAGCAAGGCAGTTCTCAAGCAGCAAGGCAGTCATCTGACAGTAGTGTAGCACTTCTTCTGTAAATTTCACAGGTCCATGAGTGATCTGATGTTTTTCTCAAGAGGTATAATATTTATATATGGTGCCAGCCTTCGTGTGGTGGGACTGCCTGTCCTACCCAAACATCTGCTTCTGGAAATTTCTTCCCCTTCCTCTGTCAAGGCTTCAAACTGTCAGGGTGATAAAAGGCAGGCAGGCCTGGTGTCCGATTCTTTTGACTGGGTTGGAAATGAAGTAATTTGAAGTGCAAGCATAACTGAGTGCAGCCCTCCCCGTCCCCGTCATCCTGTCAGGATGGACCATCCTGTCCGCACAGATGTCCACTTTGTTTCACTGTCTGGAAGGATTCACAAACCTCACAGCAGATCCATTCAAAGTCACGTAAACCGCGGCAATGGCGGGAGGCACTGATGGTTAGGACAAGAAAATGCCAACTTACTAAAAATGACATTTTCACAATTGTGACTTAAAATCTGACTCCATCATCAAAGAGGGTTTACATTTACAATTCATTTGAGTGTAAACAGCATATCTCTGGCTGCTCCATTCCAAAGTTATCACTTATTAAATGTAACAGGGTAACCCAGTGTAACTTAATTGGAGAGGCAGACCTCGCAGTGAAAAGTGACTTTAGGAGTTTTGCACTGCTAGGACATGTAAAACTTAACAACACATGCCCTACTTTTTAAATACAATGCTCCTTGTACCTTGAGCGTTTAGGGCCTACCTTAGGGGTGCCTTATATGTATTAACAAGGATGGTTTAGGCATGGCAAAAGGTTTATGTTAACCTACCTATCTTGAGTCGATGAGAGTCGACCACTGTGCACAATAGCTCTGGGAATTCCTTCCTAATATATGAAATTCAAACTCTTTAAACATAGGGTTTTCATGCTCTTGATGTGCTTATTCGACACCAAGGCATATGTTTTCATTGGTTAATCAATGTGAATACACAAAAATAAACTGATACATAACACATATATGTTTCACACTGCATATTCATAACATGATCATTTTAACGTATTCATCTGTAAGTCTTCTTTAGCTCAATGCATTTCGGGTCCTTGCTCGACCCTTCATCAGGAGCCTGAGTTTATCTACAAAGGAACAATGTATAAACACCCATCAGCACCATATTTAGCTGGAGAACAAGTCACACTGTATTCAATGGTTTACGTCTTCGTATAACACCAGATAAAATTACTCCCATTACCACACCCAATCGTGAAAAGTGAAAAAATGTGACATACAAATAAATAAACTTCCTCACATGGTCCGGCAAATCAGTTGGGCTGCATCCATCTGTGGATGCAAGGACTACATAAATGCCTGAAAACAACCATTGTGCCTCTCTGAAAACAACCAAAGTCAACCAGCTACATTCTTACCTAGGTTAACACCTCGTGTGAGTGTCGGAATCTTCTTCTAGAAGCTGCCGCTGTTTGCAACCTTGCTTCCACTATGTGTAAAGGTTTATGTTGCCAAATTGAAATCACAGTTTATAACTGAACTACAGGTTGCGTTGGCAGGTCTGAGACATGTTTTAAAGTGCTACCTAAGTGGGTGGCACAGTCTGTGCTGCAGGCCACCTAGTTGCATTTAATGTACAGGCTATGGGTACAGGTGGGACAATTCACCAGGGACTTACATGGAAATAAAATGTGCCAATTCGGTGTTGTCCCATTTTACCATGTTAAAAGAAGAGGACACTAGCACTTTTGCTCTGGTCAGCAGTGGTAAAGAGCACAGAATTACAAAGAAAAAAAAATAGATTCAGCAAAACGAAAGGGATGAAGACAAACGGTTTGGGGAAATATCACACCAAGGATGTCAAATCTAACAACCTTTCTTGATGTTATTTGAGCTGGAGTGTCGACATGTTTAATTAAAAACACTTGCTATAAAATACTGTGTATTCCAAGTTGTTCTTTGATGGTGATGGGTTATTGTTCCGAAGGTGTATGGGTGATAATTGCTAATTATTTAAATGTTCTAGTTTGTTCTTTCCACATTTGCTGCTATGATATTTATGAACTGTTGTTTTGTGTTTAATCATTTTCATTATTTTGTGAAATTAGGGATGGTCAATGAAATTAGGTGGCAGGTTACCTTTTCCAAACACATTTCTTGAAGGAAGACATTTGGGGGCATATTTATAAGTTTTGTGATGCAGGGCAGCGAGGCAAGTCACCTTGCTATGCTTTCCTGCCCTGTATCACAGGAAAAGGGCAGTAATGCATAGTATTTACCCAAAAGGGCGCATTTCTGTCCTTTTCCCTTGTGCTGGATCCATTTTGTCATCCAATCCCAAATGCAGGTACCCGTGCCTGTGTTGTAGGCAGAAATATGTTTGTGCTGGAAGGGGCACTTTCCTGCACAAAAACAATCCTGAGAGGCTTGATCCTCTTTCTATGTGTGCTGCACAATGCTGGCATGGTAAATCTGGAAATGCATCAACAACCATGGGAGTTGCTTGGAAACACCCATGCAATTCCCATGGAACACCTCCTGTGTGGAGAGTTATGTGGTGCAGCGATTTGCGCTAAGTTGCATTACTCCAGATGTTTTAAGCTATTCAAGTCCAAGCAAAGTGGATTTGCGCTGCTTCGAAAATATGGCTTAAGGTTCCTATCGCTCCTGGACCATGTCGCGTGGTGCAAGAGTGACCCAGATCGGGTCATAAATAAGGTCCTTAATGTGCAACTGCATTCACCCTAGACGTCCTTGTTTATATAGCAGTTTATTGACGTATTGCTATTTTGATGCATACATCGTTTTGGCAAAATGTAAATTTTTCGTATACTAATTGATTTTGCTTTTCTTTTACAGATTTTTCTCGCAGTGACAATGGGTACGTTCACGTTTGGGCAAAGTGCCCCTAATATTCAAAGTGTTGCCAGTGCTCGTGTGGCCGCATATGAAATTTATAAGACTATCCAAAAGGTGGGAAGTCAAATATGTCACTCATTGTTTTCATAATACTATTTTTGTGATATTATCAAAATGAATTTGTATTGTATGTGCCGACAAAGGAAACCATACAAGCTTCTTCTATCTACAGAAGTAAACAATAGATATTGTGCGCCGCAGCTCCGCCACCCATGGTGCGCCACATTTACAATGCGGCGCACCATGGGGCAAAAACGGCACAGATGCGTGACGCATCTGTGCCGTAAAGGCAGCGCATTGCTGGAGTTGCGTTGCAAGCGCGTCAAGCCTTATGCCTGCTTCAAGCAGGCGCAGGGTTTTGATGCAGCATTGGCCTAAATGTGACTGATTGAAATCTTGTAGATTTCACTCAGCCACTTTTAAGAGGCGTTTCTGCGCAGGAACTCCCCCCCCCCCTGTGCCGGAACGCCTCCTTATGGCGCAGGGCTTTACAATGTGACGCATTTCCCAGATCCGTCACGTTGTAAATACCCTGCACCATGGCGCATCTTTTGTACCGCCGCTGCGTCACAAAAGTGATGAAACGGCGGCGTGAGGGGCTTGTAAATCTGCCCCTCAATTTCCACAAAACTACTCATTTATCACTCCCTGGGGAGCTCAGGTGCAAACAATGTCATAGTCTATATATTGATTTACAAACAGCTCGACAAACAGAAAGTGTTCATTTAGAAATGCACGAACAAAACAACACAACAAGTCAACAGAGTTTATGTGTTAATTTAAAAACTACATCAACGCACATTCAAATCGTGAACACTGTTAGCAAAAGGCCTCCAGTAACTACTTAATTACCTCTCCTAATCTGCATAGAGGGTACTGAAGGTTATGGAGTAAACAAGCATACTTCAACACTCAGTCATCTTTAATATTTACAAGCAAAACTGGAAGCTAGGTTAGTCTGCTATCGGATGCAGTGCAAATCTAATTGTTGATAGTCAATCGCTTTCAAAATCTAGAGCTACCTTCATCACTGGAAATCGTTGCAAAAAGCCCAGAGTGGAGTTTTCTTTTTTTTTTTCTTTTGCTATCACAATTGGTATACATGTATAAGGTGTGGCTATATGCACACAGAATTGTATTTTAAAAAACGTCACTTATTTGGGATTGCAATTAGTCTTAATTCCGCTAGTCGGTACCCTTGAGCCTTCACCTCGAAGCTGTTTATTTTATTTCGCCTAATAAGTTTTTTCACCAGATGCTTTGAACAAAGTAGCTCAGTGACTGCGAATGTTTCATCTCACCTTCAGACACACCCAGAGAACAATTGTCTGCTATTGTGTTTCTCCAGAAAGCTAACTTAATATCATAGTGCAATATTACTATAGAATGACCATTATAAATGATAATGCCCTTATAATACAGAAACCCGCAAATCAGTTCAATTTGAAAGTTTCATTTGTCTTTGCTAATATGTGTTTGGAATAACACAGCACTCCCGATGGTTTCTGTAATACATCATTCAATTGACATATGCATTCACTTTAGTTTATCCAAAGTACATTTGCTGACAATTAAACCCTCCTTTTACTTGCTGTGTTTGCATGTAGCACTGAACGTTCCTTCTGAAAACATTTTGATTCAAATCATGGTGATTTACAGAATTGAAAGCAAACCGTCATTCACATCCTTGTACATGTGTTCATGTCAGTGAGTACCTATCACATCTTTTGTAACCGAAAAATATTTTTGCATTAAAATATTATTACACATATTACAATGCTTTTGTTCTTCGGTATATATTTTTTTTCTTTATTATCGAATAAGTTAAGTCAACAATTCGTTTTTACAATTAAGATAACAGCTTTTCTATTTTTTCAAATAGGGCCCAGTTTCACAGGCATTTTATGCAAAGAACCTGATAGATGGCAGCAGATGGCATTATAGTAAATGATTTAACAGACATTTGCACCATTTTGAATCAACAGTATCACACTCCCCAGCTGAAAACATATACTTCTGCAAATGCCTTGTGTAGGACTTGGCCCTTTTTGGCTAAAGTCCCTAAACTTTTTGCTTTCCCGTAAACCTTTTTCTGACATCAAAGTGTAAGTGTTCCCTGTATAAAGTAATGGTAATTGGTTGTCCATGATTGGTATGTTTGCCTTACTAAGTGAAGTCCCTAGTAAAGCACACTATGTGTGCCAGGGCTGGTAATGCAACTGCTACTAGTTGGCCCCAGCACTATTTTTGCCACCCACACAAGTAGCCTTAAAAAGGGAACTCGGGCCTGCCATTACATTGTTATACTGCCATGTTGTTTTGTCAAGTGCATTCACTCGCCAGACCTTACCCATCCCTTTCTGTGTACATCAGACGCCCCTATGGTAGGTCCAGGATACCCCTGGACAGGGTGGAGTGCATGTGAAAGGTAGGACATGTACTAAGGTGTGTGTCATACCCTGACAGTGAAATAATCTCCATTTTCGTTTTTCATTGTTGAAAGGCCATCTTGCCCATAGGATAGAATGGGAAGGCTGTGTAATGTTTTCCAGCCTATCTTCCCAAGGGCTTAAGATGGAAAGGTAAAGTTTAATAAGCCTGAACTCACAATGTAATAACACATCTTTTTATGAGGGTGGTATTTGCAATGTGTGTTCAGAAGTCACTCTTTTAGAAGTGGCTGAGTATTGTGCTCTAACATTTCTGTGTGTCTTTGCCTGGCTGTGCATTGACTGACTGGATTTGAAAGCGAAAGGATCTGGGGAATGTCTTGACCCAGGGGAGGTGGTGAGATAGCCACAGGCTGACCTGCACCTGGAGTGTAGGGGGAGGAGAAGCCCTTAGAGGTGAAGAAGCCTGGGTTGCTTCTATAAAACAATTAGCTCATCTCCTGCCGAGTAATTGAGAATCCAGACCCCCACTAATCAAAGGAAGAGAGGTGTCACTGGCAGGGAGGCACCCAGAACTGGTTTGAACAGGGGTCATTGCCCCTGAAGCACAAAGACTTCAAAGCCATTGAGGGGTATAACTGTAAGACCTGAAGCTCCTGAACTTTGGAGAATGACTTGGTCAAGTCTGAACAAGACTGGAGCTACTTCATGGTTGCAGTCTGAGACCCTCGTAAGAACTGCCTGTGATCAGGGGCGCCTGGTGTCCAATTGAGTCTCAGTGACGCTGTGTGCGTGTGCTTTGTGCAGCACTGAGACATTCAGGAGGATCAGCCTGTGATCGGGGGCACTTGGCATCCAAGCTAGGATCAGTGACGCTGTGTGCATGTGCTTTATGCAACCTGAACCCCGTTTTGAGGATTGTCAAGTGATCGTGTGCACCAGAATCCAAGTGATTCTCATCGATGCTATGAGCATGTGCGTTGTGCACTACGAGGATTCGCCTTGTTATCGTGTGCACCGCAATCCCAGCGAGTCTCAGCGACGCTGTGTGCGGGTGCGTTGTGCATCGGGAGACTTTCATGAGGATTCTACTTGTTATCGTGTGCACCAGAGTAAAGGGTGTATCAGCGACGCTGTGCATGTGATCTTCATGCAGCCTGAGACCTGTGTGTGGAGTGCCCAGTGATCGTGCACCCAGAGTGAAGAAAGACTCAGCGATGCTGTGTGTGTGTGCTTTGTGGCAGCCTGATATCTGCTTAAGTGAAGGGGCCCGGACCGGCAGTCCCGGAGGATGCTTTGTTGCCGGCCCAAGTCGCTGTTATCATTTCACAGTGCTGCTTGGAGGCCCAGCTGCTGGACGAGGAGAGGAGAGTGGGTTCACACCCACCTGGTAATGTGTGTCGACTCCTGGGGTGGGTCGTGGGCTCGGAGGGAGACGCTCTCAGCCGCTCTCTCGTGTTGGCAGCGCGAGCCACTGCTTCGGCTCGTATCGCAGCCCGTATGGCAAAGGGAGTGGCGGTACAGGGGCCGGAGTGCGAAGCTGCACTTTGGAATTACATCGTACTGTGTTGGGGGCAACTGTGAGAGGCTGACTGAAGGTCAGAAGAGGAGGCAGACAGACCGCCTAAGGCCTGGTGATTGGGGCCTGAGTGTACTACGTGGTGTTCCATTTCTGAGAGCGGAGTATCTGACTGCTGTATTACACATTGCAACATTTCTGAATAGCAAAGTACTTGATTGTCGTATCACGCATTGCCTTGTTCCTGCATAACAAACCACTTGATTAGCGTATTGCACATTGCATTACTCCTGCATAACAAATTACCTGATTAGTGTACATGCATTGCCTTATTATTGCAGAACAACATATCTGGTGGTTGGATGACGCACTGCTTTGTTTTACCTTGCAAAGTGCCTGATTGTTGCGTTACACATTGCATTCTTTTCATTGCAGAACGTCTGATTGCTATGTTACGCATTACAGTATATTTACATTGCACAAGTACCTGATTCTAACAAAACGAACTGTATGACATGTGGTTAGGAGTACAGGAGAATGTTTAGAAGTGCTCATTGACATTGCCAGAACTTACAAGGGCTGGCTGACCTAACAACCGGCCAGGACAAATATTACACAACCGCATATGTTGGATTTATATTGTGTGGTCTTATTGTATATCTTTTTACATAAAGTTTATACTCTTTTTTTAAAACTTGTGTGGAGTCTATTTGTGGTGTCATCATTGGATTATTGTGAGCCTGGTTGCGAGTATGTAACACATTTGCCTTGAGGATAAGCCTGGCTGCTCGTGCCAAGCTATCGAGGGGGTTGAGCGGGGCTATCTAAGAAGGTGACCTTCCTTTCCATGATGTTGGAACGCGGGTCTCTACTTGGGCTAAGGTACCTACCTCAGCCAACCAGGGATCCCGGGTCTAACACCTTGTTTCTTGATAAAGTTGATCAAATCAGCTCTGGCTATATAACACAACAATACTGTCATGTTACAGGTAATAGAAGCCCCCACAGCCTCTGGTGTGGGGGGGGAGGGGCAGGGAGGGGGACATGGTTTTATGTTTTCTCACCCTCTAAGCCATGCCATTGAATGCCTTGCAGAATGCGTGCAATGGCATGGAATAAGAAACAGTCAAATGCTTGGGAAAGCACCCCCGCTTTTCCAAGCAGATCCCCTGTGTGTTGGGGGAGCAATCTTTCAGGGGGCCCCCGTTGGGCTCAAGACCAATGAATATCTGTGTGATGTGAGAGACACCAGGGTCCCCCATCACATTCTTTAAGGGAACTCCATCGTTTTGCGTTCCGCCACTGATGCTATATTAGAGGTGGTTTATAATTTGTGCATTTCATTTGCCACATTGAAGTATGTACATTACTTTTCTGTAAGGATACCCTTGCAGGTTAAAACACCTGTCCAGAGCGCACCGATAAAGTTGCAGCAAATTATGTATATATCTGGCATAGTGCATTTCTACCTTTCTGTGATTTACCTATCGTAATCTGATCCAAACTACACATTACCCTTGAGTGAGCAAAATAGTGTGATTGTGACATTTTTAACTGTGCTAATGAGACCATGACCACAGTGGTGCAACACACAAGATCAAAGCATTTTACATTTTCTTTAGCAAGGCCTGGGATTTTGAAAAGCTGGGGTGCATGACTCATTTTCCTCTAAAGAGACCCTCAAGCCGCACCAGAATGTCCTTGTCAAACCATCATCTGACATACTTTTCATTTCCCAAATATAGGGTCAGATGTAGGTAATTTTTGTTTACCGACTCTTACATACCGATCCATACTGAATCGGTATTTCAGAATCGGAAAACGGGATGTAGGAAAAAATCTGTAACATTTACTGATTCGGTAACAGTCGGAATTTCACATCGGTATTTACCGAATCGGTAAATACCGAATCGGTAAAATCCGAATCGGTAATACCCATTCAACCCTATGGGCCTCCAGGCCCATAGGAATGAATGGGAATTACCGATTCGGTATTTACCGATTCGGTAAATGGGTAATCGGTAAATTCAAAAAGACCCATGTAAGCCTGTCAACCAATCAGGAGCACCCACCACAACCCACAACAAAGCAACTGAGGAACCAACCAATCAGATGCAAACACCCCACCCCAGTACCGGGAAGTGGTCACACCCCTGCAGGTGCAGAGCAACTGAACTGTTTGGAGAGCTGGAGAAAACACAGAGGAGCAGGCAGTCCTGAGCATATCCGAGCAGCAGAATGGAGTCCCAGGATGGCCAGAAGGATGCAGATGAGTGAAAGAGGAAAGTGAAATTCAGCCCAGCAGAACTGTAGCTTCTGGTTGAGGAGGTCATCAAACACCACACCCAGCTCTTTGGCAAGCAGTCTCTGCATGTAGCAGAGTCAGTCAAAAGGAACACCTGGCTGGAGATCCAGTCCAAGGTCAATGCCATTGGGGTCATACACAAGGACATAGATGACTTCAAAAAAAGGTGGTATGATCTGCGGATCATTACCTAAAAAAAATTGCAGCACAGAGGAAAGAAGCTGGAGCCACAGGTGGAGGGAGGAACAGAGCACCAAGACTGACAGACCTGGAGCAGCTGGTGGAATCTACCCTGGAGCCTGAAAGTATCCATGGGATAGGGGATGCTGACAGCTCAGCCAGAGCTGGGAAAAAAAGGTAAGATGCATGGATTGAATCCCCACCCTTTTCCCTGATTCCCTTCCCCAATGTGGTTGTCTGCATCACACTCCAGAACTGCTATTAGACATTTCCAGCAATGCATCATGGGAGATGTAGTCATAGGAACATACATCAATGCAGTCAACATAGAAATCAGCAAGGCATGCCATACACTACATACAAAAGCTGTTTAGGACTAGGCAATTGTGTGATAGGTATGTGATTTAATAATGACACACAGGTGAACAACACCACTGACCCAATTTTCATATCTGTCCACAGGAGAGTCATTGCGCAGTACAGCGCAGGAAAGGGAGGAGAGGGCACCGGCAACAGAGAGGAGTCATAAAACAGCCAATAGAGCTGGTCCAAGCACTGTTCTGCAAAACACACCCACAGGGCAGGCAGCCACTACACCGGAGCGACGCACCACACCACAGCCTCTGTCACCTCTGCTGTTTGGGTCACAACAGTTGGAACCACCAGCACTCTCCCCCACACCAACCTCAGAGTCATCTGTGCTGGGAAGGCCAAGGAGGCATGATGTGCCCCCTCTCAGGATTCTTGAGACGTCAGAAGAGGAAGATGTTGAGGGTGGCACACCAACAAATCCACCTCAGACTGACAACGCTGGGCAGCAGACTTCACCTGGAGCTGTGCGGGCCGGTGTCCGGGGCCGAGGGGCACGGGAGAGAGGCAAAGGCGAGGATGGAGAGGGGGTCTTCTGTGGTCTTGAGGCCACCATGGTTAAAGTCCAGCGCCTGCAAGCAAAGGGCATTTTAGCTGTTCATAGACAGGTGTGCACTTTAAATAGCAGGATGTCCAACATAGACCGGGGGATTGGCACAATGACAGAGTGCATGCAGTCCATGGCAAAGGGAATCAAGGACATGACACAGATCATGAGTGCTCTCTGCGACAAACTAGACAGTGACCACTCCAAGAGGCGTAGGGATCGTCAGTGCATGCGGCAACAGACCAAAGCCATGAACCGGCTTGCTGCAGCAACCTCCCTGCTATGCCGGCGCTCTATCAACATGCAGGATGGCATTGTGCACTGCTGCACTGATTTGTCGAGGGGATGGGAGAGTCACCTTTGCCATGGAGCTTTTGCTCACACAACAGGCAGCCACTGCTGGAGACACAGGTGTCGGGGACACAGAAGACTCCACCAGCAGGAGTGGCTCTAGCACTCCTCTTTCTGACATTCGAAGGAGCAGGAGGCGGCAATCTGCTGACCCAGGAACCACTGCAACCGGTGACACTCAGCCTCGTGCATCCCGCACTGTAGTGCGTGGACGCAAACATTGAGGATGCCCTCAACCCACAGGGCAGGTCACGGTGAGGGAAACTGTGACCACCCAGTGTGGAATACAGACATTGTAATACCATGCTGTGGTATCAGTGAAGTGCGGTAGTGACTAATAAACTACGTACTACAAATACTAAGCCTGTCTGTGTCTCCTTACTTACTAAGAAATATCTGCGTTTGATCTCTGCCCGTCTCAGTCTCCCCTCTGTTGCTGGTGCTGCTCCTGTTGCATAGGGCTCTGCCTGTTCTGTGTCATCATCAATGTCCTCATGATATGCGATCTCCACCTCTGCACCTTCCTTGGTGGCAAGATCGTGCAGCATTGCACAGGTCGCTATCATTTTGCAGCAGATGATTGGTGTGCACTGCCATGCACCTCCGCTCTTGTGGAGGCAGCGGAACCTGCTTTTCAGGAGTCCAAATGTGCATTCTACGACGTTGCGTGTTGCTCTGTGTGCCACATTGTAACGCCTCTCACTCCTGGTAGATGGATTGAGGTAGGGGGATAAGCACAAAGGACCGCAAGGCATAAGCGCTATTGCCTAGGTGGAAAAGAGCGTGCCATTAGTTACATACTCATGATACATTCACCTGCTATGACTATCAGGGTGTGTCACAGTTATTTATCTAGCAGGTATCCGTCCCCAAAATCTCCAGCAACAAGGTGTGTATATATCCCATTGTTCTGGAATATGTACGAGTCGTGGGTACTCCCAGGGAATTTGGCCACAATGTCTGTTATGATGTTGCCAGCATTGCATATCACCTGCACATTGATTGAGTGCGTTGATTTCCGGTTCTTGTAAATGTGTTCTGTGGCTGCAGGTGGGCAGAGTGGGATGTGGGTGCCCTCTATGCAGCCTATGATGTGAGGGAAGTGTGCCAGTTGATATAAATCTGTTTTGGTATTTGCAAGTTCCAAAGGTGTGTCAGGGAACCTAATATAATGATGCATTCTCTAGATCATGGCCTCAAGGAACTTCCTAAAGAAACGGGACCGGCAGCTCTGGGACGCACCACCTACTGCGGCAATCACACTCCCAGAGGCAAGCAACTGTAGGCTACACAGCACCTGCACATGGGGTGGGATGGCGTGCGCCCTTGGTGTTGGGTGCTCCAGGAGTGGGTGCAGGTCCCTGATCAAGTCCAGGATGGTGTGGGGGTAAAGCCTGTACCTTTGCAGTATCTCTGGCTCAGTCAGTTGGAAGAGTGTTATCCTCTGCCTGTAGACTTGCTCCTCCCTTCTCCATACCCTCTCTCCTGCTGCCTGTAGCCGTAGCCGCCTTGCTATGACGTAGAATGCTGCCAATCTGATTACATTGTTGCATTTTGGGGCCTTATTTTATAGCCTGCACCTGCTTACCACCTGCTTTTAATCCATGGTAAATACCGACTCTTAAATACCGAATTTCAGGAAATTCGGTATTTTTTAGGTTTCCTACATCTCGATAGGCATTTTTTACCATTTCTTATTTACCGAATCAGTAAATAAGAATTTGGTAAATAAGGATTTGGTAAATTCCGAATCGGTAGAATACCGACTCATATTTACTGAATCTGTAGATTTTTGACTCCTACATCTCATTTTCCAAATACCGGTCGGTAACGGCTGAAATTACCAAATTTCGGCCGTTAGCGACCGGTATTTGGCTACCTACATCTGACCCATAGTTTTAGAGATGGCCCCACTGGAATAAATAATACAAAAGTTCCACTCAATGGAATGATAATTTTTTAAAGAAATGTAGGGTATAAAAGCCAGATGATATTTTTGTACACATTATTCTAAAAAAAAAGAATCCCTAAATAGCACTAATTAATCAAATGTTATAGATTCCAATTTGTGTAAACATTAAAAGAATAGATCAGTAATAAGGGTTTCAGAGGCATAAAATGACCTTCATGAATCAATACTATCTCAGCAGGTTTTCCCGGATATGTATTTTGTAATTTATTTCCATGCTCAATGGCATAAGTTCTTAATGAAAAGAAGTGCTAGCAAGTAACCAGTTAGTATGCGTGCAAAGCCATCTCAGCCTTAGATCCTAACATTGCTGAAATAAGTATGCGTGGGAAATGTAAAACTTGGTAAAAGACAAGATATAATACAAGTGTAGTCGTAGGCAATTTAAAAAAAAACAAAAGGTGAATGTCAATGGGCAATTCTCTCTACTAGATCCTAACTGTTTTAAACACAAACTAATATATTCATCCAAAAGGCTTTGATTGAAGAGATTTTGTATCCATGTTATGCATAAATTGTGTTTTTTCTGAGTTTTACCAAAAATGAGTGGCCCAACGTAGATCTCAATGCTTTCCGCATCAAAATCTGCATTGGTCCTGTAGTTACCAACCCTTCATCCGTTAGTAAAATGCAGCAGGTTTTACGATGTGAAAGTTATTCCAGGGTGCTGTCAACTACGCATGGCTTGTAACCCTTATCCCTGCGCAAATTTGTGTTTGCACAAGAGTTGATAAAAAACAATTGGCTCCTAATTGGGGTCTAGTTATGAAGCATATTGGTCTGCAGGCTCTTTCTTGAGTTTCTTATTTGCTATTAGCAGCATATAAACTGGTAGAAAAAACGCTCTTGCCAACCCATTCCATTGGTAAACATTGTAATCTATTCCCTGATGAATCCATGCCGTCCGGTTCATTATTGATGACATGTGACCCTAATTGTGTGTTTTTTTTTAGAAACGTGATATTGATAGCAGCTCTACAGAGGGACACAAACCTGACAAGTTCACAGGAAAGATTGAATTTAAAAACATTAATTTCTCGTATCCAACACGACCTGATGTTCGTGTAAGTTATACCACATTACAAAGATTTCTTTCTTCAAAATTAAACAGATGTTTTTCTGATACAATAGATGATTTTAATAAGCACTGGTAAACAAATTCTTAATTAGCCATGTTTGACCATACTAATAAATTCAACCATCACATTTGATAATCCTGAAATAAAGTTTATGGAACTTTCTGCATGTGTTTTCAATCATCAACAAAAGGTCTAAGATCATCATGCAATAATATCATGAATACATTTCCACATATCTACACCACCATGTATTGAAGTATGTTTTTCTATGAATGAGGAGATTGTATGATGAAGAAACCTATAAGCTGTCTTGCAATATTAAGTGATTACTTACAGACATCTGTATTCCTTTCTATTTTACACCCTTTTATTTAAACGGTGATGTTTTTAAGAAGCACTTCTTTGCAGGCAGTTTTGACAAAGTCTCTTCACCCAGGAACTTTGTATGATATGGCACAGGATTATATTGTGCTGTATGTCCTACCACACAGCAAGTAGGCTTGCAGAGATGCTGAAAATTAATTCCATAGTTATCAGGAAAAACGTTGCTGTCAGTAACACCACACTGATATGCAAATATTAATTATTCAAACTTTTTAATGTTTCACAGTAAACCACTATGCAAATTGAAGTTCACCCTTTATAATTGTGTATGCCATGTACCAATGCATTTTGGTAAAATGTTCCTGTTGGACTTGGCCCTTCTGTGTGTGTGTGTGAGTTAACACACCCAGGCAAAACACATTACCTACTAGCACATACAAACTGGCAAATCAACCACAATTAATAAAGATAAACAACTGTTTTAGCACAAAAAAGTACATTTTAATTTCATGAAAAAATTATTATTTGATAAAATCAGTGAATCATTGATGAGAGTTAATAAAACATTTTAGCATTATAGCATATGCATTCATTAGTAAGAAACAAGTCATGATATAAAATAAGGGATGGTTTCCTGTCTACGCGTTTCGACACATAACCGTGTCTGCTGAAAGCCAAGACGCCACCGAGTGTGACTCGGTACGCCGTCCTTTCGCCTGATAGAGATAAATGAAATCCTGCAAGTTACATCAGATCTGAAGTATCGTGTCACCACCCGAATGATCAACTCTGTAACTGCCAAATACTTACGCTGGAGAGCTACTAGCCTCCAAACAATATCAATAAATTATCGTATCATCAGACGCAGGGACCGAAACGTCAAGCCGATACACTGCCGGTTACCTATAAACAGGTTTTCGGTAACAAACATTGACAGACGCAGGTACCAAAATGCAGTTTCGATATTCTCCCGGTCATATATCAACAGATAATTTTGTGTTTCAAGAAATTGGCAACCCCACAGAAAGATCGGACCAAGAACGTGGTGGCAAGAAGAATTAAAAAATCTAGTTTAATAGATTTATATCTACCTATACGCAGTTCAGCAGTGAACATACATGGTTCAAAAGATAGGAGAACCAAAAAGAAGTAGAAACTCACTCTAAAGATCCTTGTTTTAAACAGCATCATGATGGTACAGTCCTGAAGAAGACACGGTTATGTGTCGAAACGCGTAGACAGGAAACCATCCCTTATTTTATATCATGACTTGTTTCTTACTAATGAATGCATATGCTATAATGCTAAAATGTTTTATTAACTCTCATCAATGATTCACTGATTTTATCAAATAATCATTTTTTCATGAAATTAAAATGTACTTTACGTGCTGAAACAGTTGTTTATCTTTATTAATTGTGGTTGATTTGCCAGCTTATATGTGCTAGTAGGCAATGTGTTTTGCCTGGGTGCGTTAACTCACACACATTGTTTACCCTGACCCAGGAATTTGATCCAAATCAGGGGGTCCTTGTTTCTTTACACATTGGACTTGTACTTTTCCTATAATATATCACAGCCCAAGCTCGCAAGGGTTTATTGGGTCACCCACCTTGATTTAACACCTCGCTAGGGGAGCAGCCGGCTGCCTGCCGGGGCCGTTACCAGTCCGAGGAAGTGTGTGTGTGGATGAATGGTGTGTTGCATTGGACAAATGAGTGTGAGTTCTCTGGGATAGGGAGCTTGCTGAATACTTTGTGAATTGTGTACTCTTGCTTCAGGTTAGACAGTTAAGTCCCCTGTGTTGCACGTGTCTGTGAGCATCCTGCCAAGATGGAGTCTGCTTTTAATTTCTGGGGTATGTTTATGCATGAGTTGGTAGAGTTTTGCGAAGAGAGAGACATCGCACTGAATGAATCAGACACCCAGTCCCAACTTAGGGAAAACCTAACACAATGGCAGAAGGATGACTGGGAACGTGAGCACAATGAGGAGAGGGCCCAGGTCTCACACCATGAGGGTGGTGGGTCTGAGGAGAGCCCTGAAGAGTTTGAAGCGGAGGGAGAAACTGACAGTACATGGGTGCCAGCAGATAGTGAAAACCCCATAGATAGGAAGTCCCTTGCTGGGTCCAGTGTTGGGGGGCAGCGCCCCATCCCTTTCCCGGTCCCTGTCCCCAGAGGAGTGGGAAGATAGGAGGGAGGAGAGGGAGCACCAGCTGGTTTTGGAGAAGCTCAGGTATGCAGGAGAGGATTGCAGAGGCTGAAAGGACCTTGGCCAGGGAGAAGATAGCCCTAGAGGGTAGGTTATCCCCTGACCGCAGTTATAATTTTCTGGACTCCCCAGGGAGGGTTGAGTCCAGTGGTGGCAGCTATCTAGACTTCAGTGCAGGAAGTCCCAGTCCCCGTTCCCAGCGTATGGTACCGTGTTCCCAAGAGGAGGAGTTAAGGTTGAAATTCAGGGGCAGTAGGAAACTGTCTCACCAGAGTTGGAGGTATTTTGTGGATGACTGTTTGGATGCACTGGAGGATTGGCTGCCGGCTAGCTCGGATGATGAGAGGGACGGAGTAGTGAATATGTTTCTCAAAGAGTAGTTGCTCAGTGTTTGTTGTCCAGAGTTGCACCAGCACCTGTTGAAGTCTGAATACTTTAGTCCTTGGGCGCTTGCAGTGGAAGCAGGGCACTGGGAAAGTGCTAGAGGTTGTGAGGAGTCATTGGTGAGTGATTCCAAAAGTAGTGGTTCAGGGATCTTCCAGCCCAGCGTGGTGGAAGAGGCTCAGTGTAGCTAAGCTAGGTCCCAGTACAGTGAGAGGAGTGTAGGGGCTTACTACCTGTCTCAGTGGAGCTGGAGTGAGTGGGTGGCTGAGAGTGCCCAGATGCCCGGAGCCCTGTCTCAGAACCTGGGTGGTTTCTTTAGGGAACACCAGGTTAGGAACCTAGGCTGTCCTGTTAGCCCATTTGAGGAAGATGACCTAGTATCTAGGGAACATGGAGCATCTGTAAATAGAGTTCCAGGGGTTCCAGTGTCCGGCAGTGCCACTCCAGTTGGGAGGGCACAGGAGTCCGAAGTGAGGTGTGGTTGGGGGGTGAGTTCCCCAGTGGAAGAACCAGTGGGTCAGGGACTACCCAGTTGGGCTAAGTTCCCGTCTAGAGAGCATGGTGACACCACTTCTGTTCTGGGGGATCTTCGCGCACTGTCAGAGGGACAGGGGACGGGAGACCTGCGCCAGACAGACAGTCACACGACATATGAGTCATGTGTCAGCCTCAGGGGGATGGTGTGCAAATCCCCAGAAGTCCTGGAGTGCCAGACAAGTATTCCGCCAGAGGATTTAGACCAAAGGTTGGGAGACCAGGTTCAGGATCCACCTGACCTGGAGGGAAGGACGTCTGTAATTAGTGTCCTGACTGGTTCATCTTCCAGGGGTACCGCTCCAGTTGGGAGGGTGCAGAACTCTGGAAGGGGGTGCAGAGGGTGGGAGAGCCCGTCTCTGACCCCAGTGCAACCTGAGGGGTTAAACCCTAGGTTGGGAGAGTGGCGTTCTAAGGGTACCCCTCGCAGGAGGTGGAGGAACCCTAGAAGGAGAGGAAGGGGGAGGAGTTCCTCCCCTGAGACTCCTGGTCCGCCTGAGGGTGTAGATCCTAGGCTGGAGAACCAGTGACAGTCTAGCCCTGTCCTACAGACAGGAAGAGTGGAGAATGGCTACTATGTGCCAGGGGTTACTACCCCCGCTCTGTGAATTGGCAAGGACCAGTGGCACCCGGGTGGCCCAGGGCCTGGTCCTGGCCGCGGACAGCTTGGGAGTACCAGTGGGGTAGCCCAGTTGTTCCAGACAGTGGTTTTAGAAGGAACCCCATGGGTTCATCGTGGCGTAGGACAAGAGGGTGTCCCTGCAGTTGCGGGCCCGCGTCCGTATTCTATCGCCCAAAGCAAGGAAGCCCATCACGGTGGTGATTGGTCTGCCCTGCCTTTTGGCTGGAAGGGGGTTGTGTTGGACTTGGCCTTTCTGGCACATTCACCCCTAAACTTTTTGCTTATGAATGTGAATTGGTGGTAGTGATTTTTGGTTTCTGCGCACTTTACCACTGTGTCCCAGAGTAAAGTGCGTGCGTGTAGTGAGGTTGGCCTGCCCTCCCATAGGAATCCATGGGGAATGTATGTGTCCATGTTAGTTCCTGATGCTTGGGGAGTGCAAGCTCGAGTTTGGTATGTGCGGACTCGTGTGATTAAATGCTGCGCGATGATGTGTGCGGCGTGAACGTGTCTAGTGTGGAAGTGCCACTTCTAGAAGTTGGTGTACCTGTGCAGTGAAGGTGCTAGCTTGTGATTGGCTGGAGCTGTCTGGTGTGCCAGGCTCCAGGAGTCAGGATGGGTCTGCCCCAGTGGTGAATGGGAGATCTGCATGTGTGATGGCTGGGGAGGAGTGCACCTGGGATCTGAATAGGACTGGGCTTTCCCCACACAATGCTGGCTCCGCCCCCTGTTGTGCGACTGATGACCCTAGCCTGACTAGTAAATAGGAAGGGTGGCTGAGCACATCACAGTGCTCCAAAACCAGCTGCGAGGACCCTGTGAGCTGGCCCCTGGGTCCAGCCTTGCCCCCCCCCCACCTCCTAAAGGACTATTTCTGGACTTTGCCCTGTTGTGCCCCTGGATTTCTCCTCTCAGCGCCAGGGAAGCGTTGTTTCCTTTTCCAAGGAGCCCTTTCACGTTCCAAGGGCAGCCCAGGGCGGCGATCGCCCTCCTCAGGGATTCCCCGGCGTGGGGAACGCCTGCCTGCCAACATTGGCGCGGGTGCCCACCCCGCTCCTTGCCGTGTTCCTCTTTGTTTTGTTGCCCTTCACGGGAGCCCACCCCGTGTTATTTGTTTATTTGGGAGTGTATCTCCCCCGTGTTTCTGCAAATCTAAAAACGGGTGCCCACCCTGTGCTCCTGTCCCCAAAAAAAGAGTGTGGCCACCTACACTGCTGTGAGCCTCGGAGGCTACATCAAGGACCTGCCGCCCCCGCCGTCTGCAGCCTTACCGAGGAGCAGCGCCGGTCCCGGAGCAGCCACACAAGGTGCAGCGCCAGAGGAGAGTCCCCGCCGTCCCGATGAGTGCGCAGGGGCTGAGTGAAGAGACGGGGGCGCCGGGGCACATTGCCGGTGCCCGCCCCTTCCCCCCCAGTGGTGCAGGTGTCCTTCTGCCGGCAGTGTCCTGGGTAGAGCGGCCCGGGCAGGCAGCCGGCCGCTCCCCTAGCGAGGTGGCATTTGTAACGAGCCCTGAGAGGCTCTTGGGGGCATAATTTACTTTGAGTCCCCCGAGAAGGACTCCGACGTCTTTAGGGGCATTTTTTCTTTAGTGGTAGAGCGGCCCCGGAAGGCAGCGGGCCGCTCCCACATTGCCCCACATTTCGTCCTCGAGCCCAGAGAGGATTATGGGCATTAGCAGTTCGAGCCGCAGAGGCTCATGGCGGCATATTTTCACTACGAGTCCTGAGAGGCTCCAAGGGGGCATTTTCCTTGGTTGGTAGAGCGTCCCCGGAAGGCAGCGGGCCGCTCCCCCCGCACTGGGCATGTTTAGGGCCACCAGGCTCCAACGTTGGCCCCATTGTTGCTACAGCTGCCCAGCACTTAGTGGGCAGCTGCTCCGTTTAGGCCCCCTGACATTGCAGACACAGGGCGTCCTAGCCCCAGAGAGGTCAGTTGGCCTGGTGACAGTCACAGGTTGTGGCCTATGTGATTTCTGCGCAATTGTTCTTCCTGCACCTCTGAATTTATTTTTATGCATCATAAGTTCTTCCTGCACCTCTGAATGTGTTTTTATGCATCATGTGTTCTTCCTGCACCTCTGAATGTGTTTTTATGCATCATGTTGTCATGCCTATACCCCTAAATGTATAGTGATACTCAGGCGGTTGTTCTTCCTAGTACAGGTGTTGCTAGTGAGGTCCTGGTTCCCTGCGTGATATATTCCTAAGGTGGTTAGGGTTGCATAGGTGGTACTTACCTTTTACCAGTGATTACTGGTTGTGTGCTCTATTTTCTATGTTGTGCTACAGTTATTATTGTTCTATGTGCTAAGCGCTATTCTAACAAGTATTCTAGTTCTAAAAGTGCTTATTCCTGACAGTGGTCCATGTGGCTCTTTCCTGTACATACATACCCTGTAAATTCTGCCCATGCCTGTTGGCACATTGTAAAGTGTGTGTTTTTATCTAATGTGTTTGGTATAACGCAAAGGCTATTTTTATATATATTTATAAATCAATGTGGAAAGGATCACTGGTCCTGCATAACCAAGGTCTGCAGGTGGATCGGTAGGTGTCTCCCAAATAAAAGACCCTCATACACGTGTTTTTTCAGAGTCGTGTAGCGGTATATGATGTGTCCCCGCTTCTTGTAACACGTGTCCGTGCGTAATTCTTGGGTCAGTTTTTGTTTGCACCCTCCGCCAGGAGGTTGTACCATTGGTTAAAACAGTAGTGATAGTGAATAAGTGAAATAGTGCTATGAAGGTGTTCTAAAATACCCGGACAGCCAGAGGTTCAACTTTAATATTTCTGGATTCGGGTAGAAGGTTAAGGCGTGTCGCTATGGAAATATTTAGGAATTCTAGCGCACTAATCTTGTGAGGTTAAAAGTGGTCGACATGTTTCAGCCTTATCTGCCTGTTGGTCAGTCGGCTTTCCTCAGGACCATAAAGTGATTAAGTGAAAAAAAGGAAAAGGTAAATTTGTAACCTGATTCGTTTTGTGGTAGTAGGTCACATTGTACCTGTAGTAAGAGAAAAGGGAGATAGTGCAACCACATTTGTAGCGAATAAGTGGGAAAAGACACTTCAGCAATGTACAATGACATAGAGACACAGTTGTGAATTATGAAGCATATTATTAAAAAAAACATATAATTAAAAGCGAGTTGTGCAATACTAGACTCAGAGTCACATTCATATTAAGCGTCAACTAACTCATTCTCAAAATTCTATTTAGGCGTCATGAGATAATTTCTTTACAGTGCCCTGATATTAAAAGCGCTATTTACTTTAAGGCGCAATTTCATTGTTACATTACCATGACGGCAAAGGCGCTTATCAATTTTACTGTGTCATCACGATTATCTTAGACATTGGTATAACGATGTAATACCTGTTCGAGTATAGACTCTTGCTAATATTTCAAAGTACATGCATTCGTTATTAGACGGTACCAAGCACTCGTTCTACATGTATTCTAAAAATCGAACACGTGCATACTGCCGCTATAGTATCTTTAAATGCGCACTCTGGAAAGCTTATTCAGAAAGAGATTCTATTCGAAAAGTAGGCACTACTAACAAAAGTCTAGAACTAAGCAAAACTCAGTACAGAGCAGGGTCTTCACATGCGCTTATGTGTAACTGGACCTTATGGAATGTACCTCTACATTATGTAAGACTTGTCTCCTCGGGAACCACGGCAGTTAGGGGGAGGCTTCACTGTTTTGGAGTGAGGAAAAAAGAGTTTAGTACAGGGGTTTTAATACTTGCGGTTTACTCCATAACGAAAAGGACAATGCTCCTCGATACCTCTAGCCTTCAAACACCCGTCTAGCAGCTTGTGCTGTCTCTGCCCTTGGTGACCCGGAATCAATCGCCAGTGTGTAACCTGTCTTCTTTTATTGCATAGTGATGTAAACTGAAGAGTTACTCGAGTGTTTTCACTTATTAGTTGTACTAAATTGTTATACCTAATTTTCAGATGAGAATTGTAATCATTTCTAGCTTGGAAAAAGATGACAAATGGAGTTTATGAGAATGTACTCTTTAGGCGCTCATTCTGAATTTTCTCATAGTTAAAGAACGTTAGAAAATTCGTAATTCAGGCAAAATATCAATTATTTGTTAAGACATAACCACGGAACGGCATCATTCAGGCCCTCACTGTCTGTCTTAAGTCTGTGCACCCAACGTTGCTCTTTTTCAAATAAAATGTTAGCTGCATTCCTGGGTACAACCCAAAGTGGCGTTTTTGCTGTGCATTTCTGGGGACTGGAGACAGTCCCACCTCTGATGAAGTTAGTACTCCTGTGCTTAGGGCATAGCACTACAGTAAATTGCACGCACCTAAGGATTAAAAAGGATAAAATGGTTTAAAAACTAAAGCTCAATAACATTGGAAGAAGAGGTGTGCGTCCTGCCTTCATGAATATATCTCATTTGACACGGGCAAGTTATCATGTAAATGACATGGCTTGTGTTGCAGTTCGTATGTCTTTTTAATTTCCAATTGAAGTTGGGAAGCAGCTGTAATTCCTTTGTGGATTTTGTAGTGTCACAAACTGTGCAGTTTCCACATGGGTAATGGCCTGTTACTGGGCTGTTATTCCACAGTCCAGGTGTGTCTTTCTTTTTCTTAGGTGGGGGTCTCGTGTGCACCAGCAAGTCCTTGAGGTTACGGCTTCTCTTGTTGGCAAACATTGGTTTGGGCCAATTCAGATTGTGAGATGTTACTATTCTCCAGTTTCTGTTGATTATTTTCTTCACTTGGTTGGTGACTGGGCTATAAGTAGTTACACATGTGATCCTATCTTCCTTCAATTTAGCACACGTCTCTAGGAGTGCTTCTCTTGGTTGGTTGCGGGCACGTTTCTTGCATGTGTTGATCACCTTCTTTGGATATTGACGAACCAGTAGTTTGTCACATAGGTCATTCGCTTGACTTTTGTAGTCAGTAATTAAGCTGCAATTTCTCCTCAAGCGAAGGAATTGGCTGTACGGGAGATTTTCCCGTAAGGGTCTTGGATGAAAGCTTTGAAAAGATAGCAGGCTATTCTTGGCCGTCGGTTTAAAGAAAGTACGGGTGTGCAAAGTATTGTCTCTAGAAAAGATGGTAATGTCTAAAAAATCTAAAGTACTTTCATTGGCAGTGTATGTAAATTTCAAGCATTCCTCTTGGGTATTAAGCCAGCGATGAAAGTCCGTCAAAGTTTCCTTATCACCCTTCCAAATTAAAAAGATATCATCTATATATCTCTTCCAAATGAGAATATGATGAAGAAAGGGATTGTTCTCATTCTGAACGAAGGTGCGTTCAAAGGGGCTAACGTACAACCCCGCCACACTTGGGGCAAATGTACTGCCCATTGATACTCCATGGCGTTGAAGGAAGAGGGTGTCTTTGTACTTGAAGACATTTTCCATTAGAGCTAATCTACAGCACTCCAAAACAAAATGTCTGGGGGTTTTATTTGGCCAGTCAATGTTAAAGAGAATAGTTTCAAGAGTGTCTAGTGTTTTTTGTTGTGGCAAACTAGTGTAGAGACTCTCTACATCTAAGCCCACTAAGAGCATTGTTCCTTCCGAGTACTCAAAGTTTTGTAACATGTTTAGGAGGTCTCTTGTATCCTTCAGATAGGTGGGTGTCTTTTGGACCAATGGTCTTAAATATTGGTCTGCAAATTCTGACAGTGGTTCCAAAATTGAATTGATTCCGGACACAATTGGTCTCCCTGGTGGTGGCATTTTGCCTTTATGCGTTTTTGGTAAGGAGTAGAAGTATGGTGTTACTGGTGTTTTTACTTCCAGATATTCTGCCTCCTTTTTGGACACCCAATTGTTGGCTTCCGCTTCTTCCACCATCATGGATATTGTTCTTTGTAGACGGGCAGTTGGGTCTCTTGTTAGAACCTCATAAAATTTTTTATCTGCAAGTAGGTCCATACATTGTTTGTCATATCCAGCTGTTGTTAATAAGACTACTCCTCCCCCTTTGTCCGCCGGTTTGATTACGATTTCTCTATCGTTCTTGAGTTCAGTGAGAGCCAGTTGTTCCGCCTTGGTGTTATTTTGAAAAGGTTTCTGTGGTTGATTATGCAATAGGTCAACTTCCTTCATAATTGCCTGTTCAAAGGTGCATATTTCAATTGGGACTTGTGAGTTGAGGGGGCAGAATGTCGATTTATTCCTCAGTGTTGTATCTCCTTCTTGTGTCAATTGTTGGTTGTCTTTAAAAAAGGCTTTTAGTTTCAGGGTACGGCAAAAGGCTGCGAGCTCGCATTTTGTTTTGAAGATGTCAGTTCTTGGAGTGGGGACATACCCAAGTCCTTTATTCAGGACGCTGAGTTGATCCTTAGTTAGGATTCTGTCAGTCAAGTTGACGACGAGGTTGTTGCGCCCGATCCCGTCTTGGCCTTCGTTACACTCCTGGTTTCGACTTGTCTTGTTTGGTCGGACCAGGTTATCCCTTTTTGTCGGGACCGGCGGTTGGACTGGCCATTCCCTAAAAAAGGACGTCCTTGTTGGTAGTCATGGCCCCCTTGTTGCATTTGATGGTTCATGGGTACTTCAAAATAAGGATTAGGCCATCCTTGGAATTGTGGGTTAAAAGGGAGGAAAGGCATATTTGGGCCTCCATTTTGAAAGTATGGTGGTCTCCAGAAGTTATTCTGTCCTCTCCTATTCCCCCTCCTATTGCGGTAGTTTCCTCTCCCACGCTATGTGGAATCATCCCCACTTTGGTCTGAACTGTCATTTGAGTATATGCTATTTGAATCATTGTTGGATGAATTGTCATTAGGTTTGTAATCCTTACTGCTATATGGATGTATGCGTTCTAGTGAGAACCTTTTTAGTTCTTTGGCTAGTTTTTGCAGTTTCGTTTGTGTAAGGTATTCTTGACTATCTTTTATTTCTTTATTGATTTCTTCCAGTCTGGTCTTGTAGATGGTTATATTTACCATATTGTTCAGTTTGGTTTCAAGGATTTCTATTTTTACCATCAATTCTTCTGTTAGTCTGGTGGCAGTTTTTATTATTAGTACCAAGTAGTCTCTGGTGCACTTCCATGAGATGGACGACCAATCTTTCCGGAAGGCTAGATCTTTGAGGAATATCCGGGGGGCATTAGTCACCCACAGTCCTCTTGGTGCCGCATTGACCCGAAGGTACTCGGTCATTATAATGCCGTGCACAGCCGTTCTGACTTGTTCCTTTTTCATTTCACTCAACTCGTCCCATTCTTCGGTAGAAGAAAGAGTTTGAGAAAGGTCGCCTTCCATGAGTAGTGGTGGTCTGGCAAGTATTGCTTCTATTTCTTCACTAGTATAACTGAGTCCAAAACTCCCAGCCATGATCAATTATCACAGGGGACTGTTGTTCAGTGGACTCGTGTTTTTGATTTCTTAAACTCCCACAGCTGCACGCTGCTTTTCACATATCATCAATTGGTGGAGGGAGAGAGAGTAGAGATCCTTTCAATCTCCTTTCAATAATTATAAATCAATGTGGAAAGGATCACTGGTCCTGCATAACCAAGGTCTGCAGGTGGATCGGTAGGTGTCTCCCAAATAAAAGACCCTCATACACGTGTTTTTTCAGAGTCGTGTAGCTGTATATGATGTGTCCCCGCTTCTTGTAACACGTGTCCGTGCGTAATCCTTGGGTCAGTTTTTGTTTGCACCCTCCGCCAGGAGGTTGTACCATTGGTTAAAACAGTAGTGATAGTGAATAAGTGAAATAGTGCTATGAAGGTGTTCAAAAATCCCGGATAGCCAGAGGTTCAACTTTAATATTTCTGGATTCGGGTAGAAGGTTAAGGCGTGTCGCTATGGAATTATTTAGGAATTCTAGCGCACTAATCTTGTGAGGTTAAAAGTGGTCGACATGTTTCAGCCTTATCTGCCTGTTGGTCAGTCGGCTTTCCTCAGGACCATAAAGTGATTAAGTGAAAAAAAGGAAAAGGTAAATTTGTAACCTGATTCGTTTTGTGGTAGTAGGTCACATTGTACCTGTAGTAAGAGAAAAGGGAGATAGTGCAACCACATTTGTAGTGAATAAGTGGGAAAAGACACTTCAGCAATGTACAATGACATAGAGACACAGTTGTGAATTATGAAGCATATTATTAAAAAAAACATATAATTAAAAGCGAGTTGTGCAATACTAGACTCAGAGTCACATTCATATTATGCGTCAACTAACTCATTCTCAAAATTCTATGCGGAATATTGCGATGTATAAATCTCAAAGTCGTATTTAGGCGTCATGAGATCATTTCTTTACAGTGCCCTGATATTAAAAGCGCTATTTACTTTAAGGCGCAATTTCATTGTTACATTACCATGACGTCAAAGGCGCTGATCAATTTTACTGTGTCATCACGATTATCTTAGACATTGGTATAACGATGTAATACCTGTTCGAGTATAGACTCTTGCTATTATTTCAAAGTACATGCATTCGTTATTAGACGGTACCAAGCACTCGTTCCACCTTTTCAAAATATCACCAAGACGGAACAACTGGCTCTCACTGAACTCAAGAACGATAGAGAAATAGTAATCAAACCGGCGGACAAAGGGGGAGGAGTAGTCTTATTAACAACAGCTGGATATGACAAACAATGTATGGACCTCCTTGCAGATACAAAATTTTATGAGGTTCTAACAAGAGACCCAACTGCCCGTCTACAAAGAACAATATCCATGATGGTGGAAGAAGCGGAAGCCAACAATTGGGTGTCCAAAAAGGAGGCAGAATATCTGGAAGTAAAAACACCAGTAACACCATACTTCTACTCCTTACAAAAAACGCATAAAGGCAAAATGCCACCACCAGGGAGACCAATTGTGTCCGGAATCAATTCAATTTTGGAACCACTGTCAGAATTTGCAGACCAATATTTAAGACCATTGGTCCAAAAGACACCCACCTATCTGAAGGATACAAGAGACCTCCTAAACATGTTACAAAACTTTGAGTACTCGGAAGGAACAATGCTCTTAGTGGGCTTAGATGTAGAGAGTCTCTACACTAGTTTGCCACAACAAAAAACACTAGACACTCTTGAAACAGTTCTCTTTAACAGTGACTGGCCAAACAAAACCCCCAGACATTTTGTTTTGGAGTGCTGTAGATTAGCTCTACACCTCTTCCTTCAACGCCATGGAGTATCAATGGGCAGTACATTTGCCCCAAGTGTGGCGGGGTTGTACGTTAGCACCTTTGAACGCACCTTCGTTCAGAATGAGAAATATCCCTTTCTTCATCATATTCTCTTTTGGAAGAGATATATAGATGATATCTTTTTAATTTGGAAGGGTGATAAGGAAACTTTGACGGACTTTCATCGCTGGCTTAATACCCAAGATGAATGCTTGAAATTTACATACACTGCCAATGAAAGTACTTTAGATTTTTTAGACATTACCATCTTTTCTAGAGACAATACTTTGTACACCCGTACTTTCTTTAAACCGATGGCCAAGAATAGCCTGCTATCTTTTCAAAGCTTTCATCCAAGACCCTTACGGGAAAATCTCCCGTACAGCCAATTCCTTCGCTTGAGGAGAAATTGCAGCTTAATTACTGACTACAAAAGTCAAGCGAATGACCTATGTGACAAACTACTGGTTCGTCAATATCCAAAGAATGTGATCAACACATGCAAGAAACGTGCCCGCAACCAACCAAGAGAAGCACTCCTAGAGACGTGTGCTAAATTGAAGGAAGATAGGATCACATGTGTAACTACTTATAGCCCAGTCACCAACCAAGTGAAGAAAATAATCAACAGAAACTGGAGAATAGTAACATCTCACAATCTGAATTGGCCCAAACTGATGTTTGCCAACAAGAGAAGCCGAAACCTCAAGGACTTGCTGGTGCACACGAGACCCCCACCTAAGAAAAAGAAAGACACACCTGGACTGTGGAATAACAGCCCAGTAACAGGCCATTACCCATGTGGAAACTGCACAGTTTGTGACACTACAAAACCCACAAAGGAATTACAGCTGCTTCCCAACTTCAATTGGAAATTAAAAAGACATACGAACTGCAACACAAGCCATGTCGTTTACATGATAACTTGCCCGTGTCAAATGAGATATATTGGCATCACCTGTCGTAAAGCAAAACAAAGACTTTGCAAACACCGCAGCAATGTGAACTGTAAAAAAACAACCACAAAAATGTCAACTCACTACAAAGAATCTGGGCACTCTGTGAATGACCTACAGTGGGTCATCCTGGAAACCCTTGAAACTGTGGACAGGAATGCAGCTACAATTTTATTTGAAAAAGAGCAACGTTGGGTGCACAGACTTAAGACAGACAGTGAGGGCCTGAATGATGCCGTTCCGTGGTTATGTCTTAACAAATAATTGATATTTTGCCTGAATTACGAATTTTCTAACGTTCTTTAACTATGAGAAAATTCAGAATGAGCGCCTAAAGAGTACATTCTCATAAACTCCATTTGTCATCTTTTTCCAAGCTAGAAATGATTACAATTCGCATCTGAAAATTAGGTATAACAATTTAGTACAACTAATAAGTACAAACACTCGAGTAACTCTTCAGTTTCCATCACTATGCAATAAAAGAAGACAGGTTACACACTGGCGATTGATTCCGGGTAACCAAGGGCAGAGACAGCACAAGCTGCTAGACGGGTGTTTGAAGGCTAGAGGTATCGAGGAGCATTGTCCTCTTCGTTATGGAGTAAACCGCAAATATTAAAACCCCTTTACTAAACTCTTTTTTCCTCACTCCAAAACAGTGAAGCCTCCCCCTAACTGCCGTGGTTCCCGAGGAGACAAGTCTTACATAATGTAGAGGTACATTCCATAAGGTCCAGTTACGCATAAGCGCATGTGAAGACCCTGCTCTGTACTGAGTTTTGCTTAGTTCTAGACTTTTGTTAGTAGTGCCTACTTTTCGAATAGAATCTCTTTCTGAATAAGCTTTCCAGAGTGCGCATTTAAAGATACTATAGCGGCAGTATGCACATGTTCGATTTTTAGAATACATGTAGAACGAGTGCTTGGTACCGTCTAATAACAAATGCATGTACTTTGAAATAATAGCAAGAGTCTATACTCGAACAGGTATTACATCGTTATACCAATGTCTAAGATAGTCGTGATGACACAGTAAAATTGATAAGCGCCTTTGACGTCATGGTAATGTAACAATGAAATTGCGCCTTAAAGTAAATAGCGCTTTTAATATCAGGGCACTGTAAAGAAATGATCTCATGACGCCTAAATACGACTTTGGGATTTATACATCACAATATACTAATATGAGTTAGTTGACGCTTAATATGAATGTGACTCTGAGTCTAGTATTGCACAACTCGCTTTGAATTATATGGTTTTTTTAATAATATGCTTCATAATTCACAACTGTGTCTCTATGTCATTGTACATTGCTGAAGTGTCTTTTCCCACTTATTCGCTACAAATGTGGTTGCACTATCTCCCTTTTCTCTTACTACAGGTACAATGTGACCTACTACCACAAAACGAATCAGGTTACAAATGTACCTTTTCCTTTTTTTCACTTAATCACTTTATGGTCCTGAGGAAAGCCGACTGACCAACAGGCAGATAAGGCTGATGACCACTTTTAACCTCACAAGATTAGTGCGCTAGAATTCCTAAATAATTCCATAGCGACACGCCTTAACCTTCTACCCGAATCCAGAAATATTAAAGTTGAACCTCTGGCTGTCCGGGTATTTTAGAACACCTTCATAGCACTATTTCACTTATTCACTATCACTACTGTTTTAACCAATGGTACAACCTCCTGGCGGAGGGTGCAAACAAAAACTGACCCAAGGATTACGCACGGACACGTGTTACAAGAAGCGGGGACACATCATATACCGCTACACGACTCTGAAAAAACACGTGTATGAGGGTCTTTTATTTGGGAGACACCTACCGATCCACCTGCAGATCTTGGTTATGCAGGACCAGTGATCCTTTCCACATTGATTTATAATTATTGAAAGGAGATTGAAAGGATCTCTACTCTCTCTCCCTCCACCAATTGATGATACGTATTTTTATATATAACCTTGTGTGGAGTTTCTTTTGTGGTGGGTCTTGGGTGTTGTTGCTGGGGGTGCGTGCGCAAACACTTAACTTACATAGCCTCCGGGATAAGCCTTACTGCTTGCGCCATGTTGCCTAGAGGGTGAGCAGGGGTTATCTTTGGCATGTAACTCCCTTGCCCTGACTAGAGTGGTGGTTTCTGCCTGGCTTTGGCGCAAGCCTTAGCCAACTGGAAACCCCATTTCTAACAGTTCCTTTGTCAGGAGGGTGGCATAAATCACTAAACATAGACAAACTCTCATGATAAAGAGGGTCAGATACCGGACTGATTGCATGGCATTGGGACAGATGCTAAAGAAGTGCTGCATGAAATTATGACGAAAACCCTGGATTTACACATGTGGAGTCCTGGAGCCAATTTAACACTGAAGTGAGCCATAATTAAACAAAAAGATAATCTCTAAATCATAGGTAATTGTTTGTGGAACTGGTATTTTGGTTAAGGCAGCACTACAGACGCTCTGAGATAAACTTATTTCAAAGCAAATGTCCTCACATGTGAACTTGATGGTTTCCTTTCTGACTAATAACTCCATCTCAGGAAGTTTTAAACATGGCCTCTAAGTATTGGATACAGATGGATCACAATTCACAGCATATAACAACTAGATAAAGAATTGAAAAAACTTAAATGTGGTGGCATGTTGATCTTGGTGGTCACCAACAAACCAAAGCTAGGTGAGGTGAGCATTTGTATTGGCATGCACCTTTCTTAATAAGACCAGTTTTCAAAAACATTTTCCTCCTAGCATCATTGATCCACTTACTAATTTAAATGGAGCCTGGTAGTTTTCGAAATGGGACCACAATACAGGTTGCCACTAATTGCTACTCATTGAAGCCTGTCGATATAAGGTGACATTTTCCACCAATGTTGTTGTGAGATGATCAAAGGCTGAGCTTTGGGGCGCATTCAGCTGTGAAGTCAGGAGGATCCCTGCAGACAATTACAGCAGTATTCAAATTCCTCAGATTAATCAATCCTGCAGAAGTTTGGCAATAGTCCTAAAATAGCAGTGTCCGCATTGTGGAAAGCACTTCAGAGGGTTGACAGAAACCATTGATACCCCTATTTCAAAGATTTGGACAACATCTGCTAACAAGAATACAAAATGGGGCACTGCTACAGCAAGTTTACAATTCTAATATTCAACTCATCTGGGAATAAAACAAGTGTGCCTTTTACCTGTCAAGACACTCCCGCACACCAACTGTGTCAGAAGCAAAGATGATCAAATGCAAAAACTAGCTTTAATGAAACTAGAATATCTAATAAATGCAAATGTGCAGGATTAATGTCCATAGCTGGAGAAGAACTTTCTAGAAGGGCCCAAATATGATCACTCTACTAAACAATTACATTTTTGTGCTTTTAAAGGTGCATCATGAAATGAACTTATCTCAATCAATCAGGATTTGTAGTGCGCAGTTAATCACCCAAGAGGGTATCCAGGCACTATGGACCTTCTGCGATCATTCAAAGAGCTGAGTCTTGAGTACATTCCTTTAGTACGTGAGAGAGGGGGTATTCAGAGGTGGAGGGGTAGGTAATTCCAGGACTTGGCAGCAAGGTAGGAGATGGAGTGTCCTCAGCTGTGACTTCGACTGATTCAGGGGTTGTGAGCGAGGAAGTTAGAGTGCAGGTGTCTGGAGAGTTGGCGGTTATTCAGGCAGTAATTGATGCATGCTGGTCCTTGGTCGTGGAGTGCCTTATAGACATGTATTAGCAACTTTAATTATCATCTTTTCTGAATGGGGAGCCAGTTAAGGACCCTTAGGTGGGGGGGTTATGTGGGTCAGTTTTGGGAGGCCGTGGATGACTCTGGAAGCAGAGGTTTGTATCGTCTGGAGTCTGTTCAGGAGTTTCGTGATGATTCCTGAGTACAGCGTGTTGCTGTGGTCGAGTTGGCTTGTGACTAGGGCACAGGTGACGTTTTCCTGCTGTCAACAGGGAGCCATTTGAAGACCTTTCAGAGCATGCAAAGGGTGTGGAAGAAAGGGGAGGCAACTGAGTTGAACTGGCATTTCATTCATGGTGAGTTTTCTGTCTAGGATGATTTCCCGGTTGCAGGTGTGTTCTTTTGGTGTGCGTGTAGGCCTGAGTTTGAAAGCCCACCAAGTGTCATTCCAGAGGGAGGTGTTGTTTCTAAAGATCAGCACTTTGGTCTTGTCAGAGTTGAGTTATAGGCAGTTGATCTTCATCCATTCAGCAACGTTCTTCATGCAGTTGTGGAAGTTTGTCCTGTCTGGGGTGGGGTCTTTTGAGATTGATAGGATATGATAGGTGTCATCTATGTAGAAAATGGTGTTGAGGCCCTGGGTTTTGATGAAGTGAGGTTGGCCAAGGGCATCATGTAAATGTTGAAAGGGTGGGGCTGAGGGATGAACCTTGTGAGATACCGCAGATGATGCTCTTGGGTTCCGACATGTAGGGTGGTATGCAGATACTCTGGGTTTGACCTGTGAGGAAGGGTGGGATCCATTTGAAGGCATCTGCCTGGATGCCAATATGGCAGAGTCTCTTTATGATGGTGTGGTGAGATATGGTATTGAAGGCTGCTGATAGTTAGAGGAAGATCAGGGCTGCTGTGCTTCCCCTGTTGAGAAGTGTTCTCATTGACCGGGTAGACATAGAAGATTGAATGTCACTCAAAGAGGATTGTATCATCATCTCCTTTTCCCTCATGAAAAGAATACTTCAACTGGTATATCAGAGGCACCAAACACTGGCATAGACTAGGACAGACTAATGAAACATGTGTGGTTCACTGGCTTACATTAGCTGATGGAGGGTCTTGTTGTGAGGCTATATTAAGGCCTTCAGGAGGACTTTGTATTTACACCGTAGCTCTCTCCTGTTTGCTGCCAGTTGTGGGTCAAGTATTGCTTTATATTTGGGGGTAGAGTTTTCCTGGCCTGAAGTTGGCAGCCTTTTAAGCAAGCTCCTTCGGCCACATGACAATCTGACATAATGATATGCCATTTTACTATCCCTTGCCACCTCGTTTGCCATCTGAATTCTTGCAGACTGTGGCAAAACGACTGTTGCCGGAATCCAGCCAGGTAGCTGTGACGTAGGGAAGGTAGCCGAGCTTCTTCTGCAGCCGCAAGGCCGGGGCCAGGAGCAGCCTGCGGAGCCTGTTGTCAGCTATGGGGCCTCTGCTATACCTTCCCTGAACCCCGCAGTGTTACCTAGAGGAGCCTGATCATGGACCGCATCTTCGGCACTGGAGCATACTAGACCACGCCCGTGGAGGAGATTGCTCTCGGCATCAGGGCTGGGAGACTGTGTTTGGCCAGTGAAAAATTCTGGGCCTTTCCGTCTCCTGGCTGGAATGTGAGGTGTTGATATAGGCCTTTCTTTGTGGAATCTGTTTAACTGTGCTGCTCCTACTGGGGAGCAGTGACTGACTACCAGCTGCCACATGTTAATGTTGGCTGTGTGGCCAGACCCAGGAGAAGGCCAAGTACCCTACCATGGGTGTTGCAGGAGCCGTATAGGGTCTGCAATACTCTTCTCAGGAGTCCAGACCCTCGTGCGGAGGTATCACTACACTGACAGGCTCCTCTTGGGGACCACACATTTGCTGGTGGGGATACTGGATTAACTTCTGAAGGTGAGCCTACTTTCAGCATTGGGACAGTGGAACTACGTGTCCTACTTGTGTACACCTCTGTATAGCTTTCAACAATTGTTCACAAGGAACTTATTCTTAAGAAAATCAAACTTGAACAAGTGTGTGATCTCACAAGGATTCAATCCTTAACATGAAAAATTAAACATAAGTTAACCAAAATAAATTTAGAAGACGTGTTTCATTCAATATTCACAAAATCAGAACAATCGGTAGCCCATAAGGATTAACTGGTTTCATTCACTTCGGCCAAAAATGAGTAACATATTTATTCATTTATAAACAAACCAACAGTTTTTTTTTGTTTTACAAAATAGAGATTTTTTTTTAGAAAACCAAGTGCGCACACCAAGTATATATACAGTACATTAATTTTTCATATATTTGTGACATATGTGACCCCAGTGAGTTGACCATAACCGACTTGTTATTTAAACAAGGTGATTTTATTTACAAAGGGTTATTTGAAATGGTAGGATGTCTTTAGATTCTAATTCGGTTTCCAGATCAAGGACCAGATTTGTTTTCTAGTGTTTAAATACGATGCTTGTTTATTGTCGATACAAAAGGGGGGTGATTTTTGCTGATGACATTTCGACCCAGTTGAGGATATTAGGGTCTCTTCAGGACAAGGGATTCCTGGGGATTTTAAGGGATATGTATATTAGTAAGAGAATTGTGTGGTGTGCGGGCCTACTAAGGAACTAAAAACACATAAGGTGCTCAAGTTAAAGTGTCCGGCGTAAGACCAATGTTCAAAGCATTGCTGAATGGTAAGGAAAGGACCTGTATATCGATTAATATCAAGGTGGGCAACCGAGAAGAGTCGGTCTTCTTGTGGCAACCTGTAATCTTTTACCTCCGGGATGGAACTGATACCTAAGTATTTAAGGGGATTGCTTTCAGTATTCGTACTCAAACTGGAGGAGTACAGTGGTAATTAGGGTGTTGATACACTTACCTAGGAGCCTGGCTTTAATAGTAACTCAATAGTAGTAGTTGCAGGGATCTAGATCTGCTCAGAGTGAGCGAGTCCAATGTGAAATAGAAAAATAGAGTCCAGAAGGTGAGGGTGCCTAATAAAGAACCCACTGCAGATTTGGCAGGATGAGGTCTGATGACTGGATAATCTGATATCATAATTAATCACAACAACATAATGGCAATTGTTAATTTGGTTGGGGTGTGGACTTACTCCATAATGAACTCAAGGTCTCCACTTACTTGGTCTGAGAACCCAAAGAGAATCCCTTTGGGGAAGTGCCAGAGAAAACAGTGCTCTGTGCGATCTATTCGGCTGAACTAAGCCATGGTTAATATAGTGGACGCAATGCCTCATTTGACCAGGAAAGAGTTAACCAATATCTGCACCTGAGCACGGGGTCAACCTTACTCCGCAGCAGCCATCTTAGAGGGGAGTGAAGACAAGGCCTTTCTCTGTGCGTTAGGATATTATTAATTACAAGTCCATTTTATTGACTCCCTAGTGGATCGGTGTAGGCGAATGCTTCTTGATCAATTTTGGCATTTAAACATGTACTAGAAAAATACTAAACAATAAATATTTACATAAACTTTCAACAGTAACGTGTGTGGTACTAAGGTGCAATTGTAATATCTGACGCAGAAGAATAAGAATATCCCTTATGGACTTTGTAATAGTGGTGATTGAAAGCACGATAATGCAAAAAGAAATCTGGGCTAACACACATATATCACTCAGTTTAATTAATAATGGTACCACTCTTGATTATCACGCATATGTTAATTTCTAGTTTAGACAATATATAGTAATTTAGGCAATTTAAATTTATGCTGGAAAATCACATTTCGCAGCATTCCTGAGAATCAAAGACGTGGTTGCTTACGAGCCTTATCTGGACCTTATCACCACTCCTCTGGATAGGGCTCTCTACTTCAAACTCAGAGTGGGCACCTTGCCTTTGGCCAACTTGGTGTCCAGGTGGAGATCTTCATCTTCCCAGTCCTCACCTTTTTGTGCCATGTGCTCGACACGTCCTGACTATTGTGCCCCAAGGAGGCGTTGGCTAACACCATTGTGCAGGCTCTTAGGCACACAACAGCATCTGGTGGCCCTTCGCATTTTACTGACTGACACATCCCCCCCCATTGTCTGCGGTGTTTCAAAGTTTTTAAAATGGGCTTGGGTGATCCGAGCTAAAAGGCTTTCTATTTCTGTTTAATTCTCTTTTTAACTATTTATTGTATTTTACCTGATTATTTTAGTAATCATAAATGTATGTTACCATAAGCCTTGAAAATGTATTTTTGTATGTATTGCTTTTAAGATATTTACGTATCGAAATAAAGCTTTTACAACAACAACAACATTTAACAGTAATTCTAAACATCTTTTTCAACAGTGGTTAAGTGAGATTCAATTTGGCTATCTACATTTAGTGGATAAGGATCTTCGGTATCAGCTGTATGATAGTTCAAAGCTAAATTACTTAAAGGCTATCCATATACAATATTGCAAAATGAAAATCATGTGTTCAAACTGAAATCATATTTATTAGTGGTTTGTATGGCCTACATCTTCTATAAGAGTGATAGACTAACCCTGAGTGTGTGCCAATCGCAGATCCCAGACAACAGCTATGTAATAGTTCAGATTGGGGTCATGGTGAGTTAAAACTTTTTAACCTATGCCATTCCTCAAGACTATTTAAACCGCTGTTGGATTGAGATAAACTTGTCGATCCATGTATATTCCAGTCTTTGTAAATTCTAGGAAATGTTGCCACTTCTTAGTGGTACTCTAGCTTTTTCAATGACTTGCCAACATAATTCGTCAGCTGTGTGTGTCTTTTCTTGATAATGCTGTACTAATGGGGTATTCTCTGTTAGACATCTTATCCTACTTCTATGTTGCTCAAGTTTAATTGTCTCAATTGTTGAAAGCTATATAGCTAATGTAAATGTAAATGTAATTTGCACTTGTATAGCGCCTATCACCCAGCGGTCTCTAAGCGCTGTACGAATACCGCTGTGGAACCCCTCCTGGCCTGTTCCTGTGAGGTGTCCACTCCTGGGCACCCCCAAGGTGAAGCCAGGCATCCTAGCATCGTTAGGGCCCGTGTGGAGATTAAGCAAGCTATTGCCCAGAGTTGCAGAGTGGAACCCATGATTAGAGTAGGCACCGAGGCGAGAATTATCGGGTCCAAGGACATTGAGCTCAAGACCCTCTATTAACTTTCGTTAATAGAGATAGGCAATGTTTATTCTGTCCGTGACTGATCTGCGAATAAGGGAATACATGAATAACTAATGACTAGAAATATTGAAAACAATCGTAATTTCTGCTCTAAGATTACCCAAACGACCACAAATATATTTCTTTACAGTTAGGCACTGTGCTGGTGAGGTTTAAATTTTTCTTTTGCCTTTCTACTGTTGACTGTTTTTATGAAATTTCAGTATGGACTAATATGTACATGTACTTTTCAGATTCTTAAAGGTTTAAACCTAATTGTAGAACCTGGGAAGACCATCGCGCTCGTTGGTTCCAGCGGCAGTGGAAAAAGTACCACCATTCAGCTTTTACAAAGATTTTATGATCCACTCCAAGGAGAGGTAGGCTTTTTGTATTTCAAGATTATCTAGTAAATCTGTTAAAGAAAATGTCACTCGTTCTGCGGTAGACTGAATGCACGAGGCTTTCGTGAGAACAAATCCGATAACATTTTGCAGCATTGATGGTAAACTAGAACAATATGCACAATGCAAAGACTTATGGTGTATATTGGCCGGATTGCTTAAAGGTAATCCTCATTACTCCCATTCTTCGCACCCGGCCAGGTACTTACTTCAATGAGTAATGTAATCGCATTATGCTGTCTATTACCTCCTCCTCATCTCACTCGTCCCATTCCTTGCTTTAATGAGTAATACCAAGCTGCTATACCTCATCAGCAAAAAATAAGACAAGCATACACAAGAATGCTTGTTAAAAATAATTAAATCGTTCATCATACAGCAGCCTCATATGAAACAAAACAAAAAAAGGCCACAGGGAAAATTAGGGATAATCATTCAGACATTAAGGCACCCCTTAAAACTGAAGTACCACGAACTAATTTAGACTGTTCTACTAAATCAAGTTTGTAATGAGAAATAGACGTGGACAGATTAGCCCTTGTGGCTTTATCACATACCTCAAATATTGAGACTTGAACATTCAGCCCAAGAAGCATCCGTTCCTATAGTGGAATGGGGTTTAATAGTAGAGGAAATCTACTTGTTACTGCCCTCATGAGCAATGTCAATGACAGTTTTGTAGCTTCTCTCCGTTCCTCGCAGGACAAAAATGAATGAGCAAACTATCCACAATTTTGTATTCTGCAAACCTTTTCAAACAAACTAATGCCACCCTCACTACATATTAGGAGTTGGAAAGCCATGCTTCAGTATTCATAGAAAGCTGCTGGGATGATAAAACTATTTCCTGTTCCCTATGGAAATTAGAGTTGACCTTTAGTAGGAATTTAGGGCCTTTAGATAAAATTATCCTGTCAGGAGCTGAAGCAATGGTTAGCGGCACAGACCTGGAGGAGCACCAGGAGGTAAAGAAAGCCCCATGATGGCTTTAGGCCTTATTTGTTGAACTCCTCCTGGAAGCGAGTAAAGATGCAGTTACCGCAAGGGAGATACCATTGATCAAACGTCCCTCCTTCTCAATCTCCCAAACGAGAGATGGATGTGGGTAAGAGTCTATACCGACAGACAATGATGACTCAGAGGAGAGGGAAACACTGGGATAGTCCACTCCTGCTCTATCAACAGCAGCGGAAGCAGTGGAAATGAAAGTCTCTGTGTCCAGTTTAGAAGGATTAATACATTGTCTACCATTTCCCTCTTCAACTTTGCAAGGATCTTGGGAACCAAAGAATCAGAGGGTAAGTACAAGGAAGGCTGTCTGACATGACTTGAAAACGCATCCACTTACTCTACCTCATGTTTGTGGAATCTTGGAAAACAAACGTGGGAATTGTATGATTGCATGTTTGTGTGATTTGCAAGAAGAGCTATATGAGGAAGTCCCCACCTGCAGCATATTTCCTGAAGACAGTCGGATTTAACACAAACTCCTGGGAGCAAGGGAATATTCTGCTTTGGTAACCTGCTTGCTGTTTTAGGGTTCTCTTGATATAAACTTCCCTCAACCTTAGAATACTTTGCTCACCCCACATAAAATTCTGCCGAGTCAGATGATTCAGAAAGGGTGAACAAGTCCCTTCTGATTGCTTAGATAGGATATGACTACCCGTATGAGCACCAACCTGCCCAGAAGAAAATCGAAGTATGTCTGAGTTGTGTTCTAGATCACCATAAGCTCACTCCAGTTGGACAACCTCTTTCTCTCCATTGCACCCCATAACCCCTGAGTGCAAAGTTCGTCTAGCACTGCACTCCACCCTATGGCACTGGCATTGGTTTTTAATAACAATGGGTTTGAGATAGGCAAACATGGCTCCTTGGTTTAAGGTATGCTGGATTCATCCACCAGCCAATCAAATTTCGAAATTCAGCACTCCAACAGTCCTGATGTGGCACTTAATAAGATGGGAGATGACAGACAAAGTACCCTAAGTGTAGATGTGACCATGAGACTATACTTAAAATCACCACCTATAGAAAGCAAAACAGAAAGGAAAAAAAACCTCAACTCAGTTAGGTAAAAAAAAACTGACAAAGTGAACACTATGGTTTTCCAAAACAACAGAGAATTTGTCATGTCCCCAGGACCTGTAACCACAGTTTTGCTTGAGCCTCTGATCTAAATAAAAAATCTGACCGGTTATTCTGGATTTTTTCTCTTCTTGGCCCTAACAAGAAAACAGTGCAGTTGGCATGGCATTAGACCAGATTTAGCCCCACTCGATGTGAAATCTGAAACTCTTAAAATTTTGTATCAGCATTTTAGTAACTTTTAGAGTCTGGTTCTTGGTCACGGCCCGGATTAACAGATCATTCAGTAAAGGTATATCATAATTCCATGATAGTGTAGTAAACTCAAAACTGGAGCAACAACGTTACTTCTGTAAATTCCCCAGGGAAGGTCCTCAGGCCAACAGTAGGACCTGGAACTGACTTTGTTGCCTGCACATACCCACCATAGATATTTATGGTGAGATGGAGCTATAGCAACATGCAGGTATGCATCCTGGAGATCTACTTTCATTAGACAATTCCCCATCCTAATAATAGAATCACCTGCTGCAAATATTTCATTTTGAAACATACTCTGGTAATAAATTTGTTAAGAAACCGGAAGACGATGATCATCCATTATTTCAACAAGGGTTTCTTCACCAGAAATGCACATGAATAACATCTCTTCCCCTTCACCAGAGTGTGAACTGGAATGATGTATCTCTTCCTGAGTAAGCCAGCAATCGTGTCACACAGAGACTACCTCCTCTGCAAATCCAGTTGCCAAGGTGTGCTTACAAACTAGGGATTTTTTTAACTGAGGAGAAAACTTAATGGAATACCCCTCTGAAATAAACTGAAGAACCCAGTTGTCCAAGAGGGGGGATCTCTACCTTTGCTGACAATGACAAAGCCATCAACTGGGATCTCACATCTCTGGCTAGTCAGGAGCTCTGTTTCTGTCCACCTTTTCCTACCAATTGATGTGAAGAAGAGTTAGAATGAGTTCCTCCAGGCTGAACTGTTATGGAAGAAGTTAAATTTCCTTTTCTTATAGTGATTGCACCTCTTTCCTCCAGCCTAAGAGGATTTCCCCTTGGAGTGAAAAGGCTAAGTGTGCTTTTGAGTCTTAAACAATTTTTTAAGCACTTCCTCTAATCCTTCCCAAGCAATATACCACCTGAATAGGGCATTCTTATTAGGCAAGCCTTCAGAGCAGTATTAGCCTTCCAATTCCAGAGGGAAAGCTGACCTCCTGCCTCTACCCCCGCAGAAGTCTTGGCTGAAGCCTTTGAGCTATTAAGCATCAATGCCCACATGCATCAAGCTGTTTTGCATTCGCAAACGGTGCGAATCGCAAAATTCGGCCGTTTGCGAATGCAAAAACCTTTTTTTGGGATGCATCATTTTTTTTTCATTTTTTGCAATTTAAGAACTCGCAATTTTGTGCGATTTCTTAAATTGCGATAGCATTTAAGAAATCGCAAATTTTGCGATTTCTAAAATGCCAAGCATGATTTAGGGGAAAATTACCATGAAGTAAACCTTCATGGTAATTTGCGAAAAGTTTCAAAAATGCACAAAAGTGCATTTTTGAAACGTAACTTTCACACACACACATGCCCTTGGGACATGTGTGTGGGTAAAATGTACTTACGTGACATTTCAGGGGTGCAGAGGGGGGTCCTTTGGACCCCCCCTGCACCCTTGAAATTGCATTCTCATTTTGCGATTCCTTAATTGCGAATTCGCAAAATGAGAATGCCTTCCCATTGATTCCTATGGGCCTCTAGGCCCATAGGAATCAATGTACATCGATTCCTTAATTGCGATTCACAATTAAGAAATCACAAATAAGGAAAATTAAGAACTCACAAAAACTTTTGCGATTTCTTGATGCATAGGAATGTGCGATTCCTAAATTGCGATTCCTTAATTTTGGCAATTTAGGAATCGCAAATTCCTACATTGATGCATGTGGCCGCAAGTCTGATAAATACTTGGCCTGGATTTTCATCCTTCACAATGGCTGTGAAAATATATCCTATGTAGTAAAGGTGAAAGATTGAAAGTCCTTCACTTGAGTTTTAGAAATGGTAAAATGTCAAAAACTATTTATTTCGGCCACCAGGGATATTAAAGAAGAATTCATCACAACATGCATGGTGAACCAGTTAAAATAACTTATCCATTTCCCTAAAATCATATAAGAAATATATGTTTATACAGTTATGAACGAAATGTATAAATATGACATATCGTTAAAAAGGGAGTATTAAAAGCAATGACCTAGATAGGGCACATATATGACAACCTGAGAGTTAAATTGTTGGACAGTTCATCAACCTAGGGCTTTCTTGTGTACCTAGGGTTTCCTGATGATTTGGTATGCCTAGTGATCTACATATTGATGCCAGTCATTTATGCCGGCTGGATGAATAGCCTGGGCAAGCAAACAATATGTGTGAAATACTTTCCTTTGAATGGTCACACAAATAGCAAGTGCTACCTCCTTTACCATTCCAACCTGCTGTGAAATACCTTAGGGGTAGGGTACCTCTGCAAAACTGGAAATAAAGTTTCCTATGGAATGGGACTCTTACTACATCCCAGAATAGTTCCAGCCCCCACCGAATCTTCATGTCCATGTAGTCGCTTGTCAGCTTAACAGTGGCTGACTTCTGAAAAACCTTGTCATCCACAAGCGCCCAGTATTTCATTTTGAACTTGTCTTTAGATGGGAAAACAGATTTATTAGGTTGGTTCCACAAATCATTAAAGCCTAATGAATACAAGACTGGCTTCCTGTTTGAAAGCCATGGGATTTAGTTAAATTAGCCAACCTGGTATTCCTTAGGCTATCAGTATATTGTGCAAGCTCAGGAGTGGTCCACAAACTCCTCCAGTAAAACAGTGGCCATAAAGAAATGTTATATGTGGCCCTTGTAATATCTAGGTCACTAAGCAATGGGTATAACAGAGTACTAGGTGGGAGGGAAGTCAAATTCCTGAGAAACTTGTTCTCAGACTTAGTGAAGTCATCATGTTTGGCAAATTCCCACAGCTCAGCCCCAGACAGGGTTTAAGCCCAGGCCCATGGCATCGTTAGACCCGGGGTCTCTGGTTGGCTGAGGTATGTACATTAGGCCAAATAGGGGCCTGCGGTTCAATGTCAGGGAAAGGGAGGTCACCTTCTGAGATAGCCCCGCTCACCCTCTTGGTAGCTTGGCACTAGCAGCCAGGCTTATCTTCAAGGCAAATGTGTAAAGTATTTACGTTCATGCTCACAGCAGCCCAATGATGACACCACAAAAAGACTCCACACGAATTTTATAAAAACAAGTATAAACTTTATGTAAAAAGATATACCGATAAGACCACACAATATTCCTCCAACATATGAATATGTGTACTATCTCTCCTGGCCGGTTGTTATGCCATCCAGCCCTTGTAAATTCTGGCGGTATTAACCCGTTACCTGCGCTGAACGTTCCGCGCTAGTGCGGAACGTTCTATTGTGCGGCAGGGCCGCAACGTTCAACGGATGTGGGCCGCACTACAGAGGTAGTGCACGCGACGTCCCATGGACGTCGCCAGCAGCAATGGGGTTAATGAGCACTTCTAAACATTCTCCTGTAATCTTAATATCATGTCATACAGTTCGTAATACTAGAATCAGGCACTTTTTCAATGTAAAAATAATGTAAGGTGTAATGCAGCAATCAGACACTCTGCAATGTAAAAATAATGCATAATGCAACAATCAAGCAACTTGCACGGTAAAAATAATGCAATGCGTAATACATCCACAATATACGTCATTATGCTGAAATAAGGCAAGGCGTAATACACAAATCAGGTAATTCATTATGCAGGAATAACGCAATGCCTAATACGCTGATCAGGTAGTTCGTTATGCAGAAACAATGCAAAGTGGCATATGACAATCAGGTAGTTCATTATGCAGAAATAATGCCATGTGTCATACACTAATCAGGTAGTTTGTTATGCCGGAATAATGCAATGCGTAATACTCTAATCAGATACTCCATTATGCAGAAATGACGCAAGGTGTAACATGACAGTCAGGTACCCCGTTATACAGAAATGGAATAATGCGAAATACACTCAGGCACCGATCACTGTGCCTCAGGTGTTCTCTCCGCCACTCCTTCTGACTTGCAGTCAGCCTCTCAACAGATGCCTCAAACACGGGTACGGTGTAATCAAAAAGTGCAGCTCTGCACTCTGGCCCCTGTGCTGTCACTCCCCTGGCAATACTGGGCATGATATGAGCCGAAGCAGAGGCTTGTGTTGCCGGAATGAGAGAGATGCCGAGAGTGCCCTCCGAGCCCGCACCCCAGCCCAGGAGTCGACACACGTTACCTGGGGAGTGCGAACTCACTTTCCTCTCCTCGTCCAGGGGCTAGGCCTCCAATGCAATCCTTGTGAATTGGCAACTGCGGGCTCGGGCCGGCGGCTCAGCTCCTCCGAGGCTGTCGGCCCGGGCCGCTACGGTTATGAAGATCTCAGGCTGCCACAGGGCACATGCAGACAGCATCGCTGAGACTTCCTTAAGCTTCGGGGTGCAGGATCACCAGGCACTCCATCCGAAGGTCTAAGGCTGCACGAAGATCACACAAACAGTTCCGCTGAGACTCACTTAAACACCGGTGCACACGACAAAAAGGGCAAATCCTCATGAAAGTCTCACGGTGCACCAAGCACTCGCACACAGCGTTGATGAGACTCTCTTGGATTCCGGTGCACGCAATAACAAGGCAAATCCTCACGAAAGTCTCACGGTGCCCAAAGCAGGGGCACCCAGCAATGATGAGACTCACTTGGATTTGGGTGCACATGATAACTGGACAATCCTCACAAAGCGGTGCAGGCTGCAAAAAGCACACGCACACCACGTCCCTGATCCTTGCTTGGACTCCAGGTGCCACGATCACAGGGCAAACCTTACGATGGTCTCAGGCTGCAACAAATATGCCCACACAGCACAGCTGAGACTCTCCTGGAAACTTTTGTGTTCCTGTTTTTCCGCAACTGGGAGCCAGCTCACCTTCAGGCCCATGGGGATAGGTTACTTCAGAATACAGCACAGCAAAGTCATTTCAAGCAGGGGGACGCAGCACACAGCAAAGTCCCTTTAGCCTTTCCTTGGTTAAAACATCACACTGCAGGCTAGCCCCAGAACACACAGCAAGGGTCAGTCCTTTCCTTCAGTGTCTTCAGTTGTTTTTTCCTTGGCTAAGGTTCCTCTTGACCATGAAGTAGCTCCAGTCTTGTTCAGTCTTGATCACGCCATTCTCCAAAGTTCAGTGGCCTCAGCTCTCATAGTTATACTCCTCAATGTCTTTAAAGTATTTGTTTTTCAGGGGGCACTGACCCCTGTTCAAACCAGTTCTGGGTACCTCCCTGCCAGTGACACCTTCTTCCTTTGATTAGTGGGGGTCTGGATTCTCAATCACTCAGCAGGAGATGGGACAATTATTTTATAGCAGCCACCCAGGCCTCTTCATCTCTAGGGGCTACTCCTCCCCCTACACTCCAAATGAAGGTCAGCCTGTTGCTGTCTCACTTTCTCCCCTGGGTCAAGACATTCCCCAGAACCTTTCGCCTTCAAATCCAGGCAGTTAATCCACAGCCAGGCAGAGACACACAGAAATATTTAGAGCACAAAAACCCCAGCCACTCCTAAAAGAGTGGCTTATTAACACACAATGCAAAAACCACCTTCAGAGAAAGATGTGTTATTACATTGTGAGTTCAGGCATACTAAACTTCACCTTTCCATCTCAAGCCTTTGGGAGGATAGGCTGGAAAACATATTACACAGCCTTCCCATTCTATCCTATGGGCAAGATGGCCTTTCAACAGTGAAAAACGAAATGGAGATTATTTCACTGTCAGGACTTGGTATACACCTTGGTACATGTCCTACCTTTCACATACACTGCACCCTGCCAAAGGGGTACCCTGGAACTTCCATAGGGGTGCCTGATGTGCATAGAAAGGGAAGGGTAAAGTCTCGCCAGAACAACATGGACATTTAACAAACTGTGCGCAGGCCCTGCAATGGCAGGCCTGTGTTCCCTTTTCAAGGCTACTTGGGTGGGTGGCACAATTAGTGCTGCAGGCCAACTAGTAGCATTTGCATTACCAGCCCTGGCACACATAGTGCACTTTACTAATAAGGCAAACATACCAATCATGGACAACCAATCCCCATTACACTTTATACAGGGAGCACTTGCACTTTGACACTGTTTAGCAGTGACAAAGTGTCCAAAACCTATAAGTTGGCAACAGAAAATCTATCACAGCACCAAAAATAGAGGAGATAGAGGCAAAAACTCAGGAGTAATCACGCCGAGAAATGCCAGGTCTAACAGTCATCATACATTTTAGGTGCAGGAGTAATGTGTTTAGAATAAGATGTTGAAAACTCCTTAAGTATTATGCCAGAGATCTGCTTTAGCATAGTTATGGCCTTACTAGATATGTGAAGGAGTCAACTTGTTCAGGAGAGGTTTCTCCCAGGATTAGTTTGCTATTAAAACATGTATGCTGCCTAAAGGACATCGCCTTAGTCTTTGAAATTTTAATTTCCAAGACCCGATCCTCACAGATTTATGTAAAATGATCCAAAAGGTTTTGGAGGCCCGACGGGTTCTTGGAAACCAACAGGGTATCATCAGCCAATAAAAGAATTGGAGTTTTAAAACCTGCAAATGATGGAGCGTCTGCCTTGAGTTGAGCCAAGGTGGAAGCTATGTCATTAATAAAAAGTGAAAACAGGGTAGGTCCTCCACACATCGGTCGAACATCTTTGCAGAACGGTACTCTTTCTGTCAACTGTGTCTGGTCTACTCCCCATCTTATAGGTGCATAATTTCCTTCATGTAGGCAGATTAAGAGAGATCATCGTAGGCGGAATGTGCAAGTTGGCCAAATGACTCCATAGTTTCTGTCTAGAAATCATATCAAAGGCCAATTTTAGGTCGACAAAGGTGACATTCAAGCTGCCACCACGGATCATTGCAGTTCTACAGTATATTGACAGGCTTAGGATGATATACTCATCTATCCAATATTGTACCTTATTAAGTAGCCACCAACCAAAGATTTTCTTAATATAATCTATAAGGCTTATTGGCCTATAGATAGATGGTAGGGAAGGGTTGCCTTTTTTAAATACGGGTAGGACTATAGCATCTTTCCATAAATCAGGAATGGTGGCCCCAGCTTCAATTGCATTTGCCAAGCCTGGAATGTGCTGGAACCAAGGCTCTATGTTATTTAAAAATATATTGACCGGTATGCCATTCAGGCCAGCTGCACACCTGCATGAAAAAGAATTCAGGGTCTGACTGATATCCGCAGTTTCAAACATCAGCTTGTTGCTAGATGTTATCTGGATTGGAATAGAAACTGTGGAAGTTGCGGAATCCATAGAATCAACAGCATATAAACTGCCAAAATATTTTACCCAATCAGAGCCAGCCATATTATTATCCAAGTACTGTGTAGCTCTGGCATGATCCTGAGCCACTAGGGCACAGAACTTTGACGAATCGCCAATGGAACTTGAGTCCAACAGGGCCCTCCACCTTTGTTCATCCCATTCTTTATTTGTGTGCATGATAGCCGTTTTGTATGTTTTCCTTAAGATGGATATCTGACGCAAATCTTCTATTCCTACTGCCTTGACTAATAAACGACTTATGACATGACATTCATTGTTATACCAAGAGTACTGCCTTTTCCTTTACAGTTTCCTAAGTGATGCATTAGGGATTATAAATAAGAAATAAACTTGTTTTAAAAAAGCCTTTTGGATCGAGGCCAATGGGGCATGAGCACTATCATGAGCTTTTTCAATCAGCATGAGAACTGCATAAAGGTCATTTTGTATTGCGGCCAGAATTTGAGGGGAAGTAGCAATCTGGGTCCATTACAGATGGCGTTCACCACCAGTGAGGACGACCTCTCTAGTGTTGGTAGTTAGAACATGAACTGGGTTAATAGTTTCACAGAAAGACATGAAAATTGCAGCTAGAGAATTGTGATCATTATCTATTCTTTCTGTGGCGACCATGTTGATGATAATTGGCCACAACCTCGGATCAACAAAAATATTATCTATTCGACTAGTGTCCAATGGGATTATACTTGTGGGCACCTTGAATATCAGATTTAGCACAACCATTAAGTGCTCACAAGCCATGCTAAATACTTAGAGCCTTTCAGTAAATGACAAAGTGAGCCTAGATGCAAATAGGGGGAATTCCGGGGAGTGGAACAGCCCAGGAATGTAAATAGCATAATTCTCTGACCTCAGAGCTAAACCGAGGCACATTCAAGACTTCTTTAGTGTATCTTCAGCCTTCTTCTCAGTGTTATCTAATAAAGTAAAGATCTCCGAAAGAAGGTAAGGCTTCTCAGTGAGACTTTCTAAAAAAAGGATCAATGGGTTAATATTTGTGAAATTTCAATGTCTCCTTTCATTATAGGGGTCTACCCATGGACTGTGGCACCCTATCAGGGTTTCTCCACTCCATTTTTGAGACATTAATGACAGCAGGAATATTTGAGAGTGTGGGAAGGAGTGGCCTGTTAAATTGGAAAAAGCAGTCAGAACTGGTACTAGGCAGCTCCTCTTCCATGGTTAACTGGGGATTGAAGGATAAATAGGAAATTATTGGTTTAAGATCTTTCTTTCTTTGTATTCATCTCTAGCATAAGAGAACCCAATTGTCTCCTCCTCATATTTCTGAGATGGCTGAGATGAAGGAGAGGATATGGACAACTTAGATGTCCCAGAAAATGGTGGTGAACTGGGAGGATTAGAAATTCTGCCTCTTTGCTTGTTTTTGTGTTTTTTTTGACCTCATTAGCCACATATTCGTTCGAAGGGCGCTCTAGCCACGAGACCCAATCTCCTCTGTGACTCTGAGGGGCTGATGTATGTTCGCCCTGTCTGTACCAGAGGGCTGATAGGGTATCTCATGAAAAGAAAGAGCCCTGCACGAGTACTCTCCAATCGAGCCTTTTGTAGGCAGCAAGTCCGTCAACTGTACGGCGTGGGGTGCCTCCCATCGGACAAGGAGATCTTGGCCTAATCATTGGACCCGGGCAAAAAAAAAAAAAAACCCGGGTCAACTAACTGGACCGTCTCCACTCAATCAAGAAATCCCAAAATCTCACAGAGCGGGGGCTGCATATTCTGGCTAGGTCTACCTTCGATGTTGTATATAGTGAAGATAACCATTCTGCATGTGTTGGAGAATTCATGCTAACCCAGTTCTTACAGATTTCCCTTCTGGCCAATAAGATAGCAAAAAATAGAAACTCTCGTTCTAATCCCTTGATGTTTTGATCTAGGCCAAAGATGATTAAAGACCATGACAGGGTGATGTGGATTTTGAGGATTGATTTGAGTGTTACTTTAATTTCATTCCAATAGGCGGTAATACCCGGACACTCCCAAAACATGTGTAGGTCTGAGGCTGCAGGGAGAGAGCATTTGCTACAACATTTCCCAGGTTGGAATTTTGCTAGTTTTTTAGGGGAGTAGTATGCCCGGTGTAGTGTAAAAAAATGGTTTCTCCGTAGCCATGCTGGTTTTATGATTTTGTACAGGAGGGTGAAAGAGTCTATCCATATATCCTCTACTTGGAGATCTCCCTCACCTCTCCACAATTTGGCTGGAAGATTGAGCTCGCGCTCTCCATCTTCAATGATATTCCAATAATAAAGTGCGACTTCCTTTTTTACGGCAGGTTTCTCCACTAGGTTGTTTTCTAGTGAACTCTGTTGGCCCAGTATCGTTTTTTTTTTGTTTGAGCTCGAAGCCAGCTGGCTAACTGTGTATATACTATCCAGGAAAGTGAAGTTGTTACTCTGGTTTTAAATAAGTCCCAGTCTATTAGGGATCCTTCTTCCACTAGCTCGCCCCATCGTGTTAGACCAGCATCCATAAGTACCTTTTTTAGCGTCTTAGAGTGTTGGAATGGGAGCCCAGGTAATTCCCAAATCGGTGCATGGTTAGAGAGGTATCCTACCCCGATTTTAGACTTAATTTGAGTCCACTCCTTGATGGGGCCTAATAGTTACTTTAGCCTGATTTTCTTGAAGAATTTTTGGTGGCCGAACTTGAATAGGAAGCCGTTCAGCGGAAGATCGGAACCTGTTAGCATTGCCTTAAACATGTTGCCATTTGCATTGTCCAAAGGAATCTTTAGTAGCATCCTGGAGTGGGTCAGATGGAACGCCCAAGCATAATATTCCAGGTCTGGCAAGGCAAGCCCCCCTTTTTCCCTTCTTCTTCTCAATTTCTTCCATGCAAGTCTGCTTGACTTGAAACCCCATATAAATGAATTGATGTCTTGTTGACATTTTGCAAGTTGTTTAGTCTCAAAAGTTAGTGGGATGGTGTTGAAAACAAAAGTATACTATGGGAGGATGCTCATTTTAACTAAACTGGTTCTCCCAAAGATGGTGAGTGGGAGAAAAGACCAGGATTTCATCAAAGCTTTGGTCTCGCGGGAAATTCTATCTAAGTTGTTTTGGGCCAGCAGGTTTAAGTCTTTGGTGACTGTTATGCCTAAGTATCTTATTGAGGCTTTTACTTGGAGATGGAGATTTGTGATGTTCCAGGCCATAATTTTGGTCTTCCCGGCATTTATTTCATATCCGGAGAATTTCCCAAATTCCTCCGCCTTCTTTATGATCGTTGGGAATGCCAAGGCCGGGACCGTTGTATAGATGAGAATATCATCGGCATAAAGCCCGACTTTCTTCTCCCACCCCGCAAAGGAGAAGTGTGGGATGTTGATATCCTCCCTTACAGCTTGGGCAAATGGTTCTACGTACAGATTGAAAAGGAGGGGAGAGAGGGGGCACCCCTGCCTTGTCCCTCTGCTGATCTTGAAAGGGTTTGTTCGTGAGCCATTAACTAATAGGCAAGCACTGGGATTGTTATATAATAGGCCTATCACTCTGCAAAATTTGGGACCAAGTTGAAATTTCTCCATTGCTATTTTAAGGTATGACCAGTTGACCCTATCAAAAGCTTTTGTGGCGTCGAGTGTCATGATTGCAAGGGGTAGAGAGAAGGTTGAGGCGATGTCGGCGGCTCCCACTAAATCGTACGTTAAGTCGGCCAGTTGTCGGCCTCCAATGAACCCCTTTTGATCTTTGTGGATAATTGATCCAATCTCGCTACCCAGTCGTGCAGCCAAAACTGACGCGAAGATCTTATAGTCGTTATTGAGTAGCGAGATGGGACGATATGAACCACACTCGACTGGGTCTTTCCCTGCTTTTGGTATTAAGGCTATGTTTGCTTCTCCCCAAGAACTGGGTGGTGTCTCCCCTCTGATTAGTATACTATTAAATAGGGAAGTTAAGACAGGGGTGAGGGTGGAGTTAAGTAACCGATATAATTCCCCTGGGAGACCGTCCGGCCCTGCGGCCTTACCCTGTTTTAAGTGTTTGATGACGTTCTCCACTTCTGTTTCTGTTATTTCCCTGTCAAGGTTTTCCCTTTGGAGCCTATTTAATTTTGGTAGTGTTACTTTGTCCAACCATTGGGAGCTTTCCTCAGGTTTAGACTCAGTCGCATCCGTGTAGATGTTTTGGAAGAAATCACTGAAGGCTTCGCCAATGGCAAGGTCAGTTGTCCTATTGATCGTTTCCCCTGTCACTCTCACTTCTTTTATGAGGTTTCTAGTCTGGTCCGTTTTTATTTTCCAGGCTAGGAGTTTCCCGGCAGATTCACCATACTCAAAGTGCGAAAGCTTACTTGCCTGCCATTGTTTATTCAGTCTTTCCTGAAGTAGGTTGTCTAATTTTTCTTTTAGGTCTTTTTTCTTCTCTTTGTTAACTGAAAGGGCTTGGGCTGCCAAGTCCAGTTGAGTCAGTACTTGCTCTATTTTTGAGATCTCATTTCTGTATTTCTTTTTCCTATAAGAGGCCCTGTTAGTAATGCAACCCCTTATATAGGCTTTCCAGGCCTCCCATACAGTTACCAAGGAGGCAGAGCCCAAGTTCCACGCCAGAAAAGAGGCAGTTTCGCATATAAAATAGTCCCTTTCCTCTTCCTCTAAAAGTATAGTCCGATCAAAGGACCATGATGTATGGGCCGGTCTCTGCTCCAGTTTTAGTGTGAAGAGGATGGCTGAGTGATCTGACAGGTGCAAAGGTAAGCATATCATATTTTTGACCTGATCTTTTTTGAGGGAAGCTAAAGAGGGCATAATCAATTCTCGATTTGTGCCTGTACTTATAGTTGTGAAAGGAAACCCCCATAGTTTTCCCAGCTCTTTGTCTCCATAGGTCATTTAGCCCCAAATTTGACATGCAGCTTCTGAGCGTATCTCTCATTTTGCTATGTACTACTGCCCTAGAACTGGGAGATTTGTCCAGCTTTGGGTCTAGTACTAGATTAAAATCTCCCATCCATATTATAGGGTCTGAACAAGTTATCAAGTGATTCTGTATTGCATTTAGGTATGAAGGATCATCTTGATTGGGGCTGTAGTAATTAACAATGGTGAGAGGCCTCGAGTGCAGTTGAACATTGATTATCAACCATCTACCACTTGCGTCTGTTTTCCAGTCCGTGATATTAGCCTTTGCTCCTTTCTTAAAAATAATGGCAGTCCCTCGAATGCTAGCATTGTGGTCGGTACTTATAAATTTATCTATCCATTTTAATTTTTTGAAGATGTCCGTGATCTCTTGTTTGTTTAAATGTGTCTCCTGGATCGCCATGATCTGCGCGGGTGAACCTTTAAGATATTGAAAGATTTTTTGTCTTCTGGCTCTTACTCGCAGACCATTGACGTTCCAGGATAAGATTCCAATCTCCGTCATCTAAATGTTTCCCACCACTGTCCGGCTACCCCCTTTTTTTTTTTTTTTTGCATGTTTTTTGTTTGGGCGGAGCTTTCTTTATTTTGCGCCTTCGATTCCAGGTTTTTTAGTAATTTGACTTTTGGCGTATGAGAACTTTTTACTTTTTGTGATTTCACCCCCCCCACCCCTGGAAACCCCCCCCCACTTACTCTGGCTGGGTGTCTTGCCAGATTGTCGTCCTCCGACATGCTCCAGTCCGTTGCCCTAATTATGGCTTTATCGGTCGATACGCTGTTTTTTTTTGTGCATTTAAATTTTACTTATTTTTGTATTAGCTATGGTGAGTGTCTTATTCTGCTAGTTCCCATTAGATTGCTGAGGAAGAATTATCTTTATATGGGTTTATTTTTTTTTTTTCTTTTCCCTTTTTCCCCTTTTTTCCTTTTTTTTTTTTTTGCCGGAAGTTAGTCTGACAAAAGAGTAGAAGGAGGTATAATATTCCTAATATTGGCTTTCCCTTATTAATAGTTTACTTTGTGACTTTCTGTTTATATATTTATTTATTTTTTGTCCCCCCTTTTTTTTCCCCTTTTCTTGTGCCATTTTATGTATAATTCTGTTTAGTTTATTTAGATTTAGTTTTTTTTTTTATTTTCCCCCGAAATTTTATTTGCTCCCACCCCTTTTTTTTAAAAAAATTATTAGCTTCCCATTTTTTCCTTTGGCTCTATTGCTGTCCCTTAACATCTCGTTATTTGATAGCTGCTGGTAGGTGTGCTGGGATCTTTGCGGACTGGCTGATAGAAGCTATTAGCTCATCAGCTTCAAGAGGTGCCTTGATATTGTACATCTTATTGTTGTACATTATCTTCAGGAAGGCGGGGAATCTCATCTGTGCAGTAGCTCCCAGTTCCTTAAACTTCTCTATTCTCTGACCTAGTTCCCACTGCCTATCAAGTGTGATCTTGGATAGGTCTGATCTAACTTCAAAATGGAAGTCTACGGTTTTCAGGGTCTTGTTTTTGAGTGCTAGATTCAGAATTTTTTCTTTTAGTGTATAGGTCAGGAAATTTACCAAGATCTTTCTCGGTTTGGTTCTATTTAGGTTGAGGCGAAAGGGGTCGCGGTGCACCCTCTGTATATCTGATATCAGCTCTGTCACGGACTCTTCTAGATTGAGAGAGTGTTTAAGTGTGGTTGCCACGAAGTTCTTAATATCTCCTCATTCTTTTCCTTCCGGAATTTTTAGGAGCCTCAAGTTGTTCCTCCTTGAGAAATTTTCAAGAGACTCTACCCTCTCTTTGACCGCGTCTCCCTCTCTTCGCAGAGTCTGGATCTTAGTTTCGGCGAAGTTCAGTTTAGCTTGGAGTTCACCTACCGTATCTTCCCGTCAACTTTGCTCTCCAGATTCTCACACATCGTGCGGATCTCTGATTGATTTATCCTCGATTCTTCAAAGGTTTTTTTTTGATTCCTCAAATCCATTCCTGATCTCGTTTCTCACGCTAAGGAGTAGGTGTTGAATGGTGTCTCCTTCGTCTTTTCCTTCCACCCCTCCTGCACATATATTATGGTCTTCCACTATTTTTACTGTCTCGACTGTCTTGTTTGGAGTGAGAGTTTGATGGCAACCAGGAGGTTTCGTGTTTGACATGTTTGTAGCCTGATTTGCTGTGTCACCGATAGTTACTTCTCCTGTCAGCTCCCCTAGGTCCCCCTGTTCCCCCGAGCTCATGGCCTCAACTATCGCCCCTTGTTTGCTAAGTGTAGGTGCAGGTCTGAGGCAAAGTGCGTCGATGGGGGTAAGTGCTTTTTGCACTTTGTACAGTTCTGGAGGTTCTTGAGAGATATTAAGGACCTGAGGCAGGGCTTTAAAATAGGATTTTAGTGAGGGTGTAATCCGGGGAGCCTTAGTGCTTTTGGAGGAAACCTTATTACGACTCTCCTTATGGGGTAGTTCCTTCGGGCTGATGTACAGCTGCTGTTTTCTCCTGCCCCTTCCTGACGTTTTTGGGGTATGGAGTTGTGTTGGTCCTGGGGCAACTTCTGTTTCTAATCCAGTGGTACTTTGTTCTTTTGGACTTCTAACAGGTGTTGACAGTTGTTCAATGTCTCTGAGGTCAGTCGGGGCTCCTAAGTCATTGAGTTTTTTGCACCCCTTCCCTTTTCCCTTTGTCTTCCGTTTCCCCAGGGTTCCAGCGGTGACCCCCTTGTTCTCTCCCGGGTTCTCTCCCTGTAACAGGTTTTTGCTGTTAGTTTTACTGTTAATCTGTGCTTGGGTAGCACACAGGTTACCCTTAAAACAAAACAGATTTGATTGGTGCACTGATTGAAACCCCCCTTCAGAAATCAAGCCCTGTGATGCAGGAGAGCTGGACTTCAAAACATGTTTTACCTCTCTGTGTGGTGAGCCCCCCCCCCAGCTGATCCCCCATACCGCCCTGTGTAGTGACCGCGGGCTGGGTTGCTCTCCTGGCAAAAACACCCCTGCTTCTCCGCAGCTCCACGGCTGCGTCTCTCCAACGGTAGGGCGCGGTGGGAAGGACCCGCCCCAAACACATCGGCCGCCTCGGCTGCAGCGGCTCCGAAGCACCGCTCCGACGACCACACACACCGCCGCCCACCTCCTGGTCTGATCCACGACTAAAACCGCCACAGACACCGCCGCAGACACTCGCAAGCTGCCAGCGTCCGTCCAAGGCAGGTAAGCGTCACCGATTCACTCAGTTAATCTCCGCGGGCATGTCGGCTGGAGACTCCGTCCGGGACGAGCGCGCCGCGTTCAGCTAGCGGCCGCCATGTTTTCCCTACACAGAGAACCTCTTTGCTTGTTGTTTCAGACACCACCTTCACCATTTTATGCCAGTCCAAATCAGGAACAGCAGGGGATTTGGCTGTATTATCTCTTGAGGCAAGAGTATGAAGATATCTATCTCTATGACTTGTGGGAGAGACATGGAGTCTCTTATGCGAATGCTTGCCTATAGCTGAATCAGGAGCACAGTGCTCCATACGGATCCTGGAACTCTACTTTATAAAGGCTCTGGGACCTTTAAAAAAGATGATTATAAAACTGCATGCATCAAACTCCTCTGAATTATTTTAACCCAAAAAAAGCATTTTCCAGGACAAAAAACGGCCTACTCTTATGTGGTAAATAAATAAATAATACCCTATTTTTGACTAGGCATATATCATAACAGATAGCTCAATAAATAAGAGTCAAGATTCGAGGTAGTAGGAGTTTTTGCAGGTTTATTACAGCATAAGGACAGGAACAGGACGACCTGCATAGGAACAGAATGACAGGGCCCTGCAGGGGAAAAGAGGCCCAGCAGCTGCTGGGGCTGGGTCTGGGATGAGCGCGCTAACTTTTAATAACAATACATGAACTTATATACATAACGCAAACACATAGCATTACATTGCAGTAGGCGTAGCAGTGGGTGGAGCAGAAGGCGTGACGCGTAGCAGTCGCGAAAGATAACAGTAAAAGTAGGTGTAACTGGGCGTATACATAGACATGTGGTGCAAACGTAACAGAATATGTCATGAATGGGCGGAAACATAGGAGGGGGCTACCTAAGGAGCCGGGACCTCTAACCTGGTGGTGCGCGCAAACTGGCAATGACGTATCACTAGGAGAAGCTGGGGGCTATGAACTCTGTGCTAGGAGCAGAGACTAAAGTCTGGAGGGTCGGAGCGACATGCACCTAAAACCCTATCTAGTATCTGATGTTTAGGGAACATGTTGATATAAACTAGAAGTCATGAGGGGAAAGGCTAACTTGATTCTAAGACTGGACCATGCATTATTCTACATGTAGTGCGTGATGAAGAATATTAAATGACCAGTAAATGCAGTATTTCTCTAACGTGGAGCCGCATAGGCTAGACAATGACGGAAACTATTGATGCAGTTCAGTAACTTAGGAATGCAGAGAAGGAGGACTGAACTGATAACTGGAACTATAACATAGTCTTGGCAGACTCAGAGGCAGAGCCAAGCTGCACCGGGCACTGAGAGGCAGGAAGTAAGTGAAAGGTCGAGGATACAGGTGGGGGCTGGATCGCTCCTTAGCGAGGCTTCTCAGGAGACAGGAGCTGAATCTGATGTCCGGGCCCTGTTGAGGCCTAGAGACGGGGACTTTATAATGGAATAACGTGCACACTGGGAAACGTGGCAACATTACTTTACATGGGCCTGATATTCGTAGTATTCACGAGGACTGGAAACTGGCATACTAGAGGTGGACACAACTGTAATTGCGTCATTAATCAGACATGGGGAATGCATATGCATATTTAATCATGCACACATAACATATGATGGATGAGGCGTAGGGACACAGAACATGGCAAAATTTACTTTTCCACATTCCCTCCTTGTCACTACGTTTCCATCAGGAAACATCAATATTCATGATACCATCTATCATTTCATACAGTATCATTTGCTCGTCTCGAATTATCCTGGAACGGGATTTAGAACGGGGCTTGGGACTAGGAATACAAGAGGTAGCACAAATGCCGCAAATCGCAGGGCCACATTGTATACAGAGGCAGCAGCTAAATATGATCGCTACTGCAATACCTAAAAAGGACAGGATTTTCCATCCCCATGCGGAAATTATATTCCAGAACCAACCGGACCATGTCCAGGTGCCTGGATCTTGGTGTAACAGATGGGCAATTTTATGGAGTCTGGTTATAGCTGAATAAACAGACGGCGCGTTATTTGGAATGAAAATGCAGCAACTAGATCCGATGAGTCTACAGGCCCCGCCCCTATCGGCCAGTATGACGTCAAGGACGAGACGATTCTGTAAAACGACAATTCTCATAAAGGATTGCTCTTCAGTTAAGTTACCTAGAGCGGAGGCAGTCTCATCTACTACTGCTTCGAGGGTTCTTGTTAATCTACGAATTAGCTTACTATTTACAACTGTACCTAAATAAGGGAACACACCTTTATCAATATCAATGAACTGTTCTGCGGCAGTTTCAGTATAATCGACAATCGGGAGATTTCTCTTGTGTCTAGTATGTACTAGGAAGGAATTCCTATGGTAGTCAGGTGGGGCTAGGAAAACAGGTGGCAGTAGGAAGGCAATGTAACAGGTTCCCTCCCAATCGAGGGGCAGACGAGCATATGCGGTTTGACCACAAACAAAATATGAATGACGTGAAGCTTTGAAAATAGATTTCCCACTGTCACTATACTGGATAACAGTAGTACATTCACTATGTCCTACATGTACAGAACCCTTATTTCGGACACATAATTCGCCTTTGACTGGTAGTACTGAAATAGCAGGTGAGTCTGGAGTAGTATCAGACTGAACATTCAGGACCATGAAATTCGACGAATAATTACCTAAATTATATACTTCATTTTCTAGATCTAAACCTGTTCTGTGGGGGAAACCTTGCTTGTCTGGGAAACATGTACTGTTAAGAAAAGACATATCTGTTGAGGATGTCGTTAACGTGGACCATGCTCCACACGAACCATTATGTGAGAATGGATAAGGAAAAAGTGGCAGAACTCCCTTCGGTGTCTGGAAAGGGGGGAGTCGACCACACACCCAACAATTAGTGGCATTGCTGGTCTGGTGTGAGTAATGTAACATGCGGATAAATGAATTGTTACGCATAGCGAGGCGGTATGAATATTCGTGAGGAGGCAGATCACTAAATGTGTGCTCTACTGTAGCATTAGCAGACTTATTTACATAAGGAACTGGAAAATACAGGAAAAATGCATAGCTGGTGCAGGAAATCATTATGCTGATGAATAATATGAAACTCAGAAAAACGGTACATTGAATTGAGTTTTGACTGACTCTCTCACTATGGGGGTCTATTTTATACATGTCAGAAACAGTCTAACCGTTTCACCTAGGGGAGGACTTATACAATCAAACTGACTGACTTATTTTACTAGACCGGAGCTTTAACTTATACTCCTGCTGCGGAGTTTTCTCTACCAAGGGAGGGGTTGTACCAATGTCATTTGCGGGACAGTCCTTGAGAGCAATATTTTGGCAGTCCTTAAAATCCTGGGAAATGTTTTTAGAAACGGGTTTCAGTCCTTTAAAAAGTTTAACGTGAGAAAGGTGTAGCCATCCTTTTCGGCCTTCCAACTTCACGGCTGTACGGGTGGTGAGGAGGACCTGACGGGGCTCCTTCCATCGAGGCTCCAGCGGACTTGATCTGTCAAAATTTCGGACCATCACCAGGGAACCTGGAACGATTTCATGTGGTGCCACCTCGGTATTGTCTGGAAATGCGGCGGCAACCTGTGAACGACATGAGTTGAGGGCAGACATCAAGGAAGCTAGGTAATCTGTCAGCATATTACATGAAACATCGGTAATACTTCGGGGTCTAGGAGTACCCCACATGTTAGGGGGGCGGCCGAATACGACCTCATACGGGGACAGACCTGATCTGGAATGTGCGACCATGCGCATATAAAACAAAGCGACTGGCAGAGCTACTAGCCAGTCCACACCTTTTTCTTTACAGACTTTTGCAATACGGATTTTCAGAGTCTGATTATGTCTCTCGACTAGACCGGCTGCTTCAGGATGGCGTACACAATGAAACTTCCACTGGTACCCTAACAACAGGGAAACGTGCTTCATTAACTCAGATGAGAATGGCTGACCGTTATCAGAATATACGACTCTAGGGAGTCCGTATCGAGGGAAGAATTCACGAACCAACTGCTTGGCAGTGGTCGCGGCTGTGTAATCTGGGACTGGATATGCTTCTGTCCATCTGGACAAAGCGCATACAACTACAAGGACATACTTGAAACCTCGACATCGCTCCATCTGAATATAATCCATCTGGAGAACTTCAAAAGGGTGGTCAGGGGGCTGGAAACCACCTTGTTCCACCGGGACACTTTTACCTGGATTAAACTGACAACATATCATACAGGTACGGACTTTCTGCTTGGCTGCAGCTCGTAAATGCTTGTTGAACCAAATGTTCTGGATACTGTCTAACATGGCTTTTTCTCCTAAATGTGCTGGACTATGTGCGGTATTGATAATGACTTGAACCATAGAGTCGGGGAGGAACCATGTGGCTCTACCCTTCGTTAACCATCCTTGATCTGTCTGGACCCCTCCTTGTTCAGACCATTTCTTGATTTCTTCGGGAGTAGCATGTAACTGGATATCTATGACATCTTGTGTAGGGTCCTTAACTGTCATACATGTAGTCGGATCTGGAGTATGTGTCATGTTAACTGGAATGTCTAGAGTCTGTGCTGTAAGCTTGGCTGCGCGGTCTGCTAGATCATTACCTTGAGAAATAATGTCAGTAACTTTCGTATGTGCTTTGCACTTCATGATAGCAATGGATGTCGGTAAATGTATGGCATCTAACAGAGCTTGAATGAGGAGACCATGCTGAATCTTGGTTCCATGAGAAGTCATGAAACCTCTTTCCTGCCAGAGCACTCCGAAGTCGTGTACAACTCCGAATGCGTAACGTGAATCTGTGTAAACATTAACTTTCAGGTTCTTGGCGTGTATACAGGCTTGTGTCAGAGCAACTAGCTCTGCTGCTTGAGCAGACAGGGTATCAATACGGTGTGTTTCAATAACTTCGGTGTCAGTAGTCACTGCATACGCGGCGACTAGTTCTCCTGTACTAGTTCTCATACATGAACCATCCACATAAAGTGTCAGGTCGGGATCTGGTAACGGAATGTCTGTCAGGTCTTGTCTTGGCTTTGTCGTAATGTTAACTACTTCCACACAGTCATGTGTGGCAGGATTGGAACTAACGGATGGTAACAGTGTAGCAGGATTCAGGACGTTGCAGCGTCTAATTTCTATGTGTGGCTGGAACAGTGTCAATTCATAACCTGTTAAACGTGCAATTGTCAAGTGCTGAGTTTGTGTTCGGTTTAGAAGAACTTCCACGGAGTGTGGAACTTGTACTGTCAAGGTATGTCCTAAAACTATGGAATCACTTTGTCTGATAGCTAGTGCTGTGGCTGCAACTGACTTGAGGCACGCAGGCAACGCCTGGGCGACTGGATCTAATGTGCTAGAAAAATAAGCACAGGGCTTGTATTGTCCTGCTTGATCTTGTGTGAGAACAGATAATGCTGTACCTTCACGTTCAGTAACGAAAAGTGTAAAAGGCTTACTGTAGTTCGGTGTAGCTAGAACTGGAGCTTGACATAGGGCTTTCTTTAACTCGTTGAAACTGAGTGTATGTTCAGATGTCCAAGGGAGAACAGTCGATACGGCTGCCTCCTGTGTCGTTAACTGTATCAGTGGCTTGGCTAGAAATGCATACTGGGGAATCCATTGTCGGCAATAAGAAGTAAGGCCGATAAAGGCACGTACCTCCTTCTGGGTTCTGGGCTGGGGAAGACTCGCTATTAACTGGATACGGTCTGGTGTCAACTGCCTACCCCTCTTGGACAGCAAGTGTCCTAAGTATACCACTTGCTGGACACAGAATTGAAGCTTCGAAGGGGACACCTTGTGCCCCATCTCGGCTAGAAAATACAAGACTGTAAGGGATGCTCGCTCGCAAGCACGTTCAGAACGGGCTGTGATCAGTAGATCATCGACATACTGGAGCAGGGCAGTGTCAGTTGGCATGTGAATATTGTCTAGTTGTCTCTTGAGTGCTTGACTGTAAATACTAGGGCTTTCTGTGAAACCTTGAGGAGCGCGTGTGAACATATAGCTCCTTCCATTTAAACAAAATCCGAAAAGAAACTGACTGTCTGGATGAATAGGAACACTAAAAAATGCGTTCTTGAGGTCTATGACAGTGAAGAACATGGCTTCGGAATCAATGGCTGTCAATAGGGAAGAGATGTCTGGGACGACTGGGTACTGCGGAATAATACATTTATTAAGCTCTCGTAAATCAATCACTAATCGATATACTGGGGGTGCATTCGGATCAGTACGTTTCATGACTGGAATAATCGGAGAATTACATACATTGGAGTCAGTTTCTACAACCACTCCTTGAGCGATGAGCTCGTCAATAATTTTGGATAAGGCTGCTACAGCCTCGGGTGGCAATCTGTACTGTCTGATTCGTGGTAACACTACACCTGGTTTGAGAGTCACACGATGGGGTGTGATTTGCATATAACCTACATCAGTTGGACCTTGCGCCCATAAATGCTGCGGAACATTAGACAATCTTGAATCAAAATCTCGTAATACATAGTGACCCTTAAAGTCACGTAGGAACAATCGTATTCCCTCTGGGGAACAGCATATAACTGCACCTAATTCCTTCAGTGTCTTAATGCCTAATAGATTTTCTGGACATGACTTAGTAAGTAACAGATCAGTAGTACGGGACAATGGACCTACTTCTAGAGTAACTGGCTTAGATATCTCGTTTACAATAGGTTTTCCTGAAAATCCAAGGGAAACATTTCTTGAGCCTGAGAGCGGAGCCCCTGGAACTTCGGCATGACTGATTGTGGTCCTACTTGCCCCTGTATCGATCAGAAACTTTCTGTCTTTCCCTAATACTTGACTGTGAACATAGGGACCTTCTTGATCTACAGGTATCTCGATGAGAGGCAAGCCTACCTCCCTCTCTAGGCTGTTTCATGAATATGGCTGGTACTCTGGATACTCAGACTGTGCATACTGGTACATCTGCTGTGTGACATGCTGTGTTGCAGCAATAGGCTGCGGTACTGTAACTGTCTGTGGTGCATTCTGTGACTGAGGAGTCTGTGAAACTTGTTCTTGTCTAGGCGGACGTGGTCTTTCTTTAGTCTTACCAGTAGCTATATTGTGTTTCAGAACTGCACACTCGTTTATAAAATGACCTGGCTGTTTACAATAATTGCAGTTCCCTTTAACGGGAGCTGCAGGATGACTGGCTTGATTCGGACCCCTCTTCTGACTGTCTTGGGGAACAGATTGTGCAACTAGCACTTTCATTTTCGTGTCTTTCATACGTTTTCTTTCGTGTTCTTGCTCTTCCCTGATCCTATTCTGGTGGTACTGGAGCATCTGGAGCATCTGGGACGGAGTATTAGCTTGCCAGGTGCTTTCGACTTTCAAAACTCGATTTTTAATTTGTGGACTTGAATTCTCGACTAATTTAGTAACAAAAAGGTGAGGGTATGACTCACTACTTGTCTTGAGACCACTGTTGATACTGAAACATTTTTCAAATCTAGAATAAAAATCACTAATATCTTCATCTTGTTTCTGTTTACAGGCTGAGATTGCATCCCAGTCTTCTTTTCTAGTTGTCAATAATCTTGGTAAAACTTGAATCAATAATTCTGGTAATTCTTTACATTTATCTCCAAGACCGGTACCTGGTACTCGTGCCTTGTCTTCAGCTTCTAGAGCTGCCCAATCGATCTTTTTCTCTCCCACCTCCCATTCTTTTTCCTTTAACTTTTCATACACCCCTGCGGGTAGCAGGACCTTTAACATTTTAATGATATCTGGGTAAGTATATTCTCCCATACGGAGCATGTCTTTTAATTCTCTATGGAACCCTGCTGGATCTTTGTCATGACAGGGAATTAATTTCTTCATTTCAAGAAGTTCCATCTTTGTTATTGGAGTGTATACAAACACTCGTTGCATTTCGCCACCCGTTCCTTTAACTGGGTGGACTTCTCGTAACGGATTCTGTCTGTCTATGTAGAATGATTTACTTTCTGGGGGTGAGACATGAACAAAATGCGGGTTCAGAAACGTTCTATATTTGTGGCGCTGTTCTAGAATGACACTAATTAAATCGGTACCTAGACCTCTCCATCTGTACTGGAGTAACTCGTTCAGGATATCGTGTAACGGACCTGGATCAGAGTGTTGACCCTCATACAAAGTAATGAGGTGCTGAATCATATACATACCCACCAGTCGCTGCTCGGCTGGGGGCATTTTCAGAAACATTTGTGCCACTATTTCGTCTGGAAAAGTGGTAGAATCAGTAATCCATCTGACTGCTGATCGGACTATTTCTTGTTCATGCATAGTACCTAACTCACTATAACCGATTCGTGATTTCAGAATGTGATCGGTAGCTTGAAATACTTGTTCTAGGGAACCTTGTTCTGGTGCTGAATGATGGAAAATAGACTTGTGTTCTAGGCGTAAATGGCGATCTGGAAATCTAGATTTTCCTACATACGCTATTCTGGCGGTATTCTCGTCGTCTTCCTCTTCAGGATCAGAGGTACTTTCTTTCTCGCTTACTTGTGCTGCTTTACGCTGTTCGTGTATCCTTATTATTTCTCTACGGATTTTCTTGTACATACTTTCCATAGCACCAATGGTATTGTGCTTTCCTTCGGCTATATTATCACTCCACTTCGTTAGAGTTTTCATTTCGGCTGGATCTTTAGACGGGCTATCTTGTTCTCTTATTAGACAGTTAATTAAGAACTTTAATATCATACGCTGAATCTCGGCTTTCCTTTGAGACATGGCATCACTAATACTTTCTGGATCATCCCCTGTACGGATGAAACGATATATTCTGTCTAGATCTTCTTTCATATTCGGCAAGGTGACTAGATACTCGGTCACTCTCCTTACGCGTACGGAATATAAAACCATATTAAACTCGCCTGGAACTGGGTCATAGACACACTCGCCAAGGGCTTGCCTGATTTCTGTAACAGACTTATTACTTTTAGGAGTACGCTGTAATGCTTGAGCATGTAATTCGAGTGCTGATAAACGCTTGTGTTGCGGCGGGGTTTGAGGAAGACCTCCTCCTGTGGCCCCTAAACTGGAATCATCAACTGATGCTTTCCGACCTGGCAGGGTCGGTAATTGTAACGTGGGCTGGACTTGTATGGCGGACTGACCCGGGGGAGCTGTTAAGGGCACCCCGGTATCTGGAGGAGCAGGAATTACCTGATTTACAGGGACTGGCGGAGTGCGAACAGGATTTGCATATTCGGGGACTGTGTCGTCCAAATAGGACGAAATAAAAATATCAGCTGCGGTCGGTTTGTGACGTAGCTTGGTCGGAACTAATGGTGGCGGGAAAGTACTGGATGCCTCTGGGGTCGCTTTTGGCAAGCCTTCGGCAAGAAGAGGATACATACCCTTAATGAGGGCATGCCTCTGTCTGTCTGACTGTTCGGCTTTGACTCGTTCACCTATCTCGATCAATTCTCTTTCTTGAGCTCGTTCTTGGGATTCTCTACTTAGTTCTGACTTTCTGATTTCTTTTTCGGTTCTTTTATGAGCTTCTTTGCGCCATAACTCGATGGCATCTTTCTGTGACTGTCTGGCTTTCTTTTTCCATAATGCTTCTTCTACTCGCATGATGCACTCGGCATCCCATGTACCCGATACGGGCCATCTATACTTTTCTTCTAACTGTTTGGTATAATCTACCCATAAATCTAAATACAATATGGCGCTTATGCCATGTTTCTGATACATAAAATGACCTGGACTGTCCCTAGGCGGAACAGGAACTGCTTCTTCTAACAGACCCTTTCTAGTTTTTAACTGACGTAATCTCGAAAAGAGAGACATTGTAAACTTGAATCGGAACACAATACAGTAGACAAAGAACAATAACAATTGGGAGAACAATTCAGGCATACCACGACATTGGAAATACATTGAACAACATCATAAATAACAGTTCGAACAGAATATTACCTGGAAATACTGAGAACAGAAACAGAACAGAATTTCTCGAGAACGGAACAGACTAAAGTTACTGGATGCACTGCTGAAACAGTACGGAACATACCGGTCCCATAAAGGGACGCATCAAGACCCGTATCCACCTAGGTGAACACTTCGTTTGTGAGTCTGGGTACCACCAACCCACGGACCAGGAGTCAATTTAGACTGACCCTGTCTAGATACTACCCCAGTAATGGTACTCACCGGGCAGCAAGAACGGACAACCTCGGACTGGACTGGACTGCTACGACGACGGACTTCGGACTTCAGTTACGGGTGGGCCTCCGGATACCTCGGACCTTGGACTCTTGGCTTGGGCTCTGGTCGGGACTCGCCGCGTTCCTCCACCGTCTCGTTCGGATGCTGGACCGCCTCCTCCGTCTCCTCCGTGGGCCTGAGGGATACTTGAAGCAGAAATATCTGCCGGTGCACGGTATGGTTCCGTCACGGCTGCAGAGGGTCAGGGGGTCGGCGTGGCTTCACCGACGCGTGGGGAAAGGGCAAGTCCCTGTTCGGGCGCCATTATGTGGTAAATAAATAAATAATACCCTATTTTTGACTAGGCATATATCATAACAGATAGCTCAATAAATAAGAGTCAAGATTCGAGGTAGTAGGAGTTTTTGCAGGTTTATTACAGCATAAGGACAGGAACAGGACGACCTGCATAGGAACAGAATGACAGGGCCCTGCAGGGGAAAAGAGGCCCAGCAGCTGCTGGGGCTGGGTCTGGGATGAGCGCGCTAACTTTTAATAACAATACATGAACTTATATACATAACGCAAACACATAGCATTACATTGCAGTAGGCGTAGCAGTGGGTGGAGCAGAAGGCGTGACGCGTAGCAGTCGCGAAAGATAACAGTAAAAGTAGGTGTAACTGGGCGTATACATAGACATGTGGTGCAAACGTAACAGAATATGTCATGAATGGGCGGAAACATAGGAGGGGGCTACCTAAGGAGCCGGGACCTCTAACCTGGTGGTGCGCGCAAACTGGCAATGACGTATCACTAGGAGAAGCTGGGGGCTATGAACTCTGTGCTAGGAGCAGAGACTAAAGTCTGGAGGGTCGGAGCGACATGCACCTAAAACCCTATCTAGTATCTGATGTTTAGGGAACATGTTGATATAAACTAGAAGTCATGAGGGGAAAGGCTAACTTGATTCTAAGACTGGACCATGCATTATTCTACATGTAGTGCGTGATGAAGAATATTAAATGACCAGTAAATGCAGTATTTCTCTAACGTGGAGCCGCATAGGCTAGACAATGACGGAAACTATTGATGCAGTTCAGTAACTTAGGAATGCAGAGAAGGAGGACTGAACTGATAACTGGAACTATAACATAGTCTTGGCAGACTCAGAGGCAGAGCCAAGCTGCACCGGGCACTGAGAGGCAGGAAGTAAGTGAAAGGTCGAGGATACAGGTGGGGGCTGGATCGCTCCTTAGCGAGGCTTCTCAGGAGACAGGAGCTGAATCTGATGTCCGGGCCCTGTTGAGGCCTAGAGACGGGGACTTTATAATGGAATAACGTGCACACTGGGAAACGTGGCAACATTACTTTACATGGGCCTGATATTCGTAGTATTCACGAGGACTGGAAACTGGCATACTAGAGGTGGACACAACTGTAATTGCGTCATTAATCAGACATGGGGAATGCATATGCATATTTAATCATGCACACATAACATATGATGGATGAGGCGTAGGGACACAGAACATGGCAAAATTTACTTTTCCACACTAAGGACCTTCAAATGTCCCTTCACACAAAATGTATTCCTATTTCTTTTCTAACACACAAATTTACATCCTCATATGCTTCCTAAAACCTAGGGATATACCTCTAGTTCTGTAATGAAAGGACCCATAACAGTAATTCTCACACTGCCAAGCATGCCATAGAGCAAGTAAGTGACGCGCTTACAGAGCTATTTGCCTGGCGTGTAATGAACCAAGGTGGGCAAAAGCACTGCTTGTGGCCATTTCCAGAGTATGAATAAATAGATGCAGGTGAACAACCCCGTTTCTAGACACAATAGGAAAGAATAATGGGCCCAGGCACCACTAACTGCTGCGACCCTCAATAAAATAAGGAGAGTCAGGGACCGTGCCCAAAGACTTGCTACTGCAAGTAAATAAATAAAGAAGCAGCAGGAGTGTGGGTCAAAGCACCGCACAAGGCAGAGCATACAGAAAGTAGGCATGCACACTGCTAGATGAAAGAAAAAGCAGTTCAAAGTACTACAGTACAAGACAAAAGGCCAAGCCCGACAGCATAAATTAATTAATAAATGTATCTTATTATTTTAAGAAGTTGTAACTGAAAAAGAAAACAGGGGGCCCATCACCTCCGAGAAAGAAGTGCTCCTACAGCTTTCCTGAAAGCCCTGAAAGGAAAGCCTAAAATATGAAACAGGAAATAGGATGTGGGAAGAAGATTTTTATGGGATATTTCCAAGGACCCATGCAAAAATGTGAAAGCTTTCGAAGGGTTGAGCAGTGGTAGCAATGTTCCCACAACTCTCATTGAAGTAAGCAATAGGGTTAGTGGGATGATGATGAGGAGGTAATGCATGTGTGATAAGTGCTGGGTGCTTACTGGCAATTACTCCCAGATCTTTTGACCTGTGCTAATCGAAAATTGGCACTGGTGTAGTTTTATATCACCCAGGACCACTTATTTCTGTAAGTCTAGATGTACAGGCCATGTTATAGTGCTATTTCTGATGTTCCGATGCTCCCTCCTGGGCAGAGGGCTTGTTATAATTATAACTATACGTTGACTTCATATGTGCAAAGTAAAACTAACTATGCAAAGATACTTTTATTGACTATTTGTAGAAAAGCATTGTCACAATCACAGAAGCTATTGAGTTTCATTCCCATGTATAGATAGTTTTCGAATACCCTTGGAAAGATTGTTAGCTACCCTTCGTTTTGACATCCACAAAATTCAGGAAAATGATCACAAATGCAATGAAAAACTGCAAACTTAAAAAAAAATAAAACTGTCAAATATTTTTCTCAAACAATGTTTGCTGAATATACAATGCATCTTAGAAAATTAATTTAAGTAATGATTCAGGCATCACTCTTTTTTTCATGTTTACACCTTTGCTGTACTGGGTATTAACTCTATACTTGATTGATACTTTTTTGGGTATAATTGCAATTTGTCAGTGATTTTACTTCTAGAGGTAATTACGTTAGCTATGTGCTTAAAATTACACATTTGAAATGGAGTAGCAACACTAGCATCATTCTTCATAAAGCTGTTAATATTTGTTCATTTCTATTGTTGATTGAAGAAGAGCTAACAGATTTTACAGTTGGTTCTCATATTTTGTAGGTTACTCTAGATGGACATGACTTAAGAACACTTAATGTGAAATGGCTTAGAGAGAAGATTGGAGTTGTGAGCCAGGAACCCACCCTGTTTGCTACAACAATTGCAGAGAACATTCGTTATGGCAGAGAAGATGTAACCGACTCAGAAATTCAGCAGGCCGCCATAGAAGCCAATGCTTACGACTTCATATCAAAGCTCCCAGAAGTAAGATTTTACATTATTCAACATAAAAAATCCAATTCAAAAAAGGAATTTTGGAGAATGTAAAATATGGCTCCAGTAGTACTACTACAAAAATGCAATTTACAAACCTAGGGTCCAAGAGCTCCACCTCTGTTTGTACTATATTTTCTGTAACACAACATGGATATCTCTGCACATGTAAGTATATGCTTTAGTTGTAAATGTGGAAGGAAATAGGGAGATTGGAAGAAAAAGGGAGACTAATTATTACAAAATGAGTTGGGTTAAGTGAAATGTGTTCTAGCCCTGCAATAGAGTAGGTCAAGTACCACACATGGTCAACCACTGGTACTGTATACATTTGATAATTTTCAAGTAAGAAATTTGGGTCGTCTGTAGTTGGTTCTATTTAGGACCATGTTTCCATTGGAAAAGTGTTTTTTGTTTTGTCAATAATTTTGGTGCCTCTTGATGAACCTTCACGGACATAAAAAAAACAAAAAACTTTCTCTTTTTGGTTCAGCTGCTGTGTTGAACGTTTTGGGGTGATCCATCAAGCGGGATCCGAGTACACGACTACAGCTTGAACTGCTTAACTGAACTACATCAAATTTGGCAGAAAGGTAGATGTTTGGCCAGAAAGTGTGCCTTTTGTGATTTGGTGTAAATGTGTCCAGTAGTTAAAGAGATATTTAAGTTGGACTGACTGATACTACTGCAATTTCATTGGCTGCAAACATTTCAATTAGGACATTTTGGCAGCCGAGTCCCACACAAATTTAATAAATAAATAAAAGGGGGCAGGGTACGAATACCCTGACCCCCCATCCCGCCGAGGGTTGAAAGCATTTTTTTAACTAAATTTTTCTACAAATTTGCTGGTGAACTTGTGGATCTTGGCCAAAATAGAAAAAAAAACACATGCAGTCTCCTGCACGTCTATTTCAGGAAGCCTCCGGGTGAGCCAAACCCCAGGGGCTTGCAGGTTTAATATAGCAATAGCGTAGGAGGGGAGCTCATGGCCCCCCTCTTAGACTATTGAAAAGCCCTGGGAACCACAACCTCCGGGGGCAAACAATGCTAAGAATGCAGGGGCATGCCCGCCCCCCCCCCTGCAGCCCCAGGGACAACCACCTTCCCAGGGCAATGAATAATAGAAGTGTGAGGCCCCACATGGACCCCCTGGAACCCCATGGACTGCCACTTCCCCAGGGCAATTAACATAGAAATGTGGGGTGTATTTCTTAGTGAGTAGGTGCATGAATGGCTGTGTATGGGAGTTAGTAATTGCAATAGTATCTGTATGGGTGAGTTGCTGTGAATCAGTGAGTAGGTGTGTGAGTGTAGATAATGTCATGGGTGATATCATCAGTGATGTTGTTTAAAATTTCTTCAGTGATGTCATGAGGGATGTCACTGACCATGTTATCAGTGATGTAAAATGTGAGGTCATAAGCAGTGCATTGCAGGTACCTAAGTTATAGTTAGCTCAGCTAATTATAAGGGCTGAATTTCTCTAGTTTTGTAAGAGTAAAATATCAGCCTAGCTATAAAGTCCCCATAACTTTTGGTTTTTACATCAAATTTCTCAGGTTGTTTCAATTCTTTTTTGTAACTATAACATCCCTGTAACCTTTGTTTTTTTCAGTGAAAGAAAAACCAAATATTTATATATATATACATATATATATATATATATATATTGAACAATGTTCCTGTTCGCCAATGCACGGCGAGGTAAAACCAGGTGAAGACCTCAAAGACACCTCCAACACTCACAGCAATCAGGACACGAAAGGCAATATTCAAGGGATGAGCAGAGTGAAGATTTATTCACAGAGAAAATAAAGACTTAATGTCAATCCATGACGCGTTTCGCTCCACGAAGGAGCTTAGTCATGTGATGTGCCCCAGAGTGCATTGCAGTTTTATAGTAAACACAAAAGTAGGAAAAAAAATATTTTCTTAAACACACACCACAAGTGAGAAAATAAAAAACAGACTATCAGAAACCACCTCTTGTAAATAAACAACATAATTTTGATTAAGACTTGGACCATTAAGAAGTCAAAAATTGGCCAGTAGCTATACACTTAACCACCCGAAATATTTGATTTAGCAAAAAAGTTGAGACAAGTGCCAAAACAATCAAAATTAGTAAGAGAATTAGTGCCATTTTGACTAGCAGCAATTATAAAAAATATATGAATATATAAAGTGACGACAAGTGTCATATATTAGCTGCACATTTCATACTTGAATAACCATTCTTAAATAGTTCCTAATTCATTCTTCAAATTTTTAGTTGCTAAACATTCAAAAACTGGCGGTCAATAAAGTTTTCTCGGCCATAAAAAAACAGGCAAGTCCGTATAGATGACCTTCTAATAGCGGCGTAAGCGTTGTCTGAAAAAAGTGCATAGGTGCTATATACATAGAAAAATCTCATAGTTCTAACAAAAATAGAAATATATAAAAATTTAAATATGTGTCTGCAGCTTAAGAGGCTACTGGAAAGAGAACACACACCATTTCATAGTGGGTTGCAACATAAACATATCTATAACAAATTATTACTTGATTATTCCTCAGCTTATTATTGACAAAAAAGGAACATGAGGGAAAAATCTCAGACGATATACAGATTAATGTTGAACACACTAATCTAGAATTGAAAAACTGTCATATAATGCGAAAAATATATCACATATTGAAGCCAAAAATCACCCATATGTTGAATGATCTAAATAGTTCTTATTCATCATTTCTGTGTGGCTTACAGCTAAAATTAGAAGGATACAGTGAAGACTTATGCAATGTGTGATGTTTAGAGGAAGTTATGTAAATCCTCCGTTAGATTCAATCCTTTAGGAGCCCTGGTATCAAGAGATAAAATAAAGTGGCATTCTTTTTGTCTTAACAATCTTTCACGGTTCCCACCCAGTCCGGGATGCGGAACAGAACATAAAACAGTATACTCAAGGTCCTTCAGTTGGTTATTGTGGACAGCCTTGAAATGTCTCGCCACCGGGTAATTGGAATCGGAGTTCACAATGGCCCTTATGTGCTGGAAAATCCGTTTATGCACAGGGAGTTTAGTGCTCCCTATGTATTCAAGATTGCAGGTACACTTTAATTTATTGATAACAAACTCCGACCTGCATGTTAAAAATTCCTGAATAGGGATTTTGACCTCACTAAAAGCTGGTATATAGTGGGTGCTATTTTTCGCGAAAGTGCAGGCACGGCAAGATATGCATTTTCAGAATCCCATTTTGTTGAGCCAGGACTTTTTAGGTGAAACTCAGGCATAGGTCTATCTAGGGCATCTCGCATGGAAGGTGCCCTCCTGAATGTAATTGCTGGTAGACTAGGCATAATTGGTCCCAAGATGTTGTCAGTTAAAATAATGGGCCATTCCGCACAGATGATGCGGCGGATGGTCCTTTCGTGGGCACAAATAAGTGGTGATTAATCTTACTGAGCATTCAGTGGTGTTACAGGTGGTAACTTTAGGAGCAAGTAGAGCTTCCAGATCAAGTAATTTCACTTTGGTTAAAGCCTGATCCAGGATTCTCTTAGTGTAACCCCTATTACGGAATCGCTCTACTGATTCAGCTAAGCATGTATCAGTTGTTGCCCTGTCACTGCATATCCGAAAAATTCAGATAAACTCTCTATACGGAATACTGTTGATTGTGTGTATGGGATGGGCACTCCGGGAATGAAGAATTGAATTGCCCTCTGTGGATTTACGATAGAGTCTGGTCTTAAGATCATCGTTATCCACATAGAGCTGTACATCTAAGAACTCAGCTAACTTGTTGTTAATAGTAGCAGTAAATCTAAGATTGAGTTCATTAGTGTTAATATCATTTACAAATGCCAACGCGTCATCAGTAGAGCCTCTCCAGATTATGCAAACATCGTTGATGTATATATATATATATATATATATATATATATGCACATTATCGCCAGCACAACCCCCTACACTACACAGAAAAAGGGGGGTCCCAAAACGTATTTTCTCCATGTTATTTTCAATAGGACACTTTAGACACAGCTACAGCCCAAACTGCTGAACGGAATTACACCACATTGGCAAAAAGGTAGCCCTTGTTTCAGAAAGAACTCTTGTTGTTAAATGGTGTAAATCCATTCAGTAGTTCCTGAGAAATTTAAAAAAAAGAGGTCGGAAAATCAATTTCCCTTAGGAAACTTTATATACGGCTACAGCTCGAACAGCTGAACGGAATTACACCATATTTTGGTAAACAGGTAGTGCTTGGTCCAGAAAGCGTCCTTCTTTTAAATGGTGTAAATCGGTTCAGTAGTTTTTGTGATAATAAAGGAAAAAAAATGTTTATATATCTGGGCGGGACCTAACTACACAAGCACAAGCTTGGCTCTAATTGGCTGTCAACACTTCAATCCAGGAAGTGTTGGCAGCCATCTTGGTGGAATGCTTTTTAGGTCTCACCTAGCGATGCAGCGCATGCACTGCGCACTACACAAACACTACTGTACTACCCTAAACACTAAAACAATACCCCAGTATGACCCCCTACACTACCCAAACATCACTGCACTGACCTAAACCCTAAATCACTACCCCTGCACGATGATTCCTTACACTATCCAAACACCACTGCACTACCCTAAACACAAAAACACTACACAGACAAAACTGCACTACCCTAAACCCTAAAACACTACCCCCTACACTACACAAACACCACTGCACTACCCTAAACCCTAAAACACTACCCCCAGCACAAACCACCAAACACTACCGAAACACCACTGCACTACCTTAAACCGTAAATATATTTATTTCATTTATTTATTTTAAAAGTTTTATATAGCGCTGGCTAGACTCAGAGGTAGCGCTTTACATGAGCATCAGATCATAGTTACAGGTTAAATCGTTACAAAGGTTACACAGTTCTTAGAGCATGGCAACAAAGTTATTTGTACGGTTGAGAAAAATAATAAGCACAAATACGTAAGGTGAAAAGAAGGCAAGGAGAGAGATTCAGGGGGGGTTGGAGTAGGGGAAGTAGACAGATAAAGAAGGTGGGAAAGATGGGGGGAGGGGGAGGGTGAGAGACACAGCATGGGGAGAAGAGGGGAAGGGTGAAGGGGACACAAACCGGTAGACGAGTCAAGGCAACGTCCAAAGTCCACTAAGCTGTGATCCCAAGGGAAGTGGTATCCCTTCCCTATCTCTATTGCAAGAGGCTCCCTTTACGCAGTGGACTCTCTCAGAGAGGTCTCCGAGACTCCAAGGCCTACATACTGGATCCTTCCGCAAAAAGGGGAGAGGGAGTGCTTTGGCAAGGGGTGCCATACCATACCTCAAGTGTGAGTGGCTCCCTTGGCGCAGTGGACTCACTCAGCGGGTTCGCTGAGACTCCAGAGTATAAATATAGGATCTTTCCCCAACAAGGGGAGAAGGAGTGCTTAGTCAAAGGGCACAAAGGACAGGGGATAGGCAGAGTAGCAGGCAAGGGGAGAGATTCATGGGAGAGAGGATAGGGGCTAGGGAAGAGACAATAAGGAGAGACGAAAAGAAGTCTGCCTAAAGACCGACTGGGTAGGTGACGACCAAGGAGGGAATCCAAAGCCCATCTCCCCTATAGCTAAACCAAGTAGCTCCATTGGGCATCAGACAAAGTAGTTCAGTCTCAAAACATTGAACGAGGAGGGAGGGAGAGACATAAATAGAGTGAGGATGCGGTAGGAGACGATAGGAGAGACGACAGGAAGTGCAACAATGTGGTTCAACAATATACTAGAAAAAGATCAACAAGTAAACATTAAATAAAACAATCAGCAATACAATTAGGGGAGGAGTGAAAGGTGAGAGAAAGTAGTGGGGGGTAGGGGAGGAGAGGGAGTGAGGATAAGGGAAGAGACAACCATAGAGATGAAAGGAAGTCTGTCTAAGGTTCACAGCAAAACAGGGTGGGGACAAAGGGCAAGGGCATGTGAGGGCCGAGGACAGAAGCTGGAAAGAGTAAGAGCAGAGAGGGGGGAAGGTTGCATAAGGTGCATAAGGTTTGAACAGACAGAGGCACGTATCTCCTGCCTGGGGGCTGTATTGTCTTGTTGGAGAATGCGGGCAGTGAGACTCTGTTCATCTCCGATGGGTGTAGTCTCCAAAGCATGTGAGTCCTGCTGCTTTGTTCTAGTGCGCCCCATGGTGTCCTATGTGTCTTATTGTCTCAGGGCCTGTAACACTTCCCCTCGAGATCCGCTGGAACCACCAGTAGGCACCCAATGTATCCCACAGGACAGCAGCACCACTCCCACACCATTGGGGTAGCTTGTGAGTGCAGTTTCACTGTTAGTTCATAGGTCTGCAGACATCCTTAGCAGCACAGTACTACAGAGCCCAAGACAGCAGCACCACAGGCTATCGAGTGATCCTCCACACAGTCGGGTCGTGCGTCTGAGGCCCGATATCAGAGGTGGGAGGGGGAGGCACCAGCACACCTAGGTCCCTCCAAGTCCTATTCAGCACCCCTCCACTGCGCCTGCACAATGTCTTTGATAGTCTAGCTTGTTGATCTTCCTCACATATTGCTCTCCTTGTGTCAGCCCCGCACCGCCACTAGCACTCCAGTGATCAAAGTCCCCCAAGCATCAGTGTGTGCTCCAGCGTTCCCACGCAGTCATCACGGACCACATACGGCTGCAAGCCACAGCAGCGATGCCCAGCAGTCTTCTCTCCCATATGCGGGGCCCGCCTAAACACAAACCCGCAATGTGGGATGGGCGCAGGATCCACAAGATGGTCCCCGAGCAATCCCGTTCTCACTGCCTTGCCGCCCCCTCACCTACCTGAGTGTGTGTCCCTCCGTCGGTCTCTCCCGGGTAGTATTTCCCACAGTTCTCGGGAGCCGCGACCTCTCTGCACCAATTCACGCAGCAGGGCTTGGGGGGGGATAGCACTCCACTGGGACGCGGGCACCACCTCACCTCTCCCGTCGTTGCAGGTCCACCTCAGGTTATCTTCAGCCGCCGCGGGGCCCCCACCGCACGGGAGCACCGCAGATCACCCACCGCTCATACCTTGCTGTCCATGTCCCTGGAATCTGCCTCTGCCACGTTCTCATGTGCGGGTGTTTCAACCTCTTTGTTGGAAGAAGGAAATATTGTTTCCCCACAAGTATCTTCCGTTACCACGTTGACCTTGTTGGTGAAATAGGGACCTATCTTGCCTGAGGCTAACAGCCAGTCTCATCCTGTCTGCCCTTTCACAAAAACACTACTTGCAAATATGTGTCTCATGTTTGTAAGGGTGTTACTAAAGGCTGAGAAGGTCAAAAAATACTTCCCTATTATTTTAATAAGCTTTTCTCCAAAGAGAAGACCATTTGTGTCACCCTGAATATCCTTGTTTTCAAGGTCTCGAAGTTTGGGGGTTTTTCTCATTAAAATTGCTCTCCTACATTCGGTGGTTAGCCCTGCATTAGCATTTCCAGGGAAGCATAGTGTTTGTTGACTGCACCCCTGGAGGAGTTCAACGTCCACAGGGGTTCCCTTGGGAGAGGCTTCCTCTGCCAAGTCTAAAATTCTAGCTAGTGGTCCTAGAGTGTCTAGTACTTTGTCTTGGCACTGCTCAAGCCTTTTCCTAGAATCCCTTCCTGTTATGAATTGAAATGTCAGGAATTCAGGTTCTAAGTTAGGTTTCATCTCTGATTTATTGTCTAGGAAGGGTCTGGGACATTCTGCCCTCATTAGATTTTGGCTATTCTTTTTCAAGAGGCTTTGGGATCCAGAACTTTATAAAGTTTGCCATGTGGTCCATGGACCAACAGTCTGATCCTCTTGGGTGTGGGATAGCAGTAGAATTAAACAGCTCCACACAACCAAGGTCTTTAATAGCCTCTGAATTACCAAGGTGGTCCAAGTCCTCATCAAAGAGGTTGTTTTCTAGGGTTTCTAAGGGATTGAATACATATTCGTCTGCTTCACTATCCAGATTCATTGAGAAGGAACACTCATCATTATCTGTTTGAAAACTGTGGTCTTTTGAGCATTAAAGGTCACTTAATCTTCATGTGCTGCGAGGAACACCTGATCTATTTGCGCCTATTTGGCTGCTCTTGCCAATTGTGCTGTAATGAACACCCAGGTCATCCGTTGCACACAGGCTACCCAGGGATTGATCCCATTATTTTGTATAGCACACAGGCTATCATGAGGCTCACACTCAAGCGTTTTGTCTTTTTCAAGGCCTTACCTCCTTTCTTTAGTAAAGGGTTTTCCTCCCCCTCGGGGTTGAAGATTCTGCTACTTTCATACAGGCCACTGTATCCAAACTTTCCTCAGTGACCAGGGAATTAGTGGCTATAACTTATGCTTAATTGGATTTCCAGAAGGTTGCGAGGAGACCTCAATGGAATGCTTATTGGATCAATGCCCTTCTGAATTGCTACCAGCAGGAGCCCTTTCTCCATGTTTTTTGGTCGAGCGGGCCCACGGGGCATTAGTTTGCATACCTCCTGGAAGCAGGCCTCTCCTGTAATTGCGAAACTTGTTAACTAAATGAATAGAGACACTATCCTAAAAATACCCTATTAAATTAAAAACTGATGTACCAATAACATGTGATTATGATATTTCTGTTACACTGGGCTAGTACAGCAGCAGTATAAATCCATTTTAGGCCACAAAGCAGCGCCTTAGTGAGGTAAATATCAGTTATACTCTCCAATATCCAGCCAAACTCAGAGCGATATATTAGTCTAAGATGCTCTTCTTTGACTCCCCAGAGGAGGTATTCCAATGGACAGATGAACAGATCCATATCAAATCACATACACCACCATGCCCGGATTTCTCAGAGAGTGATAGGCAAAATAAGAAGAAAAAAGATAGCCGCCTCTTGTTGCCATCAATCTCGATTGTCTTTGCAGAACCCCATGAGTAAGGCAGATGCTCCAGTAGCTACAGGGGCCCTCAGTCCTCCCATACATCTGGGACATACTCTGATAAGTGACGGAGGGGATACTTATGTTTGATGAAGCTATCCTACATCTACAAAGTATATGATGCCCTGGGTGGCCATACAATGCCTTATCCAAGAACTTACATCCTCCAATAGTTAGATTAATGTTGGAAAAGGGGATCCATTGGGATGGGCTGGGCAAGACTCACTGTTGGGACTTGCCAACTTTACATTCCACAACAGATACTTCAGGGTTTTGGAGTATGAGGTAGGGGGAGCTATATGTTAGATGTTGTTGTATCAAACAAATATAGCACCAAAATAATGGCTCATTATTTGGTTATGCTGCTACTATAGTCATGTCTGTATGTTTTTTTTCAGTTCTTAGAACCTGTTAAATTTCCACTCCCTCCTTTACCATATATATGATTACGGTAACAATATGGCAACATGTGTACGCAGTCCCTGGAGGAGTACATCAGATTTATTTTGATTGGGGTTGTGGATTGGCAATGTTATACTAGACAAGATGAAGAAGGGGCGGTCCTCAAACAGACCAAGAGGAGAGGATTAGATGTCCTCTACTTATGGAGACCCAACTCATAGGGAACAAGGCCCCATACCTAGCCCAATGGAGATACACACAAATGTATAATTTCGGATGCACATGGGGTTACTGGGGTACAGGGATCGTGCCATCCCTTTTCAGCATCAGAATACCTCAGTAGATAAATATGATAGATATACAGTGGTCACTGGGATGTTATATGGAGAATCTAGCACGTTGCTCAATGTATATGCCCCACCGTAACTTGTAGATTTCTTTATCGAGTCTCTGACAAGGCAATAGGGTGAGCTGCTGGACGGGCTTGCAGTGCAAGGGAGAGATTGGAATGGAGTTATTAGTTCATCAGTTGACAGATGCCACCCACAGTGATCATTCAAGGCATCAGGCCCAACTCCTCTCTCTTCCTTCAGTTCAGCCCTGGACCTCATTGATGTGTAGTGCATCCACAACCCATTTGTGGGTAACTACACCTTCTACTCTTCCACGCATGGCTCCTACTCACAGCTAGAATATTTCATGATCCCCAGCAATGACTTACACAGGATGAGCAGTGTAACAGTACTCCCCAGGGACTTTTAAAAGCACTCTACGGTGGCCCTAGGCCTACAGATGGGACACAGAGGCCCTGTGTTTCATTGACACCTCTCGCCATGGCATCTGCAGAACCCAGAATATCACAACCACATGGAACACAGTATATATTGATACTTTGCGCACAATAGAGGTACTGTGCAGTCCCCTCAGACTTTATGGGAGGCCCAGACACCAACTCTTCGGGGTCAGGCATTATTTATTATGCAGGGGAGAGCCGGTGCAGACTGCAAGACATAGTTGCCCTGGAGACAGAGATCCTAGAGTTGGACAAATGAGGTCAGCAGACAGGGGTCCAACATGCATGCCGATAACTCGGCCTGGTAGCAGCAGTACCACCAAGCCCTGATAGGTGAGGTGCACCTTACCTGGCAGGCTTCTCAGTTGTATTTATCAGTATGTAGGGAAATTGCTCCATAGATTATGCCAGGGTGCCCCCAAAGCTCCCCTTCTCCCTAATTGGGAGTGGAGCAGGTGTCTCAATTATGGATCCTAGTGTCATAGCGAATGTCTTTGCATCCTATCAAGAGGGGATCTCCGCCAGGAGAGAGGTACTTAAGGAATGCAAATAAGGGAGTTTGTACAGGCACTTAGGCGCTGGTCCTTGTCCCCTATGGCCCAAGAACTGGTGCACTCTATGCTTTAAGCGGAAGAACGACTGGTGGTCGCGGCCAATATGAACTCGGACAAAGCGTCCGGTCCAAACAGCTTTCCCATAGAATATTTCAAATTATATGTCAAAGTTTTTATCTCACCTCGAGGATATGTTGTCTACAGCAAAAGGAGTCATGGCACTTGATTGGTGCCTGCCGAGATCGCAGCGTTCCCCAAGCCGGGGCACCCTGCGGATGATCCCACATCGTATCATCTGATCTCCCTCATACAACTAAAACTTAAGATTCTAGCCAAGGCTTTAGCAAATAGACTTATCACTTAATTCCAGATTTAATCAACCCCAACTAATCTGGGTTCATTCCCCATAGTGCCGCTCATATGGCGAGCATATAATACTTTAACAATTGTGGACGGGCTGAGGGATCCAGCGTTGTTTCTCCTAGCTGACATAGATAAGGCATTTGACTGGACATATTTGTTTCTTCTCCTTCAGCGCTTTAACTTTGTTCCAAGGTTGATCTCCTATATCTGAATATTTTATATGTGCTTGAAAGTGTCAGTAAAGGAAGCCGGGGCTTCGTCAGGTACCAACCCCACACAGCGGGGGAAAAGAAAGGGTTGTCCTCTGTCCTCCCGACTGTTTGCTATTGCCATGGAGCTGCTGGCAGTGTCAGTGAGGATGGACACGCAGGTCTGGGCATTCAAATGGGGTGACGTTCTGTCAGACAGGATTGCTTTCGATGCTAACAACATCTTATTCTTTATTACAATGCCGAACATGACAGGGCCACGGTGGGGCCATGCCCACATAGACTTGGCTCGGTGGAAGCTATATGAGTGGCCACAGACTGATTCCAATACTTAGGGGTTTATATTTCCTCTGTGGCTACTGTTATATGCAACACTAATATGGAACAAATAGTTATGCGTTTAAAAGAGGACATAAAGATTTGGTCTGGATAACTGATGCCTCTAACGGGCAGCGGCAGCTGGCACAGGTAAGCGTGTGGGCAGTGGGGTGGGGACGGCCGGAGGAAGTAGACAGACAATGGAATAGGTATAATTTATTTATTTAATTATACCTATTCTGTCATCTGTCAACTTCCCCCTTTCCACCCCATGCTGTCCCACCCCATTACCCCACCACCGCACCACCCCACCGTGCTTACCTGTGCTGGCTGCTGCTGCGAACAAGATGCTCAGCAATCTTCAAAATAGTCTCCATTCGACATCCCAATACAGTGGTTCCAAAAACTGAACTCCATCCTTAATGCCTTTCTATGGGAAGAGGGGTCCCCCGCATGTCACTCAGTGAAGGCTTCCAGTCAACATACTGTTGGGTTATTGTGGCAGTGAATGTCGAGCCTATTACTGGGTGGCCAATCTCGAAATAATAGAGTGGTGGTATGATACACATCGAGAGCCCGTGTATGCTCTTGATAAGATGGCACTGAGTGCGACTTTGCTGCAAGCATACCTATATGGGAGTGGGAAAGATCTCACTCTTCCCCTAGTGATGAAAGTGGATCTGGACCCTTCGACAATAAATGGTGGGCAGACTACGGAAGAAACACCACTCTGGTGTGAAGCTATGCTCCCACAGGTGGAAGCATTGGAGGGGTTCTGGAGAGGTGACCTCATCTGGATCTCCATATTGGGGATGTAATGCAGGGCATGGCCCTGAAGTCCTACCAGATACTCCAGACCGAGTTCCAGCTGCATCGTAGCCAGTTTCATAAGTTCCTCCATTTCGGCCATGCACTGTGTCCACCTATAAAGTCACTGATCCATTAAAAGGTAAATTTATTATGGGAGACTTGGGTGATAATAGAATCGCCAAGCTCTACCAGTCAGTGATCTCTAACCAACCAGATAGTTTTGAACCCCTGCGGGTCGCAAGGGAGGCTCATGTAGGTACATTAGAAAATTCAGACTGGACAGAGTTACTGGGTTCCCCATGAGGAGCAGCAATTCCGATAAGGCTCCGGCTAATTCAATTTAAGTACCTCCACCGGGTCTATCTGCCACGACATCTGCTATGGCATATGGAGGTGATTACTAACCCCACATGTCTCCGTTGTGGTGCAGAGGAAGGCACATTCTTTCACACAGTGTGGGGCTGCCCACAATTAGAGAGAGTTCAGAGGTGGTGATGACATGCTTGGACCGGGTCCTGTCCTGGCAAATCCCATTTAACGTTCGGTTGGCCCAACATCTTATGGATGCTGTAGGTGGGAATAGATATAAGATCTTACTCCTTGGCCTGGGATTGAGGCACATTAAACGTGACATAGCTAAAGAATGGAAAGCAGTAGCCCCTTCATCATTATGGGTCTGGAAAAAGGTATGTACCACTGTGTGGGTATGGAGATTGCAGTGTATAAAGCAAGGGGATACCCCAAAAACAACACAAGATATGGAAGAGATGGGCAGAGTATACAGGAATTAAACTAGCACCAGTCCATCAAAATCACCAGCTTCTGGAGGAGGACATTTTAATTTTTCACAGCCCAAAATAGACTGTACCGCACCGATTTATTGACGAATATGGGTCAATGTAACTGAGATATATTCCATATGTTTTTCTGAACTTCTTTTGCAGGCAGATGGGGCCATAGGATGAGGGTACGCTGGCAGAACTGTTATATATTATGCTTATCATTACACCTGACTATTCCTTTTATGGGCCATACTGACGGAGTTGGATTCTATGCACATACCTCAATAAAATGTGCTTCCACAAAAAAAACCTCTCACGCTGGGCAAAGTATATAATGTGTTTCAAGCTCTATCAAATGGACAGACACAAGGAGAGGATGGCTTTGCTGCCTAGTTCATTAAAAGGTTCACGAAGATATTGAATCTGTACATTTCACAGCTTGAAAATCAGATTTTGCTGGGGCAAACATCCCCCCACCTTCAAATAACTTGACTGTCTTAAGTGTGCTAAAAGAGAATAAAGACCCTAAAAAATTAAACTCCTATAGATCAGTTGGTTTGCTTACATCAGATTACAAGATAATAACTAAACTGTTGACTAACTTGTTGATAAATAAAGATTGCAATGGCTTTATTGCAGGAAGGCAGGTGTTAACAAATGCACATTATTCAATTGCACTTGATTTTTTTAAAATAGTAAGCGGGTTCCAACTTATATGTTTTTTTAGATGCTAAGAAGACCTTTAATTTGTTCAACTGGGAAAGTCTTTTTTTAATTTTAAAACCATTGAGCTTTCTATCTCAGTTCATTGATCGTAAATTCAAGCAAAGCGATGTATGCAATGTTAAAATGGGCACCAGGTAGAAATTCTCTTGGTTTCCCATTGCATTCTCTTTCTTTATCAAGCTGTTAGGGATTGTTACTAAATAGGATGACCATATCAAATCAAAGCCCCATAGAATAAATGTCCAAAATTGAGCTGTATGTGGACAACATTATTTTCATTTTAAGACCCGGGATAGAGGTCCAGCAAATTTGAACAGAATACAGGTTTTTACGAAATGGCTTTGTTAGACCTGGCCCTTTTGCATGTTTATCCCCAAACATTTTGTCTTTTGCCTCTATTTTCCGACCCTGTTTCTGTTGTGTTGTGATTATAGGATCCTGGGCAATTTACCTCTCCTGATCAGTGCTAAAGTGCATATTCTCTCTGTATGAATTTTGATATGATTTGTTATACATAATTGGCATACTTGATTTACTGGTAAGCCCCTAATAAAGTGCACAGTGCGTGCCAGGGCCTGTAAATCAAATGCTACCAGTGGGCTTGCAGCACTGATTGTGCCGCCCACATGAGTAGCCCTGCAAATGTATCTCAGACCTGTCACTGCACTGTCTGCGTGTGCAGTTGTAAACTGCCATGTTGACCTGGCAAGTGCACCCACTTTTCAAGCTCAAACCTTCCCTCTTCTTAAATGTAAGTCACCCCTAAAGTAGGCCCATGGGGTCCGCATGGGTAGGGTGCATTGTATGTGAAAGGTAGGACATGTACTGGTGTGTGTGACATGTTTTGATAGTGAAATACTGTGTATTTCGTTTTTCCGCCTTGAAAGGCTATCTTTCCAATAGGCTATCATTTGGGGCTGTGCTGTAACATTTTTACATGTGTAGCTTTCAATAGGGACAAGATGGGAAAATTGAGTTAAGGCTCTCTGAACTCAGAATGTATTAATGCACATTTTGTTAAAGGTGTTTTTTAAATGGTGTGTTTGAAAATGCCACTTTTGGAAAGCTGGCATTTTCTTGCTTTTACCATTCTGTGTGCCTCTGACTGTGTATTCGGCGTCTGGTGTTGGAGTGACAGGAGCTGGGGGTGTGCATTCACTCTAGGCAGTCACAAGGGGGTAGAGGTGTGCCTTGCCTTGCCTGGGGGATTTATCACTAGGCTGAATAGACCTGGTCTGCACTTAGAGTGGTGGGAGGAGTTTCGCTTACACCTGAGTAGGTTGTGTCTCCTTTGCACAATGCTGTCTCCACCCCCTGTGGTCATGCTGCACTACGATGTACAGGACTAGTTTGGACTGGGTTCAGAGACTCTTGCCACAGAGAGAACAATGACAAAATGCGGTATAAGCATTGGACCTTAAACCCCAAGAATTTAGATTACTTCAAGAAACAATAGACCCTGCCAAGAAGAAGAGCGGAAGGACTGTGTGAGGAGTGCTGCCTTTTCCGTGTGAGGGGTCAGTTGGCCTGCAGTTGCTGTTTCTATCTGTGGTGGAGAAAAATGACTGACTCTTTTTGCCCTGCTGTGGTATGCTGCTTGTGAAGAAATCTCCAAGTGTTTGGGTGTGATCACCTCCTGTTGAAGTCTCAGGGGGATAAAATACTTCAAGAAAAGTAAACTAGCTACATCTACAAGGAGGGCTGAAGAGCTTTGTGAGGAGTACTGCCCCTACTATGTGAGGGGTGCGTTGACCTGGAGTTGCTGCTCCTGCAGGAGGAAGGATTGGGCAGTTTGTCCCCTTTTCTAGAGGGAAAATCTGTGAGGAGCGCTTTTTGTTGCAAGTCCAGCATGTGATGAGCGATTTCATTCCTGCTGGAATCCAGGTTAAGGCCTTGTTTTCGAGGCCAGTGCAAGCGATCTGGGCAAATGAAACAGGCATGTGGGTAGAGCAATCGTTGGCAGTTAACTTTTGCCAACAATCAGCGCATATGTAGTGTGGCTCCATCTCCCCCAGTAGCATTGATCTATGTGCTACTGATTTGGGAAGAAGGAGAGTGGTGTTTGTACTGGTTTGACCCCCCATAAGCAGGAAACAATAATTACGTCGGAACCCCCGTCTCCTTTAGTCACCGGGATCCCTGTGTGAAGTCAACACCAGGAAGCTTGCTGAAACATAAAGTCATCTGCAGCCACCCTGCAAGCCAGCACCGCAGAAAGAGAATCAGATTAGCTCTGCTGACATCTCACTGTGAGCAGTGCTGGAGACAGGTGACCAGACAGCAGTGTGCTTAGACCGGGAGTCCTGCGAGGGCTTAAGGCCAGCAGGAGCCATCACACCTGGGGCCAGGCGGTCCTGCTTTTTTACAGCTGCACTGCATTCTTGCGGGCAGCCTCGTGATACCATTCGGTAAGAGAGGGACCCAACAAGGTCTCCCCATTGCTTTGGGGACATACCCGAAGGGCTTTGTGTGGGAAGGCAGCATTTACCCCCAAGCACCATATGCAGTCTCCTGGGCGGTCCTTTTGCCGAAGCCTTGTTAAACAAAGGTCAGGGAGGCCGTGGAGGGTCCCGGAGACCCGGCATTGATGGCAGCAGCTGCTCCACCTGTTTGCAGGAGCTACCTGTGTCAATCCACACCTCGGGGGAATTTGTTGGAACTTGCCAGACAGTGTAGATAGACATGACAGACATGACAGACATGATAGAGGCCCCCTACCCCCCTTGGGTTCAACATTGCCTTGCTGTCACTAGTAGGCCTGCAGGTGTTCCTGCTGCCTACAGTTCATAAGCTTTTACCGTATGACCCGTAAGAGAAGCACCAAAATGCAGTGACTTCATTGGGGTGGAAAGTGGTGATTCAGGTACAAGGATACCTGGTGATTTATTTATGATCTGAACTACTGTATGTTTATGTCCTGAGGTTAGCATTTATGTCGTTTTCATGCCATACTAAGACAGCATAACATAACTTTTCAGAAACTGCATGTTGGTGAAAGTGGTGGTGTAAGGTGTTTTCATGATATTTTCATGACGTGTGCAACATATGAGTACTTATCTTAGTGCACTACATGTGGTGCTATGAGAAATGCCTACTTTTCAAAGGGATTCATGATCCATGTATTTTTATGATGATTGCCTAGTTAGCAAAGTGATTTATGTTAATGTAGTCTAATGTGTTTCATGTATAATGCAAAGGATATGTTATATAACCTTGTGTGGAGTCTCTTTTTGCGGTGTGCTGAGTGTGTCACTGCTGTGTGTGTGTTGCACAAACACTTTACACATTGCCTCTGGGTTAATCCTGCCTGCTCTGCCAAGCTACTAAGGGGATGAGCAGGGGTTATCTTGGGTGTGTAACTCCCTTACCCTGTGATGGGTTCTGCCTGGCTTATATGCATACCCTAGCCAACCTGAAACCCCATTTCTAAATGGCTTTTATATAGAACACCATCATCTACGAATCATGCCGCAAATATCTCAATATTGCCAGATAGTATTGGGTTTTACATTTCCAATTGCTATCACTGGGATACCCATCTAGTGCAGGGCTGACCTCAAAAGAATATAAGAAAATGTACATAATAATACTTACAGGTTTAAAATTAATTTTGCAAAACCGGTCAACAGGGCTTCTGTATCGGCCCAAAATACATTGGGTTGGATTTTTAGGCCATACAAGAATGTAATGACCAGCTCCCATATGGATAGACTATGTGCAGGAAATCTCGTATTTGGAACAAAATCAACTTGATTAAAAAGAAACTTGATTTATACAGTCAACAGCGAGCTACCTTCTTTACGGAGCATCTTTTTGATTTGAATTCTCTGTTTATCTTGTTTAAGATGTTGGTTATTAGTGTTTTACAGTGCTGAAACCCTGATTCAGGACAGAGTAGTGCATACTGTGTCTAGACCCACAGTTCTATAAATTCTTCTACAATTTATCAAATTGGACTTTTCAAAATTGTAGGTTAAAATCTGAGTTTACCATTAAAAAGGATTTTAATTACATTGTTGTATATATCAAACATGAAATGCTTTTTTGTCCTTACTTAAATGTTAGTATGTAAGAAGGCAACTTAACGTTATCAATGGGACAGATAGACCTCACAATAGTTCATGACCAACCTTTAAATTAAAATGCACACTGCTCCTTAGGCCTACCTAAGAGGTGACATTTATATAATAACTTGGAAGTTTAAGAATTGACAAGGGAGTTATACTGCCAGGTCAAATTGTCAGTTTAAAACTGCATTCGGGCTGCAATGGCAGAACTGAGACATGTTTTAACAGGCTACTTGAGTAAGTGATGCCATAACTGCAGCAGACCCATTCGTACCATTTAATTTACAAGACCTTGATGTATGGTACACTACTCTACAAGGGGCTTATAAGTAAATTAAATATGTCAATTAGGTGTAAACTAGTTTAACCATGTTTATGGGAGAGAGTCAAAGAGCTTTAGCACGGGTTATTGGTGGTAGAGTGCATGGAGTCCTAAGGCCATCAAAACCTAACTTAAGCAGCAAAATGGAGATAAGTAGACAAAATGTTTGTGGAAGACCAACCTAAGGTTGACAGGTCTAGCACATGGGAATCTGATTCTCTGTGTTCTTTCTATTATGAAGGATCATATCCACTTAAGGCTAGTCCTTAGATGCTTTTGTTGTGTAGCCTTCCTGTGAGGCTGGAGTGTTATGCAGTATTGAATGCAGCTGAGAGGTCAAGCAGTATAATAGCGCGATTTCTCCATAGTCCAGTATGGTGCAGATCTAATCTGTGGCAATAATGAGTGCTGTTGCCATGCTATGGTAGCTTCCAAAACTAGCCTGGAAGTGGCTGAGTAGGCTGTGGAATTCAGATTGGTTAGGGAGTTGTTGGTTTATTGTTTTCTCTATTATTTTGACTGGGTATAGAAGCAGGAAGATTGATTGGGAGTTGCTCATCTACCAGGGTTGGCCAAATATTTATGAGGAGGGCCATAACTGCTGCATGTTTCCAGCCCTCAGGGAAGATAGCGGGTATGATGGAGGAGTTTTGATGTGGATGAAGACTTTACTAATCAATAGTCCTCCCATGTTGTGGATGTGATGGGGCTAAGGATCTGTTGTGGACAGTTTTCACGAGTGAAGGGGTGTCTTCCTTGTTGAGTGTTTTCCAGTTGATAGTAGAGTGTCTTGGCTGGTGGTGGGCAGGTTGGCTATGATGTCCTTGGGGTTGGGTTATTGCTCTAAGTTACTGTAGATCTTTTTGATTTTGCTGTGAAAGAAAATTGAAAGGTTGTTGCAGAGTTTCTGAGAAAGAGTGATGGAGTTGGCTGTGGCCTCTGGGGTGATCAACTACTTGATGAAAGAGAAGATCTTTTTGCAGTTGTTGGAGCTAGCCTCAATCCGTTCAGTAAAGGCTCTTCTCTTAGAATCTCTCAGGAGATGATGGTAGTGCCGGAGCGCAGCCTTGTAGGTAGATCTGGTTGGGTCTTAATTTTCTTTCCGCTGCTTGCAGTATCTTTGGGAGTCCTGGAGTTTGCTTGCATACCAGGTTGCCTGTCTGTTAGTTCTGTGATGTTTATGAATTTTGTGTGATTCAGTCTGCACAGGTTTTTATCCACTGGTTGAAGTTAGTGATATCCTTCTTAACGTTGTTGGTGGTGTTTGGTTGGACCATTTCATGGGCCCTGCACCAGTTAACTTCAGTTATTTTGCTTTAGTTTCAGCTGGGCAGGTTGATGCTGGAGGGTGCTTTGGCTTGCGGTGTGGAGATTTGCAAGTGTATAATGGAGTGGTCAGTCCAAGTAAGTTGTGAGGCAGAGTTGTATTTATATTTGTTGCCGGAGGGAAAGATGGGATCCAGGGTGCAAACTGCAATGTGTGCGGCGTCTGTGATGAGCTGGGAAAGTCCATTGTTGTTTTGTCTTTCGAGGAGGTTTTCCAAGTGGGAATTGAAGCCACTGTCTAGTATAACATCCTTGGAGTTGTTGGTGAGGGGAGTGATAAAATCTCAGATGATGTTGCTAAAGTTTGTTTATGGTCCTGATGGTCTGTATGCTACAGTACTTTGCAGGGTGAAGCTGCCATTTGTTTGAATGTGTTTGTTGTAGTTGTGACAAATGCAATGGTGTCTTTATAGATAATTGTGAGTCCACCTCCCAGTTTGTGAAGAGAATGTTGGCAGAAGATGATCGGGTCAGGCAGGTTTCCATAAGGAAGAAGAGGTCTGGTGCGCTGTTTCTGGGGAGGCTCCCCATTTCAATGGAGTGTATGCTGAGTTTCGAGGAGCATGCAAGTGAGTGTTGCTGAGAGCCAGGTGTGCTGTGTTGTGGGATGCTGGGCTGGGTGGGAGTATGAGTGTGGGGGGTTGTGTAAGTGGCTGCAAGTGAAGTGACAGGGAAAGCCATGCTTTGTGGAGGCTTGCTGCAGCAGTGGGCTGTTGGACATTCTGGTGGAGTGAACGGAGTGTAGCTGCTGTGTAGCATTGGAGGCTTAAAAGGCCAGGGATCATGGTGCCGGGCAAGGTGCAGGCATGGACAGGTTTAGAAAGGCTTAACTTTGGTGTGCCCCCTGCGCATGCCCACTGCACAGTAACCCAGAGGCCGTCATTTATTAGGTCCTGGGAAGGGGGAGGAGCGCACAAGGCTGGTGGGCCGGGACACAATGGGAAGGAAGAAAATTCAGGAAGAACACGAGGGAGAGCCGGTAAGGAGAAGGAGAAGGGGAAGGCAGGAGGCAGGTGGGGGGCTGTGGCTTCCTGTAGAGGCAAGTGAGGCAAGCGAGGAGGAGAGAAGCGGCACAAGAAGAGAAGGAGGCAGAAAGGACAAAGGCACATGAGGGGTCTAAAAGGCCCAAAGAGAGGCACAAGGATAGACAGGTCAAGTATGGAAAAATTAGCAAATAAAGCACAGGTGTAGAGAAAAAAAATAGAGCACAATTGTGGAATAAGGAGCTGATAAAGCACAAGTGTGAAAAAAGAAGGGCACACATGTGGAAAAACGATAGACGGGAACATCAATGTGAAAAAGGAAGAAAAAACGTGCACTAGTGTGGAAATTGATAGAAGAGAGCACAATCATTGAAACACTAGAGAGAGGAGAGATCATGAAAAGAGCACGAGAAAGATCGCTAGGGGTCCAGAAAGAGGCAAGCAGAGGAAAGAGAAGAGCGGAGACTGCAGGAGGAGAAAGGAGGAGTCCTCGAGTCACACATGTCGGATCCAAAAGGTTCTAGATTGGTAGGAGGACTAGTCCCAGGTAAATGGGCCTAGGCACCTATCTGCTTCCTCCATTTCATATTTCCTGTCTGCTGTGTATGGGGGTGTAGAGAGATTTTTATTCTCAGATCTATATCAATCAATCAGGGTTGTTTAAAGTGCGCTACTCACTAGTGTGGGTCACAAGGCGCTGGGGGGGGGGTGCAGCTCCTGGTCAGCCAAAGAGCCATGTCTTGATGCTCTTCCTGAATGTGTGCAGAGTAGGGGAGCGTCTGATGCTGACCGGGAGTTTGTTCCAGGCTTTGACTGCGATGTAGGAGAAGGTCCTTCAACCTGCTCTCATTCTGTGGATGCCTGGGGTTTCCGCCAGAAAGAGGTCGACGGAGGCGAGGTTCCTTATTGTTACGTGGAAGGACACTCTTTTGTTAAAGTATTTGGGTCCACACTTGTGGAGGAATTTGTAGGAGTAGGTGAGTAGCTTGAACGTTACTCTCTTTTCAACAGGGAGTCAGTGGAGGTCTCGCAGGTTTTGCGTGCTATTCGTATGCCGTCGGATGCCGAGGACGAGTCTGGCCCCGGTGTTCTGAACGGTCTGGAGTTTGTGAAGCAGGGTTTTGTTGATTCCCACATAGAGGGCATTTCTGTAGTCCAGTCTGCTTGTTATGAGTGCATGGGTGACAGTCTTTCAGGCTTTGGGGGGATCCACTTGAAGGTATTTCGGAGGATGCAGAGGGTGTTAAAGCAAGTGGTGTGGGAGGAGTCGAGCATGATGTTGTGGTTTCGGGCATGGTCCGTGGGGGTGGGGGGGTGCCCGGTGCAGAGGGCCACCAGGAGTTGTCCCACGCAGAAGGGGAGGCTCCGAGGACTAGCACTTCTGTCTTCTCCTAGTTGAGTTTCAGACAGCTGCTGCACATCCAAGCTGCAGCATCTTTCATTCCTTTTTTTAAGCGGAATCTGGTTGTTTCGGGGTCCTTCGTGACGAAGGATGAGCTGAGGTTTCACCGGCATAGGATACGATGCTGAGTCAGTGCTCTTTGACGACGGCGGCGAGGGGGGCATATAGATGTTGAAAAGCGTAGGACTGAGCGATGATCCCTGTGGTACAATGCACTTGATCTCTATGGGTTTGGAGAGAAAAGGTGGGAGTCTGATCCTCTGGGTTTTGCTAGCGAGGAAGGAGCTGAGCCAGTCAAGGGCAGTTTCCTGTGTACCGGCATAGTGGAGTCTGGCTGCGAGGGTGCGGTGGTAGACGGTGTCAAAAGCTGTGGAGAGATTGAGTAGGATGAGGGCTGCGGTGTGGCCTTGGTCGAGGAGCGTGCGGGTGCCACCAGTGGCGGTGATGAGGGTGATCCCGGTGTAGTGGTTGCTGCAGAATCCAGATTGCGAGGTGTTGAGGATGGAGTGTTCTTTGATGAAGAATGTTGACGATCTTCTCTGTGACTTTGGCTGCGAAGGGAAGGAGAGAGATTGGTCAGTGGTGTTTCAGGTCCACTGGGTCTGTCAAGGGTTTTTTGAGGAGTGGCTTAACTTCTGCGCATTTCCAGTCGTCTGGGAAGTCGCTGGATTTGAAGGTGGTGTTGATGGTGCGTCGTAGCTGGGGCGCAATGGCGGTGACGGCTCTGTTAAAGATGTGCGGAGGGCAGGGGTCCCCTGTGACTCCTGAGTGGGTGTTCTTCATGGTAGTGGTGGCATCTTCAGTTGTGACTGGGGTCTAAGTGGTGATGGTGGGCCGGCTATCGTTGCTGGAGGAAAGGGTGGTTTTTGGAGTCTGCTCGCTGAAGTTGTCGTAGAGGGTGTTCATTTTCAGGTGGAAGAAGGAGCTGAGCTTGTTGCAGAAGTCTTGGGAGCAAGTGATGTCCGTGGCTTCTCTGTGGGGCTTGGTAAATTGCTGGATGATGTTGAAGAGTTCCTTAGATTTGCTGGAGTTGGTGAGGATTTTGTTCCGGATGAAAGTCTTCTTTGTGGATCTTGTGCGTTGGTGGTATATTCTTGTAGATGGTCAGGTCTTCCATGGCTTTGCTGTTTCTTCATCATTTTTAGAGACGTCTGGAGGAGCGTCTGGTGGTGTGGAGGGATGTGAGTTTATCTGCGCAGTTGGTGGTCCAATGGTTTAGCTCCTTGATGGCAGAGTTGGCATCGGTCGGCGGAAGTGGTTGCGGTTGAGGGTGGATTTGAAGTGCTTCTCTGTGACCTTGCTCCAGTTCCTTTGTGGAGGGCGAGGAGTGGGCTTGGGAGTGGTGACGGTGTTGAAAGTGAAGAGTATGCAGTAATGGTCCATCCAGATGGACTGCGTGGTGTGGCTGAAACAGATGTTGTTCCCACCTGCGAAGATAGGGTCTAGGATGTGTACTACCTTGGGGGTAGGGGCGGTGACGAGCTGTTGCAGTCCAATATTGGTGAGATTGTCCAGGAGGGCAGTGGAGTTGGGGTCGTTGAGGATGTTGAGGTGGAAATTCAGGTCTCCGTTGAGTATGTAGTTGATGGAGGTGATGGGGTGGGGTGCGACTAGGTCAGCAATAGTAGCGGTGAACAAAGCACAGTGCCAGTGTGTCTGTAGGTGAGGGTGCCGCGAATAGTGGTTCTAGGACGGGTCTGGATCTGGATTGGACTAATATTTGGCTCCGATATCTAGTAGTTCTAACCTCTTGTTATGCTCGAGAATATATGGCCCTGTCATGTAAGTGAACTCTTCTGCCTATGCAACTTTCCTCCTGTGTACGTAGAGGGCAGAAGCTCATGAGAAATGAGGAGACTTACTCCACCTGGAAGTAGGTCGGAGGACGAGCTGTAACTAGATACTTGTATTTCTTGTTGGTGAAACGTCTCCACTGTTTATGGATCTTGTGGATGCTGCTGCAGAGAATTCCCAGGAACCAAATGGATATTTTGATATAGATTTGAACTAGTTTTATGAGAAGTTGTGCTGCAATATGAACCCATGGATTTGTCGAATATGCGTCTCTTGGAAAATATGGACACATTAGAACAATGTGCAGAACATTTTCTGCAGGTTTTAGCTTTATTGGATTTAAGAAAAATACAGAACAAGGTCCAAGCATAGCAAGAAATTCAACTATGTCTGATTAATGCCAAGAACATTTTACCATTAAGTGCTATAGTAGTGTGTCAGCACAGAACAGATATCTATGCTCACACTTTTGTTATTTTAAGTAAACAGTGGTCCTTATAAAGAAACCGGATAAAGCTGTGATTAATATAGACTAGAATCAGAGCTATATTGACACTGTCCAGAGGGGCAGTAATTGTAATGATTGATCAAAGCCAACAAAGATAAACATACAACAATAATGTGGGACACAGTCCTGCGTCCTACATAATCACAAAACATGTACATTTAGACGAAAACAATCAGGCAAGACAAACGCTGCTTGGAATGCAAACAGTTAGAACAAGCTTACAGACGACAGCCGTTGCACTTGTTTCATCACAATCGATTAATGTGCAAGCTGTTTTAACAAGTCAACGACATTTCGATCCTTTAACATAATACTAGGATCATCCTCGGGACGGTTTAATACAAGCCTTAAAATTGGTGCCTCTGAAACATTTTAAGAGAAAAAGGCAAGGAAAAATATTTTTGGATATGTGTAGAAGAGAAAAAATAAAGTACCATCCTAATATTACAGTTTGTTAGTTGTAAAGCTTACAGCTTTGCTCTGCTGAAGATGTTCAGGCTCCAAAAATGTTAGTTTTATTTCCCACTGCAATCAATTGTATATTGAATAGTTAAAGACCGGGATGAAAAGGTTTTTTTGCGGAAAAAGTCTGACTATTTGCAATATACACTACTTGAATTTTGAAGATGTGAGCATCACGCTTATTCATTAGACAGCATTGAAGCAACAACTAATTATGAAGTCTGTTTATGGCCAGGCCCGGTTGTACATTTAGACGGTGAATATACGCTCAAAATATCCTGGGAAAAGCACCTGAAATGCTTTAACAAGAAGCCTAAAGCAATATCAAGTAGAAGGCATCATTCCCTGATAAAGCTGTACCCTATGTGTTACATTGTCAATGCCATCACACTCAATGTCCTCTTGAAAGCATGATATAAAAGTCTAGTTTTCCATAAACAATTATAATCAATTCATTTTCAATAAGTATAACAGTAACGCAACTCATTAGACACTATATAATCGGTATCCAGAACATGTTATGTCATAAAAATGTCTTTACCCACAAACGTATTTTCTCTTAAACCCACAACGTTATTTGTACCAGATATTCTTGCCACTTCTCTCTAGTTCCTTTCATTTTTTGTTGGCCTGGGGATCCCTCCTTGCAAAATCCCACAGTTCCCCTGCCTCATTTAGAGGTGGAAGTGCCAATAGGTTTCCAATAGTGGCCCATCTTCCACAGAGCCTTTAGCTATTGAAAATCAGGAGGGCGATCCTATTAATGGCATGCATTCAGACATTCATGTGAGGCATTGCGGTCCCAGACAAGCATAAGAAATGCCGAAACACAGAGAGGAAAGTGCTTCTGCCCAAGGGCCATAACGTGTTCTTTTTGTCATAATTAGCCCCCTTTTGGTGAGTTTGGTTTGAGAAAATACAGTGCCTTGCAGGCCACCATAACTTTTTTTTAAACAAAGTCCTCCCACGTTGTTGGCAGAATCACTTTCCGAGAAAACTCTACTGGAGTGCCAAAAAAAGGCACAGTGGTTTAGCAGGTTTCATTTAAAGGATGTATTCAGAGAAGTATCCATAGCAATGTAGGCAAGTTTGGACTTCCCATTCTGCTCTCTATTTTTTCTAGTAAGATTCACATTATTTTACCAATTTAAGGGCCCATTTATGGGGAATAAGCATAGTTTTCTTGCTGCGCAGCCCTACGCCAATGTGAAAGAGCAGAAATGCATTCCTGTCCTTTCTCCCCTGCTGGCACACATTTTGCTGCCTTATGCCAAAGCAGGCATCCTTGAGTGTATGCATTGCAGGCAGGTTTGTGCAGGTAGGGGCACCTTCCTACACAAAAAAAATCCCAAGAGGCATTTTCATCTTTATATGTGTGCTGCAGAATGCAGCACACACGGAAAAAAGAAAAAAATTAGAAGAAATAAAAAGACTTCTCCTTGTTACACCTGCTCTGAGGAGGTGTCAGGTTTTGCAGGTTTAGATGATTCAAGTAAATCTGAGGCATCGCCAAAATCCTTGGTGCGGCATAGGAAAACTCATCGCAACACTCATGGAATGCCTTTATGGTGCAGAGAAAGGCAACACAGTGACTTGTGTTGCCTTGCCTTACTCCATATCTTTGATGCCTTGCAAAGCCATACATTCTACAACATACATAGAAATAGGAAAATACATTTTGGGATTGTTTTTGTGCAAAAAGGTTTCCCTTCCTGCACGAAAACAACCCTGACTGCAACAGACTCGCCCTAGCACCATGGTGCTTGGGTACCTAGCTTGGTGTGTGGCAGCAAATTGTGCAACAGTGCAGGGGGAAAGGACAGGAATGCACCGTATTCTAAAAATATGGTGCATTCCTGCCTTTCACATTGGCGTAGGACAGTGCAGCAAGAAGACTTTGGGTGCTGCCTTATGCTAATTTGTCATAAACTAGGCCCTACGTTTGTAGTCATTAGTTATGGGACCATTATGTTGGGCAATGCATACACCTTCGACTTCCAATTATCAACAGGTAGCTTCAAATTTTTTATAGACAAATGGCTTTAGTATTCATATAAAACAAGCAGATTCAAGCTCCTATGGTCGAAACCTTGATAATACGTGTATTGCCTTCTTAATCATATAAGCATCATAACTTTGAAAGGACTCTTACCATGAATTGCCATACAATCCATCTTTCATCTTTTAAATCTGGCTCCATTTAATATATTTGTGCACTATAAGAGTGCTGCCTTGTTTGCAATATTCCTTATATGATGTTTTTTGTATCGTTTTTATAGTAAATACAATTTGAGTTACTACAGAAGTTGGGGGCATATTAGCAAGAACCTCGTTAAAATTATTGCTGTTTTAGCGGCAGAATACTGCCGCTAAAACAGCAATAATGGGCTTGCTAATATGCGTTATAGAATTCCAATAGAAGTCCAGGTTAGATGTGCAGGACATCTAACCTGGGCTTCTATTGGAATTCTATACCGCCTATTAGCAAGCCCATTATCGCTGTTTTATCGGCAGTTTCCTGCAGCTAAAACGGCAATAATTTTAACGAGGTTCTTGCTAATATGCCCCTGTATCCCTTATTTGCATTCTTTAAAAATGGTTTTTCGAATTAGGTTTGGCGATGCAAGTGTAATTGTGTGATACACTTTCTTTAAATCAAACCTGTGAAGTAGCTGCAACTTTGTGTCTCTCTCTGATCCTGGTTATATTTAAACATAACAAAGCGTCCGAGTTCAATGCACACAAATGCTCGGCTCCCCAGGTGAGTGCATGTGCTCCAGGTCACAGCACTGAAAGTATTTTGTGAGCCAGTGCAAAGGATCTGCGGGCCTGTTTTGCTCTGGTAAATTATGCAATCCTTAGAATCCTCAATTACGTTGCACATATTGCTTTTCACGATGGCCTCACACGTTTTCAAACGCGTGCCTGTGCATTTTCAATATTAATGCCATTGCATGCAGTGCGTATCTTTTACTTTCTACGAAGAGTAAAGGCACCAATGCTTGATTAGTTTAAAAATGATTACCTTCTCACAATAATTTATGTATACCATTGTGTTTTCAGTCACTTTACAGCGTTTATGTCATAAGTAGGTTACTTAATAGAGTATATTGACATAATGATCAGCCAAAGAGAAACAAATTAAGCTCAGACAACCATTTTTACATGTGTTTAAGAAATTTAATACAGTAGTGGGTGCAAGAGGAGCCCAGCTGAGTGGAGGACAGAAGCAGAGGATTGCCATTGCTCGAGCCCTAGCAAGGAACCCGAAGATTCTGCTGCTGGATGAAGCAACATCTGCTTTGGACACTCATAGCGAAGCTGTAGTGCAAGAAGCTCTGGATAAGGTAAGGGAAACTCTTATCACTGACTGTACTCCATGTTTTATGTACCATGCCTGGAGTCTGCAGATGTCACCATTAGGTGCATTCCCACCAGAGACTGCAATGATAAATGAGAGGTCAGAATTGCATGCAAAGTATAATTTGCATACATTGTATACCTCACCAGGGGATAGAAAACAGGCATCTCCTTACTAATAAACCACAAAACATTGGTTGGTTAAGTGTGCCTAATTCTAAAAAAAATATATGAAAAGGCAATGCAATACCAAGAAGCACTATTGGTAAGTTTTTATTTTCATTACTTAATTAGTTTATGATATACCATTCAAAATGTTTCTTGGGGAAGGAACACTTGGAGCAAGTCAAAACCTATAGGTACCTGGGAGTTATATTTAACGATAATGGTAACTTTAACCCCCAAAAACTGGATATCACCAGGAAGGCAAACGCACTAACGGGTGCATTCGGGATAATCAAAAACTCTACAAGTAATTTAACTTATCAACCGCTCCTTAAAGTGATATCGGCGAAACTGTTACCTTCCTTATCTTATGGCAGTGAGGCTCTAAAATGGAAAAGACGCAAAAATTATTAATAATGGTATCACAAAAACTTTCCGCTCCCTTTTTCGTCTACCAAAAAACGCCTCACAAGCCCAAGTAAGGTTGGAATTCGGTTTGAACAACCAATTATATGCACGGAAGGGACATATAATTAAGGTATGGAATAGAGTAAAAAATGATAAGGAGAACTTAATTTCGCAGCTTTTATGGAAAGAAATCGAGGGTAACAAAAAATTATCTGCGTGGAAATACCTGGACAACGCTCTAGATGAACTTGGAGTTAGAGGGATCTGGACCACTACTATAACCCAGGAATCCCTCAAAAAAGTTGTGAATAAAACAACGGATTACCTATCGTTGATAAGCGATAAAAAGTCCCTTATTAAAAGGAAACACGCCTGGTCCATAATAATTGGCTACAAAAAAAAGAGGCCTCAGCAGTATCTGGACACGGCATGGTCGTGGAGAAGCAAAAATATCTTCATTAACGCACAATTTGGAATATGGCCAGGAGAATCACATGCACTACCTTGAAAAAAACTCAAAAATACCATACCGTGTCGGTTGTGGAAAAATTGGTGAGGAAAATATTATATATCTCCTGTGCATCTGTCCAGAACTAAAAAATTAGACTAACCTTGCTAAAAAGGTTATTCAATGAAAGAGCGATAAGAACTTGTAGACAAGCACTGATTCGATGTCTCTGTCCAGATGATCTACCCATTAATTCTGCTTTCGCAAAAACATAACATTGTTTTCTAAAATTACTATATTCATCACTAACTTTTAGACATATGTACTTGCTTTATTTAAACCGTTTTAAAATGTTTTTGTATAAATTTTGAAAGATTTACTGTTATTTACAAACCATATTTAACGAGGTAATGTAACTTAAATGTACAAAATTGAGCTTTCATTCTTTGTAAAGATTTTAATTAATCAATCAATAAATCACTACTACAAGTAGGCTGATATACCATTGCCATTAGCTTCAAAATGCAGTAAAACACTTTTCCAGGTGGCATAAACGCATCTATTACATTCAGTAGAAAGGGAGAAGCGTTGACATGAGAACAGCATCAGGGCATCGGGAAGGATCAAACTGTAGTATGAAGACAACTAGTATAGTCAGTAAGGACGAAGCAGACATTTACATAAGGGAGCAAACACCTGGGATGAAACATTGATTCATACATTGAAGCAACGCCATTCATGGAAGGCAGAACTAGATTAGTGAGACATAATGACAATCGCGTTAATACAATAAATGACAACATGATAGAAGGCATATAGAGTAAATTGAAAAACATTTATACTAATCAAAGCAGCTAGATCAGGGTGTGTATATACATATTTATAGGAAGTAGCTTTACTAAGGGTATTGGCATCAAAACCATGTTTGGAACATACCAAGGGAAAATGGGAATGGTAGATTGAAATACACTAAATTATTGCAGTCCCGAAAAATAGAAGAGTGTTGGTAGAAAATGTTTAAAACACGTTAGCGTTGGGACGTAAGAAAGAAAGGATAAATAGTGAGCTGAGGATGTTGTAGGTTATCAAAGTTGTAGACCTCTTGGTTAGAGGTTCTGGAGTTGGGAGCTAAGTACTATGTAACAGGCCTGAGGAGATGCCCAGCAGGTCTTTAGGCTTCTTGTTAAGAAGGTGTGTGAAAGAAGGACATTCCATATTTTAGGTGCATTATTGCAAATGGAACGCTTTAATGTGCATTTATGTTTAAAATGTGGTGTCTTGATACTCCAAAACATGTGCATCACTAAGGTATTGTTCCTACCTCTGATCTCTAGTTTTAAAGAGAGATAACTGAGTGTGCAGTGACATATGGCCATGTATGCGATTTGTGTATTTTTTTATTGCTTTCGTCGTTGTGATGAGCCTAGCTGCAATGCACAGCTTTATTCTAATCGGTGTTACAGTTTGTTGAAGCAAGTGTATTAGACCTGGCATCTTTGGTGGGGTTTCCCCTGACATACTGGCCTTCCGCAACCAGACACAACGCTTCAGGAAACTCGCTCAGGAGAACCTGGAAGCTAGCTAGGAACAAAATGAAAAGATGGTACGACCAGAATGTCACTCTGGTCAAATTTCAACCTGGGCAGAAGGTGTGGGTGATGGCGCCAGTGGAGCCTTGTGCGCTCCAAGACAAGTGGACTGGGCCATACAAGGTGGTGGAGCGCAAGAGCAATGTAACCTACCTGGTTAAATTGCAGGCTCCGAGGCACCCCTTGAGGGTCCTACATGTTAACCGCCTCAAGCCCCACTTTGAGAGGTCAGATGTGACAATGCTCCTTACTACAGATGCTGGGATGGAAGAGGATAGTGACCTTCTTCCTGACCTCCTGTCAGCCAAGGAGCAAGATGGGTCAGTGGATGGAGTGGTCTTCTCGCCCACCCTGACCCCAGAACAGCAGAGGGACTGTCACCAGGTGTTGGGTCAGTTTGCCTCCCTGTTCTCCCTGACCCAGGAGTCACCAATTGGTGCATCCGTGATGTGGACACTGGAGATAGTTTACCTGTGAAGCAGATATTTTACAGGGTAGCTGACAAGGTCAGGGCCAGCATCAAGGAAGAGGTTTCCAAGATGTTGGCGCAAGGGGTAAGGGAGCCCTCCAGCAGCCAATGGGCTAGCCCAGTGATCTTAGTACCAAAAGCTACTGCGCCCGGTGCCACTCTAGAACTCTTGTTTTGTGTGGACTACCGTGGCTCAATGTGGTCACCAAAACTGATACACAACCCATCTCCAGAGCTGATGAGCTCGTGAATCGGTTGGGTGCTGCCCAGTACCTCAGTACGTTTGACTTAACATCTGGGTACTGGCAGATTGCCTTAACTGTGGGGGCCAAGGAAAGGTCTGCGTTTTCAATGCCAGAGGGGCATTCCAGTTCGTGTCATGCCCTTTGGGTTAAAGAATGCCCCTGCCACGTTCCAGAGCCTGGTCAACCAGGTACTGTCCGGGCTGGAGGAATTCAGCTCTGCTCACCTGGATGATATTTCTGTGTTCAGCTCCACCTGGGAGGAACACTTGCAACACCTCTGCAAAGTATTGAAGGCTCTGCAAAGAGCAGGCCTCACTATCAAGGCCAGCATGTGCCAGATAGGGCAGGGATCTGTGGTGTACTTGGGACACCAGATAAGAAGCGGCCAGGTGGTGCCCCTACAGGCGAAGATTGATACCATACAAATAAACAGGAGGGGGGGAGGTAGAGTTATAGAGCAGGATTCTTACTCCACAGACTTAGTTGTATAAACAAAAGGAATCCTACTGGGGTGTTAGTGAAGTGTTCACCACAGTGGTATGGGAGCACTTAGTGTTTTATAAAATACCCCTCACACACCAAAAGGCCCCTTGGTGTCATGCTTCATTATAGGGGTCTTCGCACCCCTCTAACGGGATGCGGCGTGCTACGACCTACGACTACGCGGGAGCACTTATAATTATGACTATGTGTGGTGCATGTGATGCATGTGATTAGGGATATTATATGTGAGTGGTGGGATTTAGTGAAGGATTAAAAAATATCTGGCTCGTGGGCATGTTAGAAATTTTCTTTTATTCTTAACACCGGGCTGGTACTATTAAAAGAAGTGAAGTGCGAGGTTGGACCTGTCGTGTTAATGGACAGTACCTCTTGTGTGCATCGACATGTTTCGGAGACAGAGCTCTTTCTTCAGGACGGGGGCACAACTTCCCCACCTTACTCACGTTTCACTAGTTTTCTCACAAAATTGTGTTTATGTTAATAATAAAAAGTGAAAGAAATATGTGTATAAAAATAATAAAGGCTACAATTTGCCTACAGCGGTTTATCTCAAGTTCAATGCAAATTGCATTACTTGTCAAGTTTTGCTTGCTTGCTTCATGAGCATTCAGAAACGTCTGGGGGGTGATTGCTATTGTGCAATGAACTCGGGATGAGTTGTCCTCCGTCTTACCCCACACGCTGCTCACGAGCCAGGTATTTTTTAATCCTTCACTAAATCCCACCACTCACATATAATATCCCTAATCACATGCATCACATTCACCACACATAGTCATAATTATAAGTGCTCCCGCGTAGGCGTAGGTCGTAGCATGCCGCATCCCGTTAGAGGGGTGCGAAGACCCCTATGATGAAGCATGACACCAAGGGGCCTTTTGGTGTGTGAGGGGTATTTTATAAAACACTATGTGCTCCCATACCACTGTGGTGAAGATTGGTACCATTCTGGCTTGGGAGGTGCCAAAACCCAGACAGAGGTGAGGGCCTTCCTAGGTATCACCGGGTATTACCAAAGATTTGTCAAGGGATATGGTACAATTGTTGCCCCCTTGACAGAGCTGACTCCAAGGAAGCAGCACAAGAGAGTTAATTGGACTGATGTCTGTCAAACTGCTTTTAATGCCCCGAAAACTGCCATGTGCACAGCACCTGTGCTCAAGGCGCCTGATTTCTCAAGTGAATTTGTGGTGCAGACAGATGATTCAGAGCATGGTGTAGGAGCGGTGCTCTCACAACTGAACAACGAGGGCTTGGACCAACCTGTAGCTTTTATTAGTTGAAGGCTACTTCGCAGGGAACAGAGGTGGAGTGCGATTGAAAGAGAAGCTTTTGCTGTGGTCTGGGCTCCGAAGAAGCTGAGGCCTTACTTGTTTGGGACTCACTTCCGGGTTCAGACCAACCACAGGCCACTCAGATGGTTAATGCAAATGAGGGGTGAGAACCCAAAACTGTTGAGTTTGTCCATCTCCCTACAGGGAATGGACTTTACCGTGGAACACCGCCCTGGTACAGAGCGCGCCAATGCTGATGGTCTGTCCAGGTTTTTCTGCCTTAGTGATGAGAACTCCCAAGAGGGTAGGTAGTTCTCCCCACTTTCAGTTGGAGGGGACACGTGTTAGACCTGGCATCTTTAGCGTCGGTTTTTTTTTTTTTGCCTCTGCCTCCTGTATTTTTGACGCTGTTCTGGATTTCGTTTTTGCTGGTTTAGATGCTTTGGGCACTTTGCCACTGCTGATCAGTGTCAAAGTGCAAGTGCTCCCTGGGTAAAATGTTATTGTGAGTGGGTATCCATGATTGGCATATTTGTTTTACCAGTAGGTCCCTAGTAACGTGCACTGAGTGTGCCAGGGCTGGTGATTCAAATGCTACTAGTGGGCCTGCAGCACTGATTGTGCCACCCACATGAGCAGCCCTAAAATGGTGTCTCAGGCCTGCCACCACAGTGCCTGTGTGCAGTTGCTGACTGCTATGCTGACCTGACCAGTGTCCCCACTGGCCAGGCCTAACCCTACCCTTTCTGTACACATTGGACACACCTATGGAAGGCTTAAGGTACCACCCTTGGCAGGGTGCGGTGTATGTGAAAGATAGAGCATGTACCAGTGTGGGTGACATACTCTGATAGTGAAATACTGCCAATTTCGTTTTTCACTATTGAAAGGCTATCTTGCCCATAGGCTAGAATGGGGAATGCTGTGAATAATGTTTACCGGCATATTTTCCCATAGGAGCAAGATAGAAAATTAAAGTCTGGTATACCTGAACTCAGAATTTAATAACCCATCTTTTAGGAAGGATGTTTTTTTAAATCCTGTGTTTAAAAACAGCACTTTTAGAAAGTGGCTGTTTTCTTGTCTAACCTTTCTGTGTGCCTTGGCCTGTTTCTGAATTGACTGTCTTGTTTGTGAGTGATAGGGGCTGGGGTGGTTCCAGGAGGATGGGTGAGTCAGCACTAGGCTGAATAACTTCATCTGCTTCTTGAGTGGTCAGAGGGGATAGCACCTGGGCCTTAATAGGGCTGTGCCTGCCATCCACAATGCTGGCTCCACCTCCTGCTGGGAAGCTGACGACCCTGCCCCTCTCTCTCAAAGGAAAGAATGAGTAATGTAAACAGAGTGCTCCAGGACTGACCAGAACTGGTTTGGACGAGGCAAAGGCCGCTCTGCCTTCGAAGAGATAAGAGAATATTGGTATAAAAAGGAATACCCAGACCCCAAGAATTTAGATCATCCTGGAATCAAGAAGGAACCTCTGCCAAGGAGAAAAGCTGGAAGACGTAAGAGGAAGGACTGCCCTGCTGTGTGTTTGTAGGCTGATCTGCAGTTGCTATTCTGCCAAGGAGAGGGGAAGGACTTTGTTGTTACTGTGTCCCCTGCTTGAAGAGATCTCCAAGGGGCTGAGGAGAGCTGGCCTCCTGTTCAGAAGTCCCAGGAACAAAAGGACTTCACCCCCAACTTCCCTCCGAACTCTGCTGTGTGAGTTCTGACCTGCCTTGAGTGCTTGATCCATTTGTGGGGCCTCTGGAGGCTGTTACCTGCTGTTTGGGAAGCTGGAAAAGAAGAAGAAAAGAAGATCTACAATTTTGCATGCATCGCTCGCTTGTGGAGCGCATTGGTGACAGTGCGAGAGAATTCCCGTTGCCACAAAGATCATCGCAGCACCTATTGCCGCTGCAAGAATCTACGAATCATTCGCTTGCTGAGCGCATCGCCCCAAAGCGGGAAGATTCCTGTCGCTGCGAATATCGTTGCAGAGCCTGTCGTCACTGTGAGAACCGTTGCACTTCTTGCTTGCGGACCACATCCTGTCGCTGTGAACATCGTCGCAGAGTCAACGCATCGAGGGGCCGCGACAGAAAAAGATCAATGCTGCGCCACGTATCACCGCCACACCGAAGATTGTCGCCATCCCGAAGATTGTCGTATCGTGCCTGTGCGAGATGCTTCCTACTGAAGAACCTGCAAACCAGAATCTATACAAGGTATCGCATTGCTCCCCATACAGATCAGATTTGACGCAACACACCCGCTGCGTGCAGCATCGCTTCCCCAGGGCCTCAGGACTGACCCATCGCTTGTTTTCTGATGCTGCAGCTGACGCTTGGAACTTTTGTTGCATCTACAGGTACTTTGGGTTACGCAACTGTGGATTATTTTGGTGCAAACCTTTGAACTCTTTTTAAAGACTTTTTTTGGAACAGTGTATGTTGGATTTTTGTTGTTTTAGTCTTGTGTAGTTTAGATAAAGATACTTTATTTTTCTAAACTGGTGTGGAGTCCATTTGAGGTGTTTCCACTGTGTTACTGTGAGTGTTGGTACAAATACTTTACACAGTGCCTTTGATAAGCCTGTCTGCCGATGCCAAGATACCAAGGGGGTGAGCAGGGGTTATCCAAAGAGTTTATCCCCCTTACTAGAAGCAAGGGTCCCTACTTGGACATTGGTACCTACCTCTGCCAACTAGAGACCCCCAGATCTAACAAAGTGCATAGTATTTTTAATGAACTTCAGAATATCCCAGACATGAAGGTTGTGATTGAGCAGTTTGTCAAGTGTAAAGCATAGGGTCTGGGTTGAGTTGAAGATTTTAGTGAATATGCTTTGGCTTATATTTTGTTTTGTTTAGAGAGAAACGTCTGTGATTTCTTTAGAGAAAGGAGAAGAAATACAATCTTCCACAGGGTTATCTTGAGTTTCATTAGTGATCCTTAACCATATTTCATTGAAGGAAGAAGCTAGTGTCAATTGGCCTCTTGGTCAGTATTGGAACTGGCCATTTTTTGCAGGGTTATCCCCAAACTTTTAGCTTCTTCCTTCCTTATTTTTCCTGACCTGTGGCTGTTGGCAATAGGACTCTGCGCGCTTTACCACTGCTGATCAGTCCTAAAGTGCATATGCTCTCTGTGTAAATTGTGATTGTAATTGGTTATCCATGATTGGCATATTTGTATCCCCCAGAAGTCTCTAGTAAAGTGCACTGAGTGTGCCAGGGCTGGTGATACAAATGCTACTAGTGTGCTTGCAGCACTGATTGTGCCACCCACATGAGTAGCCCTAAAATGGTGTCTCAGGCCTGGCACCGCAGTGCCTGAATGCAGTCTGTGAACTGCCATGTCCTCCTGGTCAGTGTCCCCACTGACCAGGCCTAACCCTTCCCTTTCTGTGCACATTGGTCACCCCTATGGAAGGCCCAAGGTACCCCCTTGGGCAGGGTGCAGTGTATGTGAAAGATATAGCATGTACTGGGGAATGCTGGCAACAGTGGCTACCAGCATATCTTCCCATAGGAGCAAGATAGGACATAAATGTCTGGTATCCCTGAACTCAGAATTTAATGACACATCTTTTAGGAAAGGTGGTTTTTAAATCCTGTGTTTGAGAACAGCACTTTTAGAAAGTAGCTGTTCTCTTGTCTGACCTTTCTGTGTGCCTTGGCTGGTTTGTGACTTGACTGTCTGGTTTGAGAGTGACAGGGGTTGGGGAGCCCCCAGGAGGCGGGCTGAGTCAGCCCTAGGCTGAATGACTCCATCTGCATCTTGAGTGGTGGGAGGAGATAGCACCGGGGCCTGAATAGGACTGTGCCTGCCTCCCACAGTGCTGGCTCCACCCCCTGTGGTGCATCTGATATCACTGCCCTGCACTGTGAAAGGAGAGAAGGAATCATGTCAACAAAGACCTCCTCGGCTATGCTCTCCCTCCACAATGCTGGATCCACCTCCTACTGGGCGGCTGACGACCCTGCCCCTCTCTCTGAAAGGAAAGAAGAAGCCAGGAAAACAAAGTGCTCAAGGAAGTACAGGACCCCTGACAACAGAAAATTAGATCATCCTGGAAAAAAGAAGGAACCTCTGCCAAGGAGAAAGCGGAAACTGAAGAAAGAAGACTGTCCTGCTGTTGCTCTGCTGGACTGATCTGCTGTTGCTTTGCTGCCAAGGAGAGGGGAAGGGCTTTGCTTTGTGCTGTGTTCCCTTGCTTGAAGGAATCTCCAAGGGCTTGAGAAGAGCTGGCTCCCTGTTATGACGTCCCAGGAACAAAAGGACTTCACCCCCAGCTTTCCTGAACTCTATTGAGAGAGTACTGTCTTTACTGGAGTGCGTGGCCCATGTGTGGTGCCTCTGGAAGTTGTACCTGTTTTGGGAAGCTGGAAACCAAGCTTTTAAAGACTTTCTGCAAGTTTTGTCGCATCGCTCGCTTGCGGAGCTTATCCCCGACAGTGCGAGGAAATTCCTGCCGCTACGAAGGTCGAGATCGTCGCAGCACCTGTTGCCGCTGCCAGAGCCGTCGCATCCTTCGTTTGCGGGACGTACCAGACCGGCGCGGGAAGATTACCATCGCTGCGAGTGTCGTCGCAGAGCCTGTCGTCGCTGGGTGAGATCGCTGCACCGCATCACGTCGCTGCGAGTGTCGTCACAGAAGCCATCACATCGAGGAGCTGCAAGAGAGAGATCACCGCTGGTCCGTGCATCGTCGCCCCGGAGATCGTCGCTACTCCAAAGATCATCGCATCATGGCTTTGCAAGAGAAAAATTCCTACGGAACCTATGCACCGGAATCCATACAAGTCCGCCTTCCTCCCCATACAGACCGGATTCGTCGCAACACGCCCGCTGCTGCAGCGGGGTTGTCGCATCGCCTCCCCAGGGTCTCAGGAGCAACACATTGCTTGTTTTCCTCCGCACCAGCTTCTGCTTTGGAACTTTGTTGCTTTTAAACGGTACTGTTGGCAAAACGGGATGCAACTGTGAACTTTTCACGCAACTATGGATAATTTTATCGCTAACCTTAAGAACCTTAAGAACTCTTTTGCAACCATATTCTTGAACTGTGTATACTGGAAATTTGTCGTTTTGGTCTTGTGTAGTTTAGATTAAATACCTTTATTTTTCTAAACTGTTGTCGAGTCAGTTTGTGTTGTTTTCACTGTGCTAATATGAGTGTTGGTACAAATACTTTACACATTGCCTTTGATAAGCCTTGACTGCTCATGCCAAGCTACCATGGGGGTGAGCTGGGGTTATCTCAGAGGGTTTCCTCTTTACTCTGACTAGAAGCAAGGGTCCCTATTTGGACAGTGGTACCTACCTCTGCCAACTAGAGACCCTCAGTTTCTAACATTGTTGGTCAGCGGTGGGATTTGAACTTGTATTTGTACTAGACCCACAGTGATTGGTATACATCACTAGTGAGTGCAGACCGCTACGCCACCACATACTACGGTTGAGTTTTTTATTTTTTGTTCTATATTTGATCGTAGCCCAGAAAGAATCCAAGCATTATGTCTCTAAATGGTAAACCAGAAAGTGATGTTGTAGAACTGGAGTTCGATATTGAAATGTTAAGTGATTACAAAGTAGGTCAACTCAGGCAGTTCTGCAGGAACTTTGGATGCCCTATGAAGTGCCGCTCCAAGAAGGAGGAGCTACAGGAGGCCTTAAGGGCCTGGTGGGAGACCAAAGAGGCTGGGGAGACAGATGGTGCAGAAGTGGATGAGGATGCACAAAGGGATGGTTTCAGGCCACAGGATCTGCCTGTGTTCAGAGCAGCCTCAAGGGCTGACAGCAACCATTCAGTTGAAAGTTTTTCCCCAGAGGAGTTGGAGGAAAACCAAAGGGCTAGAGATCACAAATTAGAAATGTTGAGGCTACAAATGAAGCAATTGGAAATGGAAAAAGAGAATCAAGGAGCTGAGAGAGAAAGGGTGGCGGAGGAGAGCAAAGATGCCCGTGCCCTGGATGAATTGAATTTGACCTTGGCCCATGAATTAAGAATGAGGAGCTTGAGTTAGAGCTCAAGAGGCATGAGGCCATGAGGGTCTCAGCTGAAGAAGAAACATGGGTAGCTCAAGAGGTGAGCTTTGCTGAGTTGGAGTTGGAGTCCAGCTCAGATGATGGCAGCAAGATTATAGTTTCCAGTGCTGAGAGATAGGTACAAACACCCAGAGATGTGGCGCCTGACTTGAGGGAGGGGATCGACATACACCAGGGAGTTCAGGTTTATGATGAAGTTCCAGTGGAGTGCAGTGTCCCTGAAGTAGATTGGGGGACTGGCATAGGGGACCTTATTCCTAGTGGTGGGAGGGACACTCTACTGACTCTAGATGAGAGGTATAGGGAGAGGGGTTCCCCCATGGTAGAAACCTTGGTGTGTGTGTGTGAAGACCAGCCAGAAGAGTGTGGGTTGTGACAGGGACAGTCAGATACTGTCTTGCCAGTCTCAGGAGAGTGGTGTGAGGTACTTGTGTGAGGCACTGGAGGGTGAGGCAAAGGGTAGCTTGGTTAACAACTGTGGGAGGATGTGTGATTCATTTTTTGGAGAGCATATTTTAAGTCCCTGTTTTCCAGAGCTATGCCAACACCCGGTGGAGTGTGAGTTCTCTGATCCCAGAGAGCTTGCATTGGAGGTAGACCTCTTGGTGAATTCCAGAGAGTCTGAGGAGGCATGGGGGAGTGATCCCAAAAGGAGTGGCTTAGATATCTACCAGACCTGTGAGGTGGAAGAGGCTCAGTGTAGCCCAGTTAGGTCCCAGTGTAGTGGGAGGGGTGTAGGGGCTCATGTCCGGTCTCAGTGGAGGAGGAGTGAGTGTGGGACTGTGTGTCTCATTGTGCCCGAAATCCCGTCTCAGGGCCTGGAGGGTTCCTTATGGGAACACCAAGTTGAATGTGCTAGTAGGCCATTTGAGGAGGATCTCCTGGTGTCAGGAGAACCTGGAGCCTCTGTAAACAGGGCTCCTGTGGTTCTGGTGTCTAGCTGTGCCACTCCATTTGGGAGGGTACAGAAATCCAGACTGATGGGTGAGAGGCGGAAGGAGTCCCCAGTGGGAGAACCAGTGGGTCAGGCGCCAGCCAGAAGGGCTGAGTCCCCGGTGAGTAACCATGGTGACCTCACATCTGCCCTGGGGGATCTTCCCGCGCTGTCGGATGGACAGGGGTCGGGAGATCTGCGCCAGGCAGACTGTCCCAAGACACATGAGTCATGTGTCACCCTCAAGGGGGTACTGTGGGAGTCCCCAGAAGTCCTGGAGTACCAGGCAAGTGCACAACCGCAGGTATTGGTCCCTGGGTTGGGAGACCAGGTTCAGGATCTGCCTGACCTGGAAGGAAGGACATCTGTAACCCGTGTCCTGACCACTATGGTTCCCAGGGGTACCCCTCCAGTAGGGAGGGTGCAGTGCTCTGGAACGGGGTGCAGAGGGAGGGAGTCCTCGCCTCTGACCCTGGTGCAACCTGAGGGGTTAAACCCTGGGTTGGGAGACCAGTTGCTGGAGGGAGGTCCTGAACTGATAGGAGAGTTGTGTTCGTGGTTGTCCTGGTGGACAGGGTTGCCCCTGGAAGGGGGGCATAAGTCTCACCCTGGGGGTAGACTGGGCCACACCATTGTATTGGCCAGGTGGGTACTGTCTACCAGTGTGGGCACATCGGTGAGTAAAGTCCTGATGCTCCAGGCAGTGTTCCACCGCAGGGGTTGGTCCCTGGCTGGAGAAGCCAGGTTCAGGTGTTGTCTGACCTGGAGGCTTTGGAGCCTAGGTCTGAGGGTCAGGTCCGGGGTGTCCCCCCTGATCTGGAATACCAGTTGCAGGATAGAACCCCTGAACTGGTGGGTGAATGGTGCAGGACACCTGCCACAGGTGCCCTGACTATTCTAGAAGGGGCTACTGCTCCAGGTAGGAGGGTACAGAGCCCCAAGGAAGAGGAGGACCGGGTGTGGGGAAGCCCACCCCAGCCTCCTGTCCAGCCGCCGGATACAGGACTGGTGGGTCAGGGCCAGAGTGTCAGACCTGACCTGACAAAAGAGGGAGTGGACAAAGGGTGCCCAGCGCCTGGGCTACTGCCCCCTGCCCTCCGATGCCACGGGGGTTTGAGAGCCTTGAGAGGCCTGTCTGAGGCCTGGGTCTCATCCCTGACCACTGTTTGTGGCCACAGTGGCTTGCTGTCTGATGGTTGAGACACACCTGTGAGCAAGTTAAGTTTAGGTGATGCACAGGTGGTGTCCACAGATGAGGAGGAGGGTTCCACATGGATTGGCACGGTGGACCCTGAGATTATGGATAGAGTGATCCAACTAGGTTTAGGACGGCGTAGAACAGGACTGCCCTGCTGTTTGGGCCAGTTTCCGTGTTCTATCGCCTTAAGCAGGGAATCCCATTGAGGTATCGTTTGGTCTACCCTGGCTTTAGGCTGGAAGGGGGTTGTGTTGAAACTGGCCCTTTTTTGCAGGTTTATCCCCAAACGTTTCGCTTCTTCCTCCCTTATTTTTCCTGACCTGTGGCTGTTGGCAATAGGACTCTGCACGCTAAACCACTGCTGATCAGTGCTAAAGTGCATATGCTCTCTATGTAAATTGTGATTGTAATTGGTTATCCATGATTGGCATATTTGTATTCCCCAGAAGTCCCTAGTAAAGTGCACTGAGTGTGCCAGGGCTGGTGATACAAATGCTGCTAGTGGGCTTGCAGCACTGGTTGTGCCACCCACATGAGTAGCCCTAAAATGGTGTCTCAGGCCTGCCACTGCAGTGCCTGTGTGCAGTCTGTGAACTGCCATGCCCTCCTGGTCAGTGTCCCCACTGACCAGGCCTAACCCTTCCCTTTTTGTGCACATTGTTCACCCCTATGGAAGGCCCAAGGTACCACCTTAGGCAGGGTGCAGTGTATGTGAAAGCTAGAGCATGTACAGGTGCAGGTGACATGCTCTGGTAGTGAATTACAACCATTTTCGTGTTTCACTATTGTAAGGCTATCTTGCCCATAGGCTATCATGGGGAATGCTGGCTACAGTGGCTACCAGCATATCTTCCCATAGGAGCAAGATAGGACATAAAAGTCTGGTATCCCTGTACTCAGAATTTAATGACACATCGTTTAGAAAAGGTGGTTTTTAAATCCTGTGTTTGGGAACAGCACTTTTAGAAAGTAGCTGTTCTCTTTTTTGACCTTTCTGTGTGCCTTGGCTGGTTTGTGACTTGACTGTCTGGTTTGAGAGTGACAGGGGCTGGGGAGCCCCCTGGAGGCTGGCTGAGTCAGCCCTAGGCTAAATGACTGCATCTGCATCTTGAGTGGCGGAAGGGGATAGCACTGGGCCTGAATAGAACTGTGCCTGCCTCCCACAGTGCTGGCTCCACCCCCTGTGGTGCGTCTGATGTCTCTGCCCTGCACTGTGAAAGGAGAGAAGGAATCATGTCAACAAAGGGCTCCAGGGCTGTGCTCTCCCTCCACAATGCTGGCTCCACCTCGTACTGGGTGGCCTTTCTCCCTGTTATGAAGTCCCAGGAACAAAAGGACTTCACCCCCAGCTTTCCTGAACTCTATTGAGAGAGTTCTGTCCTTCGTGGAGTGCGTGGCCCATATGTGGTGCCTCTGGAAGTTGTACCTGTGTTGGGAAGCTGGAAACCGAGCTTTTAAAGACTTTCTGCAAGTTTTGTCGCATGGCTCGCTTGCGTAGCGCATCCCTGGCAGTGCGATGAAATTCCCGCAGCTACGAAGGTCGAGATCATCGCAGCGCCTGTTGCCGCTGCCAGAGCCGTGGCATCCTTCGTTTGCGGGACGCACCAGACCGGCTTGGGAAGATTACATCGCTGCAAGTGTCGTCGCAGAGCCTGTCGTCGCTGGGTGAGATCACCACACAGCTTGCTTGTGGACCGCATCACGTTGCTGCGAGTGTCGTCGCAGAAGCCATCGCATTGAGGAGTTGTGAGAGAGAGATCACCGCTGGTCCGCGCATCGTCGCCCCGGAGATCGTCCCAACTCCAAAGATCATCGCATCGTGCCTTTGCAAGAGAAAACTTCCTACCGAACCTACGCACCGGAATCCATACAAGTCCGCCTTCCTCCCCATACAGACCGGATTTGTCACAACTTGCCCGCTGCTGCAGCGGGTTGTCGCATCGCCTCCCCAGAGTCTCAGGAGAAACGCATCACTTGTTTTCCACCGCATCAGCTTCTGCTTTGGATCTTTGTCGCTTTTAAAAGGTACTGTTGGCAAAACGTTACGCAACTGTGAACTTTTCACGCAACTGTAAATAATTTTATCGCTAACCTTAAGAACCTTAAGAACTCTTTTGCAACCATATTCTTGAACTGTGTATGTTGGATTTTTGTCGTTTTGGTCTTGTGTAGTTTAGATTAAATACCTTTATTTTTCTAAACTGGTACCCACCTTTGCCAACTAGAGACCCCGAGTTCTAACAGTCAGAAAGTATCAGGGACAGCTAAAGATCATCACTGTACTAGTGAAATGAGATGCCAATTCCCAAATATGTGCACAGCGATTCAGCATACAGTTTGACGAGTAAGGGGGCAGGTATATAACCATGAGGCATTCCGAAAGGGACAAAGCTAATGAAAGAGCAAGGACAAGTAATGTTGATGCTTTGGGATCTAAGTATTAGATAAAATAAAAACTACTGAAGAATTGCACCTCCGGTGCACATGAACTGCCTTCACATTGTTGAAGGATGGTGTGTTGTATGGTGTCAAATGTTGCTGGCACATATAAGAGTTAGTAGATATTAGCATCCTTCATTAAAAATATGAAGTGCATTATCTACAATCTTACCAATGATGTTTTGGTGTTTCCAGATCAGAAGGTTGATTAGAATTCTCCATAAAACGAGCTGCTGTTCAGGCTTCGTGTGAAGGTTTTGTAGAGAAGGCCATACATGGCTATCTTTTAAGGAGTCAGAAAATGTAATGTACGAAGAAAACATTAATGATTTCAAGCCAGAGAGTTTGGGATGCGGCTTAATGAATAAACACAAGAATTGAAAGAATAATGTGGAAGTATGGTGTTTGTAATGATGTGTTTGATTAACATGCCTATAGCATAATTAAAGACAATCTATGCTGATAAAGGTTATTTTTATAGTCGGTTATTTTCTATTTTCAGGGTAAGTAGAATGATTATCAATGTTATTCACAGCGTACTACTTCATTTTAGCAAAGTGCTTATTGAAGTTGTCTCTTCTGGATTTGTCGAGATGGGATGCAGGAGTCTCAGATTGTATAAATATATACAACTGATTTGGTGGGTCTGAATTTCTTTTTTGCAGTAGTACTTTTAATGAAAGATAATTTTGCTTTCTACAGGTTTTGATTATATCCATTTCTGTCAGATCGTATTTGAAGACGTTTCACGGTAGAATGGATGTATTCTATCAATGCTAGTAGTGGAAAGCGTTTGCAAAATATCCAATTTGTTCCTTATACTGTTTATTAATTTTGATGTAAATGTTTTAGATGACTGTCGTTCACATAGAGGATAGCATGGAGTTGATTATGTTATTTTCAATGCTTTTTTATATCTGTTTTCTTATCAAACTACTTTTAGGTTTATCATGGATAGATAAGTGCGTTTAGAGAATAGTAAAAAAGATCTTTGCATTAGCTACGATGCAATGGATCTCGAAAAGGTAGTGCGGATTGTATATTTGCTGAACATAAATCTCCAGGTGCAATATGACAATGTTCGTGATACAGATGTTGATCTGCTGGTGAAATATTGGTGCGAACCTGCACACTAATATACTCACAACATTAAATGAAGACAACATGTATCAATTACATGGTAGTAGTTAGCATTTTAGGACTTTGTGATATCATATGTTAAACTTGGTGCAAAAAGAAAAAGATCCCTGTGGTATGTGCTTCCAGAGTCTAAATAAATCAGTGTGGCTAAAGATGAGGTTAACTGCAGCTTGGATTATGCATTCAGCAGCACTAATAGCGGCTGTATGTTTCTAAAATACTTTGCGACTGGCGTAAAAGTTTGATCCACTGTGGTTGTGATTAAGAAAACAATTTTCGGACAGAATAACATGTAATAAAAGCCAATTTTTCTAACTTCTAGCACCAGTTAACTTTTTTTGTTTGCTGGAACCATTTTTTCCAAATGCCTGAAAATATTCCCCATAATAATGTTCATAAAAAAAGGCAAGAGCCCCATATCTTAACAGAGTTAAGAAAGATATATGTACGCATCCACAACTGAAGTACAATATTGCAATCACATCTGACTTAATACATCTCTTGTCCTCCCACGAAAAGTGGCAAAAGAAGTGGAATGGGATGGTAGACAGTAATGATGGTGCTGGAAGGGACGGTGTTCTGAGCCCCATTACACATTTCCAATGGTTCTGTTACAGAGGAGAGCCAGGTAACTAAGGGCCATTTTATCAAGAACAGGCGATAAAATTATCGCCGCTTTATCGGCAGGAAACTGCCACTAAAGCGGCGATAATGAGCTTGATAATATGCCCTTGTGAATTCCCATAGCAGCCCAGGTTCTGGTGTTAACCTGGGCTGCTATAGAATGAAGTCTGCAAAATCAATTTCCCCTATTTTTTTTAGGCTAGGCCATTCACATTCCAGGAACAGATTTTGATGTCCTGCAATGTTTTGGGGTTTTTATGGGATTTTGTTCATGCTGCTCCTTGTCATGTTCCTTCTCGACTGAGGACTTGAATATGTCGTATATTTTGCTTGTTGACAAGTTTTCCTTTTTTTGTTTCTTGAGGCCTCTGCATCTTTTATTGCCGAGTTCCTATGATTCGGCGTGCTGAGTATATCACTATTACTATCATCACTCTTGTCTTGTCTTTTCTGAGTTAGTGTCAGTAATACTTGTGGAGTGACTTTATTTGTTTTACTTTTCCTTGCTTTCCTCAGGCGTTTGCGTGCCCCTTTTTAGAGGGTTTTTTCCAAGCTTTTATGTTCCTTGCTTTGTACAAGTTCCTTCAATGAATCCCTTTGATTCGGAAATGGTGATGAGATTTCTAAGTGCGGATATTCCTCTGATCGTTCCCAGTCTTTCTCAGTGACAGGGGAGTTTCTACATTTGCTTTCTTGAAAGTTGTTTTCCTCTTTTAATGGTTTGGTATTGATGTTAAGGGTATCCTTGTTAGTTTTAACTGCCTCCTTGGGGTCTCCTTCCGTGGAAGTTGTGGAATTAAATTGTGTTTCCCTGACTGCCCCCAGCAACTCTGACATTATGGTCGGGACAGTTGCAAGCTTGTCAATTATTTGGTTGCAGTGACACATATGATATGTGATATCCTGCGCTTGTTGTTCCTTTGTAATCATAGCATTTAAGTTTTCAGACCAATATGCGATTGGAACAAATGAAACAATCCCTCTTTAAACAGATTAAGATAGATATACTGCTTCATTCGTGCAACACCCAACTGGTAACCTTCTACTTTTTTCTTGTCTTCATAACTATGACAAAAATATACAAATATTACCTAAATTGATTTAGTCTGGAGCATCCCTTAGGAGGACCTTGCCTACACTGTTTGACCTTTAGCAGACTGTACAACAACAACTAACATGAATAAAAATGTCAAAGCATGCTACAACGGAAAGACTACAAACATTTATTTATAAAGCTACCACCAAACGATTTCCCTTACATGGGCCCATATAATCCTATTACCTACTGGATAGTGGTGATACTTCTCGGAACACAGAGGAAGGGATTCTGAATCATGGTACAGAGTAAATTCCCTTTAATCCTCTATACTGTAATTCCTGCTTCTTGGGAAATCTAAGTTTATTTCTTATTTTTATTAACCTGAATCTCCCTTATGATTTGTACGGTAGAGTTCAGCACATTATAACCTGGGGTGCTCACCATTATCTTTCCAGTGTCTAGCAATTAGGGCTAGATTAATCTTCCACTTGCCCTCAGCTTTAGAAATGGTTTGTCCATTTTTCGGTATGTAAACAGTAATAATTGGAAAACATCAATTTACGGTAGTCTGGCCGGTACAAAGCTTCTGCGCATTGGCCCATGATTGTAAGAACAACAAGGTAACCACTGGCAATTGCTCAGGGCTGTAATCCAGACCATTGTTTTCCAGAAACTGTGGGGCATATTTCCCAGAATGGTGGTGCAGGGCAGTGCAACCAGTTATCTGGCTGCTGTGTGCCACAGGGAAAGGGCTTGAATGCAATGCATTTATCCAATATGGTGCATTCCTGTCCTTTCCCCTACACTGGTGCAGTTTTGGCCACCTACCGCCAACCCAGGCATCCTTGGTGAAAGGGTACTTGCATTACTGGTAGGATTGTTTTGTGCACAAAGGTGCACCTTCCTGCACAAAAACAATTCATTGAGGCGATTTCCTTTTTCTATGTGTGCTGCAGAATGCCGCACACATAGAAATTGGAAACAACAAAGAGAAATACAAATATTTCTCCTTGTTGTGCCTGACCTGGGGAGGCATACGATTTTAAGCATTCACAGAACTTCAAGGAATATGATACTTTACCCCGTATGCGTTTACAACGTGTGCCGTTATCCCGCATTTTTTACTCCGCAACAACTTTTACAATGCAGAGCTTTACACCGCAAGTCATTACAACGCATTGTCCATTACAACACAATTTACTATTCCTACTCCACCGGGTGTTGTGATGGAGAATGCGTTGCAATTACATGCGGTGTAAAACCTTGCGTTGTAAAATTTGCTGGGGAGAAAAAAATGTGGGGTATCGACATGCGTTGTAACGCAGTCGGTGTAAAAGATGTTTACCGTTACAAGTCCTTGAAAATCTGGGAATGCATCACAAACCATGGGAATTGAGAGGGAACACCCATCGCCCATGGAATGCCTACCTTGCACAGAGTAAGGCAACACAGTGATTAGCGCTGTATTGCTTTACTTGATATTTATGAAGCGAATAAAATCAATGCAAAGTGGCTTTGTGTAGCTCCATAAATATGACTTGGCGCTTTGTGTTGTGCATGTACCACATTACATGGTGCAAGCATGATGAGAGGCCTGTGTAAATATGCCTCTATGTCTTTCTAGATGGAGACCCTTCTTATTCAAATCATTCATGGCTCCGCTCCAATAGTAACTGTCCAGTCCAATCTCCCAAGCGAGGATCCCTCCAGATGGGCAAACAAGCAACCCTAGACCTGTTTCAACCTACTTAGGTCTTTGTTACATTCTTGTATTTAATATATGTACACTATGCACATGTGTATTTCCCTTTATCTTAAGGCATGAGACTTGTTATGTTCTGTATTGGGTTTGCATTCCAAACAGAGTTTTAGTAATGTAGCATTCCGCTCTTTGAAGGCAGTTGTATCCTGTTGCCACACTGTGTGCATTCATGCTGTGCTGATCTTCAATAAACCTTTCAAAAGATTTGGACTTGATTCTTACAAATTTTGGCGACGAGGACCTATTTACTCCTGCCATTTACAGCACAGGAGCGGAGTATCCATTTGAACCCATTGGATTTACATCTATTTTACTCTATTTGTTCCTGTTTCACAAGGACTTCCTTTCATCTCAAGGTACTGTGTATTGTATTTTTCCCACGATATTTTCCACCTTTAATTGTGACAATTTCTACAAGTTTTATTATCCTTTTTGGATTTTTGGACCTGTCAATAACTTCGTTGTTCTATTTTCCTTTGCCTACTTTGGATTGTGTGGCTGTGACAGTGTGGAAACCTCCTTTCAACTGTTTACCTCTTAAATTGCTTCCCGCTGTGTTCCTGCATTTCCGTGACTTATTTGCTTCATTTTCGCCAAGCGCCACGTTAAGCCTGTTGTGAGGAGCCTGCATCATTCGAAAGTGCCAGTGTGAGTCTGCATCATTTGGAAGTGCCAGCGTGAAGCTAACGCGTGCATTTTTCCTCACACGCGCCTCTCCCGTATGCTTCTTTCTTTCCAGCTCGTTATTACGCTGGCTGGAAGGAATATGTCACTACAAAGACGTCCCATTAGCACGCTGTTTGGGAACGATTACCTAGCAACCACACGGAAGGAAGCAACGGTTGTTTAGCAACACTTGGTATGCTCTGATTCACACGTAAACACAGAAACATTTCTCGGCGATTTAGCAACGCTTTGATTGCATTTATTTATACGGAAGCAGTTATTTTAAAGCATTTCACACGGAGGTACATTCTGCAATCATCATTTAACTCGCAATCAAAGGGACGTTTTCTGGATTGCCTGATGACAATTTAAACACATGTTTGGAATAGGGTTTTAAGAGATCTTCTCTGTAGTATATCATTTTTACAGTAATTCTGGTGTTTTAAATCGTTATTTACAGTTCTTAAACAATTCTGTGATATTTATAGGTATTTTACTATACTGTATTTACACTTTCTATCCTTCTTTTTATTTATTTTTGCGCATATTTCATTTCATTTACTCACTTTTTGAGTTGATAAATTTCTTTTCTCATTTACTAATATTATTTATTTTTAAAAAAAATGCAGTTTGATCCCCCAGCTAAAATTTTGCAAAACAAGGGTGAACCTCCTATGCCATGGTCAAGATGGAAAGAGGAGTTCTTTAATTACATGTAAGCTATTGATGGGGAACGCATGGGTGCTAAAAGAAAGAAAAGCATTTTACTTCACTGTCTTGGTTCGGAGGGTCAAGAAATGTTCAGAACTTTACCACAGTGCACTTCACGTCCTGGTGAAGGTGATGGTTTAAATGTTTATGTCGAAGCTTTATCTAGGCTTGAAAAAAGATTTAAACCAACTTCCAACATTGATTTAAATTGGTTTAAAATCTATACCAGGGCACAAAAAATGGTTGAATCCTTTGATGACTTTCTCACTGCACTTAGATCTCTTGGTCTACACTGTAATTTTGGGATAATGTGTGATGAAATGCTTCGGGATCAAATCATCTTCCATGTTAAAAATAAAAAAATCCAAGAGAAACTCTGGTGCATGGGAGATCCCAATTTAGAAGAAACTATCGCTGTAGCCAAATCCACTGAAATGTCAGAGAAATGGATGGATGCTGTCAAGTTAAATTCTAATCCCAGCAAACTTACATCTGAAGAGGAAGTTTGTATAGTGAAATCAAAAATTGATAACAAGCTTCCCAATTTCACACAAGAAAAGAATAAAGGAAATCTCAATAATTTTTCATTTAAAAGACAAGATAGCTATAACAATTCTTTTTCCTGTTTTAGGTGTTGTAGTAGGTCACACATTGCTTCTTTTCAAGGATGTCCAGCGATTAACAAGGAGTGCAAAATTTGAGGGAGAATAGGACATTTTAGTAATGTTTGTAAGGATAGACGGTTTAACCAAACACCTATTTCTTCCAACAGGTTGGATACTACGAAAGTTTCTTGTATTAATGATGGTACAGACGTTAGTCAAATTCAGGAGCTCAACAAGGGTTTTGTTGTATCTATTGTACAAAGGGGTTGTGTCGTTATAGGGAGTATGAGGTCTCCTAAATGTTCCTTTTATGTTTATAGTAAAGAAATTAAGCTTATGGTTGATTCGGAAACGCCATGGACGATCATTACTAAAGAATATTTTAGTGAAAAGTTAGTGAATGTATGTGATATTACAACTCTTCTACCTTCTGACATTATGGCCAAAGGTTTTAATGGATCTATGATTGATATTGAGGGTTTCTTCAATGTACCTCTCACTTTTAGAAACAGAACTGCTATGATTAAGTTATATATTGCTGTTAAAGGGGTTAATGTGTTAGGATGGCACGATCAATGTGAGTTGGGCATTATGCTCAACCCACGTTCCAAAGATCCAGTATCTTTGTGTAGTGATAAAGACATGGTAAGTACCACAAGCCATGATTGTGTGGGAAAAGAAGGTATGAAGGAAAGCATGCATTTTTGGAGTCATAACTTTTGCAAGGTTTTCTGTGATGATTTGGGAAAGTTAAAAATTTCTGCTCACAAAATTGTTTTAAAAAATGATGCAATTCCTGTTAAACAAAAATTGAGAGGTGTTCCACTTAATGTGAGAGATGAGTTAAAGGAAATGTTGAATGATATGCTTAAGGAGGACATAATAGAACCTATTGAGTCCTCAGAATGGGTTTCTCCCATTGTACAGGTGCGGAAACCTGATCAAAAATTACGCGTGTGCATTGATTTAAGGGCTTTGAATTCCAACATCATAATTGATTGCCACCCCCTTCCCAACATCAATGAGCTTGTGTCATTATTTGATGGTGCGCAGATCTTCACCACCCTTGATCTCAGATCAGCGTACCATCAAATCGAACTGACTGAGGAATCAAAGAAATACACCGCATTTATCACACCTATGGGCCTTTTCCAGTATAAAAGGATGCCGTTTGGATTGGCCTCTGCGGCTTCTGTTTTTCAGAGGGTGATGTTCCAAATTTTTAGAGACTTGGATTCTTTTGTCAAGTGTTTCCAGGACGATATTTTAGTCTTTTCTAAGAACGAACAGGAGCATGTGTCACATTTAGATTTAGTTTGCAAAAGATTGGAAGATAGCGGGCTCACTTTGAAGGCACATAAATGTAAATTGTTCTGTAAATCAGTTGAGTATTTAGGATATACTTTATCAGGTGAGGGTTTAGTCCCTAAGAAATCCAATGTAGAAGCTATTCTTAAGGCGCCAGCTCCAGTCAACAGAGAACAACTCCTTTCTTTCTCAGGTATGTGCGAATATTACAGTAAGTTTGTAGAAAATTTCGCAACTAAAATGGAGCCGCTAAGGAAATTGTTGAGACAAAAAGTTACATTTGAGTGGAAAGATGAACAAAATAAGGCCTTTGTGCATATTAAAAATGACATTGTAAGTGCTCCTACATTAAAGCCGTTTAGGATGGGTTACAAGTGCATTATAACTACTGATGCCAGCTTGTATGGTTTGGGTTGTGTTTTGTCCCAACGAGATGGAAATACTGAGTGGAATGTTGCCTTTTCATCTAGAACACTTAATGAGACAGAATGCAGATATGCAGTCATTGAAAGAGAGTTGCTCGCATGTGTGTGGGCGGTGGAACATTTTAGAATTTATGTTTGGGGAAGCAATTTTGTGCTTAGGACAGACCATAAACCCCTTATTCACATATTATCTGTTGGGGGAGGTTGGAACTCTACAGCGAGAATTGCACGTCTGTCATCTAAATTGCAAGAATATAACTTTTCTGTAGAGTATATTCCTGGGAAGAAAAATTTTACTGCGGATTTTCTTTCACAACTTCCTTGCAATGATTGTTCAGACAAGGTAAATGTAACTAAAGATATTGATTTTGTGTTGGGAATTACGGATGTAGTTCCGTCTCAATGTTTAGATATTACTGAGGAAAAATGGAAAGAGGCACAAGAAGCGGATGAAGTGTATTTAAGTCTTAAAACAAATGTGATGGAAGGTTGGCCTAGCAAAAATAGTGTTAGTTCAGATTTGTTACAATTTTTCCATATTGCTGATGAATTATTTTTTGAAGGTGATTTTATATTTAAATCTGGAAAATGCTTTCCACCGCAGGGTATAAGAGAATTAATTTTGAGTCTGCCACACAAAACTCATCCTGGGATTTCTGCAATGAAACGGTTGGTAAGGTTGTATTTTTGGTGGCCAGGCATGGACAGATTCATAGATCCCACTGTCAGAGAGTGTAATGAATGTTGTGTTAAGGATAAAATGTTAAGAGTTCATATACCCCCACTAAAACCAGTTGTTTGGCCACAGGTTCCTTGGAACAAGGTTGCTTTTGACATCTCTGGCCCCTTTTCTATTTTACCTGAATCTTTAAGATTTGCTCTGGTCATCATTGACTACCACTCCAAATGGCCGGAGGTGAAATTTGTCGCCAAGGCCACTATGAGTGCTGTCATTAGTTTTTGTAGAGAGGTTTTTGCACGGGAAGGTTGTCCTGCCACTTTGATTTCAGATAATGGAGTGCAATTAGTTTCTGCAGAGATGGAGGATTTCTTGAGTGTTTGTCAATTAAACATATTCGCACATCACTGTACGAACCCCATGAGAATGGGCAGGTTGAGCGATTTAACCGGGTGCTGAAAGAGTTTATAACTGATTCTGTTAAGGCAAAAGGTGATTGGTTGAATGTTATTAGGGAAAAATTATGGACTTATCGCATCACTCCACACACTACCACAGAGGTTAGTCCTTTTAAATTACTCAAAGGTAGAGAGCCAGCCTCTATTATCTGCCCTTGGTGGTTTAAGGAAAAATGTAGAAACTTTGTAGAGATCAAGGTTGATGTTCAGGAAGTTGCTGATAAAGTGGTTTGTAAACAAGACAAAGTTGCATCGTGGTATAACAACAAATGGAATACAAAAGAACATAATTTGGAAGTGGGTGATTGGGTCAGAATTCTCAAACCTTTTCTAGTTAGTAAGGGTATGAGTAGGTATGGTGACCCATTCAAATTAAAAAAGTTTTCAGCAACACTGTTATTACCCAAGATGGTAAGGTTTGGAACTCAAGGAAGGTGGCTAAGTGTCCTGTACAAAATGCCAACCGGTATCGGGAAAACTTTATGCATAACAATAAGTTTTGTCATGAACCTAAATGTGATTGTGTAGCATCTAGAATCAAAAAAATGTTCGGATCAGGAACAGGCCTATTGCTTTACAAGACTTTGTATAGTTTTTATGTTGCTTATTTGTTTTGTTTTTATATAAGGGAGATGTGTTACATTCTGTATTTAATATATGTACACTATACACATGTGTATTTCCCTTTATCTTAAGGCATGAGACTTGTTATGTTCTGTATTGGGTTTGCATTCCAAACAGAGTTTTAGTAATGTAGCATTCTGCTCTTTGAAGGCAGTTGTATCCTGTTGCCACACTGTGTGCATTCATTCTGTGCTGATCTTCAATAAACCTTTCAAAAGATTTGGACTTGATTCTTACAGTCTCCTCAATGAGGTATAGCTTGACTCCAATGGCACTGTGAGCACCGACTCACATCTGGGCAGATCTGCCACACTTAGGTTGCCTACTGCAAAAACAACAAGGTAATGGGAGCAATGCTTAAATTAACTGCAGCCACTGGCAATTGAAAGGGCAGCATTACAGACTATGAGTTTTCACACACAGTGCGTTCTAGAAAGAGAGCTGCCTCATGCAAAGCATTCTTGAGTTGCATGTGTTCCAGTTCAGAGAGGACATGGCTTGGAAGTTCAGACTGGACTGTTCCAATTTGAGAATGACCAATGTTGATTTGCATACTGTTGGGTCTAATCTGAGGTTGCATGGCTTGCAAACCAGACAATGGACTGCAATGTGACCCTAGTTATTCTGAGTGGTTGAGAATATTTTGAGCATTTCACCTATCAACCTTTTTTTTCTTTTGTAAGAAAACCTTAGTGGAAAACACATGCAGAGTTGATACTAGTTAGAAATTGGGTTACTGTTTTACTGGGGTATGAGCCCTCATCAAGCAGCAACCACAACTCTAGTCAGGGTAAGTGTCAGCCAAACCTTTTGCTCATCCTCTGCTAGCTTGGCACAGAGAAGTCCGGGCTAACTTAGAGTCTTGTGTAAAGTAATTGTGCAACACTTCAAACAGTTAAAACACAACACAAATAGATTCCACCACAGGTTAGAGAAACAGAGAAAAATGTAATAAATAAAACAAGACTAAAATGACAAATATCCAATCAGTAGAACCAGAGTTCTGATTTTTCAGAGAATAAACTGCAATATAGCACCTAAAAGCAAAAAGCGCCAACCACTGCTATCTGGTCGCAGGGCTGGGTTAAAGTAAAAATTCAATCCAACCGTGATTGACCATGGGTCAGACACAGTCACAGATTAGTCCTGCTGCAGTTTTACCTTCTCAAGAATTCTGGCAAGAGTCCCATTCACAGGGAAGAAGTTCCCCGGGAGGAAAGAGAGCATTGCTGGCTATGGTCGGCATGGCAAGAGGAACAGGCCGGGCATCATGGATGGATGGCCTAGAACCTCGTGGTGGTGATCCATATGTGTGAACAATGCTTACTGTGTGAATACACAAACTTGCGGCTGCTTGTGTTGGATTTCTGACTGAGCAATGAGGTTCCAGAGTGAATGGGTCAGTTCATGAAAAGCTTAAAACCCACTTCCACAGGCCAGGGCTCCTCTTGGGGGTCAGAACCTTGTTGAAGACAGGTCCAGGAGCTATGGGGAGCCTGTTATGTCCCTGTGGCTCAGATCAGGAGGCCAACAGACTAGCCCTTTGAGTCACCCTGGGGTTCTGGGTTCGGGATGTGTTCCAGGTCCAGTTCTTCCTCTCCAGGCAAGAGAGCAGCAGGTAGCAGGTCAGCAGAGCAATGCAGCAACTCCTTCCAAGTGGCATACATCAGAGTGGCAGTCCTTTCAGCAACACAGCAGTCCTTCTTCCTAGCAGGGTATCCACAGAGCCAGAAGTGCACTGAAGAGATGGTGTCTGAGTTCAAGCAATTATATCCAGTGTTGACTTTAAAGTGAGTGAGACTTCAAAAACAGCCCTTGGGAGTGCACAGAGGCCCTGCCCTTTCTCCCCTGGCTCCAGACTCACTACAAGGGGTATGCAACCCTTACTATGGGCACAGGACTGAGCCTATTCAGGTGTAAATGAGGCTGGATCCAGCCACTCACACCCATCCTACTAGGATTGCCCATTAAGTCACACCTAAGCTTCCATTGTGTGTCGCTGCCTAGGGTAAAAACACACAGTCCAGCTGTCACTCACTCCGGGCATGTGATCAGAGACAGGCAGCACATACCAACAGGCTAAAGTAAGAAAATTCAGCTTTCTAAAAGTGGCATTGTCAGAATTGCAATTTACAATTTGACTGCACCCTAAGGTTGGGTTTTAAATTGTGATTCCATAGACACCAAACTTGCAAAGTCTATCACTTCCCAATTGGACTTTACCCTTATAAAATCTATTAAGGTAATCACAATGCTATCCTATGAGAGTGATGGCCATTGCAGTAGTGAAAAATGACTCAGAGTTTTTCATTACCAGGGCATGTAAAACTTAAAAGGACATGTCTTGCCTTTTAACTGCATTGCTACCTGGCCTCTGGGGGTGACATATATGTTAAAAAGGAAAGTTTGGGCCTGGAAACAGGGTTATTTTGACAGGTCTGAGTTTAAAATAGGGGTGGGCGAAATGTGTATAGTCACGTTATACAAAGCTCTGCAAAATGGTAAAAATTCTCTGCGAGCACGCAAATGTTTTGCAAACACGCGGAATTGCTTGATCCGCCCGTTCGCGATGCTTTCTTCCTGTTTGCGAACGCTGTTTGGGTGCTCGGGGAGAAATATCTCATGAACACGTATGTTAAAAACGCGATCAAGCAAAAAATTCTGCGAAGCCGCGGATCGCGGAACTTTTGGCAATTCTGCGTTCTCCACGGAAAGCGAAATTACCCAAATTCCGCGGGCGGAATAGAATTTACCGCCCAGGCATAGTTTAAAACAGCACACACAGGCTCTGCAATGGCAGGCCTGAAACATGGTTACAGGAATACTTGGGTGACACAACCAGTGCTGCAGCATTTAATTTACAGATCCTAGGCACATGTAGTGCACTTTACTAGGGTCTTATAAGTACATTAAATATGCCAGTTAGGGATAAGCCAATACTACCATGTTTAGAGGAGAGAGCACAAGCATTTTAGAACTGGTTAGCAGTGATAAAGTGCAGGGAGGCCCAAGGCCGGCAAAAATATTTTTTGAAAAAATAGGAGGAAGAAGGTGAAATGTTTGGAGATGACTCTGCAGAAAGGGCCAGGTCCAACAATTCTGCAATTCCATAACGGAGACTACACACAAGACAAGACAATGCAAGCTAGGTTTCCATTAAGCAACCAGGTTGCAGCTTCAGTGCAGGTAATGTGTCATAAAACCCACCTCTCTGTAAGCAGAAAATATTCTTCACACCAGACCAGAAATGTAAACGTATCCTTATCAATCATGATCTCAGTACATGGGGTCAATCCACAAAGGCATTTGGCTATTTTTAGAGTAGTACTTTTGTAATGCTGGTTTTACTCAAATACAATTCACATAGTTCAGGGAACAGGTGTACATTTACACTTGTACTATCGATCATGTGAGGAGTGCTGTACTGACAAAGCCTGTTTCATAAAGATAAACGTACACTTTTGTGTAAGTTTGTTTGTTTGCTACTGACAAAGGGCTTTACGAGTAGTATATTTACTAGATTGGGGTCTCTGCAGATGAGGAAATAGATATTGTTATGTTCTGAGACTCCGTACAGCTAAATGTATTACTCATAAATCTCTTTTTGTTGAGCAAAGAATCGTAAACTTACACAAAATTGTAAGTTTACCTTCGTAAGTCAGCCCACAGTTTGTAGAACTAGGCACATGTAGTCATACATTTTAGATGTAAGTGGGGCAGTGGCAAGAGGCAACGCCTGGGAAATAGAGAATATCTACTGGAATATGGACGAGAACATGAAAAACATAAGGAACAACAAAGGGGTGGATATACAAATGTACGCCTATAAAAGTATCAGTTGTAATTCAGAAAAAATACACCACATTGCTTCAGCAGTATGTCCATCTACAAATCTACCCCTGCCAATCGTCAGAGTAAAGCAGGAACCACATATGGCTACTCACAGGTACTTCCCGGCCTCCTCGGTAGAGTTCTCTGTGGGGTTCGGCAGCTCTCCGTGCGCGAGGAGCTCCCGCCGTGAACTGTTCGCTGCTCACACGTTATGACCTGTCAAAATGTAATGAAGGGTATGGACTTTATGGAATTCTGAGTCTGGGGAGACGCTTCCTGTGACCGGTGGACCTGGGCAACCGAGTGGGGGCAGGACTACACAGCCCAGAAATCCCTCCAGAGACCGGCAGCAGCAGCAGCCCCTCCCCCTTGACACCGGGGGTTATTTCTACGCCTCATGCCTCCCGCTTTGCGGGAGACGCTTCGTGTGACCGGTGGACCTGGGCAACCGAGTGGGGGCAGGACTACACAGCCCAGAAATCCCTCCGGAGACCGGCAGCAGCAGCAGCCTCTCCCCTTGCCTGGATGGATAAAACCAGCTGACGCCACGCGCCTCGCGGGACACACGCGGGCCGAGCCCGGGCAAAGGGCGGGCCCTCTACGGCCCTCAGAGGCCGGAGGAGGACGGGACGGGCCACCTCCCTTGACCTTTTTACATTACAGAGGTAATGAGACTACGACTCCGTCCCTATACACTTGTTAAGGGATATCCCCACTGGACACTAGACGTAACCTTCCAAACATCCCTAGATTGTCTTGTTGTCTTGCAATATTTTAACACAAGCAAACCCCATCATGACTCGCAAGGGGGCTACCAAGAAACCTATCAGCCAGGGAGGCTCACGTCCTGGGTCACAAGATCATGGCAGGTCATCTCCGTCCACCGCTAACACGAATGAATCTTGCCAGATTATAGATAGCATACCCACAAAGCAATCTCCCGATCTAACGAATAGTACAGTGCAAAACCTCTCGCTACTGGACGAGTTAAATTCTCTTTGTAAAACCAGGTACGCCTTTGTAGAAGATAGAAATGAAATCAAAAGTCCCCCACCTTGCCGAGCTGAAATAACGAGTATACCAACTCCAAGCGTCAGCCCATTGGAAGACCCTTCATTACCCAAAAATGCAAATACGCAAAATATGGTAGCTCCACTTCTCTCATCCAGTAAAAGGAAGTGGGATGGGGTTAATCCCATGGGGAACGAACCCAAACTACAAAAACTGTGCTCTAGTCCTCCATCGACCGTAGCTAATCCCCCCCAAATTCAGAGGAAAAATTAGACCAACTAGTACTTCCTCTCAACTTGACTTTTCTGTCCCAGATCGAACAACTGGTTAGATCAATCATTTCTCCGTTGATTGAAAAAATTATCACTCTAGAGGATAGGCTGTTGAGAATAGAGAAAAGTATCAAGGCCAACTTACCTCCCACTGGAAAAATTGTATCACCTAACTGTTCTCACCCACCTGATACAACCAAAGTGCCTATGCCACCAGAAAAAAACAGTAATGATCAAACTCATCCTCTAGCCTCTAACTCACCACCCCCAATCGCCCCTAAAGTCTACTCCAAACCTGGTCTACCACAATACCCTGCTACTAGAGTAAAGCCTTATAAAACAACTCATATACAGCTACCTCCGGAGGCTGCACCTTTCGTATGTGGCCTTGCGGGAGTCCCAGCACTCAAACACGGAAAAACCGAATGGGAACAAGATCTACTAAATAAAGTCACGTACTGGCTAACTAAAAATAGGCCCTTGCCTCTAGACCTTGATGGTACAATCATGACTGTTAGAAGGGTGGGCTGGTTAGGTCCCCTACAAAAAGACATTGCCGGCGACTTGGTCCTAATAAGATTTAGAAGTAGACTAATTGTACCCTACCTCAAAACTTTGTATCCCCAAGAGGGAGACGGCCCTATATCCGCCTGGAACCTACTCGATTTCTATCCAAGCATGGCATTCATCCCTCGACCAAGATTAAGGACAGAGACAATTTACTCGAGGGGTAGAAACATCTGCGCATTGAGTGGTAGTGACCTTTCCGCCTTTAATCACCCCGTAACAACGCACATTGGCCACTAGTATGGAAAACTTTGAATTGTCATATGGAACTAAGGAACTTACTCCCACAGTTTGTACAAATGTCTTTAATGTATCTAAGTTTTTATGATTGTTTTAACTGTACGCTTTTATGATTTTTAAACTAAAATCGAATAAAGCTAAGAATTGAATTGAATACCCCTGCCAATCGTCAGAGTAAAGCAGAAACCACATATGGCTACTCACAGGTACTTTGAATATCCAAAAAATCAATGGAAGTACGGAATAGTACTACCATCATAAAGAACTACACTTAAAAAAAATAGAAAATAATTGGTCGTATAACTTTAGTAATTGTAGACACGTATAAAAACACATAGCAAAATACTTAAAAGAATATTAAAAAAATGAAAGTAATCAAAGACGTTAAAATGGCTGCAGTCTGCTGTATATACTACATTGTAGAGATGAAAATATAACAGATACAAGCAGAAAAGAGAAAATGTTTTGAACAATAATTGCTTGACTCATCTCACATCTAACTCTGATGCACTCACCTTCAAAATCACATCATGAAAACATTTATCTTACAAAAATACACACACACACATCTGTAGCTGAGTTTGGCTGCAAGAGGTCTTGCAGCACAAGTCAAGGATAAATATCAGATGTCTTATTTTGTTGAGATGCCTATTTCTATGTTGTTTTAAGTTCATTGTGCTATATAGTGTATGCAGCGATCTCTGCTTGTGATATGTAGAACTACATTTAGCATAATTAATCCTAAAATACTACAGTAAGTTACTAGTAGTAACTCTACAATCCTATTTGAGCTGCTGGCTTCTCCGTCCACTCATGTCAGAGGGAAAGCGATACATGTGTCTTCTACTGCCACTACTAGGCTAAATCCCCTGCTAGCATCGCCTAATTTCATCTGGGAAAGATTCATGCTCAGGTGTAGGGAAGGAACTGTGTGCCCAGATGTTTTCTGACGTACATTTACCCTTGTAAATCAGGTCCTACATTATTTGTGAATGACCAAACTAAATACAGCATCAATCGTATCTCATCTGGTGCTCAGAAATAATGTGTTTTTGGTTTTTTTGCTCGTTTATGCTATCTTGCTGAGTACATGTTCTTTATGAACTATGCAAGAGAATGCCTACATTTTGGAAACATCAGTCTTTCTTAACAGTTTCTTTAATGTGCAAACATTTCTATTTATGCATTCTTTCCCTTTATGAATTCCTTCATAGACCCCCTTACATAATTTTGTGTATATGAAGTATAAGAAAGTTGTAATGTTGCAGAATATTGAAATCCAAAAGTATTCAATCAGTAAAATATATATTGATTGGCAGGTCATTGATCATGAGTATATGTGAGATTTATAAAACCATAGAACATGAATATTTAGAGGCTCATTAGAGCTTAGAAGGATTTGAGGTCCACAAAAAATAAGTTCCCTATTCTGCCTCGTTTATAATTATGCTACCCCATTTAAATATGTGGAGCTTTCAGCTTCCAACAGTGAGTTCCCCCAGTAGTTAGGACAGGCTCCTAAAAAATTGCCAACTTTAACGCATTGTGAGGGCCATCTGATAACTTATTCTGTAAACCCAAGTGTTTCTTGTGAGGCAGGCAGGGAAAGCAGATATAGTGATCCAAGCACAGGCAGACAACCCCTTGCACGTCGGGGTCATTCATTTGTTGTTTTTCACAAACGATCTCCCGCTTTTGTAGTTTGCTTAGGTAACAGAAAAAAAAATGCTAGCTGGAAAAAAACATTAATGTCCGATGAAAGTGCTCCTTCTGGGTCAGCAGAAGCATTTTCATCAGATACTGATTGCTGCTGCAGCAGCAGGCTTACAGTATGGGGTGGGGGGGCAGGCCTCCTTCCAACAATGGCCTTGATGTACTGCCCATCGGTGCATGAATAACCCCCTAGCCGTTAACACACTATGATTAAACTAAGTTTAACATGAATTTAATAGCAGAATATGTTTGTTCCCATTATTTTCAAGGCTAGGGCCGGTCGCACCACAATTTTGATCGCTCATCGCCTTTCCACGGTGAAGACAGCCGACGTCATTGCAGGATTTGAAAATGGGATTGTGGTCGAGCAAGGTTCACACAGTGAACTCATGGAGAAAAGAGGAGTCTATTACTCGCTTGTAAAGCAACAGGTAATCATGAACAAATGGCGATGTAACACGATGAGAATGTAATACCATCATGAAATATTGTAAATTGTTTCTTATTACTGGTGTATGCTATTAACGTATTACACCTATAATAAGAAAATGGCTGCAGTTACATAGTACAAGCCAGTTGTGAGGTCACAGTACCAGCATGCGAGTCTCCTGTTGCTGTTAGTCCACAATGACAGGACAAAGTTATGACACAAGTCGGCATCCTAAGTCAGTGTGAAGAATGTCTGTGCATAGTGATAGTTATGCTGGTGAACTGTTCAAATAACACCACCGGCTTTAATGATGAAAGTACACAAGTTATGTCCATAGTGTCCCTTCATGCATCCCAAAGGTCACCTTTCAAAAAGAGTTAAAGGTTACTTAAAATCCAAAAGTTGTACATATAAGTTTAACTGCGGACGTTATTTTGGAGTGGGAAATGTAGGGAAAGCTGGGAACATTACCATGATGTTACATTGAGTCTCTAGCATGACGCTACATTTTTAGGCAACAATTAGCAGTCTAACGTTTAACACAATCAAAAAATAAATAAAGGAAAACAATACCACTGTGCAACAATTATTGCTTGTGCCGGCAACAAGAGCGAGCCTACAGGTACTTCTTTGGTATAAATATTGCCTCCATTTTTGACACGCATATATACCAATACAAACCAATCAGCTCACATGTATCCAAGCTACACTGCGTTACTGCTGGCACAACAATAGGACCATACTAACATTGAGACTATTAACTTACAGGCCATAGAATATGTAAACATAAACTGCTAAATGGCCAAAAAGAGGATCGAGATGCTTATGGTATACACAAAAGTATAGTTTGCAGAAAAAACTCAAACGCAGTATGTCTGCAAATAAATATAATTAGACCAGAAACGTAACTGAAATTAAAATTCAGCATGCCATATGTGACTAGTGTAGTGATGTATGTAGAACCATCATGCGGTAAGAATGTAAATTCGCAAACAATGACTATAGATTGTCTATTAACCAGGAAACGTGTAACGAATAAGGTGATAAGGTTAGTGTGTTTTTGAGAAAAAAGTGATCTTATGCACCATTTTGTTATAGTGAAATGCTGGCTGGGTGGAGTACTACAAACAACAACATGCCATCAATTGTCAGCCAAAGGACTTACATATAAATAAATAACATTAATTGTGAGAACAAAATTACCAGGATAGGTAGATCACAAGGGATGTACCAAAGATGACAAAATGCTAAGCAGATTACTGGGTATCAAGGAGGTCAAAGATTCCATACAGTACTAATGATACACTAGCAACAGAACTATGGGGTCTATTAGGATGGTGGGCGGACTCCAGTCCGCCTGCCACCCTAGAGGTGCTGGGATCCCGCACCGCCAATTAGGATGCCACCGCCACGGTGGCAACCCGCATATATTACATTGTGGAGGGCGGTTCTGTAAGCAGCACCCGCCACAATGCAATATATGCATGTTGTGCATTGGCATGCACCACGTGACAGGCACTGTGGGGTGCCTGGCACCTTGTGCATACCAATGTTGGGGTGTACCATTGATACCCCCAAGTGCTGCCCCCCACACCACTGGGGACCCGCAATTGGCCCCCAAAGAAAACTCCGCAATCCTTTCCATGGTGGAGTCTCCGCCATGGAAAGGCATAAAAACCCACATCATATTATGGATGGCGGTGCCTGCAAAGAACTGCCACCATTTTATGGGCCTTTTCCGTCTGGAAAGTAATTGTGACGATTGCCTACCAGCAGGAAAGCGGCAGACGGTCTTTCCGTCTGCTGCGGTATCCCCCGCCATGCTAATGCGACGGGGGTTAAAGGCCATCTGGCAGGGTTATTTGGCAGGCGGATCGCCATGGATTTAACCCAGATCTCTTGACTGGGGATGAATGTTTGATTTATTCAGCATTCCGTCCATCATTTGTGTATCATTTGCTTTCTCCTACCTAGAAGCAGGACCTCTGGTTTTAGTTTTGCATAAAAAATGTGCACCCGAATTTAGGAAGCAGTTTGGTCCTGCTAAATTGCGTGGTTTACTCAAAGTTGCAGGCTGTCATACCTTTTCAAGGCATGCATTTCCTTTTCTCATGAACTTTTAGAACTGTTGCCTTCTTGGGACTTCTCAGATAGGAATGCTGTCAAAGATTTACATCATAAGTGCGTCTCCCTGAAATTTTAACAATTTTATGAAGTTTCTCCATTCTATGCTCTCACAGCTGCTGCATATATTACTTATGTGTCTTCTGCTTTCTTCTCAACAGTAGCAATTTCTCAGAAGAAGAGAGAGATTGCACAATGTTTGTGTCATGGCCACCAAACCCATTCAGGAATTCCAGATGTTTCACTGCCAAGTCTAAGAGTGTGATTGCTCTGGCTAGTGAAATCTCTGTTGGCAGAGGGCTGCATTCCAACTCATTCCATTTGCTAACTCTCGTCTGACCCTCTACAATGGTTTTGGGAAGATTTCTTACTCACCTCTGCTAGTCAAGAATCCAATGCCCCCCACCCATGCCAACCTCCTCCCATTACCTCTGTCCCACACCATCCCCCAAGCTCACACTTACCATATGCTCAGAGCATCTATTAAATGTGAGAGTTATTCCCTATTGAGCAGTGAATATGGGTTCAGTATAGCTTTGTAAAACTGTGTTTGCACAGGTATTCCCCATTCCATAAGGACTAACTCATTAGCACAATACATTCACAGGGAAACACGGGCCAGTATCAATAATTTTGTATACCCAGAGCTCCCACATAGATGTTTGTATTCAACATAATCTGAGCATCATCCTATGTTCTACCCAAGCACTAGCCATTAGACAACACTGGTTAATCACATTCCTCTATTGAAAGCATAGTGCATTTTTGTATCTTGTTTAACAAAGTAGCAATGTGAGAAAATCATTCTTAAACAGGAATTTGAATTTGAATCAGAATTTAAATTTTATTGCTCAATTAATTAAAACCATAACAAAATTTCGATTATCGATCTCAAACACAAATTAAACTTTGATCATTGAGTGAGGTCAAACCGCGACAAAATTTCCATTATCTTCTCAACCTTAAATTAAAATTTGATCATTGAGTGTAGTCATCTATTTAAAACCCTAATAATTATAGTTGAACAAGTGACTGAAATTAATAAAAGAGTAAACAAAAACGAAATATTTACATTGCGTTCACAAGTTTTTCGAAAGTCAGCAAGAACTTTACAATCTTACAGTTTGTTTGTGTTGATGTTGCGTCCAGGCATCCAATTACTGCAGTCCTGCAAGTGCGTAGTTTCCTTACCAGGAATATGTTCCTTAGAAAGAGCCTTCGCTCCATTGTCAGCTGTTTGCAGTGACATATTATGTGAATGAGATCTTCTTTTGCATACCCGCAGAGACGGCAAGAAACGGATTCTGTATGTTTCCAGGCTGGCTCGTCGGCCATGGTTGGAAATTTACTGAACCTCAGTGCCATCAGCTTTCTTTTAATGAAGACAGAGTATGTTGCGTCCAGGTAAGCTGCTGGGGTTAGAGATCTATAACTATTGATCAGTGCCCAGGAATGTGAGCGGTGTGAGAAGATGTCTTTGTCCATGATCAGAGAATGAAATTTGGCGGCCTTGTTTAGTACCAGTTTGAATGATGAAAATGACAAGTTTTTGTCCCAAAGATTAGCGGTGCATGTTATCTCCAATGCACTAGACAGGTATTTATTTGCTTCTGATTTTTTTTGAGTTTCTAGTTCCTGCCATAGGTATTTGTTCAGATTGTTATCCGCGGCTCTCTCTTTGATCCGATACCACTCCTTTAGGCATGAGTAAAGCCGTCCCAAGCTTTCATTCTTTAATCCAAATTCTAGGCGAATTTGCTCTGGCGAAGCAGAGTTCGGCAGTTGTAATACCTTTTTATAAATTTTGGTGATTCAACTGTTTAGGAGAACGGAGTACTTGCCATTCATTGCTACGCTGGCATAGGCTAAGGTTGGAAGAACTTTGTTGGCAATCACCGTAAGTAGAGGTTTTAAAGAAGGAACTTCCAGCTTTTTCGATAGGGTGCTAAGTGCAAATGTTAATGCTCTTGATCTGTGAGTTAAATAAGTTTTCTGGGCCTTTAAGGTGAGCTTGTCATCGATGTGGTATCCCAAGTATTTATAACTTGTCACCCTTTCCAGCTGTTGTCCTTCTAGCCAGACATTGTGTGATGTTATGTGCCGATTGGTAATTAACATTGTTTTAGATTTTAAGAAGTTAAGAACCAAATTATTTGCCGACAGAAAAGCTGATAGAACCGATAGCAATCTTGACAGGCCAACCTTTGTCTGACTCATGAGGATGATATCGTCAGCATATGCCAGGTGTGTCAATTGTAAGTCGCCTAATTTTGGCGGGTGGGCGTTACATCCGTTTAACTTTCCTGAGAGGTCCGAAATGAATAGATTAAACAGATGAGGAGCCAGGACGCATCCCTGTTTTAAGCCAGATGTTATGCGCACTTTTCTCGATAATCGCGACCCGTCCCCTAGCTTTACTTGCGTCCAGGTGTCAGAGTAAAATAGCAGCAGACCCCTTAATATGCTCTCTGGAATCGCCCAAGCTCTCAATTTAGCCCATAATAGGTTCCGGGCCACGCTGTCGAATGCTGCTTGTAGGTCAATAAAGCACAGCTTCAGGTCCTGTTTGATGCGCTTGCATTTTTCCGCAATCATTGAGATGGATAAAATGTTTGATATAGTTCTGATCCCTTCTCTGAACCCTGTTTGGTTAATTGGGATCAAATCCCTCTCTCCTGACCATTTTACCAGGTCAATTAGTAGTAACGATGCAAAGTATTTGGCTTCGACATCCTGCAGTGCAATTAATCTGTAGTTAGAAGGGTTGGATCTCTCACCGCCCTTGTATATGGGCGTCATGATGGAACCGTGCCAGCTTTCCGGCACTAGGTTGTGAGTTTGGACATCAACAAAGAGTTTCTCAAGCAGTGGGCTCCAATATTCCGGAGTGTGTTTAAAAGCAGCTTGCGGGATGCCGTTTGGCCCTGGGGCCCCATTACTTTTGCCCTTTTTAAATATTTTCATTATCTCCTCAGCGGAGTTTTTTCCGTGTGATGCAGCAGGAATTGGATATTTGGACTGGCTAGTAATTGGTGACTGGCTACTGCAGTCTTCTTCCATTGTCCTTATTTGTTGATGCGATGAATGCTGTGTGTTCCCGGTAGCTATTGCTCGGTGTACTTTAAATTTAGAGGAGAGAAAGGCGACCCATTCAGATTCCTGCACGTTTGAGGTCAATACATTTCGAGGTCTTGTTAGTTCATTTACAGTTTTCCAGAATATATTTGAGTTCGGAAGCTTTGAGCTAAATAGCAATTTAGTCCAAAAGTTCTCATTTGACCTCCTTTTATGTTCCCAAACCTTCTTTTTCTTAGCGTATTAAAAGTGTGCCATTGCTGCGCATCTTTGTCATGCGTCTGTAGCTTCTTTTGAATTCTTCGCAAGTTCCTCTTTAGTTCTAGGAGTGATTTCGGTAGTTTGCTGTTGGGCCTGAATGTTTTAGCCTGTTTTCCGGGTAATTTCATTTTTTACATCAATTTCTCCAGAAAAACATTCCATGCCTGGATATTATTCATTGGCTTGTTACCCACATCATTCAGCGTGGCCTCTATTATTGAAAACCAGACCGTTTTGTTTGCTTCAGGCTTTTGATTGATTGTGCTTAGGTGACCCTCCAGTATGTGTGATGGTTGGAATCTTTCCCTGCGGAGGTTAAATTTAGTGTGCTGCATAGCATGGTCACTCAAGGGCGTGTATTCAATGTAGAAGGCATCTACTAAAAGAATTAATGGTAGGCTTACAATTGTGTAATCCAGCGTTGATTGGGAATGCGGACCGTAGTAAGTTTTTTTCGGAGGACGATATTCGTCGGTCCTGCCATTCAGGACGCGCATGCCACAAGGAGTAAGCCAAGCGGATCCTTACGAGCTCTCGTCACACTATGTGTCTGCTGTGGGACGCTCCAGTGCATGTTGTCTGCAATTAATATTTCGTCTTCCTCAAGGGAGTTTATCAAGTTGGAATTAAAATCGCCGGTTAGTATTATGTTCCATGAAGGCTCAGTGGAGCGAAGTCCCATCATTGCAATGCACAGCGCCGCATTTTTTTTCTTTTTGACTTCTGAGTTCGGTTGCGTGTAGTAATTAATCAGGATTGTTGTCTTGTTGTCGGTTGCCTTTTGTCCTGATAATTTAATTAATTGAAGGCTTGGGTCGAAGGAGTTGAGCTGCTCAGAATTAATGTTTAGGGCGGTTGACACGTAAACTGCCAGGCCTCCGATGGCTCGTCCATGGGTTTTGGATTTTTCAGCAGCTACGGTGTAGTGAGTGAAACCGGCCAATGCGATTTCTTCTTGCAGCCAAGTTTCTTGCAAGGCGATGATGTCACTGTTTGCCCATTCGTCTAATGCTTGTCCTTCCTCCAACAGTCTTTTTGCACCGGCGATGTTCCATGATATTACGTGTATTCCCCCATATGCATCTTGATTCACCATGTCTTTATTTGGTCAATACCTCTGCTTGTCATTTAGCAGACTGGGAAGCCACTTCCAGTGATCCATAGAGTGTTGGGATTCCTCGATTTTATCCTCTTCCTTTACTCCCTGAGTAAGAGTTAGGTCGCTTCTGCCTTTTGCGTTGTGTAAGATTGAGTAGACTGGTTTCCGGAGAGCGAGGTCAGTAAATTTCCTGGTAGACCGTGTTCCATAGTTCCACGTTTCTTTAATGGCAGCGGATAACGGGGCAGTGGGCTGTGATAATTGTATGCCCCATGATTGAAACCGGTCTGAGCTTCCTAGTATTAATTGGACAATCCCTGGTGTTTTCCAAGTGGTCAATGTTTGCATATTACTTATGTCCATAGACTCTCTTTGAAATTGAACCAGTTTCAAGTCTGTGGAATTTATCTCGCTTAGTTCTTTAATTTCAGCCATGAGTTTCAAGATATTACTCCTGTTTAGTGTATCATGCCTGCCCTGTGTCTTATACTCAGGAGTAAAGATTATTTGAAGGTGAACTTCAACAGGCTCGTTTAGGTCTTTCCTTATGTCCTTGCTCGTTTCTCCATTTGATTGTTTAATGTCCTTATTCGTTATACTTATGCTTAGTTTGCCTTGGTTTAAGGCAACTGGGGTTTTGAGTATTAATCTTTGAGAATCATGGCAAACTTTAGCTGCTAAGTTATGTGTTCCGGTTTCTGAGGTTGCTTGGAAAGTAGCAGCGAATAAGCCCTTTTCCTCTGGTTTGGTTCGGGCAACAGTTTGTACTCGATTGGTTACATCGTTTACTGCCCCATTGTCTCCAGCTGGGAGATTTACATCATGCTGGTGTGGAAGATTGAAGTTTCCTTTTGATCCTGGAGCTTGTAAATGGCCGTACGTGTTGCTATTTGCCCCAACTGAGGTAGTGACTTGCGATGTGAAGGTATCTTTGTTAGTTTCTTGGTGTGGGTTCTGTTCTAAATGGGATTCCTTGTCATTTTCACAGTGAGATGATTTTTCAAAGATTTTATCAGTTCCTGAGGTTGGCCGGTTGTTTGCTGTTTGCAGTATATTGTGGTGTTTATCTGTCGTGTGTTCTGAGCTGGTCAGGCTGTCAGCTGGATTTTGGCCCTTGAGAGCCTTTGTCATCATCTGTGTTGTGTTGATGGACGTGTCAACATTGTCCCTCACATCTATGCGGGATTCCCTGATGCTGTCCGCTGTTAATGCCTTTATGTTAGAGTTTGCAAAAATAGGATATATTCTGAGGCTTGACTGTGAGCCAGCTTCGCTTTTTTTGTTCCTAGCTTTCCGTTCTGTTTTCCTTTGTCTCTTTGTTAGTGTTGGCTTAGTTGAAGCTAAGTTGGTTGCATCAGTTATAATTGCTTTGTGGATTTCTTCATTAATTGGAATTTTTGCGGGCTTGAGGGGTTCCTCTTTACTGGCGTTCCCTAAGGAGGAGTTGTCCTCGTTAAATTCGTAACTCTCTGTGTTAACTTTGACGGAGTGGTCAGGCTCTATGGCCAGATGAATAAAGCGTTTGTTTATTGTAAGTATCTGGTCTAAGACTGTAGGTAATGTACTTAGCTTGTCAAGTACTGGGCCGCAGGTACATGATGATTCGGGTTGGAAGGCATTGCCTTGTGCTCTAATAAGTAGATTATTTAAGTTAGCCAATTTTGTATTGATTCCAGCTATGTAGGAAGCTATTACGTTCATTAGATTTATTTGAATGTCCAGCTTATCAGATTGCATAATTAGTGTTGTTGTGGATGTTTGAAGTGCTTGTAATAGAGGCGCAGCGAAGGCCAAAGGGCCATTATCTTTGTTAAGCTGTTTGTTGGCCTCTGTATTTGCTAATTTAAAATTTTTCTCATTTGATGTTGACATGTGGTTTTCGCTGTGTCCCAGTTGCATCGGCTGATTCTCTATACTACACAAGCTGGGTGATTGCAGGTCCGGTTCGCTGCTTTTGATTTCAGCTGGGGTGTCTTCCTCCACCTGGGTACGCTTTATTTTGGCCGACCGATCATTCTCTTTGCCATTGAAATCTATCTGGATAAGTTCAGGCCATAGGTGAGAGAGCTCGTCGAGGCTTGAATGCGTGACTTGCATGTGATCCTGGCTTACTCTTGGATCCATTGCTTTCATGAAAGGTGTTGGTTGTGATGTAATGATGTTGAGATCCCCGGTGGCTGAATGAACCATTGCTGATGTAGTAACTATTCTTTTGGCATCAGGTGATTTTTTTTTATAGTCTGTGTTGACTTGTTGATCCGGACCGTTCGTGATGACTGACGTGTCGCTATGATGGAGGTGTAGTTTCCCTGCAAAGGGTGCATTTCTGGCATCTGCCTCGCTCTGATCTTTCGCTGCTGATATTCTAACAGGGGCTAAGGGGGACGATAGTCCTTCGACGTCCCCTGTTGATGAGAACATGGCTGATCCTGGATCCTTCAGAAATTGAAATCGCACGCTCATTGCTGTGTCTTTTCTTAAGACAGATTTTTCAAATAAGGAAGCAATTGGCGAGATTAATGGATTTTTCGGGGGGTTGTTTGCCTTGTTATCATTAGTTTTATCGATCCTCCTTCGATTTGCAGGCCCCTCTGGGGCATTGTTTTTTTCTCCCAGGGCCCTTCTCACTTTACCGTATCGCATAATAGCTTTTAGATGCAGCTCGGTTTAAGCTTGGTTTAAGCTGCGGTATCCAACGCCGAGCCTACCCCCGCTCCACCAGCAATGCACCGCCCGGGCCGGGAAATGCGGGTCAGGAGGAAGGAAGGAATCCAGTCAATGCTCAAACCTCTCCGTGAACCTCTTAATCTCTTAGCCCTTGGAGCCTAGCCTGGCCCTTCTGTTAAGCGGGGGCCTGGTGCTAAGTGGTGGGTTCTTCAGCAGGGAATTATTTATTGCGTCTTCTTGCGATGTACGTCTGTTTAAGGTCAGCTATTCCGGCACTTCAGCTGCTACCAGCCCTCTATCTCTTTATCCAATGTCCAATGTCCAATATCCAGGGTCAGGTGAGGGAGGCGCCTGTGCCTGTACCTGTGCCTGAAGCCGCCTGCCTCCTACCTCCGTCCCCGCAACCCGTCCCACAGCACCAGGGCCAAGCAGGTCATTTGGGGAGGGAGGGGGGAGGGGGCTCAACCGGTCGTAGATGGTTAGGTTTCGCTCACCTCACCTCGCTTCTCTCTGCTCCCAGCTCCCGGCTCCCGTCCCGCTGCTGGATCGTGAAGGGTTTGCAAGGGTTTGTAAGGTGAGCCGCGGGTGGCTATAGTAGAGCGGCTGTAGAACGGCAAAACGGCAGGCACTCCTCTCGGCGTTTCCTCTCGATGTTCCTCTACCACTCCCGAAAGCTCCGCTCCAATCTCTTCTGGCCGCTTACTTTTCCCGGCTCCTTGCTCTCAGCTATCTGCCGGTATCGGAGCTATCTGTCATTATTGTCGCTGGGGTCAGAGCATCAGGTCGTCAGGAGTTGCTCAGCACTCTCTACCTCTCTCCGCCTCTCTATGCCGTGATGCCTCAGTGCCTCTCTGCCTCGCACCACTGATAGTCGGCCGGAAGCCGGCCGGAGCTGCTTACCGGAGCCACTTGCCGCTGCTGCTTACCGTGTGAGTCGTGGGGTCTCGAGGTCGAGGCGTCAGGAGTCGGGCTCAGGCCACGGCACTCTCGGTGCCTCTCCGCCTCGGCCAAGTCGCCCCGGTTCACCTGTCAGCCGTTAGTCTGCCTCCCCCGCTGCTCCTTATTCGGCGTTCGTATTCAGCGTTCGTATTCAGCGTTCGTGCTCTCTGTGCTCCGTCCGTCCGTCCGTCCGTGCTTCCTCCCAACTCAATGCTCGTTGGGGTCTGATCTCTACTGCTCAATTGAGCCCTCTACTGGCCTCCTTGCACATTAGAAGAGAACACCTTAGTAGGGGCATTCTTAAACAGGAGAGTCATGCTGCATTTTTGTTCTAGGTCAATGAGCCTACCAGCTACTTCATAATTTCTGCATCATACTCATCTGCCCCTCTTATTCTTTCTTGAAAGAGAAGGAGTGTTTATTTGTTGTGAAATGGTATAAAAATGTTGCTTCATGAAATCCGCTCTTGCAGATTTAGTTGTATTTATTTTGGATATGTTTTCCCAAACTGTCTGTAATTGTCAAGTCCAGATATGGATTTTAACTATTTGCAAAGCTTAATGACTACCATAAATTGTTTTTCTTTCATTTTCTGTAAGGTTCTGTCTGTGAGAAAGTGCCTCTTTTTGAGTGGTCACCTCCAATTTTTGTGACTGATTTTGCTCTGACCCTTAAACATGTTGAAATTTACTAACCCCTAATTGCCGTATTTGACTTTGCCATAAGGCCATAGTATATGGTGGCCAAAGTATAGCCATCTCATGGAAAGTTAAGTGTGACCTATGTACCACTGCTCTACTGTGCCCTCCTCTAGAGTGACGATGCAAATATGTCTCCAGGTCTGCCACTGTAGCTAAGCAGCTACCTACAGCCCACCTTGTGAAAATCAGCCCTTTTAAAAGCAGAAAACCTTCCTTTAAATACAAATACGTTTCCACTATGTATTCCTAACAGCCCAAAAGGCAGGGAAAATTGTATTTAGAAGGACATGGAGAAATGTAAAGTTATCATTTCTTTTCATGACTAGGACCCATAAGCTATGTTCACTATAGAAATACTGTCTGGCCCATAGTGAAACACTGGGAAGCAGTATTAAATATTGAAACTGCTATCTCTAAATTGAGATTAAACAATATGATGAAACTGCTCTTTTCAATGGTGAAGTTGTATTTGCAGTAAATATTAAGGAAAAGTAACTTATCTCTTCCAGAAGGTCTTTGAGGTTAATTTGCATTAGCTCTCTAGCAGTGGCCCATTGAGTGCTTAGCCCCGATGAGATGTTGAGGTGGTAAAACTGCTCCCAGCCCAGAGTTACATGCACAGGTGTGGGGTTGAGAAGTGTTTGTTCCTCCAGTAGGAAGACCAGTTGGGTTTTACTTAGGAACTTAGGGCCAGATGTAGGTAATTTTATTTTTCCGATTCCTAAATACCTACTCATACCGAATCGGTATTTAAGAATCGGAAATTGTGATGTAGGTAAAAAATCTGTAAAAATTACCGATTCGGAATCACTCGGTATCTGAAATCGGTATTTACTAAATCGGTAATTTCCGAATCGGTAAATTCCGATTCGGTAAAACCCATTTATACCAATGGGCCTCCTGGCCCATAGGAATGACTGGGTTTTACCGAATCGGAATTTACCGATTCGGAAATTACCGATTCAGTAAATACCGAATCGGATATTTGAAACTGACTAACATGTGAGCCTGTGAACCAATCAGAAACACCAACCACACCCAAAAACAAAGGTACAATGGAATCAACCAATCAGAATCAAGCACCCCTCCCCAGTACCTGGGAGTGGCCACACCCATGCAGGTGCAGAAACAAACTGTCAGGAGAGCAGGAGGACAGACAGACGAGCAGGCTACCCTGAGCTCACCTGAACAGCATCATGGAGACCCAGCATGGACAGAGGGATGCAGCAGAGCGCAGGAGGAAACAGAAATTCAACCCTGAAGAACTGCAGGTGCTGGTTGCAGAGGTAGTGAAACACTACAGCAAAATCTTTGGGAAACAGTCACTGCATGTTGAAGAGTCTGTCAAGCGCACTACCTGGATTGAAATTCAAACAAAGGTAAATGCCATCGGGTCACCCACCGTGAAATTGACGATTTAAAAAAAAAGGTGGTATGACCTTCGCATAATTACCAAAAAGAAAATAGCTGCCCATAGAAAAGAAGCTGCAGCAACAGGGAGAGGCAGAAGCAGAGCACCATGACTCACCGACATGGAGGAGCTTGTGGAATCCACCCTAGAACCGGAATGCATCCATGGCATTGGGAACGCTGACAGCTCGTCCAGAGCTGCAAAGAAACAAGGTAAGATGCATGTACATCATCATTAATCCATTTACCTGTTCCCCTTCCCCACTCTGTGTGCCTACATCACACTCCACAACAGGTATTACTAATGCTCAGCAATGCATCATGGGAGACGTAGTCATGGGTAGATAAATGTATGCACTCAGCATACCATACAGCAAGGGATGCAACACAGTACTAGAATAAGCAAATGAGGAGCAGGCAAATGTGTGATAGTAGTGTGATTTAATCAAGACACACAGGTGAACTACTCCACTGACACAATGTCCATGTCTGTCCACAGGAGAGTCATCGCGCAGCACAGCAATGGATAGGGAGAAGAGGATAGAAGGAGCTGGTCCCATCACAGTTCAATGAGGGAAGAACACAGAGCAGGCAGCCAAGACACCAGAGCTGACAACCACACCACAGCCCCAGTCTCCTCTTTTATTTGAGAGTCAGGAGTCAGGAGCAGCTGCACAGTCCCCCACACCAACAACTCCGTCACCAGTACAGGAAAGGGCTAGGCGGCTTGATGTGCCCCCTCCCCGCATTCTAGAAACATCTGAGGAGGAAGAGGAGGCAAACAATCCGCCAGAGTCACCCAATGATGAGCAGCAGCCCACTCCAAGAGCTGTGCGGGCCAGTGTCCGAGGACAAAGGTCACGGGAGAGTGCTGAAGGGCAGTACCGTCAGGGGGTCTTCTGCGGTCTGGAGGCCACCATGGTCAAGGTCCACCGCCTGCAGGCAAAGGCAATGATGGGTGTTCAGAGGCAGGCGCGCAGCATCAACAACAAGCTGGATAACATTTACAAGGGCATAGGAAACATTGCGGACAGCATGCAGTCGCTGGCAAATGGCATGACAGACATGACCCAGTGCACGACTGTCCTGTGCGACAAATTGGACAGGGACCACTTGGGGAGGCGCAAGGCTCGTGTGGATGTGCGCCAGCAGACAAAAGCATTAAACCGCTTTGCAACTGCAACCTCCCTACTGTGCAGACGGTCAGTAGCAATGCAGGATGCTATTGTGCAGTGCTGCACCAATTTATCTGTGGGGATGGGCAGAGTGACCTCTGCCATGGAGATGATGCTTACACAACAGACAGCCACTAGAGGCGACACATGTGTGGCTGAAAGTGAGGAATCCACCAGCAGGAGTGGCGCAAGCACTCCTGTCCCAGAAATACGCAGGAGCGGCAGGAATCAGTCTACAGAGCCAAGCAACACCGAAAGCCGTGATACACAGCCACAGCAGTCCCACCCTGTAATCCATGGACGGAAACATTGACTATGCCGTCCACCCAAAGGACAGGTCCCGGTGGAGTTAACTGTGACCACCCAGTCATGGACATTGATATTTTGTGTAACCATTGTGTGGTATCATTGCAATTGCGTAGTAAAAATTAAACTACGTACATCATAATCTTAGCCTGTCTGTGTCTCATTACTCACTCAGAAATATTGCTGTGTGATCTCTGCCCGTCTTAGTCTCCCATCTGTAGCTGGTGCTGCTACTGTAGCATAGGGCTCTGCCTGTTCTGTGTCATCATCAATGTCCTCATGATGTGTGATCTCCACCTCTGTGCCTTCCTTGGTGGCGAGATTGTGTAACATGGTGCAGGTCGCAATGATTTTGCAGCACAGGATGGGAGTGTACTGGCGTGCCCCTCCACTCTTGTGGAGGCAGCGAAACCTGCTCTTGAGGAGTCCAAATGTGCGCTCCACAATGTTGCGTGTAGATCTGTGAGCAACATTGTAACGCCTTTCACTCCTGGTGGATGGGTTGAGGTAGGGGGTGAGCACAAAGGACCGCAGGGCATATGCACTGTCGCCTAGGGGGGAGAAAGATTGGCATTAGTTGCATGAACATGATACATTCAACTACTGTGACTGTAAGGGTGTGTCTATGTCATTTACCTAGCAGGTATCCGTTCCCAAATTCTCCGGCAACTAGGCGTGTGTATATCCCACTATTCTGGAATATGTAGGAGTCATGGGTACTCCCAGGGAACTTCGCAACGATGTCTGTGATGATGTTGCCAGCGTTGCATATGACCTGCACATTGATGGAGTGCATCGATTTCCGGTTCCTGTATATGTGTTCTGTGGCTGCAGGTGGATAGAGTGGAATGTGGGTGCCATCTATGCAGCCTATTACGTGAGGGAAGTGTGCCAGTTGATAGGAATCAGTCTTGGTCTTTGCAAGTTCCGCAGATGTGTCAGGGAATGTAATATAATGCTCCATCCTCTGCATCATGGCATCAAGGAACCTCCGGAAGAAGCGGGACAGGCAGCTCTGGGACACACCACCTACTGCAGCTATCACACTTTGGTAACTCCCATAGGCAAGCAGGTGTAGGTTGCACAGCACCTGCACATGGGGTGGGATGGCGTGCGCCCTTGGTGTTGGGTGCTCCAGGAGTGGGTGTAGGTCCCTGATCAGGGTTAGGATGGTTTGTGGATGTAGCCTGTACCTTTGGAGTATTTCAGGCTCTGTCAGTTGGAAAAGTGTTATCCACTGCCTGTACACTTGCTCCTCCCGTAGCCATTCCCTCTTTCCTGCTGCCTGTAGTCTTTGCCGCCTTCCAATGACGTAGAAAGCCGCCATTCTGGTTACACTGTTTAATTTTGGGACTCTTTTTATAGCCTGCACCTGGTTACCACCTGCATTCAATCCATGGTAAATACCGACTCCTAAAAACCGAATTTCCTTCAATTCAGTATTTTTCGGGTTTCCTACATCTCCATGCCCATTATTTTACTATTTCTTATTTACCGATTCTGTAATTGTGAAATCGGTAAATTCCGCATCGATAAAATACTGACTCATATTTTCTGATTCGGAATAATACCGACTCATATTTTCCAATTCGGAATAATACCGACTCATGTTTTCCGATTCGGAATAATACCGACTCTTATTTTCCGATTCGGAAAAAAATGGACTCCTACATCTCATTTCATGGATACCAGTCGGTAACGGCAGAAATTACCGATTTTCGTCCGTTACCGACCGGTATTTGCCGACCTACATCTGGCCCTTAATTTGCTATAAAGGGGCCTTCTCAGTCACAATTAGATATCCGATGCCTCCTGGACAGGCCCCTTATTTTGTCTTCCCATTAACAAAGATACCAAGCCCAGTGGCAAGAGCTGCCATCATAATTGGTTAGGAGTGAGTTCTTATTAAACTGGCTGCTCCTCTATGTGGGCACACAGGCTCTGTTCAAGATTACAATGGTTTCTCTAGCTTAGATTTAGTTTAATGAGGGGCACCATGAGATTGTTTGCAGCATGGTACACAGGGATTACTCTAAAAGTTGGAAGAGTGGCCCCAGGGAAGAATCTTTACTCTATTGGTTAGGGATAGGCCTGGGGTCCCCACACACATATGCAAGGCATATGTATGGCACTCAAGCATCTTATTAAGAACACTATTGGACCCAGGAAAAAGCAGAAGTCAGGAGCAGCAGTCTCTCACCTGAGAAGAGCCATGAAGGACACCATTCCTTTGTCTTCACACTCAAGCACCAAACTCGGTGGGGCAAGAGCTGCCCTAAGAACTTGTTTGGAGTGACCACAGAGGAGGGGTTGCTCATTACCCTAGCCAAACATCTGAAGGCATATAGGTTGTGCAAAAGAGGAGAAGGGTATCTCCATCTTGGATTTAGAGAGAAAGAGGCACTGTGGGATTCTTTGCAGTAGTGCAAACAAGAACTGCTGCAAAGATGTGTAGGGCTACCCCAGGGAACTTTTAACCTTTTGGTTAGTGAGGGGCCAGGAGTCATCCTCACCTACAAGTTAAATCTAAGCATAAATATGGCACACCGAGTTATCTGGGTATTTTCATCTACCCATCCCTGAACATGCTCCTCCTTTGTCAGACCACCTATGGGTGGGTATTCATATGACAGGCCACTTACTCGGATGTAGCCCCATCCATTGTGTTTCTGGGCTGCTTCTGGGTGGGCCTCCGGTAATCGCTGTTGGGTGGCCAGCGGCTTAGTAAAAGGTGCTGTGGCCCCAGATTCTTGGGGTGATAGGGTAGTGCAGGGTGCACCCAAGACCTCGATCCTGAGGATGGTTATTGCAGTTAAATCTCAGGCGTGGTGTAAGGGGGATAATCCTGGTTCCCTTGTGCCGTGCAGTGACCCCCAGGGACTACACTCACCATTGCCTGTGCTGGTTGCGAAACAGCACCCTGCATTCATCACTGGCTCCTCTGTCCCATTTCAAGGTGGCTGCTGGCTTTTTTCTGTCCTCACCCTTGGCCTCAGCAGGTTCATTTGTGCACTTTGGTAGCAGGCCTCACCAGTCCCAGGGCGTGTTTCACAGAGGTGCACTTTGAAATGGTGCATCTCAAAATGTTGGTCAGCTTCTGTTGTCTTCTTCTTTCAGTGGTAAGCTCCCATCATTGTAGCTACTGCACCCCAGGAGTGGAAGAGTGTGCCTACAGCCTAGGCCCCTTGTCTGGGTAGATGCCCTGCCCATCTTATCATTTTGTGAGGAAGAGGATCCCCACCAGGCTCCTGTGCACTCTGGTGAATGGTCCCTCCATGTCTCTCACTGGTAGAGGTGGGTAGTTGGTGAGCCCACCTGGTAGCCACATTTAGGAGTGAGAGGGTTTCATTCAGTTCTCTGCCAGTCCTCGGCACGGTTCTCCTGTCTATTGAGGACATGGAGGCCTGTTCTCCTTCCCCTACTTGGCCAACCTTTGTGCCTTTGCAGAGGGGGTGCAGATCCTGTGGTGGGATGCCCTCCTATCTCCAATTGCTGGGACTGTAGTGGGTGGCACAATACGCTTTTGCTGATCTGGAGTGGGCCTCTCCAGCCTGTTATCAAGATGACAGCCAGGACCCTTTCTCCGCCTCAGCCTGCCTCTGCGTAGTGGTTGTTGGAGGGAAGCATGCTGCTCCTCTCTCCCGCTGGGGTAGGCATGGGCCTGTGAACCATGTGGGCCAGAAGGTGTCAGTGGCCGGGCCTGCTGTGAGTGCCCCACGTAACTGAGGTGGGGCGGCAGAGGTGTCTGACCTCCCTGGCAGGGTCCTGGGTATGATGGGAGAACAGGTGCCTCTCTCTTTGCTGGTGCTTCACCCCTCTCTGTAGGCGTACATGGCACCCAATCCAGACTGGACTACTTACTGGTCTCTCACTGGGTGATAGTAATCTCCTGGGAATCTCAGATCCTGGAAGCCATGCTCTCCGACCATGTAGAAGTCTTGCTATCCCTGGATCTTGCATCTCCAGGTCAAAAGCAATGGTGCCTGAATATACAGTGCTACCGCAACTCTCAGGGTAAAGCCCAAATGTGTGCACACGTCTCCCCGTACCTAGAGATCAATATGGGCTTGGTATCTTCCCACAGTGGGCAGCTGAGAAGGCAACTAACTGTGGCTAGCTCTTGAAGGAATCAGCTTTGACAAACGTACAGTGAGCAACCCGCCAGAGAGAATTGGAGGATGAGATTATGAACCTTATGCACCACAAAACCCTCACTACATATGCACCGGCAACCAGATAAGACTTGCATGGAAGTGTGTTATACACATGCAAAGCTGAGTGCGCGTCACAGTGGCTTAAATGCTGACACTATGAACAAGGAGAAAATGCAGATCGACTCTTGGCTGCTCAACTGCTCCTATAGGAGGCTTCACTAGCCATACCTGGCATTCACTTTGCAGGTGGTGAGGTCCTCACTCACCCGCATGACATAGTTAATGAGTTCACAACCTCCTACAGGACTCTATACACGTGGGAGATGATGGCCAGTGCTGCTCTAATAGAGGCTTTATTTGAGGGTTTGCATATTCCCAGTCTCACAGCGGAGGGTCAGGCCCTACTGGATGGGGAAATTAGAAAGACTGAGATAGCACAAGCCATATCCAAGCTTCAAAAACATAAGGCTCCCGGGGAGGATGGCTATCTGCAGAGTTATAAGAATGGGCAGAAGGGGATGTCATTTATTGGCTCCATGCCACACTGCAAAAGGCTGAGCTGATGGGTTCTTGGGGCTACATCTCTAATAAGGCAGTGATAGCAGTACTCACCAAACCGAGGAAGAACTCCAGTCTGTGTGGCAGCTTTTGGCCCATCCCCTTACTCAATGGAGATATAAAATCCTTGCTGGAGTACTGGTGGCTCGTTTTCGAAAAGTGATTCCCGTTCCTGATACACAACGCAAGTAGGGTTCGTACCTTGTTGCTACTACAGGAGCCACCTTCGCACCCTTGCACATACTCTATGGGAGGCCTAATACATATTTAATGAGACTTTTGCCCTCTTACTTGATGCCAAGCTGATGTTTGATAGACTCGAGTGAGGGTCCTGCTTCATCACCTTGAGAGGTTCAGGCTCAGGATCAGATTATAGGTCTGATGGCTGTGCGATAACAACCTAGCACAGGTCAATTGTGTTGGCTTCCTGGCGGATAATTTACCAATTCGGAGAGGAACACAAGAGAGCTGCCCATCATCACCACTACTGTTCCTTCCGGCAATGGAGCCCCTGTTGGCCACCAGCCTCCAATTGCCACTCCTCACAGGTGTACCCATGCTGGAACGGTCATCCAGGATCTACCTGTATGCGGATGATGTACTCATCACCCTAACGGACCTCCGCCATTCTCTACCAGCCCTGCTGGACATTGTAGCAGACTTCATGGCTCTGTCAGGGTACCAGGTGAACTGGGATAAGAGGAGCTATCAATGGCTATCCCTTTTCGATGGATGCCATTTTGCCAAAATGTTCTAGGGATCTATGGTCAACCATGGCCTGGACCATATGGTGGCAGACAACCTGTACCCTCCCCAGCCTGCATGAAACTGGATTTCAAAAAGTGGTCGCATATGGGGGAAGGTACAGGCAGTGCAGATGGTAAAGCTCCCTAGGTTTACATATGCCCTTGCCATGCTACCTCTCTTAGTACCCCTGGCTACCCTCAGTGGATGTGGGGATACAGCCTTTTTTCTGGGGGCTCTCCCACACCCGCTTGGCCGACACCAAACTCCAGGTGCCTGGCACATGTGGAGGCCTGGCTGTCCACCTCTCACATATGGCTTACATGCTCCCTAGGATTCTGAACCTACTGCGCCGGGTCTCAGAACAATTGCTATTGTCAAGCTGAAATGGACTTGACCCCTTGTAGGGAGGCATGCCTTCAAGATAGCCTGAAACTCTGATACTGTAGGCCATGCAGTAATCCTGGCAACAGGCGCATCACCTCCTTGTAGTGGATTCCCCTCCCCATGTGCACGCACCCCTATGGGGCAATGACTGCCTGCACCTTGGATGGATGGGAGGTCCTCAATTATGAACAGTGGCAAGCGGAGGGCATCCGCAGCCTGGACCAGATCATCACAGACTAGACCCTCACACCCTTCGAGAGTATGAGGAAGGAGTTTCGCCTACCTCCCCAACAAGTGCAGCTGCATCTTCAGCTGCGGCACTGTCTACGATGCAGCCTGGGCGTGTGACTCTGGGCTTTGCAGGCATCATCTGTAGTATCCTGCCTTAGGACGTGGGGCCATTCCCGTGGGTTTATGGTGGGGTTCTATGACCTCTTGCCTTGCCACTTATTCTCGCTCCCTCTCCTCTTCAACCTCGACCCAAATAGGAAAACCATCTGCAGATAGCATACAAGGTGGATGACTGAGCAGAAACCTTTGGGACACGACATGCCCTATACCATTGAGCCGCAGCCATACCACCCTCCCCTCAAGCCCCAGACCCCTGCCAATAACAAAGGACATCCTTCTTCCTCCTTCATCCCACCTCAATTGGGCCTAGGGAATGGTGAGTCTCTGATTGGATACTAACCAGGTAACATGCTCCCCATCTAGGCCAACTGAATACATTTGATCCTGTTACTAAGGTATAATACTCTTGAGGACACCATATGTAATATGTGCTCTGCTTGATCCCCCCCCCGCCGTAACTTCTATCCCCCTCCTCCATCTGCTATTCAGTCCTGCTTTAATGTAATGCTTCTGTGTATTTTTTCAATAAAGAATTACAACACAAAAGAAAGATGTATTAAACATGTAACTTCCCCAATAATGCACTTTGCTTAAAAAATAAACACACTCCGCCGCAATGAGATGGATTTTTATTAATAGGTGCTGGCGTTTGGAAGTAAGTGTTGGTGCTGAGCATCAGAAAACACCAGCACAAATTAAGCACTGAATACCACCACTGATTTCCAGCAAAGCATTACATATTCACATTCTAGTCAAACAGAAAGGGTGATTATTTTTTTGCTGCTCAATTAAATTAGATTGCAGCCACAGGCCAAAACCAACTTTTTCTAGGACCCACCTGAGGTAACTGTGCAGATACGGTAAGATAGAAATAATTTCTACACACTTGTGTACATGTTTCTAGCATACTGGCTCACTTTAAGCAACTATGTGGCAGCTGGCCTATTATATTAGGTGGGGCATGGCAGGAATCAATACAATTTTACAAGACCTTTTAAGTGGAGTGAGGATCAATTAGTGAGATTCTCGTCAGTGCCCAAATACCAGTGGTCCCAAACCAAACAATCCAGGGTTAAGCAGGTCACAATCCGCATTTTCAGAGACTGAGCACATAGCCTAGCCATAAGTCATCCAGCTCTGTTCACAACCAAATGTCGTGCAGCATACAGCTGACAGACATGTGGAATGGACTATATCTTCTTGTGTGCTTGGTCAGTAACTTTTTCTTGATTTGTCTGATCCAATTGTCACCTATATTTTGGCTCCGTCCAGCGGGCGTTCAAAAATTAATTTTCACTTCATATCAATATTATTATTTCAAATTATTTATTTTATGACAATCCATGTAGTTAAAATTGTTAGAATTCCCCCCTACCTGATTTTATTTTCAGTTTTACATTAAACCTTTCAATACTTTCCTTGAATTATCGGCATCTTTTCCAATGGCTAATCCCCGTACAAAAGCTTTAAGTGAGTCCCAGACCACATGCGGAGGTGCTGAGCCATGATTTCGCTCAAGAAACTCTTTGATCTTGGTTTTAATAAAGAGCACCAAGTTCTCATCTAATAAATATTGCCGATTTAACATCCATCTTTTAGAAATCGTTATATATTTACCTAGCTCTAACTCAAGAATGACCATCGCGTGATCTGAAAATCCATTCTGAAGGATTCTCTGCTGGCTAAATGCCAGATTCCTAGAAATAAGAAAAAAGTCAATGCGTGAAAAGGTACAAAATCTACCTAAGAATCAAGTATAGGCAATCTTAGTTGGAAATACTGCCCTCCATGGATCAAATATGTCCAAAGTCAGGCCATAATTTTGCGGAACTTTCAGAGTTTTGGGTTTTAGCTGTCTTCTAGATATAGCTGAGGAGTCAATTTTAGGATACATTAGAAAATTGAAGTCCCCCCCTAAGATCAGTTCATCAGGTACTTGAATTAAAGATTGAAAGAATTCTTCATATGACTAGGATTATCCTCTACTGGGACATATATGCTAGCAAAAGTTAAGAGTCTGTTTCCTAATTTAAAGTTAGCCCAGCACCATCTTCCGCTCTGATCGTTTACAAAATTGACTACCTCCGCCTGGAATTTTTTGCTAAGTAAAATCGTCGTACCCCGATGGGATGCTGAAGAGGAAGAGAAACCTCTTTAAGATGCCCAGGACCTAAACATTGGGAAATCTGCTAGTTTACCACCTGGTATATGAGTCTCTTGTAAGAGAATGGCCACTGGGTTTTCTGTCTTGCCTCAATGGCCCACATTTTCCTCTTATTGTTGAGGCCATTAGCATTAAAAGAGACCACTTTGATATGTTCCTTTTTATCCATTTGCAGAAAGCAAGATAGAATCGAACAGCTTAATAGCATGGAAATGTGATTAATAACCCCAACATCACTCACTGGCCGAGGTATAGCCAAATTTAACACTACAAATGATAAATGGATGCCTCTGGATTTAAAAAAATTGATTTTGTTTTTACCCCATGCTCCCTTTTCCACTCTGTGACCCCACCCACCCCCATAGCCCCCATGAGCAGGCCACCGCCCCTGCTCTCATACCTGACAGGCTATCCCCCTCCCTTAACTGGCACTATAACTTGGTGCCAAGTGCTACCGGACTACCTACTCCCCCCCCGTCAAAAAGAAAAGAAAAAAACAAGAGCAAAGAAAGCAAAAAGTAAAAGAGAAAGTCTAGAAGGCAATAGATGACCAAACGCCGGAAAGGATGTACTAGAAGAAGGACAAGCACCAGTATAGGAAACCAAAACAAGTAATGGAAAATATTTTTGGAAACATTAGTAAGCTCATAACATTAGCACTATGACACTATGACCTTGTATTAACATTCTGGAGTCTATAGGCCATTTGGCCATTAGGATTTATCCATCAAAATTTGTTGCAGTAATTCCTGTGCTTCCAAGACATTACAAAATATATGAAATCTGCATTTGACTAGCACTTTTAACTTCCTCTGTTGAGCAATCAATGCTTGAGCTACCTGCTCTTTAAACAGATGTGGCATTTTTACAAACTCTTTCTGCCTTTTACCTCCGGAGGCTGACATGTCCGGGAAGATGCGACAAAGTGGAACTCCTGTCGAGGTAAACTGTCGCTGTTTTATGACCTTAGTTTGGATTTGTTCTTTAACCCTGCAATCACCAAAATTAAGCAGGATAGTCCGTGGAAATTTAGCATTTGGAGGAAGATGTGCTGGCACCCGATGGGCTCACACAAGAGTCAGGTCACTATTAAACTCTGGGAGGACATTTTTTTTCATAAACATATCAACCCATTGTAGAGACTGCTGGCTCTCAAGGCCCTCCGGAAATCCAAGAATGCAGAAATTGGAGCGTCTAGAATGGTTTTCCAATTCCTCCAGTTTATACTCCAGTGCTGTTCTCTCGCTCTGGAAGGCGGCAACTTTATTATTCATAGTTGAGACTTGATTTTCCAATTGCGAAATCCTAGTCTCTGCCTCAAGAAGACGTGCCGGGACCTGAGCCATATTTTCTGCAATTTTAGTTAAACAGGCGCGGATTGCAGCAATTTCAGCAGATTGGGAGGTTTTCAGGTCTCGAATCTCCTCCAGAATCAAGTTGAGGAGGCTCTTCATCCTATTGCATGGAGAAGGTTCTATTGTCCTGGGAGGAGTTGTCCTGAGTCAGCTCTGCCCTGACTTCTGACTGCAATACCTGTGAGTCAGAGGCTATAGACTCTCCTGGATTGACAGGACGTCTTCCACAGGAGTAGAAATCCAGATGAGCTCCCCTCAGGGGAAGGCAAAAGCAAAGAAGCAGAAGGGGAAGCATGACTGCCCTCTGTATGATCCCTAACACTCCCATATTTACTCAAATCCAAGAGGTTATCCATTGAAGGGGGCCCATTCCCTGCCGTCTCCTGCAGCCCTGATGACAAACCGGGCTTGGCTTTAAAAAATAAAGGATACTTTTTAAGATCCTTGGTTTCCCCAGCTGAATCGACCAGTGTCACTGCTTTTAGCTTGGCAATATCTGGAATAGTAGAGGTGCCTGCCCTAGGAGAAGCTATAGAGGAAGGGCTAGTACTGATGCGTGAGTCGAGGTCCACTGAAACATCTCCCTGGTGATCTTGTTTGACAGCCTCAGAACTTGCCATCTCCGCGGTTTCAGGATTCAAATCCAGGCCTTTCCTAAGAGGTGCAGCGTGATTTGCTCGAGGAGCGGCCTGGCTGACTCGTTTTTGTCACCATTTGACCTAATCTTAGAGAGTCAACGTGGGCTGTTACAGTACCTTTAGTGCCTTTAGTAAGATTTCGTATACTGCAGTTATCACGCAAATCCAACAACAAGGCAACCAAATGTAATGCCTGGGACCCCCCAGAGACCCTCAACCAAGTGGCATACACTGGCGGGTAAGGAAAATACGTGCACTTACCCTCTCTTGGGGAGAAACCTGGTGATCGAAATAGAAAAAAAAAAGATAGTGAAAATCTGTAACTTAGAGGAACATGGGTGTCTTCACATCACCGCACCGCAGGGAGTTTCAAGGCTTGTGGATCATAAAGATTAGCATGAGAAAATGGCCGATAATCCACTTCAGGGAAATATGTAGCCAAACTGAAGTCAGGATATTAATAACCCATTATGGCTGTGCAGGAGGAACGGGCACCTCGAATTTCACAAAACAGGGCTACTCAGATGAGCAGAAGATCACCTGCTCGACTCTTGTGGAGTTATGGTTCCCCATCTCAAGTTTCACGGTCTAAACACTGGCATATTCGCGGAGTTCAGCGGCTCGGCACCTCAGCCGCACAGTTGCATTCCACCTCGGAAGACGAAGGAGAGGTGTGGTTATGGCGTACTCAGCCGGTAGCCTGCATCACCAAGGAATAGAAACGCATTCTAGAGCAGAAAATGCACAGGTCCCTTGACACATTTCTTAGAAGCCCTTCTGCTTTTAATCAATGGCAGCTCGATCAGGCTAAACAGGATCCTAGCGAAAAATATTATTTTAAAAGTGAATCCTTTTATCAGCACCACAGGCAAAAGGTCTACGAAGAGAGAAACTATACTGGATGGTTTCTGGTGCTGCAGGCCAGGGGGCAGGATGTAAATAATCAGATAACTGCTTTGAAATGCCCCTGCTTCCGGTTCTGATAACCTGGGAGCCATAGGAGAGATACTATTACAACATTATAGGAACATATACGGCCGACAACAGAACATTGATGTAACATCCTTGAGAGATTTTCTCCAGAGACATGAGTTGCCTGTACTTTCAGATGTTGAAAGCACTACTTCAGATTACTTTTTGTTGTTGGCCAACTCAATCTTGAGGTGATACCATTGTCATTCAGAAATGGTCAAACATAGTCAGTTGTTTTAAAAAGGCAAGGATAGTGCAGATCCTAATTCTTATCATCCAATCACACTCTTTAATTCTGAATATAAAATATTTACTAAACTTTTAGCCAATCGTTTTAATCGAATTGCCTCGCACCTGATCCATTCTGATCAAAACGGTTTTATTGCTGTGTGGCAGCTTGGTACTAATACACACTATTTAGCGGAAGCGCTTGACTACTTTGAGACTCGGAAGATACCAGCCCATGTCCTCTTATTAGACGCCACAAAGGCATTTGACCTAGTTGTCGGGGAGACCTTATTTTTTATTTTGGCAAATTTTGGCATTCCTCCCAAAAATACGGGGTTAGTTCAGAAATTATATTCGAATGCAGAAGCCAACATCATTTTTAATGCCACAGATGTAGGCCAACTAAAGGTTTAATGGGGGATTAGACAAGGCTGTTCATTGTCCCCGGTGCTATTCACCTTTTTTATCAAGCCATTGGCGATAGCCATCAGGAACAGTATGAATGTCTGCCCTCCACTCACAACTATGGCAAAGTTGAAAATATACACTGACGACCTCATGCTCGTTATTAAGTCCGAGAATGACGTTCAAGCAAAAGCTTTTGAGATCTTTGAGCAATTTGAGTCACTTGGCAGATACAAAATAAATAAAAGAAAAACAGAAATTATACAGTGTGGTGGAGCACCTACAGATTTACATCTTGCTAATCTTCCTTGTCTATATACCAAACCAAAAAGATATCTGGGTGTTCACTTTACGACGCAAATTTCTGAACTATATGATTTAAATTTTGCCTCAATTCTGCGAAAAGTCCAGGATTTATTCCTCTGACGTAATTCTCTTCCATTAACCATTTTGGGCAGGGTTGCATTGATTAAAATGTCTGTTCTTCCGCTGTTTAATTTCCTTTTTTCTGTGATCCCCTGTGTTTTAATTACCTTTTTTTGCTAAACTAGAGTCTATGTTCACATCCTTTCTGTGGGGTAAGAAGGTCCCCAGAATTGCACTTAGCACTTTATATGAGGAGCTGGAAAATGGTGGATTAGCTCTCCCAAATTTTAGGATTCTTTTTTTGCATACTTTGCACAATATATGTCCAAATTTAAGCCAGAATTACAATCAGGCCTTTTAATTATTTTATGAACCTAATCTGCAAAGAGAATCTGATCCACTGCCCACTAACAATTGTTAAATCTCCTAAATCAGTGTGATATAAGTGTATACAGTGGTTTTCCATAAACGCCAGTCCTTTTATAGAAGATACTCTATCCCTGCAATTAACTCCTCAACTCTGTTATCTGGTCCTATCTTACTATGTGGGATCAGGGATCCATCTGTAATCACACAAAAATGGGCCAAGGCCGGCTTTGGAAAAATCTCTGATTTTTTTAAGGAATGATAAATGGCTGAATATAGCTGAAATGTCTCATTTAATTCCAAATGACTTCCTTCTCCTCGGATCATATAACCTTTTGAGTAAATTCCTGAGTAAACTTGATTTGGTCCAGTTCATCGGACATAAATGCTTAGTATATGATCTATTGGAAGACATTACATTTAAGAAACCTCAGGAATGAAAAATGCTTTTAGCCTCTATCAATGCTATCGATCTGGTGGGGAAGGCCATAACAAAATGGGGAAAACATGAGGAGTTGGAAATTACAAAAAGTATGTGGTCAGCAGTTATTAATCTCAACTTTAGTACGTTAAGGGGGGCGAATTGGCAAAGGATGTTATTTTTTAGTAAATGGCTACTTTATAGAACTCCACTTTTTCTATCCACAGTTTACCCCATTCAATCAGGGCAGTGCTTCCTTTGCCTTAACAATCCTTTAGCCAATTGGATACACATCATACTACAATGCCCCTGGATCCAGAGGTTCCGGATGACTTTTTTCACTATTTGGAAACTCAATGCTCTATTACAACAGGTTTGAATACTCAGCTGATAGTGTTTGGCTATGACCCAGACCTTATTCTATCAGACAAAATGATCAAATTATTTTATATTTTAATGTCTGTCGCCAGATCACTTTTGCTTCAGAGATGGTGATCAGATCTTATATCATCTAAAATTGAATGGGTCTGGAAAATGAAGCAGGTGAAAAAGAGCGAATGAGCCTGTGCATTGCGAATTGGTGGATTTAAGAAGTTTGAGAGGGTCTGGGCAGACTATTTTGATTAAGATCTCAAAATCTAGATTATATTTCATGAGGTATCATTAACATGCTCGAGCATTGTAATTAGTATGTAATTAGTATTTTTATTAGACAACAATTCATATTTTCGAATGAATATTTTAGCCATACTTGCTGAGGTCTCTATATGCTTAAGGTTTGTAAGGTTTAATCAATTGTCTAGTTTGTGTTAAACATTTGGCAGTGAATGTGGTTTCTAGATATTATGCGTTTAATTGATTTTCTTTTCAAATACTGGCTGAAAATTTTCATATTGTTCATTCTTTATTGACTTGAGGATTAATTGTTTTCTGGCAAATCGGTGCTATTTAACAATTCTGTATTATTGGACATATTTGATGAATTTCATGGATGTATATATGGATAAAAAACTTCTTGTTATATTGATTTCAATAAAAACAAAAAAATCTTTCAATACTTTGTAATTCTATATTAAGCCACTCAATATGCTGTCAGCCATGTTTATCTCAGCATCTCAGTCAGTTGTTCTTTTCTATTTCATATGTACATATATTTCTCCATAAATAATGGGGCAGTCTCACGCAATATATTTAGAGATGCAGTCCCCACACATCAATTAAAAATCCATGTATGCCTTTGTCTATGCCGTCTGGGAACGTGTTGAAGTTCATATATTTTGTGTACTCTCCCTGTTGAGAAGCGAAAACGATTTTTTTGACCTCACCTGAGCAGTCAGTCATGTTGAAATAAGTACTTCACCCATCAATTCATTCCATACATTGTGCAGAAATAAATAATCATTGATAAAGCTGCTAGGTATGGCTCGGCAAATATGTGATGCACAAATGAGTCAATAGGTGGCTGAAAGGCTGCAGTCATCCTTGCACTGAGTCACTGAATATGCAGTCAGTATGCCGCTCATATTTGGATTTTGCAGCCATTTAGCCACCCTTTGACTCATTCTTGCATTTACCTCCTTGCCCACTCAAAATAAAACAGACACAAATTCACAAACCAAAGAAAAGGCATTTTAAAATACTCTGCTGAGAAACGAAATCCTGTGAAAGTAAGTGTTATGTGGAGAAAACAATTCATATGTGCAGTAAGGATTTTGTGGGGGGTCTCACTACCAACTAGTCAAATCACTATGTATGAATGTATAAAGTAACCCTGGGCGTAGTTCGCGAAGTAGCGCTACGGGAAGTGCACTTCGCACTACGCGAACTTCACGTAGCACTACGCGAGCTGCGTAGTAGCATGTTCGCACTGTGCAAGATGCGTTTTCAATGATTGCACAGTGCGGACAAGCATCCGGCACTGTGCAAGCATTGAAAACGGCATCTTGCACAGTGCGAGCTGTAGTTTTCTGCTGCTCGAGTAGATTATTACTCGAGCGGCAGCTTTCTCAACGCGAACAGGTAGTTTCTCATTGAGAGCGGTCGCGAGCATGCGCAACCAATCACAATGAGAAACCTGACCTCCCCGCGTTGAGAATCTCGCCGGGATGTCATTTTGCTTGCTCGCGGTCGCGAACATGACGTTCAGGACCGCGAACAAGCAAAAAATGACGGCTGCACTACGCTACGCTGCACTACGCATGCTCGCACTGTGCTACGTGCAGCTCGCGTAGTGCGAAGTTGCGGAAACTTCGCAAACTCCGCGAGCTTAGCGTAGTGCTTCGCCCAGGGTTAGTATAAAGTCAATTTGAGTAGGGATATTCATTCCTTAACTTGAGAAGTCACGCTCATGGGAGACATAAACAAAATAATAGACACAAGATTACGTTCAGAGTGATCGAAGCATTGTACTTTCGACATATGCATGTAAATACGAAGATGGGTTTTTAGACATATTGCCTACATAGTTCTAATTTAAAGATAAACATTGTGTTTCATCCCCTATAATATTCAACGAATAATGCACATGGTTTGCAAACTCTTGCTTTCTTGCTAATTATCCATCAAAATGCCTATATAGAAAGAAGGATAATGTGTCGTTGTGATGTGGGAAAAAAATCATCGCCTTAATACTGTGAGAAAAAGAGAATGAGCCATTTCAGAAGAGTGGCCTAAGAACATGCATCAACAATTATCCTTTCTGTGCAAACCCAGACAAGTCACTCCTGAACCAGCGTGCACAATTTGTTCGATGCCGTGAGAAGGAATGGGGGCAGGGAAGAAAGTTAACATTTGTGAATTCCCTGTTATTGGAGTTGGAAGAATAAAGCCCTCTTTAGAAGTGGCCCAATACATTCCAGTACGTAGAGTAACTCTTGTTACCGCACACATCGGAACTGTAAATTACGCAGATTTTATTGGACCCTGTAAATGCAAAGTGTGATAAAAACCACAATCCCTGACAAATTTCGGGCAGTCAGACCGGATGGAATTTTATTGGGGGAGAAATGAACGGTAATTACCAGAAGGTGCTAACTTTGGTGCTATAAGGGCCACAATCTGCTTATTAGTCCCCTACAAATCGGAGCATCAACTTTTTCAAATTCAATACATTATTGTTTAAGTTACTAACGACTATAACAATATTACAGTACAACAGAGAGAGCAATGTTTGTGAAGTAAGACTTCTGGGCTATCATTGCCATTGGAGCATGATGTAATCGTGCCTGAATAAGTTATTGATATTACATTGCAAACAATCTTTTAATCCAAGGTAAAGCTGCCATAATATCATACATAAAGTGCTGTAGTACCATTAGAATCTAACCAATAGTAATTCAATTAAAAATAGAAGTAGTCTCATTAGTTTCATCTATTTTAGAACCACCATAATACCATAAATAAATGCATATAGAGAAACATCATAATGCCATAAAATAAGTGATATAGTACTATTAATTCAAAAAAATATTAGTTAAATTTAGCAATCATAGAATCATCATAATCGGATCTTTCGTACTGAGAGTTCAAACTGCCAGGGTGTTATATAGTTCTATAGTGTTTTTAAGCTATGCAATTGTCATATGTTGTTGAATGATAGTCATCATAGGATGCTGAATGCCACAGCCTTTTTGGATGATCTGAGGTATTTGCTATGAGTGGAATGGGGGGGGGAGTCTTCTTCCTGAGCCTGCCATAAGGCATTATTTAGTAAACTGGCTCTGTGAACTGATTTTATACCCTGTTTTTATTGTTGAGTATCTGCGCCCTAGAATTTGTTGCGTAAGACTAAATTCCAAGCAAACTTTGGCAGGAGAAGCATTCTGTGGAAGGCCAAATTCTCTTTTGATTGTGTAGCTTTGTAGTATATCCAAAAGTGATGCTTCTTAACATGCAACACCACACTTGCATATGCCACTGTTATGACTGCCAATTGTGACTTGGAGAAGGCCCGTTCAGCTTCTTTGCCACTGAACATAACATTTAAATCGGGCCGTTACCTTTTTTAACAACGTACTGTTTGTGCCTTTGGAAGTTCAATCTGTTGTCTATACACAGACCCAATTATTTGTAACTGCTGACCTCCTCTAGGATTTCTTCACCAAGCTTAATTTATAAGATGTGGACCAGCTCAATTCCTGATGGACATTGTTTACGGTGTGTTAATTTTAAATTCATTAATCTTGGCATAGTTTGCTAGCTGATTGAGTGCTCTTTGAATTCCCACTCTTGTTTGGTTGATTAAGACTATGTTGTCTGCATAGGAAAGATGTGTCACACACAAAGTGCCCAGATGGGGAGGTTGGGAATTTACCTGATCATGTCATGGCGAAGAGGTCTGCCATGAACAGATTGAACAGGTGTGGGGCTAAAACATGGCCTTGTTTAAGGCCGATTTCGGTTTTGATTCTCCTTGATAGCCTTGTGCTATCAGCGAATTTGACTTGAATCCAGATTTGCATGTATAGCTGCACTATGACTCAAATTATTTTATCTGGGAGACCCCACATCCTTAATTTTGTCCACAACAAGCTCCAATCTACTAACTCAAAAGTTGCTTTAAAGTCCTTGAAGCATCGATGTTACTTTTTCCGTAAGTGCATTCACTTGTCTTCTAATAATGTAACTGCTAAGGTAGTTGTGGTTGTTCCAAATCCTCTGCGGAACCCTGTCTGGTTTAGAGGGATTAGATTATTGTTCTTCAACCATTCAATTAGCTAACTTAGGATCAGCCATGTGTAATATTTAGCTTTAAAGTCTATCAATGCTATTTGCCTATAGTTAGCCAGGTCAGACCGGTCTTCACCCTTAACAACAGTTTTTGTTTTCATTGATTTTCTCCAGCTCCTGGGAATTGTGTCCATTAATCTCACATCCTTGTATAGTGCAGACAGAGGGATTGCCCAGTATTCATGGTTAAGTTTGAAAATAGACTGTCGAGTGCCCTTTGGCCCTGGAACTCCATCCCTTCGCCATGTCTTTATTACTTTTGCAACCTTCTCGGTTGGGTAATACTCAGTAGCTTACCGAAGTGGACAATCCAGAGCAATGCATGCGTTACTCATATTGTAGTTGTAGCTATTTTCCTGCTTTGGATAACCTGGGGGTGTACCTTTGGTGAATGATTTGGTTAAATGAACAACCCTGGCATCCTCTGATACACTAGAATTGTTTATTACTCATGAAACTCTTGTGATGCTATTCACTGTTTCCCAGAAGGCTCTAGTATTTGATTGTTTGGCATTAAAAAGAAGTTTTGGGGGCGTGGCTAAGATGGCGGCCTAGCTAGACGAGATCTCCGGAGGCTCCCTGTCCTCAATCCACGAATCGCCCTTATAAACGACCCAATTCCCCTGGTTTTGCTGGCAGCGGTGCCGGGAGGCTTCCTGGGCACCCCGGGAGCAGCTGAGGAACCCGCGACCGCCCGACAGACAGCAAAGAGGCGGCCGAGGCGGCGGAGAGTGCAGAGGCCGCGTGAGAGCCCTCGTGGAGCAGAGGTGAAAGCGGCCCTTCCCCGCGTCTGTGAGCCCCCGTTTGCGGCACCGAGGGCCCCCCTGACTGTGGTGCGGGTCCAGAAGGAGCGGCTACTGCTGATCGGCTGCGGAGCCCCCAGGAAGCGGCCGGCAGAAGAGGGTCCCTACATCGGCGGCTGGGAGCGGTACGCGAGGCCCCGGCTTGGGCCTGCGCTGCGGGGACACGACCGAGGTGACTGCATGCCCGGGCTGGGCTGACTATCAGGCACGATCTCGAGCCCCCCGGCGCCTGGGGGCCGGGCTGTGGCTGGCAGGGCCATGCGGGAGGGGAAGCAGATCAGTGCCCTACAGGAGAGACTTCTTGGCCGGTTTGGGCTGCAGCGCCGGAGGGGCAGATAGCGAAGAGGCAGCCGAGGCGGCGGAGTGGGCAAAGGCCGGGCGAGGCACGGAGGAACCGCATGGGAGCCCTCGCGGAGAAGAGGCGGAAACAGCCCTCCCGCTGATTGTGGCACCGACTGTGGTGCGGCCGCCGGACGAGGATCCCTACATAGGTGGCTGGGAGCGGTGCGCGAGGTCCCGGCTTGGGCCTGCGCGGCGGGGACACGGCGGATGTGACTGCAGGCAAGTGCTGGGCTGACCACAAGGCACGATTCTCGAGCCCCCCAACGCCTGGGGACCGGGCTGTAGCTGGAAGGGCCTCGCGGGAGGTGGAGCAGACCTAAGGTCGACAGGAGGGGCTTCTTGGCCGGGTTGGGCGACTGCGCCGGAGGTGTTCCGGGGACTGCGGAGTATACGGAGAGGCGCCACCCGAAGATAAGGAGCTGTAACGGACCGGGGAGGCCGGGAGGACCCATAGCCCGTGGCCAGGGGAGCGGAAGACATTATTGGGGACCCCGGCGAGGAACGGCCATTGAGGGGGTGCTTGGTCTCCTCGGCACTGCAGGGGGCTCCAAGCGAGAGACAGGAGGCCCGTGAGCGGGAAGTGGGTGCAGCCCCTCGGCCGGATCTGCTCGGCGCGCCTGGTTGGGCAACATCAACGGAGACAAGGTGTCGTCCTCCAATCGCAAAGGGAACCGCACCATACCCGACATGATGGCCAAGGGTCCCGCCAAGAACGACAAAAGCCCTGATGAGCAGACTCAGGCACCCCCTGCCAAGGGGAAAGACCACGACGAGAAGGAGGCCCCGGCGACCAAAGCGTTCATGGAGACCCTCTTCACCTCCCTTAAAGAAGATATTCAAGCCCTCAGACAGGAAATGGCGGGGGATTACAAAGAACTGCGACGTGATGTCGACGACCTCGGGGAGAGGGTGGCCTCTGCCGAACTTGAAGGCCAGGCCAGAAGCGAGGAAGTGGAACACCTGAGACAGGAAATTATCCGGCTCAACGACCAACAGACAGAGCTTCAGGCCCACACAGAGGACCTCGAGAACCGCTCGAGGCGGAACAACATCCGGATCCGCAATGTTCCACCGACAGCAGAAGGGGAAGATATGACGGGGTATCTACAGGCCCTGTTCTGCACAGTGCTCGATGAAGAGGAGGACTTTGAAATACGCATCGATAGGTTCCACCGGGTGGGTCCGGCTCGGCGAGATCGTGGCCCCCCGCCGGACATTTTGGCCTTTCTGCCGGATTTCCCCCTCAATTTAAGGGCCTTGAAGTAGAACTCTTTCAGGACCTTTCCGCTATCACCCTGCAAAAACGACGGTCCTTCAGAATGGCCACCACTTTCCTGCGCAAGGAGGGGGTTCAATACTCATGGGGTCATCCCTTCCGATTGATCTTTAGGTGGAATGGGGTCCTCCATCAGATGCGATCCCTACAGGACACTTGTGCCCTCCTGGGCCTTCCTCTCGAAGAAGCTCAGCAAGTCGAGGAGGGGGCGATACAGACCTCGGGGGCCCTGTCCAGGTCCCAGGGTGCAACCAGCGACGGCTGGCAAAAAGTGTGCAGAGGACGCCCTTCCAGGAAACACCTCAAGCCGAATCCTGAAACGATGGCACAGGAAAAGGCAGCTGCGATCCAGGACGTTTCCAAGGACACTGGTGCTGACTCGTGATTGCCTGGACTGAAGGTCATGTTCAGCTAAGTATGGCGGGGCGATTTGGGGACGGGGCGGGGGGTCTCGAGCTGTCGAGCCGCCACTGCCACACAACCCACCCACTCTTTCCTGTTCGGCGGGCCTGGACTAACTTTTCATAGGCCTGGGACAATGACTACAAGTTGGGGCTTTCTGCTCCATGGTTCTTTTTTGTTGTTTCTGGGGGGAGTTCTTGGGGAGGGAGGGGGGAGTGTTGTACACAATGTTTTACCTCTCACAGTGGGATCCTTGTGGGGAGGGGGGTGGGCTGCGGGGAGGGAGTTGGGAAGGCTGGTTTTTAACACTGCGATAGGGGAGGAAGGGAGTCCTGTCATCGCTGCAGGCAACGGGTTGCAGCCACGGGAGGGACAGAGTGATGAGAATCCATCGCGGGGCAGCTTGAAGCGGGGACTGGCCCCTATAGCGGGAAGACCAGGTATTGCTCTACCATGCCGCTGACTATAGGAACCTGGAATGTCAAAGGCCTTAATTCGCCACAGAAACGACAAAAGGTCTGGAAGTACATTCTAGACCATCATATAGATATAGTGGCTCTGCAGGAAACACATCTACTGAAAACTGAGGACCACCGTCTTAAACACAAAAATTACCCCCTCATTTATAAGGCCTCGTCCTCCACTAAACAGAAAGGGGTAGCTCTTGCTTTCAGCTCCAGTGCCCAATTCCAACCCACTGACTCACTCGGAGATAGGGAGGGGAGATGGCTGATGCTTAAGGGCCACCTGAGGGGGAGGTTATGCACCCTTGTGGCGATTTATGCCCCCAATACTGGGCAAAAAGCTTTCCTGACTTCGCTGCTGGGGAGGGTAGCCGACTTTGCGGAGGGTCCTCTATTTCTTTTGGGGGATTTTAACCTGGTCTGGCACCCCACACTTGATAGCACACACACACGTCGTTCCGACATGGGTACCTTTCCTGAGTCCATCCAGACACAAATGGGGGATATGGGCCTCTTGGACACTTGGCGCACTTTATACCCCCACACATGCGATTATTCCTTCTATTCACATGTACACAGGTCGTATTCATGGCTGGATTACGTCTTTATGAGTCAGTCCCTGCAGGGTGTCCTCCAGGATGCCAAGATTTTGCCCATCTCCGTCTCTGACCACGGTATGTATACAATCTGCCTCTCATGGTTGGGTCGGACTCCTCGACCGGCCCGTTGGTACTTCCCTGAGGCTTTGACGAGGGATAGGGACACGGTTACACAGCTAAGGAACACTATCAGGGAATTCTTCTCCCTGAACAGCCCAGAAGAGACGTCTGAGTTCAATACTTGGGACGCCTTCAAGGCGGTGTTACGTGGCAAATGCATAGCGCTTAACTCGGCTCTAAACAAACAGAGGGCGAAGGAAAGGGAAAGCTTGGAGGGGGAACTAGAGGCCACTGAACGACTTCACAAACTTACACCCACTAGGCAGACACTTCGCGCTCTAACAGCACTCAGGGGCAAACTGCGAGCCATATATAATAATAGGGCAGAATTCACCCTACTCAAACTGCGCAACCTCTCCTACACCCAGGGCAACAAAGTGGGGAAACAGCTAGCAAGACAACTGAAGGACAAGAGAGAGAGGGAATACATTGGGGGTATTCAGGACAAGACGGGGCAGCTACTACATAAAGATGAAGACAAGGCGGGACTCTTTGAAGCCTTCTACGGCGCGCTGTACACGGCGGACGCCCTTTCCCCGACCCACCAACGGGCCTTCCTTAGGGACCTACCGCTTCCCCAGATATCCCAGGAGTGGAATGCGACCCTAGTTGCGCCTATTACCCTGGAGGAGGTGCAATTAGCCGTTAAGACATTAAAACCTCATAAGGCACCCGGTGTAGACGGGTATACCGCAGTCTTTTATAAGACATTCTTGGCGGACGTTGGTCCCCATCTTGTTCGACTCTTTAATACGATGGCTGCGGAGGGTGACACTCCTGCCTCAATGGCGGAAGCGGTAATCTCGGTGCTACCCAAACCAGGTAAGGACGCCACTTGCTGCTCCTCCTATCGGCCCATAGCCCTCCTGAACATCAACGCGAAACTCTACTCCTCCATACTGGCCAAGCGCATGGCTGGACTTATGCCGCTCATTATTCATCCAGACCAGTCTGGCTTCATACAGGGGCGCCAAACGCATGATAATACCCGACGCATCGTCCACCTGATCGAGAAAGCCAACAAGTTACATATCCCGGCGATCCTGGTCGGCCTAGACGCCGAGAAGGCATTCGATCGGGTGGATTGGGACTTCCTGTGGTCCACACTGGAGGCGTTTGGCTTTTCTCCCACATTCATACGAATGCTTCAGGCCAATTATAGACATCCAACGTCTAAGGTCTCCGTAAACGGGGTTCAGTCTGCCTCATTTTGCCACTCCAGGGGGACCAGACAGGGTTGCCCCCTGTCCCCCCTGCTGTTTGCTCTCAGTATTGAACCCCTGGCCATAGCGATAAGGGAACACCGGGGGATCGAGGGTCTGCCATTCACCGGGGAGTCCCATAAGATCTCCCTCTTTGCGGACGATGTCCTCCTCTCCTTGGCTAACCCAGCGGCTTCACTCCCACTATTGCAGGAAGTACTTAACTCCTTTGAGAGAGCGGCGGGCTTTAAGATTAACCTATCTAAGTCCCAAATCCTTAATCTGACCCTCTCTCACGCGGACTCCGTGCGTCTCCGATCCTTAACGCCTTTTGCGTGGGCGACCTCTTCCATATCGTACCTGGGGGTGCAACTAACACCGTCCTTGGAGAAACTATATACAGCTAACTTTCCCCCTCTGCTCTCCCGCATCCAGGCGGACCTGACAAGATGGAAGCCGCTCTTTCTCTCCTGGCTGGGACGCATACATGCGGTTAAGATGACACTACTCCCTAAGCTGCTATACCTATTTCAGGCCCTCCCCATTGAACTAGGAGAGGACTTCTTCAGGTGAGCGAAATCTATGGTCCTGCGCTTTGTTTGGCAAGGGGGGCGGGCTCGATTCGCTTTCTCCATGCTTAGGCGGCCACTAAGAGAAGGGGGAGCTGGTCTCCCTGACCTTAAGCTCTACTATAAGGCGGCCCAACTACGTATCCTGATCGAATGGTCCCAGAAGGAATCAGAGAAGCACTGGCTCCATATGGATCGTAGCGTAGCGGGTCGTACAATATGGGACCTAATATGGCGAGAGAAAAAGGACAGGCCCCTCAACGCATATCTAAGTACCCCGACTCGCACTACCCTTAAGGTATGGGACTCAGTGGCATCACGGGAGGGGTGGACATCCTTCCCATCACCATTCACCCCCATCCACTTCTCCTCCCTTTTCCCACCGGCGCTTCTAGAGGGACCCTTTAACGCTTGGAGGGAGGGGGGTTGCCTCGCATTGACACATCTATTCCATAACTATGACCCCCTTACATTCGAGAATTGCACGAGAGACTACGGAGTGAGAGGCCAGGAGAGGTTCCACCACACACAGCTATTACACTGGGCTCTTGACCCACGGGTTAGAGAGGGTGCCACCAGGCCGCTCACTGCATTTGAAACACTTCTCATCAAAACAAAATCCATGAAGGGGGCTATTTCGGCCATATACAAGCTCCTTCTGTCCACAGAAGTAGCGCCGTGCCCGCGATACATGGCTTGGTGGGAGGGGATGGCCCAGCGCGACATTTCCGAGGCGGATTGGACTCACCTATGGTCCGACATCTTTAAATTCAACCGTTCCACGGCACTTAGGGAAGCCCATTTGAAAGTAATGTCAGACTGGTATTTATACCCATCTAAGCTGGCTAAAATATTCCCCGGCACTTCTGATCGATGCTGGAGGGGTTGTGGCCTCCTGGGGGACTTCCAACACATCTGGTGGGACTGCCCTTCCATTCGGCCCTTCTGGGAAGAGATCCTGGCACAAATTAAGACCATCCTGGGATACCCCATCCCGATCTCTATGACTGAGGCCTTACTGGGCATTAGGGACCCCTTACTGGAACATCAGACCAGGGACGACAAGAGAATTATGTGGCTCTGCCTGGGAGCTGCTAAACTAGCTATTGCAGCAGCTTGGAAGCAGAAGGTGACACCGGCTATGTCCCTCTGGCACTCTCGCCTGTGGCACCTGTTGAGTTTGGAGCGCATGTCAGATATATCCCGAGAAGACTTTAAGAACTTTGCATTCCGATGGGGTCCCCTTGTTACCTTCCTTTCGAAGGGTTTGCCTTCCGCAGTCTGCCCACCCACGGTTAGGGCCATGCACTTGTTCCAAATTTGAGGTTACTCTGTGGTTGAGATCCTAATATTTTGCATCACCAACACTGGGGAGGGTGGGAGGGGAGGGTAGCGGGTGTTGGGGGGGAGGGCGGGAGTTGGGGCTTCTTTCATGTTACTTGGTTGACTCCTGATGCACTACATAGCTTGGAGTCTGGGGGCCCCACGGGGGTCCCCTTGCAGATGGCCCACACTGACATTTGATCGGAGGACGGGTCTTACGAGATTCGAGCAATGCTGTGACACCTGTGCAGGTACGCCGCCCCGGGAGCTCATGTCCCGCATCAGACACGGTCACTGCATCTAGGCCCCTCGTGATTGCACTCCTGGTACTTCTAGCCACAGAAAGGGCTGGGGTATAGTGGGACATGTGAGGGACGTTCGCACGTCTGTGCTGGTGGATATGAGCGGCAAGCTTTGATTCATGGTTACCCCTGTGAGGGCATATTGGCGGATTGTGCCTTGAGTCTGATTTCTTTCTTTTTTTTTTTTCTTTTTTTTTTTCTCTCTGACAAAAAAATAAAATTCAATAAAAATTATTTTGACAAAAAAAAAAAAAAGAAGTTTTGTCCAAAATCCATCTTTATACATTTTCGGGTCCTCCCAGATTTGTTCTTTATAATGCTTCCTGAGATTTTTTGTTTTCTTCCATGTACATTCTGGAGCGTTGTTGTTTCTTATGCTCCTAACTATCCTTTCTAGTTCCCTTTTTAAAACAAAAGTCGTGTTTGTGAGGTCATCGGACCACCTATTTAGTTGCCTTCTTGCGCATTTTACTATGGGTGCTTGTGCTAGATAGAAAACCCTCCAGGCCTCTGTTAGGCTGCAGTTAGAAGTGTTATTAAACTCCAATATTTCTTAACCAGACTCGCTAGTTCGGAAAGTGTATTGGACATCCATTGTAAGCATTTCAGGTTAGTTATTTTTAACTTCCCTACTTCAACTGTTGCAGGGATTCTGCACATACACAGAACTATGCACAGGAAAACTCAGTGTATAGGGGTGTACCAACCTACCACATTAGTACCCAAAATCCAAAAACTGACTAGCTATATTGTCACATTCATTCTCCTCCAAACATGACTTTAGATTTGGGGGTCTCTAGTTGGCAGAGGTAGGTACCTTTGTCCAAGTAGGGACCCTTGCGTCTTATCAGGGTAAGGGGGTACACTCCTAAAATAACCCCTGCTCACCACCTTGGTAGCTTGGCACGAGCAGGCAGGCTTATCTCAGAGGTAGTATGTAAAGCATTTGTGAACACATACAGTAACCCGGGTGTCAACACTTCAGATGGACACCACACAAGTTGTAGTATAAAAATAGGTATTTTTATACAGACTTAACACAAGACCTCAAACAACAAAAATCCACAATACTGTACTTCAAAAATGGTAGAAATAACTTGGGGCCCGATGTAGGTAGGCATTTACCGGTCGGTAACGGCGACCGGTAAATGCCTTTTCCAATGTAGGGGGCATGTATTTACAGATTCGGTATTTTTACCGAATCTGTATTTACCGAATCATACAGATTCGGTAATTTAAAAAAGAAATTTACCTACATCTGCCTACTTCAAATTTACCTACTCTTAAATACCGAATCGGTATGATTCGGTATTTAAGAGTAGGTAAATCGAAATTACGTACATCGGGCCTCTCTTTAGCTGTAAATGCAACACTTTAGGTTCAATGTACCTTTGGATGCGTAACACTATACAACAAAAGTGTTGCAGGGAAGGTGATGCGTCGGTTCCTTAGACGTAAGAACGGTGATGCTTCGGGTCCCTACTGCTGCGTTGGGGATGTGTCGGTTCTTCTCTGCGTGTGGAGGTGATACGTCGGTTTCTTACTGCACTTCCGTGGTGATGCGACCAGCAGTGCCGTGATGCGATGAAGATATGATGCAATGAAACAAAATGGCGTCTTCTTCTTGATGCTACAACGATGCGCGCGCGCGCCCGATGGCCATGCGGTGACACAACGATTCTACTGAGCCACGACAGGCCCTTCGAAACACTTCTCCGGTGATGGGATGGCGTCTGCTACGACTGCGACACTCTTCTTCGGTGATGCAAGGTGCTTCTGGTGATGCGATGGTGACAGCGGCAGTGGAGGCACGCTTCTCTGGTGATGAGACAGCATCTACTGCAACAGCGACACTATTCTCCGGTGATGCAACTACAACGTCTGTGGCGGCGACACACTACTTTGTCTCGAGTCACGCTTCCAGCTCCCAGCAACACGCAGTCTCTCACAAGGCCCAGCTCAACATTAGGCACTTCAATTCCCTGCAAGGGAAGGCAGGGGAGCTGGTTGGTGAAGTCTGTTGTCCCTGAGACTTCAGCAAGTTGATTTGAAAGGAGCACAAAGTCCTTGTCTCCTTTCTTTGGCAGTCAGGCAACCACTGCAGGGCAATCCCCCAAACAGCACTCAGCTAAGGGATAATCTCCTCAGTTTCTCTGCTTCCTCTCCTCAGCAAAGGTTCTTCTTGTTTCCCAAAAGTGATCTAAAGTTCTGGGGTCTGGGTCCCCTCTTTTATACACCAAAATACTTTGGCACTGAAGGCAGAGAGTGTCTGTGCCTAGTACAAAACAGTTATGTGCAGTCCTGGAGCACTTCGTTGACAAGACTCCATTTTTCCTTTGACAGTGTGGGCCAGGGACATCAGACGCACCACAGGAGGTGGAGCCAGCATGGTGGAAGGCAGGCACAGCCCTATTCAGGTCCCAGGTGCAACTCCTCCCTCCTATCTACATGCAGATCTCTATATTCAGCCCTGTGCTGACACACCCTGCCTCCTGGAATCCCACAGCCTCTGTCACTCAAACTCCAGACAAGGAATACACAACCTAGCAGAGGCAGGCTTGTATAGTTGTGCAAGAAAATACCTACTTTCTAAAAGTGGTATTTTCAAACACAGAATGTTAAAACCAACTTCACTAAAAGATGTATTTTATCATTCTGAGTTCAAGCATACTAAACTCAAATTTCTACCTAGTTCCCTGAGTCAATCAGGATTATAAGATGTTATAATCAAACTGCCCATTCTGGCCTATGGGAAACAGTTGCCTTGCTATAGTGAAAAATAAAATGTCTGTCATTCACTACTAGGACATGCCACACACATCAGGGCATGTCCTACCGTTTACCTACAATGCACCCTGCCCATGGGACTACCACAGAGGTGACTAATATGCAGAAAAGGGAAGGTTTAGGGACTGGCAAGTGAGTGCACTTGCCAGTCAACATGACAGTACCAGACTGCACACAGGTTCTGCAATGGCAGACCTGAGTCACACTTTACAGGCTGCTTCTGTGGGTGGAACAACCAGTGCTGCAAGCTCACCAGCAGCATTTGATTTACAAACCCTAGGTACATGCAGTGCACTGTACTAGGGTCTGACAAGTAAACCAAACAAGCCAATTATGGAGTCACTAATCCATACATCAATTTAACATAGAGAGCATATACACTTTAGCACTGATCAGCAGTGGTAAAGTGCCCAGAGGCATAACACAGCCAACAGGTCAAAACAAAATACAGGAGGAAGGCAAAAAGTTCAGGGATGACCCTGCAAAAAGGGCCAGTCCAACAATCACCAAGCTACAAATGATTAGACCAACTAGAACACAACATTCCCGACTGTCTCAGGAATCGCGGGAGCAAGACATACTCTTTCGCTCACTCACTAGTAAATGTCTACAATAAGAATATGCAGAGTCACCGAAAAAGTTCAAAATGTTTATTTTAACTATTGTGCTCTACAATACAGTATACAAGCCACTACCAGCAGCAAAATGTATAAACTAAGCACAGTTAACATTGTTACAATTCCATAGAGTACAAAAGGGAGAAGTCATTACATAAAGACTGTGGATAAAGGAAAACGAGACCTAACAACCCTCCCCTTGACAAGAAGAAGTTTATTTTATATAAAGGAAGATCTCTGGGCTTTGACAGCACACCCCAGACCTTAAAGCCTGGATGTAAGCTTTACATCATAGGAGCAGCGGAGCTCATCTCCATGGAACAGCTTTCTCCAAGTGTGTTAAAACAACATGCAACCTTGTAATATCAAAGCATAAGTCTTCAGTATTGTAGCTGTGTGTAGCATGTTATGTCTAGGTGCGAGGGACTGACCAGAACAGAATAACAAGGGGCATTGTTTATCGACCTTGCACATTGTGTTCATGCTAAACTCCAGGAATGCCAGAGAATGTGAAAAGCATCCTGTTCTCATGTAAAAGGCACAAACAGTCTTGCAAACACCAAGTCATGTAGTAACGTGCTCAAAAGCAGCATCATGGCAGCAAAGCTCATGCAAATTTAGCAATGTTGATAATGTCCCTAAGGGCCATATAACACGACCAGACCACTATGTGCCTTGGAGGGTTTATGCTCAGCTTTAGGTGCTGGTAAAAATGGTCACTTCAGTTTATTTGACTACATATTAACTCATGTGTATGAAGAGGTAAGAATTATGTTGTCTTATATTGACCATGAATTTGTGTCATGCAATGTTTATCTCGGAGGCCTATCATCCTGATTTCAGCCATTTATTACTCTTAAGCCTAGATGTTCCAAGGTTGTGACTAATTTTTGCCTGTTGAGATCAGGACGCTTCGCTGAGGAAGCGGGTTGTGGATGTACAGACCAGATTGCATTTTCTACTGCTAAATGCTCAGCTTCATCCAGAGTGTAAGTTAGATTGGAGTAGCATAAATCCTTAGAGAGTGCTGTCGGATTTTATTGGGTGCAGTAATCATCTCACCCAACACTGAGGAAAGCTGTTGTCAGAATTACCCTAGTGCTGTTTATTATCTGTTATGTATGTCACATGGAAATGCTCCCACTGTCAAAAAACACATTTGCAACCTAATTAAAGAACATGCATATTCAACCTTTTCTGAGTGGATCCAAGGTGTTGGGCTCTACAAGGTACAGCACAGTAAAGAGAGAAATACTCGAAACAGCACTCTGCCCATTAGATAGTGCCTCATGGAATGGGGGAATGCAGAATTTCCATTTGGGTAATTTAAAAAACTGTCAGCAAAATTATGCATAGTTATGTGAAATGCAAATCTGTCATTTTTCACTGTATTGTAGCACAAAATGTGTTATGCATTTCATGGTAAAAAAGAATGCACAAATATAATCAGCACAAACAGAAGCTACTTGCATTCTGTTGTACGTGTGACTGTGGCAAAAAATCATAAGACCCCAGAAACATGGCATTAGACTGGAATTAAGTAAAGAACATAAGGCTTCATTTATGAGTTTTTTACGCAGGGCAGTGCAGCAAGTCACTTTATTGTGTAGCCCTGCGTCAAAAGTAAAGGGAAGGAATGCACCATATTAATGAAAAGCGCCACATTCTGATCCTTTATGACTGCACACAAATTGGTGCCCAACGCCAACGCAGGAACCCTTTCGCTATTGTCCAAGGGTGTCTATCTTGTTGGTATGATTGTTTTTGTGCAGGAAGATATACCTCCTGCCCAAAAACAATCAATGGAGGCCTTTTCCTCTTTGTATGTGTGCTGCACATCAAGAAAGAGGAAATAACAAGGAGAAATAAAGTTATTTCTCCTCGTTACGCCTCCCCTAGGGAGGCACACAGTGTGGAAGCTTTTCCAGGTCTGCAGAGCCTTGTAATTCTAGGAATGTGTCAAAACCATGGGTGCTGTGTGGGAAAACCCACCACAATGCCCTTGGAATGCCTCCTTGATGCAGAGTAAGACAAGGTTGTAACTCTCCAATTGTGCAGGCCTCTTGTAAATGAGGCACCTAGTTCAAAGATACAGGAAAACACATTTCAAAACATCTGTAAAATGCTGCAGAAAGTGGATAAGCTTTTGACTGAAGTGGGCCCCTCAAGATAAGGCAATGGCTCTGTCTGTAGCTAGACCCAGTGCTTAGTTTGTAGAAGAAAGAGTGCTGGTGACAAACTGTTCAAAGGCCCGGTGAGCTGAATGCCAAGCATAGACCTCAAATGTATTCAACTGTGCTCTGATAACCTACTGACTGAGGGGTGAAAAAGATCTTTCAACAAGCGTTGTTCTGCATCCAGAATTCTAAATACATTTTCTAAAATGTTAAAATTATATGTAACACAGACCACAACACCCATGTGAAAAACTATATAATGTCCTCCTGCATGACTCTTAGGGCATCATTTTATGGAATAGTGTGCCGGTTTCTGAGGACTGCCATCATCGGGCTATCGGTGGCGGTCTCACCACTATTGGCCCATGCAGGACCGCCCCTGCATTACGATGGTGGGCGTGAGAAGGGAACATCCGCCACACATCCGACTGGCTCAAGGAGCCTAGTCGGACAGTCTGCAATCCCTACAATGGTGGTGGTGCCTGCTCAGGCACCGCTGCAGGGATTACAATGTCCCTTTCCACTGGCTGTTTCATGACGGTTAACCCACCATGAAAATGCTGGTGGAATTTGACTTTGGTGGCTACTAGCGTGCCCCCTTTCCCCAGGCCCTCCGCCATGGGCCCTGGGGTGCTCTCCTAAACATCCCTGCACTATGTGGCAGGCACTACTTACAAACATGCCTTGGAGCATTGAGGCTTGTGTTGCAGCCCTTTTTCGGCCGCAGCACAAGCCTCAATGCTACGAGGCATGTTTTGGACCGCCTCCATGGTGGTCAGATTGTAATCTGTCTGGCCGGACCGCTGACTCCCTGGCGGCCAGTCACATTCCCGACAGCATGGCGGTTGGACACTTGTCCGACAACCATCATAATGGGACCCAATGTTCTTTTTTTATTTGTGTCTTTCTTAAAAACAAAACAATGAGCTATTTGGAAAAATAATTATTTATGTTGTCATGCATATCATCAAAGGGCAAGGGCAAATGTGCTTATGACATGTTGCTTAGTTTCAGTGCAACTCAGCACATATAAACATGTGTTGAAGCAGGTTCTGATTATCAAAAAGGAGACCAGCAAGGCTTAGCAATCAGGAACAGCTTAAGTTTAAGTTTAATTAAACAGTAATGGCCGTAAATAGCAGCCACATATCTTGCTGGCATTCAAGTTGCATTAGGTACATGGCATGCATTATACAGTACAGTGGGTACATTAAAGTGGTGTTCACCCCCCTTTGGGCGAGAAATACTGGTACAGTGGGTCATAAATTGTATGTTGAGATGCTTGAGCCCACTCTGATAGAAGAAGCCATTAAAACCAAGTGGATGTCACATTCTGAAGTGGTCCAGGTACTCAGGTGTCTCATGGGTATTTCCTAGGGTAATGCTTACCACTAGATGTTTGGGCTTTATCTGATAAATGCAGTTGACCGGATGCTCTGACATGATGTCCTTGGACCGAAATAAGGCCCTCTGCTGTACATTTATTTGTGTTTGAGTGTGTGCATCTGACTCGTTTCTTCAGGTACTACATCCAGGGGCCAGATGTGATTTACTCTGGGTATGTTTGAGGCTGGTTCCATATCTGGTCTCTCCATCACTGATAGTGCTAGGAGTGAACTGAGGGTAGGTGTGTTACGTTGATCCAATGAACGGTTTCTCTGAAACCATGACAAAGGTTCTATGGTGACTTTGGGTAGTTGTAGGGCACAGTTGTTCTGTGGTGTGCTGGACCTTTCTATAAATTGATCCAATGGAAACACATGTTAGAAACTGGTAATGAGAAATGTCACATAGTCTCGAAAATGGGTAGTCAACCACACTATATGGTGTGGTATACTGCTCAATTAAAGCATTGGATCTTGCATATCCAAAAACTATGTATACGGCTCCTTAATCGCAATGTCATTTTCAACCACAATCCAACATTTGCAACTAAAATTGCCTTAATCTATGCATGCGAGGTTTTCACAAAAGGGTGCCTAGCAAGCCTAAATCTCAAACAAAGGGTGGATAGATGAAGTGGTGGATCATCATGCATTTTTTAAGCCTCTCAAAATTGTGTGCTTGTGGACAGTCACAAAGTACTTTAGCACCTTCTCAACCCTGGACATGGGTGGAGATTTACTCCAGCAAAGTCCTGGGTTAAATTCCCGAGCATGATTGAAAAGAGTAAGTAACTCATTAACATTTTTTGGGCGCAGGGGAAGGCATTTTCCTGTGGGCAAAAATCATTCCCCTTGCAGAAAAAAAAAAGAAAACAGTATGCAATTGCACAGTGGGTGCCAATCACCAATGTGTAGTTCTACTACCTTGACAACTGTACTACTGTACTACTGAGGGAATAACGACCCACAAAGAGTATAAATGACATTGCCAGTAAAATACATGATCACTTGCAATTGAATTTTGTGTTTAATATAGAGTCAAAAGAAGGACATTGTTGAAGAGAAAGAGGGGAGTACAGAAGTTGATACAGATGATGAACTTGGTACCTTTGATGAAGATAACCAAGCCATCATTCCTATTGAAAATACCGGTAGAAGGAAGAGTGTAGTAAGGACTCTGAGTAGAAATTCAAGAAGGAAGTCATCTATAAAGAAAAGGAAATCTAAGAAAAATAGAAAACCCGAGCCAGAGGTAAGCTTTTAAAAGTAAAGTACCTGTTTTCTCATCCTCTCTCCCTTTCTCCCTCCTGCCCTCTCTCCCTCCTCCTCCACTATACTTTACCACATTCTCTCCACCATCATTGCCTTCATCTTCTCACCCTCTTCTCCTCTTCCTTGACAAGGTTGGCTCTACTTTGGCGTGACTCAGTTGCTACTTCACCTGCAACCCTTCTCTCCATGCCTTATCTACCTCAATCCATCATTTCCCTATCTCTTTATTACTATCCTGCTCACTGTCTTTTTTCCTTCCTCTTGATCCCTTTCCTGCCCTCCTAACCCACATGCCTTCACCCCCCAATTTTTTCCTGCCTTCCACACCACTGATCTTTCCCTCCTCTCACTTCTCATAATGACACGCATTACTGTTCTTCTTGTTTCACTTCTTCTCACATTACATCATCATAGTACAACCTCTTCCTCTCACTTTTTGTTAATTATCCTATTCCTCCCCTTATTGAATATGTGTCTTGTTCATTGAATGAACAATATGTTGATGTTGTGGTTACTATGTAAAATACATGTATGGGCCTGATTTAGAGTTTGGCAGATTGGATATTCTGTCACAAATGTGCTGAATATCCTGTCCTCCATATTGCAAGTGAATTATATTCAATGGCGTTTGTATTACATCAAAAGGGATATCGGTCACTTATCTTATGATTTCCAATTCAAGCTAATCACGTTAAATGCAATTGTTAATAGAATGTCTAATTAAGGGCAGATGGAGTAATTAAATAGGACAGGGAAGCCAAAAATAGATGGACAATATTAAAAGGGCAAGCAATAATAAAAATCCTCTTCATCTGTGCTCAAATTTTGTACCAAAAACCTACGGGTATTGGGACAATTGAATAAGATATGCACCAGATCTGCATCAGGAGAGTCACAGGACTAGAACCAGAACTTGGCAGAACTATCCGAGGAGAATTTAGAACATTGCAAAGGACTAAAATATAGGCAATGATCTACAAAAACAGAGATTGTGTAATACCAGCAGAAAGTGAGATTTAATATATGCGTACCCATACCTTATCCTAAAAGGAGCTAGTCCAAGAAATTCCCAAATCTCTCTCCCATAATATTTCAGACTTGGATTTAGTTCTAGAGGGATCAGGGAGGGAGAAATTTACATAGATTGCCAAATCTTAGGGTCAGTATTCAAAAATTGCGTGATATGAGAAGAGACAAGAATCTTCTTTGAGAACTTCTGTAAAGAGGTATATACGTCAAGAATGACATTCATTAGTAGTAGAAAGCGGGTATAAAAGGATTTGGGGCAATGGTGAATAAGGCAAAATTGGGGAAAAGAGAATTAAATATTATACCCGTATCTTCTGAGAATTCTCTTTATTACTATCCTGCTCCCTGTCTTTTTTCCTTCATTTTTCTTCCTCTTGATCCCTTTCCTGCCCTTCTATCCCACATGCCTTCAACCCCCAATTTCTTCCTGCCTTCCACACCACTGATCTTTCCCTCCTCTCACTTCTCATAATGACACGCACTACTGTTCTTCTTGTTTCACTTCTTCTCACATTACAATCCATCATAGTACAACCTCTTCCTCTCACTTTTTGGTAATTATCCTATTCCTCCCCTTATTGAATCTGTGTCTTGTTCATTGAATGATCAACATGTTGATGTTGTGGTTACTATGTAAAATACGTTTATGGGCCTGATTTAGAGTTTGGCAGATTGGATATTCTGTCACAAATGTTCTCGATATCCCGTCCTCCATATTGCAAGTGAATTATATTCAATGGTGTTTGTAATACATCATAAGGGATATCGGTCACTTATCTGATGATTTCCAATTCAAGTTAATCACATTAAATGCAATTGTTAATAGAATGTCTAATTAGGCACAGATGGAGTAATTAAATTGGACAGGGAAGCCAAAAATGGATGAACAATATTAAAAGGGCAAGCAATAATAAAAATCCTCTTCATCTGAGTTCAAATTTTGTACCAAAAACATACGAGTATTGGGACAATTGAATAAGATATGCACCAAATCTGCATCAGGAGAGTCACAGGACTGGAACCAGAACTTGGCAGAACTATCCAAGGAGAGTTTAGAACTTTGCAAAGGAATAAAATATAGGCAATGATATACACAAACAGAGATTGTGTAATACCAGCAGACAGTGAGATTTTATATATGCGTACCCATACCTTATCCTAAAAGGAGCTAGTCCAAGAAATTCCCAAATCTCTCTCCCATAATAATTCAGACTCAGATTTAGTTCTAGAGGGATCAGGGAGGGAGAAATATACATAGATTGCCAAAGTCTTAGGGTCAGTATCCAAAAATTGTGTGATATGAGAAGAGACAAGAATCTTCTTTGAGAAATTCTGTAAAGAGGTATATACGTCAAGAATGACATTGATTAGTAGTAGAAAGTGGGTATAAAAGGATTTGGGGCAATGGTGAATAAGGCGAAATTGGGGAAAAGAGAATTAAATATTATACCCGTATCTTCTGAGAATTTTCACCCTCCATGAAGTTTATCTCTGTCTTTCTTTTATACTTTAATTACATCTTCGTATATATTAAGATGTATATTGTTTACTATATGAAATTATCCTTGAGGCAACTTGATGTCATTGTTGTTACTATTGATGACTCATAATATGACCTTTCCTTTGTCCTCCCTTCCTTCCCTCTCTCTTTTTCCTTTTCCTCTCCTCATCTCATACAATTTATAAAGACTTTTATGGTTCTTCTAATGGATATCTAATACTACATATTCACTTTGGTTTATCAATATTGTTCCTGTGTTTGGTTAATATGTATCATTTACTGAATTCAATCAGAAGGGATGTTGGTCATATTTGTGACAGAATATCCATCCTCCAAATTCTAAATATACCCCCTACCTCATATTGTAACTCATTATGGAAAAAAAAATATATATATATATCGCCTTTAGTAAGTTATAGTTAGGACCTTGTTTACATTAAAAAAACGTTTATTCTTTTGCAAATATCTTTGGCGCTGTATGATGAATCTTCGTGTAATTTTCAAAACTAATGGGGTGGTCAGGTCAGCTCTTGTGCTGAAAGTTTCGGGGTAATTCGTCAAGCTGGGACTGAGAGAAAAGGGGGTCCCAAAACGTGTTTTCTCCATGTTAATTTCCATAGGTAACTGTTGACGCAGCTACAGCCTGAACTGCTGAACGGAATTGTACCAAATTTGGCAGACAGGTAGCTCTTGTTCCAGAGTGCACTCTTTTTGTTAATGGTATAAATCCGTTCAGTAGTTTTGAGAAAATTAAATATTTATAAATATATATATATGGACATGAAGGATCCGCGAGCCCTCCCGATCTCGAGCCGTGCAAACTGGTTGGCTGCCAACACTTCAACAAAACAATAAAGACCCACTCCCTCGGCGTACGACCAAATCAGTGACTAAGGAGGGGTGTTCCAAACGTCCTACTCCCTACCACTCTCTTACCAATATTGTAAGAGACACTATGCACTGTTCTCCGCCAACGTATAAAAACCTGTTCTCCAGGGCAGCACACCAGAACCCACAATTAAGGTGTACCCGAATTACGGGAATTACCACTGCATCCACACCCAGCGTTGGACACTGCTCTTGTTAGAGCAAAAAATGTGAAAGACGCAAGTGACACCTCACGGAAACACCACCGTCGGGGTAACTGGTATCAAATTTCCAGACAGGCCCCTGTCTCATCATCGGTTGTCACATGCGTCTTAAAGAAAAATAAGATGAAAGGAAAGAAGTGTCCAAAACAACAAACATATATAGTGACAAACTAGTGAAGGCGCAGAATTATCTGCTGGTGACCAACACATATAAACAAAGTGAAACTAAAGTAACAAAGTGCATAAAAACACACACCCAATAATCCGTCCCTTACCCAACTTTATTCATAGGGCGGAGATGGTGTGCTTGTATAAAAAGGCTGGTAGTTAATCATGTCTACCACAACCTACTGCCAGTGCCGACATGTTTCACTGCTATGTTGTATTAAAGCAGTTTCTTCAGGGCTGCACTCTGGGAATGTCACTTCACTGTCTTGGACACTAGTTCTATAGTGTGCTGCCAAAAGAGAACAGGTAAAAGAACCAATTAAAACCATGTGGACCTGCACCAGGAGCCAACGCACCCTGGATATACTGAGAAAGGTATGGGGTATACAAAGTGAAATATTACCAGGGGGCAGCCAGGCCATTCATACCGGCCGCTCCTGTGTCTATAAGGGCAATCAACACTTCTCCCGTAAGTCTGTACCTTATTGCTCCATTATAAAATCTGTAAAAGGTAAAGTGTATGCGTTTGTATCATAATCAAACTGAGACATAGGCTTCATATTGCTGTCTCCTCGTTTGTACCAACACACTCCGCAAGGTTCTGCCCCGGTATCATAACTAAGGCGTGCCTATAACTGATGTGAGAAACGCTCTATTAACGAATGCTCCCCATCTCATATGATGCCATGCTGCAAAAGATATCTCAATCGCACAACCAACTGCCCATCCACTTTTTCACTTTTTAAAAAAAAACACAATGTTTCGCTCATTAGGTATCCTGCCCCTCGATACCGAGTGGCATGTTGGGAAAGTGGTGCTAACAACATCTATGCCCCACACAGCGCCCATCCGTATGCCCAGATTACTTTCCTGCTCAGATCCTCTAACGGGCGTCCTCTCACCGTGCCGTGCTCGGAAGGCGCCTTTCCTCAGCCGCGCACGCCAAGCGAATCCCGGGGCTACAAGGCTGCAGCGCCGGTAGGGTGCCGCCCCTCCTTGCGTACCACGGGACTTTGATGTTTATGTGTCCGCCATCTTAGCCTAGTGGCCGGGAGATATTCAGTGCTGGGAAGCGTGTGGAAATATATAAACACATTCGCTCCTGCCTTTAAAAAGATAAATAATGAAGTACAACTTGAGTCAAACTTGAGTAGGCACATAAGTAATACACTAAGGGAGTGCCGACGGAGCCCCGCCGATCAGTCCTTACCGCTGAGGAGGAAACGGAAGGAACAAGGACTCCTGTGTGGCGGCCATGATAGCCTAGTCAATGTTGACAACTTAAGCCCAGGTCTCTACAGTCTCCAGGCTATCTAGGGCCAGGTTGCGTCCTTGCAGGAGTTTTGGGTTGTGCCAACTGTGCTACATAGAACTACTCACTGCCCCTCCTGAAGCTGGAACTAATGAGCTATGTGCTTTGTAGCTTATGAGCTATGTGCTTTGTAGCAAAACCTCAACCATCACCTCTTGTGTCGCAAGAAGCCTAGGTCTAGAGCGGGACCCTGCATAGATGGTAATAAGGGATTCCACTATACTCCTCAAACCTCAATTAAGCCAATTGAGGAATTCTACGAGGCGCTTAATGTCCAAGATGGCAACCTCAAGTTCACTTGGACATACGACAGACACAAGGCAGTATACCTGGATTTGGATATTGAGTACAATATGAGCACTATTAACACCTGTGTACATCAAAAACCCACGGATAGGAATTCCCTGCTGTTATACAACTCTTTCCACCCCAGGGCTCTGAGGGACAATTTGCCGGTGGGGCAATTTCTGAGATATTGACGAAATTGTTCAGATACTAACACCTTTCTTGAACAATCTGAAACCCTGACGGATAAACTTATCAGAAGGAATTACCCCACTAGGACGGTGAAGCAAGCAAAAAAGAGAGCACTGAACACACCCAGGAGTGCCCTTCTAGAAAAAACGGCCAAACAGAGGGAGGAGTGTGTACCAGTGGTTATGACTTTCGACCCTATGGCTACAAAGATCCGGCAGTCCATCCGGAAGCACTGGTCAATCTTATCAGACAGTGACTTCAATATGCCACCCCCCAGATTTGCTTTTAAAAGGGCAAGCAATTTAAAAGATAAACTCGTACACTCTAGGGCACCCTCTACACCCACTGACCAACCATCCACCATACCCAAAGGCCACTATCCATGTGGAACATGCTCGGTCTGCCCGTTGACTAGAAAGAGCAAAAGCGTGACATTGACATCTGGCAAGGAGTGGTTCCACAACCAATTCAGCAACTGTAACTCCACTCAAGTGGTGTATAGGTTAACATGCCAGTGTGGTCTACAATACATCGGCCTGACCAGTCGAAAAATTAAAGTACGCATACAAGAGCATTTGAGTACCATTAGGGCTGGCAAATTGACAACGAGATTGGTCCAACACTGTTTTTCCACGAAACACACTTTTCAGTGGACCATCCTTGAGAAGGTTCGAGGGTCCCCCCAAAATTTAGAGGAGATCCTATTGGCTAAAGAATCACGCTGGATTTATAATGAGAAAACAGACAGGACGGGTCTGAACGAGATTATTGAATGGAACCGTGTCAAACTGTAAATTCCATATTTTGACCTGTATTTTCTGAAATGTCCACCTCATTATACTGTTTATCTTAGGTTGCTCTATTAGATATGGTGGGCTGGTGTTAATGTAGGGTCCAGATATCTAAACCCCTTTATAACACTGTGGCGGTACCGGCAGTATGGCGAGATGTGATCCCCCTCTGTGGGGAATGAGGAATGATGTAGGGGTGTAAATATTAATAACACACTTGCCTAGATAGGTTTGAGGAGTATAGTGGAATCCCTTATTACCATCTATGCAGGGTCCCGCTCTAGACCTAGGCTTCTTGCGACACAAGAGGTGATGGTTGAGGTTTTGCTACAAAGCACATAGCTCATAAGCTACAAAGCACATAGCTCATTAGTTCCAGCTTCAGGAGGGGCAGTGAGTAGTTCTATGTAGCACAGTTGGCACAACCCGAAACTCCTGCAAGGACGCAACCTGGCCCTAGATAGCCTGGAGACTGTAGAGACCTGGGCTTAAGTTGTCAACATTGACTAGGCTATCATGGCCGCCACACAGGAGTCCTTGTTCCTTCCGTTTCCTCCTCAGCGGTAAGGACTGATCGGCGGGGCTCCGTCGGCACTCCCTTAGTGTATTACTTATGTGCCTACTCAAGTTTGACTCAAGTTGTACTTCATTATTTATCTTTTTAAAGGCAGGAGCGAATGTGTTTATATATTTCCACACGCTTCCCAGCACTGAATATCTCCCAGCCACTAGGCTAAGATGGCCGACACATAAACATCAAAGTCCCGTGGTACGCAAGGAGGGGCGGCACCCTACCGGCGCTGCAGCCTTGTAGCCCCGGGATTCGCTTGGCGTGCACGGCTGAGGAAAGGCGCCTTCCGAGCACGGCACGGTGAGAGGACGCCCGTTAGAGGATCTGAGCAGGAAAGTAATCTGGGCATACGGATGGGCGCTGTGTGGGGCATAGATGTTGTTAGCACCACTTTCCCAACATGCCACTCGGTATCGAGGGGCAGGATACCTAATGAGCGAAACATTGTGTTTTTTTTAAAAAAGTGAAAAAGTGGATGGGCAGTTGGTTGTGCGATTGAGATATCTTTTGCAGCATGGCATTATATGAGATGGGGAGCATTCGTTAATAGAGCGTTTCTCACATCAGTTATAGGCACGCCTTAGTTATGATACCGGGGCAGAACCTTGCGGAGTGTGTTGGTACAAACGAGGAGACAGCAATATGAAGCCTATGTCTCAGTTTGATTATGATACAAACGCATACACTTTACCTTTTACAGATTTTATAATGGAGCAATAAGGTACAGACTTACGGGAGAAGTGTTGATTGCCCTTATAGACACAGGAGCGGCCGGTATGAATGGCCTGGCTGCCCCCTGGTAATATTTCACTTTGTATACCCCATACCTTTCTCAGTATATCCAGGGAACGTTGGCTCCTGGTGCAGGTCTACATGGTTTTAATTGGTTCTTTTACCTGTTCTCTTTTGGCAGCACACTATAGAACTAGTGTCCAAGACAGTGAAGTGACATTCCCAGAGTGCAGCCCTGAAGAAACTGCTTTAATACAACATAGCAGTGAAACATGTTGGCACTGGCAGTAGGTTGTGGTAGACATGATTAACTACCAGCCTTTTTATACAAGCACACCATCTCCGCCCTATGAATAAAGTTGGGTAAGGGACGGATTATTGGGTGTGTGTTTTTATGCACTTTGTTACTTTAGTTTCACTTTGTTTATATGTGTTGGTCACCAGCAGATAATTCTGCGCCTTCACTAGTTTGTCACTATATATGTTTGTTGTTTTGGACACTTCTTTCCTTTCATCTTATTTTTCTTTAAGACGCATGTGACAACCGATGATGAGACAGGGGCCTGTCTGGAAATTTGATACCAGTTACCCCGACGGTGGTGTTTCCGTGAGGTGTCACTTGCGTCTTTCAAATTTTTTGCTCTAACAAGAGCAGTGTCCAACGCTGGGTGTGGATGCAGTGGTAATTCCCGTAATTCGGGTACACCTTAAGTGTGGGTTCTGGTGTGCTGCCCTGGAGAACAGGTTTTTATACGTTGGCGGAGAACAGTGCATAGTGTCTCTTACAATATTGGTAAGAGAGTGGTAGGGAGTAGGACGTTTGGAACACCCCTCCTTAGTCACTGATTTGGTCGTACGCCGAGGGAGTGGGTCTTTATTGTTTTGTTGATTTTGAGTGGAGGGCGACCCGCTCCAGTATCCCTCTGTGCTCCTATAATTGTTTAAATGCCAACACTTCAAACCAGGAAGTGTTGGCAACCTTCTTGTGAATCGGTTGAACTGAGTCACAATAAAAAAGGTGAAAAAACAAAACCACAGAAAGTAGGCAACACTCACTGACTCATTAAAGGCTCCAGTGCTGCGGGACGGTAAGGCAGCCTTAGCACCAATACTTGCTGCGCTGACAGGACAGGATGCACAGAATACTGAGTGTGTCCATCCAATGGCATGCTCCCCTCACTCGTCGGTGCATTCCACTTTCAAATAGGGGTGCTTCCAGAGGTCTGAGCCCTTCTGCTCACAGCGACACCTCACCAGTGGAGGAGTGTGGCTCAATGGTTAGAGCGGCAGACCCTGATGCAGATTTCTGGCCCCGGACCAGGGTTCGATTCCCGCCTCGGCGGGTTTTCGGGCTCAATTTCCTCGGACCTGTTAATTCTCGCCTCAGTGCCTATTCTAATCACGGGCCCCACGCTGCAACTCTGGGCAATAGCTTGCTTAGCCTCCACACCGGCCCCAACAGCGCTAAGGATGCCTGGCTTCACCCTGGGGGTGTCCAGGAGTGGACACTTCACAGGGAAAGCCAGGAGGGGTTCCACAGGAGTATGAGTATCAGCGCCAGGAAGCTGAATAGGCGACACCGCAAGGTGACCGTCTGGTGACAGTGCGCTCTATAAGTACCATGACATTTACATTTACTTGCAACCGTTTACTCTTCATCCAGGTAAAATCGCCCAGGCTACAATAAAAATGGTAACCCTTGTTCAAATTGCACTTTCCTGAAATATCTAACGAGATGCTGTGACTGCTAAATGTAGTGTTGCTTCAGGAGCACCTGTACCAGATGCTATGCAACATTGCCTCGGCACAGCGCCTTGTCACTGCTGCTGCATCCAGCACTAGACGATCCATTAGAATTTCAATTGAATTGAGCTGCACAGCAATACTCGCAGTCTGTGATGTGTTGTCTTAGTTACAAGTGCTGACCTTTAGAAAACTACTTTATTATTAGTTTGCAAAAACGCTATATCTTTGGGATGTTCATTTTGTTAAAAAAGATAAACACGGGGCGTGGTCAAGATGGCGGTGAGGTGAGATGTACCTTGCTGTCTCTTAACCGACCGCCGACTTCTAGCACCAGCCTGCAGCTTCCCACAGCACCATTCTCGAGGGCATAGGTTGCCTCCAGTGACCCTGCTGCCGGGATGCCTGAGGGCTGAAGTCCAGTCAGTGCCAGAGCCACCAACTAGCCGAGTCCCAGGGTCTCCACATCGCTGGCGCAGCCTGCCTTCACCCTGGGGTCGTGCTGCGGAGGGATCTCGCACCATCACGCTGCCTCCTCCCGCGGCGGATAGAACCTGGCGACTGCTTGCCTGGGGGCCACTGCTGGATGCCGGGGGAGTGGTGCCTGGCCAATGCCACAACGAATGCCCAGCCGACGGGCCGAGTCCCAGGGCCCCCACAGCGGTGGTGCAGCCTGTCTCCACATTCCCGCCACGCCATAGAAGGGACTCTCCCCTGTACGCTGCCTCCTCCGACAACGGTCAGAGCTTGATGATCGCTCGGCTGGGGGCCAAGGTAGGAGCGCTATCCCCCGAGAGATTTGAGACTGGAGCTGGTGGGGGCAGACCTGAGAGCGGGGAAGGATGCTCTGGCAGCCACGACGAGGCCCAACACCCAGCGGCACCCGAGCGACGGGAACAGACTACTTCCCTGTTCCAGGGCGATCATACGTGGCTTCAGAGTGGGTGACCTCCTACCACTGTGAGCTGCTCAGACGGCACTTGCCCAGCAACTGTGATGCACCTACAGCTAGCGAAGAGGAACTCGCTGCCATGACTGGCACCCCCTAGAGGTGGACCCCACTCGACACGATGTCATCCAGCCCTGCCGACCAGATTGGAGCCTGTGGCGGCCTCCTGCTTGGGGTGGACCAAAGAGAGGGCCTTGGCTAACAGGCTCAGCGCAGTCTCCTGACTTGCCTTCAGAGGAGGACGCTACCTGAGGGAGGCTGCATCTGGTGTGGAAGGTGCAGCCCACTTCAACACCAAGATAACAGCTGAGCCTGCGTGAGGGGTCGGGGCTCCTGAGACATAGTGGCTATTGTCTGGGGGCCGGAAGGACGTTGCTGGACACCATCCACTGATGCGGCTGGCCTCTCCTGGTGTAGGCAACATGTAGCCTGAGATGAGCACGGCCTGGTGGCGCGCAGAGTGAGTGCCTGCTGTGAGACGTCTAGGAGAGGTGGAGTGCACTCGACCCTGTAGTGTTTTGGCTGCCGCGCCACGACACGTGGGGGCAGCTGGACTGAGCTTTGAGGCGCTATTGAAGTTGGCCCCGGTGACCCTGCCTGAACTGCGGGACCCCACTCTGCCGTAATGCGGGAAAGGGCCCTCTTCACCCATCCCACGGCACGGGCCTGGCATTTGTCCTCCACCTGATCCAGGAAAGATAAAACCCAGAAAGATGCCAAACCTGAACTTACAGTGAAAGACCTCTTTTTGCTTATGCAGTGGGCCCTCTCAAGATGGCCCATTCCTCCCAAGTACCTGCGGCCGCCCCGCTGCTTCGAGACACCCAGGGTGAACCGATGATCCTGGCCTTCCTTGACTCCTTCTTTACATCACTCCGGGAGGATCTACAGACTGTGAAGCGCGATCTCACCTCGAGATCAAGGACATTTGCAGAGATGTCAACAGCATCGGGGAACGCGTCGCGTCTTTTGAGGATAAAGGTGATGATAGGGACACAGAACTCTCCTGGCATCAGCAAGAGGTCGCAAACACGAGCAGCAGGTTGACCCCCAAGTGCACTTGGAAGATCTCGAAAACCGCTCTCAGATATACAACATAAGGATCTGGGGGTGGCCATGAAATCGGAAGCAGGGGACATCTTTGCTTACGTACAGGGGCTCTTTAACCATGTGCTGGGGAATTCACCTACCTTCAAAATTAAAATCAACAGGGCCCATAGGGTGGGACCTCCTAGAGCTGACAGGGCAGCACCAGCAGGCATCCTGGCCTGCATCCAGGACTTTCGCGCTAAGGAGGAGATTCTCCGTAAGGCCAGGGCCATGCAACCGATCATTGATCAGGATCAGCGTCCGACCCTTTACCAAGACCTTGCGGCGATCACCCTGCAGAAACTTAGGCTCTTCCGCCCCATCATGGCGCTTCTCCGCCAATGGGACATTTCTTATTCATGGGGCCACCCATTCCGTATGATTTTCCGCATGGACGGGAAACAATACTAGCTTCGATCTTTGACGGATGCTTGCAAACTGCTTGACATTGATCTACAGGAGGAGGAGGGAAGCAATCGGGGCTCATGTCCGGTGGCCAGTGCCTCTCCATCGGGCTGGCAGAGACAGAGATACCGTAAATGCCCTAAACGGCTGCACCCTGTCAAAATTTCGATGAGCCAGAAGGCGGGCTTGGAGTCACTCCCTGAAGAACTGGCGAAAACCCACCCTTCATGACAGTAGAGGCGTCTGCCTGTTCTTTATTATTTTGTGGCAAGAGGCGGGGAGGGGGTAACCTTGATCACTCCATGGACCCCTTACCAAACTTTTTCTGGTCACCCCGGGATGACGGACTTTCCTGTTTCAAACACGAAGTTGCAGTTATGATTCTTGTTGGGGTTGTTTTTTCCTTTCTTTTTTTCTTTGGGGGCCATCGTCTTCTGTTCTTTCATTTTAGCAGTGATAGGCTACCTTTGCTCACTACTCATCCCTGTTTGATAGATCCCGGGACTCAGAGGTACTCCGGACTCTCACCTATTAGATGACACCCCCTACTCTCCCTATACTTACTTTGAATGTGCGGGGACTTAATAACCCCATTAAAAGGAGGGCAATCCTATCTTATCTAGAACACTCAGGGGCAGGCATCTGCCTCCTCCAGGAGATGCACGTGTTTTCTCGGGACTGTCAATGCCTTAAACCCCGTCTCTTCTCCACCCAATTTTTCACCTCTTGTGCCACCAGAGCAGCAGGGCTGGCCATTTTGGTCTCCCGCTCTTTCCAGAGAAAGGTTCTTCAGAGGGAGGACAAAACTAGAGGGAGACTTCTCTCATACTAGTTCGATGTTGGGAGACTGACGTTCACGATAGGATCTATCTATGCCCCTAATGAGGGGCAACAACGGTTCGTGAATGACGCTCTGACCAAAGCCACAATGATGGTTGAGAGTAGAATTTTGCTTGGAGGGAACTTAAACCTGGTGCTTAACAACTCGTGAGAAAGATCGGCACAGCGCTCGAGGCGCGCTCTCCCAGAGGGGAATAGATCACTTGAGAGACCTGGAATGGTGGATCTTTGGTGCACTACCCACCCTAATGACCGCAAACACTCATTTTCTTTGAGTGTCCACAAGAACTATGCCCGCCTAGACTATTTTTTGGCATGGAGACACTCCAAGCCCTGATGGCGGGGTTGGAGATCTTAACCCCCTTTCTCTCTGATCACGCACCTGTGATGGTCACTCTCAAGCTTCCTCTGCTACAGCAACCCCCCCGCCACTGGCACCTGCGCGCCACCCTCTTACACCACACAAATGTGGTCCAACAGGTACAACGCGCGATAGACGACTTTCTGACCTATAGTGGCAATAATGACACCCCACTTTCTACACACTGTGTGGCGCTTAAAGCAGTTTTAAGGGGAGAGATCATTGCTATTGCGACAGCAGATAATGCCGACTGCAAGTTCAAAAGAGACGAACTTACAAAGCAAACTAAGGAGCTGGAACCAATCCACCAACACACCAGGGTGCATAGAATCTGAAAGCAGCTGCTCGCAGTACGAGCCCAACTTGCGGCGATAGATAATGACCGAGTGGAATACGCTGCTCTCCAGCTGAGCCAGGTTTTTTACATGGGGCGACTGGTGCAGCTGTTTACTCGCCAATAAATTGCTCAACGTTCGGCAGCATAAGGGAGTCTGAGAGATACGCGATGGTACCAGACGAGCAGTAACGACCAATGCGGGCATGGCAAATGTCTTCTGTGACTTCTTTGCTTAACTGTATGCGTTGCAAGCATTAAATGGCTCGCTTAGTGAGAGGTATATTGCTGCGGCACACCTTCCCTCACTCACGCAAGCTCAGGCAGATCACCTAGGGAGGGAGATTTGTGTGGAAGAGGTCATAGCGGGGATTTCATGCCTCAAGCAGGCTAAATTGCCTGGACTTGATGGCTACACAGCTGCTTTTTATATAACCTTCTGCCCGACAATAGCTCCCCTTTTGATGCACCTTTTTAAATTCCTTTGCGTCTACGGGGGCAATACCGGAAGACATGCTGGAAGCGGCCATCGTGGTTATCTCGAAGGCAGGTAGGACAAGACCAGCTGTGGGGCCAACCGCCCCATTTCGCTCCTCAACATCGATTTTAACCTTTTTACAGGGATCTTGGCTGCTCGACTGGCACCCCACATGGCGGGACTAATTGACTCAGACCAGGCGGGGTTTATCCCTCACCGCCAGACGAGCAATAACACTAAACATGTACTTCACTTGATTGAGAAGGCCTCTCGAATTCCCGGGGAATTCATGCTCCTTACCTTAGATGTGGAGAAGGCCTTCAACAGGGTTCATTGACCTTTTTTGGAACAAGTGCTGATCCAAGTGGGTTAGGGGAGATATTCCGTACTTTAATTCTCAGCTGCTACCAACACCCTACGGCCTTGGTCGGGGGTAAATGGACATACTTTGTCCCACCTTCCTATCTCCAGGGGGACCGGCCAAGGATGTCCTCTCTCCCCCTTGCTTTTTGCACTGGATATGGAACCCTTTGCCCAAAGTGTCCGGCACAACTCTTGCATCACCAGATTTAATTTGGGGGTGATGTCCACAACATTAGTCTCTATGCTGATGACGTCCTGGTGTCTCTCTCTCTGATCCCACTTGAGCCGTGGGTGTTTTATGGCGGAAATGGATCGTTTCACTCAGGTGTCGGGCTTCAAAGTCAATGTTGAAAAATCTGTTGCGCTTATCCTTTCTAGCCACCCTCTATCCTGGCGTACCTACGCGCCACTCACCCTCTCCAATGGGCAGATGGACCGGGTCCCTATCTTGGCATTCAGCTGGCGCCCACGCTGATATAGATAGCTGCCATCAGTTACGATAAAATGCTGACGCAGATCCGAGTGGAGCTGCAGAGGTGGAAGTACTTCCCGATCTCCTGGTTGGGGAGAGTGGCTGCTATAAAAATGACGATCCTACCCAAGTGTTATACATTTTTAAACTCTTCCTTAAGACCGCCTGGCGGGTGGATCTGGCGTGTTCAATTTGAACTGTCACAATTAATTTGACGAGGCCGCAGACCATGCATGAAGGGTGCTATTGCGAGACTGCCCCTCAAGAAGGGTGGACTGGGGGTCCTGGATCTCCGACCCTATTTTCAAACGACTCAACTCAGACACTCAGTAGAATAGAGTAGACCCGAATCTGAGAAACATGGATTGTTTCAAGACCATGCAGAGGCAGCCACGATTCTACAGAAGATCCCCTTCCTTTGCAAGGCTCACAGACCCGCCAACCTATATGCTTCCCATATAACCAAAATGGATGTACGTCATTACGACGCACACTTTTACAACGCGTTCCATTACAACGCGGTTGTAACAACGCAAGTCGTTACAACGACTTGCGCTGGGGGGGGCGCAAATTAAAAATTTTTCATTTACTATTCCAACACCAGTTCCCGTAGGGAAGGTGTTGGGATAGTAAATTAAATGATGTACTATCCTTGAGCGCCCCCCAGCGCAATTCGTTGTAACAACTTTCGTTGTTATGACCGCGTCGTAATGGAACGGCGTTGTAATGGTTGCATCGTAAACGTCGCATACCAACCAAAATAATCTTTGAGGCCTGGGACCAGACCTGTCGGAAATACAACCTGACTTCTTTCCTGTCTCCCCTCACACCGCTCTTTGACAACCCTGAATTCCAACCCTGAATGGGGGTGACCTCCTTTTTAATCTGGCGCCCTACTAGTTGCCGGTCACTTGGTCATTTATTAGATCTTGATGGGATTCTCCCCTTTTCTGAGGTCTGGTCGCACTATGGGATTCCGGAGTCGGAGCGATTCCTCTATCTTTAGCACCGATGCTGGGCTCTCCATCCCCTTGTAAAACAACACGCACAGCATTTACTTATGTCATACAAGAAGTGCCTGCTAAGGCGCTCATTCGACAAAAAACGTATTTCAGATCTGTACAGGATGCTGCTTGCTGGCCATACACACGCTTATAACACAGGGCGCATGGGCTGGCAGCGGGATCTGGGTCGGACTCTCAGCCACAAAGATTGGGAGGAGATCTACAACAGAACGAAGCATAGGGCTGACGGAGACTCTGACTAAGGTAGCAACATACTGGTACTACACCACTGACTGCCTCCACTCAATGGACCCCTGACAAAGTGCTGACTGCTGGTGGGGTTGTGGTCCACAGGGCACACTGGTACATCTCCTATGGGACTGTGAACAGCTACATGCATACTGGGCGCAGGTCATTGACGAAATAGATAAACACTTTGATACTCAGCTCCCACGCTTTCCAAGCTACATCCTCTTTGGCCTTACCAAACCCCTCACATATCCTCTTCATTCCCAACGCTGTCGCCAGATTGCAGTTGCTTTGGGCTCAGTCACGCAAAACATTCTGATTCACTGGTAGACTACACGCAGTCCCACTTTTACTGGCTGGCTACAACGTATCTGGCAGGTCCTGGGGATGGAAAAGATCTCCCTTACACTGGCTGGGAAGGGCTCCACCTTTGTGGCTCTCTGGCAGCCATTTCTCGCCCTCCTTGGCTCTGAGTTTAGGGAGCTCACCTCTCCGAGATATCTCTGCTTACTGCGTTTATCAATGCCGCCTGAAGGGGAAGCTCTGAGAACCACATGAACTGCGGACCAGTATGCCTATCTTAATATAGATTTTTTAATTTGAGGACGGGGTTGGGGTGGAGGGTGGGTGGAGAGGGTAGGGTAAGTTTTCTTTTTTTTGGCCATCAGCAGTGATAATACAATTGGTTTCCTCCATGAACAGCAATGTACCATGACATGACTTGACTAGCGCTGGTAAACATATGTGAAGCTTATTGTTGGCCTTTGTTACAAAATGCAACAAAAAAAAAGACTGAAACCTAAAAAAGGCAAACATGGGTGACTGTGTTTATCCCCTGGTGCATCCACTATTGTGCCTCTTGCATTTGGAGTCATGCATGCTGCCATAAGCGTGCTTTTAAAACTACTGGCAGTGCACGCTCGTCCAAAAGGATTATGAGAACAAATAAAATACACATTTCCTCCTCGCCACAGTAATTAACAGTTAGCATTCTGCTCCTACAGAAAGCTTCAAGTAAAAAGCTACATACTAGTATCCCTATCCCTCCAATATGGCCCCCGTGGCAATCACCAATCCAATAAAACGACACAAAAGTCCCAACACAACCTGTTTTTTTGTTTCTGCACTGCTCTGAGTGCAGTTCATGTTCCTGTTTGTCAGGTAAGTTGGGGGCGGCGGTCCTGCTATAGCGGACTCTTGTGCCCCATTCTGAGGTGGGAAGCAGTTTAATTTTTATTCCGTTTGTTCCCCCCTTGGTTGGCACTTTCTCCGTTTCCCCTGTCATGCCCTAGCTGCCTTGTGGGGTCTTTATGTTATTTGTGCCATTTCTTTGGATCTCCACGTCCTGCTCTGGCGGACTCGGGGTCTTAACATTTATTTTTGTCAGCTGTTCTGTTGTGCCGAGTCCTGCTCTAGCAGCCTTGGCGTGTTTTGATGATTGCTGGCTGCACGCACCGTCCTGCTTGAGCGGCTCGGGTGTGTTTGTTGAGCCGCTCGCCCCCCGCATCTGCGGCGTTGGGTTCTTTTTCGTGAGGGACGGCATTTTCACGGTTTGTAACCGCTTATGCTTCTGTTAGCGTGGTGCACGTATGGGTTGCATTTGCCATTACCCCTATCGTTTTTCACATGTTTTGTGTATATACGGGTTCTGACCGTTTTGGGCGCTTTTCTGTGGTCCTGCATAAGCTGACTCACCTTGCCGTGTTGAGAGGGGCCTTTCATTCCTCTTCCTCTCGACTTCATGGTTAGGAGGCATGGCTTCCTACGGGCATCTCTTGCGATCGGCGCCTGCATTCCTGGGCTTCTTCTAGAGGCTTTGGTGTGACGCACTTGGGAGGGGTGTGTCTTTCCTGTCCTGAGACAATTTTTTAGGGGGTTTCCATGGGGATGGGAGCCTTTTTGAATGCTCCTGCATGCCGTAGTGGTGTTGCTGGTTATTCTTTGTTTCGCAGCTATGGAACCTGATGCAGTTTTGGATTCTGTGTCCACTGAATGTTCTGCTGGGTCTCTGGCCTCGGTGCCTTCCCTTGCAGTGCTTCAGCAGATGATTAATAGAGCAGTGGTGGATGCTTTACAGGATAAGGATTCGCTCTCTCCTCCAAAAAGAGCCAGATGTGATCCGGGTCCTTCCCATGACTCTGAGGGGGAGGATGATGTGGACTTGCAGGGTTGTTTTGTCCAGGGGTCAGATCGGAAGGATGTTCTTCACCACATCCATTCCAACCTCTTCTTTCCAGAGTCTGATGTGTCTGTGGAGAACTCTGATTTATTTTGCGCAATATCAGAGGAAGGAGCTGAGTCTTTGCCTCTCCATTAGTTTTGAGGGTGTTGGAGGTGGAATTGAAGAATGTGGACAAGAGCAATTGTCCCCGTTTTCTGGGTAAGTGATATCCCTTGCAGGACTTTGCGGTTAAGTTTCTTTCCTCTGTTAAGGTGGATTCCTTAATGGCGGGCTTGTCATCGCAGGGGACTATTATTTGTGAGGATGCTTCACCTGCCTATCCTGTGGATAAGAAGTTGGAGGCGGCGGTAAAGCGCACTTTTTCCGCAGCTAATTTTTCCATTAGTGCTGCTGCCTATTCCTCATATACCATCCGGTCGTTGCTTAAAGACTTCCAATCCTTGTCTGAATTATTAGACGAGAACGAGGACGTTTCACCTACTCTCGCTTTGATGGAACAGCAGGTTTGTCTGCTTTCCGATATTTCCTTTGACTCTTTAGGGGCTGCTGCTTCTACTTGCGGGTCTTCTGTGGCTGCTCGCCGCCAGCTGTGGCTCTGTTCCCCGAAGGCTGATTCTGCACAGAAGGGTTTGCCCATGAAGATCCACTTTTCAGGGGTGAAGTTGTTTGATGCTCCATTGGAGGACATGGTCAAGAAATCGGCGGAAGATCGAAAGCTTCTGGCTCCGGAGAGGGCTGGACGGTCCCGTTTTTTGGGGGCTCGCAGAGCTTTTGGTCCGGCTCATCAGGGGAAGGCGCATCAGCCCTTTCGTGGAAGGGGGCGTGGCCGGGGTGCTCCTTCCTTTGGCAAGTCCTGGTTCTCCGACAAGCCTTCTTCGTTTTCAACCCCCCGTAAGTCATGACTAGATTGCTCCAGGAGTCGGTCCTGTGGGGGGGAAGGATGTCTCATTTTCTGGATGCATGGAGACATACTGTGTCTGATTAGCGGGTTTTTCAAGTGGTGTCGGAAGGTTTTTCCCTTGGATTCGTCCACACTCCCTCAGACTGTTTTCGGGTCACTCCTTGCCCACGAGACTCTCGAAAGAAGTTGGCCCTCTTAGAAGGGGTCCGTTCTCCGGTGGCGAAGGGCGCTGTGATTCCGGTTCCGGTGGGACAAAGAGGTGTGGGGGTGTACTCGATTTTGTTCCTGGTGGAGAAGCACACCGGGGATCTCAGACCTGTTCTAGATCTGTAATGGTTGAACTGGTTCGTCCCTCCCGTGAGTTTCAAGATGGTGTCCTTACAGGTGATCCTCCCTCTGATCTGTCAAGGGGATTTTTTGGCCTCGATCGACCTACAGGATGCTTATCTGCATGTTCCAGTTCATCCAAGGTCTCAGCAGTTTCTCAGATTCTGTGTTCTGGGTCAACATTTTCAATTTCAGGTATTGCCCTTCGGCCTGTGTTCTTCGCCATGGGTCTTTTTCTGGCTCCTCTAATGGGTCATTTGCATGGAAGGGGTATTCAGATATTTCCGTACATGGATGATTTGTTTATTTCTGCCTCTTCTCTTTCTTAGGCACAGGTCCATGTCCGGGAGGTTTGCCAGGTCCTGAGAGGCTCGGCTTTCTGGTAAATCTGAAGAAGTCCTGTTTGTCCCCTTCTCAGGATCTGATGTACATTGGAGCTCACTTCAAGACTCGGTTGGGGTTGGTGTAATAAGGAGACTATTCTTTTGGCGTATGATACTCTCTCTGTGGTTCCCTCTCATTCGGTTCAGGGCGTACTACTAGATCTGTTGCTGCTTCTTGGGCCACCTTTAAAGGTGTTTCCATGGAGGATATCTGCGGGGCAGCCACTTGGTCTTCACCTCATACCTTCATGTCTCATTACCTGCTTGAGGTTGGGGGTGGGGCTTCCGTGGCCTTTGCTTCTTCAGTTCTCAGTTCTGTGACTTCCTGAGATGTGTGTCTCTTTCCAGTGTTGTCATTAAAGTATGTATTTTGCAATTGCATTACTTGTGTGTGTTGTGTTCCTTACATGAAGCTGTTCTTGCTTTGGTATCGGCTCACCATTAATTACTGTGCCGAGGAAGACGGACGAGGAGGTAATGCCCCGGTGACTTGCGGGTAATCTTCATTACTCCGAGTCCTAGTCTTCCTTGCCACAGTATAGTTTCCCTTCCCTCCCAGCCCTCATGGTGGCTTAATGTCTGCGGATTTGTTTTTCAGGTCGTGTTGGGACTTTTGTGTCCTTTTATCTAATTGGTGGTTGCCACTGGGGGCCATATTGGAGGGATAGGGTGACTAGTATGTTGCTTTTTACTTGGAGTTTTCTGTAGGAGCAGAAAGTTCACTGTTAATTACTGTGGCGAGGAAGACTAGGACTCGGAGTAATGAAGATCACCGGTAAGTAACCGGGGCAATTCATATAGCTGCACGACAACTAAAATATTGTACACCCTGTAAAGCGTTAAACAACTCCAATGCTGCAATCCATACACTGCGCCATGAGTTAATGTAAGTGACAGGCACTGTGCTATCCAAGACCTGCCAAATTTGGCAAGGATATATAGCGATGCGTCGAGGAGTTAAAAAGACTGCATGTGTGACATCTGCAACCCAAAAGGAATGGCACAAGTAAGTGCTTTCTAGTTTCATCAGAATATGTAGATGCTTCAGCACGAGCTCGGTGAAGGGGTGATTTTGAAATGCAAGACTGTGGAAAATACACAGTGCACCGCTATCTGTTCCCCTTCTGTATGTCCAAGCATCATGCGGAGTGCTCACTGGTGGAGAGAGCAGTAAAAAGAGACGGAGCAGGTCTGACCAATGCATCCCTTATCAGTGTAGTACCGCTTCTGCTCAAATACAATAAGAGCGTGCATGCAGACAACCCGGTCTCTCACCCTGCTGTTTCTAGAGACCGTATGCATTTAAAGTAGAATAAAACATATTGTTAATTAAGGGAAGTGCCGTTAACCTTCTGCTGCTGGCTGAAAGTGCTTTGTTCTCGCTCTTTTAAATCGAGTTAACTGCGCTAACTTCCCTTCATTACGGTCGTCTGAAGATGGGGGGATTGCTGGCTGGCTGGATTTGAATTCGTTTTATGATGAGAAAGAACAGTAGAATCCGATTGACTTTTTGTGTTCTTATTTAGAAGTCCTTTGAGCACTATAGCCCTCCCCCCCTCACATGTGCATGCTTTTGCCGTGGGTTCTTTAAATTGGGAAGTATAGTTATGCGAGCGAGTGGTTGTTTATGCTGTGGAAAAATACAAAAAGCTCATGAGAGTGACAAACATGGCACTTAAATGGCTGTTACTGTATGTGCGCACTGACCTTGTCTTGATGAGAAACTCTTATTATGGTGGAAGTAAACATTATCCTGCTGGACCAATAAAGCATCCATGGTGTGGAATGCAAAAAGCAACAAAGGCCTGTTTGCAAAAGTCGAAAGACAACGTGGAAGCAGTGAGAACCGACTGGGTTCAACGCTCTCCTTTACCAGTGATTGCATTTTTTTCCTGTATTATCTCAATCTCTATTGCTGTTAATATACTACCAGTTAACTCATCCCGTGATAGTCCCTGGGGCAGTGGTTGTTTGCTGCCTTTTATTCATCCCAGAAATTGATCTGCCCTTCTAATGGGCATATTATTTTTATGGCACTGGAAACTGTTCCTGGCTTTTAGAAACCAACTTACACCTCAGCCCAGTCTTGAGAAAAACACACGTAGCAATTGAATTCTAGAACTTGGAATACATTTCATATTGCCAGAATACCATCACAATGTGAGTGATTTAAAGTAAATTACAATAAAATGATGCTAATCTGTTTCTTGGTTCCTTGAAAGATGTTAAATTCAGGAGCATCTCATTTTACAAAGCACTGGAGACAATGCCATATAATTTATACACCGAAAAACACAGCAATGCACATCGAACTTTTATATGGAAATGTAAAAAATATAAAATGACGAGAGTAGAAGCGAGGATTTAAATTTGGGAGTTACGGCTCATTTGGGTAATTGCCCGGAAGTGTACTGAGATGCAGAAACCCATTTGCAAGTTCTTATGTCTCATATTCTGGGAAGAGACTCGAAGGACTCAATTAATATCGAAGATTTGAACATAGCACGGGTTCATTACAAGTAGGGCGGAAAGCGTACCACCCCTACCGATTACAAGTTTTACCAGGTCCAGGAAAGCACCTAGTAAAACCACTTGAGTTTCCACCCACAGAAAGGGCCCGGAATCGTGAACTGCATGTCAATCCCCATTTAACATTTGAAAACCTCCGATGTCCGGCAGTTAAGTAAGAGATACTGTCTAGATTAGTTAACTTACAAAAGCCAAGCTTACAGATGCCACTATGGGAATGGCCAGCTCAAGGCCTTGACGGTCAAGGCCTTGAGCTGGCCATTCCTATAGTGGCAATTCCCATAGTGGCAATTTATAGGGTGTACAATATTTTATCTGTCGTGTAGCTATATGAATTGCCCGGGTTACTTACCGGTAATCTTCATTACTCCGAGTCCTGATCTTCCTCGCCACAGTAATGATACGAGGCATGAATGCAAGCGGTGATCCTCTCTTTGGGAGACGTGTATGAGGGTGCATTAAATTCATTTTAAGGAATAGTGGAAAAATATGGGTTGAACCAGGGGCAATTCTTGACACACGGGGCTCTGATTCACGTGGTTCATACTCTATCGGGACAGGAGGAACAAAGTTAACGGGGAGACATTACAATGCTTGCTAACTCATAGGAACAGAAGACGTGCAGTGCCAACTGTTTTACCCTGCCCTGTGGAGGCAGTTTTCGCTGCAGTGCCTGAAAATTCATAACAGATGGTCTACTTGCTTGACCCAAAAGTTATCCAACAAGCAACGAGCAGCAGCCAAGGAGTTCATTGAGGAGTGTCCTGTAATTCCAGGTTGAAATCCACATGGTTCCATTATCTGCACCATGCCTACCAACCAGTCATGCACACTTTCACCGCACTCCATGCAGGCTGCATTACAGTCTGCATGGAGAACATGCCCACCTTTTAAGCCCATGGCTGAGTGCCGAGTCACAGCACTCAGACCAATCACAATGCTGCATTGCAGCATTGTGATTGGCTTAGGGGAGGGAGCCTGGCTGTCTGCTTCCTGTTCCTGAAGTCGGAGGCAGGAGAGCAGGAGCAGACATGTGGCAAAGAAAGTTGTTTGTTTTTGCTCACTCCCTCCCACAATCGCAACCACTGCTGAGCGACCCCCGTGTCCGCTTCCCCACCCACGAGCCATGCCAGCTTTGACTGCAGACACTACACTCTAGTAACCGAGTCGACAAAGTGCATGAGGAGACAAATGAAGCTTTTCTCAGTTTGAATCCCAACTGGGCCTCGATAGATTTCAAAGTCTTTTATCTAGAGGCAACATCTCAGGCAAAGATTGTGTGGTGCACTTACTTGAGCAAGGTACCTAAGTGAAGGTTCTTTACAACAGCGTGTTAGTTATTGAAAGCCTAGTCCTTTAAAAATATTTCTAAGCAGAAGGTAATGCCAAGTGGATTTCTCAATGAGTGACTGCTCGTGCTTCAGTGGCCCCACCTTGCCTCTCCATTCCTGTGCAATTGAGACGTGTGGGGAAATTCCTCATGACAGGAACTTTAGAAGAGATGCGTATGTCATGTGCCACCCTACAATGAGTATTGGCGGCTCCTCCACTATTGCTGAGGAGAGTCGCCCTACTAAAGAAAAGGAAATATAAAATGATAACTTTGTTATTATGATATTATGTTTCCTTTGTGGGTGGGCGTGCTGCTCTGCTCACAGAGCAGGACAGAGGAGTAGTGCTTTGCCCTCTCCTAAGTGTGCAATGACTGTTTGGCCGGCCCTCTCGGGCCACCCAAACCAGTCATGCGCGCTTTCCTCGTTCTTCATGCAGGCTGCATTACAGCCTGTGTGGAGAACAAGCCCAGGCCCCCATTCCCTGGTTACGCTTCAAACCAGGACACTCAAAACCAATCAAAAGCCTGCCTTGAGTTTTATACCAATGTTTTTAGGAGTGGAGTGGATGTACATTGTGTGTAGAGGAATTACGTGGTATGTTGTGCAGTGCAATTGTGTGGATAGAAAGTATTTGGTATTTAGTGTATAGGAAATATGTAGAGTGAGATTAAGGGTTATGGAGGGTAATTATGTGGTATGTTAGTCTGTGTTGTGGAGTGGTAACCTCAGGTTTAGTCTTCCTTGTTGCCATGGAAGCTAAACTATAAACTCAATGAGACACAAAACAAGGATATTGTGCTGGATAACTAAACACTTATAAGGTCCCAAAGGCGAGACCTATTGGTTATGCCAATGCTTGTTTATTGTGTTCATGTTTACTATTTTTTTATATAATTTTATTTTGAAAAATGTCCTTCTCATTAAAAAATATTTATATGTTAAATGTATTAATGTGTCGTATTTGTTTATATATGCTTTTTATATCATTTATTTAATTGCTGTTAATATTATTTATGTATTTTTGAATGATTAAAATATTGGCTTACATTTTAAATATATATATATATGTATATATTCTATTTACTTAGTTTAAAATATGAATTACAACTATTTCTATATGTTTATTCTAATATTTAAATACAATTAGATAAATTATCAGTTGCACATATATTTAATTTTGTGTTATGTTTAATATTTTAAGTTTATTATCTGTAGAAAATTATTTCATGATTGGTATTGTTTTTATCTATTTAAGCATTGTTTGGACTACTATACATCCGAGCAGCATAGACTAATTGTAAATACACACTAGGCTCTGCCCGAGTAACAGATCTCTATCCATTTAAGGTCACAAATGTATATCTCTCATAAAAAAAATTACAATTGTCCTTCAAGTCATATGTACAGCACTCTAGTCTGTCAGGAGCAAAGACTGCAAGCCTGGGAGCAGTGATTGTGTCCATCCATTGAATCATGACCACGTACAGGTGAAACAAACACAAACAGTTAACAGCAAGAGCGGTACAATGAATGCCAGAAATATGTAAGTGAGCGAGAAATTAGATAACCAGAAGAACCCTAGAGCCAAGGGATGGACTGCGAGCTAGGAGGGTAAGCAGGAGAGAAGCAAGAAAGGTTTAAAAGAACGGTAGGGAGCAATAAAATACAAGAGTACTAGAGGTAAATGGAGCCAGAAAACACAAAGGCAGTAGCAGAGCATTACGGCGGTGGATACAGGAAGGAGATCAGTGAAAGAGATAAGAAGTCAATAGTGAGGACATCCACTGTCCCCACAATGGGCAAGGACAGGGAGAGAGGGACCTATGTGGAGGTATTGTACCATCAGGACGCTTATCTTTGCTGATCCGTTGACCAAGCGAGACAAGCAGGATGGATCCATGGGGAGCCAGCTTAGAATGGAGACTAAGTGGTTCTGGTCACTGCACCAGTAGGTGCCCAGGCTAGTACTCACCTACACACAGTCCCTCTCCTCATGCTCCGATGACAACGTTGCATGGCAAGGAACGGACTGCGGTTCACAGGGAACTAGAACTATATCACACAGGGGTAGTGCATGAAATGGAAATATAAAAATGCAAGTACTCACAGTGCCCGTGTACCTATGTCCTACTAAATAGTGCTGGTACTCTCCCATTTAAAGTATGGCAGCTCTGCCGAGAAGTGCAGGTACTCTCCCTTTCAAATGAAAGAAGTGAATGTCCTCAGTCCCTAACAGGACAGGTCCATTCATAGTCCTGCGAGAGCAGCTCAGCCAATAGTCTCTGGGTTTGGGCAAGGCAAAGCATCCCACTGTGCATTGCAAGAGACCCAGAGATGGAAGCACTCTACAAGAGTGTGTCACACACATGGAACAGAGGGAGAGGGGGAGGTGTAGAAACAGTCAGAAGTGTGACACACTGGGTTGTGCAGCACCAAACACCAAAAGAAACCAAGGTGCACAGATGGGCTCTCAAACCCTAGAGGAAAACATGAGAACTAAGAAGGAGAAAGCAAATAGGAGCCACTGATGGAGGGGGGAAACAGAGAAACAACGTGAAAAGCATGGACTAAATAAATGTGACAGTGGGAGAAAGGCGGCCAATTGACAGAGAGCAAAAGAGGGGGAAGGAGCTACAGAGGGGAGAAAAGAGAGGAAAGAGGAACAAGAGCCTGGAGTTAGTGTAACAGTTGGGTGGAGACACTGTGATTTGAGAAATGGGGAAACAGTAGCGAGAGCAGCAGAGGGAGGAAACACCCAGGAACCCATGCACAGGGTGACGAAAAAGCGCATGATCACAGGTGAAAGAGTGAAAGATGGAAGCCAGAAACAAGAATGACAATAATGAATGAGAGCAGCTGAGGGCAAGAGCATGGACACAACATGAGGACAGACACGAATGACAGCAAAAGATGGGAAACAGACACTGGAAATACACAACGGGGAAGAAGAAAGGTTAAAAAACTGGAAAATGGGAGATATACGAAAAGGAGTAACAGAGAAACATAAGAGCAACCTAAGGAGAAAAGGAGAGCAGAGAGAGGAGGAACTAAAGAGGCTGGGGAAGAAATATAAACGTGAAATCAAAGGGAGAACGAAGAGTAAGAGCTTCAGAAGGAAGAAAGGAGCAGGGAACCTGAAGGGGTGAAAGGATAGATCTTCCTCGTTGGTTTGGTCTCCCCCTACTCAGAGGGGAGCTTACAAATACAGCTATAAGCTAACTAGATGCTCTCCCCCGTCAGGTTGGTCTCCCCCTATGGGGCTTATGCGAAAGACCAAACCGATGGGGGAGAGCATCTAGTTAGCTTATATCTGTATTTGTAAGCTCCCCTCTGAGTAGGGGGGGACCAAAAAAGAGGGAGGTCATCTGCTCAAAGCCCAGCCCTTCCACATAACGCAAGCACCTAGCTGGCAGCCTACCAGCCTCGATTGCTTCAGGCTGTAAGAAAACGTATCCATATTCAGGGATTTGAAGATTTTTGGTTCAAGGTGTTTACATGCAACCTATTTTGTTTGTCCGCAGAGTGGGACGCACTACAAATAATTATAAGGGGCACCAAACACTAGAGGCACATTTCACAACAGACAATCAGGATAAAATGTTGAGAAAAACACCACGTCTATATGGAGAAAGCTGTCTACAATAAAAGCAAAACCTCCATTCAAATAAGAAATGAAAATGGCCCATTGACACCAGGCTCAGTTGTTATAAAAACAAGCCTTGAGGCTTGAAGTCCGATTCGAGCGACAAAAGTAAAAGTGAGCAGGGGGGGATGCAAGCCCGGGTGTTGTGTGCGCACGTGCGCTGAAAGAAAAACAAGCAGAGGAGCCTCAATAAAGTAGATGAGAAGGGAGGGGTAATGCAAAGAAGCCTGATTAAAGCTAACGAGAAGGGAGGGGGAGAAGGGTGGGGGAGTGCGAGCAAAGGAGCCATTAGAAAAATCCCTGATGGCAGCTGTGCACGTGCACGCTCTCGTGAATGCAGGCATTAGGCCAGCAGAACCCCGTGGGTAGCACTTTGAAAACCCACTTACTATAGTCAAGCAAGCAGCGCATGCGCTGCTCTAAGCTCGACCTAAAAAGAAGGAAACACTGAGGAGCACTTCTGGAACTAGTCAGAGGTATGAGTAGGGCCACTGGAATTATGCGACTGTTCGGCCGCACCGATTTCCGCATAATTATACATTTTTCGCATTTGCCACATAATCCATCATCTGCTGCATAATCCGCAGATTTGACCAAACAAATCCTTGTTTCTAGCTCAAACGGCACAAACATTATTAAAAATGCAGCGACAAGTGATGGAAGGCCCTTTGCAAAGCTAGAATGGTCACCTGTTACTTATTTCTAAATGTAGGTGTTAAATTGATACTAATGGTATGCAAACCACTCTTGCTTCTTGCTGCGTCTCTTTTGCGTCTTTCTGCAATTTTCCTGCTTTTTTTCTGCCTCGCTTTCGGCACATCTCTTTGGCTTTCTGCACCTCCCTTTTTTCTGTACCTCTCTTGTTTCTTTCTGCATCTCTTGCCTTTTTCTGCACCTCTCTTCCTTCTTTCTGAATACCTCTCTTCCCTCTTTCTGTACCTCTCTTCCCCCTTTCTGCACCTCTTTTCCCTCTTTCTACACCTCTCTTGTCTCTGTATGCACCTCGTGTACCTCTTTATGTACTTCACTTGCTTCTTTTTGTACCTTTCTTGCTTCTTTCTGCACCTCTCTTGCCTCTTTCTGCACCTCTCTTGTCTCTTTCTGCACCTCTCTTGCTACTTTTTGCACTTTTCTTGATCTTTCTGCAACCCTCTTCCCTCTTTCCACACCTGTGTTACCTCTTTCTGCACTTCTCTTGCCTCTTTCTGCATTTCTCTTGCCTCTCTCTGCATTTCTGTTGCTTCTTTCTGCCTCTCTCTTGCTTCTTTCTGCACTTCTCTTGCCTCTTTCTGCACCTTTGTTGCTTCTTTCTGCACTTCTCTTACTTCTTTTGGCACCTCTCTTGCTGCTTTCTGTACCCCTCTTGCCTCTTTCCGCACTTATCTTGCCTCTTTCTGTACTCCTCTAACTTCTTTCTGCTCCTTTCTTACTCTTTGTGCAGTTCTCTGGCTTCTTTCCGCACCTCTCTTGCTTCTTTCTTCATCTCTCTTGCTTCTGTCTGCACTTCTCATCCCTCGGTCTACACCAGTCTTGCTTCTTTCTGTACCTCTCTTGCTTCTTTCTGCACCCCTCTTGCATCTTTCTAGACCCTTTTACCCTCTTTCCATACCTCTCTTGCATCTTTTTGCACCTCTCCTGCCTCTCTCGGTACATCTCCTGCTTCTCTCTGCACCTCTTGCCTCTTTCTGCACATCTATTGCTTCTTTCTGCACCTCTCTTGCTTCTTTCTGCACCTCTCTTGCTTCTTTATGCAATTCTTTTACCTCTTTCGGCACTTCTTTTGCCTCTTTCTGCACTTCTCCTGCCTTTTTTGCACTTCTCTTGCCTTTCTGCACTTCTGCAGATTCCTTCTGCACTTCTTGTCTCTTTCTGTACCCATCTTGCCTCTTTCTGCACTTCTGTTGCCTCTTTCTGCACTTCTGTTGCCTCTTCCTGCACTTCTGCTGGCTCTTTCTGCTCTTCGCTTGTTTCTTTCTGTACCCCCTTGCTTCTTTCTGTGGCCCTCTTGCCTCTTTCTGCACCCCTCTTGCCTCTTTCTGCACGCCTCTTGCCTCTTTCAGTACATCTCTTGCATGTTTCTGTACCTCTCTTGCTTTTTTCTGCACTTCTCTTGCCTCTTTCTGCACCTGTCTTGCTTCTTTCTGCACTTCATTTGCCTCTTTCTGTACCTCATTTGCCTCTTTCATCACTTCTTGTACACACATTTACAGAGTATGCTGTTTGAAACACAGGTATTCAAATATTTGTGTGTTTCTATTTTTGGAACATGTCACTAAGTAAAAGCACAGACACATGCATGCATACCTTCACAAACTTGGTGAGACTAACAACAATGATATGGTTAAGAGTGTTCTTTTACCTTTAGTAGGCCTAACATTCTGAGCAGTCGATGAATAGTGAACCTTCAAGAGAATAGTGTGGTTTATGAAAAATCCGGAGAAGGATTGGTGATTAGGCTTATTTGTGTGAGTCTGTGGAAAGGTACAGTCAAAGTTGGCCTCTTTCTACACCTCTGTTGCTTCTTTCTGTATTTTTCTTGCTTCTTTCTGCACCTTTCTTGCCTCTTTCTGCATTTCTCTTGCTTCTTTCTGCAACTTCTTCCTCTTTGTGCACATGTCTTACCTATGTAGGCTTGGTTATAAATTAGCATTTAAAAAACCTTATAAATTCACTGAAAAAAACACAAATTTCAGGAACATTATAATTAGTGATCAGCATTTAAAAAAACCTTAGAAATTTACTGAAAAAAACACAGGGTTTCAGGGACATTATAGTTAGTAATTAACATTTCAAAAACATTAGAAATTCACTGAAGAAAACAGAGGTTTCAGGGACATTATAGTTAGGAATTAGCATTTTGAAAACCTTAGAAATTCATAGAAAAAACAAAGGTTACAGGGACGTTATAGTTAGGGTGACATTTGACTCACAAAAACTAGAGGATTCAGATGTTATACTCAGCTGAGCTAACTATAACTCGTGCCCTGCAATGCACTGCTGATGACATCACAAATTATATCACCCATGACATGGTCAGTGAAATCACTGATAACATCTCAAATGACATCACTGATGACATCATCCACATCATCTCTGATGCACCTACTCACACCCCAATATAGCCTATCATAGAACCACTCCAAATTTCAGACTACCATTCTCGAAACCATTGACACACCAATACCAGTACATATATAACCACTGACTGATTGATAGGTCTACATACACATACACTCTCTCACCCATACAGGCACTCATAGAGCCAGTCACTCACCAATACAGCCACTTAGATATCCACTCATATACCCCTACAGCCACTCATACACCATCAGTCACCCATGGAGCTACTCACACACCTACTCACTCACCCAAACACTCAATCACACACCCACCTACTCACTCATACAAAAACACACACACTCACTACTCATTCAGACACTAACAATTACTTACTCTCCATACAGTTGCTGACACAAGCAAGCACTCACCCATACAGCTACTCTCACAATTGCTCACTTACACATACAGTCACTTATATACTCCAACAATCACATATACTGCCTTTCATAAATGCAGTTACTCACCCATATACCACTGAGACATCCCTTCACTCACCGACACAGCCACACGCATACTCACTCGCCCATACAGTCTCACAGATACACTCATGAACCCACAAACCCAGGGATTTACCCACTCATACACCCATGCAGGAAGTCATACACCCCCTCAACCAACCGCACAGACACTCAGGCACCCATACAGGTACTCAGACAACTAAGCAGTAACCCGTATAGTCACTCATGTATCTACTCACCAACCCAAGTAGCCACTTAACACAGAAACTGACAGACTGATACATACAGTCACACAGATTAGTCCCTCTCCTATATATTCAATCAATCAATCAATCAGGAGTTTGTTAAAGCGCAACTACTCACCCGTAAGGGTCTCAAGGCGCTAGGGGTGGGGGGGTGCAGGTTCCATTCCATCAAGGAGGGAGTCTGTCGAAGAACCAGGTTTTGAGGTTTCTTACGAAGATGGGGAGCGATGTTGTCTGTCTGAGGTGGAGCGGAAGGGTGTTCCATGCTATGGCCACGAGGAAGGCGAAGGAGCGGCCTCCCGATCTGGTCTTTCTGGTGCGGGGGACCACGGCATAGGAGAGCTGGGCTGATCGTAGGGTCCTTTGGGGTGCGTGGAATTTGAGCCGGCTGTTCAGGTATGCTGGTCCGGTGCCGTGGAGGGCCTTGTGTGCGTGGGTGAGCATCTTAAAGGTGATTCTCGCCTCGACGGGGAGACAGTGAAGTGTGTGCAGGTGCTGGGAGATGTGGCAGTGTTTTGGCAGGTTGAGGACCAGTCTTGCGGCGGCGTTCTGGATGTTCTGTAGCTTGCGGATGAGGTTTTTGTTTATTCCAGTGTAGAGTGCGTTGCCGTAGTCGAGTCTGCTGGTGACCAGGGCGTGAGTGACTGTCTTTCGGTGTTCGAGGGGGATCCATTTGAAGGTCTTACGAAGGAGGCAGAGGGTGTGGAAGCAGGAAGATGAGACAGAGTTGATCTGGCGATCCATTTTGAGCTCGGAGTCCAGGATGATTCCCAGGTTGCGTGCGTGGTCTGTGGGGGTTGGCGGGTTTCCGAGGGCGGTGGGCCACCAGGTGTTCCTCCAGGCGTCGGGGTTTGGGCCCATGATGAGTACATTTGGCGACGGCTTCCATGCTTTCTCGAAAGTTGCGTCTGGCGGTGTTGGGCTCGTTGGATAGGGAGAGGATGAACTGGGTCGTCTGCGTATGACACAATGTTGAGTCCGTAGGTTCTGATGATGGGGACAAGTGGAGCCATGTAGACGTTGAAGAGCGACGGGCTGAGGGAGGAGCCCTGGGGGACTCCGCAGGTGGTAGGTGTGGGGTCTGAGAGGAAAGGGGGGAGTCTGACCAGTTGCGTCCTGCCAGAGAGGAAGGAGCAGATCCAGTCGAGGGCCTTGTCTTGGATTCTTGCGTCATAGAGTCTGCATATTAGGGTGCGGTGGAAGACTGTGTCGAACGCCGCTGATAGGTCTAGGAGGATGAGGGCGACTGTTTCCCCTTTGTCCAGTAGGGTGCAGATGTCGTCTGTTGCGGCGAGGAGGGCGGTTTCCGTACTGTGGTTTTTTCTGAAGCTGGATTGGGAGGAGTTGAGGATGTTGTGTTCTTCAATGAATGTGGCGAGTTAGCTGTTGATGGCTTTCTCGATGACTTTCGCTGGGAAAGGGAGCAGGGAGATGGGTCTGTAGTTTTTGAGGTTGGTGGGGTCCGCTGAGGGTTTCTTTAGGAGGGGATTGACCTCGGCATGTTTCCAGTCGTCGGGGAACGAGGCGGTCCCCAGGGAGCGGTTGATGGTGTGGCAGAGCATGGGTGCGATGGTGTCAGCGGCTCTGTTGAAGATGTGGTGGGGGCAGGGGTTCTTGGGGGCCCCTGAGTGGATTGACTTCATTGTCTTCAGTGTGTCTTCGGTGGTGAGGGCTGTCCAGTCATCAATCGCTGGTTTCCGGGTGTCGGAGGTGGATGGTGAGGGTTCAGTGTGTGAAGAGTTCCTTGCTGTTGTGTGCGTGGGTGGAGATTCTGTCTTCAATCGCTTTTTTCTTTGTTTCTCTGATGAATTGATGGTGAGCGTTGGTGGCGGCTCTGAAGTTGTTGTGGGCTTCTGTGGATTTGGTGTTTCTCCAGGCCTTTTCGAGGCGGCGGCATGTGCGCCTTGACTCTCGAAGTTCGGTGGTAAACCATCTGGCTTTCTTGGCACGGGTATTGTTGTTTTTCTTGAGGGGGGCTATGGTGTTGGTGCTGTCCGAGATACATCTATGCAGGGTTCGGGCTGCGGTGTTGGGGTCGTCGTTTTCCGCAATGGTTGGGGTGGAGTTGTTGAGTGAGGAGGTGAGCTGGGCATTGGTGATTTTGGTCCAGTTTCTTTGTGGAAGCAGGTGCTGGTGTCTGTGGATGGTGGGTGTTCTGAAGGTGAAGTGAACGCAACGATGGTCGGTCCATGGGAGTTCGGTGGTGTGGCTGAAGGTGATGGAGTTTCCTGTAGTGAAGAGGGGGTTGAGGATGTGTCCTGCTGAGTGCGTGGGCTCGGTCACGATCTGGCAGAGTCCAATGTTGTGGAGGTTGTCCAGGAGGCATGTGGTGTTGGGGTCCAGTTGATTGTCGTGGTGGAAGTTGAGGTCTCCCAGCAGGGTGTAGTTGGTGGATGCGATGGCCTGCGGGGAGATAATGTCCGTGATGGAGTTGGCGAAGGGTCCGCGGGGTCCAGGGGGTCCGTAGATGAGGGTTCCTCGGAGGGCGGCAGTGGGGCTGGCCAGTATCTTGAAGTGAGGGTGTTCCATCAGTTCTGTGGACTCGTCAGGGAGTGTGCTCAGACGGAGGCTGGATTTGTGGACAATGGCGATTCCTCCTCCTGGGTGGGTGGGGCGGTCCTTCCTGTAGATCTTGTATCCTTGGGGGATGGGGATGGCGATGTCCGGTCCTGAGGTGGCGTTGGTCCAGGTTTCGGTGAAGAATGCTACGTCCGGGGTGGTGCTGTTGAGGAGGTCCCAGATTTCTGTGGCGTGTTTGTGGAGGGATCGGACGTTGAGGAGGATGCATTGCAGGGTCTTCGGTTCGGTTGTGTTCTTGTGGGCGGGTTGTGCTGGATCCGTGTTCTTGGCGGTGTGCCGGCAGCGGTGACAGCTGAAGGGTCCATGGGTGTCGGCTGGTGATGCTAGCTTGCAGTTGTTGTTGCAGCCTGGGTTGAGTGCGTGGAGTGCTGCTGGGTTGTAGCGTTGGCGGGGAGGAGGTCCAGGGTTCCTGGTGCTGGTCGCGGACGGGTAGCGGACGGGCGCAGACGTGCTTGCCTTTGACGCGCCTTCGGTGCACCAGCGGCACGCCATTTAGTAGGGGTTGGGGAGGGCTGGACAGCTGGGAGGGGGGAGCGGGGAGAGGAGCTGGAATGGGCTGGTCGCGCTGGCTTTTTTAAGCCAGTGAGGTGCGAGGACTCGGGTATATATAACATTCTTAAATGTTTAAGAAACACTCATTCACTGAATGATGTCATCATTGATGTAATTTAAGAGGTCATCAATGATGTCATCCGTGATGTCACGGACCATGTCATGAGTGATGTAATTTATGACGTCATCAGCAGTGCATTGTGGGTGTGCGAGTTATAGTTAGCTCAGCTAACTGTAACAGCTGAATTTTCCTGGTTTTGTGCGAGTGAAATGTCATCCTAACATTAACTTCCCTGTAACCTTTGTTTTTTTCTATGAATTTCTAAGGCTTTTGTATACACACACACACACACACACATACACACTCTCTGCATACAGCCTCACATATTACATTACTTATAAAACATTCTATAAAATCAGTAATAACATCATTAATGGCATCTGAAAGTACATCATTGATGACAACACTGTGCATAGTAGGGACACAAATTATACTTTTCTTAAGTTAACTATAACTGATGAATTTCAGTGGTTTTTAGGGTTTACAATTTTACACTCCATCTAAGTATAACGTCACTTTGAGCTTTGTTTTTTTCCGTGAGAAGAGAAGCAGCTTCAGTGTTGCGTGATGTCCATCTACTTTATCATCATTGGAAACAAATACCATATGGTATTTTGCTCATCTGCATGTGTTTTTTAATGGTTTTTGCCATGACAATTTTTTATTTGCAGGTGATTATGTATGTTTGACTTTCTTACATTATTATTCCAAGGGATAACTTGCACAATAGGTCCCTGTGGTGTATAAGGTGGTAATGGCTGGTATGGTGAGATGAATGTTGATTGAGAGTAGGTTAAGGAATGGGCAAATTAAGTGAGTATGGAGATGAAAAGTTCATAACCTATAATGGTCCCAAACCTATACATCATTCTAGGGGCAGTGCATTTGACCATGGCTTTCATTTAACAGAATAATGCATGCAGAGTTTTGAAGCCCTGTGTCACTATCAGTCAACTTACTTTAAGTAAGTCAGTTGAAAATTACAGGTGCTCACAGATGAGCCAATGTCAAGCCTCAAGTATCGCAATTCGACGTAACGCAGCTAAGCAAAGTGCAGAGGTATCTATCCATGATAGTCTTGCTTAAGGCAATAGGGTGTGTGATGTTGTAGCAATACACCATGTTCAGTATTACCCAATATAATTTAACATGGAAACGTTAATATGGTACTGAACTACAACAGGGCATTAGCACAGTGTCATCGCCTCTGAAGGCTTTAGGGCAGAGTTGCTCAAGTTAAGTCTGGTGCAGTCTGGCCCATGTGCGCATTTAAAGTTCAGTAAATTAACAGTTAATGGTGGTAAACGGTGGGGGGGATTGATGTGCTGCTTTGCTCTAGTGAAAGTTCATCCTGTCATGAATTATTTATCATAACTATTGCTGGTTTATCTTTAGTGGCGCAATGTAAACACTTTGTATCTTTTCTTCTTACAGGAAGACCTTCCTGAGGTGCCTTTTCAAAAGGTTCTTGGCTGGAACAAACCAGAGTGGCTTTACCTTATTATGTGCCTGATTGCCTCTGCCATCGCTGGGGGCGTTTGGCCCACGTTTTCTTTATTGTATGGAAAGATAGTTGGGGTACGTGCAGAACATTGTGCCAGCTTTCTAGCAAATCGTGATAATGCAAATAGTTTATCGCTTGGTTCTCTCATGGTGAGCTCGGGCCGCCTGTGGAAATTGGTGGGGTTTGTGACTGGGAGGATCCATAGATATTGGTGCAGCCCTGGGGGACCCATAGAGATTAGCGCAGCCCTGGGGTGAAATTAGATTCAGTTAGTAAAGGAGATGGGAGGTAAGGTGACGGTAGTGATCAAGACTAAGGCCCCCATTAGGATGGCGGGCGGACTTTGCCCGCCCACCATCCTCGTGCAAAACGGGACCGCCCGCCATAGGAGCGGCGGTCCCGCCTAGGGCATTAGGATGCGCCCACCACACTGGCGGGCGCATCCTGTATTTTTATCATTGCGGCGGGCGGTGCAGAAAGCGCCGCCCGCCGCAATGGTAAAAATGCACGTTGTGCATTTCAAAGCACAACATGACAGGCACCGCGCGGTGCCTGCCATGTTGCACTTTGCAATGCGGGGGGTACCATAGGTACCCCCCATGTGCACCCCCCCACCCCCAGGCTCCCAGGGGTCCGGCAACGGGCCCAAGCAGGGAGTCCCCGCATGCCTTTCCGTGGCGGCATTGGCACGGAAAAGCATGTCAGGAAGCCCATCATAATATGGCTGGCGGTGTCTCATAGACACTGTCACCATATTAAACATTTTCCGCCCCGGCCGCAAGGCGACCGGGGCAGAAAAGCGGCGGAGGGTGTTTACGTCCGCCGCAGTCCCCCCCGCCATAGTAATATGGCGGGGGGGGGGGAAATGGGTGGCGGGCGGACATTAATGTAGGGCGAATCGCCACCGCCACCATGACGGTGGCGATCCGCCAGACATCGTAATGGACCCCTTAATGAAGGATATTCTTGTGGTTAAATAAGAAATTGGTAGTGAGCTTAGATAGAGAGATGGATAGATGGATTGATGAATGGGTGGATGGAAAGGTAGGTGGATAGGTAGGTGGGTAGGTAGATAGATAGGTGGATGGATGGATGGATGGATGGATGGATGGATGGATGACTGGATGGCTGGATGGATAGGTGGATAGGTGGATAGATAGATAGATAGATAGATAGATAGATAGATGGATGGATGGATGGATGGATGGATGGATGGATGGATGGATGGATGGATAGATGGATGGATGGATGGATGGATAGATAGATAGATAGATAGATAGATAGATAGATAGATAGATAGATAGATAGATAGATAGATATTGCTGTGACAGAAGACTTCCACCTAGTGTTTTTTATTTTATTTCAAGCTTACTATATGACAATATAGTTTTAGAATAAATAACGGTCCGTCTGTAATTGGAACCCCGATTAGTAGTCTTTGTAATTTGAAAATTTTAGTTTTCGTATGTTGTTATTTCCTACCGAATACCTTGGGCTCATTTCCCTCTGAAAAGTTGTAAATGTACACGTAGACATGTTCTGCTACACATCGATGTAAATGTTTAGCTTTTAGAAACTCACCGGAAGGGGAGCCATTCCAGTCCTTTGCTTGAATAAACCTCTAACCATTTCTACAGTGAGAATGGGTCAGAGAGCTGACCATTTTATAGAAGTTTTCGAACACTACACCTTAATCGTCGTACTCCCCACCGGTTTACTACTAAATTACGTTATGCACTTGTGGATTCATATTAGTATTAATAGAATATTCGTGCCTGCCTGTTACCCTTTTGTGGATTCGAGAGCCGGGTAAATGACTTTACGAATCATGTTCCTTCTGTTTTATATAATGGGAGCCGCTGTTCTGCTTTACATTCGGCACAGTGACGTAACAAAGGAACCCACAGGTTCTGCAATGCGTGGGGGGCCCGAGCCCGAGGAGGCCCCCTCAAGTTTCGTTTTGCCACTAATTCGACAGATGTAGATGACATCTTCCCGAATTAAAAATGTGGAATTCCAGAGGTGAGGGCATCATTTATGGAACGGGATAGTGATATTATTCCACTGTCTCTATCATCAATATGATCATTGAGAGTAAGTGGGTGCTCTGTATCATCTCTTACCATTCCCATTTGTTAATTATTGCATTCCTAAATTGTGGATACGAAACTGAGCATCATCTCGCAACTAACCGAGCTCACCCGGTTCAGATGAATTTCGATATAGCGATACACCTCTATTACTTTATACATATCAAATAATCTCTCTTCTTATGATGTCGTGACATATATCTGTCTATTGCTGAACCATCGCCAAGGTTTATATATGTAAGTGGAAAGGAATTTCTAACATTTCATACCAATAATTATATTTTGTGTTTTAATTAATAGGCTTTTCGTGAAACAGATGGTGGAAAAAGGAGCACGGTGACAAGTATAATTTCGCTAATGTTCTTCGTCATGGGGATAATTAGTCTAATTGCCTACACTATTATCGTAAGTAAATCATAATGACTATGTAACAAAATTCTTTGTTGTCAAATGAAATCCCAAACCTGCCGATTTGGAGGAAATTGTCCTTGAAATCAAACTGGTACTAATCTAGATGAGTTCTTTAGTAAAGCAATTGTGTAGGTATCTGTCTGTGACATGTTAAAATGATGATGTTTCCATACATTAGCTATGAAGCTTGCATGTTTTTTTGTAGATGTAAATGATCAGTCCAACGCCCCTGTATGCTCTATTAATAACATATTGCACAGCACGAAGCTGGTTGGATGAGGAGTTGGGAACTGTAACATCAAAATCAAACAACTCACAGTTCTGAAATATAGACCTTAATGTTCCATGTCGAATTTTTAGTCATTATTTAGAGTTTGGTCCATGGGGAGAAGCAGTGTAAATTGTAGGTTCTCTTCCCCTACAAGAAATGCTGCTGTTCTGTTTCATTTAAAGGTGGAGAGAGACCTGATTACTGATAGTAGGAACTCGGAGGACTATTCGGTCAGAGGCATTTGATAAGCACACCAACTCCCACAGTACCACAAGTGTAGGACGAAGGAAGAGCCTCCCTGTTAGAAGACTGAGCCTTCTTCTTTTCAATATTCTTGCCCAGGTCAATGATGGGACACATGGTATAATGGGAAGGAAAGTAGAGAAATAGTTCCAACTCTGTGTGCAAACTCACTTGGGAAAAAATCAGGGACATTTCTACCCAGCATTTAATTTTCTTACAAACGTGTTGTTGATTTCTTTTGTGAAACATGTTTAGCAACATTTTCCCACTAGAGCGGTGGGCAAGTTTTAATACACTGGGAGGTCTTCCCATAAGGCAATCATATGTGGGACCTGTGCTGCTCAATCAGGTTTGATCTAATGATCACTTAGGGCCTGATGTAGAATTTAGTGAATGGGGTATTCCATTAAAACACAATCGATTTCCAACATGATGGGGTCTACTCACAAATGCAGCCTTAATCTTGAGTAAATCTACACTGTTGAATAACTTTACTAATTTTGACTACTCGCCATCTACAAGTGCACAGTTACTTAAAAGTGTAGAATTATATGTCTCCACCCCCTGAAACATAAATAGGAATCTAATTTATAAGGGTAAAGTTACTACAGCCAAAAAGGAGCAGTAGCAAGTTCAATATTGCGCATGACCAAGCACTGTAATACCACTATAGAGGTCGGTACTTAAATATATACATTAAACTGAGTATAAACCAATCAATATGCTTAAAAATACATAATAAAATGATCAAATATAAAATATAACATTTTTTAATTGAAAAATAAATCTAATCATAATTTATTGATGACAAAATGTAAGTGAATTTAAAATATTTGTATACATAATGTTTAATTTAATGTATCATTATTGCATATGGCACATCATTTTAAATCTTTTCCTGCAGTATTTTCCATGGGAGGGTGTTGCATACCAGTGGTTGTCCATGTGTGGTACGGGACTTACTCCTGCTCTGAGATGGAGTTAATTTATGACTGGTTTTGTATTTTTTCCAGTAGTATTTTTAGAAGTTTAGTGTGTGAATAGGAATGAACTAAGGGCCTTACTATGAGTACGCGCTCACGGCGGTGGGCTGACCACCGCCAGTTCTGTGGATCCACCTTAGTATTCTGAGCGTGGTGTTTGGAACCCCAGAAGACCACCATACAGACTTAATTTACTGGCAGTGCCGATGCCGGCACTGTGGAGCATATTACAGGTTGACTTTCCACTTCCTATTTCACGGCAGTGAGCCTGCCTCCTAACAAAAGGGTGGGAAGCGGCAACTTTGTCCCCCGCCACTTTTGGGACTAGGGGTGCATGCGGGGGGGCACAACATTGCACCCCGTTCCTGCACCGTCTGGCATGCATGATCTCCTTCAGGAAACCCCTCCCTAGCCACACTTTCCCCTTTTTGCACTTTTCTTCACCACTTCAGTTTTTTTTTATCAAGTAGTCCCTATTTCCCAGCTACTCCCAGTTGTCCCTCCCATATTTACTACCAAAACGTATATATATATATATACGTATGTGACCAAGGCGGTTGTACCGTCGAAACGCGCTAGCCATCATCGTTGGGTGAATAAAAACTCCTCTTTGATAGAATCCCATGGAGTCAGCGCTTTTTTTTTGTTTTTTGTTTTTTTTCTTCCCTTTTTTTGGTATTTCTGAAACGAAGGTTTGGATGATAGATATATATATATATTGACACACGCTTCCAAATCGTTCGGATGAGTAAAAAAGGCGGCACTCCAAGTCAGCGTTTACACCAAGATGGTTTATTTGGCAGACCCCCTGCCCCTCGACAAACGCGTTTCACCTTTTCGGCTTCGTCAGTGTGTGGAGTTTCCACAATTGGGGTAGTGATCTCTACATAGAAAAAGATAGGAGAGGTGAAAGCTGAACAGCCATGCGTAGGTTTGCAAAAAGCACGTTGTAGTACATTAGTAGTACTATTGTAACATTATCAAATGCACAGGAAAATACAGTTTTTGTATAATTGCCAGCAAATATATTGCATCCTAAGGCACTTTAAATACAATGATTGCAATATCAGACAAATTGTCAAGAAGAAACTATCGGCCATACTGTAAATAAAGTCCTCTAGTACAAAAATAAAACTTGATTTAAAAAACTGGGATAATAACTAAGCTCCAAGAATACAACAGTGCATTGAGACATATTCTTGAAATGGATGGTTGACCTGCAGGGATGCTCAAAAGTGGGAAAAGGACTAGACTGTAGTCAGATCCTTTATTGGATACACACAGTCCTTCTGCTTTAAACATTGTATAAATGTGACGTAAAGGTTGGGAAGATTTAAAAGGTCACACTTGCTCCACAGTGTTAATTTATCTTGAGTGAATAATTGGAGAAATCCACAACTAATCAAGTCTTTCAAACAGCTCACAGGTCATCAGTGAATTCTGCATGAAGGCTAATTTTAGCTCTGCAAGACTTTATCGGAATACCTTCTTAGGTTTTCAGAAAATTTACATTTTACCACCTGGTGCATTAGCTTGAGATCTCTTTTTTGTCCACACTTCCCATTGATTCAGGGCATTTGCAGATTTGCAGTGCGTATTTTTTTAACACAGCTGCCTTTCAGGAGATCTGGTTTACAAGGGAAGATGTTAGGTTTGAGAAAACCATTCCTATTATATACATATTACGTGCCATAGTAGGTTAGCAGCGTGCGGCTAATTGACATCTCATGTGTATTTACGTTATGCAATCCACTGTGTTCTCCCCATAATGTGCAAAGCTTTAGTTAGTGAGTGTGACTTCATTTTGTATTTCATAATCTCTATTAGGCCGCTTAGACTGTGTCTGAACTAGGCCTCATTATTTGCATTGCTTGCCTCAGCAAACACTGTATTTCGTTATTATTTTCTCTTCTGTTCAAGGCTGCTTCTCGACTTACTAATTATTAGGCCATTCTGCCCTTGCATACCTATCCAAGTGTGTAGTTCTGCTCCCACGATAGGAGATGCTGAGGTTCAGCATGGTAACCTTGAGTTAAAGATAACATGCACCCATCTGGGAGGTGGTAGCTCATCCCTCTGTGCGCCTTCTTTGTTCATGCTCGGTCCAGGCAGGTCAACTTCCACTGTGAGTGGTGTTGGAGGCTCTTGGGAAGAATCATATTGTGTTACAGACTGTTGGGGGTCAGTCACTCAGCAGACATCTTAGGGTGAAGGTCAGATTGGACTCCTCTATAGAGTATTGCTAATAAAAGCTTGTTTGTATTCTCTGCTGTCTGACTGACTCTTCTTTACTTGGGAAGGCATAGCAGATTGTTGAAAGTAACCCGGGTGGCCCCTACATGCCACTTTCTTCAGTTTGTGCCTCAACAAGGACCCCACAAGGTGACCCAACTCACCCGCAAACGGGTTGCAGGGTGGCGGTTGCGTCCGGTCATTCAGGCGGATCAGGGTACCCCACACAATCAAGCTTGATTCTCGCAGCTGCCCCTCCCATCTGATCAGGTGACTCCTCATCTAGTGGTCACCGGCTGGGGTCCTGAGAAGGCGAAACCTTGGAGCTGACCGTTTGGTCCGAAGAGTCGGCAGTGGAGAATTAATTGCCTCGACCTAAGTGCATCAGGTAAGTGATTTGATTCTTGAAAAAATGGCGCCATTCGTGAACGACATGAGCCTATGGGCTGTGTCCTGGTACAGTCTCTGGACTGTTTTGGTGCAATTTTCGGACTGCCTAGCTTGAACGGCACGAGCTGACGGGCTGTGTCTTAATACGGTCTTCGGGCTGTCTTGGTTTGAACTTGGTGGATTTGCGGGCCCTTTTAAAAGACAAAAAGTTTTTGTAAACAGTCTAACGGGCCAATTGGAAATTTGGTCTGCTCTTGAAAAGGGGTGGGACTGTTTGTGAACAATCTGCCAGGCCAGCTGGAAATTTGGTCTACCCTTGAAAAGGTCAGGGGCAAGAGCCTGTCTTCTTGAACTTGGTGCCGTCTCTGGACTGTCTCCTTGAACGTGGTGCAGTCTCTGGACTGAAGGGTGTGGTCCTCACACCATTTTTTTAGTTTGGTTCTCAAACTCTTTTACTGGTTGTGGTTATATTTGTCCGGTGGGGAGAGTGCAAGTGTCTTATGTTAAGATGCCTTGTCTAAGCAAATTAGGGTGTTTTGGATGTCGGTGCTGCTCTACTGAGGTTCGACTAGAGGATAACCAGCTCGCACCTCTGGAGGATACCCCGAATTTTGATGTATATGTCAAGCACGGCATTGGCCCTATTATGTTTAGCATGTTGTGGAATAAATATACGAGGGACAATGCTGATTTACACTGGCCGCTTACTGGCTCGTTTGATGAACAAACAATTTTAGCGACAAATTGTTCGCTAAGAAGAGCAGGCCACCTGCACAGAGGGATGCGCTACCACCTGTAGCTCATCCCTCTGTGCTTTCTTTGTTCATGCTCCGCCCAGGCCAGTAACTTTCCACTGTGTGCATGATTGGAGGCTCTTGGGAAGAATCATATTGTGTTACGGACTGTTGGGGGGTCAGTCCCTCAGCAGACATCTTAAGGTGCAGGTCATATTTGACTCCTCTGCAGAGGATTGCTAATAAAAGCTTGTTTTATTCTCTACTGTCTGACCGACTCTTCATTACTTGGGAAGGCAAAGCAGGTGGTTGTAAGTAACCCGGGGGGCCCCTAAGGGCCACTTCCTTCAAAGAGTATCCCAAGGGTCTTTGATGACCAAACAGACATTAAAGGAACAATTCTTGAGTAGATCGCTCATTTTATATCAGAATATTGATAAGAAATATATTGCTTAATATAAAGATTATGGCTCAAACATTTTTTACTGAAATAGTTCTTTTATGTACATGTTATGTTATTAACTCCATTAAGCCAACCCTGGGTAAATGAAATATTGGAGAATTTTTTTGTCTGATGAAATTTAGCCCACAGCATCTTGGTGCCATAACACAGAGCAAAGGGCCATATGTATCATCGAACTATTTTGCATTTCCTAAATAGCTAATTTTAAGGAATCACTATTTAGGAATTGCAAAATGGTATTTATGAAAAAAATCGCTTTTTATTTGCGATTCCTTAAGCTTCCTTATTTGCGAATTCGCATTTTGCGAATTCGCAATTAAGGAATAATTTCCAATGCATTCCTATGGGCCAGGAGGCCCATAGGAATGAATGCAAAATAATTCTCAAATTGGGAATTCGAAATCTGCTAATCGCAATTTGAGAATTATTGCAAAGGTGCAGGGGTGTCTCAAAGACACCCTGCTGCACTCCTGAAAATAACATGTGTGTGCATATGGCGCACATACATGCCCTATGGGCATGTGTGTGCATCACATGCCACCTTTAAAAATGCCAATTTGTGCATTTCTGGAAGAATTCGCAAGTTACCATCAACTAAAAGTTGGTGGTAATTTGCGGATTCTTAAACAAAATTCGCAAGCAAAAATTGCTACATACATAGCATTTAAGGAATCGCAAATTTGCGATTCCCTAAATGCTATGGAAAAATAAGGAATCGCACAAGTTTGCAATTCCTTATTTTGGGAATGTTTCATACATTCCAAAACGTGCAAAACGGCCGTTTGCGAGTCGCAAAGGCCGAAATTCTGCGAATTTCGGCCTTTGCGATTCAAAAACGGCTTAATACATATGGCCCTAAGTCCATTGCATTGGAAAAAACCTTAGAAAGTTCTCTATCCATTTAGCAAAATGTGTAATTATGTGTAGAAAGCAATGAACTGTTTTATTATTCTAGGTTCCTGGTAAGTATTGATTTATAAGTGTCAGTGGGTGAAGTAGGTGTTCATAAAATGGGATGTAACATAATAACATTGTAGGTTGAACCTAAACTAATCTACCTTCACTCAAAATTGATATAGTTCCTGTAAGTATGGGCAGCCACAGTTTTCCAGAGTGTTTTGTGTTGTAAGATCCAAAACGCCATAAGTGAGATTTAAATCTCAATATAGCCTTCCTGTTTCACGTCAAATGTATTTTAATAGTCCCTTTATTTTGTCTTTGTCTTTCTTGTACTATCTTAACACCAAGATGTTTACTTGATGTATGTCTGCGCTTTCAATCACTTTACTTGTTCATTGATTAAATATCTTCCAACACTGTTTCTGCAATACTTTAACGTTATGGGCCGATAGTCCTCCAAACATCAAGTACTAGGCCCTTATTTTTATTATTGGAGGATGCTTATGATTTTTTCCACAAAAGATATTTGAGCAAATTTTTTTAAATATTGTATTCACCACAGGTATTAAAAATTTTTTAAGTGGTGCTCAATATTTCAAATGTTTGCAGTGTGTACCTGCTTGCAGTTGTTTTGGGGGAAAAGAGGTGTGAAGCTCATGAGTGACTGGAGGTACATTTCTGGAAATTAGAAGGAATTCTGAATTTGGCGAGTGGTTATTTAATAAGATTGAACAGTGTTTTCCCAAAGAAACGCTTCAGTTCTATCAGAACATAGTGCAAGTAGTTAGGTAAAATTAGAAATTAATTCCAATGTTTTTACCTATATCTTTTTTCCCCTATTACCAATATACAAAAGTAGTATACTGGTACATCAATCAGCCTCCTCTGGAGATATATGATGTTTGTTAGTTGTTGAAAAAACATGATACTTAGAAGTAGTCCTGGGCGGAAATATAATTTCGCTCACAGAGTTGGTGGAATTTTGGAACTCAGTGCTATGCATAATATGCTGCAGAGTTGCTACCAAAGTTCCTCTTCCAGCCCTTGGCAGAAGTATACTTCTGCTGGTGCACATGAGATTTCTTTTGACACGTGCTGGCAAGCTCAACGAGATTTGGCAACAGCCACCTCGTGCAAGATTTGCCAGCTACAAGTATGGCTTATTGTCACCACAAAGCCTTCTGGCGCCATTTTCATGACAATGGCGAGTGAAAGAAGCCGCAGCTGCTTCTCGAGCAGATGCTCTACTCAAGAAGCAGTTAAACCTACTTGAAGATATTTTAGAGTGAATATTCTACTCAGGTTGTTTATTAGAGCAAAAAGATTTTTAAAATTGTACTACTTTTTTTTAGAATAAAGTACCCCAAGGACTCCAACTTCCTCTTCCTGTGTCAGCAGGAACACAGTGCATTCTCCATCTCCTGGTCACTTTTCATTGGATTTCGAGGTGAAAGGATCACTCTCTTTGTCTGTATTTCTTGAGGCATATATACCATTGTAGTGTAAGGACTTTGTTTTTGTGATCTCACAAGTAAGTTCACAAACCTTTGTATGAGGGTGCTCTTTGTTTTATGGAGGGCAAGCACCAGAATTTATTTGTAACTTTTTTACATTTTTAAATTTGATTATGGTTGTGGTGGGTGGCTAGGAGTTTCAGTAGGGGCTTAATTATTTTTTGCATTTATTGTTGTATCTTTTGTTAGGGAACAAGGTTGCCCAGTTCAGTACACTTTCTCCATGTTTGTTATATATGCACCAATAATTAATTTTACTAAGTGGTCTTGTCTTCCCACATACCATCCAGCCAGTACTAGTCATTGGGTACATGAAACAACTGTTTATGTGGTATGTGTTGTTTTAAAACATTATTTAGGCCAGGGATGGCATTGGATTAAAAATAAAATGTTGTTTTTCGTTTTCTTTTTTTAGAATATTTCATGTTTTTTTCTGCAAATATTTTTATTTATGATGCCTTGGGAGGATTCGTTTTCATAGCTCACTTCAATTTAATATGTGGCCCTGCTGAATATTTAGTGGTGTTTTCTTAATTGTTACCATGCCTCCATTGTCTGGCCAGTGTGTGTGTTTGCCATAAGCCACCATTTGTCTTTGTTATCCATGCCATGTGATCAGGGCCAGTTTGTGTAGTCAGGGTCCATATGTCTCCATGTGATATTTGTTCTCCATATCTCCTTGATTGTTGTATAACGATTTAGCGGACTAATATTTTGTATAGCTAGTCAGTGTTGTTTATACATAGGCCTGCATGTTTTCTTTGTTGTCCATGCTTCCTTGCTTGTTGTTCGACCATGTGGCTGGTGGTGATTGTGTGTAGCCAGACAGTGTGCATTTGCCATAGGTGTTCATGTGTTCTTTCTTTTACATGCCTCATTGTGTTTTGTTGTTGCCTGACCATGTGGCTGGTGGCCATTTTGTGTAGCCAACCAGTCTGATTTTCCCATAGGCCTGCATGTGTTCTTTTTGTGCACATGCCTGCTTGCCTATTGTTCTTGGTTTACCATTTTGCGTTGCAACCAGTGTTCTTTTTTCATAGGTCTGCATGTGTTCTTTGTTGTCCATGTCTCCTTGCTTGATAATGTTGGTCGACCATGTGGCTGGCAGCCATTTTGTGCAGCCAGCCAGTGTGTAGATTCTTTTTTTTTTCCAGCTTGTAAATTCATTTTCTTTGGAGATAATGCCTTTTTGTGTTTGTTGTTTTTTGTTGTTGTTTTTTTTACTTGTCCCTGATATCAGTTTAATATGCTTAAGGATCATTGTAGTAGTACATGTATATATGAACAGTGTTTAATGTTTTATGTATTTTTTTCAATGTTCCCCTTGCGCCTCATTTCTTCCCAATGGGATGCTCATTGTCCTCTGGTACACCGGCAATTTGTATTTTTTCATTTTTTCTTATTCATTTTTTTTTTTGCTTTGCACACCAGCATTCATTTTTTAAGGATTGCCATTACCCATTTTTCCCTTGGACCACCTGACTGCCAAATGCGCACAGCTGCTAACCAGCATTCATTTTTTAAGGACTGTTCCATTTTCCCCTGGACCTCATGCCTGCTATAGGGGCACACCAGCATAAATTTGCAAGAGTATTCAATTTTTCTCTGGACTCCCCTGCCTGCTGTGGCGCACACCAGCGTTTTGAAGGATTATTCCATTTACACCTTGATCCCCGCCTGCCAAAGGCACACACCAGTATTCATTTGTTTAAGGAATATTCCATTTTCTCCTGGAACCTCCCTGCCTGCCATAGTGCACACCAGCATTCCTTTTATAAGGATTATTCTGTTTTCTCCTGGATCCCCTGCCTACCATTGGCACACACCAGCATTCATTTTTTAAGGATTAATTAATTTTTCCCCCGGACCCCCATTGTGCCACGGGTACACACCAGCATTCATTTTATAAGGATTGTTCCATTTTCCCCTGGACCCTCCTGTCTGCCACAGGTTCACACCAGCATTCATTTTTTAAGGATTATTCCATTTTCCCCTGCACCTCCCGGTCTGCCGCAGGTGTCTCTCCTTAGATGCACATAAAGCAAACAGTTACATCTGTATGTTGTTATCTTGATTGAAAATAAAATATTATGTTGTGGTTTTGTGGTTGGACTTTGGAATCGATACACTATCTTTAGTTATTTAAGGTAATATTTAACCACACTAAAGTCTTTTGTCTGACTGTATATAAAGCAAACTGCAAACATGCCACATTTCACTAAAGTATGTTTTCCCCACTTGTTTGCCTTTAAATGCAGGCATCACCAACAGTGGCAAACAGAAAACTGGCTCAAAGTGACATGATCACAACACATGAATACTCCAGGCTATTCTGCTTGTGTAGATACGTGCCACTGCCAATTGATAGAGCTTGGTGAGGGCCCCAAAGAAAGGTGCTGTCATGAAAGTGGCCAGTGAGGAGGAGAAGAAAAAGCAGATTGCCACCACTGGCTTGCCTTCCAAACCTTTTTCAGGAAACGTGTGCCTGCCGCACTATCCTCCAGGCAGCAAGCTGGGAGAAGCTCTCCTGCATCAATGGAACTACCCCAACCTAAGCCCAAGGCTATGCCTCTCAATGAGGCAACCACTGCCATCATGGCTAGGAGCTGTGAGTCTGAATGACATTGGTCGCAACCACAAATTAGTACCCAATCATCACAGGAAACTGAGTAAAGTGCCACAGCCAGCACCAGCACCAGTAGATCTTCCTGAAGTAGAAGCAGAACAGGAGGCTTAGCTTTCTGCTGAACAATATGTACCTCTTCTTGAACCATTGGCTTCAGGTATCTCCAGCAAGAAAAACGGGTTTGGCACCAAGCCCCTCTTCTGACGATCTAAACATGGATTGGATGCCGGCCGAGTCCAAGACCCATGAGGAAAGACAAGGGAAAAGGAAAGTTCCTGAACGCGAAACAAAATTATGGAAGCAGTTGAAGAGGATAAGCCAGTCATGGTCATGGAAGCTGGCTCAGAGGACACCACCACCACCAGCTTCCATATTTGTAAGGCCCCGAGTGAGACTACCATCACTCGCTCAGTTGAAGTTCGCACTACCAAGAGGCAGTTTGATGGCATTGGATTGAATTGGAATTTTGTCCTGTATGGAAATCTTGCACCTCTGAAAAGTCACATTCCGCTTTGGAAATTGGAATCATTTTTAACTAAAACACTCAGCATCTCCAGAGCTTCAGAAATACTAACTGGCGTTGTGTATCCGATGTTCAATTTCATAGCGGTGTACACAATTTCAGCTTTGCCTACATGGAAAATAGTTTTGCTTTAGAAAAACAGCAAACTCCCATTTTGGATTGATACTTAGAAACGTTTAAAAAATGTTGACTGCCAGACTTTAACTGGAACCAATCCACGTGGTGTATTCAACCCGATTTCCATTGTGGTTGCCTTCAAATCATGCCTAGGTCTTGCTCTACCATGACCATTCAATTACCATTGGCACTGTGTCCTTTTTAAATGTTCTTTTATTTTTATACTATTTTCAGCTAAATCTTCAAAAAATATATCACTCGCTCTACTTATAGAATTGTTGTTGTGTTGTTTAATAAGTCTGTCTCTTTTATTATACATTTTCTCTGAGTTATATCTGCTTGCTCTGCGCCACAGGTAGTAGAGGTTGTGCTCATGTTGAAATTAGTGAAACCTTTGAAAGGATAGATAGAAATAGGTTAGTGACTTTATCACTAATGTTGGATGTTCACCGGAGTGATACCACTCCGTTTTTAAAGATTACATTAAAAATCCCTACATTTAATTAAGAGCAACATACTTGTTGGGGTTTAATTAGAATATGGTATTTTATTGGGCCTTTTTTGTATTTTGATCAATAAACTGTGAGTCAAACTTTCTTACTCTAAATCCTTTTTGGGCATGTTGAGGTGGATCTATCCTGGATAGTCTAACTCTGTGGAAGATAACGACCATGGTTCAGAAAAAGAGGCTGAAGATGGGCTTGAATGACAGCAAGGTGGATTATGAGAAGGCCCTTAAAGTCTAGAATGGAATCAGTCACCAACACATCTCCTGAAACAAGAATGATGAAGAGATTGAGAAAATGGAAAGAAATGAAGAGGCAGATGATGTTCTGTTGCAAAGAAGCTTCTCATTTGCACCTTCCATGGTGAAAGGTGAAGGTGCTGATAGCCTAAGCTGCCAGAACAGGTTTGCAGGATTTAGAATACCTATGGGCAGGAATCTCTCCACCCTATTCTCATGGTATCCTTATAATGGAGGGAGTACTTGCCTAGAGGAGAATTATTTCCAGTAGCCACATGCCTACAACTGAAGCCTTGGCAATGAGTTACACTTGCAATATAACATCAAGGAGGGGTGCCCTCGCAGGGTGCTCTGAAGAGCACAGATTTCTGGAGATACTCTCCCTAAGCAGGGAATACAAAGGTCCTGGAGAAGAATAAGGGGTAGAAGGTGGATGCTACTCACAGCATAAAGACCATAGAGCCAGGTGTTGCCTGATTTAATAGGAGAAGACCTCAAAGACTAGCACTGGTAAGGAAACCTCTAGTGTGAAGGTACTGCCTACACTGGCACAGGAACAAATAACAGGGATCTGGGCCATACAGACTCCTACGAGGCACAGGCAGTATATTTCACCCCTGAGGGCGACTATGGGCTAAATGTAAGTTTGAGCAAAGGACTCACCATTCGGCCATGGGGCCAGAGTATATTATTCAATACCTATGGTGAAGAGGGTGCCCATCTCATTTAAAATTGACTGCCTATCAGGCATTCATTTATAAAAGTACTGACCGGAACCGCCGCCCCAGCGGTCCCTGACAAGGAATGTCACTCTCTGTTAAGTGGCTGCATCTGCAGGACTCAGCCCTGTAGCACAGAGTTTTGTTTTTCTTTACAAAAATACCATAATTTTGTAAGGAAAAAACCATAATGCTGTCCTTGCCATAAGAGCCTTCTTCCATGGTAGCGGGGGCAATAAAATGTTTTTACTGTTCCTGGCGGTAAGAAACAATTAAAAAGTCACTACATGTCTGCTTATCAAAATTGGGCAGGCGGAAATGTAGACATTTCTTAGAAGGCCTTTATTTCACAGGGCCAATGAAGAAGTTTGGCCAAAGAGTAGAAAGAGTAGTTTCTGCTGTGGCAAAACTTTAAGTTCCACCAGCAATTACATTTGGTGTGTGAACCACTATGTTGGCAGAGAGGGAACTCTATCACCTCTGTGATGTAGTTCTCTTCCCTCCAACATATAAATCTGGCCCTGTGTATCCACCTCAGAAGTCCTGGACTGACAGGTAGGCAAATGTTTAATCTCAGGGAACAGAATCTTAGATGGCAGAGGTGAGAATAGAAAGAGGGCATCTACCACTAACCTTTTGTTCCCCCGTTCTGAAATAACTACGAGGTGAAAGCAAGTGGGTGATTCCTTGCCACCCCAATGACTGAAAGTGAGGCCTACTACAGACACTAGATTGGAGCATCCATCTATCAGTGGTCATTGTACCCGATCAAGCTGACTGATGCGTCTTTTTCTGAATTTACACGTGGAGTGCTGTCCCACTTTTCTAATCTTCTACCGAGAGAAACTCCCAGTTCATTGTCGCTATTAATCCACAAAGGGATTCTACAATACTACGGCTGTGGTGTAAAATTAATTGAGCCCCTCTGGCCTACCTACATACCCCATTGGATTGACAGCCTGTCCTCACATTGAGTACCTGGATGGGTCCTCAAGTGAGTAAACCCTTTTCCTCTATTCTTCACGTGTGGCACATCCTTTTCACAAGGCTGCGCAATCATTTATTCAGATGTCCCTTCATCGATAGTCCTGAAGAGACCCTACATTGTTTTGAGGGTCTAAACGCCGTTGTCAAAGAGAAGAAGCGAACCATTTTCCCAGCACACATCATTGTATAAAGCTGCTGTTCACATGGAATTATTTTGATAATGGTCGACTTGTACAAACTGTGGAAACCTTGCATATAATATTCACATTTACACTTAGGTTCCCTTTGTAACTTGGGACACTATGCACAAATGTTGTTTTGAAGTATAATGTTTAATCCTAATTGTTGTGCTTATGTATTGAAACCTCAAAGTATATCATTCCACAGGACCCACTGTTTATCCTATATAACTATTACCCTCGTTCCTTAGTGAGTAGGGTTCCCCTGTTTCTCTTGAACTCCTTGCCATAGGAGTCTTATTCAATGGTAGTGGGAGAAATAAAATATTTTTACTGTTCCTGGCGGAAAGAAACAATAAAAAAAAGTCACTACATGTCTGCTCATCTAAATTGGACGGGCGTATATGTAGACATTTCTTAGAAGGCCTTAATTTCGCAGGGCCAATGAAGAAGTTTGGCCAAAGTGTAGAAATGTAACTTTTTGTTGCCCCCCGTTCTGAAACAACTAAGTGGTGAAATCAAGTGGGTGATTCTTTGCCACCCCATTGACTGAAAGTGAGGCCTACTACAGACACTGATTGGAGCATCCATCTTTCAGTGGTTGGCTAGGTGCCTTCTTCCTGACACCAATAGATGTCAGTGGCCTATGTTGGTTGCTTGCCTTTTCGGCAGTGCTGTCTTTCACTTGGGGAACAGAAGCCTGATATCAGAGACAATAAATAACCTTCTTGGCCTTCATTGTTCTATTCAATTGTTCGTAGGCTTCTGTGTGTAGGATAGTGGTAGCTGTTTTCCAGGTGATGTCTTCAGAGTTTCCCATGGACCAGGATAGTGGTTTAAGCTGAGCTTGATAGAGTACCAGTACTGTCCAAGGTAGAACTTGAGTTTAGTCCCAAAACTATAGAGGTGGTCCTCTCCCACTTGGGTAGACTTTGCAGTAACACTGGAATGACTGTATCAACTCAGAGGGCTTTTCAACATCTTTTCCACTAAAAAACAATGAGAACTGCCAGGTGAATAGATGTTTCCCTATGCCTTTTTAGATAGGGAGGATCTGTTTGAGGAAATGCCTCAATTAACTTGATTGTCTTCTGTCTTAATTTTTGCTGAAATGTATTAGGGATTTTTAGACTCTGCAAACTGGAGTACTGCCATATAGTACCCAGTTTTTATGTACTCTGACCCATGAAACATGTAGAAAGTGTCTAATCCCTGGTTGGCATACTTAGCTCTCGTGTATGGCCATAGGTTTTGGTGTAAAAGCTGCACCCAGGGCATGGAAAGTTAAATATTGTATGTGGACTGCAGCATTTATTATGGCATCCATTAATGTGAACAGAGAAACCTGGATTCAGGCCAAGCATAGTAGCCATACTGCTGCTCTTTGAACTTGTTAAAATAATCGTATTTGACAGGTAAACATATCCCATTTAAATGTTAGTAAGTCACCGCTATGTAGGCCCTTTAGCTTACAAGGTAGGGTGCATGGCGACGTAGAAAATTGATAACTATTTTCAGTACAGCAGGCCTTGCTATTAAAATACTAATACTGTATCCTGGAAATGGGACTAGCTAGAAAACAAGTAAACAGCTATTTTCAATTGTTAATTTTTTCCAATTAAATGGTGATGTTGAATTTTTAATGAAGATTAAGGAAAAGTAACTTTTAAAAGGTTACGTTTGCCCTCCTTAAAGTTTTTGAAACCAACCTTATATTAAGTCTCCAGCTCCTACCAGCTTGTACTTGATCTGAATAAAGTTTGAATATGGTGTGAAATATCCCCAGGAGCTACATCATAGATCATTGTGATTAACAAGTTGATCTGAATGGGGAGGGTGATTCTTCTGAGATCAGCAGAAGGGTGGGAGCTGTGCCCCTTGCTTACATTAGAGTAAATTCCTGCATGAGATGTCTAATGTACATGTACAACTTCTTCACCCTTCAAAGGGAGCAAACAATATGCATCGATAATTCTTCTGTATTCCCTGTCTGTTTGCTGAAGGACTCATTCTTTCCATCATTAGTGTTTATCTCCTGGTTCATTCAGTGTACAGGCCAGCTTCAAACTGGATTTAGTTTCAGTTGTGGGTGGACATTAGTGATTCGGTATTCAACTCCCATAGACACCTCCATCCTGCAGAGTCTAAGTTTAGTGTGGCTGAAGACCTTTACCATCTTAAATTTGCAAAGCACATTGCATTTATTTTTGGCCTGTTTAAGTAAAGAAAAAAGAACTACTGAAAAAGTAAGCATGCCTGCCTCAGGGAACATTTAGTGCATTTCTTAGAAAGGGTCTAAGTGTCGTAGGGCACCTCCACAGGCTGGTGAACCGCACAAATCTGGACCCTTACCCAGCCTTTCTCAGAACCCTTTCTGGACATATGGAAGAACATAAGAGTATTGGAGCTGCTTTCACTCACCTAGGAGCAGCCCTGAAAAACTGCAACTGCCCCCTCCTGTATCCTTGACAAAGAAGTGGACTCCAAGGTTGAGTTGTGTGACCTCCTGTGTGGTTATACTAACGCAACAGTCTGAAAGAGAAGTTTGCTGGTAACATTTGCTTGGCACTTTGAGAGCCTCTAATTTCCACTGAAGGCCCTGAGGGGATTTAGAAGTGTATACCTGTTTTCATTTGGAATCTAAGAGAAGTTTGGAAACGTTTGAAAAACATTTGCTCCAGAGCTCTTGAGTTTCAGGGTATCTCACTACTAAAAATAGATGTTCACCAGTCCCACACCATCAGATTTCATTGGAGTTTTTTTCCCCATATAGAGATCCCTGCACCTTTGAGAAAGAGTCCTTTATTTGTTTTAACTGAGAAGGTTTATAAACCAAAACCCTCAAAAGCTCCAACGCTTCAGCAGGACCAGCCTGCTTCACAAATTCGACCTTCGGTTATATGATGGTGGCTACAATTTGATTTTTGTCCTGCTTGGAGAAAGATTTTCTTCATCAAAAGAATAAAGTCCTTTTTTGGATTGGTTGTTTGAAACTCTTTCAAGCTTTTTGATTATCAGACTTTCAGCTGGACAAATCTACTTGCCGTATCTGATCAGGTTCCATAGTTGCCAGCTCCAAATCGTGCCTATTTCTGCATCTATTGTGATGATTTAACACCATTGTTGCTAATTTCACTTCCATTTTTAATAGTTCATATCTCTGGTTGCCATCATAGAGTTTGTCTCATTTTGCTTATTAAATCTTACTCTCTTTTTATAAATTGGTGTTGGTGGTTTTTACTGTCCGATGTTTTTAACTTGTTAACTGTGTTCTTACTTCTAAATAGTTTACACATTTTTTATATGTTAATCATCTTCTCTGTGCCATGGGGACAAGGGTCTGAGCTCAGGTTTACATTACTGAATCCTTTGACTGGACTTATTAGACCTGTCAGTCTTAGGGTGGGCTTCCCCCAAACGTTTTTTCCTTCACCATTCTATCTTGTTTAATATGTTTTTGTTGACTTTAGTACTCTGTTAACCAATGCTAAAGTGCTTGTGCTCAGTTCCTAAAATATGGTAAAATTGTCCTACAACTGATTAGCATGTTTGATTTGCTTATAGGTCCCTAGTAACGTGGTATACCATATACCCAGGGTCTTTAAATTAAATGTTAGTAGTGGCCCTGCAGCCCTTATTGTGCCACCCACATAAGTAGCCCCTAAAAATATGCCCGGGCCTGCTATGGCAGCCTGCATGTAGCTTTAAACAGCCAAGTTGACTTAGCAAAATAACCCGCTTTCCAATTCTTAACTTCGCCTTTTATAATTCACCCCAAGGGTAGGCACTAGGTAACCCATAGGACAGGGTACATTGTAATTAAAATGTTACACATGTACTTTTAAGATTTACATGTCTTGGTACTGAAAAACTCCTAAATTTGATTTTCACTACTGTGAGGTTTACCTCTTCCATAAGACAATATTAAGATGCTTTATTTCATTTAATAAGGGCTCATTTTTATTGGGCAAAGGAAAACATTTCTTGTTTGGTGTCTTAGAGACGGTAATTAAAAATCCTATTTAATGGTAAAGTGAGATGTTCCTGCCCTAACTATCTAACTGCATCTTATTCCTGGGTCACATGATGACTAGGTGACATAATTTGGTGCATTTGAACTTTGTTTATTCATCCTAGACAGCCACACAAATCAGTCATTAAGTGAGCCTGGATGGACCATCGCTGAAAAGATGGGGGAGTGAAACTGGGATAGGCCTCACTTGTAACTGAACAGAGTGTGCCCTGCCTTCAATTCAACCACTTAACAATAGTGAATTGATCAGGTAGGCTGCCAGGTGTCAGGGCAAGGTAAGCAGGAAACTTCAAGCACATCAAAGGGTATTATATAGAAATGTCTACTTGAACGAAGGCACCAGGCATAACAAAAGGCCCCTTAGCCCTTTTGTGTAGTTCACTTTTTGGACCTGCAGAAGGACTCTGAGGACTGTCTGCTGCTGTGGCCTGTTATGTACTTAACAAATTGCGTCTAAATTTAGCCTGAGCTTTTGTGCCAAGCTACCAGAGTTTTGAGCACAGGCTAATTTAGTGACTTTTCTGGTTCGACTTGAGAGGAATTGTGACTGTTGCTTAAGCAGGCTTAACAACCCGCTCCACCAACAACCCAATTTCTCACAGTAACAAACAAGTTAGTGAATTTATTGCTTGTGCTGGACTCCTGTCATGGGGACATATATCACCATACAAGCACCCTGCCGTGAAGTGCATCCCTGGACAGGTGCTGTGAGATATTGGAGGATGTGCTCTGTATCAACCTATATTTATAATTGGTGTGGGCGGAATTTGCGTAGTCGCGCTACGGAAAGCTCAGTGAAACGCTAAAATATCTCAGTGAGCATGTAAATGTTCAGCGAACACGTGAAATTGATTGTTCCTCCCGTTCGCGATGCTTTTTTCCTGTTCGCGAATGCCTTTTGCATGCTCTGGAAGAAATATCTCACAAACAGGCATTTTGAAAGTGAAAACAAGCAAACAATTCCGCAAAGCTGCGGATCGCCGAATTTTTTGCAATCCTGGATTCTCCGTGGAACGCTAAATTACCCAAGTTCCACCCAGGCCGAATTTATAACCTATGGGCATCTGTGTGGTGTATCTGTGTGTGGTGCTTCCACGTGTGCATTTGATTGTGTTTGAGCTCTCACCTGATGTAATTTGTGTTTAGTTGTAGTGTTGACACCATTAAGTTATGGTATGAGCCTGGTGATTATACAATCAGGAAATGAGTCACCCACTCAGCAGCCATCTTAGTTGGACTAGGACTATAAAGGCAATCAGGAGTTGGTGCTGCCTTGGTGATATCTTCATAGCAATTATGGTCACTGTTGGACTTAATGATTACGGCATCCAATGGATCCTGAGTCACAGGTCTGCAGAGGACATCAGTGCATCATATGTGTCACAAGTTTGCAATGGATGTCAGCACGTCATCCTGTGACATGTAAATGTAGATGTGAATCCAGTATTTGTAAAGCGCACAGCTACCCGGAGGCATCCCGGTGCTGGGGGGGTGTTAGGAATATTAAGCGGGCAATTGCCCAGAGTCACATGGTGCTGGGCAGGCCCCTGCCACCGGAGCCGGAGATCTAACCGTCAGCCCCAGCATCCAGTGTCAGTCGCTCTGGCCGCGGTGCCACACCTCTTCCCTGCAGTGGAAATCGGTGTGCCTGAAACTATACAGTAAGTTGTGCAATCAGTGACGCACCCCTAAAGGGGCATCTTTAATGCCTTACAATAGACTCTCACCATAGCAGCTCTTGGCAAAGGTAACAAGTCAGTGCATACGTGACCACAACTGCTAGCACCAATATTGCCCACAGCATCTCATGCCCAACTTGCTGCATTGTTTAGTGCTAGCTGCTAGGGATAGTTGGAGGGTGAAGTAACCCGAGAGTTTACCTGGTTCAGGTCTGGACATGCGTAAGGTGCCTTACAGCACATTTTGGTTAGAGAAGAGCTCAATTCCTTCAGATGATTAATCTGTGAGTTAATTGAAGGCAACAGCCTGCCATCCTCCTGAGCCAAGATCCTGTTCTACCTGCTGATCGGGTTGCTGGAAAAGGTAATACAGGAACTGAAGTGAGTGTGATGGGATGCACAGGGGATTGCTTGCATTAGGTGTGATGATCTTTGAGTAATTCTGTTTATGTTTATATCATAGTGTGCACCACATCCTGGAAATACATCAAGGGCAAACACCTACCTGGCAATCCCAGACAAGGGTGTCCTGTGAGTCAACGGACCAGATCTTGCTTCTTTATTATTTCGTCCCATTTCCCCATTCCCCTCATTGTGACACTGGCTGGCAGAATTGCGATCTGCATTGAAGTGAAGGATGTGGTAGGACAAGCACAAACATCGTTCCTGTTGGGTTCAGGACATCTCAGGTTAGTGCATCTGACAGCTGCCATACACCCCAGTTAATATTTCACTTTCTGACAATGACCGACCACTGACATAACTCAAAAATATTTTCCAAAAGGAATAGAGTAAGGCTTATATATATATTCCATCCATTTATAATCCCCAGAATGCCCTAGAAACATCTCACTTTGGCAAAAATGTAAACATTTTCCGACAAGAAAGAAAGTACAGGTATCTGTGGGGATCATCAAAAAGTACCTCCGCACAGCATTCTTGCACTTCTCCCCCCAGCACCCCACTCAGTATTAAGGTGAGGTATTGTTTTAAAAAAACACTCAGGTTTAGTAGGGTTACCTAGGTGATGGAAGATACCAGGATCCGTATGCAATAGCTATTCCTTACAGTAAGAGAGAGGTAATAGTTTGTATTAATGTACAGTGTAGACATTCGATTTGCATTCAGCATAGGAAAACATTCTCAGACCCACAACAGTCATGCCTCACAGGATTTCTCTGGGTCTCAAGGCATAAATGGGTTGGTAAGTATCCCTGGCATCTGGTTAACCCTGAATGTAAATAATGCTGCCATCCATTATGGCAAATGAGACCAACTGGCATATTTGGGCCAACAACAAGCAGTAAACTCTCCATCGTATTCCATGGGAGGACAAATACTGTTTGGGTCTCAGGGTATGGACCGATGCAAAGGTAGTCTAACATCCCACCCTGTCACTATTGTAATATTTTAAATTTGTGGTAATGTCAGCTTAATGCTGTCCTCAGGTAAAACGATTACTGGTGTATGCCCTAATCTGCTCTCTGAGAAATAAAGATAATCTGGATGGGACCAAAGGAATTGGCGCTTAGGGTCCCCCTATGTGAGAGCAGGACTGCCCCAATTTCTTAACTTTTTTTAATTTGGTTTTGTCATGCTGATCACATTGGCTTTTTGATTTCATGGGTAGATAGGTTGGGGCTTTTGTTCCCCATTAGCATGCTCCTGGTAGTGTTTTACCCACAAGGGCATTCTTAACAATCCAAAGATGCCTTACCACAAATTCTTTGCCATGGCCTTGCTTTTGGAAGAGGTGTATCGAAGATGCTCATATTTGGAGGCGTAGAGACAAATTCTAGTGCACAGCTGTCATAATGCATTGATTTGAAATGTCCTCTTTCCAATGTGCTTGAATTCATTGGTTACAATCTCCATGTGAACCATCATCTTTTGAGATGTTTCTTCAGACGTCATACCAGATTTCCTAGGCTGAAAACAATCTATATTGATATGATCTCAAAGAATGTGACCACATTCTCCAGAGTACCAATAATAAATAAATGACCGTATCAGGATTAATATTTGCTTTTTCAGGTAACCCATTGTTGGACTTGGCCCTTTTTGCAGGACTATCCCCAAACCTTTTGCTTCTTCCTCCTATGTTTTCCTGACCTGTGTTTGTTGGTTTTAGGTCTCTGGTCACTTTACCACTGCTGATCAGTGCTGAGGTGCCCATACTCTCTGTGTAAATTGTTATTATGATTGGTTCTCCCTGATTGGCATATTTGATTTACTAATAGGTTCCTAGTAAGTGCACTAACTGTGCCGGCTGGTAAATCAAATACTACTAGTGGGCCTGCAGCACTGATTGTGCCACCCACATGAGTAGCCCTGAAAAGACGTCTCAGGCCTGCCTGTACGCAGTTTGCTAACTGCCATGTCGACTTGGCAAGTGCACCCACTTGCCAGGCCCAAACCTTCCCTTTTATTACATATAGGACACCCCTACGGTAGGCCCAAGGTACCCCCCTGGGCAGGGTGCAGTGTATGTGAAAGGTAGGACATGTACTGATGTGTGTAACATGTCCAGATAGTGAAATACTGCTGATTTCGTTTTTCACAATTGAAAGGTTATCTTGCCCCATGGGATAGAATAGGGAATGCTTTGTAACATTTTACAAGCATATCTTCCCATAGCGATAAGATGGAAAAATAAAGTTTAGGCTCTTTGAACTCAGAATTTAATAACACATCTTTTCCTAAAGATGGTTTTTAAATTGTGTGTTCGAAAAGCCACTTTTAGAAAGTAGGCATTTTCTTGCTTAACAATTCTGTGTGCCTCTGCCTGTTTGTGTATTGACAGGGGCTGGGGTGGTACATTCTCTCCGACATGCACCGGTGGGGGGGTTGATTTATGTCCTCCCTTTCCTGAATGAGTCAGGGCTGGGCTGAATAGGGGGAGGAGTTCGCACTAGCACCTGAATACTTACACAATGCGTTCTCCACCTCCTGCCAGGCAGCTGCACCAGAGAGGACAGAACTGGTTGGTTTGCACTGGACACATATACCCTTGCACAAAGAGAACAAAGACATTTTGGTGTTTACGTATTAGACCTAAAACCCCTGAACTTTAGAATACTTCTGCAATACTTTGCCGAGGAGAAGAGCTGGAGAAACTGAGGAGACGTACTACCCTTGCTGTGTGTATGGGGTTTGCCTGCTTTTGCTGTTTTCTGCAAAGGAAAGGAGAAGGAATTTGCTGTATGCTGTGTCCCCTGCTTGAGGAAAGTCTACAAAGGGCTTGGGGAGAGCTTGCCTCCTCTTTTGAAGTGTCAGGAACACAAAGATTTCACCCACAGCTCCCCTGAACTTCTGGGAGATGTGACCTTCTAGGAGTGCTGGTGGCTATGTGTGGCCTCTGAAGGTTGTTTCTGGTACTGGGAGCTGGAAAGCAACACAACAACAAGAACATTTACGCAATGATCTTCTTACGACAGTTTTCCGGAAGCAATGCCGTGGTGCGAGAAGAATCTCCCCCCACCACCGCCCCGCCTCTGAAATGGCTGTATGCCACCGCATCGTTTGCCAACGCATCCCCGATTTCCACATTTCATTCCTGTGCAGCAAGTTTTACCGGACGCATCACCCACGGATCGGAGTCGTCTCAGAATCGACGCATCGCTTTCCCCTACAGACCGGACCCGACACACCGCTCCCCTGTGTCAATCTCTATGTTTTTCGATGCTTCCCATCTCTGCAGCTGTTTGGCTTGGTGAATTTTGTCGCAACTACAGGTACTTTGCCAGAAATCACGCATCCATAGCTTTCTATGGACTCAGTTGCTAAAACCTTTTGAAAGATATTTTACTTAATACTTGTATGTTGGATTTTTGTCACTTTGGTCTTGTTGAAGTTTAGATAAAGATAGTTATTTTTCTAATCTGGTGTGGAGTCCATTTGTGGTGTTTTCACTGGGTTACTGTGAGTGTTGGTACAAATACTTTACACATTGCCTTTGGGATAAGCCTGTCTGCTCGTACCAAGCTACGAAGAGGGTGAGCAGGGGTTATCTAAAGTGTGTAGCCCCCTCCTTTACCCTAACTAGAAGCAAGGGTCCCTATTTGGACAAAATTACCTACCTCCGCCAACTAGAGACCCCCATTTCTAACAATCATCTTTCATATATCTGAATGCTTGGTGACAATTTCATCTAGCTGTCCGCCAAAAGATTTCTTGCTCACAAATGGAATCCTCAATACGGCTGACTTCTCTGTATTCTTTCCTTTTTAATTCTTTAACCATGTGTGTGCCCTGGCCCAACACCAAGTCATCTGCGCCTAATGCAGAAGCTCCTATTACATCATGGGAGTTCCAGAAACAAAAGGAATCTTGCTGCTCCATTTGTAATAATATTTGTGAACATTAGTTTCCCCTGCATTGCATCAGTCCAGAAGTGCTTCTTCAAGGATTGGGCAGTATATGCTGCATGAATTTCTGTTCTAACTGCAAGATTGTTGATTGCATATGGTTTCTTTAATTATTTTTCAAATTGCTTGTCTCCTCAATCCAAGGAGAACAGTTGTTAGAATTTACTGAGGTGTGGCCAATGAAAGTATCCAATATAGGATCTATTTATGAGAGTAAGGCAAAACCTCCTTTGATTCCAGGAGCATGCAATATCTGAAGACATGGGACATGGAGCATTCAAATAATCTGGGACTTGTCATTCTCTTTTAATTTAGACTTTATTGTTTCAATCCGATATAGTGTAATATCTTCCGATCTATCACACTGAGGTAAGAGGGCATAAGAGTCTTGGTTTACTGGCAATTCTAAAAGAGCCAGGTGTTCTCTTCTTGTGGTCTAGTGCTTACTCTCTCTTCTTTCCTTATAAATTTTCCTGACAGAGAGTTGCTATAGTTCAGCGTGACTGGACATTGAGGATGAAAAATTGCATATTTTCTGATCTTCATAGGCAGTACAGTGTTTGTGCCTTTTTCGACTTCTTAAGCATATAGTGGCCCTAATTATAAAGGTACATTTTGACACGTAGATTTACTCATGTATATATGTACTCTTTATTCCAGGTGTAAATGTACCCTTAATTGCTATTTACAATTTCTGAATGTAGTTTTACAAAGCTGGGCAGGTCTGTCTTTTATGTGCTCAGTTCTCCACCCAGTCTGCAAAGTCTGTAAAGTTACTATTACATTGCATTTTTGTGAATACCTAAAAAGTAAAGTAAATGCAAACTAAATGGGTAGTCTTACCTGTATGAATCGGGCTCACAGTGTAGATGTGCATTTGTCCATCCCCTGAAACCAGAAGCAAGAAGATATCTAAGGCATATTCATGAGTGTAAAGTTACTACTAGTAGCTGCTCACACAAAGCCAGAGATCTCCACCACTGGGGCTGGGATCTCCTTTTGGTAAAGTGTGAGAAATAATAATGAATACTCCTAATTCTTACAAAATATTACATTATTGTAATATAAAATATACATATAAACTAAATTAAAACAATTACTATTTACCTAAAACTAATAACCTAAATGTAAAATTACACAGCACAATACCTCAACAAATTTAATGTAGATTAAATAATTTAATTATACTATATTAATTGATTATATAAATATTATTTTTAAACAAATGAAAAAAAAACACTAGCATTTTAAAAGGTAATTATTATTTAATAAATGTATTTAATAAATGTAAGTAAAATTAAAATGTTAAATCATTTATAATCATTATAAATTTTATTAAAAGCTTAATTTTTTAAATAAATACATTTTTATATTTCTTAATTAGCAAAGCTTTACATTTCAATGCAATATAACTTTTTAACACTAAAAATCATTAAAAATATTTTTGTAAGAAAAGGCCTCTGATTGCATGATCACGACCCAACTTTTGGACAGATGTTGCTGGTTTGTCAACTTTTAGAGTGTGCTATGGCCTGCTAATCAGACCTCAGTGCCATTCATGTGACCCTTACAAGTATGTTTGACTGGCTTACACCTTATTGGCATAACTTTACTTCCTTAAAAGTCCCTAGTATAAGGTACCAGTGGTACCTCAGGCCTGTTGGCTACAGCGTGCCACAAGGCTACAGCACTTTTTGTGCCTTGGTGGATGTGACAATGTGAAAACATGTCTCCCAGCCTGCCACTGCAAATTTGAAGAGCAGTTTTACATTGCTAGCTCAACTTTGCCATTTACACTAATGACAAAGCCCAAACCTCCCTTTTCAATGTATGTCACCACTATAACAGGCCTAAATAGTCCCAAGGCATTGTATATAAAAGGTAGGATATATATTTCAATATGCTATACCACTTAGCAGTAAAAACCCATAATTGTTGTTTTACAGTAGAAAGGCTAGTAAAACCATCAACGAGTGCAAGGTTACACGCTGACAACTCAGTAGTGTTGACTTCTGAATGGGGCTGTAAAGTTGGTACTTCAAGGTATCAAACTAATCAATGCATTAAACCTGACTTGATGTCCAAGTCAAATTCATTGAAACTTTTAAGTAAATTCATCTTTTGGAAAGTATGTCACTCAAGTTTTCTCTTCGCCATTTCCAGATGCTGCCCAAAAGACTGCCTTATGCCCTCCTTGGTGAAAGTGTGAATGAATCTCAGGAGCAAGAGCAATTGAAAGAGGAGTTACCTCTCCTCAGCCGGATGCCTCACAGGGTGTGAACCAAAAAGGTGAGCTTCAAAGAGGAAGCCATCTTTGAAGGGCAAATGGTGGGCACACATGATAGGGGCTGCTCTTTGTTCAGGTAGATGGACTGGTGTCTCAGTGGACTAATGCTTACACTGAAGAGGCCTGTGTTCGACCTCATGGTCACACGTTCAAAACCCGGCGGGTAAACTCAGCCTTTCATCCATCTGAGGCTGCTAAAATGAGTACCATTGAGTTGGGTAGCAAGAAAAATCTGTTATTCAGCGCCAAGATACCTCTGGGTGAACGTGCGCTTTACAAATACACATGTAATATTATGTTATGTATTCATATCAAGAAGAGAGTGAGGATGTATGGGGACTAGTTCATATCCCCTACGCAAATGCAATATATCAATGAGAACTAATCTATCTAGACTTAGTGAGAAGACTCAGAACCTGTATGGTGTTGCCAGAGGGAAGAGATTTTCTTTTTTAATGAAGCCCTCACCCACCAACCTGGTTGGTGGCATGCTTCATCATCGGGCAAACCTGGTGACACCGAGTGTGTCCCTGGTGTGCTACAACGCCTGTGTTACAGCAGAGCGGGTATATTTGCTGAGTGTGCGGTGTGTGTGACGTGAAAGGTGAAGTTTAAAAACTGTCCATTGTTCCCAAAAAGTTCCTTTTAATGACTGGGCCTCTGGCAGTGTTAAAATGCAAGCAGCGGATGCAGGTGGTGTTGTATTTAAGAAACTCCTACATCCTGTGGTCGGTCTACATGTTTCAGCCAGACCTCTTATGTAAACTGGCTTTCCTCAGGACCTAAAATGGTAGTGAGACAAAATATCGAAATTAAAATATCGATATACAATAATATCGATGTTTTAATTTCGATAGTAAAAAATATCGATGTCCAAAATATCGACAGACAGAATATCGTTTTTTTAAGGTATGTATGTTACTAATATCGAATTTTACTAATATCGAAATTTTGTTTAGTGTTATGTATTTTATTATGTTGTTTATATGTTTGTTAAACATGTTTTGTAATGTATGTTTGAAAATTTGTTTACATTTTGCGTTTTAGTATCAGAGCGGGTTGTGGGTTTATAGGGTAATAGGGTGGGAAGTAATTTAATAATAATTAATTAATTAATATATGTTTGTAAATATTTTAATTAATAATTAATTGGTAATTAATTAATAATAATTAGTTAATTAATTATTATAATTTTGTACATATTTTTAATTAATAATTAATTGGTAATTAATTAATATTAATTAGTTAATTACATTAATTAGAGTAATTTTTTTATATATATAATTTTTTGTTATTGTTAATTAATTAATGGGGAAAAAATAATATTAATTAGTAAATTAAATTAATTATAGCTAATGTGCTAATATATTTAATTTATTGTTATTGTTAATTAATAATTAATTGGTAATTGAATAATGTTAATTAATTTTGGGTAAAGGGGTATTTTTAGGGTTCAGGGTCAGTTTTCAGTTCTTGGGTAAAGGGGTATTTTTAGGGTTCAGGGTCAGTTTTCAGTTTTTGGGTAAAGAGGTATTTTTAGGGTTCAGGGTCAGTTTTCAGTTCTTGGGTAAAGGGGTATTTTTAGGGTTCAGGGTCAGTTTTCAGTTTTTGGGTAAAGGGGTATTTTTAGGGTTCAGGGTCAGTTTTCAGTTTTTGGGTAAAGGGGTATTTTTAGGGCTCAGGGTCAGTTTTCAGTTTTTGGGTAAAGGGGTATTTTTAGGGTTCAGGGTCAGTTTTCAGTTTTTGGGTAAAGGGGTATTTTTAGGGTTCAGGGTCAGTTTTGGGTTTTTGGGGTACACGGGTATTTTTAGGGTTCAGGGTCAGTTTTGGGTTTTTGGGGTACAGGCGTACAGGGTAAAAATAAAATAAATTAAAATTTAATTTAAATAAATTAAATGAAATAAAAAAAAAAACGTACATTAAATTATTACGTTTTTCATTTATTTTAAATGAATATGTATTAGTTTTAATTTTTTAATTATGTTTAAATGTTTTTATTTAATATTTGTTAAATTATATGTATTTTAAAATTATTTTTACATTATTATTAATACATTTAAAAAAACGATATTTTTAATTTCGATATTTTTGTACAACGATATTAATTTTTCGATATTATTGTACTTACCTTTATGAAGATATGACTCCGATATTTTTGATTTCGATATTTTTGTGTCGATATTTTTGTATGTAGATATTCTGTCTGTCGATATTATGTCATAGATTCACCTAAAATATGTGCAGTGTGTGATCTATACTTGTTTTGAGTGTATAGATATGTGTAGCACGCGCTTAGGTCCTCTTGTGTGGAAGAAGGCAGTTCCTCCTCAAAGCATTCAATAGCAATTAGCTACAAATGCCCCATAAGATTCTGGCAGAGGTACTCCATACGTGCATGCCCAGGACATGTGGAGCTTAGCGGAGATCCGGAGCAGTGAGAAGAGGTTTATCCACAGGTCCTGGGCTTGCATGTTTGTCAATACCTCTGCTGGAATCTCATTGGGAATTTGTAGCTAATTGCTATCGACATCCAGCATTCCCAAAATTAAGCTCTTTTATGAAATTCCTAGCCTGATCACTCTTTACCTTCCAGGCAAGTAGCTTACCACACCCTGCCCCATAATTGAAATGAGCTAGTTTACTGGCTAGCCACCTTTCTTGCAGCCACCTTTCTACTACCGCCAACAAATCCGTTTTAAGAGTTTGAATCAATGCCTTTCCTACCTCATCCCCTACCTCATTATGCTGTATTTTATGTTCCAAGCTCTGAATTTTATTCTCTATATTAAGAATTTCTGCCCTGCGCTGTTTATTTTTGTAGGACTGGATTGATGTAATCCTGCCCCTCAAAAAGGCTTTGTACGAATTCCGGTCAATCCCTATCGAGGCACTTCCCCGATTATTGCAAAAAAGTTCCTGGGATTCTATACCGAGGTTATTTATCACCTCATCATCAGTAAGTATGGAGCGATCCAAGGTCCACCTTCGTTGTATCGCTGCAATTGAAGGGACCAGTGTCAATGTTATCTCAGAACGGTCAGACATATGTGCTCCCACATGGTTTACATCACGTACCGGATCTTTTAAATTGTGGTCCACTAAAAACAAATCTGTTCTGGACTGGTGCCCATATTGTTTATTATAAAAAGTAAAACTTTGTAGGGCTCCCTTTTTTTCTCTCCATATATCGCACCATCCAAGATTCTCTATTGTGTTTTTTATCAGAGATTTATTATGCGTTATACTTCTACTTTTAGTCGCATGGTCAAGATTCCCATCTAAAACCACGTTGAAGTCACCTGCCAATATGACCGGATCGGGGAAAACCAGCATTTCGGATAACAGATTACTAAATGGCATGGGGTCGTCAATATTGGACCCATAATAGGCCGCTACAGTATACTTTGATCGCAGTATTTAACTTTGGCGATTGCCCATCTTCCAGTCGTATCCACCCTGCTATCAATTACCACCAGCTAAGGATTTACTTTCATCAACATTGCTACCCCTCCTTATAGAGAGTTGCTGCTCTGTACACACCATATTCTGTACCATCTACTGCTTTTGAACAGCTCTCTCATCTCATCCCCCATTAGGTGTGTCTCCTGAAGTAGAATGACTTGGGCTGAGGAATCTTTTAGATATTGCAAGATCCTCTCATGCCTATGACACCCCCTTATCCGTTAACATTCCCTGATAGGAATTCTATCGATGGCTTCTGATTCACTGTCATTCCTTTTCTGTTTTGTCTTTGACAACCATACTGCTACTGGGGTTTCAATATATTAAGAGGACTTCTTTTTTTTTGGTTTTTCCCCCTTGCTTCCACTCCCGTGCAGTAAAAACTACCCTTGATCCCCTCCCATTTCCACCCCTTTGGTAAACGCTCCTTTGTCTTCCTAATGGCCTAAGCCTAGGCCTAGGGAGGCCCTGGTTTTGGGGAAATCAGAAAAACCACATACCCACTTGACACCAATAATAATAGCAACATACCCGCTAAGGACCCTATGACTCAACACTAGAAGTTTTTCCAAAAAGAGGGAGGAAGAAGAAGTGATCACTAGATCAACGGACACAGTTTACCACTCAGGTGAATGGAAGGTCCAGTCGTAGCGCGTGCCCGTTTCAATGATTACAACAAGGAAGGGTTGCTAGACTGTTCCTATGCGTGACTAAGGGAAGAATTAACTGGCGTGACCAAAGGTGTAAGTGTAACACCCTAGGGCATCCATTTTGTTGGATGGATTTGCCTCACACACCCAGAAGGGTGTCATGCTTCATCATCGGCGGTTGCTCCTCGTCGGGGAGGCGGTGCAATCCCCGACGGGCTCACCTCAAAGAGGGGCTCTTTGGCGGAGATCTTTTTCCAACAGCCTTATGGTGAGGTGTGGGTGTGTGGGCAGGGTGATATGTGATAGCGAATAGGGCTATTAAAATGAAGCTAAGGGTAAGGGTAAGGTGAAGCAACACTAGAAGCCCTGTGTGCCATGTCAAACTAGATAGTCACATCTATCCAATTCCAGCTCCTGATATGGATCTCAGAAACTCTTCTGCCTCCTCAACCCTATGAAAAGTCTGCATCTTATTGTTATGCATTACACGTAAGCTAGCTGGAAATTTTAACTGTGCTGTAGCACCCAAACTCTTGAAGGACTCAGTCAAATTCCCCATTTCCCATTGCTCATTTGCTGTCAAGTGCGAGATGTCAGACCTGATCTCAAAATTGATACCATCTATTATCAGAGATCTCTGCTTCAGCGCTTTGAGAAGTATTTCTTCTTTGAAACTATAGGTATTTCACCAATATTTTCCTTGGTTTAACTTTATTAACGTTTCTTCTGTATGGGTCTCTATGGACCCTTTGAATATCCATATTAAGTTCTTCTCCTGACCATTTTAGTTGTAACCCTTCCTTAATCAGATGTATCATGAATTTTTTTATATCTTCTCCTTCTGCTCCTTCCGGTACCTTAAGCACCCGGAGATTACATCTTCGTTGGCTGTTTTCCAAGGATTATATTTTATCCTTCAATTGCTGTTCGTTGCCCCTGAGATCACTGGTCTCCTTTGTATTTACCACCACCTGAGACACCAAGTCTTTCATTCTGATCTCCAATTGTGCGGTTCTATCAGCTACATCATCCTATTTCTGTCGTAGACTCTCACCAACAGACCAGATTTCTCTCTGATTTAGCTCATAAGTTTCAAACCTATTTTTGACCTCCACTGTCAGTAAGTGTATCAACTTTGTTACTGATTTTACCTGAGATTGATGTTGAGACTGTATAGATGGTTGAGATTGCCCATGAGCTAATGGTTGGGGGTGTATTTGTACTTGAACTTCATTTTCAATCTCAGCTTTAACGACCTCAGTTGCTCCCTTGCTCTCCCTCTTTTTAGCTGCTCCATCAGGGGGTGAACCATTGGAGAGCCCAAACAAAATCGCCAGGGTCGCTACTTGTAGTTGGACTTGTAATTGAGGTTGTACAGGTTGAGCCCCCATTTCCCACTGCTAGAATACTGAGGTTTCAGTAAGTCTGAAAGTCCTGCCAGAACCAGAAACCTATTGCTATTCACTCTATCTGCCCCGCTCGTTGAATCTATCTTCAGAGAACCTGAGTTGTTTTTTTTTAGTAGCAGTGTTTTAGGAGCTACCTTAAAAAAGATCCTCCGGGAAGGGGTAATTTTTTAATTCAATGCCTGAGCCTCTCTATTCACTTTAGATTTCCTCCTCCTCTTCGGCGTCACCCACTCTACTGTAGCTGTACTCCCTTGTTTTAGTGGAGGTGAGATTTTTATTTCTTTATTTAAGGTTACAGAGCTCTGCCACCCTTTCATACAGTCTTTACTCAGCCCACTTCTCAGGTGATAGCGGTTTTGTTCAGTTTTTCCTCCTGTTTTTCCCGCTTTCCCTACCGCTTGCTCAATTAAACTAGGACCAGTTGCCCTTGAGCTCCCACCTACTCCTCTTCTTCCCCAGGATGCACTTGACACCACTTCAGGGGCAGTTTGAAATCCAGAATCAACCCCTCCAACACCTCTCACAGCTGAAACTGCTATATCACTGACCAAAGTTTGTTCACCTATGCCCTGTACATTACCACCTCTGCCACCTCTGCCAGCACTAACCTGCTTCAGGGAGTCCCCCTTCACCTCCTCCTCCGCATGTGGAATTATATTTGCCCTGCTCGACCTTAAGCTGTGTGTATCCCTGCTTTTGGTCAGTTGCATCAGCGCCCTAGGGCCCCTGCCAAGCTCCTGAGCAGCCTGTGCCCAGCAGGGGTCCAAGACCGGAGAGGTCGACAAACCGATTGGGCAGGAGAGACCCAGGGCTCCTGCCCTACCTATACACACATGCACTCTCTCCCTGCGAGGTGTCCTGCAGTATCTTCGCTCCAGTTCCGGCTCACTTCCAGGCCAGCGGCAGCACAAGCTACATGAGGCGAAAGATCCACCAGATGGAAGGGAAAACAACCGCTGAAAACACCGCACCGTGCGCTGGCCCAACTCCTCACACCAGCGCCACCCCAACGCGCAGCAGAGTCCAGAGCTTCACAAACAAATAAACAGACCTGGCAGAGGTACTACCTTAAATGTTACATTCACGCTTTTACTCTAATCCTCTCCCACAACTTATTTCTTCCTTAACGGTCCAATCATCCGATCATAAACGGTGGGTTATTTCTTCATTAACACACGCGTGCTCTTCCCCGAAGACAGGAGCCTCCACGACCGCAAGTTAAGCGGCCAACATGTTCCCCCTCGTCCCATCACTTTCATATTTTGTTGTTTTCATCTTCTAAATGCTTTACACTTCGTCCTTTGTTTAAGTCCTCTTGCTGCCCGAAGCCACAGCTCTCCAGGGGTGAGCAGAAGGTATTACAAATGAGCCTGACTGGATAAAAGACAGTATTGTGAGTGTACTACACTGTGAGGTCTCACATCCACACCATATACACAAACCACATTGTCTCGCAATATTTATTTTAAAAGGCAAAATAATTTAAATATTTTAACTTCATTTCGTATGTGAGGATATTTTAAATCCCTGCCAGCATTATTTTTATGGGAGTCTGTTGCAGTACCTGTGAGTGGCCATGTGATGTTGATATGCATAATCCAAGGCTGGGCTGGAGTACATTTACAACCGTTGTATGACCTTTTACACTGTAGTAGTTAGGGAATAGCAATGATTTTTTCTTTTTTGTGAGTGGGTATTTGTACTAGCATGCCTCTCCATAAACCTCTCCTCAAGCCTCTCTTTATTCCACCTGTTTTGTTGCAAGTAGTCAGAATTTCCAAGTCACTTTTCCTGGTGCGTCCCTCATTTACTACTAAGTAGAAAACGTTTACATGCAGCAATTACCCCATAGAAAAGATACCAGAAGTGGACATTTTGTAGTAAGTAATGTCACTGTAATACTACTATACATAATACGAAATGCAATTCCTGAGTTGGGCCACAAGCTTTAACTGCTGGCCCTTGACTCATTTGGAGACAAAGGCCTTGATTTTGCAGACATTTTCCTTTCATGATGAAAGACACATAGATATCTCTGGTGAAAAAACTTAAATAGAAAAGGGAAAACAACTTGGAGGTAATGATCCTACTTTGTGCTTGTCAAAATAAGCTGGCCTAACTTTTGTAATTTTAGATTGTTGTGTAGAAGTGGGAGTGCTTGTCTGTTAGGAATCAAATGAGAAACAATGGGCTTTGAGTAGTGGAGTAAATAGTACATAATTTAAACATTTGCCAAATGTTTAATTGTCCATAGTGCACCATTAAACACTGGTGAACTGAAGAAGAGTGTGCAAAGTCTCATGTTTTGCTTTTTTTTCATCGAGAACCCCCTTCTCTTATGGCTTCTCCAAGTTTGGAATGGGCCTTTCCCCTTCTTTTTTTAATTTTTTTTATTTATGGTATTTATACATATACATACAGTAAACAGGGTCTTACTTCACTTTTGGAAGCCCGCCGGCGAGCATACTGGTTTGGTTCGTCATTGTATGTTGTGTTATTTTATATGGGTGTGTAACTCCGTTTGGATTAATGCAGTTCAACTTTATAAGTATGTCTGAAACTTTTTACCCGATATTTCCGGGCCTATAAACGTTGGAGCTCTCATAAAAGCTGCAGGGGTTGAGGCAGCAGCATCGCCGGACCCTGCTCAGCCCTTGGAACAGTCCAGGTCCTCCCCTCTGACATGCACAAGCATGCCTTGAAACACTGCATCCACAATGCACCCAAACCCAGAGGCGTAGGAAGGGGAGGAGGGTGCGGGCCGCCCCGGGATTCATCACTGGGGGGGAGGAGGGTGACAAAATGGCAAAAATATGTTTTTAAAATAAAAACATTTTGGGGGGGCTCAACACTTTTAAAAAAAATATTTTAAACGAGTGGTGCGCAGCAAAGTAAAAAACAGAAAGGCAAAGCTTTAAGTATTTAATTTTACCTTCTTTTAATAATTTCAATGTGGGGGGAGTGACAAGACATTTTCCGCACCGGGTACCATCTGACCTTGCTACTCCACTGCCCAAACCCCACACTGGAAGTCCTGCATACACCTTTCACCTGCTCAGAAAAGGTGGAAATGTATGTAGTTTTTTCCATTAAAATGGTGAGAAATTGCATAGTGAAATGTTTTCCAAGTTCAAGCAAACTTTATTTAGCCAGGTCGGGGTAAAAAACGTGCAATGGCTGGACTTGGTGATAGCAGCCAGTAAAACTGGTTCCGTATCTCCATTGCAAATCCAGCCAACTCATACTGAAGTCCCTGGGGGGATTATGGCATACCTTTGCCAGAGTGGAAAAAGTTTTAATGAGATTGTGAATGCCCACAAGCATATAAGTTGTAAGTGCTCTAACAAACGGCTAACTACAGCTGACTCCTCACAAGTTGACTACTGTGTAATTGTGTGCTTCTGTTCTGTAGGATTACGCAGTAGTAAAACGATTTACACCCATCTGGAATCTTTTGGTTGAATATTTCCTGACAGAAAAAAATGAATTCATTTCAAGCAGTAAGCATGTTTTTAGCCCATAATGCCTTGAATAAGGGTGAATTTTACCCTTAATGACCTGTCAGATTACCTTCCAGGATGAGTTCCACAAAAAAAGTTGTTAAAATATTTTATAATTGCTTATAGAATTTTACCAATATTCATGCGATTGTTTTTATTTTTTTTGCTTTTTGGTCTGATCATATTAAAGAAGTACTTACATTATGATGTTACAAATGAAAAGCAATGTTAGAAAAATATCAGTTGTCCTTGTTTTTGGAATAGCAAGTATGTACTTATAAGCCACGAAACTGATTTAGTTTTTTTTGTCATAGACAGTACGGATATGCTAATTTGTCCGTTTTGGACAACACGCTCACCATATTGCTCGCCCTGAGGAATTCTTTGTTTTTCGTTTTTAGGGTTACACTCTTGGAAAGGCTGGTGGAAATCTTACTATGAGACTACGATCATTATCATTTAAAGCACTACTTCGACAGGTGTGTATATTCCACATACCATTTCACATTTTGTTCAAAAAGTGCCCTAACTTAATAAAGTGTGTATTTCGATTCAAAACACGTACATTTTGGGGCTTTAGCGAATTCCAGCATAGATTAAAAGCTCTTTATTTAACCACACATATACTAACAGTATGTGGCTATGAAAGATGAATTAAAAGAATATCGAAATAATATCCGACTAGAGCATAAATTTGTGTCTACATCTGCCTTGGCGTTCAAACTAACGAGCGGCATATCAGTTGAATGCCTATTTGTAAAAACAGTTTGCAAAAATGCCTGCTTATTTGTGTCACTTTCAAAGCTTTTAGAGGAACAGTAATCCTAAAAATATATTAACATATGACATAACACTTGCTATTATAGTAGCAGTTTATAACTTTAGTCATCTATGCCCATTAGACCTCTAATTTTCAACATCACCCAATGAATGAATGAATGAATGTAATATACTTGTAAAGTGTAATTGAAACTGGCTCTGTGAGGGTAAGGCTGGAAAGGCCATTTTTCTCCAGACACGAGGTTAGGAGTGGTATTCCAGACAGAGAAAGGGAGAGATCTGAAATGACTATCAGCCAGGTATAAAAAAGAGCTGCCACCAGTGAGGCCATGTGGATGGTGTGCACCACCACCTAAATGGTTGTGAGCAAGGGACGAATGCCCGAAGGACAAGACCAAAGAAACTGTCGGAAGTAGATGGACCTAGCATTATTGAGCATTATTGATGAACTAGGCAGGGAGATTTGAAAATGGAACATTTGTGGATTGGAAGCCAATGTAGTTTTGGAGCAAGAAAAATGGATACCGGCATACGGTTGGAAGATTCAGAATAAAACCAGAGGCTACGTTTTAGATAACACTAGACGGTGGAGAAGGTAAGCAGGGATGACGTGGTATAATTAATTTCCAGTAGTCTGGATGCAAAACAATTAGGAACTGGACCACTGTGTTTGTGCCTAAAAAGGGAAGAGCGTAATTACTTAAGTGGCGACAGATTATATTCAAACTGGATTTCAGCAGTGGGAATAGGGGTGAGTTTAGGGCCAACTTTTGAAGATCACCAAATTGGGAACCAGGTGGAAGAATGAATAGCAAAAGTTCAATTTTTCTCCCTGTTGAGCTTGTGTTATTTGTTATAGCGTTGTCTGCATAGGACATTAAGTTAAAGACAAACGATCTAATAGCAGATGAGGTGTGATGGACCCTGCAGGTGCTGGGGACTGATGAAAAGCACAAAGCTGGAAGCACAGTGAATTTGCTCCAGCTAGAGAGAAAAAAGTACACACTAATTATAGCTTGGTTGCAGACACCATTATCTAAAAGGTTAAAAAAAAGAAAAAGTAGGTATATTAGACCCTTTCAAAAGCTGCGAGATCAAGTGGAATCAAGACAGCCAAATCTCCCTGGTCCAAAATGGATCTATGGTAGTCAAACATCGTCACAAGGGTCGTTTTAGTGGTGTGGTGAGGCCAGAAATGGAATTCAGTTGAATCAAAACAGGAATTTTCTTCTGGATAGTTAGATGATGGATTTTTTATCCCCGTTTCCAAAATTGTCATAGGGAAAGGTTGCAAAGTTATACATCGATATTTGTTATCGATCAATGGAAACACAGAAGACTTTTCATGAAACAACACAACTAGTCCCTGTTTCCAGATATCAGGAACCTTTCCTGTCTTCATCTCGAAACTTTTCAATCAAGACGTGATACCACATACCAAAAAGTGGAAAGTGGGAGCACTCGAGGAACAGATGGAGGCTATTACCAGGGTGTCTGTCCTCAGTTTGGAATTTTAGCTGATGCAAAAGAAACTGGTGGAGATGGAAGAAAGAAGCAAGAAAAAAAAGTATGATTCTTGGGCCTTTTCGGAACAGGCAGAGGCTATATTTGGCTTCTTAACCTCCTTCATTAGTGAGATAACAGGCCTCGTCTTTGAACCCCCCTTGACTTCTAGAGAGTACAAGGTATTTGATTTAGGGATGGTTGAAACTGAATGGCACCCAGTCCTATTGAAGTTTACTTCTTGTGTCACCAACGGACTAGATTGGTGGTCCCAGCGGTGAAACGTCACAATGGATCATTCTTTTTTAACAGGATACTATGTTAAGGAGGAAAACAATTCCTGGCACTGAGGCCCTTTCTCCAAAATATGAACATTCCTTTTGATCTAATTAAACATGCTACAGTGCTGATTACGGTGAATGATAATCACAAAAAGTTAATTGAACCCGAAAAATTGGAAAAATATATGGCAAGTTGGGATAGTCAGAATATATACTGCACCATACTAATGGAGGATCGATCATCATGTTGTAACAAGCCTTCCTAAGAATTGAAGAGGGCTTAAAATCTCAAACCAACGCCAGAAATTGGAAGACTGAAAGCAGTGGCCAAGAGGTGGGAAGAAGGAGAGGCTTGAGAGTCGCTAAGGTCATCACATAGAGGCAGAGACAAACCCCACTTCCCTCTGACTGAGCTGATAGAGAAGTGGTGACTAAGAAGGTGAAAAGGGAATAACGATGCTCCAGCTAAGGGTTAAGATCGGTCCAGTTACTACCCCCTGTGTGGCAACTCTCTTCAATATAGTAACATTGAGATATTATTGTAAGCATTTATTACGCTACATTTTACTCCTTGCCTTCCCTACTAGATTCAAGGCAGATGGTCTATTATAGCCTGCTAAAAGTGTTGAGGGGAGTAAAACAATTCAAGATTATACTTTGAATGTAGTCATGCTTTTGAAGGACCACAGACTCCGAATTCCAGTTTTGTGGATTCATGATAAGGCCAAAAATAATTGAATATAAACACATCTCAATATCAGAGTATATAGGTCCATAAAAATCAATACAGAGCCGAGTTTACGAATATAATTCATTCGGCACAAAAGGAATAAAATGATGAACTCCAAAATCAAAACGCAACAAAGAATAGAAGCGGAATCCAATTCTCTTTTCTTTAGAGAAGAAAACAAATGTATCTTTCCCTACTCTGCTCTACATGAAAATCCTACCTAGTTCCCCAGTACCCTATCCCAAAGGTGTCAGAACGTGTTGACTTCCTGAGAAGTACTCACGTCAAATGGGTTTAATAACTTAAAACTATGGAGCTCGTTCTAAGATGCTCCTTCTCCCCCGAAATAAGCAGAAGTCCCTCGAATCTGTCCCTGCGCATCATACAAAAAGGTAATGTTCAACCCACAATACGTCACAAGGTAAACCTTTCTACTTGCAACATCTTTCAGTAAGTTTCTACAGAAGCATTATTTCATTCTTTTCCAGTGGCCTTGGTTTCCAGATAGGCCAGGCACGACATGCGTTCTCCCTTTTCGCCTTCCAGCCTTCTTCAAAGACATTCCGGGTATCTCCTTAAATCTAAGAATAACGAGGTCGAATTCCCGCACCTGCAGTAGGATGAGAACACACTGTTTACGAGCACACAAAGGATTCATATAATTATAATTCTTGAGCAACCAAGGAGAGAGGAAACTCAAAACAACCTGCAGTTTGGGCCTACAATTCAGGCAACTTAAACTAAACACTAATTACATTGCACGAGTAATATGTCATACTGTACATTATACATACAGAAATTATTTGTTTCTTTAATATATATATATAGTCCTACTTAAATGTGTACAATGCAATTCAATGCTAATATAAAAATACATGTGAGTGCATTCAAACCATGAGTATAGTGCACACATACAATTTAGAATACTGCAAGCGCACTATCAGCATTTTAAACATTTTATACATCTTAGCCCTGGGAGGAAATCTTTATAGCATTGAGGGCCCTTCAATAATTATGTAGTGTTAGCAATGGCATATGTTATAACCACAAGTACAACCCTGGAGCAGGAGCATGTCCAAGTTTATGTAAATAATTCTACGTGGGGTAGCTGAGAGCTGGGTGCAGAGCATACCAGTAAAAAGTAGCTGGTGGTTCAACTGTATGGAGCTACTCTTTGGCAACTGGTAAGACCAAGACCAAGTTACAGAGCTAACTTAAGAGGGACTCTTTTAGATGGAACAATAAATCACAAAAAGATCAAAAATGATTAGAAATAGAAATACGCTACTTGATCGGACAATGTATAATTATACGCAACAACTCTTACAGTCCCTAGAGGTGGCTAAGTTTGACCTAAATACCTGTTTTACGACACAGGCAAAATGTGCACTATTGTGTTTAAGTGGAAACATTATGAACCATGAGAAAAGGTAAGTAGGCTGCTGGTGGCACAGTTATGGCAGGAAGTACCCCTTTCAAACTATACTGGCCACAAGGACCAGCCAGCATTTGCTAGTGACCCACAAGGTGGAGATAGCTGAAACATATGCTCAGTTTCTCAGACCTGTACATCCCAGAAAAGCTAGAGTGCACCAAGGTGAACAGGCGTTGTTGGACAATGTTTCCCTTCCCACTCTTTCCAATGAAGGCCATACACTATTGGAGGGAGAAATATCGGAAGAGGAGATTGCTGAGGCAATTGCTGACATGCCATTTATTAAAGCCCCATGGGATGAAGAGTATCCCAATGAATTCTATAGGCAGAATAAAGCACTAGTATAAAACGTTTAAGGAAGCTGAGAAGACTGTTGAACTGAAGGCTAAATACAATAAAGCAATGTTCAGCCGGATTTTTTAAGGAAGGTAAATATCTCACTAGCTGAGCCATTTGAAGTCTCATTTCACTCATAAACGTTGATCAAATAATTTGGCCAAGGTATTAGCAATTATACTGAAAAAGGTATTGCTGAGCTTAGTCCTTGAATCCCAAGTAGCATTTGTTCCAGGTGGCTCCTCCAGAAATCACATACAGGCTCTAACAAATATATCATGGCAAATTAAGAAAGAAGCAGATGATAAAATGCTACTCTCATTAGATGCTGAAAAAGTGTTTGATAGAGTGGAATGGGGACACTTATTCCACACTGTGGGAAGATGAGACCTGGGTCTAGACTTCATTGCAAAAATAGGATGGCTCTGGATCAATCCCACAAAGACTGTGGGGACCACATGTCACATGTATTTACGATACACAGGAGAATGAGACAAGGGTACCCTCTCTCTTTGCTGCTCTTTTTACTGGCTTTAGAGCCCCTGACAGCTGCCATCCAACAGAGGAAGCAGATACAGGGTAACGAAACTGAGGCAGGACAAAGTAAAATGATGCTGTATGGTAACAATATTCTCCTAACAATTTGTGACCTTGATGTCTCGGTCCCATGTCTTATGCCCTTGATTTATGACTTCTCTGTCTTCTCATACAGGAAACAAACTTTACAACACAACTTTTACATCACACTACCATTACAACGCACTCATTACATCGCAACATCCTTTACATCGCATGCCATCACAACGCAACCATTACATCGCCTGTCACTACAACGCATACCATTACAACGCATGTCATTACAATGCAGTCATTACAATGCATACCATTACAAGGCATAACATTACAACGCATAACATTACAACGCATAGTACCCTTACACTATCCAACACTTACCCTAGTGGTGCACCCCCTGGAGTTAAAATAGTAAATGTTACCCGTACACTATCCTACACTAACCCTACTGTTGCACCCCCTGGAGTTAGAATAGTAATTTTTACCCTTAGACTATCCAACACTTACCCTACTGTTGCACCCCCTGGGGTTAGAATAGTAATTTGTACCCCTATACTATTCAATACTTACCATAAATGCATTGTAATGGTATGCGTTGTAATGGTATGCAATGTAATGGAATGTGCTGTAAAGGTAGTTTCTTAAAATGCGATGTCATGTCATGCGATGTAATGGAATGCATAGTAAAGGATGTTGCGATGCAAAAAATGTGTTGTAAAGGCATGCGTTGTAAAAGTATGCATTGTAACATCATATAACCATCTCAAACTCAATTAATCAATCAGCTTTTGCAGAGTGTGGCACTGTCATCCCTGTTTTTTATCTGGGCGCTGGGGTGCAAAGTCTCTGTGGAAGAGTCAGGTCTTGAATTTCTTTCTGAACTCTGTCAGGGGTGCTGTTTGAAGGTGGAGGAGTAGGTCATTCCAGGTCTTGGTGGTGATGTAGGAGGAGAGGCCCCCACTGTGGCGGATGAGGGGGTGTGCAAAAGGGCTAGTGAGGAGGAGCGCAGGTGTTTTGTGGCAGATGGAAGTTAAGTTGGTGGTTGATGTAGCCTGCTACTTGATCATGTAGGGCTTTGTAGTTGGGCGTGAGGATCTTGAACTGGCATCTCTTCTGGTTGGGGAGACAGTTCATGTTCCTGAGGTGGGGGTGATGTGGTTCCACTTGGGGAGGTCCAGGATGAGTCTGGCTGCATCATTCTGTATGGTCTGGAATCTCTACAGGAGCCATGTGGGGATGCTGGTATAGAATGCATTGCTGTGGTCGAGGTGACTGGTAAGGAGGGCCTGATGGCTTAATTGGGGCAAAAGTGAAACATTTCCAATGACTAGTTGGTCGAAAGATGGGTCAATGAACATGGCTTCACTTAGAAAACATTTTGACTAAAATATCTTAGTATATTGGTGAATAAGGGACTGGAAGAACTAGTTGTATATATAGCTATTGTGGTATAAGAGTGATTCAAACATTTTGTGATTGTCTGACCTACAACTTTCATTCTGGGGTAAAATACAAATTAAAAAGATGGATGCCGCTCCCAGACTTAATTATGTATGTAGATTGCTCCAAAATAGTGAATGAGCATACCAGTACACTCTGGGGCACTCCTTTACCATGTGCTTATTTATTTGCTGTGACCATGTCATGGACCTCTATTCCTTTGCTTTTTTATCTTTTATATATGTAACTGCTGATGCTGTTTATGTTTTATTTTTAAACTGGGAGATTGTGCCCCTGTGTCTCATGTGGGAGACACCTGTGGATGTAGTGAGATGACCTGGCCAGCCCGCAATCTGTCAGGCAGTTCCAGAGCTGGGGAGAGAGCTTGCTCTTGCAGTACCCACTCTCATGTGTGGCCCACTTGTCTTGCCATTAAGAGAATTGGGTACCTAGTCTTCCTTTCTCCCGAAAACCTCAGCACAAGCCCAGTGTTCATCCTGCAAGGATTCCTTCAAGCATTCAATCCATCACTTGTTTGTATGTTTCAGTGTGTCTCCCTAATGCGACTGGTAAGCCCAGATCTAGGTCCAGTGTAAACTGTGTCATTGGAATCAAGCTATGCTTGGCTGATGAGCCCTAACTAGGGTAAAACCATCCTGGATTGCTTGTGTTCCAGTTTAGGGAGGACCTTGTCACGCAGTTTAGGCTGGACTGTTCCCATTGGAAGGTCAAGCCTGATTTGCATACTCAGATGGCATAGTGTGCAAAATAATGACCTGAATAATTAACAATGGCTGATTTTAATTCCGGTATTCCATCCATCACTGTTTTTGTACACCTGTTCCCCCAGACACGGGCATGGGGAGGTACATAGTGGAGCCTCCTGAAGCACTGGTCCTCTCCAGGGCACTCTCTGGAGACAATGACATGTATAAGAGCATGAAAATGTTGGCTTCTAGTCCACCCTGCCCCCAGGGATACCCCCAGGTATATGGATTCTTCAGATGCCACCAAAAGTGCAAAGGACCAGGAGAGGCTAATAGATTCTCATACCTAAGGGGGCCCTCTCTGTCAATCATTCAGGGGTTTGTAAAGCGGAACTACTCACCAGGAAGTGTCTTAAGGTGCTCCGGGGTGCGCGCAGCTCCTTGACACTCACAGGGTTTCACCAAAGGACAAGTAGGTCCTGCAGTCGTACAGGGCCCATCAGGGTTCATGCAGTTGCCGGACAACTTATGGTGATTTGCCAAAGAGCCAGGTCTTGAGGTCCTTCAGGAACTTGGAGAGAGTTGCTGTCTGGCGGAGGTGAAGAGGGAGGGTGTTCCATGTCTTGGCCGCAAGGAGCGAGAAGGAGAGGCCTCCTTTTCTAATCTTCAGGAAGCTTGGCACCATCACGAGGGAAAGCTGGGCTGAGCGGAGGGATCTTTGGGGTTCTTTTAACGAGAGGTGGTGGACCATGAAGGTGGGGCCGGTGTTGTGGAGGGCTTTGTGGGCGTGGCTCAGAAGCTTGGAAGTAATTCTCTTCTTGATGGGGACCCAGTGTAGTGCCCGCAGGTGTTGGGTGAAGTGGCAGTGGCGCAGTAGGTTAAGGACTAGTCTGGCAGAGGCATTCTTGATATTTTGAAGTTTGCGGGTGAGGTTCTTGTTGATCCCGGCATAGAACGCATTGCCATAATCCAGTCTGCTGCTGATGAGGGTGTGAGTGATGGTATTCCTGTATTCAAGGGGAATCCAGTTGAAAGTTTTTCATAGGAGACGGGGGGTGTGAAAACAGGAAGAGGTGGCAGCATGGATCTGGCAGTTCATTTTTCAGTTCAGAGTCAAGGATGATTCTGAGGTTGCATGAGTGGTCCGTGGGTGGGGCTGTGTTCCCGAGGGCAGGGGGCCACCATGTGTCAATCCAGTCTTCGGGATGTGGGCCTATGATGTGTGCTTGAGTTTTGTCTGTGTTCACTTGTAGGCAGCTGTTCTTCATTCACCTGGTGACAGCTTCCATTCCTTCTTGATAGTGTTTCGAGATGTTGGGTTCGTTGGATAGGAAGAGGATGAGTTGATTGTCTTCTGTGTACAATATGATGTTGAGTCCGTGTGATCTGACAATTGATGCGAGTGAGGCCACATAGACGTTGAACAGGGTGGGGCTGATAGAGGGTCCTTGGGGGTCTCTGCAGGTGGTCGGTGTGGGTTCCGAGAGGAAAGGAGGGAGTATGACCCACTGCTTTCTGCCATGAAGGAATGAGTGGATGCAGTCGAGGGTTTTGTTTCAGATTCCTGCATCGTGGAGTCTGCAGGCTATGGTGTTGTGTGAGACTGTGTCAAAGTCCACAGAGAGGTCCAGGAGGATGAGAGCCACAGTCTCTCCTCTGTTGAGGAGGGAGCGTATGTCATCTGTCGCAGCAATGAAGGTGTTTTCAGTTATATGGTTCTTCCTGAAGCCTGATTGGGAGGAGTCGGGGATTTTGTTCTCATCGATGAAGGAGTGGAGTTGGCTGTTGACAGCTTTTTCAATTACTTTCCCCGGGTATGGAAGTAAGGAGATCTGCCTGAAATTCTTGAGTTCGCTGGGGTCTGCCAAGGGTTTTTCAGGAGAGGGTTGATCTAGGCGTGTTTGCAGTCATCGGAAAAGAAGGCGGTTTCAAAGGAGCGGTCGATTCTTCTTTGTAGCTCAGGGGCAATGATATCTGCGGCTCTGTGATAGATGTGGTGGGGGCAGAGGTCCGTGGAGGCCCCCGAGTTGGGGTCTTCATAGTCTTTAGGGTGTCTTCGATGCTAAGGGCAGTCCAGCTGTCCAGTGTCAGCTGTGTGGTGCAGGAAGCCGTGGGTGTGGGTTCCTAGTGGAGGTTGTTGTCATTGAAGTTGTCATAAATGGTCATAATTTTGTGATGGAAGAAGACGCTGAGTTTGTTGCAACGGCCCTGGGAGGGTGGGATGTCAGTGGACTCACTTTTAAGTTGGGCTAACTCTTTGATTATGCCAAAGAGTTCTTTGTTGTTGTGTGCGTGGGTGGGGATTCTGTCCTACGGTACTTTATGCCTTGAGTGGCTGATGAGTTTGTGGATGAGGTGGTGGCTATTTTGTAGTTGTTGAGGTCCGCGGGGGGTTTGGAGTTCCTCAATAGTTTTTCGAGGCGTCTGCGGGTTCGTCTGGATTCCTGGAGTTCGGTGAAAAACCAGCTGGCCTTCTTGGCCCTCTGAGCAAATGCAAGGGGCTATACAACACAGATATTTCTGTCCTGTTGGGCCCTTCTGGATTGGGTTTTCAGTGTTTTGCTCCTTGTGGTATGATTGAACCAGTAAGAGTGTAAAATTAGTGTCCATGGCCTTTATCGTTTCAGCAGCACTTTCTGATGGAGTCAAAAGTGGGTTTTCAGAGTTCCTGGACTCTTCAGGAACATTGTCTCAGACTGGTCTCGCTCTGTTGAGAGGGAGCCACAGTGACCTGCCCTCCTGCCCGCAATGACTGATAGCTCCTTGGCCTGCAGTGTGACAACAGCAACACCTTGTCAAGACAGCCTTCACTGTCTGCACCCCAGTGAGAAAATGAACCGTTGGCCACTTGCACAGCAAGAATGTGTCTCACAGCAATCAGTAATACCCCTTCCAAGGCACCTCAATCCGGAGCTGGTCCACGGAAGCTCAGGACATTGCTCTACTTGAGAGTCCGCAGCTAGTCCATCCTCTAATGTTCTCCAGAGGGAATTGAGAGGTCAGTACCACGAGCCCTGGAGAAAGGGTCCAAAAGAGTTCTAGAAAATACAAATCCTTTGTTTCCCTTAACTCCAGACAGACAATAATCTATACTGTCTGCGTTTCCTTTCCCATCCTTAGATCCCCCCTTTTTTCAGAATTACTCTCATGTGCAGGCGTTTAAAGGTAGAGCTGGAATATTCCTAAAGGGCGATCTATTTTCCCAATCCTGAGATGCCACATCACTCCTCCAACCATGAGACCTCCAACTTTCTATGCTTTCCCAAGATAGCAAACTCAAGTTCTGATTTGCAAAACATCTCCCTGGGTCTTAGCTTTGACAATTCAGAACATTTGACAATTCATAACAGGTTCCTTCTCTCCAAAGATGAAAGGGTGCCTGTTAGTGTGAGTGGGTTCAGGTGTCTGCCTATTTCCCCTGTTTCGCTGTGGGTATGGCATCTCAGTAATTCAGACAATGTAGATTCCCTCTCCATCCTCTTCTCCACTAGGTTTGAGCTATTTTCCTGGGGAAGGTTTGATCGAACTTACTGGCCAGTAGACTAATTAACTTTGCCCAGCAGCGTGGTTCAAAATTGAATTTCATTAATAGGTAACAATGACATAATGCAAAAAACAAATTATTTGAAAGAATGTAGAAATGCTAAATAGTTATTATATTTGCGTTATGGACCTCACTTAACATATAAAATTGCATACAGTAAAGCAACAAAGCCTTACAGTAAGGATTGTACACTATTACTGCAGTTAATTATTAGTATTCAGGAAATCCAACATTAATATGTTTTACCTATGTTGCAGTTTTCACCAACATTGTAAATACAGTAAAGCAACAAAGACACAGTAAAGCACTGTACAGTCTCACCTTTCCTTTTGGATGTCCAGTTAAATTGTAAGGCCTGCACAGGCCACAAACAGTGTCTTCAAACTATGACAGGCTACCTGTGCATATATATCAGTCCTACTCTCTCAAACCCACAAACATGTGTAATGAATGTGCAAATGTATTCACGTGTAATCAGGGTCAGGGTCGAGCCTTCTACTCCATCTACACAGACATATTTTAAAAGGCAGTGTTAGGAATTGGGTTTCTGGTTGGCAGAGGTATGCAACACTGAAGTGGTGTGATGCCCTCTTAGCGTGCCTGGCAAATTATCTCCCTAGCCCTAGTTGTGTTTTTCTACTTACCTACTGCTAGTATCTCTACCTGCAAGAAAGAAGGGGCAATTCCAAGAATAGGACAAGGTGGGCCTAATCACGTCATTTGACATTCCACAAAGCATCCTTTATTCAGGTAGTTCCCTAGACTTGAATAAAAATACCATAAGGTAGTCTGAGATGATGTACTTAGTTGCTATGACCCTTATGTACCACTGAGTTGTTATACAGAGGTATGCACCCTGTCCAAGCAGGAATCACAAACCTAGTCAGTGTAAGTCAGACACATACCATAAATTAACCTGTGCTCACTCTCTGGTATCATGGCACAAAGCAGGCAGGCAGGCTGAACTTAAGCAATGTCTTAAATATTTATGTAAAACAACAAACATTAAAACCGTGAAAAAACCACAAAAAGACTCTACACCAGTTGAGAAAAATAGATGATGATTTTATAAATAAATCAAGACCAAAACAACAAACATCCAATTTGTAGAGTCGAGATATGAATAATGATTAAAAGGAAAATAGCACTTAGAAGCAATAAGCTCTGATGGAGGTTCTCTGGTCCCGCTGCACTGGGGTAAAGTCAAGTTCTGGCCAACGGTGATAACTTGTGGGCCTGATACAGGAGCCTCGAAAGACCTGTTGAACAAAGTACCTTTATACAAGTCGCAATCGCGAGACGTGGGGTACAGCAGAGGGAGGCGTCCCTATCGATCCTGCAGTGAAGGTGATGATTTTATTTTATTCATGCAGTGGTGATGATGCGCAGGTTCTGAAGACAATGTACTGAGTCGAAAGACTGTGGTTCCATAAACGATCTGCCGGGTTTCTCCATGCAATTGAGGGGATGCATCGATCTTTCCACACTGCAGGGAGGGTGATGCGGCAGTTTGGATGCTTTGGTTCTTCAAGGCGATGCGCTGGTTCCGAATTCAATACACTGATTCTGCTTTTGCAACAGAAATGATACATCAGTTCTGCTTCAAGCAGACAGGAAATGTGTTGGTTCAACTGAAACAAGTACCTGGGCCCACTTCCAGTAGACCAGGCACAGTGAGACTGGAATCTGAAAAATGGGAGGGAAGGCGACACACACTTGGAGACCACTCTGGATTTAAGCAGAGTCCAGTCCTTCCCCAACAGGGATAGAGGGTAACAGGAAGCACACAGAAAATCAGTTCTTCCAGAGTAGCAGTCCAGCAGAGTGACTGTCCTTTCAGCAGCACAGCTGTCCTTCTTCTGATGTCTAGAAGTGTCTGATTTGGTGGGGTCAGACACCCATTACTTATACCCATTGTGGCTTTGAAGTGGGGGTGACTTCAAAGAAGGGTCATTGAAGTGCCCAGAAGTCCATTGTACCTACCCTTGGCTCCATACCAGCTTCAGAGAGGTAATCAGTCCTTTGTGTAGGGACAAGGCACTGTCTATACAGGTGTAAGTCTTAGCTCCTCCCTCCCATCCTGCCCAGGATGAGCCATCAGAATGCAGATGGGCACTAAGACACACCTAAGCTTCCTTTGTGTATTGCTATGTAGAGGGAATGCACAAAGGAAAGGTGTTACAGAGCCCAGGCATGTATTGGAGCTTTAAGAGCAGAGAAATGCCAACTTTCTAAAAGTGTCAATTCTAAAATAGTAATGTTAATTGCAACTTAACCAGCAAAGAGGATTTATCATTACCATTACAATGATATAAAACATGACAGAGGGGAAGATTCTTGCTGTCGTGGCCGGGACTCCTCAGGATCGCACGTTGCTCGAATGGTTCACCTCTCAACACCACCACGGTGTGAACGTAATTACACAGACTCAATGGAGTGGTCAAGCGGGGGAAGGGAAGGAAGGGGGACAGCAGGGCGAAGACCTATAAGAGAACAAGACATGTATAAAGGAAAATACAACCTTACAGTTTCCTCCTTTCCTACCCTGACTCCTCTTGGATGGTGTATAGAACACTAAGAGCTGTACCTGTAAAGAAAGAAAACCTTCTCTTCTACTCTGCGATTCATATATGGCGGGCAGTGGCTCTCAGCTAGATCTGGAGGTGAAATAGAACAATCAGAAAGTTTATCAGCACCACTTAAATCAAATCAAATCAAATCAAAACCAACTTTATTCGGTTTTTCATAATTATAGAAATACCATAAAAGTTCATAAAAAACATTTTATACAATTTTCTCAATTATTAAAACAGTTAAAAAGATTTTAAAATTTAGTTACTACTATGCAGTGAGAACCAGATTGTACAAAAGTCACAGTTCAGGAAGTTATTACCTTTACATGCAATTTTTACAGTAACTTCATCAGACCTCTGTTCTGCGAATATAAAGACTCATCTTTGTTAAAGATTTGAACGGTGGCGAACACAGAATTTAAGAAAGCGCGCCATTGCTTTTGCTGTTATTTTGTCATCGAGGTACTGAAGCGCCAAATATGCAGGACGGCATTGGCGCAGGCCCCAGATTTTCAATATGGGCAGTAGCCAGCGCCTCCGTGGTGCTATATAAAATTTACAGAAAAGTGTTGTATGTATGGTCGACTGTTTCGAAACAGAGTCACAATGACATGGGATTGATTTTGACGACCATTCATTTTGAGTGGGAAAAAGGACCATTAAATGAAACATATTAAGTCTGAAACGTGTCAGCAGCAATTTTTCAAATTGAGTTAATCTGGACGTCAAATATGGTTCTATGGAAAACACAGTCTGTACTAATAAGCCCTGTTGAACAGAGGGTTTCTCTATCTCTTTTAGCAGGCGTACCTGGCGCAAATGTGCCAAGCATGCTTTTTTTAGAGCCGCCTTTGAAATCTCATTTATGGATAGTGGCTCTGTAAAAAAATGTTCATACCCCAAGTCTGTTAATAAGGCTTTGACATATGCTAACCATTTTATCCTTCCACAATGGTCAAGTGTCTGGATGTCTTGTATGATTGATCTTGTTAGATGACATTGTTCAGTTACCCAAATTCGGCGCCACAACATTACTGGCTGGGTTTTTATGGTGCCTGATAGATAGTCTATGCCCAACTCTAAGTGGCAGGCATATGTGGAGGAACTCTTTGATACTCCAAGTAGGTATCTTACAAAAGAGTTTTCTATTTTTTGCAGTTCATCCACATTTGCAAGACCCCATATCCCAGACCCGTACGTGGCGGTGCTAACACATTTTGCGTTATATATTTTTAACATTTCTAATGGTGGTCTCTGACCCAGTCTTTGTGCAAATGATTTTAATGCTGTAGTTGCTCTTAGGAAAGCCAATTTCCTTGCATTAATCGCTGCCTTCCACTTAAATTTTTCATCGATGACAATTCCCAGGTGTGGGTATGTTGCGGTTCTGTCCAGTACTTCACCTTTTACAAACAGTCTTCTAGTATTTACATTTTTTTCCCGCGTGCATGGTGAAAGTTTTTTTTACATTCAGGGTCAGATTTAGACTCATCATGAAAGCACAGTATCTATCTAGTGCTCGCTGCAACTCAACAGGAGTTCTAGCTAAAATAACCGCGTCGTCGGCATATAACAAGGAATGTATCTGCCGACGACCAATTGAGGGGAGATCTTTACTTCCTTCTAACATACAGAGTGAAAAGAAAGGGGGCCAACACACATCCCTGTCTGACCCCCTTATCCACCCTGAAACTTTCTGTGAGTTGTCCTTTGGTTCCAAATCTAACTTTTCCTGTTGTTCCAGTGTACAATTCCCGAAGGAAGTCTACGACCGGGGGATGAACTCCCATTGTTAAAATGATTTTCCACAGCCTCGAGTGTATTACACAATCGAATGCTGCGGAGCCTCCACATATTTCCCTGCCAATAAGGACAGGTTCAGAGCTTGGTCTACTGTACCTAGCCCCTCTCGGAATCCATACTGTATTACCGAGATGATGTTCTGAGTAGTTGTCCACTCCTGGAGTCGCTCCAGAAGAATCCGACCTGCCATCTTCCCGAGCGAATCCAGGAGTGAAATGGGTCTATAACAGGAAGGGCAATTTCGGTCCCCTTTTTTGAATATAGGGACCAGTATCGATGTTTTCCAAGATTTTATTAGGCCCTCTTCTATGGTGGCATTTAGGACATTTGTAAGTAACAGGGACCAAAGATCTACTTCATGTTTGAATATATCGACAGGGACCCCGTCTGGGCCTGGGGCTTTACCTGTTTTTGACGATTTTAATGCTGTTTGTACCTCGTCATGTGAAAAGTGCAGTGTTATTGGGTAGATAACCTGGTTCAGGGGATCTACGTAGTCCGTACCCCGTGTTTTCCCTTCACTGAAGACTTTGGAGAAATAATTCACCCATTCGTGGTCGCTGATTGCAACGTCGATGGATGGTAAGTCCTCTTTATCTGTTAGGAAGGGAGATCTGACTATTTGCCAGAAAGTTGCACTATCTTTTAGTTCCATACTTTTACTAAGACGCCCCCATAGGTCAGTTTTTATCTCTTGTTTTCTGATTTTTAAGGCTAAGTCATATTCTTTCCTTAATCTAATAACCTCCCCTCTGTCTCTTTTACCCCTACTTAGTGCTTTCTTTAATTTCGAGTATGCTTTGGTACAGGCTGGACTAAACCAGCCTTTTTTTGCCTGATTTTTTTGTTTACATGATCTAGTGAGTACTTTCTTTATATTTTGAGAGATGATATTAAAGCTGGTCAGGACATCACTAGGTTTTGTCCTAAGGTCTAGACAATTTATAATGTCTGTCTGACTTTGGCTGACTATTTTTGCGGTTGCAGCTCCTTTATCAATGTTTCCCCATTTTAGGGTGTAACCGTTCAAAGATCCTAACTCGAGTTGTTGCTGGTCTAAAGTTTTCATTATGTCGGGTTTTTTGGGGGATTTTGAATCGCGAAAGGTGATGGTATTTGGGAAATGATCTCTCAGTGGGTTTTTAATTACTTCAAATAGTTCGATGTCTGGGCCTTTGGATGATGAAATCAAGACGTAATCTATCAGGCTCATTAATCCCCTGCCATTGAATGTTGGCGTAAAGGCTACTGGGGAGGTCCATAACTCATTAGCGAAACCCAGTTCCAATTCCGTCATGATCTCATTCATTTGTTCGCCCTCAATCGAGTGTAAAAAGTGTGTTATACTGTTGCCATCATCCTCTTCAATTCCACACTTATCAGTGTTGTTATTTCTACATAAGTGGAGATTGAAGTCACCACCCCACACTATTGTACATGATTTCTTGATGTACTGTGCTTGCAGATCTTGGAGGACTAGGGAAATCTCTGAAAGAAGGTACATCAAGTCGTCTACATTCAAGTTGTTATAGAATTTTACTATAACGTAAATCTTCTGTTTAGTTCTCTATTAACTGATAGCTCTCTTTCAGTTTTAGAGGTAAAATATCCTCGTTATTCAAAGTGTTTGCGATGTAGGTGAGTAGACCACCACTACTTCTTCCAGAAGATGATTTTTTAGCTGCAGAGAAAACGGTCTTGTACCCCATTATGTGTATTGGGTCGATAGCCCAAGTTTCCTGGAGACAGATAATATTGCTCAGGTTAACCTGATTCAGGAATTTAGGGTTCGTCTGTTTAGCGAACAGACCGGCTATGTTCCAAAACATTATATGTACTTGGAAAGTAGGTAGGTTGAGACTAGAAGGGATTGGTGTGTTCGTCAAATTGTCCACTGGGCTAGAACTGGAAGTGACTGGTAATAAATTAGCCAAATCACCCGAGCAACATCGCGAGGAGGCGATAGAAGAGTGTTTACCAGAAACAAATGTTATATCTTTCTCCACTCTGTCTGGGGTATTACCTATTAGGGGTCCCCTCATGATTGATGTGTCCATAATTTCCCCTTCGGGCTGGTCGTGAGTATGTCAATCATTAAAGTCCAGATTGGACAGTGCACTAAATCTGTTTTGGATTGGAATACTATAAGAGTTGCCTGGTGCAGCAGCAACTTGATGCCATCGAGCATCTCTATGCTCTTTGTGTGGCATTGTGGCCAGATAAGGGTGGGTTGTGAAGTGTGAATGAGTTTGGGCTTGATGCCATTGTGCAAGACCATTCGGATAGGTGAATTTGGGGTACTGATATAAGAAAGGAGAATTGCTTTCAGTAATCTGATGTTGATCAAAGAAAGGAGTAATCGGATTAGGTACCATGTTGGGATGGGTGGTAATCAAATGTCTATAGAAATAGCCCAAGGGGAGAAGGGTGGTGTTAAATTCCCAGACAGAGGGGGAGGGGGCCCTGGCCAGGGTTTTTTCGGCCCATTGCGGGTTCTTGAAATTAACGGTTATACAGTCCCCCTCGAACTTTTTCTTCAGAGGACCTATCCATCCTACTCTCTGGGTGGGATTAATTTCTCCCGAGCATTCCATCGGGTAGTTACAATTGGCTATCAACCAGCGTAAGGTATTGTTTTTCAGTGAGGAAGAAGTTTCCTCTTGGTCATGCCTAAGTATCGGGACATTAACCAAGACCAGCACATAGGCCCCACACTCAGGTGGCAAATTAATGCGTGGAGGAATCTGCCTTGAGTTATAAGGTGGATCGTATGACAACCGGGGCCTTTGAAAGGTTGGCATTGTGTCACTGGTATGGTTAGGTGTCTTTCTCACGCTATGGGATGTTGTGTGCGTCTTACCTGCCTGCGTGTTTGTAATCTGGGTTTTCGTATTGGTGCTAGGAATAGAACTACTTGCTGGGGCAGAATTATTTGTGCCAGTTTCTCTGCTTGTAGAAACGACAGATTTTGATTTTGTTGCAGTGTCTAGAACTGGGATAGCTTTCGGTTTGAAGGGTGTGGGTTTACTGGTACTTGTCTTTGAACCTCCATTAATTATAGGCATGGCACTGGGAGCTTTTTTATTATAGGCTGTTAGTTCTGCTAGCTGTTTCTCAATACGGGCAAGCCTAGATTCGATTGGCGACATAAAGATGCCCAAAAGATCGCCAAACCTTTCAACTAGTTGATCGTTTGCTGTGGTTGCGTCCGGCTTATCCACATGCACATGGGAATTCCCCTGAGCAGCTTCACTTAGTGTCTCTGTAGATGGTTTTGTTCCATTGGCAATAAGATGTTTGGTTGTGCCTTTCCTGTGTTGTCCTTTTCTTACATTACGTTTTCTAGCAGCGGGAGGGATGGGTTTAGTCGTTTGTTTTGTTTGTTTCCGAATAGCGCCCTCTTGCCTAGCTCTAGAGTGCATCTCATTGTTTTCCTCTACTATTTCTGGTGTAAAATCTATACTTAGTTCCGGTGTCCTTTCTAGTTCGCTGCTTAAGTCAGTGTCACAATCAATTAGGGGATCAGTTGCCGATAAGTTAATCTCGTTAGGTATGGTTTGAAGGTCAGCTTGAATATTGCGGGTACAACCTGTTTGTAAATTTTTGGGGTTTGCTGGGGTCCTTGCTAATATAATACTCCCAAGAGAGGAGCGTTTAGCATTTATTAAATCCTGCTAAACCCTACGCTTAGCAAGTTCTAGATCTTGCGAGACCCTACGCTCGAGGAGCGAAATGCTGAGGTCAATTGCCTCATTAGTCCTTGTTATAAAGTTGTCAATAGGGCCAATCACAGATACCCCTCCCACAGCTGTCTTGCTTCTACTACCTCTGGTAGACATGCTGGTATCTATGTAAATATCCTATGTGGATCTAATATTACAAGGACCCAGTAATCGCAGGACGGTGTAGTGCGGGGCTAGTAGCCTTCTAATATAGTACCAAAACGATTAAACGTTAACCATGAACAAAGTCAAAGATCCTACGTGATGAAGAAATGATGTTGTTAGGGGGGTGCACCCGACCCGACCCGACCTCTTCGTCCTCGCCCAGCGTCCCGCGAGACGGTGCTGGGGTTACTTTTAAGCGCCTCCTGGCGCTTGCAGATGACCCGGCTCGCTGCTAGGGCTTCTGGGTGTTGTAGTCCGCCCCTCGCCGGTCTCCACTCGGCGGCCCCGCTTAAGATGGACAAAGAGCGGCAGGGCAGCGGGAGACAGGCGGGCAGGTCCACGGAAGGCACAGAAGGTCAGTGGGAGATTAGGGGCTTTGGCAGTGTCATGCAACAGCAAGGCAAAAAGGAGTTCCACTTAAATCAATATCTGAGGGTCCACAGAGGAGTAGTCCAACCTACCAAAATAGTCAATCCGATTTGCTGAGACAGGGGTGCAGAAGAGCCGCCCTCCTGCTCACTCTCTGTATCCCTGCTACTTTGCACATAAAGAAACATACATGATTCAATTGACCACTGTTGTATGAACACCATTTAAATCAGGAAGCAAATTCAGCCCTCTGCCTCAATACGTCTTGGATAGAGGCCGAGTTCACATGGGTACAATGAACAAGGAGTTCTTATGACAGGCTCACTCTCCTATGTTTTCCTATGGAAGCGTCCCCTTCTGAGGAAGAGTTAAACACCACTCTTGATGTTCACCTGACAACATAAACATGAAGTAAAGTGCCCAATGCTCTGGGCAGTAATGTCAAAGGTAACTGAGTGTTCCTTTTACGAAATCTCCAAGTCACCTGATGAGGGCTATAGAAGAAATGAAGGTTTTCCCTGCATGAACCGATGTCGGTTCGCCAACGATGGAAAAAGTATCTGGACTCCCTTGCCCAGAATTCCTGCATTAGCCCGCTAGTTTAGTGCACTTCAGAGAAAGCCCCTCTTAAGAATCCAGAACGGGTCTTTTCTCTATGCGAAACGACAGAAAAAGGCTCCGCTGCTGAGTTGCTCCACAAGGAACCTGCAAAGTGTTCCGCCAACGGAGCAACTTGACTAAGCAGCGCAAATACCCCCACAATCGCCACCACAGGGAAATGAGCTCACGGTCTGCGACCCAGGAGTAATAGAAGTTTTGGTGCTCGAAGCACCCTTACCAGCCTCCTCTTCTTTGCAGCGATGGCTCCTCATGGGAAAAGTAAGCGGCGTCTCTCCGATGCCCCGGGAGTTCTTTCAAGGAAACGCCTCAGGCGCGTGCTGATGTCACCGACATCAGTACCGCAGCGGCTCATGGGGTTTCTAGTTTTTGCTGCGAATCTCGCGCTCTAACGCGCTGATGCAGTGTTCTTTTGGTCCCCTTCGGGTGGAACGCAACACTTGCCAGATATTTTTATCTAGGAATCTGTTAGACCTGTCAGCCCCAGGGTGGTCGTTCCCCGTTTTTTCGCCCTTGCCTTGTTTTTTCCACCACTTTTTTTTTGTTGGACCTAGGTCTCCGGGCGACTTACCATTGCTAATCAGTGCTAAGGTGCAGGTGCTCTCTGCTACCAACATGGCTACCACAGGCCCCTGCTACTGCAGAGTGGTCTTTTTAGTAGCACCCTAGTAGCCAGGAGCTGGCTGGGACCTTAAGATACTGTTGCAACACCAGCCCGCCTTCTCTGCCCAATGCTAGACTGGGGAAGCTCCTGGAACATTCCGGAATAGGGGAGGGGTCTTCTTTTGCCACCTTAGAGAGTGGTCACCTGACCTAGGAATACTTAAGGAAAGGAGGAAAATCTTTTAGTCAGTTGGGGCATCACTGACCTGGGGGAACCTATGCAGGAGTCTTACGTGGCAGGGCCTAGGGGTGGAACCTACACCCCTGGGAGTGACTAAGCCTAGGCACTGCCTTCCAAGTTGAGTAAGGGACTCCACTGATCTGGCCCAGCGTGCGGGGAACCCAGGGATCCACCTGCAGTGAGCTACAGGAACCAGCCTGTCCTCCAGCCTCCAACTCAACCCCCCTTATCAACTAATCCCCAAAGGAACCCTCTGAGAAGTACGCAGAAGCCATCTAGCGCCAAGAAGAACACCTATTTTCAAGAAGGTCTGCCTAGGGATCGACCAGGTATTGGCGCTGTATCACCCACGCGCTCCCCTGCTCAACCTGTGCCCCCCTTTTCTGTCCTGCCACAGTTGTGTGGCCTGTCCTGCCAGAGACTGCTTGTCAAGTGTCCCCCTACTGGGCACTGGGCAGTGCTGTGCCAGAACTGCTGTGCTGTGCCCCCCATCGTGCTTCGCCCAAGCGCTGTGTCCCTCTGGAGCGCTGTGACCCCCCGAGGCGCTATAATCGCCAAGCGTCATTCTTCCTGGAATTGCGCTGTCCTCCCCGACTCACAGCCACAGTCCGGGGCTTCTCTGTGTGCCTTGGGACGGATCGCCGCCTTTGGGGTCCCGTGACCCTCTCTGCGTCCCGAGCTCTATGTCTAACTTACCGACGCAGCCCCGGGGATTGCTAGAGCTGCCTCGCGCCGCCCTGAAGCCTTCTGTCACCGCCGCGGCCCGGCACGGGACTTGGGTGGCCCCCGCTACAGACTGTAACGTCCTGGCGGTCCTCGGAGCCTGGAGAGGGCCGCCGCATCGTGTTGCTAGGCCACGCTGTGCCCAGTGAGATACGAACACTCCCATCAAGTTACGTGGGATGCCCGGCCGCGTCATTGGCCACGCCCCCACCCCTGCTTCACCACCCCTGGGAAGCGGCCCCTGATTGGCTCTGGTAGCCGGGTCAGTCTCTGCTGCCTGGCTTCGGGCGGAGGCTGCCACCTCTTCCACGCCCTGCCCCGACTGGTCCCGAGGCCGGAGGAGCCGATAGGAGGCCCGGGACCGGTCTCCCTACCAGCGTGCGGCCCGTAGGAGGCTCGGAGCCCTCCCCACTGGCCGGAAACCACCACAAGGGCCCGGGTAGGGCCGAAAACAAAGGTAACCCTCAGGGGAGGAGGGCGGGAGGCCAGGAGGAAGAGCGGGGCCCCCGAGGAGCGAATAGGGAGCCCCATGGCTGCCCCTCCCTGTGGGAGAAACTGCAGTTCGGCCCTGTTGGCCCCAATTAACCCTGAAGTGGGCCGAGTTAACCAGATAGGGGCCTGAAATAAGGTTAACAGGAACATAGGCCCCTGAACTGGGCATTGGCCCTTATTGTTGACTGTGGTTGGGCCTAAGTTAACCCCTAGCTCGGGGGCTGTTCTTTATAGGCTACCGCTAAGCAGGAGCTAAGCAGATATTAGGGATCTGCCAGACTGGTTGCATTGATCCTGCTGATACCATTGCTACTGCTAGGCCCTTCTAATGTAAATGTAAATGTGCTGGACTTGTAAAGCGCACAGCTGCCCGTAAGCGTCCCGGCGCTTGCTTAGGGAACCCGTCCTGGTATTCCCCTGTGAGAAACCCTGGTAGGGTGTCCACAAGGTGAAAGCAAGGCATCCCGCCACGAGGGGCCATAGTGGAGATTAAGCAAGCTATTGCCCAGAGTCGCAGAGTGTGACCCCGTGAGTTGAGTAGGCACCAGAGCGAGAATTGTCGAGTACGTGGAATTTTGAGCCCGAGACCCGCCGAGGCGGGGAATCGAACCCTGGTCCATGGTCGATCTCAGCTTCCGGGTCTGCCGCCTCTAACCACTGAGCCGCGCTTCTCCACTAATGAAATGTTACGTGGTTTCCAAGAGAATAGAATTGCATTTGGTTATCTAATGAAATGTTGGTTGATCTTTGAAGGAGTAGTTCTACTGATATCTGTGCTGTTATGATGAAATGTTACCTGAGACCTCATGCACAAGATTTACATATGCCTACTGAAATGTTGAATGGGCTCTAGAAGAATAAGATTGCATACAGTTGTCACTTGAAATGTTTACTTTGCTCCCTTAATGAAATATGGTCTAATGAGTTAATGCTGCATTGGTTAATTGATTACCCTGAATGACTTGCCAACCCTGAATTTTGATCTAGATAAAAGTGTCTTGATTTTAACAGACCAGCTGGTGTGGTGTCAGTTATTGTGTGTATTTTCTGTCTCAGTGTGTGTGTGTGCTGTACGGCTACTTTACACCTAAGTTTTCGGGTGCCTTCCTGGTCGCGCCAAGCTACCCCCATGGAACTGGTGACCCCAGTTCTCACATTGGTGTGCAGCTGCGGGATAAGGACCTGTGACTGTACAGCACCCCCCTGTGAGTCATTGTGCGCCGCAATTGGACACCTGTTGTGCTTGCAAACTTAGCCAATTGACCACACACTGTCTAACTGAGTGCGCAGAGTACTGTCTTAACTTGTTACCTACGTCCTAGTGTTCTTTCCCTTGAATTGTCTGGGTCCCCACCTGTCAAAATGGAGTTTGAGCTGGCCAACCTTGAGGAATATACGGTGCTGCAGCTGAGGGTCTTCTATCACGGGATGGGGTATGTCTGTTGGGCGGAGAGCCAAGGAAGAGGAGCTCCGTAAAGCCTTGAGGGCATGGGTAATGGCCCACCAGGAGGGGAGAGGGGATGGGGGACAGGAGGGGCGGGGCGCACCAGGGGAGGCGGGCACACCGAAAGGCCTAGACCAACTGAATATTGAGGTTAGTGAAAACTTGCTACCAGGAAGACGTTACGGGGCAGGCAGTATGGTATCTAGGAGGAGTGCGTCGCAGAGGAATATGCGGACAGGAGGGAGGAGAGGCAATTGAGATGGGAGCTTGCTAAGATGGAGAAAGAGAGGATAGATAGGAGGTTAGCAATGGAGAAAGAGAGGGAAGATAAGAGGTTAGCAATGGAGGAGAAGAAACTTGCGCACGAGCTGCACTTTAAAGAGTTGGAGCTGCGAGCATTGCAGATAGGTGCGCAAGAGAATGCAAATGGTGGCAGCGTACCAGAGGTTCCACGAGAGCCTAAGTTCTATCTACCCAAGGATGTGCTAGCCAGTGACAGTGTGGGGGATGACATTGACAAGTGGTTGGAGGCGTATGATGTGTCCTTGATAGCCCATGGGGTGCCCGAGAGCTACTGGTGGGTGGCCTGTACCGATACATACCTCCCGTAGTGAGGGACACACTCCTGTACTTAGAGAAAGCGGACCAAGTCAAATACCCCCCCTGAAGGAGGCGCTACTTAAGAAGTTTGGCCTCACCCCAGAAAGGTATCGCCAGAGGTTCCGTAGCAGCCATAAGCTGCACACACAAAGCTGGGTGGATTTCTTTGATTATGCCCGGAAGGCTTTAGATGGTTGGGTGCGTGGCAGCGAAGTGCACAATTATGAATGGGATATACAACCTGTTTTTAAGAGAGCACCTCTTGGATAAATGTTTTCCGGAGCTGCGCCAACATCTGGTGGACCGCAAGCTGACTGATCCTCGTGAACTTGCGGAGGAGGCGGATACTTGGGTTAGCACCCGGGTGTCCCACAAGGGACCCGGGGGAGATGGCCCGAAAGGCGGACAGGGTTTTCCCCAGAAGAGAGAGGGGGAGATAAAAGAAAGGAGTTCTCTCTAGGCCCACAAAATAGACAGTTTGGGAAAGGAGTAGGTTCCCCACCTCAATCGAATTCCACAAAGCCCACTCACCCTGACAAGAGTCAGCAGCCAAGAACTGTCCGGTGCTACGAGTGTGGGGAGGTTGGATACTACAAGGGGGATCCCCAGTATTGTAAGAGGTCCCCACCCCCCACAGGAGGTAAGAGCCCCGGGGTGGCTAGTGTAGCGCTGGGGAAGGAGTTGCCCCTAGATAAGGGAGGGGAGTGGACAGGCCTGACCCTGGTCTCACTCGGGGACAGAGAGAGGGTCCCAGTGATGCCCTTACCATCAAACACTGCTAAATACCAGCAGAGGGTGCAGGTTATCGGACAGGATGTGGAGGCTCTGAGGGACACAGGTGCCAGCATGACCACGGTGCTGAGACGGTTGGTGCCCCCCGAGCAAGTGATCCCTGACATATTCCATCCGGCCGTATTGGCCGACGGCAGTGTGAGTCACTACCCTGTGGCTCAAGTTCCCTTTGAGTGGGGAGGAGTCAAAGGCCCGTTGAGAGTCGCTGTAAGCCCTGCCTTGCCAGTGGAGTGTCTGTTCGGGAACAATCTGGAATATACCACCTGGAAGGAAGTGGAGTTCCAAGCCCACACTGAGATGCTGGGGTTACCAGGATGGACTTGCGTGGTCACGAGGTCCATGGCTGCCCGGCAAGGAACTCAACCCGGGTTGGAGCCTGAGACTACGGCCCAACCCAATGCTGGTCAAGAAGAGAATGTTGTGGAGGACGCACCCTGTGTGATGGATGGGGGGCCCGCGGAGGTAACACCGGAGTCCGAGGAGGTGGATGTTGTTCACGTGGGGGACTTGCCGACCCTTGCCGAGTGACATGTGGAAGGAGGGCCTACCCGGGAGGAATATTGTTGGGCGCAGAGAGAGTGCCCCACGCTTGAAGGCATGCAGTGGCAGGCCCGAAGCCCAAGCAACCAACCAAGAGACCGGCAGTTACCATGTGTACTGGGAGGATGGCCTCCTCTACAGTGAGCCTAAGGCTCCGGTGCATGGATCCTCAAGGGCCTTAGTGGTCCCCTAATCCTACCGGGCCTTCCTACTGGAATTGGCACATGAAATACTACTAGCTGGACACCTGTGTCAGGTCAAGACCTTTGCATGGTTGGTCCCCCATTTCTATTGGCCCAGGATGAGAGTTGCCTCTGACACCTATTGCAAGAACTGCAAGACTTGCCAGGCGAGTGGCAAGACTGGGACTAAGGTGATTTTGGAACCACTCCCGGTTGTCGGGACCCCTTTTGAGTGGGTCGGAATTGACATTGTTGGGCCGATGGACCCTCCAACCTCTTCGGGACACCGGTTCATTTTGGTGCTAGTGGACCATTGGTGCTAGTGGACCACTCCACCCGGTACCCAGAGGCTATTCCTCTGAGGACCATTACTGCACCTGTGGTGGCGCAGGCCCTGATGGGGATTTTTACCCGAGTGGGATTCCCCAAGGTCGTGGTGTCAGATAGGGGCACGAATTTCATGTCGGCCTACATGCAGGCCATGTGGAAGGAGTGCGGAGTGACCTACCGGTTCTCCACTCCTTACCACCCCCAGACTAACGGGCTCGTTGAGCACTTTAACACGACCCTGAAGGGAATGATCCGGAGCCTGCCAGAGGACTTGAGGCGGAAGTGGGACGTCCTCCTCCCTTTCCTGCTGTTTTTATACCGCGAGGTGCCACAGAAGGGAGTCGGGTTCAGCCCCTTTGAGCTGCTCTACGGCCACCCAGTTAGGGGACCCCTCAGCCTTGTGAAGGATGGGTGGGAGAAGACTTCGAAGAAGCTTCCCCGTAATGTAGTCAGCTACATGCTGGCATTCCGCAGCCAGTTTGCCAAGATGTGGAAGGAAGCTTCAGACAATCTGGAGGCGAGTCAAGCCGTCATGAAGGAGGGGTATGACCGCAACGCTCAGACGGTGGAGTTGGGCGCTGGACAGAAGGTGTGGGTCATGGAGCCTGGGGATCTTAGTGCCCTCCAGGACCGGTGGACTGAACCGTACGAAATTGTGGAGAGACGAGGCCAGACCACCTATGTCGTAGATCTAAAGACCCCATGACAGCCCCATCGGGTGTTCCACGTCAACCGCCTGAAGCCGCACCATGAGTGATCTGAGCTTGCTCTCCTCATGGTGACGGATGGGAGCAAGGAGGAAGAGAGTGAGCCTCTTCCTGACCTTCTGGCAGCCCAGGAGGAGGATGGATCGGTGGAGGGAGTGGTCCTCTCCCCGTCCTTGACCCCAGAGCAACAGAGGGACTGCCGCCAGGTGCAGGAGCAGTACGCCTCGTTGTTATCCCTCACGCCTGGAATCACGCATCTGTGTACCCATGATGTAGGCACAGGGGACAGCCCACCCGTGAAAACCAAGTCTTACCGGCTGTCCGATAAGGTCAAGAGCAGCATCCAGGGTGATATGGTTAAAAGTTGGAGCTGAGTGTGACTGAGCCTTCCAGCAGCCCTTGGGCTAGTCCGGTAGTGTTGGTGCCGAAGGCGGCACCACCGGGCACCACACCAGAACTTCGGTTCTGTGTGGATTATCGAGGTCTGAACTCTGTCACCAAAACGGATGCTCACCCGATCCCACAGGCAGATGAGGTGATTCACCGGCCGGGAGCAGCCCGGTATCTCAGTACCATTGATTTGACGTCAAGATACTGGCAGATTGTCGTGGCGGACGGAGCAAAGGAGAAAACAGCGTTCTCCACCCCCGAGGGGCACTTTCAATTTCTGGTGATGCCCTTCGGGCTCAAGAATGCTCCGGCCACCTTCCTGCGGTTGGTGAACCAGGTGCTGTCTGGCCTGGAGTCCTTCTCACCTGCGTACCTGGATGACATAGCTGTCTTCAGCAGCAGCTGGGAGGACCATCTGCAGCATCTCCAGGAGGTGCTGCAGGCTCTGCAACGTGCTGGCCTCACCATCAAGGCTATCAAGTGCCAGATCGGACAGGGATCTGTTGTGTACCTGGGACACCTGGTGGGCAGGGGTAAAGTGGAGCCCCTCCAGGCCAAAATTGAGACCATCATGGCCTGGGAGCCCCCCAAAACCCAAACTGAGGTCCGAGCTTTCCTCGGCCTCACTGGATATTACCGCCGGTTTGTCAAGGGGTATGGTACCATCCTAGCCCCCCTTACGGAGCAGACGTCCAAAAAGCGCCCCGAAAAATCATCTGGACGGCTGCTTGTCAAGAGGCATTCGACACATTGAAGCACGCGATGTGCACCGCTCCGGTGCTGGCAACACCAGATTTTTCAAAAGAGTTCATTGTGCAGACCGACGCCTCTGAGCATGGCATAGGAGCTGTGCTCTCTCAGTTGAACAACGACGGCCAAGACCAACCTGTGGCCTTTATCTGCAGAAGGCTACTTCCAAGGGAACAATGATGGAGTACAATCGAGCGAGAAGCCTTCGCTGTGGTCTGGGCCCTGAAGAATTTGAGGCATACCTCTTTGGTTCTCACTTCCTCATTCAGACCGACCACTGACCCCTTCGCTGGCTCATGCAAATGAGAGACGAAAATCCAAAGTTGCTAAGGTGGTCCATCCCTACAGGGGATGGACTTTTGGGTGGAACATCGGCCTGGAGTTGACCAAGCCAATGCTGACGGTCTCTCCCGGTTTTTCCGCCTTAGTGACGAGAACTCCCTAGAGGCTGGGTAGCTCTCCCCACTTTTGGCTGGGGGGATGCATGTTAGACCTGTCAGCCTAGGGTGGTCATTCCCCATTTTTTTTGCCCTTGCCTTGTTTTTTCCACCACCTTTTTTTGTTGGACCTAGGTCTCCGGCCGCCTTACCATTGCTAATCAGTGCTAAGGTGCTCTCTCCTACCAACATGGCTGCCACAGGCCCCTGCTACTGCGGAGTGGTCTTTTTAGTAGCACCCTAGTAGCCAGGAGCTGTCTGGGACCTTAAGATACTGTTGCAACACCAGCCCCCCTTCTCTGCCCATAGCTAGACTGGGGAAGCTCCTGGAACCTTCCAGAATAGGGGAGGGGTCTTCTTTTGCCGCCTTAGAGAGTGGTCACCTGACCTAGGAATACTTAACGAAAGGAGGGAAATCTTTTAGTCAGTTGGGGCTTCACTGACCTGTGGGAACCTACGCAGGAGTCTTAGGCGGTAGGGCCTAGGGGAGGAACCTATACCACTGGGAGTGACTGGGCCTAGGCACTACCTTCCAAGTTGAGTAAGGGACTCTAACCAAACCCACTGATCTGGCCCAGTGTGAGGGGAACCCAGGGATCCACCTGCAGTGAGCTACAGGTACCAGCCTGTCCTCCAGACACCAACTCAACCCCCCTTATCACCTAATCCCCAAGGCACCCTGAGAAGGGCACAGAAGCCATCTAGTGCCAAGAAGAACACCTATTTTCAAGAAGGACTGCTGGGGGATCGACCAGGTATTGGCGCTGTACCACCCACACGCTCCCCTGCTCAACCTGTGCCCCCCTTTGCTCTTCTGCCACAGTTGTGTGGCCTTTCCTACCAGAGACTGCTTGTCAAGTGTCCCCCTGCAGTGGGCTGGGCTGCGCTGTGCCAGAACTGCTGTGTTGTGCCCCCTATCGTGCTTCACCCAAGCGCTGTGACCCCCGAGGCACTATAATCGCCAAGCCCCATTCTTCCTGGAATTGTGCTGTCCTCCCCGACTCACCGCCACAGTACGGGGCTTCTCTGTGTGCCTTGGGACAGATCACCAAATTCGGCGCCACCGTGACCCTCTCTGCGTCCCGAGCTCTGTGTCTAACTCACCGCTGCAGCCCCGGGGATTGCTGGCACTGCCTTGCGCCGCCCTGAAGCCTTCTGTCACCGCCGCGGCCCGGCACTGGACTCGGGTGGCCCCCGCTGCTGACTGTAACGTCCCGGCGGCCCTCGGAGCCAGGAGAGGGCCGCCGCATCGTGTTGCTAGGCCACGCTGTGCACAGTGAGATACGAACACTCCCATCATGTGACGGGGATGAACGGCCGCGTCATTGGCCGCGCCCCTGCCCCTGCTTCACCATGATTGGCTATCCTGGCCGCGCCCCTGGGAAGCAGCCCCTGATTGGCTCTGGTAGCCGGGCCAGTCTCTGCTGCCAGGCTTCAGGTGGAGGCTGCCGCCCCCTTCCACACTGTGCCCCGACTGGTCCCGAGGTCGGAGGAGCCGATAGGCGGCCCGGGACCAGTCTCCCTACCAGCGTGCGGCCCGTAGGAGGGTCGGAGCCCTCCCCACTGGCTGGAAACCACCACAAGGGCCCGGGTAGGGCCGAAGACAAAGGTAACCCCCCGGGAGGAGGGCGGGAGGCCAGGAGGAAGAGCGGGGCCCCCCGAAGAGCAAAGAGGGAGCTCCGTGGCCGCCCCTCCCCATGGGAGAAACTGCAGTCCGGCCCCGTTTGCTCCAATTAACCCTGAAGTGGGCTGAGTTAACCAGATAGGGGCCTGAAATAAGGTTAACAGGAACAGAGGCCCGTGAACTGGGCATTGGCCCTTATTGCTGACTGTGGTTGGGCCTAAGTTAACCCCTGGCTCGGGGCTGTTTTTTACAGGCTACCCCTAAGCAGAAGCTAAGCCAGACTGGTTGCATTGATCCTGCTGATACCATTGCTACTGCTAGGCCCTTCTAATGAAATGTTACGTGGTTTCCAAGAGAATAGAATTGCATTTGGTTATCTAATGAAATGTTGGTTGATCTTTGAAGGAGTAGTTCTACTGATATCTGTGCTGTTATGATGAAATGTTACCTGAGACCTCATACACAAGATTAACATATGCCTGCTGAAGTGTTGAATGGACCCTAGAAGAATAAGATTGCATACGGTTGTCACATTAAATGTTTACTTTGCTCCCTTAATGAAATATGGTCTAATGAGTTAATGCTGCGTTGATTAATTGATTACCCTGAATGACTTGCCAACCCTGAATTTGATCTAGATAAAAGTGTCTTGATTTTAACAGACCAGCTGGTGTGGTGTCAGTTATTGGTTTTTTTTCTGTCTCAGTGGGTGTGTGTGCTGTACGGCTATTTTACACCGAAGCCTTTGGGTGCCTTCCTGTTCGCGCCAAGCTACCCCGGTGGAACTGGTGACCCCAGTTCTCACAGAATCAGTCTCATCTGGGAGTGGGTTCTAACTGTACATAATACTCACTAGTTGTCTGCAGCCATGGTTAGAATAACCTCGCTTTCTTATACCAAGGACCCCCCATAAGACCTACCCATAAGGGCACTTTTCACCATGGGAAAGTAGATTGCATTAAGAACCATCCTTGTTATGGCAGCTGAATACAGGACTCTTCATGAACTGACCAGGTCTAGACTGATCATTACCAATAATCATGCCACTGATCAACAACTTTGACCTGATAAGATCAGGGTCCCACTCCCCCAAAGACCTACCGGTGTCAGATCTCTAACCCCTGACATAGGCATTTAGTCATTGAACTAATACAATGCACCAATACAAATTAGTAATACAATTGAACTGCAACCCATAAACAACGACTGAACAATATTGGATAGGAGCATTTATTGCAACCTATCTGTCTCGATTAATTCAAGGGTGCAGTGAAATTCCAAACCCTCCCTTGTAAATGAATTGCACACACTCAAGGTGACACTAAGAGACAGGACATGAATTTTAAAAGGTTTATTTTAACATTCTAATTGAATACTTAAAATATGAAAGGCAGCCATGCAAAATTGGCACACAAATTCAATTTAGAACAGCCGGAACATTTCTAACATGGTTACTGAATTATTGGGTGCCAATTAGGATGTAGGGCGGATCGCCACTGCCCGCATGGCGGTGGCAATCCGCCCTACCTCCTCCCCCGCCCGCCACCCATTTCTCCCCTGCCATATTAGTATGGCGGGGTACCGAGGTGGACGGGAAGACCTACTGCCGCTTTTCCGCCCAGTCAACAAGTCGACAGGGCGGAAAAGGGTTTAATATGGTGCCAGTGTCTGCTAGACACCGCCATTCATATTAACATGAGTGCAAAAACATGGCTTGAAGTGGCGGCAATGGGGAAATCTCTTACGAGGGCCCGTTGCGGGCCCCCAAGTTATTGGGGGGGTGGGGGGTGCACATGGGGGTACCTATGGTACCCCCCTGCATTGTCATGGACATGGTGGCAGGCACCTCACGTTGCCTGTCATCTTGTACATGACAATGCTGGGAATGGAGGATGCCACCACCACGGTGGCAGTGGCAACCTAATCGCCGGTGCTGGACCGCTGCACCACTGGCAGCCGGTCCAGTCTGCCTGCCATCCTAATGGGCCCATTAGTATCCTAACATGCTCAAGCTCTATCTAAGTGCTATGCTAGTGTTACCTAAATCAGTCAATAGCAAGTCTAAATTTTAGTTTTTCAAGGTGGACACACAGAATGCCTGTGTTTTCCTTTTGAAATAGCATTTCAGCTTACTATTGCCTATTACAGTTTGTTTGTGGCTGGGAAATACAAAGCAACAAGCTGAAAGCCATATTTTTCTGTCCTTGATGTCACCTCTGACTTTGCCTAGTTTATGCTGCATAGTATTTATATATTACCAATTTTATTTTATAATACAAAAACACTTGTAGAACTTTCAGATAGTAAAGTATCAACTAGTATAAACAATCATTAGATACATTTGAAATCTAGCTTATGATATTGATTATGGGTAACCAGCATTATAAACAACACAAAAAGACTATAAGCAGGCATAATGCAAACAATTTTATGCAAGTCTTGAAAATGTCACACTTTCTACAAAAGGAATAGAACAGTCTGCATATATTAGAGTCTGAGGGGACCAGATAATGGACATAGAAAAGCTAAAATGGTAACCATTACAGCATTCAGGAGAGACTACGTATCTTTCTCATAATGGTTCAGTGCCTCCAGATTGATGCTACCTGTTTTGACATCTGTCAAACTTGTCACATGAGTCACAGCCTGTTGTCTCCATCTGGAGAAATGTCCAGCTCCAGCAAACTTACCTGGTCATACTGGCCTCTGTTGGGAAAGCAAAATGGCACCTACAGATTCCTCAGGGCTTCCCATTGTTGCCTCAGGACATACTGAAACAGGCTTATGGCCGGATATTTCTGCATCTCTACTCTGTACTGACCCCAAAAGGAAGTCATGCAGGAAAACCATTTGCAACCCTTCAAATCCCTCAGGTGAGAGGGACAAGCCACTCTCAATCTCACTTTACAGATCATTACACCTGGATGTGGAGTGCTAGACCCAATGCAGGACCTCATAACATCTCCCTTATCACCCAGTGTGTGGGATCTGTTTATCTGTTTCATCCACCACATTTGTAGAACAATTGGGCTTTCTTATTAGGAACAACCCACACAAAGTTCAGATGCCCTCATGACTGTCCCCACTGGGCCTGTGACTTGGTTTCCCACCTGTAGTATTGATTCCAGCACCACAATCCTGGCTGTAAGGCTGACGTCTATTTTCAGAAAATCATTCAGCAAGTTCCACTGGGCTGACCCACCCATTGATATATCCCAGGTAACCTGGCCCACCTGTTCTCCAGAGAAACAGGGTCTATGTTCAATCTTTAGTCCACTTTAGACAACTAGAAGTGTTTCTAGGAGCTATGCAGACTTGGGGACATATTAGGCTGCCTACAGCTCTTGTAGTAAAATTTAGCAGGTCAGACTGTTGGAACTATGCCTCTATTAACAAGGATGCCAAGTTATTTACATCCGCGAACCATCCAAATAAAGTCCTGGCATCAGTGAGTGTGAGAAAAATGTCATCATAGTTGGGTGAGTGTTTTGGATTCCCTGCAAGGGTCAGCATCACTTTGATTCCTGTAGCTTGGTGAATGGCTGCAGAGAGCAGTTCCACCTTTAATAAAAATAAGAAAGAGTATAAGGTGCCATCCTGACTAGCACCCTTCTCTGCAGAGAATAAGCCAGACAGAAAGCCCCTTCAGTTTATTTGGTTCTTTTGGGGACGCTGTACTTGTCATCTTTCATGCTGGCCTGCGGAGTTTGCTGAAGGGGACCATTGCTTGTGTGTAAACGCTGCCGGTTTCTGAGCCCACATCGCCATCCACGAGGCCTGAAAACTACATTGCCCAGAAGACTGTGGCGCTGCCTTACCGCGTCACTACAGAGCGCCAGGAGGTGCTTAAATCAGAGGCAAGCCCCACGCAGTGCGGGACGCTGTACTTGTCATTATCTTTCATGCTGGCCTGCGGAATTTGCTGCAGGTGACCATTGCTTGTGAGTAAACGCTGCCGGTTTCTGAGCGCACATCGCCATCCACGAGGCCTGAAAACTGCATTTCCCAGAAGCCCGTGGCGCTGCCTTACCGCGTCACTACAGAGCGCCAGGAGGTGCTTAAATCAGAGGCAAGCCCCACGCAGCGCGAGACGCTGTACTTGTCATTATCTTTCATGCTGGCCTGCGGAGTTTGCTGAAGGGGACCATACCTTGTGTGTAAACGGTGCCGGTTTCCGAGCCCACATCGCCATCCATGAGGCCTGAAAACTAGATTTCCCAGAAGCCCGTGGCGCTGCCTTACCGCGTCACTACAGAGCTCCAGGAGGTGCTTAAATCAAAGGCAAGCCTCACGCAGCGCGGGACGCTGTACTTGTCATTATCTTTCATGCTGGCCTGCGGAGTTTGCTGAAGGGGACCATTGCTTGTGTGTAAACGGTGCCGGTTTCTGAGCCCACATCGCCATCCACGAGGCCTGAAAACTACAGTTTCCTAGAAGCCCGTGGCGCTGCCTTACCGCATCACTACAGAACGCCAGGAGGTGCTTAAATCAGAGTCAAGCCCTACGCAGCACGGGATGCGCGCGGGTGTGCCCGGGTGCCGCCCAGGCAAAGCCCGGGCCAAGGGCGGGCCCGTCCCCGCCCGTCTGCTGCTGGCCGAGGCTGGGCTGGGCCTAATCTCTTGGTTCTGCTGTTGAGACTAAAACAACATTTACAAACAGTAAGAGCTTAATTTGTCATTATTGTTTTCCTGGTACTCTGTTGAATTGACTTGTGACTGTGGACCAACTAGCTGATTCAAATCAGTGGCCTTGCTCAGACTGGATTGTTTTAATTGAGCACTCCATTTGTGTTTTATATAGTTGGTAATCGACAAGGGCAATGGGGAAATGGAAAACGTTGAGCCCGAAGGTTCCTTTGGTCCAAAAAAGTATACCGGCCTCACAACAATCTGAACTAAGCTATCTTACGGGGGCTATGGGGGCCTTAAACAAACAGATCACCTCTGTAGACGAATCTATAGAGGCAGGTTCTTCTCGTTTATCGACTAAATTAAAGCAATTAGTCGAACATGTGTCACCAGGACAAAGTAGTGTGCCTAAAAAACACATGAATGGTTGTATTCAAAACATCTCCGACGACATAATAATAAGTGAGCCTGACTCATTTTCACAGCCCCTGCAGAATAAACACAAAACTCCATCCTGTTCTGATAACACTTGTATCGTAAGGGGCCCTATCACGAAGGATAAGAACCCCTCAGATGCAACCGCAGTCACTATAATGAAACCCATTTACCATGGGGAAAAAAGACTACAGTGAGGAAAGGTTCTTATAGAGGGAAAGAGGACTCTTCAAAGAAGTTAGAGGCGCTAACTAGTGATCTAAATAGACTATTTACCTTGGTGGAATGTTTGGATCTTATTTAAGAGTGAGTCTGGACCAAGTTCAGGCTAGACTGACGCTTATTGAGGACCACATGTCCCCAGATAAAGGAAAACATGTTGATCCTGTATTAGATGCCCAAGAGTCAAGGGAGGATAACGAGGGAAATCCCATTCAGACTACCAATAGTCGATTTCTGTGGAAAATCCACTCTAATTCAAAGGATAGAGAGCCCCTCTTAAAAGACCTACCCACGAAAACAGCTAGCACTAAATACCCTGCATTGATAATGACCTATAAGAACTCCTTAATGACCCCAGTCATTGATGATAGGCATGGGGACATAGCTCGCCAACCAAATCATTACAGGCCATAAATTTTTATCATCCTCATTGCAGGCCCAACAACAAGTACCACAGTCTCCATTGGCTCAAAACTGGGTTCACTCATGGCCAGATTCAGTACTCGATCTACCACTGTGTACGATACCTTATGTTATCGTGTTAGCAAACGTGCCACCTAAGGGACCAGTAGAGAGCGGATCCTGGGAATCATTAAGGAACAAAGCCCTGTATTGGTTGGGTAAGAAGACGGGTCTAGAAGCTCATCTGTTTGCAAAATTCAAGATGGCAAGAAGGGTTCAGTGGGTGGGTGGTACTAGGAAATCATTGTCGGGGGACTGCATAGTACTCACATTCAGATCTCCCATGCTGGTCAAGAACATTCTTTGGGGGGCTGGGAACAGTACTTTAGCTGCAGGCTTGATTAATATCCTCCCACTAGGTTTTTTCTACCCCCCACGTTTTAACCATCTTAACCGTCCGGTAAATCGACATATTGTCGCAACCCCAAGCAATTATTATGGCGTTACAACTTTTAATCGATTGAATTTGCTTTCTGGGTAGGAAAGTAATGATTGACTGGACAAACACAACCTTATAAAATTAGGTTCACAGGAACTTGGGACCGTCCTGCATAAAAAGAACAACTTCAACCACTCTCCCTCCATCAATTCCGTCACCCAAAATGAGGCAGGTAAGAGTAAGGGTAATAAGGAGAATTTATACCATATTCCCATCACTGGAATTCTAAGTTCAACATCACCTGTCCCTAGTACTACGAACAATGAAGGGTTCAAATTCACCACAAATTTTGGTCAGCGCAAAGGACCCATTAAGCAAAGCCTTGAGCGACCCTCCTCTACGTTTGTCTTAGAGCTAAAAAACGTTTTCTGGAACATAGCTGGACTACGTTCAAAATTGACAAATGATATTTGGCTGCAATTTGCAGGTCTTTTTAATGTCCTTTGCCTCCAGGAGACCTTGGCCCGCACGCCTTACATATAGAGGGCTACAAAACTTTTTTCTCCAGTGCCCTCCCGTCTGCCTCTGGGAGAGCTGAAGGCGGTCTGTCAATTTTCATTTCAAACCTTCTAGTGATTAAGAAAACTGTGCCCTATAAAATCGAACCTAATTTTCAAATAATAACATTAGATCTAAATAGTCATGATACATATGTTCTGGTTAACTTTTATAATATTCTTCACCAGACTGACCTAATAGCTATCTTAAAAGAAATAATGTTCCACCTACAGGATTTAAAAAACAAGTCAGACAAAAATGTTATAATCATTTGGAGGGGCGATTTTATTCTCACTCTATGCCCTCAAAATAACAATAGTAATTGTGGCCTTTTAGATGAAAACGGAATCTCAATAACACATTTCTGTCACACAAACACTGGAGAGCAATTAAATGAGGTATTATGTGCTCTGGATCTGGGGTTGTCAAATGACTTGGTGGTCCCTTCAGTCCCCCTAACTAAAACCTATAATGGGAGGGGAGCATTTAGTATTATAGATTTTACATTTGTCTCAGTCACTGCAGCGCCCTGTATTGTTAATTTTAGGATTTATGATAATTCTACCAGTGATAATTTTTCAATTAGCATAACAGTAGTATTCCCAACTAATCAACAAAAGCGGAACCCCGAGAAAATTTATGGACAAGGAACTTTACGCATGGAAAGACCGAATGGATATTCACTTAAATGGGAAAAGATTGACCAGCTTGTAATAACTACTGAAGTAGTAAGAAATTCCCTAGAATCAGTAAATAATTGTTTGGATCTTAACACCACTGATGTTGAGATTTTAAAGAGCTTCTCTAATATAATATCAACAGTAAAGGTAGCTCTTCCTAGGGAATTAAAGGAAAGGCCGGCAAAAAGTAAAGGATGGTTTAATAAAACCTGTACGAAAGCTCACTCTAATTTAAAACTGGCCCTACATAAAGTGCCGAGGGATAAGCAGGAAATAGCCCACTGCAGAATGGAATATAACAAGGCCATAAAAACCAGGAAAGTAGAACTTAAAAAAGATCTCTGGACCCAATTTCACAATAGCTGTATTTCTAAAAACAACACTGCTTTTTGGAAAGTTATCAGATCACCCTTTTATCAGATAATACCAACAATGACACCATGGATATAGCTATTGATGTGTCGGCATGGGTTCATCATTTTCTGGGACTATTTGGCCTTTCGTCACAGGACCAGTCATCTCTTAATAAAGAGAGTGTAACTTTGCCTCCAACTAACCCCGTCTTCCCCATCCCTTTGGGAATATCCAACTGGGAAGTAGAAGCGGCCCTTTTAGTGAGCAAAGGTGGAAAGGCCCTAGGAATGGACCTTTACAAGTACAATATGGACCTGTGGACCCCGATACTGACAAGAGTCTTGGAGGCATCCTGTGCGGTGGACCTCCCAGACTCTTGGTCAGATTCAATCCCGGTGCCAATTTTCAAAAAGGGAGACCATAACCGCCCATCCTGCTATAGACCGATATCTCTCCTAGATTCCCTGAGGAAGGTGGCAGGCTGCGTCATTCTCAATCGTCTGCAGACATGGGCAACAGATAATAGAAAACTCTCTGATCTACAATTTGGATTCAGAGAAGGACTCGGCACTATAGATCAAGTGCTTAATTTGTCCCTCCTAGTGGGCAAGTACGTAACGGCCAAATGTGGGAATCTTTACATGGCGTATGTCGATCTGACAGCAGCCTTCGAATGCGTCAGTCACTCCAAGCTTTGGGACATTTTAGTGGACATGGAGGTCGAGCCCCCACTAATAAACTTTTTACGGGAATTATACACCAATGCCACCGGCAGGGTCAGGTTCGGCAATCAGGTAGAACTCACGGCCTTATTCGGAGTACAGAGGGGAGTCAGGCAAGGTTGTGTCCTGGCCCCCTTTCTTTTCACCCTCTATACGAACGGGTTGGAACTCACCATGCTACAGGGGTGCCAGGACCTACCCTTAATTAAAGGACAAACAATACCGGCCCTGCTGCACGCCGATGACGCCGTGATCCTAGCACGCACACCTATAGAACTTCAACGTGCTGTGATAAGATACAATCATTTTATGGCCGACCTTGAGCTTAAAATAAACATTAAAAAACGTTTATTATGTCCATGGGTAACAGATGTAAGAAAGTTAGGGATATTTTTGTTGAAAATATAAAACTTGAGACGCCAAAAACGTATCCCTACTTAGGTGTCCTGATGGACGATAAATCTTTATGGAAAACAGGCTATAGAGACAAGAAAGCTGCTTTTTATGAGGGCCACAACAGCTTTGGTCAATTTTACACAGAGGCTGGGTAGAAGACCCCCGATGGAACTGATTCAAATCTACCGGGCAAAATGTATCAGTGTAGCAACCTATGGAGCAGCTCTGTGGGGATATGGAAAAATTAAAGCCCTACAAAAAGTTGAGAACTGTTTTCTGAGATTTTTACTCTGTGTCCTTCGAAGTTCCTCAACTTATAATTGCCACCTAGAGCTTGGCCTTACTTATATAACTGATATAGTCAAACTCCAGACGATGCCTTTGTGGTACCGCATTTGGTCTTCTGACACCGCAGCTTTGAGTCGAGGTCTTTTAGAGGATTGTCTCTCCCTTGAAAATGGGTGTAAAATTAAATGGCTTAAGTACATTAAAACATTACTGTATGATTTAGGACTGGAAAAATACTACCAGTCCCCAATAACAATAACTGAAATATCTAGGAAAGAATTTAGAAATTACGTTTGACCCACTTGGAGCAACTCAGGCTCGCTAATGAGGCAAGCAAATCGTCTGTCCAACATGTGTTATTAATACAAAACTTCTGTGGCCATTCAGCCTTATTTAACGTTTGAGCTGAATACTTATGAAAGATTCTTGCTGACCCGCTTTAGATGGAACATGTTCCACCATTTGGTCTCTTTTCCAGAGGTGAACACTTGGGCAAAATATCCAACAATCTGCCCTTGTGGTGAAACTTCTATACAATCTACCATGCATACAGTCCTATTCTGCAAATTTTATAAAGAGCCCAGGACTTGTTGGTTGATCCCGTTATTAAAACATCTGTGACTAAGGAGATGTCATCCTGCATATCTTGCCTTGCAATTACTGGAGTCTACATTTATGGCGGAAAACATTGCCAGATTTTTTAAGTTTTGTGTTAAACACAGGGCAAATTTATGTTAGCGAAATGAATTGTATAGAATTACTTTTAATTAAGGAACTCTGAAATATCGTGAACTATGATTAATGTCCATAACGACATATACTGTTGCACTTTATTAACTGGAGAATGTATTATAATTTTTCATTGTTATCCCTTTGGATTTTTATAATCTTAACTCTTCGTTTTTAACGATTTTTATTATGAAATTGTACTTTCATGGTCTTCTAATATTGAATACCGAATAAAGAAGTTTTTGATTTGATTTGATTTGATTTGATATTTGGCTCTTTGGTTTCTGTCGAGGGAGTGTTGCTTCTGTCCCAGTCTGGTCTTTTCCAGGGCTCTGATTATGTACCCCCACTCAACATTCCTGTACATCTGAAGAGCGGAAGAGTTTATCATAAGAGGCTTTTTCACTCACTCCACAAGAGGTGTGATAATCTATGTAGAAGAATTCCTGATGACCTGCTGTATCTCTTCGACCACACTGGTGTTCACTCACCACAATCTCTTCAACATGAAGTTGGTTATGATTTTGATCTCCCCTTCAATCAGAGAGAACATTTGCTAGAAGGCACAATGTAATGGGTATTTTGACTTTAGGAATGAGTGTGATCAGATGTCAAAGATCCAAAGGTTTCACTATCCATGTTTGTAGTATATACAACATTAAGGGTGAAGCTCCCTTTACCTAATGTGTAGAATTCAGCATAGAAACGACCCATGTGGTGAGAGGCTGGACTAGAACTGTTCAATTTCTGACCCTCACGCAGCTTCACAATTTCATATTGGTTCTCTAAGAGAAGGATTGGAAAGTGAGAGATTGATATCATTGCCCCTTCAAAGAGCCAGACAGTGATTTGATATGTTTTAGCATGAGAACAACACAATATCTGCCTTCTTTCTGAAGCACAGAAACACAATTCTGTGCCAGAGCATGGAACCAGCAACTGTTTATATTTTATCATGAGAAAGGAAACCTCCACAGAGTCTCTGACTCTTTGTTGGGGACATCTGAGACCCATCTCAAGGAAGATGCTATTTGATTTCTTTGTGAGATACAGAGCCACACAAAACACAAGTCTGAAACCAAATGCATTACAAACTGCTCACAACTGTCTGGTCACCTATTGCAACCAGTATTTGTGCGACTAGTAGAGCATGAATATCAGTGATGCAGGTCATACATTTTAAGTCCGTCCATTTGATGGCCATCACAGGGATGGCGGCCTGCTTGGGTAAAAGAAAACATTTTTGAAAAATGTAGGCCATTTTCCTTAAAGATAATGTTGCTGCATTTAGAACAAAGTTCAAATTTCATAAAAAGAAATGTGTTTAATGGTTAACTGCATAACATATACAACTCAAACGTGCCAACTCAGCCTGCCATTGCTGTGAGGGAAATGGCTACAACCAGCTAGCAAACTGGATCTCCTTAACTTGTTTAGCTCACCGCCGTAAGGGGAACGGTCACCCGAGCTCCATCAGCTTCCCCACGCCTTCTGCACGCGTGAGGACTACACATCCCAGGGGGCATAGCGGGTCGCCAGTGACATGAGTCACCAGGGGGCGCCGGAGGCCCTCAATGGAAGCGCGGCTCCCCCACAGCGCATGACGCGCCAACTCAGCCTGCCATTGCCGTGAGGGAAACGGCTACAACCAGCTACCACACCAGATCTCCTTACCTTGTTTAGCTCACTGCCGTGAGGGGGACGGCCGCCCGAGCTCCATCAGCTTCCCCATGCCTTCTGCACGCGTGAGGACTACACATCCCAGGGGGCCTAGCAGGTCGCCAGTGACACGCGTCACCAGAGGGCGCCGGAGGCCCTCAAAGGAAGTTCAGCTCCCCCGGTGTGCGGGGCGCGCGCAGGCATGCCCGGGCACTGCCTGGCCGAAGCTCAGGCCAAGGGTGGGCCCGTCCTGCGCCCGTCAGAGCCAGGGCAGGGCCATCCCCTGAAATCTTCAGTCTTCTAGTTTCTGGCGCCTCTAAACAAAGTGTGGACTGATCCTAAGAACCGAGGAAGGTACTGTTTGCCTGCTATTGTTATTGCTTTTCCCAGTTGCCAGCTGAAAGTCTCCCTGTCACTCACAGTGGACTTTCTGAAGACTAATAGTGCTGATTGTTATCATATGAGGCTCTTTATATTTAGTAAGCTAGGGCCTCATTGGTATGGGAAAGCGCAAGTCAATGGAAGGGGGAGGGGGGATCTGAGACCATTAATCCCTCTAAACAGTGAAAGGGGAAGAAGGCTAGAAGGATGACTAGACATGCTGCTTCTAATTGTGTCCTTGACTATATTGATGGCCTTGTTGAAGAGTGTGAGGCGATTATGACTACTGGAAACAGCGTACATAAGGGTGGGCCTACTATTCAACAGAATACAGGTGGTTTGGGAGTAGAATGTGAGGATAATGTATCCCATGTTATCCCTGCTATGTTCCTTCCAAAACAAAAAGGGTTAAAAGGGAAGTGAATTTGATGTAAGGGGGTCCTCATCCCCATTGAGAAAGACCATTGGACCTAAGGGTACTGATAAATCTATTGTAGTTAGCAATAGCCATCCATCTGTGTGTGACCCACCAGTACCGTGTACTAATAGGTTCTCTGTCCTGGCGAACATACACAACGAGAGTCTCGTCTTACAAACATCACAATCCACCAGAATAGGTGTGGACCCTGTTTTAAACTCTCTACCAAGTCATGTTCCAGATCTCCAAACTCCACAAAGTAACAAGGGTAGAAGTGATTCACAAGATATCTGTGACCAAATGAATTTAATATGTCTTTTAAGGGATGAGGTTGAAAATATTGATTGTAAATCTAACTGCCATGGTAGGACCTACACCTGACGGGGGGTCACGCACTTTGTTTAACATTAGTGCAACTAACACTAATTATTTCCCTTTGAAACCTGGACTGGCAAACCTGACGGCTACGGAAAAGGTAGTGGCCGGCGGGCGTAGAACCATCCCCATTCATAATGAGGTGGCCAAGGAAAGTAGACCCACATCATCCCTGAAAGTTCAAAATAAACCACCTTTATCCGTAACTAGCAAATATAGGAATTGATGGCTGGGTTACAATTGCGCTGGGTCACAGTGATAACTGTCAGGATTAGAAAAATCTGGAAAGCTCCAAGGATACGGTTTAGGCCATCTCTCTAAACACAACAGGCATGATCAAGTCAATGCCCTATTATACAAAACAGCATTTATCCTGAGCTAACATAGAAAAGTTATTTTACAATTAAATGAACAAATCACAAATCACTGTTATTTTCTTCTTTTTCTTTCTTTTATTTCACGTGATGAATGTTAAATGCCCGTAAATAAAAGGGTAGTGTCAGTCTCTCTCCATTCTGTATCACTCGGGTATTTTCCTCCTGTGACGGTATCTCGTCTCCGACAAAAAGTGTTCCTTGTCGGGGCAAGAAGAACGTGGAGAATAGACCTATGGGATATCTCAACCCCAAAAGACATTGCAGTAGGGGTAACAAGCAAGAACGTAACAGGTCGAACTGAATAAATTAAGCCTTGAAGAAGTCTGTGGATAAACACCATTTCAGACGAAACACGTGTCGGCTAGGAAAACTTTTATGAACATTCATCACGTGAAATAAAAGAAAGAAAAAGAAGAAAATAACAGTGATTTGTGATTTGTTCATTTAATTGTAAAATAACTTTTCTATGTTAGCTCAGGATAAATGCTGTTTTATCCGTAACTAATAGGTCAATGCAACAGATGAAGATACCTGACCGGGAGTATTTGCCTGCTGACACTAGGGGGAGCGCCAACGATAGGATGGCATGTAAAGACAAGACCCCTATTAGAAGGGAGAGTCCATATATGAGTGGAATACACAAGGAAAATGTTCACAAGTTAGCTCCGGGCAGAAATAATGAGAGTGCCGATTCCCTAACCAATAAAGCTATTCATTGGCTACAATATGTCAGAGGGTGCCGCTCGGTAATCGGGGATGACATTATTAAGGCAAGAAGGCTACGTTTCCCCTCTGAGCAATATGATTCCATTGAACTAACATTACGGACAGAGCTACTGGCTGAAAACGTATTTGCCCTTGAATTTAGAACTAGTCCACCAGCATATTCACGTATCCAGTTAAGGAATATTTGCCCTCCACCCAAGGCTCACTTGTTTTCTGGGCAAAGCCAATGGGGTAGGTCTGGAGGTTCTGGGTTGGAGACCATTGATTGACTCCCTGCTGAACTCGCCTCAAGTTCCTCTAGTGTTACAGTGGGGGACTTTGGCAGGGGAGAAACTGTTACTCACACTTCTGATAAAAGGTGCAGACCTAGTCATAGTGTTGAAGATCAATCTGACAGTGTCGGTATTCCTAGTAACACTTTGGGGGTGGCCCTCACCATAATTCAGTCAAATAACCGCCCTAACTTAAGACCAAAGAGACAGCCCAGTGCAAACCCATTAAGCGAAGGAAATACCCCACCATCCATAGGCCACAATTTTAGAAGGGGCACGTTAATTTCATGGAACGTAGCAGGCTTGGGTCCCAAAGCACAATTGCCGGAATGGTTCACATTCATCAATGATTTTGATGTTTGTGTCTTTCAAGAGACCTGGTTGTGTGAACCACACTTTTGCCAGGGCTATTTAAACTTTTTTGTTCCTGCAATTAAAGGGGCTACATTGGGCCCAATAGGTGGTCTAAATATTTGGGTCTGTCAAGAACTACCTCTTACTATTAAGTCTGTCAACAACTACCGTTTACTATTAAAGAGTTATCCTCTAAGAGCAATGACATCCAGCTCATAAGATTAGATCTGGGCTCCTTGACTTATTTGGACATCCATAATGTCTACGTGAGGGGGACCTGGAGGGGAAGTTCCAGGTCATAGCGGCCTTGGATTCCCTCCTAGAACTCCACTCAGCAGACAGTAGTGTAGTTGTCGCGGGAGATCTAAAGTCAACTTTTGAGCCCTTGGCTGATCCCGACAGGTACCTTATTGATGATGAGGATAGCCAATGGGGGGGGTACCGAAATTGGATCTTAACACCGTAAAAAAGTGGACAGAGGCTGTCATTCAGATTAATGCTATCTGCTATGAAAGGGGACCGAGGGCGTTAAACGGCAGAACTTTGAAAGAAAGGTTTGGGGCGAATACATTTGACAACGGGCGTAGTACAAGCAGGATTGATTACATCCTTTGCAGTATGAAGTTCTGGCATACAATAGTGGACATGATGGTCAAGGACCATATGGAAAGTGATCATAACCCCCTGTGTGTTATGCATCTATGGTGGAAGTCAGAACAACTAGGGGTAGATGTGACCGAGCTTTGTGCCCCTTAAATTATCCCTACTAATGATATGCGCCGGCTTAACTGGTCGCGCGTTATGACTAACCCAAGGCCCTGGATAACATAAGCAAGAAAGCTGACAAAGCCATTTTGGACCTAGATCATGTAAATAGCTCAGGAGAGGATCTGAGCTGTGTAACTCAACTGCACGACAGTCTTTTCGCTTGTATTAGGGCCCATTTTCTTATGCCAAATAAAACTAAGAAGGTAATTGCCCCCAAACCACTGAGGTGGTATAACGATGACTGTAGGCATGCTAGAATCGTTCTAGGTACAGCTATCATTGGTGGGGAATTGGATGCTGTCCGTTTAGCCAGACAGGAGTAAAATAAGTACTATAAGGCCAATAAATTGTGGGATGAGCTCCGATGGCAGGATCTTAAAGAGGCAAGTGATAATAATGATACTAGGTTATTTTGGAATATTGTCAAGTGGGGGAGGGGGGCCAGTCTGACCCGCCCCAAAATCACGTCACACAGGAAGGCTGGGTAAATTATTTTAGACCGCAATATGTGCGTAACCCTCTAGATAATGAAATGGAACATTTTAGATTTGCTTTTTATATAGACAAAGCTTTTATTGATAATGATGTGCTAGTGGCTCTTAACGCAAAGGCTGGAGGAAGAGCACCAGGACCAGACGTGGTCCCTGCGGATGTCTTTCTCTATGATAAGGTATGGTGGGCCAGGTATATCTTGTTGTTGGCTAATGCTGTGGCCCAGAGCACCCCGATCCACGTATCCTGGAAAGGGGCAGTGATAATCCCAGTGTACAAAAAAGGTGATAAAGCGCAGACGGTAAACTACAGGCCCATCAGTTTGATAGACACTATTCAAGAGGTAATTGGGAGGATGACCTTGAGTAAAATTTTAGACTGGGTCGAGGAAAATAGTATATTGTCCCTTTTTCAAGCGGGCTTTCGTAAATACATTAGCACTATCGATCAAGTCTTCTGTTTTGCTCTACTTCACTGGAAGATCATGACACTGGGCAAAGGCAGCCTCTATGCTGCCTTTGTTGACTTACCTGCAGCCTTTGACCTTGTCCCCCGTTCACAGTTATGGGTTGTTTAAAAAAAATTAGGTCTATCTGATGATGACATTTTAACTATGATGATGAGGCTTCACAAAGCTAATTATGCCAAAATCCAATGGGGTAGACAGGGAAAGGTCACTCCCCAATTCCCAGATGAGCGTGGTGTGCGACAAGGATGCGCATTGGCCCCTACACTATTCTCTCTGTACATCAACGGAGTAGTTGGCCGTATGTCACTAGTAAACACAAATGCCCCCACTCTAGCTGGCGCTAAGATTCTGATTTTAATGTTTGCGGACGACACGTTAATCTTATCCAAAACTCCAAGTGGCTTACAGCGTGCCCTAGTAATCTTTGAAGAGTTTTGTACTGACAGTGGCTTGGAAGTTAACGTGACAAAAACTAAATTTATAGTTTTTAATCTGCATCATAGTTTTAAAGGGAAGGTTTTTATGAGTGGTCAACCGCTTGAAATGGTCAAGGCTTTTACTTATTTGGGTATCCATCTAGCAAGAGATCTCAAATGGGACCATCACATAGATATAGCTGCCCTAAAACACCGGCAATGTGCGGGAGCTTTAAACTTGGAGCACAATAAGTCATTAACAAAACCAATCAAGTCTGTTCTCCAAGTCTATGAAGCTAAAGCTCTCAGTTCTGCGCTTTATGGCGCAGAATTATGCGGGTTTGAGAAAATGTTGCCATCAACCCTCTCTGAAAATAAGTTCCTTCGCAGTATCACCGGTCTTCCCCAGAGTACCCCACTAAAGCTTCTCAGGTACGACTTGGGTAGGAAAGCAATCGCAGATGTAGCAAAGCTTTGCCCTATTTTATATTGGCGTAGGCTCTGGACTACACCGGAGCTCCCCCCTTATGCCGCAGGGTTCATTGATCTTATCAAATCTGATGGTTTCCACAAGATCAGCTGGCTAAGGGATCTCAGAAATGATGTGGTTGCATTGGGCATGCAAATGTTGATGGAAAATCCTGCGGTAGCTTCGTTCCCATCTAAAAGTGTTCTAAAGGAGAAGTACTGGGAACTGGCGGCATATCGCATCTGGAGTGGCACGGATTCTTCCACTGTGGCGGGGGTCTTTTTAGGGGAAAAGCTTACTCCCAGGTTAGAATCATACTGGGACGTTACTACCAAACCTGGAGATAGGAAGCTTTATTTTCAGCTTAGAGCTGGATCTCTACCTCGTAAGTCACTGACCTCTAGGTGGGCTGGCGCAAGTAGTAATATCTGCCCTGCTTGTGGGAGCCAAAAGGAAACTATTGCTCATCTTTTGTTTGTCTGCCCTGTATATGCAATCCCAAGGCACGTTTGGCTTACCCCAATGTGCAAATTACTGGGCACAAATAGAAGTGCTGAAGCTGAAAGGCTCATATCCACCAGCACTTTACCATTCATTTCAATAGCGGTAGCCAAATACTTGGGATGGGTGTGGGTATTAAGGCAGAACTCAAAGCTGTGATAACTGACTACTTGTTTGACTCTTTCTGAATGAAAATTGGGATCCGCCTAGTCTGACCATGTAGCATGTCTGACCAGAATCTGTTTTAACAGTTTTTATCTTATATGTAATGAGTTTTATCCTATTCTAGTTGTCGAGATGAATTTTTACTTCTTCCATTTGCTTAGCTTTTGCTTTTTTAACATAAATCACTGTATGTATGTAAACATCAATTTACTATTTTGTAAATTTGTATACATTGTGGAGGCTTTATTCTCTTGATTTTATGAGTACATCTCAAATAAAGCTATTTTGACATATACAACTTAGTATTTCAATTTCACTGTTTAATATGATATCCTTCTCTCCATAACAGAAAGATCCTAACCATCTACTTATCAGGACGAACCAGAACATCCAATCGTACACATTTATGTAAACCTAGAATGTGTTATGGAATTTATAAGGCTGCAGTGAACCACTGTGTCTATGAATCCTATAATATGTTTAGTTATATTTTTTGCTTTTCTAGGAAATTGGATGGTTTGATGATCGAAGGAATGATGTAGGAATTTGGATCACACGTCTTGCCACAGATGCATCTCAGGCTAAAGGGGTATGCCTAAACAATCAATAAGGAACGAGCCAAACATCACACACGGTACACATATCCATTTCACTAAAGCTTTCTATCTTTCCAGGCAATTGGAGACCGCCTATTTATATTCAGCCTGACTACCTCCACCTTGCTGACAGCATTTATAATCTCGTTTGTTTGCGGATGGCAACTAACTCTCCTAATTCTTGCCTGTACACCATTCATGGTTGGTGCATTTGTTATTAAATCAAAATCACTCTCCGGGCATGCCTCAGAGAACCAAGCTGCCCTAGAAGAAGCTGGAATGGTAGGTTTGTTTCTTTTTGTTACGTTAAGTTTTGTGATATTTACACTGATGTCTATCTGAATGTTGTTCTAATTAGTATAATATAGCATAAAGAAACTGAAAAGTAAAAATCCACACATCTGCAAATCCATATACACAGTCACTAAAAAACACTCTGAAATGTGCCAAAGTTGTGATGGTGAAAGGTGACATTTTAAAACAGAGATCAACGTTCTGTAGTACATTAATTAATGTAAAACATTGCAATTAACAGTTGACATTCATTCAAAACTGATAAAAAATATTTCTTTTTTAAAGCTACATTTTTGTTAAATTTCATAAGTACATTTTCAATTCTTCAAGCTGTACACCATAATTACGTTAAATATATAAAATGGACTTATTGTTTTTAAGTATTAAGGATTTTTTTTATTGGTATCAGATGTGGTACAAGAACACATTAAAAAACGTTTCGAAAATTAGAAGCGAAAACACCAGCAGGAAAAGAAAAAATAGGCAAAGGAAAGAAAAGAAAGAAAAACAACAAAAAAGGAAAAAATAAAGTATAAGAACCAAAATATATCAGAGTTCCCAATAGCTAAATACATAGCTAAACTCTATGGGCCGGATGTAGGTCGGTCGGTAACGGCCGAAAATCGGTATTTTCGGCCGTTACCGACCGGTATTAACCAAATGGTATGTAGGGCCACATATTTTACAGATTCGGTAAATTTACCGATCGGTAAATTTACCGAATCTGTAAAATACCGAATCGGTATTTTTACCTATTCGATAATTTTGATATGTAGGTGGGACTCTTCTGAGTCCCACAACCCTTACCGAATCTGTATTTTACCATCAAATATATTTGATGGTAAAATACCGAATCCGGTGTGCATGCACATGTGTGCATGCACACCTGTGCCATATGACAGGCAGACCTGCCCTTAGGGAAGGTATGCCTGCCACATGGCACCCGAGCCTCTTTTGGGGGTGCCAGAGGGTGTCAAAGTGACACCCCCTGCACCCTTGTGGAAATCTGTATTTACCGATTCGGTAAATACCGAATCGGTAATGCCCATTCATTCCTATGGGCTGCAAAGCCCATAGGAATGAATGGCCATTACCGGTCGGTATTTACCGAATCGGTAAATACAGATTTTTACCGAATTGGTAAAAGGAACATCTGGATGTTCCTACATGTCCCCCATTCTTATTTACCGATTTTTAATTACCGAATCGGTAAAATTCGGTATTTAAAAATCGGTAAATAAGTCCTACCTACATCTGGCCCTATATATCATGAGTCGTATCACATATTCATAAACCATGAAAGGGGTGGAAAATCAATGAATTGAAACACATAAAAGTCTCTAACATTAAGAGATGGGTGATCAGATTAGATTTATGCATTTTGGCTCCTAAGCCAGAGAATTGCACCCTCAGTCTCGCACCAAGTAATGCCCACCACTGATAGACTATGGGAAATGCAATATCCTTCCATTCCCTGGCAATACATGAGTGAGCTATGATCTTTACAACCGACATAGCTACAGACATATATTGGACCGTGTTTTCTTTCCAGCATATCACAGTTTCTCTAATACTTAGCTGTACATGTCCTTCATATAGTAATGTCCTTCATATAGTTTCCCTCTGTTTTTCATACTTTTGCACAATTTTCAGTCAGCGCCAGGATGCTCCTTCCGGAGCGATTGTTTGCGCTTTAGAAATATACAAAAATATAAATATAAAAATAATATAAAATACATCAGCCTGCAAGAACTGAGAAACATGCTGAGCTATATCGTCCCAGTATTGCGTTAAGAGAGGCAACCAGCAAATGTATGAACTATGGGGTGGATTATGATGGAGGACGGACCTGCGTCCGTCCGCTACCCCCGAGGTGGAGGGACCGTCTGCAGGGGCAGCGGCGTTCACTCCGTTGGAATTAGGATGTGACCGCCACCCTGGCGGTCACATCCCGTATATTTAACATTGCGGCGGGTGCTGCATTAAGCAGCACCCGACGCAAAGTTAAAAATGCATTCGTGCATTTGCATGCACAAAGCGGCAGGCACCACGCGGTGCCTGCCGCATTGTGCATGCAACTGCAGGGGGGTACCATAGGTACCCCCCACTTGCACTCCCCACCCCCCTCAACCTGGGGTCCGCAACGGGCCCCCAAAGCAGGAACCGTATGCCTTTTCATGTCGGCATTGCCGCCACGGAAAGGCATTCCTCCCAGGCCTGATAGACACCGCCACCATATCAGGCCTTTTCCGCTGCGGTCACCTTGCGACCGCCGCAGAAAAGCAGCAAACGGTCTTCCCCTCCGCCACGGTCCCCCCCGCCATTGTAATATGACGGGGAGAAGAAAGGTGGCGGACGGGCAAGGATGGCGGACGGATCGTCACCGCCTGCATGGCGGTGGCGATCCGTCCGCCATCCTAATGGACCCCTATGTCTGCAGCACATAATTCAAACCTTGGGCAACCGTTACTGTTGCCAGTCTTATTGAGACTCCATTTACCTACCTTTTCTGCTGTCTGCTGTGCTGTATGATAGAACACTCTGAGGGCTCTAAATTGTTGCACCATCAGGTTAATGGAGACGACAGAGAAGTCGAATATTTCGAGGGAACCCTTACTATCTAATGCCTGGACAGGCTCCATTTTTGTGCAAGATCGTCCTTTTTAGGTCTCGCGACCTATCAATGCGCGCAAGCGCATTGAGCGGAGCGAGAATTCAAGTGCTCAAAAAGCTCGTCAAACCAAGGGCTTTTTGCTGCGTTTTTTTTTTTAGTTCACGTGAATCACGTGAACAAACAAGCACGCGCATCAGCCTCCCTCCCTCTCCCCGCACACAGCCTTACTTGGATTTCTCCTCCCCCTACAGGCTTCCCCTGCCAGCAGCATTTGCCATCACGGCCGCAGGCCGTGACTTCAAACGGTTCCATTTGCTCCTGCCTCCCCGCCCACTGGTTCACACTTCACTGGTCTCACATCAAAGGCATCAGCCTCCCACAGGCTTCCCTCCCCGCCCCCCCCCCCCCCAACGTCCTCTTTGGCTCCTTAACGTCTGCCCTCTCCCCCCACCCCCCTCCCTGTTCCTTTTCGTGTTCTTCCATGGTTTCTCTTCTTTTCTTGCTTCCTGCTCACTTTGAAATTTTCATTTCCCCCCTTTTCCTTCCTCCTCTAATTCTCCCTTATGGTGCTTTCCTCCATAGCTAATATTTTCTCCTTGTTTTCCACCCACATTCTCCATTTCTCCTTCCTGCTGCCTGTATTTCACAGCCCCTCCTAAGAGGTTGCGGGGAAGAAATGCCGTGTAACATGCTGGCCGCTTCAGCAGGCTTGTGCCGTATTTTTTTTAATCAACACAGCGCCCACTTATCTGCTGGGTGCTACCATCGAGCCTGCCCAGCCCCACTCATGATGTATGACTGACATGCTAGCAGTAAATCTCTGTCCGGATTTGCGTCCCAGCTCCGATAATTTTTTGTTAAATTGGGAGTGTCAAGGTGCATTTACAATGAACATGGAGGAGAGACAGAATGAAAACAAGCATTGGCATAGCCAATAGGTCTCGCTTTTGGGACCTTCAAAGTATTTAGTTATGCAGCACGATATCCTTGGTGCAACAACAACTGTTGCATGGCTAAACACTTATAAGATCCCAAGGGCGAGACCTATTGGCTATGCCAATGCTTGTTATATGTGGTCATCAGATGACAGAGTATCTAAATAGTAAGTCTACTGTATCCCGAATGTATATATGATGAGAGGTCTGGAAAATTGCTGATGATCCTGCTTACATACCTGAATCAGGAGATATTTTAAAAAGTCATTATGGGAAGCCCATATTCACGCTAGAGCACAGCAAAGGTGCTAAAACCTTCATGATCGAATAACTGCTCTGCAACTTTAATCCCACTGGAGTACTAAGATTTAGCGACACCGTCCTGAAAACAATCATTGTCAAAGCAAATGGTTCTCATTATAGGAACAGTTATTGTCTTGGTCAATGTCTTTTAGCCACGTTGTATAGCAGGACAGCTGCTGTTAATCATGACTGAAAGTCATGAAAAAAAATGCTAGGCCATAGTCAGCGCTGTACACCACATAACACTTTTTGATTTACTGGACAGGTTGGCCAAGCCAGCACAATACAGTACGGGGTGGATGGCATTTGGAGGGAATGTCAAGAAGCAACACAATTGGGGGAATAGGGGATTTGAGAAATACAAAATGGGAGGGGATGAAGGGCAGTGCATCAGCCAAGCCTTGAAAATATTTGCTGTGTAAAACATACAACACACGTAAATTATGAAAAGTTTCTTAAAAAACTCAAAAAAGTGTCCTCATAAGGCACATTAGGGCACAGAACGGAAAAGTACTTCTGTGATACTGGTATTCTGAATCTACATATTTGAAAGCCCTTTCATACACGATAATGAAGAAAATAGTGTATTGGTGAAATAACATTTTTGACCAAGAGCACAGTGGGGAAGTGGGGAAGGCGAGATTTATCAAGGTTTTTTAGTTTCACGCTGTACAAAGCAGCCAGGAAATAGTTATCTATGTGCCTTTCCTTATATCAAGGCTTTGTTTTTACCTGTTATTTGAGTTTTCTGCAGTTTTTAAATTCAGTGCAGGCCCTACCAAAAGCCAAGCACTTTACATGACCAATAGTTACATTGCACAAGCTCATACATTGTATTGGCTTGGGGAGATTAAGTGATGTGCCCAGAATCACAGGATGTTGAGCCGACACTGAGACTCGAACTTAGTTTCCCAGTTCCACACTAAAGCACACAAAGATACAAGCAAATACTCTATTTGTTGTAGCTGAAGTAATGCAAACACTGGGAAAAGTCTTGGAGGCCCCATTATGCATTGTCATTCTTTGCGCCCGGCACACCTTTTAAAACAGGCGCCGGGTGCAAACAATGACAATGTGCCCAATTATGGTCAATTTGCTGCCCGAGGGCAGCAGTAAACTCATTGTGAAAACACGGAGCGTGTTTTTACAGTACAGGAAGCATTAGAAATCCCCTTGCAGGCAGGTGCAGTCAGTGACTGCACCCGCCTGCAAGGGGATGTTTCTCCCCCCCAGAGGGTTGCTGTTAGGGGGCACACTCAGTGTGCCACCTAGAAGGTGGCACACTGTGAGTGTGTCCCATGGCAGCTTCTTTGCCTCTGCACCCGCATCTGTAATATTTGCTTGGGCGCAGAGGCAAAGAAATGTCCTCATTTGCCTAGGGCACGCCTCTATGCAAATGAGGGGACGCCACCTGATGGTGGTGCTGGTGCTTTAAGTGTTCCGGTGCTATTGGTATTACTGAAGAGGATGCACAAGCGGGTGCGCCCCCTTCTGAAATCCCAAAGTGACCTGGGGATGCGCAAAGTGTGGGCAAATGCCCTTTGCGTCCCCGGGGTATTTATTGTAATACGACCCCAGATTGGTGGTGTCTCCAGAAAGAGAACTGTAATTTTCTGCAAGGTAAAATACGTCCATAGTATTATTATTTTTCTAATTGTGTGCTAAAAGTGCTCTCTCTCTCTCTCTCTCTCTCTCTCTCTCTCTCTCTCTCTGTAGAGAGAGCACACAATTTGAAAAATAATAATACTATGGACGTATTTTACCTTGCAGAAAATTACAGTTCTCTTTCTGGAGACACCACCAATCTGGGGTCGTATTACAATAAATACCCCGGGGACGCAAAGGGCATTTGCGCACACTTTGCGCATCCCCAGGTCACTTTGGGATTTCAGAAGGGGGCGCACACGCTTGTGCATCCTCCACAGAGAGCGAGAGAGAGAGAGAGAGAGAGAGAGAGAGCACTTTTAGCACACAATTAGAAAAATATTAATAATATGGACGTATTTTACCTTGCAGAAAATTACAGTTCTCTTTCTGGAGACACCACCAATCTGGGGTCGTATTACAATAAATACCCCGGGGACGCAAAGGGCATTTGCGCACACTTTGCACATCCCCAGGTCACTTTCGGATTTCAGAAGGGGGCGCACACGTTTGTGCATCCCCTTCAGTAATACCAATAGCACCGGAACACTTAAAGCACCAGCACCACCATCAGGTGGCGTCCCCTCATTTGCATAGGGGGCGTGCCCTAGGCAAATGAGGACATTTCTTTGCCTCTGCGCCCAAGCAAATATTACAGATGCGGGTGCAGAGGCAAAGAAGCTGTCATGGGACACACTCACAGTGTGCCACCTTCTAGGTGGCACACTGAGTGTGCCCCCTAACAGCAACCCTCTGGGGGGGGAGAAACATCCCCTTGCAGGCGGGTGTAGTCACTGACTGCAGAGAGAGAGAGAGTGAGAGAGAGAGAGAGAGAGAGCACTTTTAGCACACAATTAGAAAAATAATAATACTATGGACGTATTTTACCTTGCAGAAAATTACAGTTCTCTTTCTGGAGACATCCCCAATCTGGGGTCGTATTACAATAAATACCCCGGGGACGCAAAGGGCATTTGCGCACACTTTGCGCATCCCCAGGTAACTTTGGGATTTCAGAAGGGGGCGCACACGCTTCTACAGAGAGAGAGAGAGAGAGAGAGAGAGAGAGACCTCCGGGTTTTGGCTTGAAAATGTTGCCTTGTTTCACAAAGTGAAATTGTGGAGGCCAGCGCATGTGGTGTGTAGCGGAGCTAAAAACTAAAATGATCCAGGAGTAGCTGCTGACAGATGTACACAAAATGGAACCACCACATAACCAGCACTCCTTCCGCTCTGTTCCCTGTCTGAGAGGCTGCTTGGAAAACACAAAAGATGCTAAAAGGAATAAAATGAAAACCAGAAATCAGAACAGCACCAGACCGTTCCCAGCAAGAGGTTTGCGGGAGAGCAAATTTCTTCCACTAAAACTGTTTTCAGATTCACTTACACAGCACAGACAACAAGCATTGGCATAGCCAATAGGTCTCGCCTTTGGGACCTTATAGTGTTTAGCCATGCAACACTTGATGTTGTTGCACCAAGGATATTGTACTTGATAACTAAACACTTATAAGATCCCACAGGGGAGAAGTATTGGCTATGCTAATGCTTGTTTTTTTTGGGTTTTTTTAAGTACAAGCAGTGCTATCAGGCTCCAGCTGACACTTGGTCAACTGCATCCCATGTAGACGCTGCAGCCATCTTTGAATTGTTTTAAAACCAATTCAAAAGCGGTCGCCACTGAATGTGAATTCCTGTCTCAACGGTGAGATTGTTCTCCTGCTTCCCAATTCTATTAAATACAAATTAAGTGAAAAGAATATCCCTTTCTGAGCTGCACGGCTCGGCCTACCCACGTTTCACGCACAGATTTGAAATATTGATGGGTTGGGTTTCCCGGAATTCAACTGGTTGAGAGGTAGAGAGGTGTAGAGAGATAGAGAGGTGTAGAGAGGTAGAGAGATGTAGAGAGGTAAAGAGATGAGAGAGGTGTAGAGAGGTAGAGAGGTGTAGAGAGGTAGAGAGGTGGAGGTGTGGAGAGAGGTTGAGAGAGGCAGAGGGAGATAGAGAGAGTGGTAGAGGTAAAGAGAGTTAGAGAGAGTGGTAGAGGTAGAGAGGGGTAGAGAGGTAGAGAGGTGTAGAGAGGTGCAGAGCGGTGTAGAGAGGTGCAGATAGAGGTGTAGAGAGGTGTAGAGAGAGGTAGAGGTGTAGAGAGAGGTAGAGGTAGAGAGGTGTAGAGAGGTAGAGAGAGGTAGAGAGGTGTAGAGAGAGATAGAGGTAGAGGTAGAGAGATAGAGGTGGAGAGGTAGAGAGAGATAGAGTGCTAGAGAGCGGTAGAGAGGTAGAAAGAGGTAGAGAGAGAGAGAGAGACAGGTAGAGAGGTGGAGAGAGAGGTAGAGCGGTAGAGAGAGAGGTAGAGGTAGAGGTAGAGGTAGAGTTAGAGAGGTAGAGGTAGAGAGGTGTAGAGAGATAGAGAGGTAGAGGGACAGAGTTGTAAAGAGGTATAGAGGTGTAGAGAAGAGTAGAGAGGTGTAGAGAGGTAGAGAGGTGTTTAGAGAGGTAGAGGCGGAGAGGTGTAGAGAGGTAGAGAGGTGTAGAGAGGTAAAGGCAGAGAGGTGTAGAGAGGTAGAGAGGTAGATAGGTAGATGTAGAGGTAGAGAGGTGTAGAGAGGTAGAGAGGTGTAGAGAGGTAGGGAGGTGTAGAGAGGTGTAGAGAGGTAGAGAGGTGTAGGGAGGTAGGGAGATGTAGAGAGGTAGAGGTAGAGAGGTGTAGAGAGGTAGAGCTAGAGAGCTGCAGAGAGGTAGAGAGGTGTAGAGATGTAGAGAGGTGTAGAGAGGTAGAGAGGTGGAGAGAGGTGGAGGTGTAGAGAGAGGTAGAGAGAGTTAGAGAGAGAGGTAGAGAGAGGTAGAGAACGGGTAGAGAGGTGTATAGAGGTAGAGGGAGAGGTAGAGGTGGAGAGGTAGAGAGGTAGATATAGAGAGATAGAGGTAGAGAGAGGTAGAGAGAGAGAGGTAGAGAGAGAGAGAGAGGTAGAGAGAGAGAGAGAGGTAGAGAGAGAGAGAGAGAGAGAGAGAGAGAGGTAGAGAGAGAGAGAGAGGTAGAGAGAGACAGAGAGGTAGGGAGAGAGAGAGAGAGATAGAGAGAGAGAGAGAGAGAGAGGTTGAGAGGTAGAGAGGTGGAGGTGTAGAGAGAGCTCGAGAGAGGTAGGGAGGTGTAGGGGTAGCGAGAGGTAGAGAAAGTTAGAGCGAGAGAGGTGTAGAGATGTGTAGAGAGGTGTAGAGATATGTAGAGAGGTGTAGAGAGGCGTAGAGAGGTGTAGGGAGGTAGAGAGGTGGAGGTGTAGAGAGAGGTAAAGAGAGTTAGAGAGAGAGGTAGAGAGAGAGGTAGAGAGAGGTAGAGAGGTGTAGAGAGGTAGAGAGGTGTAGAGAGGCAGAGAGGTATAGAGAGGTGTAGAGAGGTGGAGAGGTGTAGAGAGGTAGAGAGGTAGAGAGGAAGAGGTGTGGAGAGAGGTAGAGAGGAATAAAGAGATTGGTAGAGGTAGAGCGAGTTAGAGAGAGTGGTAGAGGTAGAGAGAGGTACAGAGAGAGGTAGAGAGGTAGAGAGTTAGAAAGGTGTAGAGAGGTGCAGAGAGAGGTGTAGAGAGGTGTAGAGAGAGGTAGAGGCGTAGAGAGAGGTAGAGGTAGAGAGGTGTAGAGAGGTAGAGAGGTGTAGAGATGTGGAGAGGCGTAAAGAGGTGTAGAGAGAGGTAGAGAGGTAGAGATGGAGAGGGAGAGAGATAGAGAGAGGTAGAGAGGTGGAGAGAGAGGTAGAGCGGTAGAGAGAGAGTTAGAGATAGAGTTAGAGAGGTAGACGAAGAGAGATGTAGAGTGGTAGAGAGGTGTAGAGAGATAGAGAGGTTGAGGGACAGAGTTGTAGAGAGGTAGAGAAGTGTAGAGAAGTGTAGAGAGGTGTAGAGAGGTGTAGAGGTGTAGAGGGAGAGAGTTCTAGAGAGGTGTAGAGAGGTAGAGAGGTGTTGAGAGGTAGAGAGGTAGAGGTAAAGAGGTGCAGAGAGGTGTAGAGAGGTAGAGAGGTGTAGAGAGGTGGAGAGAGGTAGAGAGAGAGGTAGAGGTAGAGAGGTAGTGAGGTGTAGAGAGGTAGAGAGGTGTATAGAGGTAGAGGTAGAGGTAGAGGTAGAGGGAGAGGTAGAGGTGGAGTGGTAGAGAGGTAGAGGTAGAGAGAGAGGTAGAGAGAGAGAGATAAAGAGGTAGAGGTAGAGAGAGTGAGGTAGAGAGAGAGGTAGAGAGAGAGAGAGGTAGAGAGAGAGAGAGGTAGAGAGAGCGACAGAGAGAGGTAGAGAGAGAGAGAGAGAGAGAGATGAAGGTGTAGAGAGAGGTAGGAAGGTGGAGGGGTAGAGAGAGGTAGGGAGAGGTAGACAAAGTTAGAGAGAGTGAGGTAGAGAGGTGTAGAGAAGTGTACAGAGGTGTAAAGAGGTGTAAAGAGGTGTAGAGAGAGAGAGGTTGAGAGGTAGAGAGGTGGAGGTGTAGAGAGAGCTAGAGAGAGGTAGAGAGGTGTAGGGGTAGAGAGAGGTAGAGAAAGTTAGAGAGAGAGAGGCATAGAAATGTGTAGAGAGGTGTAGAGGTGGAGGTGTAGAGAGAGGTAAAGAGAGTTAGAGAGAGAGGTAGAGAGAGAGGTAGAGAGAGGTAGAGAGGTGTAGAGAGGTAGAGAGGTGTAGAGAGCCAGAGAGGTGTAGAGAGGTGTAGAGAGGTGTAGAGAGGTAGAGAGGTAGAGAGGAAGAGATGTGGAGAGAGGTAGAGAGAGATAGAGAGGAATAGAGAGATTGGCAGAGGTAGAGCGAGTTAGAGAGAGTGGTAGAGGTAGAGAGAGGTAGAGAGGTAGAGAGTTAGAAGGTGTATAGAGGTGCAGAGAGAGGTGTATAGAGGTGTAGAGAGAGGTAGAGTGTAGAGAGAGGTAGAGGTAGAAAGGTGTAGAGAGGTAGAGAGGTGTAGAGATGTAGAGAGGTGTGTAAAGAGGTGTAGAGAGAGATAGAGGTAGAGAGGTAGAGATGGAGAGGGAGAGAGATAGAGAGCGGTAGAGTGGTCGAGAGAGAGAGAGGTAGAGAGGTGGAGAGAGAGGTAGAGCGGTAGAGAGAGAGGTAGAGGTAGAGTTAGAGAGGTAGACGTAGAGAGATGTAGAGTGGTAGAGAGGTGTAGAGAGAGAGAGAGGTTGAGGGACAGAGTTGTAGAGAGGTAGAGAAGTGTAGAGAAGTGTAGAGAGGTGTAGAGAGGTGTAGAGGTGTAGAGGGAGAGAGTTCTAGAGAGGTGTAGAGAGGTATAGGGGTGTTGAGAGGTAGAGAGGTAGAGGTAAAGAGGTGCAGAGAGGTGTAGAGAGGTAGAGAGGTGGAGAGAGGTGGAGAGAGGTAGAGAGAGAGGTAGAGGTAGAGAGGTAGTGAGGTGTAGAGAGGTAGAGAGGTGTATAGAGCTAGAGGTAGAGGTAGAAGTGTAGTGGTAGAGAGGTAGAAGTAGAGAGAGAAGTAGGGAGAGAGAGAGAGAGAGAGAGAGAGAGAGAGAGAGAGTTGAGAGGTGTAGAGAGGTAGAGAGGTGTGGAGAGGTGTGGAGAGGTAGAGAGGTGGAGGTGTAGAGAGAGCTAGAGAGAGGTAGGGAGGTGTAGGGGTAGCGAGAGGTAGAGAAAGTTAGAGCGAGAGAGGTGTAGAGATGTGTAGAGAGGTGTAGAGATATGTAGAGAGGTGTAGAGAGGCGTAGAGAGGTGTAGGGAGGTAGAGAGGTGGAGGTGTAGAGAGAGGTAAAGAGAGTTAGAGAGAGAGGTAGAGAGAGAGGTAGAGAGAGGTAGAGAGGTGTAGAGAGGTAGAGAGGTGTAGAGAGGCAGAGAGGTATAGAGAGGTGTAGAGAGGTGGAGAGGTGTAGAGAGGTAGAGAGGTAGAGAGGAAGAGGTGTGGAGAGAGGTAGAGAGGAATAAAGAGATTGGTAGAGGTAGAGCGAGTTAGAGAGAGTGGTAGAGGTAGAGAGAGGTACAGAGAGAGGTAGAGAGGTAGAGAGTTAGAAAGGTGTAGAGAGGTGCAGAGAGAGGTGTATAGAGGTGTAGAGAGAGGTAGAGGCGTAGAGAGAGGTAGAGGTAGAGAGGTGTAGAGAGGTAGAGAGGTGTAGAGATGTGGAGAGGCGTAAAGAGGTGTAGAGAGAGGTAGAGAGGTAGAGATGGAGAGGGAGAGAGATAGAGAGAGGTAGAGAGGTGGAGAGAGAGGTAGAGTGGTAGAGAGAGAGTTAGAGATAGAGTTAGAGAGGTAGACGAAGAGAGATGTAGAGTGGTAGAGAGGTGTAGAGAGATAGAGAGGTTGAGGGACAGAGTTGTAGAGAGGTAGAGAAGTGTAGAGAAGTGTAGAGAGGTGTAGAGAGGTGTAGAGGTGTAGAGGGAGAGAGTTCTAGAGAGGTGTAGAGAGGTAGAGAGGTGTTGAGAGGTAGAGAGGTAGAGGTAAAGAGGTGCAGAGAGGTGTAGAGAGGTAGAGAGGTGTAGAGAGGTGGAGAGAGGTAGAGAGAGAGGTAGAGGTAGAGAGGTAGTGAGGTGTAGAGAGGTAGAGAGGTGTATAGAGGTAGAGGTAGAGGTAGAGGTAGAGGTAGAGGGAGAGGTAGAGGTGGAGTGGTAGAGAGGTAGAGGTAGAGAGAGAGGTAGAGAGAGAGAGATAAAGAGGTAGAGGTAGAGAGAGTGAGGTAGAGAGAGAGGTAGAGAGAGAGAGAGGTAGAGAGAGAGAGAGGTAGAGAGAGCGACAGAGAGAGGTAGAGAGAGAGAGAGAGAGAGAGATGAAGGTGTAGAGAGAGGTAGGAAGGTGGAGGGGTAGAGAGAGGTAGGGAGAGGTAGACAAAGTTAGAGAGAGTGAGGTAGAGAGGTGTAGAGAAGTGTACAGAGGTGTAAAGAGGTGTAAAGAGGTGTAGAGAGTTGGAGGTATAGAGAGAGGTAGAGAGAGAGGAAGAGAGAGAGGTAGAGAGAGGTAGAGAGGTAGAGAGAGGTAGAGAGGTTGAGGTGGAGAGGTAGAGGTGGAGGGGTAGAGAGGTAGAGGTGGAGAGGTAGAGGGGTAGAGGTTGAGAAAGAGGAAGAGAGAGAGGTAGAAGTAAAGGTAAAGAGAGATATAGGTAGAGAGAGAGATAGTGAGTGAGAGAGAGAGGTAGAGAAGGATAGGTAGGGAGAGGTAGAGAGAGAGAGAGAGAGGTAGAGAGAGAGGTAGAGAGAGCTAGAGGGTGATAGAGAGGTAGAGAGAGGCAGAGAGAGTGAGGTAGAGTTAGAGAGGTAGAGAGGTAGAGGTAGAGAGGTAGAGAGAGAGGTAGAAAGGTCGATAGGTAGAAAGGTAGAGGCAGAGAGAGGTAGAGGTAGAGAGAGAGAGGTAGAGAAAGGTAGAGAGAGAGAGAGGTAGAGAGAGGTAGAGCGGTAGAGAGAGAGGTGAAGCAGTAGAGGTAGAGCGAGAGAGGTAGCGAGGTAGAGAGAGAGGTAGAGAGAGAGAGTTAGAGAGAGGTAGAGAGAGCGATAGAGAGGTAGAAAGAGGCAGAGAGAGAGAGGTAGAGTTAGAGAGGTAGAGTTAGAGAGGTAAAGTTAAAGAGATAGAGAGGTAGAGGTAGAGAGGTAGAAAGGTAGAGGTAGAGAGAGGTAGAGGTAGAGAGACGTTGGGAGAAAGGTAGAGAGTTAGAGAAAGGTAAAGTGGTAGAGAGAGAGGTAGAGAGAGAGAGAGGTAGAGAGATAGAGAGAGAGGTAGAGAGATAGCAGTAGAGAGAGGTAGAGAGAGGTAGAGAGTAATGAGACAGAGGGGTAGAGAGAGATAGGTAGAGAGAGAGAGGGGTAGAGGTAGAGAGGCAGAGTTAGAGAGGTAAAAAGGAAGAGGTAGAGAGAGGTAGAGGTAGAGAGAGAGAGAGGGAGAGAGGGAGAGGTAGCAAGGTAGAGAGTGAGAGGGAGAGTTAGAGAGAGAGCAGTAGAGAGAGAGGTTGAGAGAGAGGTAGAGAGAGGTAGAGGTAGAGAGAGAGAGGTAGAAAGGTAGAGGTAGAGGTAGAGAGAGGTAGAGGTAGAGAGAGAGAGGTAGAGAGGAAGAGGCAGAGAGAGGTAGAGAGAGAGAGAGGTAGAGAGAGAGAGGGGTAGAGAGAGCGAGAGGTAGAGGTAGAGAGAGAGAGAGAGAGAGAGAGAGAGGTAGAGAGGTAGAGGTAGAGAGGTAGAGAGAGAGGTAGAAAGGTAGAGAGGTAGAAAGGTAGAGGCAGAGAGAGGTAGAGGTAGAGAGAGAGAGGTAGAGAGGGAGATAGGTAGAGAGAGGTAGAGCGGTAGAGAGAGAGTTGAAGCAGTAGAGGTAGAGAGAGAGAGGTAGCGAGGTAGAGAGAGAGGTAGAGAGAGAGAGTTAGAGAGAGGTAGAGAGAGATAGAGAGCAATAGAGAGGTAGGAAGAGGCAGAGAGAGAGGTAGAGTTAGAGAGGTAGAGTTAGAGAGGTAAAGTCAAAGCGGTAGAGGTAGAGAGGTAGAGGTAGAGAGGTAGAAAGGTAGAGGTAGAGAGAGGTAGAGGTAGAGAGACGTTGGGAGAAAGGTAGAGAGTTAGAGAAAGGTAAAGTGGTAGAGAGAGAGGTAGAGAGATAGAGAGAGAGGTAGAGAGATAGCAGTAGAGAGAGGTAGAGAGAGGTAGAGAGTAATGAGACAGAGAGGTAGAGAGAGATAGATAGAGAGAGAGAGGTAGAGGTAGAGAGGCAGAGGTAGAGAGGTAAAAAGGAAGAGGTACAGAGAGGTAGAGGTAGAGAGGGAGGGAGGGAGAGGCAGAGAGGTAGAGAGTGAGATTGAGAGTTAGAGAGGGAGAGAGAGGTAGAGAGAGGTAGAGGTAGAGGGAGAGGTAGAGAGAGGTAGAGGTAGAGAGGGAGAGGTAGAAAGGTAGAGGTAGAGAGAGGTAGAGGTAGAGAGAGAGGTAGAGAGGAAGAGGTAGAGAGAGGTAGAGAGAGAGAGAGAGGTAGAGAGAGAGAGAGGTAGAGAGAGCGAGAGGTAGAGAGAGAGAGAGAGAGAGAGAGAGAGGTAGAGAGGTAGAGAGAGCTAGAGAGTTAGGGAGAGAGGTAGAGCAGTAGGGAGAGAGGTAGAGAGAGAGAAGTAGAGAGAGAGAGGTAGAGAGAGGGAGCTAGAAATGTAGAGGTAGAGAGAGAGGTAGAAAGGTAGCGGTAGAACGTAGAGAGAGGTAGAGGTAGAGAGAGAGAGGTAGAGAGAGGTAGAGAGATAGGTAGAAAGGTAGAGGTAGAAAGGTAGAGAGAGGTAGAGGCAGAGAGAGAGAGAGGTAGAGAGAGGTAGAGAGAGGTAGAGAAAGAGAGATAGGTAGAGAGAGGTAGAGAGGTAGAGAGAGAGGTAGAGTGGTAGAGAGAGAGCGAGGTAGAGGGAGATAGAGAGAGAGGTAGAGAAGTAGAGAGAGAGAGCTAGAGAGGTAGAGAGAGAGGTAGAGAAGTAGAGAGGTAGAGCAAGAGGTAGAGAGAGAGAAGTAGAGAGAGAGGGGTAGAGAGAGAGAGGAAGAGAGGTAGGAAGGTAGGAAGGTAGAGATAGGTAGAGAGAGAGAGGTAGAAATGTGTTCATTGATTAGAATGGGCCTGGCAAAGAGTAAACTGAAGATTGTATTTTGATGTTTATTTATTTTGCGTTTTTTTCAGTGCCACATGACTTAGACCACTGCATAGGGTGATGCTGCATTAAAAACCAACCTTCATATTTATAGACAGTCAGGGTTAGGGACTTCGAGGTTTTGCTATAGTTTCTGACTGATTTTCTATAATACCCCGGTTTGATCGTTGAACTTCATTAGGTGTGAACTTGCTAGTGATATTCCATCTGAAACCGGTCTTCAACCCGCCCCTTGAGTAAACCTTGACTGCTTGGTCACCAGTGGCAAATGACAGCCAAGGAAATCATGAGTACAATATCGAGAACCCGGAAGCCGTAGAGAGAACATGACAGCAGCCTTTGGTATTGCTAGGTCCTCCCTAGAACAACAGGTTCTGGATGGACAACCCGACTGACAGGAGGGATGAAGAAGCGAAAGAGAGGAGACAGAGGAAGGAAGAAAGTGAGAGGAGGGAATACGAATAAAATAAAAGAGGTCATGGAGACGGTAAGAAGAGGTGGGTAGAATCAGGAAGGGAGGAAGGAGGAAATGGAAGGAAGAAAGGGTGCAGAGATAAAGCATGAAGTGGCGAATGGCTGGAGAAGAGGAGGAAAATGTAGAAGGCGAGATCGTGGAGTGAGAGAAGACTGGTTGATGAAGGACAAAGTAAAAGGGAGGGTGGGAGTGGATGGAGAATTGGGGACAAGGAGTGATGGAGTGAGTGGGGAAATGGAAAGGATGGGTAAGGAGGAGGGAAAGCGCAAGGGAAGGAAAGCGTGAGGGGAGCAAAGGAGTGCTGGTGAGTAATATGACGAAAGAGGAAGAGTAGGGGAGAGGCAGGGCAGTATAAAGGGCGATTGTGTGAAGAAAGGGGGTGACCAAATGAAGATGGGAAGAGGGAAGAGACATGGCTGTAGAAAGCAACACATGTTATGACGCTTGAAAGTGTAAAAAATGATGGCATCTCAAAGCGTCACATATAATGAATGAGGCACAGCGAGATTAATGTCCACAGGCATCTATGTCACATCGGGTAGTTAGCGGATACAAAGAGGCACCACAAAAACAAGTAAGAAAGAAACGGCACAAATTCAACAGAGTGGGGCGTGCGTGTGTGCGCGTGCGGCCTGCTCTTTTTAGAAGCACATACTTGTGCTAGTGGCACGCCGCTGCGCACACCCGCAAGGCGTATGCCACCATAAGCACGAGTATGTGCTTCCAAAAAGAGCTGCACGACGGCTAAAGGTCTCCTAAGCAGCGCATGCACACTGCGTAGGCGAGACCTAAAAAGGGCGTGAAAAGAGTCGATTCGATGGGAGCGGGCCCATGCTACCTTCTGTCCCAACGAGGGGCTGCTCACCACCACCCCGATGTCACACATCTGCCACTGAATTCCAACAGCACTTCTCTGGATTTACAATGCACCTGTTAAACTTGCTGGGTAAAATATTCCTGTAGGTACCACCCTCAAAACGAAACACAGGTCAGAAGTGCAGACCAGGCTTCTGAAGTATGCTGGAATTGGTGCTTGTATAACAACAACAAAAAATAAACATCAACAAATAAAAACGCACTTAGTGCCAGACCGTCTGACGACATGTTTGGAAGTTCGATTTAAAAAAAAAAAAAAAGGTTTGTGCAGGCAGGAGTGCATACAAAATGTTCTATCTTGCCCAGCACAAAGAAAACAGCTGATATTGCTAAAACCGGCTCCCAGTTACACCAAACAGTTACCCTACTTAGCGATAGTTACTGTAAAGAGTGATGTGGGTCACAGGAGTCCCACATGTTCAATGGCTGCAGGAAGGACCAGAGCTGCTGTTTCCGGGGCCTGGATACATCGAGCATGGAAAGGGGGGAAGAGAGCGGGGTGAAAGTACAGTAGCTGCTGCATGCAAGCATTTAAAGGAGCAGGCACTTAAAAAATGTGAAGTATGTGCCATTAACTATATGAAACGGTGGACGCATACAAAAACAAATATAATTAAATTAATATAAAAATACAACGTACAAGTGTGTATAAACTTGCATCATGACGAGCGCCATTCTGATTGTGTATAATTAACAGCGCGGCGCTCGTGACGAGCTCCATGCTAATTATGTATGCAAGTGAGCCTGCTGGGCTGCAAAAATCCTAAAAAAAAAGTTCCCCTCAGGCACAATTAAAACATGAAAGCAGAAGAAAACTGTGGGTAAGCAGTGCTGCTTCCGGATAAAATGGAAGTGAGTTATCGCATGCACAGCCAACCACAATCCTGCTAAGAAGAGCAATTTCACAGTTAACAAATGGCAAGTGGCAAGAGTATGTACCCGGGACTTTCACCCCTGATACTGATTACTTGAAGTCTCTGAGAGACAGCGTTTGCGCGCTGCCAAGCCGAGACCTAAAAACGAGTGTAAGGAGATATTTATAAAACATGAAGGGAGTGGGTGAGGGTGGAGAAGATATAGAGTCGGGCAGAGATGTGTGAGGAAAAAAAACAACAAGGAGAGGTGGCGGGTGAGAGTTAAAAGAAGCACCATGGATGGGGATGTGGAAGATGGCCTGAAAACGCAAGCACTCATGAAGTGCTGGAACGGGAAAAAAAGTTGCTCCATAAATGGGAGCAGCGGATGGGCACAAGTACTTGTCTATGCTCCGTGAAAGGGCCAATCACAAGAAGATGTCATGAAACAGGCATGCCTCCAAAAACCGTAATGAAGGAAATGAGAACAACGCAACAGCAAACCAATGTTAAAGCTGTTGTTTGGCTGTAAACCCACTGTGCATAAAACAAAATGTCTCGAATAGACAGCACATGTGCTATCTAGGTGAGAGCTAATTAGACAATTAGGATGGGTTTACCCAAAGAGGTGTAATAGACTGTAGAGATGACATTTGAAAAGCAGAGCTGATGTCTCCTCATCCCTTGCATACATCAGCAATTACCCTAAATCTTACTGACTCAACGTCGTTAGGGTCTGAATGCCTGCACAGTAAGAACTTCCAGTCAGACCCAGCCCCTATTTGATACACACATACACTAAGATACAGTAGACAATCAGTAAGAAGTCAGCTTCTCATGAATTAAATTAGTTATCCTATTAACAGAAGCAGTTGTAACAGGTACGACACTTGGTTCCTTTAGAATAGAAGCAAAATTAAGAATAGCTGTGGTCTATTGAAGAATAAGATGGTAAGCAGAAACTGCCCCGATTCTCTCAGCCTACCCAGCAAAACATTGGATGGCCTGAGTTGGTTCATATGATCTCAGTTCCATTCAAGGCTACTGAAGTTATCCACTGATTGAAATAAGATGCTGTAAAAAATGGTTTCAGATAAAGAGCAAATAGGAACGGAGATAATAGACATCTCTGCTGTGCACCATGGGAGATTTTAAAGACAGATAAGCAGTGTCCAGCCAGAACCACACAGGCCATTGGGGGCTGATATAAGCTGCCCCCGTTCTCCAGCTGCTGCGTCCCCTTTGGCCCACCCCCTGCCCGCCCATTTGTCCACTCCCTCCACCCAGCTGCCTCCTCCCTCCCAGAAAGAAAAACGGTCACCCAGGCCCTCGTCAGCAGCAGGCTGGACTACGGAAACGCCCTCTACGCGGGAGCCCAGGCCAAACTGCTGAAACGACTGCAACGCATACAGAAAGCATCGGCCCACCTGATCCTTGACATCCCTTGACACAGCCACATCACACCCCACCTGAGAGACCTGCACTGGCTTCTCGTCAACAAGAGGGTCACCTTCAAGCTCCTCACCCACGCACACAAGGCGCTCCATGACACCGGACCAGCATACCTCAACAGACGACTCACCTTCTACACCCCAAGACGCCAGCTCCGCTAAGCTGACCGCGCCCTCGCCACCATCCCCCGCATCCAAAGAGTGAACTCCGGTGGCAGATTGTTCTCCTACCTCGCCGCCAAGACCCGGAACACCCTCCCCATCCTCCTACGGCTGACCCAAGACCTACTAACTTCAGGAGACCACTCAAGACCTGGCTGTTCGAGCGGTAGCAGAACCCCCTCCTCCTAGCGCTTTGAGACCCTCACAGGTGAGTAGTGCACTCTACAAATTCCTTGATTGATTTATATAAGCACTGAACACAATCAACATATCTATCCCCTAAGACCATCGTTTTCAAGGGAGTCACTAGAAAAGGCCACATGACCCTGCTGAATGTCTTATCACCATCTAATAATATAATTCCAACCTATCTACCAAAGTATTAGCAGCATTGAGTAATGCTATATCAGCTTTAATATGATTGGTGGTATCTCTTTCTGGAATGAAGCTGTGTTGTTGTGAACATACAAAATATTGGGTTCAGGAAGCCAGTCTTGTGGCCAATACTTTTGCATATTTCTTAGCATCCGCATTACTTAAATATATAGGCCAATGACCCCTTGTCTTCTGCTGACTTATTCTTTTTAAGAAAGATATCAATATTTGTTAAATTCAAAGAGCCTGGAATATTTCCTACTTTATAGAAATGAAGAATGACCATAAGTAGAATAGATGCCAGCAAATCTATGACTATTATGTAGAATTCCAATGGCATGGCGTCCTCTCCTTCTGACTTACCTGACGGAAGTGATTTGTTAACATCCTTTAGCTTTTAAAAAGTGAACTCCTCATTAAGTGCCTCTACCTGCAGTGGACTTAACCTAAGAATATTAGCTGCTAACATATATTCATCCAACTCACCTTGATTCGGAGCCTGTCTCTCAGTGAATTGATCCTGCTAAAAGCTCTTAACTTGTTCAAGGGTGCCCTGCAGTTTATAAGTGTTTTTTCTGTCCTTATCCTTAATACATTTAACCCTGTTATGATTCTTTTTTTAAGCTATTTTATATGCCAATACCTTGTTGACTTTCTCTCCATATTCAAATAGGGACACCCTACTGCAATATAAGCCACAGCAGCCTTATCCTTCTGTATACAATCAACACTACACCAACATTAGATCATATAAAATCATATATTTAGCACATTAGAGACTTTCTCTAGAAAATTTCAAGCATGTTTTCTCTTCCATCTAAGTTGTTCAAGATGCCGCAGCTGTGCTTGACCCTTATGGAGCCTATTAGGTTCACAAAAAACACTGTGCAGTGGCACCCATGAAAGAACCGTTCAAAATGTCCTTCGCATTACTTGAAGAATAAGAGCCCATGATAGCTGATGTAAAATCAGCCAACTGTCTATGCATCCTTTTTATGAATGCTCTATTTGACAATAGTGGTCTAGGAAATGTCCATCTTCGAGATTCTTTTAAAAAAATCACAGACCTAAAGCACTAGTATCAAGGGGTTATGATGTGAAGTTATCTTAGGACACAGTTCCATACTAGAATCACCCATTAAACCTTGAGAGAATAATATTATATATTTTCTAGAGCAATGTCAGTGAGACGCAGAATAATATGTATGCCTGAGTACAGACTGATGCAATGTCCTCCAGAGGTCAACTAGGCCATATCCCCTTGCTAACTCCTTAATAGACTGCTGAGTTTTATTCATACAAAAACTAACATTTATATCAGTTGTACCCAACTTATAACTCATAATACAATTACAAGCACCAAGGATCAATATATCACTGGACCATTGTGCTAGCTCAAGGTTTAGCATATCTAGTAACTCTGGGTCACCTTTATTGGGACGGTAGACAGTACAGATAATGTAGACTTGACTTGCTACCTCAATCTGGGAAACTAACAACCTTCCATATGGATCAGGTGCAGTCCGTAGTACCTTGCACTAAAAAGAACAAATGTTTAAAATGGCTACCCTTCGGATTGAGGCCTGCTGAGTTGTACAAGAAATATTATACCCTAACTGCCAAAGAAGCATCCTGTTTCTAAATGCTAAATTAGTCTCAGTAAGACATGGGAGATGCGGCCTGTAAACAAGTATCTTCTCTTTAATTAACTGTTGTTTCAGGGGGCGATTAAGACCAGCTACATTCCAACCCCAGTGGCGGCTACGCTGCTATGGCAGAGGAGCGTCGCCCCCCTGCCAACAGCCAGCAGATTAAAAATAAATTGATAAAAAAGTAAGTTATTATCATATTATTAGTATCTTTCTCCCAGTCCACCGAGTCGAGGGTGGGGTGATCTTCTCTATCCTAGCTGTCTCCGCCCACCCTGTAGTGTGTCCAGGGGAGTTTGTAAATGCTGTTTGTTTGTTATAAAAATTTAGAAGTCACATATCAGTATCCAAATTTGACTGTGTGTTGAAAAGCTGTAAAATAACTGCACACAACATGTCCTTCTATTTAAACTTCTGATAAACTGTATTTAACACTTGTAAGAAACGGTGTTACTGGTTGAGTGGGGTCAAACCCTTCTCAAGCAGCAACCACATTCTTCTGAGTGTGAAAACACGCAAAACCTAAGTTAACCTGTGCTCAACCTTCAGGTAACTTGACACAGAGCAGTCAGGCTTTGTGTAAAGTATTTTTGCAGCACTTTAAACAGTAACACAGTTAAACACACAAGAAAAAGAGCCCACAACCGTGTTGGAAGACAAGAATAATTTTTAATAAAGAAAACAAGACCAAAACGACAAAAATCCAATCAGTAGAACTAAAAACATTCAATTTTAAAGATTTTAGAAAAAAATGCACCAAAAGGCATATGGCGCCAACTGTGGATATCTCATCGCACAGGACTGGGACAAAGACACATGTTCGGTCCGGCTCCATTGGAGCGCAGGCCGGCTACAGGACCCAGTTAGGCCTGCTGAACAAAGTTCCTTTAATCCTGCTTTGTGGAATGGTATAAGGCTCTGCGTTGAGGATGCACTGCACTGTGGAGTGATGCATCAGCCCCAAGATGCATTAAGGTTGCGGTGTGAGGCCTGGTTGCGTCGTCCTCAAAGATCCCGCCAACGAGAGCTTGCAATGCAAAGTTTGGAGTCAGCGATGTGTTGCACAGTCCGGGTGATGCATCAGTTCCCAAGAAGCTGCAAGGCTGCCGTGCGGATTCTGATGTCATCATTGAGGATGCTGTCAATGAGAGATGCAAGGCCCTGCGCTGAGGTTGCATCGTGCAACAGCGGCTCCGATGCAGTGATGGGCTACAAAGTTATGCGGGTCTTTATTCTCTTGCTCTCATCCACACGTCAATGCATTCATTTCTGGTTGGGTTGCTCCATGCAACAGTAAATGTCAGTCCTGCTGGGTCCACAGAGGCTGGCAGAGCACTGTAGGCTCACTTCTAAGGGTCCAGGACTAGGGGGGGGCAACACTTGTCAGGGTCAACTCACCAGTGAAAGTGTCCAGGTGCAAGTGCAAGTTGTTGGATCATTCTGTCTCTGAGGCTCAAGTCAGGAGGCCAGCCTATTAAGCCTTGGAGTCACACTGGGGTTCTGGGTTCAAGGGATGTAGTTCCACTCCTTATAACCCAGGCAGGAGGCCAGCAGGCAGCAGTTTTCCGCAGCAAAGCAATAGCACAGCAAGGCAGAAGTCTAGCAGAGTGCAGTCCAGCAGAGTAGCACTCCTTCTGCAGCACAGCTAACCTTCTGGATAGAGTATCTTCAAGTCCAGAAGAGTACTGAAGTAGTGGTATCTGAGGTCCAGTATTTACACCCAGTAGATCAGCAAGCACTCAGTGGCACACACAACGACTACTAAAAGCAAATTTCTTCGCTGCAGATAGCCAATAGTGAGTGACCACATTCTTGAAAAACTGATTCCTTCCAGAGGAGAACTGAGATGATACAAGCTACACTATTTTGATGATTTTTTTAGCTGAGAGATCGTGTACTTTAACAGGCTAAGAAAAATGGAATCGCTGTAAGGGGATGCAGCAGTCTGGACTCCCATCTCAAGTGGAAACACATTTGTAAGTGGCTTGAGACACAAAATGCAAAATAATGCTTGTTTGTTATTTTTTTGCCAGGCCTTCTGAGCACTACTGACTAACTGAGGTATGATGGATACATGACATAAGTCTTACTTATTTTTCACCCTGTGTTGTCATTCTTTACTCTGAGCCCATATTTCGGCTGTGAATGCAAGTGTGAGGAAATTTCCTTGGTGAGAAAACAACTGCAGGCATCTTCTAAGACCTTTGATCAATGATAGCCTTAAAAAACACTGATTCTGGGGCAGTTGAGATGTCTTCTAAAGATGTTGCTCAGTGTTCTATAGTTTTTGGATGTCGAGCTTTGTCTCATCGATTTACTAACTATCACATTTATTGATGATTTATTGATTGTAGAGCATATGTTATGTATAGAAAAAAGTAAACTTCATGGCCAATCAGTCCCATATATCCTCTAACTCCAGATGAAGCCATATTTCACAATTGCCTACTTGTAAATCACTTTCACCTTCATACCTCCTATGACCTGTCTAACACAAAAGGAAAGTATTCTTCCTTAATAACTTCATCAAAACTAGCCAACAATGGGGCACTGTGTAGCACTACATTAGGCAATCCTGGTCTTGTTTTGGAGAACAGGTTATACCAAATACCATTCTACTTTAGCCAGTACCTATTTGTGATGAAAGACTGTTAGAAATGGGATTTCTGGTTGTCTAAGGCTTGCGCCAAAGCCAGGCATAAACACCACTCTAGTCAGAGCAAGGGAGTTAACCCCTGCACACCCCCTTGGTAGCTTGGCACGAGCAGTCAGGCTTATCTCAGAGGCAATGCGTAAAGCGTTTGCGCAACACACACACACACACTCACACAGCAGCAACACACTCGGCACACCACAAAGGAAACTCTACACAAGGTTATATAAATAAATAGCCTTTGTATTATCATAAAGGCATTAAAAACCTAATCACACATTTAAAACTGTGCCAGCTGGCACTAGGCAATATTCACAGGGGATTATATACAGGACCAGGCCACGGTCAGAACCATCAGAACAGGTAAGTAAATGTAAAAAACAACCATTAACTACTGGTACCATAATGACCTAAGCCTTATCACATTAGCATTAGACCCCATCCTGAAATATAACATGACATTAGGCAATAAATCATTAGGCCCAAGCCTCATTAGCATAAACCCATTACACACTAGGCCTTACCAGCATGAACACGGACTGCCTAAACATCCTAAACATAAACACATTATGTCATAGACATCCCAAGCATAAGTCACATTAGGCATGGTCACGGTGCATAAATCACATTTCCTGTCCACCATGTAAATCACAGTAGGACCTGGCACCTCATCAACCTCACCCTGTCCCCCTGGCCAACTGGCCTTCTCAGAGAGCTCAGATGCCCTATGTCCCAACTGTTAGGACTGGCTGCTATTGCAGCCACATTAAAAGTGCGCAATTGCGCTGGGGCAGAGGACTTTACCTCACTCCTGTTTCACAAAAACTGCCCCCAAAGAAATGTCAGCCTAAATGTTGCAGCTGCCGCTAATTGCCCTGCAGCTGTGAAAGTACTGGGGCCACTGGCACTCACTGTGCCCTCCAACCCAAGGAGCAAAACGTTGCAGTTGCCCACTGTCAAGCGGGGCAGCTGTGTCCAAATTGGCCCTGGCATCCATGTGCCCTTCTGGTCCCACTCAGGAGAACAGAGCTCGGAAATGCCTCCTTCAACGAGTGAGGCCTACCAACGGGCCCCACAAGGAACTGGCACTCTTTGTGTTTGAGGAGCCCCGTTCGGGAACTCCTACAAAGATGGCCCCAAGATGGAATTCCGTCTCTGCTCTGTAGTGCCCCGCGAGTCCCCCGCATCGGGACTCTATCAATCAAAGTGCCCCCCTTCCCGGGGCACCTTTGGTACAACTCTGGCACCAATCAAGCTGGAACGCAGCCCCACTCACTGGGCTCTTGGTCGCGGCTCTCTCATCCTTCTTCTGGGAGCCGGCGAGGCTCCAACTTCCCTCTGGCTGCAGTGGCAACTCCGTCCTCTCGGGACTCCTCCAGGCCAGCTCACTCCCGGGAACAGGGTCCTGTGCGTCTCCTGACTTTGGCCGGGCCAGGACTTCAGCGGGGAACCTTTCTAGGCTCCGAACGTCTCCTCGGGCTCTGCTGATGCTGCATGGCTTTCCCTCGAGCATGGGAGCCCCGCCGGTCCAGCACTACAGCTTCCGCCCCAGAAGGCGCGTAGCTCCACCCCAGATCAGGCAGCTGTTGCCTGACTTCCCGTTTGGCAATCTCCGAGATTCCGTGATCATGCAGGGTGGGCTCCTGCTTTTCTTCCGCACACCTGGAGGATCCCCATGCCAGGGGTCCTCTCGAGGGCCACACAGCATCGGGGTAGGCATCTGCCGACAGACACCACATGCAGGGTGGGCTCCCGCAGTCTTTATATCCATAAAGCGGGGTAGGCTCCTACTAGCTGAAATCACGGCAATGCAGGGTGGGCACCCGCCGTGCTTAAGCACCAAAATGCGGGGTGGGCACCCACTTGAAAGCACGAAACGTGGGGTAGACTCCCGCTCATTGGCATCATGGGGGAATCCTTACACTGGGGATTCTCTCAGCAGCAACCTGTAGCCCAGTGATGCAACGCTCCAGGGCTCCTCTCTCAAGGGGAACATAAAATGTAGCACAAAGTCCTGGCAGATTAAGGGGGCAATGCTGGGCGCAAGGAGGCAAGCACACTAGGCCCTAGGCCCTCCAGCAGGGAGGTAAGCCCCCATGGCGGCTCCTCCTGGGCCCCTGCAGCAGGACGCCCCAGCAGTCCAGAAACAGCAAAAGCAGGACAAGAACTGGCCCAATTCATGGGGTCACAGCCCCTCTATTTATACCACCTAATCCTTTGCCTTTAGTGCAGGGTATGGGGGAACCAGATGCAACTGGTTCAGGGGGATTTGGAGCACTTTGTTTTGCAAGCTTCTCTTCCCCTTTGTCAGGTGGGGGCTAGGTGATCAGGCACACCACAGGGGGTGGAGCCAGCATTGTACAGGGCAGGCACACTCCTATCCAGAGTCAGGGAATTACCACTTCCACTACTCCCAGCACAGATGTCCCATTCAGCCTAGCGCTGCCACCCTGCCCCTCCTGGAGCCACACACTCCTCCCAGCCCCTGTCACTCACAAGCCAGACATGCAATTCACATCAGGCAGACACATAGCACACAGAAATGCCAACTTCTAAAAGTGGCCTTTCTCCCATAGTCATAAGAAATCTGTGCACACCATTGCACAGCATTTATTCTCACCATTTTATACATATTAGACTTCACCACACTGCTCCTCTCATAACCGGAATTACCAGTGACACACCTTATCAGGGAATCCCCCTTGAATTCCTATGGTAGGGCAGGCCAACCTTACCAATGTAACACAGAGAGTGCACGCACTTTACAAAGGACCACAGTGCTAAAGTGCTCCGAGGCCTAAAATTACCAATACCAGGTTATAGAAAAAAGCTAGGAGAATGCAAAAAGTTTCGGGGTGAACCTGCCAAAAGGGCCAAGTCCAACAATGACAAACAATAACTTGTACCTTAGTACTCTGTTTAACAATTTTAACTAATTACGCAAATAAAACCTTTGACTTGACTTGACTAGTACTCTGTTTAAGATCCACTCCCTACATTTCTAAGGACATGTAATCAAGACCTCTTTAAGGAAGATCCTTGCTAACCATGTGCCTTTCTTGAAAAAACAATGCCAGTAATTTTCCTATTCAGGAAGCAAACAGAGACCTACTTTTACTGGAGTGTTCTCCTATATAGCAAGACCCTCAATCGAAGTAAAGAATGACAAATCGAAACACAGCCCTATGAAAGAGACCATAGAGTGAAAAACATTGTCAAACACAAAAAATAATTGCATCACATGGTAGCGCAGCAGAGAAAATAGATAAAGGTATCTTATTTTAATACGAAACAGAGGGAGAAGGAGGATTTGAGAGACCAGGTCGTCCTCCAAAAGACTTAATACATAAGTAGGGATCCCACGTGTAGGATCCTGGGACCTAGCTCTAGTGTAGGTGACTGACTGACTTAATCAGTGTAACCTTCAAAGAAAGAAAAATGTCTTTCTAGTGTCCCCTCACTCACCGGGTTTGCCCCACGGTGACATGCTTCATCATTGGGGCCATCCCAGTTCTCTACGAAAAGGGGCGTGCTGCGACTCACGGACTACGCAGGAGCACTTAAGCGTGAAAGACTATGTGTGGTTCAAGAAAATGTGGTGGAGTGGGTGTGAGTGAATTAAGAATACCGTGCTTAGTGGGCCTCACCAGATTTATTTAGCTCCTAGGCAGGTATGTTAAAAGTGGGGTTAGTGTCACTGTAGATCAACCTTTAATGGGGTTGATTCAGTGAGCGAATAAGGTCAACATGTTTCATGCTACCCCTAGCATTTCTTCAGGACCATGCAGGGACCAGCCCTGCATTTGCCACTCCTATGTCCCTGGATTTAGGAGCAATGAATATTTAAAGTAATACACTTAATAATCAGAGCATGCGTTCATACTAGAAATACATACGTTTGTATCAGATTGATGGTGTTATTAAAGTATATAATAACTCTTCATGGTCTTGCTGGGGGGTCGATTTCACTTATGGGACTCACTGTTCCTAGCTGGTGAAATCGCTCGATCATACCTAATGGGTTACCTCCCCGGGACCGCATCTATCCTAGCTGCAGCGAGCATGCCCTGCTCGCTTTGCGAGGCATGCAGTAATGGAGTATGGAGTGGAAGCTCTGTGGGAGCTCCGCCCACTCTCTGCCCATGGTTTTAATTGGCTTGAGTCTTTGTATTTCCTATATGCTGCCGTCTGATTGATTATGAGGATTGTTAGTTCCTCCTTATTGTGGCCATGTCGTAATTTGTACCCTCCCATGGCTATTGGCCCCTTTACTTTGGTTCTTACGGGGTACTGTTATTTTTTTTGGGTGTTGTAAGCACTATTTTCTCTATTGAGTTTGTCCTACTTTGGTCAGAACAATTTATTTTGTTTATGAGCAGCGCGCTGTGCATGCTTTCACTTTCGAAGCTGCCAGGACAATCTTGACCTCTTGTTGTTTTTATTGCTTGTTTTACCTGGTTGCCCCCGATTACATCATGTTTTGTAATGTAATGGCATAAATAGCTAGTGGGTCATAAATGCTCATCCAATTCTTGGCCTCTCTGCAGAGTGTGTAGATTGATGGTCACTTGCGTGTCAATTGCAAGTGCCATTTTATGTAAAAGTGTGAAGTTAGTATGCACAGTTATTGAAATGATGACAGCATCAAAGGAAACAAAAATGCTGTGTTTACCCGAGAGAGTGCATGTGTGAGAGGGAGGGCATGATGACAGGGAGGTGACGCAAGTAAGAAGCAGTACAAAGTCGAACTACAGTTATGACTTGTAAGGAGATGATGGGTGAGAGCTGCAAATAGAAGATTTCAGAAAGATGTGTTGGGGAAGGGTGTGTGTGTATAAGAGAGTAAGACACAGCGGGGAACAGTCTTGTAAAGAACAGCAACAGAAGAATGGTTGTGTGGTTAAAATAAAATCCACCTAAGGTGGCATGCCTTGTGAAGAATAAAGCTCACAGAAGGCGGCACACTTTGTGAAGCACTGCATTTTAGTTCACGTTTGAAGCTGCACCCCTACTCACAATAGAAGAATACGCCTGCACTAGACCGTGGTTGGAGCACGCCACTGGGGAATGGTGACCCTGGGAAGGGCAGATTGAGGAGCGTGGGGCTGAAAACTGCCCACAGATCATGGTTCTCTACAAAAACACTGCAACAGGACTAAACATCCTCTTTAACTAAAAAAAACAATGATTTTAGAGAGTAGTTGGTTTCTTATGTCTTTGTGAATACTTTCGGCACGGCGCTCCAGTCACCCCTCTGTTTTATAGCCCGGGTCTGGAGGTGGTGATGACCTGATCACTCCAGCCACCGGAGGTTTCAGCACCTCTCCGATACGGTCTAGATGTTAGAAGGGGATGCTGCTCAGCAGGTTTATGCGCATGCTGCCCATACGTCTGCGGATGAAAGACAAATCGAACACAAGCTGGGACTACCCTATCATACTCAATGAGTAGCACCGAGTAGGCATATAGTAACGTCTGTTATAAGTACGTCAAGGGTTCGAAGCACAAGCACGTTATGAAATATTTCTATTAAGCGGTGAGAATTATAGTTTAATCATGGGTTACCCGCTTGGTCGCATTGTATGATCTTGGACACATGACTCCACGTCCGTTTGGCGAATTTTCCTCTTTTACGCATTCACACGAGATTGAGCTATTGACAGTGCACATGACAATGCTTTTTATTTATGTTTTGGGTTTTAAAATGTAAATAGAAGGCATTGCCATTTACCATACTAATAGCTTAAACTCCAGCAAATGTGAGACCTATTGCATTGCAAATGCTTGTTTTTAAATGCCACTCGTCTCGTCTCCTGACCACTTTAATTATCCATTGGAACTACAGCAACAAACAAATATAGCTGTAATTTGCTTGTACAAAACTGTATTAATGTTTCATTAATGTGTTGCTTGTTGCAATGCCATTTTAGATATCAACAGAGGCTGTTGAAAACATAAGAACCGTGGCTTCACTAACCAGGGAAGATACATTCTATGAAAGATATGCAGCAAGCCTGAAGAAGCCTTACAGGTTAGTTGCTATGAATGCTGCTGATTTACTCTTTATTCCTCAATTTAACTGCTATACCATGAACAACTTTGTTGCTCATAAAGTTCGGAAGATAAAATGAATGTTGAAATAAACTGAATGAATCAGAATTAAAGTTGATTATGTTGGAAGCAAGATAGTGGCCAATTATGAAACAAGGTGGGTTACAATTAAAGGCAATTTTACAGGCCATCGCCTGATTTAATGTGGGATGTAATAGAGCGATCGAGAGCGCTCCGGTGATTAGTTTGCTGTACTGTGTGACCTCTTTTGTGCTTGTAGAATTTCCTGGATTTAATCATGTTTTACACATTGGATGTTGGTTCGCTAGTGCCCACTTAAGTAAGCAAACCAGTAAAAAAAATGACCTACTATCTGATTTTTGACTCATGGATTTGTTCATGTTCACTTTATCTACCAAATACATGCATTCAGCGTAATTGTGCCTGTCTTACCACCCTCATAATTTCTTTCTCTCCATGAATCTTTGACTCACACCCCCTTTCTTGTCCACCCTGCCCTCTTCAGAAACAAGCTCTGCCACCCATTTGATTATTTCTACTCACCCCCCATTTTTTTCAATTCTAATCTGTCCCTGATACCCAACTCTTGTACTCTGAGCTCTCACATTTGTTACAGGGCCCTCGGGGTTGGTCACGGGCCCTCGTAGTTCCTCCCCGGTCTCGCAGCCCAGAGGACTTACACACAGGGCATACAGTGTCACAGTATAACCACATCGGTCAACACAAGTTTATTTTATCCCCTCTGGCCATGCCTGGCCAGAGGATGCTGTATGATGTATTTCTGGATGATGCAGAAAGGCAGGACCGCTAACATAATACATCCCTTCCCAACTCAGTCTGAAACCTAATGTTTATTCGAGATGGCACACAATGTCTCTAAGCTGCTGGCTTGGATGAGGACTAGGCCTTAAGTTATATCCCTGGTGTTGAGTTTGGCCTGACAAGACCTCTGTGACCGGGATGTCCCTTGAGTCATTAGGCGGTGCACGCACTTCCTGCAGCTGCTTGGCTATGGTGCCCGATACTCGTGAAGGTCTCATCACATTCCTCGGCCTCCGGCAATGGTGCCCGATACTCGTGAAGGTCTCATCACATTCCTCGGGTTCCGGCAAGTCGGCCTCTCCGTCGTCTGCATGATCCACCTGTTGGGGGGGATGGAGGGGGGGGGGGGGTGACAACAATTTTATTTGACCCAACACATGTTCCTAGCCACTGTTTCTCGGCCTTTATAGGCTTTTATCATGGTCCCCTCAACTTTTACAACTGTCCAGACTCCTGGTTCGTTTGGTGTCCTGAACTTCCACCTGGTTCTGCGATCTCTTATGACCACCATATCTCCTGGTGAGATTGACCATGTCCGTACCCTTCGTCTTTGGCTCATGAGGGTGTTATGCTGTGAGCGCCGAGCCTGTGTTCCCTATATGTCATGGGGTGATGGTGCCCACCCTCGGTACGTTGGAATGGTATTCCGGTAGGGTCCGTTGACCATCAGATTCCATGGGGCTTGTTGGATTGCACAGTGAGGTGTCCCTGTGTACTCACGGAGGAACAACTGGAGGTGGCGTTCATGATTGGTTTGTTTGGCTACCGCAATTCAGAGAGTCTTGTTCAAGGTGCATATAAATCGTTCGGCCTCGCCCTTGGTCTGAAGCTACTGAGGGATGATGTGCTGAGGGATGATGTGTCAGTGGTGTATCCCCAGTTGTTTGAAGAGATCCTTGAACTCCGCACCCTGGAAGGTCAGTGCAGTGTCAGTTTTGATTTCAGTTGGCTACCCAACAGTGGCAAATGTCTTTTCAAGGACGGGAGACACATATACAAATGCAATTGACTCAACCACTTCCACAATGATATATTCCGAGAAGCTCTCTATCAAGAACATTATGGCATTACCGGCCGGTAAAATTCTGAAGTCAAGACTCAGCTTGGACCATGATACACAGATCTTTCGTAATTTTAGGTGCTGGCCTCTCTGAACTCGTCAGTTTGCATGCCCGGCACTGTTGGACAATCTCTACGACCATTGCTTCAATTCCAGGAGCTCACACCTTCTACCTCATGCAGGCCTTCATTTTCATGGTGCCTTGGTGTCCTCCATGCGGCAGTAGTGTCACATGGTATTGAAGGGCTACCAGAATTACAATGTGGGATCCTCGTTGTTAGAACTGGGGGTCTCTAGTTGGCAGAGGTAGGTACCACTGTCCAAATAGGGACCCTTGCTTCGAGTCAGGGTAAGGAGGAAACACTCTTTAGATAACGTCTCCTCACCCCCTACGTAGCTTGGCACAAGCAGTCAGGCTTATCCAAAATCTTTTTTTTTTTTATAGTTTATTTATTGTTTTACTTCAACAAACAGTCATACATTGAGCAATGTAAAAAGAAGCAGAAATAAAATGAGAAACAGACAGAGAAAATACACTAATAGGGGGAATATCTTAAATCCATTTGGTAATTGGATCCCAGATTTTTGATCCTTGCCTTTTTTTACTTATCCCCTTAAGCCTATACATAGCTATTTCTAAATGATAAATAGAGAGCAGCCTACATTGCCATTGATGAAAGGTTGGGGATTCCTTATCAATCCATCGAGATGTGATGCAAAAACGGAAAACGGACATGCAAATAAACAGAAATGCTTCTTCAGCCGTAGGTCTTAACCCAGACTGATCTGCTTGAAAACCAAAAATTACCAGTTCGGGAGAAAATTTCACAACAATCCCTAAATTATTATTAATAAAAGATTCAATATCAATAATAAAGCAAGAAAGTTTCTCACATTTAAAAAACATATGAATGGAGTCCGCATCCACCTCATCACAGCGATTACATCTTGATTCACCACCAACCTTCCATTTAGCTATCTTAGCGGGAGAGTAATAAAGATCGAAAATAGATATATAATGTTGGCTTTGAAGGGATCCGTTAAAGAGTACCTTAATGGATAACTCAATTGACCTTCCCATATCGATATTTACTAAATCTAGCTTCCTTTGCCATTTATTCTCCATGGAAGATAAATCGTCTTCAAATTGATTAATGGTCATTTGATAAACTGGGCCCATTTTCTTTGCTTTCCTCATGGTTTCTAATATCTTATTAGGATTCATACAGGAGTGAGTGAGAAGACCTTTTGATTCTAAAAAACTCCGGATCTGAAGATACTTGAAAAAATGATGCTGTGGTAGACCATATTTGGTTTGGAGAGCTAAAAATGAAGAAAATTGGGCATCTTCATATAAGTCTCCCAAAATCTGTATTCCTAAAAGGAGCAATTTTCTTGTGATTTGTTCATGAAAAACGGGAGGTAAGGCAAGATTATTACACATTGGGGAATAATAGCTAATTTCACCCAGACCGAGAATTTTTTTCCTAAATTGTCGCCAAATTGTAGCACAGGCTAAAATAATCTTAAATTTGGTTTTTTTGTAATAACTGGGTTCAATGATTTTGACTAAACATTGAGGAGCTGCCTTACCTAACAGTAATTCATAGACTGAGGGATAAACGGATTCTTCGGTGATAATATCCGAAAAAAGGAGTATACCCATAAATCTTAAAGAAATATGCCAATAATACAACAGAAAATTAGGGACACCCACCCCCCTTTTAACCTAGGCAAGAAACACCATTTCAACGCTCAGCGAGAGCGATGATACCCCCACAGGAATCTGGAAATCATTCTATCAATTTTTGTGAAATAATATGCCGGAAACAGAAGTGGTATGGTTCGGAATAAATATAAAAACTTTGGGAAGATTAGCATTTTGATTATGTTGACTCGGCCATAAAAAGAAAAATGTAAGTTATTTAATCTCTCCAAAGTTTTATTAGAAGAATTCAGGGCAGGCTCAATATTTAAACGTACAATCTCCTCGACCTTGGATGAAATCGTTATCCCTAGATATTGGGCTTCAGAGTCAAAAACTAATTCATTAGGTCGGCCAAAATCAGAATGAATTAATTGAGTTTTAGCCACATTTAATTTATAGCCAGATAGCAAGCCAAATTCTTCAGCCAGGAGAATGATTTTTGGTAGTGCACGTCTAATGTCTATGGTAGTTACGGCAACATCATCCGCGTAGGCGAAGATTTTAAATGAGTGGGTATTAATTTTTACAGGTATAATATCTACCTCAAAGGATAAATTACGTAGATATGGTTCTAGATATAGTGCGAACAGCAAGGGGGAACAAGGGCAACCTTGTCTAGTCCCCCTTGTTATCGCAAAGCCCTTAGAGAGAGAGTTGGTTATTCTTATGGCAGCTTTGGGTTGAATATAAAGGGCTTTAATTGCGTTAATATATGCAATGGGAAAACCCATCCAGATCAAGACAGACCATAAGAACTCCCAGGAGACCCTGTCGAATGCTTTTTCTGCGTCCAACAGGGCCACCGCAACTGGGGATTCAGAGGTCTGGGCCCAGTCTAATAATGCTATTATTTTTTTAACATGGTCTGTGGTATCTCTTTTCAGTATAAAGCCATGTTGTCTGATGGACACGAGGGTCGGCATCAGTGGATTCAGTCTGTTGGCGAGAATCTTTGAATACATTTTACTATCAGTAGAAATCAAAGAGATGGGTCGATATGAGCCTAGTTCTTCACTATTTTTGCCTTTCTTTTTAAAAATAACTATAATAGCGTGAGACCATGACTCAGGTGGGTTGCCGGTGAAAGCAGAACAAAAGATCTTCATCAGTTCTGGCTTTAGAATTCCTCTAAATACTCGGTAGAATTCTAGAGGAATGAAATCCGGACCCGTGGCTTTGCCGACCGCGAGACCAGCGATAGCTAATTCAATCTCCTCCCAAGTAACTGGGGCGCTGAGGCACTCCACATATTCTGGTGACATTTCTATAATGTTAATCTTATCAAGATAGTGTTTTATGGCGAGATCAGATACACTGTCCGGTTGATGATACAGCAGTTTATAGAATTCATTAAATGCTGCCAGTATATCTTCTTTAGATGTTTTAAAGTCCCCGTTAAGATCTTGTATTTTAAGAATCTCATTAGCCGTAGCTCTTTGGCGTAATCTTTGTGCTAAAACTTTCCCGGTTTGTTCGCTCAGTTCATAGCTTTCAGTCCGATATTGATTATGCCGTAAAGCTACCTGGTCAGCAATATGAGCATAAACAGAACTGCGTGTAATTGATAGTTCGAGTTGGGATTCCTCTATGTCTCTATTCAATTTAATGCTTTCAGCAAGCCGTATCTCTGCATGTAGAACCATATCACAGTCCTTTTTAAATTTGTCCGCTTGTTTTTTAATTGAAGGTTAGCATATTTTAACCTACTGATTTAAAAGTTATTTAAAAGTGTCCCAGACTACTGGAACTGAAGCCGACTCATTGTTTATCTCAAAAAACTCCTGAATAACATTAGACATAAACTGAATATAATCTGGTTGTAAAAGTAAATTCCGCTGGAACGTCCAAGTAGATTTATTGCCCTGTCCAGCTAATGGGACACTAAACTTTAAACAGAGAGGGTTGTGATCAGATAATAGTTTAGGGAGAACTTCTACCCCAATTTTATCCAAAAAGAACTGAGATAAAAAAAAATAGTCAATACGAACAAATTTCCTATGCGGGGCAGAGTAAAAAGTAAAGCCATACTCATCTGGGTGGGCAATATGCCAAGCATCAGATAAGGCATTATCTAATACCAGAGACCGCAAAGCCCTAAAAGACCGTGACTTCGAACCTTTATATCTTGGATTTTGTCTGATGCTGAAGTCAGCATCAATATGAATATTGAGATCCCCACAAAAAATAATGGGAATACTACTAAGAGTAAGCTCCTGATTTAGATAATTAAATAGCTCAGAATCATCCAGGTTGGGGCCATAGACTGAGTAAATCACGAACCTGTTCTGAGAAATTAAAAGTTCCGTCACGGCCCAGCGGCCCCACTTATCAGCAGAGATCTTGATTACTGTGCCAAATTCCGGCGCATGAGTATAGCTACGCCTTGTTTAATGCCTGTCTGCCTGGAAACTATTAACACATCCAATCCCAGATTCTTTAACAAATCCCTTTTTTCCCATGATGAGTGTGTCTCCTGAAGGCAGAGTATATCAATTTGTAACAAATGAATCATTTTGGTCAAAATACCTCTCTTTTTCACATCATTTAGACCGTTAACATTGAGAGTGCAAATTTTAATTATCCTATCCATTGGATAATGGAACACAAAAGGAGATTAGAAAACTGTGGTCTATCAAACATGGCTCCTTATAAAGTTGGAAACAAATCACAATAGCAAAAAATTTCATTACTTTGCCCAATATTACGTCAATGGTAAACCAGTCTGAACAACACTCCGTATCCTGCAAATAACCAGTCATTATCATTATGTCTTGCTCAATTTTGACTGATGTTGAATTACACCCCCTCCACCACCTCCCCCCCACCAGACCCTCCCCTGACACCCTCCCCCCTCCTCAACCCACCTTATGAGGCACAGGGACAGCCAGTCTCTTGGATCACAGAGTGCCCCCCGCCCCCCTCCCAGATGACCCAAAGAAAAATTAGTATTCAGAAATCAGCTTAATCCAGCCAACGATTCCAATCCGACATAACTATAACATTTTTAAATGACATTTCTATTGAAAATGAGCATTAGATCATAGAGAATCAAGATATTCTTTTGCCAAAATTTCTGAAACAAAAAATCTTGTTTGATTTCTGAAAATAACTTTGAGTTTGGCTGGATTTTGTAAATAGACAGTGGCGCCTTTTTCTTGGAAACCTGCTATTAATTGCCTTAACTGCCACCGCTTAGTAACAGTAGACTGGCAGAAGTCCGGTCTTACAAAAAAACAACAACCATTAGCAGAACGCTTTTTGTCAGGTCTGGCCAGATCAAAAATAGCTTCTCTGGCTAGGAAAATATTGAATCTAACCAAAATGGTTCTCGGATACTCTCCTTCTTTAGACTTAGATTTAATTTGAAATGGAAAGCGATGAGCGCGCTCAATGACCAATGGCCAGTCCCAAGAAGTGAGTTCCGGGAATGCTGCCGAGAAAAGTTCACAAATAAATTTCCGGATATCTGCTCCACCAAGATTATCAGGGACTCCTAAAACACGTAAGTGTTTTCTCCGCGATTGGTTTTCTAACTCAGCAAGCTTGAAACTGACATCATCCCGTTGTGCTTTAACAGAGGCAAGTTCCTTCTTTTGTGTGGCAACTTCGTCTTCAAGGGTAGATATCCTGGTTTCGGCTTCCGAGACTCTGACTGTCATGTCAGTACAGAATTTTGTAATACGGCGCACAGCATTTTTCACTTTTTGGCATGTGCCTTGTGTGCGGGCAATCTCCATTTATGTATCTGATCTATGAGCCAGCATTGTCTGGTATATCATGAAGAGAGTCACTTCCGGGTATAGGTCTGAATCAGGTTCTTCAAGAATAGCTTGCTCGTTTAGGAGATTAGACTGTGTGGATAAAGGGTCCTCTGCCCCATTAGATCTGTTCCTAGATGAGGGTGTCCTCCTGACCCTATGTTTCTTTACAGTTACGCTAGAACCAGGTGACGTCTCACTTGCCCCCCGTCTCCTCTCCCAAGCTACTGTCCTCCGGATAATCAGCCCAGTCCTTGTCCAGACTTTCATCGGATGTGAGGTCAGACATAGAAAAAAAAAATTCACTAGATTCCAGAGCAGTTTCTTGACACAAAGTCTTGGTAGACACTAATGTGGGCTGAGCAGAAATAGCCATAGGGCTAGTCAAAATGTTTGTGGACGCGATAGGTAGCTCCCCTCCTCCAGTTCCAGTACCAACAGTAATATTCAAAGTATTTGAGACTACAGATCCCAGAGTGCTGTGCGATAGTGATCCAGATACAGGCAAAGGCTCAAAGAAATGCATCACTTCTAATTCGGAATCGGGGTTTAATAAAGTGTCATTGATTACAGAAATTGCAGCAGTATTTCCAACTAACCCCGTAGTCTGTGAAGAACCCTCAGTGATATTAGTATTGTCAATATTGTCAATATTATCATGCTGGGTTGGGTCTCCTAGGTCTGCTGGTGCAAGAGAGGCAGTCGATGCTAATGTGCGCAGATTAGTAGCATTTTTGGTAGCTTGTTTCTCAAAGAGTGCAGGTACAGTTTGATTAGAGCTCCTGCTCGCAGGCTCTCCCCCTTTTTTAGCAAAAAAGGTAGATGTAGACTCACCAGTTTTAGATGTCCCCAGCTCCTCTGCGCCATTAATTTGAGCGTGCTTATTCTTTCCGCTACGGGTGTTTGGAGGTTTCACCTGCTGGTTAACGTTTTTTGGCGGCATAGTGTATGAGCGCAGAACAGAGCAAAGCGCTAGCTGTCTAGCCCACCAAAACGGAAAACGCCGGGTGAAATATCGAGGCCGGGGAAGCTGGACGAGGAGAAGCCACATAGGAGACAGTTGGTATAAAATGCGGGCAGCCCAGCGCCAATAAAGTCACCGTCACCCAAATGGTACGTTCAATTCAGTTCGGAGATGAAGAGGAGGGGGGAGTCGGGAAACGTGGAGAATGATGTACCGATAGCAGCTTCAGCGGGAGCAGCTGATATTAGCGTCTTTCATACCGGAAACTCAAGAATTTTGCCGTGAGTTTAGCCGCGAGCTCACTGTGAAACCAGGATCATCCAATCAGTCTTCCTTCAGCGCCACTCTTCTTCGGGTCAGGGAGTCAGGGAGCGGAGTGGGAAGCTACTCACACCGCTAGGCTAGCGGTCGCCATCTTGCCTCCGACAGGCTTATCCAAAATCAATGTGTAAAGTATTTGTACCAACACTCACAGTAACACAGTGAAAACACCACAAACTGACTCCACAACAGTTTAGAAAAATAAAGGTATATTATCTAAACTACACAAGACCAAAACTTCAAAAATCCAACCTACACAAATATGGTTGCAAAAGAGTTCTTAAGGTTGTGATAAAATAATCCACAGTTGTGTGAAAAGTGCACAGTTGCGTCACGTTTAGCCAACAGTACCTTTAAATGTGACAAAGTTCCAAAACAGAAGCTGGTGCGGTGGAAAACAAGCGATGCGTCACTCCTGAGACCTTGGGGAGGTGATGCGACAACCCCGCTGGACTTAGCGGGCGTGTTGTGACGAATCCGGCCTGTATGGGGAGGGAGGCGATACCTTGTATGGATTCCGGAGCGGAGGTTCCGTAGGAAAATGCTCCCAAAGGCACGATGTGACGATCTTGAGGGACTGCGACGATCTCCGGGGCGATGATGCGTGGCTCAGCGGCGATCTTTCACACTCAGTTCCTGGATGCGATGGCTCTAGGATGATTCTCGCAGCGACGTGATGCGGTGATCTCACCCAGCGGTGACAGGCTCTGCGACGATGTTCGCAGCGATGGAAATCTTCCCGCAAACAAAGGATGCAACTTCTTCAGGCAGCCGCGACAGGCGCTGCGACGATCTCGGTCTTTGTAGCGGCGGGAATTTTCTCGCTATGCCAGGGTAGTTTGAGTTTAAAAATATTTTTAGAGCGCGCGTTCACCGAGCGGTTTCATGGCGCTTTGTAGTACTACAAACCCAAGGAATGAAAAAGGGCTAGGGGCCTAGGACCGATTTAAGAGGGGAATGCCTGGGTAAAAAGAAAAGTTTTAAGGGCTTTGCGGAAAAGGGAGTACTGGGGACAAGATCTCAAGTGAAGCAGGAGAGAGTTCCAAAATGCAGGAGCCACAGTAGAAAACTTGGAACCTCCCCATTTTTTTCGTTTGAAACGGGGGACAATGAGAAGTTGTTGGGAGGCTGAGCGCAATTCTCTAGTCGGGGTGTAGTCGTGGATTGCAGAGGTGATAAAGACAGCGGCAGAACCGGTCCGGGCATTGAAAATTATTCAGCCCAGCTTAAGTAGGGCACGTTGCTGAACAGGGAGCCAGTGTAAAGATTTAAGAAGGGGGGTGACGTGATGTGATTTGGGAAGGTTAAATACCAGGCGAGCTGCCTGGTTCTGGACCAACTGCAGACGCCTCACGAGGTACGCCGGCATGCCACAATAAAGGGCATTGCCGTAGTCCAAGCGGGACGTCACCATTGCCAGAAGTATAAGTTTGAGGGCAGATGGGGTGAAAAACCGGGAGACTTTGCGGAATGTCCGGAGGGAGAGAAAAGCTGAAGATACAACCGCACTAACTTGGGAATGAAGGGAAAGTTGATCATTAAATTTAAAGCCGAGGGTTTTAACAGAGGAAACTGGGACCTAAAGAAGGGGGCCAGAAAAGAGAAGACCAAGGACTGGAGCAACCACCTGTCAACACCAATTCCGTTTTATCGGGATTGAGTTTCAGGTGGTTGTGGTTCATCCAGTCCTGAATGAAGGTCATAACAGAGTGAAAATTGGATATAGACGCGGAGGAAGGGGATAATGAAAAGATAAGCTGGAGATCATCAGCATAATTGTATACAGAGACCTCCAGCTGTTGTAAAGCAAAAATAAGAGGGGCAATGTACAGATTGAATAACAATGGTGACAGTGAGGAGCCTTGGGGGACCCCACACTGCACAGACCGGAAGTCAGCTGAGTAATCGCCCAAGCGAACTGCTTGAGTGCGGCCACTCAGGAAGGAGGATAACCAGACCAAGGCCGACCCCCCGATTCCCGCCGCCTCGACACGTGAAAGTAAGATGGCATGGTCCACCGTGTTGAACGCGGCGGAGAGATCGAGAAGGACCAGGGCCTGGGGCTGATTAGTGTCCATACCCTCCCGGAGGTTATCCAGGACAGATATAGCCACAGCTTCTGTCGAGTGAGCAGGGCGGAAGCCAGCCTGCCTGGGGGCCAAGACACTGTTCCTTTCCACAATGGCACTCAAAGTTCTTACAATGCCTTGGCCAGGTAAGGCAGGAGGGAGATAGGGCAGTAGTTGGCTGAGACAGAAGGATCAGCACCGGGTTTTTTTAAGATAGGTACAATTACCGCCGATTTGAGTGATGGAGTGACAATACCCTGGGAAAGTGAACTGTTCAGAAACATAAGGGGTGGTGAGGGACAAAGGGAATAAATCTGTTTCAGAATATAAGTAGGACAAGGATCCAGGGGGGAACCGGACTTGACCAGAGAAAGAAGGGACAGAAAGGAATCAGCCGTGAGCGGAGGAATAGAATCTAGACGTGCTACAGCTGGGGGACAGGAGGGATTAGTGAAGGAGAGGGACGGGGGGGGGAATATTAGCTCTGATCGTGCTGATTTTGTCAAGAAAAAAAGAATTAAGAGAATCACAGAGGAGTTGTGGTTTGAGTGAGGCCCTATCGGAATAGGCTAGATCATGGATAATGTCAAAGATTTCTCTTGGCCGATTCTCGGCGGACTGGATTTTAAATGAGAAATAGGCCTTCTTAGTTTCCAGAATGGATTTCTTATATAGGGCCAAGAGGGTGATGTAATGATTTCTCGAGATGGGGCAGTAGTCCCGCCGCCAGAGGCGCTCCGCTTGTCGAAGCTTAAGTTTTTGAGTCTTCAAATCCTCTGAAAACCAACGGTTAGCATCTTTGGAACGCTTAGACGATATGCGCTTAAAAGGGGCGACTGCATCACAGCCAGCCCGCAGCCAGCCATTGATGGATTCCGCTTGTTCAAGAGATGACAGCCCTGAAAGATCCGGGCTAGAGGCGGAAAGTATGGCCGACAAGGCGGCTACGTCTACGCGGTTCCAGGATCGTGCCCAGATGTTTTTGGCAAGGGGGGGCTTAGGGACTGATCGGAGAAATAAGGAGAAACGAATAAGAGAGCGATCAGACCAGGGGCAGGGAGTGATAGAAAGTGATGTGATCGGGCAATCTCGGTACCAAATTTGGTCGAGGATGTGGCCGAGACTGTGAGTGGGGGCGTGAACAGCGGAGGTGAAGTTAAAGGAACGGAGTGACTCTGAGAACTCCTTGGACGCTGTACACTCAGCAGGATCGGAGGGCCAGAAATTAAAGTCCCCAAGAACCATAATGGCCGAGTGATTGACTGCCAGAGTAGCCACCAGGTCTTGAAAATTTGGAAGAAATGATTGCGGGGAGGATGGGGGTCGATAAATGAGGACGCACATGAGTGGGGGAGTAAAGGAGAGTGAACGGGCCACCAAGCAATCTGATGAACCCAGAGGGGAGAATACTATAGGTTGAAAAATAATTTCTTTACGGGCAATCAGAGCAACTCCTCCACCTGGCTTGCCGGGAGGGCGATCGGCTCGGAGAGCATAATAAGATGGAGGAAGAATTGCCAGTAAGGAGGGAAGGGAACTGTCGGAGAACCAAGTCTCAGTGAGGAATAAAAGATCAGGTTTATGTGACTCCAATAACGTAAAGAGGTCCAGCTGGTGCTTGACTGCCGATCTGGTATTGAGATACATCGCGGAAACAACAGTGAGGGAAGGACCAGTGGGTGAAGGGGTAGCAGGGCAACCGGTCGAAGGCAAGGATAAAGAACAAGGATGGGAGGGAGCATTGGGTTTAAAAAGGCCTAGCCTGGTAATTCGGGCTGACACAATGTCCTCTAGAGGCCACAGGCCTTGGAGGTCGGTCAACTGTGCAAATGAGTATGAATAAGAGGGGCAGAGTGACTAGCCCCTAGCCTCGGTCGGCCGCGGACGGGCGCAGACGGACTTTCCTTTGGCGCGCAATCGTCACGCCCGCTGCGCTCGTCCGCTGCGATTCCGAGGAAAGCACATGATTTATAGGAGAATGGACAGGTGGGCGTGGCCTCCAAGGGGGCGTGGCCTGCGGGCTGAGCGAGGCGCTGGAAAAGCGTTCCACGCCTGGTTACAGCAGCGCAGAGTCCGCTTATGAGAAGCGTCAAGTGAGGGGGTAAGTGAGTCTTTAAAAACACAGTAATCACAAAACAACAGTTTTAAAAATGAGCTGCCTCCCGGCTTTCCGCCTCAGGAGTGTGGTACAAACAAATGGCGGCGCTCATATTCAGCGTCCCTTTTGTAGTGGTGGGCGGTGGCCGTGGCCTCCAAGGGGGCGTGGCCTGCGGGCTGAGCGAGGCGCTGGAAAAGCGTTCCACGCCTGGTTACAGCAGCGCAGAGTCCGCTAATGAGAAGCGTCAAGTGAGGGGGTAAATGAGTCTTTAAAAACACAGTAATCACAAAACAACAGTTTTAAAAATGAGCTGCCTCCCGGCTTTCCACCTCAGGAGTGTGGTACAAACAAATGGCGGCGCTCGTATTCAGCGTCCCTTTTGTAGTGGTGGGCGGTGGGCGTGGCCACCAAGGGGGCGTGGCCTGCGGGCTGAGCGAGGCGCTGGAAAAGCGTTCCACGCCTGGTTACAGCAGCGCAGAGTCAGCTGAGAAGCATCAAGTGAGGGGGTAAGTGAGTCTTTAAAAACACAGTAATCACAAAACAACAGTTTTAAAAATGAGCTGCCTCCCGGCTTTCCGCCTCAGGAGTGCGGTAGCAATAAAACTTGCAGAAAGTTCCTTAAAAGCTTGGTTTCCAGCTTCCCAACACAGGTACAACTTCCAGAGGCACCACACATGGGCCAAGCACTCCAAGAAGGACAGAACTCTCTCAGTAAAGTTCAGGGAAGTTGGGGGTGAAGTCCTTTTGTTCCTGGGACTTCTTAACAGGGAGCCAGCTCTTCTCAGGCCCTTGGAGATTCCTTCAAGCAAGGGGACACAGCACAAAGCAAAGTCCTTCCCCTCTCCTTGGCAGCAAAGCAACAGCAGGTCAGTCCAGCAGAACAACAGCAGGACAGTCTTCTTTCTTCAGTTTCAGCTTTCTCCTTGGCAGAGGTTCATTCTTGATTCCAGGATGATCTAATTTTCTGTTGTCAGGGGTCCTGTACTTATACCCCTAAAAATCTTTGTTCTCTTTGTGCAAGTGGGCCCTGAGCCCTGTCTGAACCAGTTCTGGGTGTTTCTTGAGCACTTTGTTTTCCTGGCTTTTCCTTTCCTTTCAGAGTTAGGGGCAGGGTCGTCAGCCGCCCAGCAGGAGGTGGAGCCAGCATTGTGGAAGGCAGGCACAGCCCTATTCAGGCCCAGGTGCTATCTCCTCCCACCACTCAAGTTGGAAATGCAGTCATTCAGTCCAGGGCTGACCCAGCCAGCCTCCTGGGGTTCCCCAGCCTCTGTCACTCTCAAACCAGACAGTCAATTCACAAACAGGCCAAGGCACACAGAAAGGTCAGACAAGAGAACAGCAACGTTCTAGAAATGCTGTTCTCAAACACAGGAGTTAAAAACCACCTTTCCTAAAAGATGTATTATTAATTCTGAGTTCAGGGATACCATACTTTTATGTCCTACCTTGCTCCTATGGGAAGAAATGCTGGTAGCCACTGTAGCCAGCATTCCCCATGATAGCCTATGGGCAAGGTAGCCTTACAATAGTGAAAAACGAAAATGGCTGCCTTTCACTACCAGAGCATGTCACCTGCACTAGTACATGCTCTACCTTTCACATACACTGCACCCTGCCCAGGGGGGTACCCTGGGCCTTCCATAGGGGTGACCAATGTGCACAGAAAGGGAAGGGTTAGGCCTGGTCAGTGGGGACACTGATAACAAAAGGAGCCTAGAGGGAAAAAGGGGTCAAGGGTTGCCCTCCACTCATAAACTATCAATACAACGATAACCCTGTACCCTGGGCAAATACACATGTAGATCAATGTATCTATGTATGTATACTTCTTTTTCAGCATGAAATTTTTACTATCTATTTTCTCTGCTGCACCAAGACCCTCTTTCTTGTTCAATCCTACTTGTGAATATTTACTATTTTTTGCCCTTTCTAAAATGAAAAAACTTTTTCAATCGACAGACAAAACAGAACTAAATGCATGTCTGAAAAACAGGTATTCAGTACATCAATAGTGGTGAAAAAAATGTGTAAGGGACAAAATGACCCCTCACGGGCGCACCACCATCGGGGTAACTAGTAGGTGCTCACCAGATAAAGCCCCTTTTCTCATCATAGGCGGTCATTTATTGTCCCAGAAAAGAAAAAGAAAGTGTCCAAAATTAAAATGAATTGTGTGAAGTGCAGTAAAGAGATAAGCAATCCCCCTCTACTCGTGACAAGAAGTGATTAAAATCAACAGGCACACCTCTCTCAAAACTTTATTCTTAATTATTAGATGTGTTCTGTTGAATTAAAAAGGGAGTCTTATAGCGACATCACTGGATTATTTGGGCTTGGATTTCTTTTAGCTGGTCATCTGCTTTACGGGTGCTTGCCAATTCCCGCAGCCTCACGTGAAAGGTGTCGATTGACTCCCTCTCTTGCTGGCGGGCATGGCAGACTTTGCACCGTTCACAGTCAGGGTTCAATTGAAGGTCAAAATGAGCGTTGAGCGCTTTCACAGCTGTGTCATAGCCTGTGGCAGGGCCAATGTTTGCCAGGTGTTCGAATACTTTCTATATTTCTTCCCCTGCGTAATGAAGTAGTAGGGATCTTTTAATTGCGCCGTCTGTTTCCTGTGTGGCAACAAAGTAATTGTGTAGTCACCCTATCCAGGCTTTCCAGCAGGGGATGCTGTTACTGCGAGTTCACTGAATGGAGGGAGCACTCCTGTGAGTGCATGTTGTGAGGTGGGCTGTTATTGGGGCTGAGCAGCATTGGCATCATTGGCCATAGTGGGCAGTATGGGTATTTCTTGCAGATGGAATTCTCCTTGAGAGGTGGCGATGGGTGTGCCAAAGCTTGATTGCTTGCACGTTCTTGTTTGTGAGACGTGCTCCTCCCCCTTTGATGCCTCTCTTATTATTGTTTGTTGTGCTGTCTGCATTTTACTTCATACATACCAATTCATGTGCTGGTGTAATGTTCATTTATCTCTTTGTCTGGGGCCAAATGTAAAATGGAATATTCCTTCCCGGGCACTTATGCGGGGTAGTGTTAGCAGGGGCACATGTGATGAGGATAGGTTGTTAGCCCGCAGCATGGGCTGGTACTTACAGCGGGCGGCAGGTAGGCGGGTTGGGTTTAGGTGACGAGCTGGTCAAGGCGATCCTCGCCTCTTGAGGCATGCTGGTGATGTTCCAGGGCAGCTGTCCCTCGCTGCAGAGAAAGGATGAACGCTGATCATGGAGGTGAGACGGCAGCTGCATAGGCGGCAGCCAGGTGTTGTCAGGCCAGTCGCAGTGCTTCATGGGTCAGAGGCGGGGCCCACGGTAAGGCAGGGGCCGGCCTCACACAGCCGCGGGTGTGCGCACGTTACCAGTATTAGGCAGCAGTAGCTTCAGGGTGAGCTGGGGCACATCCCACCCTTGTCACCAGTGTTACAAGGACTCTGGCTTAGTCACAGGCCCTCGTAAATCCTTCCCACTCCTACAGCCCAAAGGACTGCCAAACAAACACAGGGGATACAGTGCGGCAGTACAACCATGTGCTGTCTACGCCTGTTTATTTTATCCCCTCTGCCCACACTTGGCCAGAGGATGCGGTGTGATGTATTTTGGGATGATGCCGAAGGCAGGACCACTAACCTGCTACAACATTGCCAACTGATCAACCGCAGCAGGTGAAAAATTCTACCCAGCAGCATAATCATAATTGTCTGTCTCGCAAACTCATTGTGTGCCCCTTTCTCTCTACTACCCCTTTAAAATCTTCCTGAGAAACCCCACTCCATTATCCGTGCATCCCCTGAATGACTTCCTGTAGAGGGCAATCCCTGCCAGGTTAACCATTGTCATGACTTTTGCTAATTTCTTTTCAAATCCAGTTTACTCAGAAAGCATAACACCTATTGAACATGGAATGGCTATCTACTTTGAAACCTTTTTTATTTTTATGTTGTAAAGAAAACAAGTATAAGAACAAAATAGTGTTCAAGCACAGCAATTTGTTCACTACTAATAAGTCATAGTCAGATATTCTACCATGTGTTATCCAAACATAAAAGTTAACAACATAAGTAAGCACAACATTATAAGACTGAATCTAGAGATATCTGAGGGGGTCGAGATGGGTGTCTTGAAGCCCTGTCTACCCTAGCAAACAAGTGGGTGAGCTGAGACCATTCTGTGGAGGTGTAGTGGGCTGGTGTTGCCTGGTGGAGCTGGTGGAGTCGCTAGGGGACAGCCTGTAGCGAGGATTGGATTTTGCTATCCGTCTTGCACATAGGCCAACGGGGGAGAAAGAAGAGGCCTTTTGTTCTTCTGAGATATGCCGCATTGGATGGGTGGCCAAGGGACTAATAAGGGCCAGGGAATTGAAACTGTTGGAAGCAGCAGTGTCACTGGACTGACTGGTCGTGACCTAGCAGGGCGGTGGGCCCTGTTAAAAGCAGGCAGCGGCAGAGCCCTGAGTCGGGTGATGTTCAGCTGGGGCAGTCTAGGGGGAGTAGATCTGCTCATGGGAAAAGGCCACTGCCTGCATGATCTGCATGATGGGAGGGCCCTTCTTAATGCTGGTGCTAAGTATAACTCCCTGTTCCCCTGGCAGTGAGAGATCAGGAACCTGCCCTGAAACTGATAGGCACGGGTGAAGAGTCTTACAAGGGATGCCCCTACTACATGTTCTTACAAGTAGATTTTTCTGGGGTGAGACTCATGCCCTTCTCAGATGTTTTGGATGGAGGGGTCCTTGTGTGATGTGAGAGCGACTTGGGGAGGATTGGGAAATGTTGGAAATGGCCTCATCTTACGGAATAGGAGTGCAGCCCCTGCCCTGTAGACTCTGAATGGAGGTGTCCCCCATAACCGCTTCATTGGCAGTGTCTGGGATTTCTTCGACTGAGAGTTGTCAGGGCACTTCCTGCAGTAGGTGCTGGGAGAAGCCTGCCTAAACATCTAGGTTGTGATTACTGGCAGCTGGTTGAAATGAGTGACTGTTTGCCCTTATCTCCATGCCACCCCTGCAGTCTGTCATTTATCTAGTTTGGTGATCTGTCCCTTCGCTCCAATATTCTGTCTAGATCAAGGTTCCTGGAAGCCTCTGTGCCCAATTTAGACATAGACAACATGGGTAAGGAAAAACATGGTAATTCCCCTGCTTAGAGCAAAAAAACTGACCCAGAGGGGAGAAAGTGTGAGGGTGCAAAGCCGGTACAGATGAAGCTGGTGTCCCTCACCAACTCTACACCATCCATCCTTAGGGCAGTCAGGGATTCCAGAACTTTCCTTGAGGGACAAATTGGAGCTCAGCCTGGATCTTTAGATACGTTGTCAAGATCTTCAAAATGTGGGTTACTGAAGCGGATGCCCACCTGTCCAGAGTGGAAGACAATACCCATGCTTTCAGTCTATCACAGCATCTTGCCTGGGTAGCATGAGCCAGCTAAAGCTGAGGATGCAAAGTGAAGGAGCAAACACAATAATATCTGCATTGTGGGGATCTCTGAGGGGATGAAAGAAGGGTGAATGGTCAATTTGTTACTAAATGGCTGGCCTCTTGGGTCTCCACATACTTTGTCATGGAGAGGGTGCATAGGTCCTTTTTGGCTCAGCCATTTCCTGTAGCCCTTCCATGCCGATTGATAACTTGGCTCTTGAACTATCTGAACTGGACATTATCCTTCATGGGGCCGGCCGACTTGGGAAAGAACATTATGAGTGGACCCCAGTGGTGCTATTCAAGGATTACACCCTCAGAGCACAACAAAAGTGTCGCTATTTCTTGGCTGTGAAAAAAAAAACTGAGAGCCTTCCAAATTCAATATATGTTACAGTTATCAGTCTGGCTCAAGTAGATTCATAAGGACAAACCCCTATTTTCTGATATACCCATAAGTGCCCAGGTTTGTATTGAGTATGGCCACATTTTGGGTGTCATCTCTGGGCATCCATCCCACCGGGTGCAACCGGGGGGGTTGGACCGGAGTCTTGGAGGCAGATACCCCATCAAACCAGAAGGAATGAGTGAAGGCACCATTCAGAGACAGAGACTGTCAGGGTGTTGAATCATGTGTGCTCTGGGGCAGTGAAGGACCTCTCTGGGGCTGGGGCTGGGGCAGCTGGTGATGATCGTGAGTTTTCTACCCGATTCTGTTATCTGACTGTAATGATGGTAGGCCGGGCGCCCCTGCAAGGTTCCAGTATCCGCTGTACAACTCAGGGCCATCTTCTCCTGCTGTGTCCCCTTTCTGTTTTGTTGTCTCTTTCAATTGTTGGGCAATTCATGGAGCTCCTTGTTCATGCAACAGATGCTTCATGAGGAGAACTATAGGGCAGGTGGATGGGGAAGGGGGAATGTTACCCTCATGTTGTTTTTTGTTCACTGGTTGTTTAGGTTTGCACATTTGTATTCCCTTAATGAATGTGTCATGCTCCTTGACTATCGTTTAACTCCTATCACACCATACCCACCCTTGATGACAACTGATCACTGACCATACAACCACAGTCTCCAGGAGACATACCATACTCTAATGGAATGCCAAAGGACTGAGTGATAAAAGTGGGTGCGGTTAAACTATAGGTTACGTGGCTCCAACCAACAATTTTATTGCTCCAAGAAAAACACAACCTGATGAGCTGTGCCTTTTTATGCACAGATAGCTACAGTAGGGTATATCACTTGGAGTTCACACGGTACTCACAGGAGGGTGGCTATATTGCTACAGAAAAGCTTTCCAATGATGGTACCCCAAGTCTCTACTGACCCCCTCAGCCACTATCTCTTGCTCACAGGATGGCTGGATGGCAGCCTGTGGACACTTGAAAGAAAAGGACGGTGCTCCAGGATGAAGTCAAAGGATTCCGTATATATTCCAAAATAGATTCTTTATTTAATTTTCGAATAAAAACATGGACATCAGCCAACGCGTTTCGTTCCAGATGGAAATTCGTCAGGGCAATTAATCTTTAAATCAGTCCAATAATCAAATGGTTCCACGTTGGGAAAATATTCCATAAACGCCAGGTAAGAAAACAGGGATAATCAACACCTTTGTATATCCCAGCTTTCCATATAGAAAGGTTTATCAGTACAGGACCCAATGGTATCCTTTAGAATAGCTTGGACATTTAAGATACATATAATAAATGTATAGGAAAAATGGAATCCAGGGGCCAAAATCACAGCCAATGTTCCTTATGTTAGTTAAGTTGAGCGTTCTCCAAACCGGTCCCCCATTCGGACTCCTAACTAGCCTGTGGACACTTGTTAGCGTGTATGCCTGGCCAAGGTTGCAGGGCTCAACTCAGGAAGAGGTCTTGTGAAATTTGGTGACTGCCACCCCCCGAGTTTCCTCTTATGGTAGAGAATTTAATGCTCTCATGCACCCCAGGTTAGACAAAGACTTGCATTCGGAGACCGGTAGGTCACAGCTCTTGTTGCACTGGACAGAGGCCCTCAGCCCAATTGATGTATGATGACAACACCATCAGAATGCCCGTTATAACACATTCTACTTCCAGACTCACTGTACCTCTTCCTGCAGTGGCTATATTTTTGCCCCAGCTGGTATCACCACAGCCATTTCCTAAATACAGATACTTGCGAGGGGTATTTCATACCACTTCCCCATGATGACGATTGTCAGACCAGCTGGTGGCAAGGAAGGTTTGCCCAGGTTAAATTTGTGGTGGTTTCTCCATCACTTCTTCAGAGATCATGTCCATGACACCCTTACTGATTACTTTGACTGCAATGGCTGTACTGTCTCTTTTCCAGCTACACTATAGGAGGCCTTTAAAGCCAATATCCGAGTGGAGGCCATGGCAAGAAGGATGCACAAAGATGCTTTTCTGGCTTCTGAACAAGACAACTCTGCTTGCGTGGGCAGCGGCCACCCACTCTTGTCCCTTGAATAGCGGTGAGTTAAACCAGTCAAGTTTACCAGAATGATGGATTCTGCACTCTTGGGCTCGCTTCATGCTCAGAGAAGGGTATTTTAAACTAGCTGAAGCTACTTCACTGACTGGCGTGCCCAATGTAGGGGCCGCAGAATTGTCCAGAGATTTGTATGCCTGGGGGATAGGAGAACAGGGTGGCGATACCAATCTCCATAGAATTTATCTCCCATTACGGCGCTCTTTATGCTTCTTATGAGCCTCTCCCTACTGAGAGACATCACCCCATTGAGTTGGACCTCCATGTGAGGACCCTCTCTAGGAAGGAGAGGGCAGACCTGGGCTTACCTATCATGTTGGAGGGGGCAGCAGGCTAATACATCCATGCCATTGGGCGAAACATCTGGCCCAATGGCTTCCCCCCAGAATTCTTTAAGAGGTTCTCGTTTGTGCTTGCTCCGCTTCTCTTGGTTTTATTTGATGATGCCCTGGTGGCTCACAAACTTCCTCCTGACCTAAGGGGGACACCATCACAGACATACTCAAACTTAGAAAACCCCCAGAGGAATGTGCTTGCACAGTTCCATATTATTGATAAATGTTGAATTGTAAATACTTACCAAAATGCTTGCAACAAGACTGGCAACTGTTTTTTTTTTCTTAAGTCCTCATCCTGTCAATTAACTTGTAGGCGATACTCAATTTCCGAAACTGAGGGCCGGGTGGAAATAGAGTCTTTCCAGACAAGAAATAGCTGCTTCCTTTCCTACCCCTCATATCTCATGAATGAGATCTAATAACACCGGCTTTGTCCCCGTAAAAATGGTTAATAAAGTTGGTTACACTTGATGCCCCGCCATTGACATCCCCTAAATTCTGACACTCCGAAAAAACAACATCTTTGAATATGCTCCCGGCACGCAGTCAGTAACCGCGGTCACGTGATCAAGTGACGCGGGCTCCAACCGCCCAACCGCGAAGCTCCTGTTTAATACACACGGAAGCGCCAATGGCAGTATCCTCGGGATGCTGTGCGGTAAGGACAGGTTTCCAGCGGGCAGGCGCTATTTGGCAAGTAAGTTTCCTGGGCTCAACTGCACTTTTGTAACAACCCTGTGCAACCGAAATCGGGCGCCCCAGACCACAATGTCCCGTAAAATGCCATACTCATGCTTGGCATATTTTAACCACAGAACGCTCAAAGGCCCCCCCCCCCTCCCCGGCATCCATGGGGCACGAAACACCATTAATCACGAGTAAGTCCTCACAGTTGGACTGCTTGTTTACAATGTCACCCTAATACAGCCGGGTCAGATCACTAGCAAAGGATACTTTTTCTCGCCCTGTTTTACGTAACCAGTGTATATATGCCCAATAGTCTCCCGGGCTCTATGACGATATATATACATACTGACTAGATCTAGTCACATAGCGCCCTTAAGATAAATTTAAGGAACGCTTGACACCCATTTTGATAGAATGGAATGTGGGTATGTATGGCACTGAGCAGACGTTTAGCTGGGTTACACCTTCACTTAAGATTGTGAAAAAGCATGCTTTGTTTATATTGCAATTGCATGCAGAAACTGAATCACAAGGAGATTTAGAGCTATACCCGAGTTATGTATATCATTGTATCATTACCATGCTTTGTTCTATTGTTTCAGATTCCCTTACACATAACGCTGTAAGCAAGCTAAACCGTAAGTACGCGGTCTAGCATATAGGCGAGTCAGGGAAGGGTGCACCTTAGCGAGTGCAGACTTCCCGGCTCACCCCAACTGGTCCTGAAGAAAACCAAAAATCGCAAACGGTTGAAACATGTTGACCACACTTTTATGCACACTTTGATACTACTTGGTCAATTAAACCATCAGAAGTATCTCACTTGTTTTTAGTAGTGTTATACTGGCTCCAGAAAAAAAGTCTATAGGGAGTACTTGTTATACACTTTTTAACTTCACAAATTCCCAACACTCTCACACACAAAAAACCAGCTCCGCTGCAGTTGCAGGTGTCGCAGCACACCCAAGTGGCACTCGGTCACTTGGGTGGACCCCGATGATGAAGTATGTCACCAACCAGGTCGGTGAGTGAGGGGTTTCCTAAAAAAGAAAAAGATGTTTTTCTTTTTACACCTTTCTCCGTGCTGGATTACTAGGACTCTCTGTCCTGGGGTTACTCCTTCTTTTGTTTTGTTAGTACAAAATTAAGTCATCTGCATGTAATGCTAATTTAGCCTCAAAATTGTGATATTTAAACGGGAATATAGTAGGGTCTTTTCTAATAGATGCTGCAAATGGTTCAATATAAATATTAAAGAGCAGTGGAGACATTGGACATCACTGCCCTGTCCCTCGCATAATCTTAAACGAATCAGTTAGTTGCCCATTGACTAACACTGCGGCTGTAGGAGCTCTGTAGATTACCTGGAGAGCCTTAATAAAATTCTTAGGGAAACCAAACCTTTCCAAGGATGCCCATAAATAAGACCAGTATACTTGATCAAATGCTTTGGCAGCATCTATTGCCACCATAGTTACCGGAAGATTATAGCATTCTGCCAAATCTATTACTCCCAACATAATAGCAGTGAGGTCATTAAGGAGTCTACCAGGAATAAATCCCCTTTGATCAATATGAATAATATTGTTTATGATTTTAGCAACCCTAGTCGCCAATATCCCCATGAACACCTTATAATCCGTATTCAATAGGGATATAGGTCTATACGATTTGGCTACTAGAGGGTCCTTATTTGGTTTTAAAACTAAGACTATCGTTGCCTCATCCCATGATGCTGGAGGATCGTGCACATCCCTCAGTATGTTATCAAAGAATTCTTTAAATATTATTATTAAATTGTCCTCCAATATTAAATATAGCTCTATTGGCAGGCCATCTGGGCCCGCTGCCTTTCCTCTTCCCATGTTTCTAAGCTGTGTGCGAATTTCTTCCTCCGTTATTACCGCCGCTAAAGAAAAATTCTTGTCCTCTGTAAGAGATGGGAGCTCTAAGCTTTCCAAAAATTCCTCGATTTTTTCTACCTCAGGGTCAATCTCCTCAATATATAATTTCGCCATATATCTCCGTGCTTCTTCCCCAATTTCAAGGTCAGTTAATAAAATCTGACTCGTGGCACCCTCCCTCAGACTATTAATTTGATTCCGGGCTCTGTCTGTTTTAGCCTTCCAAGCTAACAACCTACCACTCTTTTCCCCGTAAGAGTAGTTTTGAAGTTTACTGACCTTCCATCTGTTTGTTAAAATATTATCCAAAAAGCTCCTATATTCTGCTTGAAGATTCTCTAACTCCTTGGTAAGGAGTGGTACTAAAAAAAAAAGAATTTAAAGAGGCCCTTTGTAATTCCTGCTCTTTAATGTGAATATTTTGAAGAAGGGCCTTTTCTCTCGTTCTGTGGGTGCGGTTCTTCCCGATCATAATAGATGTAATCTCTGCCCTTAAAAAGCCTTAAAGGCATCCCAAATAATCTTTTACTTCGCTGATCCTCTGTTAATCTGAAAAAATATCAATGCTTCCTGACGTTACTTTGATTCAACAACTTCATCAAGTAAAATCGTCCGATCTAACGTCCATTTTATGGCTCCTCTCTTTCTTTGTAATCTGAGGGATAATAAGACAGCAGAATGATCGGAAAGCATAGCAGGTAGATGGTCTACTTTATCCACTTCTCCATATATGCCCTGATCTATCAAAAAATAGTCTATACGGGAATGATGACCGTATTTTGTGCTGTAAAATGTATATCCCTTCTTATTACCCTTTTTAACTCTCTAAACATCAATCAAATTTAATTCATGCTTCAGGATTTTTAGTGCATTCATAGAGTGCAGAAGGGTCTTATATATTAACCTCGAAGTTCTAACTCTGGGCACTGAACTAAGTTAAAATCGTCTCCAATAACTACTGGTACATTAACTAACAGTAGGGCGGCCTCGAGATGAGTCAAAGAATCTAGACTATCCTGGTTTGGCCCATAATAACTCACACATACCATAGCCCTATTCTGAATTTTAATATTAACAATTATCCATCTCCCAGATGAGTCCGAAGAATGACCTTCCAATTTAATACTACAATTAGTTCTTACAATAATAGCGACCCCTCTTGTGCTACCTCTCTGTTTCGAACTGACAATATCCTGGACCCAAGACCATTTTTTAAACATATTTAAAGACTCCTGCTCTTCCAAATGGGTTTCCTGCAATAATATAATGTTAGCCTCAGATTTTTTAAGAAACTCCATAATATGGGCCAATTCTTTCCTGGATCTCACCCCATTGACATTCCATGAGATTAAATTTACTAGATCTTTAGCCATTTATTCCTATGAATGTTATGCCCCTCTCATTATACTTTGAAAACAAATTAAACAAATGTATATACAAAAATTGACAGGTAGAGGACCCTACTTTTTAAAAAAAAATCCCAAATGTTTCCGACACCCTGTGCCCCCCCTCCCCTCTCCCCCAGGGAACCCCCCAACTATCCCAGAAGGCGCAAGCGCCATTCAAGATATCCCCGAGGAGAGCCTAACGTCCTAGCTCATAATTCCACCTATTTATATATTTACACAGATAACACTATTAATTTAACTAGTACAGCATAATACATTGCCGCCTTTGCTGTAAATAAAGTATTACTCTGAATAAGTCTACAATTATATCCCATAAGAGTCTGGGCGAGGCACCCTCTATGCAACTCTCACTTCTCACATCTTACAGGGCATCAACTTCCTTGGGTTCCTGAAAATTATACATTTTATTGTTCCACATGACTTTTAACATACCAGAATCGCTTCATGCCTGGGAGGAGCACTAGACACTTCCTTCACCACCTTCATCTGCCACTGGTGAGAAGAGACAAACTGCAGACTGGGAGGAGCACTAGACACTTCCTTCACCACCTTCATCTGCCACTGGTGAGATGAGACAAACTGCAGAAGACAGCACGTGGCTGTTAATTGATGCGTAGGAAGATTTCAACTTTGTCTATTGACCCTGCCTGTTAGCAGTCTTTCATAAAATGCAGTTGGGCCTTTGGTTCATTGGCTGGGTAGAAACCATTTATAAGAACTTATGAACCCAGCTTAGGGTCTACAAAATTCTCTCTGTTCCTTAATAGAGTGGGACACTCAATAGGGATGCCTGATATCCCCATTGCTCTTGCTCTTGCGGTGGAGCCTCTGGTCAAGCAGCTCATGGTAGAGGATGGAGTGCAGCTTTTCCAGAGACATAATGGACTGGAATACAGGGTGCTCCTGTATGCATATGACCTGTTCCTGCTTTTTCAATTCCCTTAGACTGCTATACCTCATTTGATGAAAATTCTTTAGATTCATGGTGATGCGTACGAAGTGTCCCCACATGAGGTGGGACTGGGATAGGCAGCTGTTAAACTCTACTACTGAGTGTCCCTTGTGGTGCAAGTAGATGACTGGAGATAGAAACAATATTGCCAATCGCCTGGAGTCTAAACTCCCCAACTCCTATGGAATCCTAACTTAATTAATGGTAAGGCACTCTCTCCTGTTACTCGTCTTCCCTCTCTTTGCTGGCATGCTGCGATAAAGCACATGCAGTGCCTTGGGAGGTTGACAGCGGTGACCCGCTTTGGCATGATACTTGGTAATCCACAACAGGGCTACCAACCGACTTCGCCAAATGGGACTTAATGGGACTTAATGGGACTCTCCACATTGGGAGACGTATTTAGGGGTGGTGTTCTTAGGTCCTTCCAGGACCTGGTAGCGGACTTTCACCTCTATCGGTCACATTGTTATTTTTACTTACAACTACAACATGCTTTGGACGTATATCAAGACAGATTCCACTCCTTTATATAGAACAGCCACTTGGAACACCAAATCTTTCTTGATACACTTAGGAAAAGGGGCATCTCTGCACTATACAAATCACTTATTAATAAATCCCAGACCCCTGGTCTAAGCTAAGGGCACAATAGGAGGCAGATCTGGGGGTATTTGAGGATGAGGACTGTGTTGAAGTTGAGATGGTGTACCGTCAGTTGGGGATATCAATGAGATTTTTTATATAATGCAGTTTAAGTATCTACATAGATTCTAATATTCCAGACACCAGCAATTGGGAGGAGCAGTGAGGCTGGTGTGCCACAGGTGCTGGTATTCTCTTGGGACCTTCTTTCACACAGTTTGCAAGTGCTCAGTAATTGCAAGACATTAGAGAGCCATTAATGAGGTACTGTTAGTTGTGCTAAATAGACCAGTAGATCTGGACCCAAGGGTGACCTGGTCATTGTGATGGATTCCTTTGGGGATCTCTTGGGGGCTCGCACACTGGTAGTCATGGGATACTTGGTGGCCAAAAGAGATATAGCCTGTCATTGGCGGGGGATCTTGCCCCCTAAATCGCAGAATGGGCTAATGGAATTAACCTGTGTACACCCCATGGTGAATTGTTATATAAAGCCAGGGTGTACATAAGAAATATTTCAAAACATGGTCTCCCTGGATTCAGGTGGCAACAGATAGGGGATATGAATTATTGCCACAGTGCAGTTGTTGCAATATGAACAGAAGTCTTGGGTGGGTTCTGAGGATGGTTGTGTTCAGTGTTTTACTGGGTGGATGAAAATCATACACATGTTGGCACTTATTTGTATATGTGCATATTTATAATATGATGAAAACCAAGAACAATATTAAAAGAAACAGTCCAAACACTGACTATGCTTCCCAACCCATATTTCCAGTGACTACAACGAGCAGCAGGGGCTGCAATGAAAGAGGGGAAAAGCTAGAAATCCCATCTCCTAAATATCCACAGGAAGCCTATCGATCTCAATGTGTGAGGCAGATTGCTTCCCAATCTGTAAAGCTTTAAATGGATATTTAACCTCCATCTGTATGTTGACTTCAGGAGCTTAATAAAGAGGAGGAGTTGTTGCTTCAGGGCGGCTTAAGGCACAAGTTCCACAGACGAACTGAACCATATCTATGTTACTGACTTTTTGACAACATTCTTTTCACCCAGCATATGATCCAGAAAGAATGAATAGGCAAAATCCCAAAAGCAAGATATGGAATACTGGAACCATCCCTCAAGGAGTAACGGATAATTCAATTAATTTCCTAGGATAAGCAGTATTTTTTTTTTGTATACATTTTTTTTATAAATCTGTTTATTAGGTTTTTGAAACAATAACAATAAATCATGAGTACAGTAAGCAAAGCATTACATTGCAGATCTACACATTTATGGAATGAGACATAGTACATATCTCAAAGCACGTAACATCTGTACATTTATAGATGACCAGGCTATGGGTTCCATTGTACAATGTTGAGATTTATTGTCTGCCATAGATTAGGTCTCAAATAGGTGCATGGGGGTGGGAGAGTAACATGGGGGATTTGGGGACGGTTAGGCCAGTCATTTTTGAGGGGGTCTCGAGTCCCTCCTCCCAGTATTTTCCTACGATCGGGCAGTGCCATGCAAGGTGGATGAAGTCTGCCCCCTCCCTCCTGCAGTACAGCAGTGGTCGTCCTCCATGAGGTTAAGCTTGTGTAGCTTGAGTGGGGTATACTAAGTTCTGTTCAAGAATTTAAAGTGAGTGATGTGTAGTCTGCTGCTCACAGTGATGGCCTCAGTTTGCAGGCAGCAGTATGTCCATTATTTGTCTGTTAGTGGCTCCTCGAGATCTGTATTCCACTCCCCTCGAGTCCTGTGTGTGCCCTGTGGTCTCGCACCTAGTGCTGCCCGATATATTCTAGATATGGCATGGGCGGGCCCAGCTAATTTCAATATAATATGAAGGGTTTCACATACCGGTGGTTCAATCGGGAACCTAGGGACGTTTGCCCGTATTTCGTGTTTTAAACGTATTGTAAAGGAATATCTCAAGCAGTGTGACCCTGTACCCGGATAACAGCTCCTGTTGAGTCTTGAATTGCCCCTGCCACTAGAGGTCTCCCCACGTCTTAAGGGCATGCTTCTGGAGCATGTCTCGACATGCCCCCTCTGTGTAACTGGTGCACTACGCAAGTATGGAAGCAGCACGAGTAGAGAGTGCAGCTCTGGTTTTCCCACTATATTGGATAGCCTCTTCCACGCATAGTTCTTGCAGCTCACAGAGTGTAATTTGACTCCCTCCCCTGGGACTTTTGTGCCTAAAAAGGACTTAGGAGGTGTAGGCCTCATGTATCCCTGTTCAACGGCTAAGTGTGGCATAAATGGTGGGGGATTTAGCCAATAAGCTGCAAAGTGCGCATGCGCGCTAAGATAGTACAGTCCCATATGGGGCACTTCAAACCCGCCGCTAGAGAATGGTTTTGTCAAGACCTTCCAGCTTAATCTGGGTTGCTTACCTCCCCATGCTAGTTTAATAAGCAGGGATAGGATTGTATTAAAGAAATGTTGGCCTGGGTATTATGGTATGTTTACAAATAGATAGAGGAGCTTAGGTAGAATGTTCGTTTTCATTAATGCCACGTTCACGGCTATTGATAGCAGCAGTTTTATCCATCTGTCTATCCATGACCGGATAGTTTTGATTGTTGTGCCATACTTGGCACAAAGCGTTGCATCTTTGTCTCTAGTAATGACCACCCATAGATACTTGACTTCCGGCTCGCACCAGCTTAGCGGGTAGTCTGGAGTAAAGCGCGCAGTGTTTGGGGTGAGGGGGAAGATCTGGGATTTGGTGCAATTCAATTTAATGCCAGATAAGTCACCAAAACCAAACCAAAACGTAAGAATTCTCTTAGAATCGGATTTAGGCTAGTGCTTGGATTTCGGAGGTAGAGGGTGATGATGTTGTCTGCATAGAGCGATATCAATATCTGGCAGGATGGGTATGGAATGGCATGTTCCCTGTTGGGCTGTCTAAATTTTTAAGGCCAGTGGTTAAGGGATAGGTCAAACAACCGGGGGATAATGGGCACCTTTGTCTCGTGCCCCTAGTAATCGTAATCGAGTCCATTGATTTGCACTATAGCTTCCGGCTTAGTGTTGAGCATCCTTATCCACCCCAGAAATGAACGGGGGAGGCCCATTCTGCTCAGGATCGAGAACATATAGCCCCATTCAAGGGAATCAAACGCTTTTGTAGCATCCAGGAAGATTCCCGCAGCCGAGTCGTCGTGGGTCTATATAGTGAACTAGTGCAAACGTGGTTCTGGGGTTGTGATGTGGCTCTTCCCGGCACACACCAGCTTGATCTGGAAGAACCAGCCCTTCCATCAACAATGAAAGTCTGTTGGTTATAACCTTGATGAGGATTTTAATGTTGCACTTAATAAGCGACAACGGTCTATAGGAATCGCAATTGGTTGCCTATTTACCAGGCTTGAGGAGCAAGATTATTTTAGCCTGGGGCATCAATGGAGAAAGAATTCCCGTTTCCAAAGCTTCTTCAAAAACCTGCTTTAGTATTGGAACCAACAGGTCGATGTAGACCTTGTAAAAGTTGATAGGGAGCCTGTCCGGCCCGGGCGCCCTGCCTGATCGTAGCCCCATTATAGGTCCGCGAATTCCGTCTTCCTCAAATGTTGAAAATTAGTACGTTTTGGTGAACATTATCTGCGCCATCTTGCCTCTTCCCCTGATGCCACACTTTTGTCGTGCGCACCCGCCATTTTAAGACGCCCTGCTCAGAACGAACCCTTTTGCATGCCGCTGGCCCCTGGCATAGCCCTTCGCCTTCACTAAGCCTGCACGCTGACCACCCCCCCCCCCCTGCTTGCACCTGCCTTGAGTCATAAACCCCTCTTCGGCGCTGCTCTGCCCCAGGCCCTCATCCTGTTCCCAGCGCGACACCTCCCTGCTTCCCTTTCATGATCTCCGGCCCTTAGATGCAAACCCCCTTTTCCCCCGTGTGCCCGTTTTGTCTTCCCCGCTCCCAGGCCGACACCCAGCTCTGTCGATACCATTCCTTGCCCCTCCCCGTACAATAGAAAGCTTCCCCCATCAAAGGATCCCCGGGTTGATCAAAGCCCCCACTCCATGAGATCCGATCAAACCCCCCACATTCCGTGAATCGGCGGAATATCCAGCTGCGCGATACTCATCACCTGTTGTGACTAGGGTGGGGACTTCAACTGTAAATGTGTGTGGGAACGGGCCCAAAGGGGATTTCCGGGAATGTCTTTTCCGTACATCAAAGCTTTAACATGAATGTGTAATCTACAATAAAGTCATAAACTTGTGTATAAGAGGCCAGGCCTCAGGGATGCAGTTAGAGCACCTCAGAACGATACCTCCTGTCCGTTTCGTTGTGTTCTCCTCCGGAGAGAATAAAAAACCTTGTTTCCTGCCTTCCAGTCTCCAGCGCCTGCCTCTTCATTGATTTAATAACTAGTGGGTCACAGAGGCAATTCCGCCGGGCAAATATCGATTGTCCCCGACCCGAAACAGGTTTTTACAATTGGCGTCCCAAGCGTGGGGCCCATCAGCGACTCGTGGATCCAGTGGGAGAGGTCCCGACGACAGAGTGAACGACTGCAACGATCGGGAGAGCTCTTGCCCAATAGACCCTCGTCTGGCAGCCAATCATCCGAACTTCACTAGTTCCGAACAGACCTCTCTCGAGTGATCTACGGTCCTGACTGGGGACCATCAGGAGTGCCGTGAGAAATACGAGAAAAAGAGGACGATCGGGCGCTGGATTCGGAAGACAAGAAACTGTCCACATGGTCCGGGTAAGGTCGTGTAACCACGACAAGTTGCGAAATAATTGCTTGATTGTTTGATTGTTTAAAAAAATATTAGTATTGCTCTTTATTTATTTGGAGATTCACTGTCTACAAACGGAGAAACAACGGGCTCTCTCTTTGCAAGCAGTGGAGGATAGGTAGGGCAGCAGCCGTGCTTATTTTTTCTCCCCCACTCAATAATTACTTGAAACTGAACTGTTGTTCGCAAAACTATTGTTTCCTGGAGATTCCCTGTCTGCAAACAGGGAAGAGACCACCCTTTCTGCAGATAGTGAAAAGGGTAGGTAACGCAGATCTTTGCGGACCTACTCATTCTCCCCATTGTTATTTATTGGTCTTTTGTTATTTTGATCCATGAGGTATTCACTGCCTGCAAACAACGTTGAATAGAAATATTCTGTACAGTCTTTGCACCTAGTGATAAGATAGGCAGTGCTGACTTTTTAGTCCCTCGTTACGAGCCGTCATGTCTGTCTTCTCCCCACTGATTAATAGCCTGTTTAGCCCGGACCGTGTATTAGAGGTGGACCATATAGCTCCACTAGAAGGCACCCCTAATAAGGACATGTTCATAAACTATGGATTAGTCACCATAGCCTATAATAAATTGTGGCACAGGTATACCGAAGGGAGTCAAAACAAACAGTGGCCACTGGCAGGATCCTTTGACCTTGATAAAATAGAAACGTTAGAAATAGCCCTTCGAAATAATAAGACAACGCCGATTATGCTCGACAGTCTCGGTATGTGGCGCAGAGAGGCTATGCAACGACAGAGAAAAGACGAGGACAAACCAAGTAGAGAAATATACCGACAGGACAACCCCAGGACACCGCTACCCACAACTTATCCCCCGACACTATGCAAAAGACGACTAGACTTAGGGCCAAACCAATGCGCTTTTTGTAGGTATGTCGGACACTGGAAAGCCCAATGCCCGACTCTACTGAGCGTGAGTAAAGGCAAAGGGCCGACAGGAACGACAGACCGGCAGTCCAAGAAAAAGCGCGAGACAAAGAAGAACCTGACTTACATAGACAGACCAGACAGAACCACCACGTTTGATTATGCCCGATGGCACAGATTTCGCCAGGACAATCTCAGCGGCATGCTCAAGTTCTCCTAGGTCGGGCAACGTCAAGACGGGAACCCAGCCTCGTTTCAAATTCACAGACGGAAAGAGATAATTATGACCAATAACTGTTTTATATTCGTCTTGGGTCTCTGTATGTCGTACTTGTACTGTCCCCCGTCTGAGTTTGTGTGTATGTAATGTACAAATCTGCGTCATCCCTCTACACGTGTTTCCGTGTTACCCAACCTCTGTTGGCAGAAACTTAGCATAAAAGCAACCTGGAAAGAAAGAAATGGTAAAACAAAATCCGTAGACCATTAATGAACTTGAACTTTTAATTTAACACAACAAACAAGGAATAATAACGGTAAACTGTAGAAAATGAAAGTCAAACAGAACATTCGCCCCCCCCCATTCTGGAACCTTCCAAAGTAGGGCAGGGTTACGGCTACGCCCAACCAACGGCAACCCATATAAGGCGGGCCCCGCTGCCAACTCTTGGTCAGGAAATCTTAACGTATGGGGGAGCCGGAGGAGAGGCAGGAGCCAGCAGCCCGGGCAGTTGTAGGTAGTCCCGCTACATGTCTCCTCAGCCAGCCGCAACGGGCCTGGATAGACTTAAGTAGTCCTGCCACATGTCCAGAGAAGAACGAGGCACCTCTTCCGTTTCTCTTCCGTAACAGCCGCAGCAGCTCTGGACGGCGGGATGTCCTGCACGTACCCCCACAACAATTTGTCCAAGTTGGGCTGGGAGGGAGAGGCGACGCGGACGAGCCTCTCCCACCTCCACCGATAGGAGGTTTCCCAGCCCCCGGCCCGACGCCGAACACCCCCAGTCAGGCGATGGTGCCAATACTTCCACAGCACCGAACACACCATGGTGGCACCCCAGTACTTGCGCAGCACCGAACGTGCAATGGTGGCCATACTCCCACAGCACCGAGCACAGGACTTGGGGAACACCGGATGTGGAGAGACCTTCATGCGGGGCGATGAAAAGGAGCGGCATGGGGTGCACCGGGAGAAGGAGACGATGCGAACGAGTCTCCCTCGCGCCCCCCCAGGTGAGGGCATCGCAGCTGCACCCCAGCTGAACGTCCCGCTTTCACAAAACAGGGACCTCTTCCTTTCACTCCGAAGGATCTCTCCCACTCTTGCAAACTCGACGAGAGTGGCCCCTGTGGGGCCTCAAAATGGCGTCTGGATCCGCTGGAAGGCGGGCCCCGGCCACTAGAGTAACTTTGACCAGCAATATAACTCGAACATTTGCCCCCTGGAGCACGAGCCCCCATCTCCGACAGCATCTCCGCAGCCTTGAAGATCCTACAAAGGTCCCCGGCGGAACCTTCGGCCTTTGCAGGCTTCCGGTAAGGGACGGCTGCCTTGATCGCCAACGAAACAAACATGACATTGCCACTCCTTCTGTTAGCATGAATTCTAGAACTGCCGAAAAGGACTCTGGTCCAAACTGCCAGTAATTGGAAACATTTCCCCCTGATGCTGCTTCCGGACTGAGCCGGCTCCGCCCAAAATGGCGCTGGTATCAATCGGAACTTACGAACACCTCGTGGTGTTCCTTCGCACTAATATAAACTTGATGTTCTGAGATTTTATATGATCCTTTGTACACTTGGCTAGAAAAGACAAAGAGAACTCACTCGACGAACAGTATGAAAAGACCCCCGTTACAAATGTTGATTACAAATGTACAATGTATTATATTTTTATAACTGATGTAAACCTCATTTACGACGCACACGTACGGTATGCATATAGGAAATCTGATTACAACTATTATGATTATGCTTCTAAATTATGAAATTAAATGCCCTCGAACCCCCCAGCCAATTAATAGACGTTTTAGTTTCTTACAAATGAATGAGTAAAACTTTCCGATGTTTTTTATTGCTGCAAACGACACCCCCCACTGTACGCACTTTAGCCATTGCCACGACCGGCCAAATACGACCGCACCCTCATAATACACATGCTGAAATGATTTTGCAAAATAAAGTTTTTGAAACTATGGACGGGTATTGCATGCTTTATTTTAAAAATGTGGGATCGGTGGGAAAGTTCTTTTCTGTGCACCCTACTCTGCTCTCTCTTTAAGGTTAAAAGAAGATGGTTGCCCAGCCCTGGAGGACAGATCGGATCGACAACACGACACTCCGCCTTCAAAGTACGCGACTGACCCATGAACTCTCGCGTAGAGGAAGACCTTGACTTCCAAGGATGGGTAAAACGAACGGTGTAAATGAGGGAATGTAAAAGGAGGGTGAAATGAAATAATGTAAATGTTATAAAGTACAACGTTCCAAAGTATCAGGGAACGGAGCTGACCCAAGAACCGAAGAACCTTAGAACGCCACAGCGTTGAAAGAGGTTTAAGGATCCCGATAGTGAGATACGTCCTTTGACTAGATACCTCGCACTAAGCACCTCTGGTTTCCTTTTTACGTTTCCCCGCACACGACCTATATGGACACACTACCCCCCCGACCCCAGAAACCATACCCCCGGGACCCTGCCCCGAGGAGGAAAGACGAGTAAGAGGTAAGTAAAGGACTTATGAATCCATGTATTTGAATATGCGCGAATGCTGTCTCCCCCACCCCCCCCTTTTTTCCTCCCTCTGCAGGTTACATCAGAGATTACAGCCGAGGTGTGGCGAAGATCTGAAGCCTTGCCATGTCTAATACACGAAGCGGACTAGCGCCGCAAGGTGGTGTCTAAGCACGCCTGCAAACTACTCACGTATCGAACAAACCCGAAAAATTAGAAAAAGTGATCACCCTTAAACCAGACCGGACGAATGAACCCATGTCACGTATGATGCGAAACTATGAGGGAATGTGTGTGTGTGACTGAGACGTTGACCCAACTGGTCGAAGGACCGAGAATGCGAGAAGTGCGACAAAATGGTACCTCCTTTCTTCTTTCCTTTTTCTCAAAGCACGTCCCCTCTACCCTGTCTAATGCTCAAACTGCATGATTACGAGATTTTAACGCAGACCCGTGAATGCCCTTTACTGTGTAATGCACTAAATAGCCTTTCTCGAATACACTGCCACCCTCTCTGTTGCACGTGTACTATTTAGCCTGCCGTTGCACTCTCTCTCTCTCTCTCTCTCTCTCTCTCTCTCTCTCTCTCTCTCTCTCTCTCTCTCTCTCTCTCTCTCTCTCTCTCTCTCTCCTCTATTTTTGCACTCCCACTCCTCCGAGTGATTAGCCCCGAAATTGGCAGATCGCCACCCCTAGCACACCACCTAATTGGCTTCAAATACCGTCAGTATTTGCACAAAAACTTGTCTTTAATACAATCACCCTGAGGCCGCGTCATTACCTCTCCTTTTCCGCTAGAAGTCAATGGACCGAGGTTGCGCCGTAAGGGAAAGGACAGGTAAGACGACAGAGGTTCCCTAATCTGGCCCGAAATAAGGGAACTACATGTCAACGGCTCCTATGGTATAAAACAAGGACCTCAGAATACGCGACCCTCCCCGCCCCGAAGTGTCACAATACCCAAACCGGAAGAATGATCACCCCTGTTACCTCCCCTGTATCAGCCGCCCAAAAACTGGAATTATGAAACTACCCCTCATTTCCGGTTGTGAGAAATGGGTCGATGTATGCCCTTACCACAAGTTTCCTATGTCCCTGGTTGTTTCCCATAAAACCCCTGTCCTTCCTAATTAAGTAAATCGAGCTGTAAAAGGTTACGTAGGATCCAGAGTGATGTTTTACAAGGTTAACAGACTAGTCCAAGGTAAAGAAATCATCAAAATGAACCCCGTAGTAGTTGAAAAGCAGGACGCACCGATAGAAAGGAAATGTTTAGCCATGTTCGTCTCTCAGCAAAATAAATGTTTAGCCATGTTCGTCTCTCAGCAAAATACCTGTGTAGTACCATGTTGACGACTCACAGTACCCTTTGTAAATATAAAACTCTAGAGAACGGCATATCTTTGCCAGGTTCGTCTCACGGAGGTGGGTCACCATCAGATGAACTGTCGTGACTGTAATAAATAATTGTAAAGGAAAGTCATAGTAAATCCAACAGGCCCGTCACCGGTCATTCATATGCCAGTTGTGACCATTAAATATAACGGACATTTTCATTCTTTGCCTGGAGCTGGGAGAGAAATAGACTTTTTGATTATCTTCATCTGCAAATTCTCTAAAGACTGTCTTTTCAAACTTGTTTAAGGGTACTGCCGTTGGAGGAGAGAAGGACCGGATGTGGGAGCACGAGGCCTGACTGCAGACTAAGGAACACCTGCGACATTAGCCAGGGCAAGACCACGACAGAAAAGAGCTGCAGGACGAGGCACTGTTTTCGACAACATGAGAAGAAAGGGTCGACCTGATGCCCCTGCTCGATGTCCAGTGCTTGTCGACAAGTCCCCGCTCTCTGAATTCGGTCACACGCCCGCCTATTTGAAGTCTCTCGTTCCCCTGGTTTGTTCCTAATTTGGCCTTGCTCCATCCCCCTTTTCCTCTGACCTACCCTATGGACTGTTTTGTACGCTCTTCTTCCATCTGAACTTTCTGACAATCACCTCAAAGGACACAGGGCGAAAAGGACCTTTCCGACCAGAAACGCGAGGAAAGGGTCGTGCCCTGCAACGCAGAACTTAGAACAGAGCTGGACTTGTAGCTCCACCGCCGGTGCTCAACAGCGCCAACGAAAGGCAACAAAGAATACAGAGAACTCGTTAACTACGAGCATTTTGACATCCTCAATCACCGTTTCTGCTGCGCCTCATTTCTCTCCTGGCCGCCATTGTATTGATCATGCTCCAATCCGAATCTGATATATGTAATAACCTACCAGTCCACGTTATGAAATGTACTTGCCGCTCTCGTTACAGAATCGTTTTTGTATTGCATTTCTATGACTTTCCTGCTGAACAAGTTTATCAAAGTTTATCAAATGGGTCCACCTCCTAAAAACTAAAAATCTCAAAATTTATTGTTTACAACTCTTTCATCTAGGGTTCCTACCGTTTTCTTTCTCATGCCCACCTCAGTAGAACCGAATAGAAAATGAACCAGCAAGATGTCTTGAATATGTTAAAGGGAGGACTGTTGAAAATTAGTACGTTTTGGTGAACATTATCTGCGCCATCTTGCCTCTTCCCCTGATGCCACACTTTTGTCGTGCGCACCCGCCATTTTAAGACGCCCTGCTCAGAACGAACCCTTTTGCATGCCGCTGGCCCCTGGCATAGCCCTTCGCCTTCACTAAGCCTGCACGCTGACCACCCCCCCCCCCCTGCTTGCACCTGCCTTGAGTCATAAACCCCTCTTCGGCGCTGCTCTGCCCCAGGCCCTCATCCTGTTCCCAGCGCGACACCTCCCTGCTTCCCTTTCATGATCTCCGGCCCTTAGATGCAAACCCCCTTTTCCCCCGTGTGCCCGTTTTGTCTTCCCCGCTCCCAGGCCGACACCCAGCTCTGCCGATACCATTCCTTGCCCCTCCCCGTACAATAGAAAGCTTCCCCCATCAAAGGATCCCCGGGTTGATCAAAGCCCCCACTCCATGAGATCCGATCAAACCCCCCACATTCCGTGAATCGGCGGAATATCCAGCTGCGCGATACTCATCACCTGTTGTGACTAGGGTGGGGACTTCAACTGTAAATGTGTGTGGGAACGGGCCCAAAGGGGATTTCCGGGAATGTCTTTTCCGTACATCAAAGCTTTAACATGAATGTGTAATCTACAATAAAGTCATAAACTTGTGTATAAGAGGCCAGGCCTCAGGGATGCAGTTAGAGCACCTCAGAACGATACCTCCTGTCCGTTTCGTTGTGTTCTCCTCCGGAGAGAATAAAAAACCTTGTTTCCTGCCTTCCAGTCTCCAGCGCCTGCCTCTTCATTGATTTAATAACTAGTGGGTCACAGAGGCAATTCCGCCGGGCAAATATCGATTGTCCCCGACCCGAAACAGGTTTTTACACAAAGGCTGCTGACAGGAATTCTCATCTAGAATCATTTATCCAGCCCAGTGCAGTGTCTTCAAAGTAAGAGGCCACGTCAATGGTATTGTTTTCGCAGGAGCTGTAGGGGGTTGAAGAGTGCTGAGAGAACATTTCTAATATCTCTTTGGTGTCAATATGCCTGGTGCTCTTTTCGTCAACTATCTCCAGCACTTGATTTGCGAATCTGGGGACTCTGGTTGCTTCTGCTAGTACCTTCCCTGGTCATCTCCGTCCCCAAACTCCCTTGCCACATAGTACTTTGAGTGGAATTTAGCTTCTCGCTCTGCTTCTCCATTGTATTCTAGGAGTAACTCCTTCAATTTCACAGTGTGGCGAGGGTCGTTATCATGTGCAATAGTTTGTTCTGTCTGTTTGATATCTTTTTCCAACTTAAGGAGGGTGCCTCTAATAGATTTCAGAATTCCCCCGCTTTTTGCTATGCACATCCCCCTCATTGTGACCTTAAAACGTTCCCACACTGTTGCCATCTGTTCCACACTAGCAATGCTTCATGGGAAGTATTCCACAATCTCCTGACGAAGTTCTTCGCAGAATGCTGCGCCTAATAGTGTCGTGGGTGACAACCTCCATGACAGATATAGGGGTCACAGGACCGGGTGGGTCTAGCTGTAGCAGTACCGGAGAGTGGTCAGATAAAGTCCTAGCTAGGTGTGACACCCCTTTCAGCCATGTGCTGAGCTTAAATGATAGAAGCCAGAAATCTAGTCTAGACCAGCCAGCAAGCATACTTGATACAAATGTGCCCTCTCTTTTTCCCGGGTTTTGAAGTCTCCAAGCTTCAAATAGTTGATGCTCCGCCATTATATCAGAAAGGAAATTGGATGATTGGGGGTGCGAGTGCAGATGTATAGGATGTTGGTCTAGTGTTGGTTCATGTATTCAGTTAAAATCGCTGCCCCATATTATAAACCCGGAGCCTATTTCAAGGATACAAGCCCACACAGTGACGATGGATTTGTGATCGTCAACATTGGGTGCATAGCAACATACCAGAGTAACTGTATGTTCTGCGCGTCTTCCCAACATCATGCTTTATCTGCCGGCTAAGTCTTGATATTGCCCTATTGGGCAGTAATCCACCCATGCCTTGATCATTATGGCTGTGCCATGAGCATAGGTGGAATAGGAATAAAAGCAGCATTGCGCTGCACAAATCCTCCCAAACGTAATTGGTGCTCGTGGGTTATGGTGGGTTTCCTGCAGCATGGCTATGTGGACCTTGTGCCGATCTAAGTATCCTAGGACTGATCTCCTCTTGCGTGGGTCTCCAAGGCCCTGTACATTCCATGTCACGTATTAAATAGTTGTTCTCGTAACAAGTTGTCTAGTACCCGTTACCTCACCCATGGTGCGAATGTCCCATATATGTGCCTATCATTGGTATGGCATGCATAGTCATGTTTAAGAATTGCATAATTGCCACAGTGCCTCTTCGTTATAAGACATTGCATTACTGTCCTATAAAAAATTTCCCAACAAAGCCCTCCCCCTCCCACATCTGTACCCGAACCACACAGACGAATGAACACCCACCCTCCCAGCTACCAACTGGTCTAGGGTAGACCCGCAATTGAAAACAAACAATTTTTAGACATAACAGTAGCTCTATAGGTGGTATTAAGTAAGTAAAAACCATTGGGGAGTTTCCCGCTTGGTATATGCTCATGAGAGACCGTCAGCGCACCTCGTGGTGGCGAGGGAGCCCGGGAAATAGCTATTAAATTACAGTATTGAACATTTAATAAATTGATTGCGTAAGCACCGACAATGAAAGGTTATAAGAGTCAACATCTGGTGATAAACAGTTCTTGCATAGTTCCGCAGTAGTTACTGCCATACCGGCCTCCGGATCTAAGAGCGGTGCGCAAAGTCAGCATCACTAATTAGTAAGGTCTGGGGATGACCTCCCCGATCCCCACTATTCATCTTGGGATGTGGGGGAGTGTTGTATGTTTGATTTGAGAAAGTCCTGGGCTTGTTGAGAGGTGGTGAAGATTTGGACTTTGCCTCAGTGTTGGACTCACGGTCTGGCGGGGTAATTCATAGAGTATGGAAACCCCACCTGTTGCAGCTTCTTTTTGATGGAGAGAAATGTTTTCCTCGCCTACAGCACTTGCAAGGGGAAATCTGGAAAGATCGATATTTTGTTTCTGTCATAGCTTAAATCCGGGTTGTCCCTGGTGAGTCACAGCACTGCGTCCCAGTCTTAATAATGGAATAGCCGCACCAGGATTGTGGTCTCTGGGAGAGCGAGCAGTGAGCCCTTTCCACAATGAGAACACGGCAGAATGCATCAGCACCAAAAAGGGTCAGCAACATTTTCTCCACGTAGTCCTTCATACACCCAGTAGAGGTGGACTCGGCAACGCCAATGATGCACAGATTATTCCTTCTGGATCTTCAAGGTCTTTATTTTTGGAAACTATGACCTTCAACAATTTCACCATCCCTAGGATCTTTGCGCTGCTGTCTGCTGAGAAGTCTTCCACGGCTGAGATTCGTTGTTCTGCTTCTACAATGCGGCCATCGTGTTTGTCGAGCTTTTGGGTGATGAAGTCCATCCTCATGTTCATTGTGTCCATCTTAGTTTCAATGGACATAAGGCTTTGACGCATTGTTAGCAGCAGGTTTTTGATGTCTGTATCTTGGGAAGAGGTTTCCGCTACAGTTACCAAGTCTTCTTGGGTTGTCGAGTCATCGTGCTACTCCACCATGTTTTTCCTGGTAGAAAAGTGTAGCTTGGATTGTCTGCCTTCAGTGCGGCCCATGGCAAGACCCAGTAGTTTTTGTCACTGTGTACTTCTGTGCAGTGATCACTGCAATTTGCCGCCATGAGCACCTAAACGTCTGAGCTTACTGGGTGGTCGGAAAAGCCTTGTTACCTGCACAGTGCTTCAGGTGTGCAGTAGTCAGATTCCCGCCCATCTGTGCAAGGTGATGGGGTCCCCTGTGCTCTGATCAGCCTGTATATCTCACGCGACTGGGTACGTTCTGGTCTCATGTCAGACTCGGGCTCACCACTGGGGGGGTCTCAAATCTCGGGAGTCAGTCCTTTCAAGTTCAGTTGGTCTGTGTTCCCGTCTTAAGGCGAGGGCTGGTGCACAGGGGACCGCACGCGCTTTAATTGGGCGCACTTCTGAATCGAGCGCAGTGCTGTGGTGTAGAGCCTGCGTGGAAAGGCGATACCCTTTTTCCTGAAGCTCTCCTACGAAGTTTGGGGCAAGTGACTGCAAATGCATGTTCGCTGGTGGGGGGTCCAGGAATATCATCTGGGGTGCACCCCAGCATGGTCCCTCGGTGGAGGTGCTGCCCATCTCGCAAATCCCCGCTGCGACCGCCGATATTCATCCTTTGCTGTCAAGGAAACAGGAATGGGTAATGGAATAGTAGTATCTACACCACATGGACCGGAGTCTCTCCCCGCACCAAGCAGTTCCAGGTAAGCAGTGACCAAGAGGCCATGGGGGATGGAATCTTGAGGTTAGGGCAGGTCTCGACAGAGCCCACACAGCGTCCCTGCAGTCTTAGGACGTAGGAGCAGGTCACGCGCACCAGTCTCAGCCCCAGACGGTGCAGTGCTTCATCTATGCGGGCGTCAGTGTGCTTTCACACCGAGCGGCGGCATTCCAATCTACCGACGCCCCCCGGATGCTGCCTCTGCTTCAGTGCTGGTCTCGACTTGCGGCCTCACAGGGAAGCGCAGCCCCAGGATCGTGTTGTCTGCCACGGTCCGTGGCCTTGCCCGGTCAGTGCACTGCGGCTGCCCGAGGCTACCGTTGGCGGCCACTCAGGAGGGTGGCCCTTTAGTGACATTGGGCCACCCCCCCTCCTCGCCTCTCTCCCCCCTCCTGCTCCCAACGAGGGTGGAGGTGTCTGCAGAAGGAGCCATCAGGCCATTGGGGGCGGTCACTGGGCAGCGTCACGTCCGGTGACCAGGAGGCAGGGAAAGGGGTACTTAAGCCCCCTTCGCCATGTTTTCTGCCTCTTTTTTGCCTCTTTGGTCACCAAACGCGCCGCGTACGACTCGCCCCAAGGACACGCAATCTTGTCGTTGCCCCCTCCCGGATGCTGTGTTGCCTTCTCGCAGGAGTCGCGAACTGTATGCACGGTGAGTGCGACTCTGGTCACCCCCTCTGCTCGATCCCCACTTTGGGGGTTGTAGCTGGGCTGGCGGCCTGCTTCGGTCTGGGCCGCTGTTGGGGGGTGAGTTGGCGGCGTTGGCTGCAGGGCCCAGGGTAGCCTTTGCTGGCCTCGACCCTAAGGGCGCTGCAGTCACAGGTCGGTGAGGTAGCAATGGCGGGGAGGTGCAACCAGCACCAGGCGGAGTTTTAGATCAGGGGAGGTAGGGGAGAAAACGGCTTCCCTGGTACGGGTGTCCCCCAGGGTGCGGCATAGATGAAGGCAGTCAGGCCTCGTGGCCCCGCCACTGCAAGCGCTGCGGGCTCAAGAGGAGTCAATGGGGGCATTGCGCCTCGATCTCTCACCCCGTCTCGCATCTCTGCCTGTCCATTGCTGCGTTGGCGTACGGGAAATATAGCGAAAAGGCGATTATGAAGATGGCCATGGGCATGTGCTTTTAGCATCGCCTTTGTCCCATGCCCGCCTGGTGTCCCATATAGCACGGATCCCCCATGAGGGAGAATCAAGGCGGAGGCGTGGAAGGCTCACGCGCGTCGAGGTGTCTACACGCTCCCCCCCACCCCCCCCGGCACCAACCACGTGGGTCTGGGGCACAAACGGGGCCCGCAAATAATAATATAAAAATGCTGAGGCCTAACCGCTAGAGCGGTCATCCGCAACACGGGTTACCAGGTTCAAGTATTGGTGGCGAAACGGTAATCCCGGCCAAATGACTTGATCCCCCCGGGTCTAACACAAAGTCGGTAACGGAACGAGTACAGAGCGTAAGCTCCCCGTGCCCAACAGAAATTAAGGTGTCCGCATGTAGCATAACTAGTGCTCAGGGAAAGCGCCCTGATACCCGATGCCTCTGGCCTAGTTTGCGCTATACACAAAGTAATGTGTCCAGCGGTAACAGAACCAGTGCAGAGCGTAATCTCCCAGTGCCTAACAGAAATGAATGTGTCCGCATGTAACGCAACTGGTGCTCACGGAAAGCGCTCTGATACCCGATGCCTCTGGCCTAGTTTGCGCTATATAGAACGCCGAAAATAAATAAATATAAAAATGAAGTTGTCAACCTCAACGGGCCATGGGCTAGGGCGCGGACAGAGCACGCGATCTTCAAAGGATAGAGCTAGGAGGCGGGGCTCATATCAGGGACTCGGGGGCTGAGGGCAGACACTGGGCTCTCCCCTCACCGCGTGCCCCCCCACCCCCCACCCACCCAACTATAATTAGATTCAAAGGCCGTGCTGAACCAGGGCTCACGCTTCAATGTGTAAAGGTAGAAGCACTGTTTTAGCATCTTTTAATGGTGGTTGAAATAGGATAGAGGCTTCAGATGCCTATTCCAAGTGTGTGCTGCGAGGTACCCTCCCTTCCCATCAGGTTTTCCATCGTGATGGGACTTGATCAAGGTGCTGGGATACGACCTCACTGGGCCCATGTGTCACCCTGTTGGGTGAAACGTGTTCAATTAACTACGTGTTAGTCCCACCGTAATTCCAGCACCTAAGCTCATTCAGAATAGGAGCAGTATTTAGCAGCTTGGGCCGGAGGAAAAACTCTCGAGATCGTTCTCCACCAGGGTCGAGCTCAGCATTGCACCTGGAGTCATACAGGCCACCTGCCGGCGTAGCAACACAGTTTCACCATTGCATCCTGGGAATTTGAAGCACATATAATAAGGACCATTGTGTCAAGATGTTGCTTGCTCCATGCTCCAGTTACACTGCCCTAACTTGCAATATTGTTCTCAAAGGGCTCGGGCGCCAGAACAGATGGCAGTCCTCTTAGCTTTCCTTCGCCCACTGTGCGCGTAGCACTTGCTGGGCACGCCGACCCCTGTTTCTCCCGTATAGAGCAGAGTGGCTCGGCCTAAGAGCCTAACATATGTTATCCAGGGTTTCTCTAAAGCATTTATACAGCGCATACATTTCCAGGGGGCAGTTATACCCAAAACTTCCTTTGTATGCCTTGGTAGTGCTCAGTGCCGGGGTCTCCGGACTGCCAGCTCATTTTGCAGGCTCTGCTGAGTGCCTGGAGACAGCAGTTACCAGAGCTTTCAGCCCCCCCCCCACGCATGTGTTCTCCCAGGACCTCCCCCGGGACTATTTTGGGGGATGGTCATACTTTTAATATTGTAGTTTTGCCCTGACCCTAGCATTTGCCGCCATTCAGTTAGATCCCTTGCAGTCTGTGAATCGAAAGAAGGGAGCTGATTACCTGGTTTTGGAACCCAGGTTCATTTCTCTGCATCGGTATAACACCCCATCTTTTAGGCGAACACCTTAATATACACGTACCAGACGTCAAGTGAACATTCCTCAGTGCACACACCGTGGGGGTGATTGAGGGTTTCTGAGCGGCTCCCTAGTGCTAAATATATTTGGAGCGTTGTGGTGCAGCGGCCAGGGCAGATGACTTCGAAGCACAGGGTGCACGGTTCCATCTCCGGCGGCAGCTCAGCTCAGCACCACATGACTCTGGGCAATAGCTCACTTAATTTCCACAATGGCCCCCAGTGCCTTGAGACTAGTAAGGGTGAGTAGGTCACGCTTTACAAATATGGATTTAAATTTACATTTTCATGGTCAATGTCCAAAAGCACTCCAATTCTTGGGGTCGTCCAGGAGCGCTTTGCTGCCTGCTGCTCCTCCAGGGATTAAGACCTGGGCAAGGTTCTCGCGTTGGTTGGCTACGTGGTAATGCGGTGTAAGTCAGCTTTACATTTACTCCTGTATCCGACTTCGGGAATAAACGTTCATCCCCTCCCCCAACTACCAGCATGCCCCTATAACTGTGTGGTAATGGAACCTGGCATAATAAAATATGGATTCCGTTTGCAATACCCGTCCATGTTCTCAGGTGGGACGCCCAGTGGGAACAGTGTTTGGCATGCACCGACTGTGAGTTGGCTTCAGGGGGAGGGCCCTGGGCATTGGACAGGGATTTGGTAGGTGTAGGCCAGTTCTATGTATTCCGCGAGGACCACAACCTGTTGTATTTAGGTGGAGGGGCCGGGGGGGTATCCTTGCTTAATTACCCCGGCTTGCCAGTTTAGGCCATACCCTTACCCTGAGTTTGGCGGAGAGAGGCCCGCCACTGAGGGGCTTTTGATGTTTAGTTATCGGGTCACAACAAATATTGATGGTAGGCTGGGGAAGCTGAGGCGTGTGTGATGTTGCCTGGGCGCACATTGATATTAACACCTTCGCTCTGTTGACAATGCACAGCCTTCTCCAGAATGCGCGGGGGCTCTGCCGCTTTAAACACAGCATTTTAAGGTTCAAGGTCAGGAGGCATACTCGTGCTCAACACATGCAGTAGTTTTATCAGCTGCCCTTGGTAGAAACTTATTGGGGAGACCCTGTTTAGAGCAGCTTTGAATTTGACACGGTCCAGCTCGTTCATGCCCATTTTAGGGAAAGTTACGGTCAGTGCACGGACTCCCTCCTCCTATTTCCAAACATGTTTCTACCACAAGCAATTTCTAAGCGTGTTTTCGATGTGGTAACACAGCAACAGCTCACTAATAGGTAATAGATGAGCGGAGCGCTGTGGGTCGGTAGTGCGACTGTTGGTGTTTTAATTTGTCTCACGGCTTGAGTAGAATAAAATTAAACTTGTACTTGGTTGGCGCCAATTTTATAGGAAATGGGTACCCCCAGCCAAGGTCGCTTGACTGCAGGTTATGGGAAGGCAGGTAAAGGCAGCACCTTATTTGAGGTTCCCTCTTTGCACGAGCCTTTGCACCGTGATGAGCTGTTACAGTTGATATGCCTCTCTTTTAAGACACTTGGCGTTTTGTTAATGATTTTGAAGCCAAGGTCACGTGACTGCAGAATTAGGCAAAGGCAGGGAAAGAAGGCACCTGATTGGCGGTCCCTCTTAGGGCAAGAGCCTTTTTACTGCGGGGATCTGTTACAGTCGATATGTCTGTTTTAAAGTCTCTTGACATTCTTAATGATTAGGGGGTGTCATATAGAAGGGACAGGTTGTCTAGTACCTCATGCATCTCTACAATGCCCCAGTTTAACTGCTCTAATGGTTTCGTTCGGCCTCAGCTGATTTTACACACATTTACCTGTTTCAGGGGTGTATGGTTGATTTCAGTTGAGGGAGGGAGTGGCATAGTGTAATGGTCCCATTTGCGGTTGAGCTCACTATGCATTGTAAGAAGACATTTTATGCAATATCCAACACATAAAAGTGAAAGTCCCAACTTTTCAGAAGGGCAGCATTTTCAATATGCCAGGCAACGAAGCCTGTATGGTGGCGTCAGTTACCCAGACAACTAACGAGCATTGTTAAAGCCAATGGTACTGGTGGGTTGTAGGTGGAAGGTGGTCTGTAGTATATATATCTGGAGGCAATGACGGAAGCCGCATAATCCCAGCCGGGTGCACACTAGGCTAGTACTAAATGCCAGCAGACGGATCAGCCTGTCTAAATTGCATTGACCATGCAACCATGAGGTGCCTGTGGGGCACTCTGCTGCAGGAGGACCAAGACTGGAGTAACACAGGCCTGTGGGAGACACGCTTGCCCATGTAGAGTGGTTTCACTGGGGGGCGTGCCCATCACGGACGGTGATGGCTTAAGAAGCAAGGAATGCCTGGTCCTCTCGCATTGGCAAGCAAGTTCTGGGTGGGCTTGCTTGGCAGGCCACCCTGCAGTGGTTCACTGACTCTGGCAGTCTGCACTGGGGTTCATCCAGGAAGGGGGCACAGTAGGACTTAGTCACCCTAGAATGATATTCACATACTGACACACGGGGCGTTAGGGTTGGTAGCAATCAGAACTGGGGGGTGTCTCAGGGAGCACACCCACTGCCTGGAATCATGGTGCAGGATACATTTTGCTTTACCATAGGAAACTGATTGTATGCTCAGCTCCTGTCTGCCTTTGCTACCAATCACCAGCCCAACGGTGGGACAGTATCATTGATAGTCAATGCTGGGGTAGATTACCTTGTAGGGTGTGTCTACTTCTTGGCCTGTCCCAAATGTTGCGGTCAAACTGGGTGGGAGTATTAAGTCCACGGTCAGCAGGAACACTCAGCATTTCTTCAATCTAAATAGGGGCTATTAGCGATACATCAGCGGGTGGGTAACATCACCGGTTTGCAGCATGCCCCGGGGGCACGCGTGCTCCACAAAACATAGAGCTTCAACCAGCAGAGTACCAAGTGGCAAAACCAGTAGATAGGTTGAATATAGGTCTTTCGGCCTTGCAGCTGGGTGGGGCTAGTCTCATCAAGGGGACGCCCATCTGGGAATTGGGTGCTTCTTAAGGTTCGCATGACCTACGGTCTGTGGTAGCACACCAAGCTGACTCATGAGGTCATCCTGTGCTGCCGTCCCAGGGTGTAGGGGAACAAGGTGTCAAGCACAAAAGACTATGTGGAGCATTTGGCACGTCTAGTGTGTAATTACTTTAATTCAGCGGGGCAGGACATTTTCCAGCCCTTGGGCTGATCAGTGCTGTACAGAGTGTGGGTCATTGGGCACTCGGCCATCTCCAGGTTAGCCCGTTGGGCAAAGATCATTAGGTAGCATCCAGCATTCTTTCTTCCATGTATGGGCCGTTAGCGATAAGATAAGTACCAGCAAGTGGGCAACAGACACCAGCTCTTCAGCAGCTCTGCGCCGCTCAACGATAGAGCTTCATCCACTAAGGTGACAAGTAGCAAGAACCAGTAGATAGATTTAAGAGGTGGGGCCCTGGCCTTACACCTGTGGACACCTCTATCATCTAGAGGCATGCCCAGGCGCGACCAGGATGCTCCTGATGCCTCAGGACCAATGCGGTTTGTGGTACCTCCCGGCAGACACACTGGTAGTGTGCTGCAGCTAGCAGGATACTGGGACCTGGGTTTCCTACGCTGAACATGCTTGGTGGGGATGCGGTCAGCCAATCTTGTGTGCTGCCATCCCAATAATAGGGCAACAAGGCGCCAAGCACAATGGGCACACCAAGCTGTTCGTTTAAAGTCATCCTGGGCCGCATTTACCCATTAGGAGCGTTACAGCGGGGTGGAGCCCGTCCCACTTAGAGGTGCCCCTGGGGGAAAAGGGTGCGCTCCTCAAGATTCAGATGACCTAAGCGGTGAGTGGCAACGCCCACATCAAATGTGAGGCACCTTAAGCGTTGGAGCGGTCCAGGAGTCGGGTCAACGGCTCCATGCGTAAGTTCACCGAGCAGAGGGGGCTGGGTTTCATAAGGCACAAGATAATCCAAGAGAGGGTCAAAGGCGACTATGAAGATGATGGGGTCCACTTTATACCGGTAGGGATGGACTTATTCCTGTTAGATTTGCAGGAGGCATTACACCAGAGGGGCTGTAGGTAAGACAAGGTAGCAGGTAGTGTGGGGGGCCCTGTCAACGACGGGGGCCGCCGCCAGGGCTGTGGCGGAGTTACAGGGCGATCTGGAAGCAGATGGGTACAGAAGGGTACCTCAGCGTTGCACATAGGGGTGCCAGAGCCTAACACCAGGGGCCTCATGGCAGGTTCCTGGAACATTTGTCAGCGCCTGAGGCCAGCGTAGGCGGCCACTCAGGAGGGCGGTCCTTCCGTGACATTGGGCCGCCCCCGCCTCTCCTCTCTCCCCCCTCCTGTCCCCAACGAGGGTGGAGGTGTCCGCAGGAGGAGCCATCAGGCCATTGGGGGCGGGTGCTGGGCAGCGTCACATACGGTGACCAGGAGGCAGGGCAAGGGGTACTTAAGCCCCCTTCGCCATGTTTTCTGGATCTTTTTTGCCTCTTTGGTCACCGGACGCACCGCGTACGACTCGCCCCAGGGACACGCAATCTCCCTCCCTACCGCTTACCCTGCGTGTGGGCTAGGGGGATATGACTTGAACTTTTTGATTGTTTCTTTTATCGTTGCAGGCGGAGTTACAGGGCGATTTGGAAGCAGATGGGTACAGAAGGGTACCTCAGCGTGGCACATAGGGGTGCCAAAGCCTTACGCCAGGGGCCTCATGGCAGGTTCCTGGAACATTTGTTGGCGCCCCAGTAATCCTTCGGGTGGTTGTGGGCCTGAGCAACCGGGGGCTTGCCTAGCTACGCTCCGCCCCAAAAGGGGCGTGAGTACATAAGGAGCTGATCCTCGCAAACGATTACAATAAGGGGCGGCACATAGGTGGTGCATCACCATGCTGCTTGGCTCCTCAGGCGAACAGCTGGCGAGAATGCGTCCTGCCCTTGGATCACCCGTAAGATAACCCACAGTGATTACATATGTTGTATGTAATAAACCTGCAGCAGCTTTTTCCCAAGTTAACACTTGTGTGGCGTGTGTTATTTGCGGGAAGCATGTTTATTGTGGGGTGGGGGTCTGGTTGCCCTAATGTTACTATGATATGCGGACTATGACCCCCGCACACAGCCGCTCCTCACCTCGCATGCAGGAATCGCAGATCTTGGACGGAGTCAGTTGAAGGTTGTGCCACATGGTGCGGACAGAGACCCCCACACACAGCTGCTCCCCACCTCGTGGCCAGGAAGCGTGTCTTGTGGACAAAGTCAACTGAAGGTTGGTGTGTTTGTTTGCGACATTTTGGCGTCTGCAGGGTGCCTGTATATGGGGGTTGTCACTTACGCCGCCATTTGCAATTGGATCATGGCATCAGTGTGCAGATGCCGTTTTCTCTGTGAAATTTGCAGCTGCTGGTCGTCCTGTGCAAAGTAGAAGTTGCCGGTGCTTTCTCTGCTCATACCCGGCAGTTTCGAAGCCAGTTACTGCCTGGTAACCGCAGATGCTTGCGGATATTGCTACCGGGCTAACAGAGCATCCCTAGGGTGCGGCCATCTTGTTCACTGGCCCTCTAGCGCCCTGATTTATTTGTATTCTTGATAACACATGTCAAGACCCTGGACACATGGTGGCAGAGCATTTTACAGAGAGAGGCAGTTTGAAAATGCTGATTTTAGATCCTTGGAACAACTTGAATCTGGGGCTATGCAGCTTGAGCAGAGTCTGGCATCTTCAAGTTCTATTACTGCTACATAGCTGAAATTTTGAGCAGGTATTCAGGTTTCAAGGTGAATCATCTTGCATGATGCACAGTGTCTCAAAAGCTGAGATACAATATATGGGAAGCCGCTATTTCAAAGTAAGGACCAATGAAATGTATTGAGATTTTTTGCTATGAAGACCACATTGACTGGAGGTCGCTTGGAGAGGAGCAAAGTGATACTTAGCTCAGTCAACAGCACTTCTGTAGTCTATATGTGGAATGCATATGACTTGGACAAACAATTTTTCATCTTGTTTTGGAGGGAAAGCTTGAGGCAACTGAGACTCTTTGTTTAGAATCAGGCTGTCTTAGTCATCTACACATTAGTGACCTAACACAGCTAAAAATAAATCAAATAAACTCTGGCCTCAATTTGACTTCTTCAACAGTGGATGAATGTGTCCTATTTTGAGAATGTCTCTGATGTCTGCACTGGGCACATTCTGAGGCAGCGCATCTCTGCTCTTTATCCCCTTTTTGCGTTCTACACGTTTGTTTTTCTGCTTTCTTGTGCCTAAGTCTACCGAGGCACAAGATGGCTGCCAACACTTTCTGGTTTTGAGTGTTGATAGACAGTTGACAGCCAATTAGCATACAGCTCGTGCTCGGGAAGGTACAGAGTACAGTAAGCTTACAGTAAGCTTACCGTACTCGTACGGTACTCGAACCCCGCGATTTTTTGCTCAAAACAAATTTGGGGGGGCCTTGAGCGTCCTTGTGGGACCCCCTGAGCAGGCCTAGGGGGTCAGGGTGTTTCTACCCTGCCCCCTTTTTGCGTTCTACACGTTTGTTTTTGTGCTTTCTTGTGCCTCAGTCTACCGAGGCACAAGATGGCTGCCAACACTTTCTGGTTTGGAGTGTTGACAGACAGATGACAGCCAATTAGCATTCAGCTCGTGCTCGGGAAGGTACAGAATACAGTAAGCTTACAATAAGCTTACCGTAACACCTCCAATATATATCTATGATTTTACTTTTGATTTTCTCAGGAACTACTGAACGGATTTACACCATTTAACAAAAAGGCCCATCTGCGAACAGAACTCTACCTTTTTGCCAAGGTTGGTGTAATTCCTTTCAGCCGTTCGGGCTGTAGCCCCGGCTAAAGGTCCTATGGGAAATTGCATGAGGAAAACACGTTTTGGGACCCCGTTTTTTCTCTGCCCCTGATTCACGAATCACCCCCAACATTTTTGGGGAAGGAGCGGAGCGGAGCAGGCCATCTTGTTGGAGAAATTTGCGAAGATTCGTCCACCGGCGCCAAAGTTATTCCAAATAGAATGTTGCAGATTTCCTATGGAAACTAGGTTTTAACTATAACTACCTACTGGCGACCGCCAGTAGGCAATATATATTACCTACTGGCGGTCGCCAGTAGGTATATATAGTTAGGATTTTTTCTCTATGGGATTTTTGAAAATTCTATGTCTAATAACTTTGGCGTTTGTGGACGGAATTGGCTGAAATTTTCAGGAAAATGGAACATTTTGTTTCTGAGCAGCCCCTGAAAATTTGGGGGGGGGTTCCTCAAGGGGGGGCCGAGAAAAAAGGGGGGTCCCAAAACGTGTTTTTAACATTGAGTTTTCCATAGGGCGGTTGGCCTCACTTTTAGCCCGAACGGCTGAATGGATTTGCACGAAACTTGGCAAAATTGTAGGGACTGGTAGCCCGATGTGCCTTTGCTAGGTCTCAATATATGTGCTCCAGTGGATTTTGAGAAATTAACGTTCAAAAAAAGATATATATCTGTAACAGCGGACCTGGCAGCGCTCCAGTTCGCGTACTTTTCGCGTTACGGAGCTTTGTGAAGCGAAGCTGATTGGTTCTCCGGCGTCTGTAAACATTCCAAACAGTCCGTAGTGGCCGCCATCTTGTCTCTCGGTAGGATCGAGAGACAAGAGGAGGCCAAAGCGAAGGGGCAAATGACCATAAGGGGGCATAGTAGATCCTCCCTGACCCCCTAGGTTTGATGTGGAGGTTTTAAAAGGGCCCCGCGGGGCAAAAAAAAAAAAATTATAATAATCGAACGGCTGAATGGATTTACACGAAACTTGGCAAAATTGTAGGGACTGGTAGCCCGATGTGCCTTTGCTAGGTCTCAATATATGTGCTCCAGTGGATTTTGAGAAATTAACGTTCAAAAATAGATATATATCTGTAACAGCGCTCCGCTTCGCGTACTTTTCGCGTTACGGAGCTTTGCGAAGCTGATTGGTTCTCCGGCGTCTGTAAACATTGCAAACAGTCCGTAGCGGCCGCCATCTTGTCTCTCGGTAGGATCGAGAGACAAGAGGAGGCCAAAGCGAAGGGGCAAATTACCATAAGGGGGCATAGTAGATCCTCCTTGACCTCTTAGGTTTGATGTGGAGGTTTTAAAAGGGCCCCGCGGGGCAAAAAAAAAAATAATAATAATAATCGAACGGCTGAATGGATTTGCACGAAACTTGGCAAAATTGTAGGGACTGGTAGCTCGATGTGCCTTTGCTAGGTCTCAATATATGTGCTCCAGTGGATTTTGAGAAATTAACGTTCAAAAAAAGATATATATCTGTAACAGCGCTCCGCGGAGATAAAATTATCTCTGTATTACCTAGCTGTTGCTAACACCAGTTAGCGACCGCTAGTAGGAGATAGCGACCATCTTGGGCTCCACTTTGCATGTCAGTGATATTTATCACTAATGACATGCAACGTGGGCATGCCAAGATGTTAGCGACTGGAAACAGTCGCTAACATCGCTATCTCCTATTACCAACTTTTGGAGATATTCGCGCTAAGCGCGAATATCTCCAAAAAGTAACACCTGCCCTGAGCAGTTCTTAGCCATGTTATCCAATGGGAGGTGGATAACATGGCTAAGAGCATTAGCTCGGTAATGCATGAATATCGCTGACTTTTCAGCGATATTAATGCATTGCGGTCGTTTTTCATCGCATTTGCGATAAACCTTGATAATAGCAAGGTTTATCTGCGATAATTTCTGACGATGCTTAGCGGTAAAAAATTCGTTGCTAAGCATCGTTAGGGATAAATATCGCTTAACTTTGGTAATATGCCCGAACGTCTGTTAACGTTCGATTCGAAGGAAATCAGGAAGTGTTGAAAAACATTGTCTGCGCCATCTTGCCTTTTTTCAAATGCCACACTTTTGTCGTGCACGGCAGCCATTTTAGATGCCTTGACCAGACCCACTCTCTGTACGCTGTCGATCCTTAGCATGGCTCCCCACCCTCGCAAGCATCTCCCCCAGGCACTGGTCACCCCCGCTCTCTGTCTTATGCATGGGTAATAAACCTCCCCCCATCTGCGCTGCTCTTCCCTGAGAATCACACCCTGTGCCCGCCCGACACCTCCCTTTCGCCCTATTCACTACCGCACCCTCTGACACTCCTTTTCCTCTGTGTCCGATTGTCCAGGCCGGTCCTAGGCTATCAGCTAGCCCTGCAGATGTAGTTTATGGCCCCAGCTGTAAAGAATCACCCCTCTTCAAAGTAGTTATAGTAGATCAAGGCCCACACCCGATGAGATCCGTCACAGCACACGCGTTCCTACTATCTGAAAACCATCCTGTATTGTGATTGGGGAGGGGACCGAGCCTGAAGCGGAAGATTCCAGGGATGACTCTTTGTACATCAAAGTTTTTACAATTATGTGTCACATTAAAAATATATAGCACTCCAACAAAGTAGTAAGATTATAAAACTTTAATAACTTATAAATATATACAACAAAACAAAAACAGTAAAAACATTTAAACATTTTTAGGGAAAATGAAGGAAGTAGCGGTCGGCTGTGCGAATAGTCCCAACGCAGCACAACGTCCAGATTTCTGGACGGCACTCAGGTGATGTTGCCTGGGTGCCGCACTGATTTCGGTATCCGGCGTGGGGCGTCGCGGGGGGTGGGTCATCAGTAGAGGTCTGTTGTGCGAATAGTTCCAAGGCACAGAACGATGGCACCAAGGTGATGTCCAGTAAGTTGCCGCCCTCCGAATAACGGCGTGGGGCGCCCCGGGGGGGGGAGGCGGCGTGAACTGGCCTCTCCAGGTGGAGTTTCGTCTGCTGTAGTGGGGCGCCCCTTTACCGTTTCAGTTGCCATTCCGTCCACTTTTGGTCCACTGTGTCAAAAGCCGCAATTCAGCTCAGTTGCGCCCACTCTTGTGATGCAGCGATAGGCGGCTGTCACAGGACTCTCAAAATGGCGGCAGGCTCTTTCCTTTTTGGGCCTGGTCCACCCACTGAAATGGCCCTGGGACACCTTGGAAATCGCACGCTTGTCTGCTAGGTCTTGGACCCCATTCTCGAAAGCGTCCCCTCCGCCTTGAGGATTCAACAAAAGTTTTGGGGGCCCCCGACTCCTGCAGGCTTCTGGTGGGGAGCGGCTGCCACGATTGCTCGCGGAATGACCACGACGGAGCCACGAGATGGTGGTGCTTTCATGTTGGTGCCAGCTTCAGTCTGAAACATCCAGAAACAAGGTGGGGCTTTCATCGTTTGGGAAAAAAAAAAGTTTTCATCCAATGAAAAGTGTTATTTTTAGGTCATATGATCAAGCCTTCCATCATTAGGAAACCAAAAGTAAAATGAACCAATGAAAAGTTTTATAAACAAGTCACATGACCTGTTATGCGGCATAGGGTATAAAATGCGGAGAAAATACGTTGGCACGTGAGGCGGCGTCAGTAGCGGACCGATGTGCGAATAGGCCGAAGGCAGCACAACGCGCCAAGATCCGGATGGCACCGAGGTGGTGTCTAGTAAGTTGCCGCACTGGTGTGGCCATCCTACAATGCTGAAAGTCGGCGTGGGGCGCCCCGTTGGCCTGTTAGATGGCGTCAGTAGCGGACCGATGTGCGAATGGGGCCAAAGGCAGCGCAACAATATTTTCTGAATAAAAGACACCACAAGGCGCTGAGATGCCAAGATCCGGATGGCACAGAGGTGGTGTCTAGTAAGTTGCCGCACTGGTGTGGCCATCCTACAATGGTAAAAGTCGGCGTGGGGCGCCCCGTTGGCCTGTGAGATGGCGTCAGTAGCGGACCGATGTGCGAATGGGGCCAAAGGCAGCGCAACAATATTTTCTGAATAGAAGACACCACAAGGCGCTGAGATGACAAGATCCGGATGGCACCGAGGTGGTGTCTGGTAAGTTGCCGCACTGGTGTGGCCATCCTACAATGGTAAAAGTCGGCGTGGGGCGCCCCGTTGGCCTGTGAGATGGCGTCAGTAGCGGACCGATGTGCGAATGGGGCCAAAGGCAGCACAACAATATTTTCCGAATAGAAGACACCACTAGGCGCTGAGATGCCAAGATCCGGATGGCACCGAGGAGGTGTCTAGTAAGTTGCCGCACTGGTGTGGCCATCCTACAATGCTGAAAGTCGGCGTGGGGCGCCCCGTTGGCCTGTGAGATGGCGTCAGTAGCGGACCGATGTGAGAATGGGGCCAAAGGCAGCGCAACGATATTTTCTGAATAGAAGACACCACAAGGCGCTGAGATGCCAAGATCCGAATGGCACCGAGGTAGTGTCTAGGTTGCCGCACTGGTGTGGCCATCCTACAATGCTGAAAGTCGGCGTGGGGCGCCCCGTTGGCCTGTGAGATGGCGTCAGTAGCGGACCGATGTGCGAATGGGGCCAAAGGCAGCGCAACAATATTTTCTGAATAGAAGACACCACAAGGCGCTGAGATGCCAAGATCCGGATGGCACCGAGGTGGTGTCTAGTAAGTTGCCGCACTGGTGTGGCCATCCTACAATGGTAAAAGTCGGCGTGGGGCGCCCCGTTGGCCTGTGAGATGGCGTCAGTAGCGGACCGATGTGCGAATGGGGCCAAAGGCAGCGCAACAATATTTTCTGACTAGAAGACACCACAAGGCGCTGAGATTTGGTTACCACCGAGGTGGTGTCTAGCAAGTTGCTGCACTGGTGTGGCCATCCTACAATACTGCTCCGAATAACGGCGTGGGGTGCCCGAAGGGGGGGGGGAGGCGGCGTGAACGGGCCTTCCCAGGTGGAGGCTCGTCTGCTGTAGTGGGGCGCCCCTTTACCGTTTCAGTTGCCATTCAGCTGAGTTTCGGCCGCTCTTGATGTTACAGCGACAGGCGGCTGCAACAGGACTCTCAAAATGGCGGCCTGTTCTTTGGATTTGGGCCTGGTCCACTAAAATGGCCCTGGGACACCTTAGAACTCGGACGCTTGAATTTTTTTTCCTTTCCTCTACATGCAAAAAAAGGTAAATGCCCGGTACGTTACACGCTTCATCTGCCACGATGTACTCTCCAGAGGAACCGAAAAAAAATATAGTTATGGTAACTATACCATGCATCGTCATATGGAGAGGTGGCACCGATTAATTATAGTGCTGCATAAAAGAGAGATTTGGAGAAGAACCCCCGACCTGCCAGTACATTCATCAAAGAAGTGGCACTGACAGCATCAGAGGCAAGGGAAACGGTCCCAAATATTTAGAAGAACTTTGGAAAGATTAAAATGACATGTTTAGATTGTGGCAAATTAATTTCATGTGGACAGATGAGTGTTACTCTAATAAATACAGCATATGAACATCATCATAGTCGATGGTTGGTAGAGACATTTTGACTATATCCTGGACCTGCCCGTCCTCGCCCAAAATGGCGCCGGAATAAATGGGACTCGTAACTCCTTGTTGTGTACTTGTTGTACAATCTTGATATCACGAGATACGTATGCAGTTTTGAAGCACATGGCGGGCGGGGACGAGAATAGATTGAATATTTCGACATCTCTATTGATATTAAGTTGTGATGTGTTATTGATTACTGTACTATTGAAAGTTCGAATTAACGTCACCCATGGTACTTGCCCGCAAATGTATATCTAGATAATTTTATTGTAACTGGCCCTGTCGTATTTTAATTATAAAATGTACATCCACCGATTCCGCAACTGTTAGACACCTTAGTTCTTGCAACCTAATGGCCCGCCCGTTACGTTCCTCTACAGTGTAAATGTCTCCTCATCATATACGATTACAGTGTGCTCCGTGGCCGGCGCACGTGGTTATAGGCCCGTATTTGTATACTGACATTTTCACAATAAAGGTTTTTAAAAGAAACTATGGTAGTAGTATTTACATTGGTAAAGTTTTTAATAATAGTCACTGTTTTAGAATCAGTAAAAGGCAAGTGAAATAAAGCAGACCAATTACATGAAGGGTAAAAGGTATAATACGCAGGAACGCAGTAAAGATAAATGGTCAAGGGCTGTTGTGTTTTCTACTCCTGCAACATAAAGTGATCGATAAGAATCTCATATTCAGGCGTATCGGCGACTAAGACAGCAGGTCGACCCTCTTTTGCTCAACGGCTCCGTCATGGGACGAAGAAACGCCCTTTTTCTCGAAAAAAGAATATATTTTACTTGCAGGACAGCTGTAAATTTTCCGGGAAAGTACATTAGCCTGGAACATTATAACATATATGTTTAAGAAAAAATAATGTTCGGAAGTAATAAAAAAGCGTAATTTTTAGGTCATATGACCAAGCCTTTCATCATTAGAATAAGAAAAGTAAAATGAACCAATGAAAAGTTTTATTAACAAGTCACATGACCTGTTATGCTTACGTTACGCGCTGCGCGTCGCGCCCCGGATCACTTCCGGATGCGCTAACGCGGCGCGTCATATATAGTCGAAATGTCTCCACCAACCAGCGGTCAGAACACAACCCCTTTCAGCAGGCTAAATAGTTCTGTTAAATGACAACAGAAAGGACAGGCAACAAGAACCATCAGTCAAAGAGGGGAGGGCTAGTTCTTCTCTACCGGGTTACGTTGGGGCGCTACCGGAACTGATCGAATTGGTAGTCTACAGTGTTTCTGGATGTTTCAGACTGAAGCTGGGGTTAGCATGAGAGCACCACCATTTCGTAGCTCCGTCGTGGCCATTTCGCGAGCAATCATGGCAGCCGCTCTTTATCGTTATTTTGGGCGGGGTGGGTGGCGGAGCCGAGCTGTATTGCAGCCATCATGGTGTGGAGTTTAGTTCATCTCACTAGTTTCGTATTTGTCATGAGGGGTTGTTCCTAATGTTTCTATTTTAGCGAGGTCAAAAAGAGATCCCATTAGTGGCCTACTGATTTTGCTCGATTCCTTTTGTTTTTTTACACGATTTTTCGTTATCTGCAAAGACTAAACAGAGTATTGCGACTCTGTGTTTGTTTGTAAATAGAGAATGAACCAAAGAGAACCAATTCTAAAACAGTAAATGCGTGGATAACAATCAATCAAATGGAGAGAGAAGCAGGCACGACGTATTACAACGGGGGCAAAGGCCTGCGTTAACTACCTTTCACTATCTGCAAAGAGAGAGTACTCCTAATAGAAATGAGGGGGGGGGCAGCATTCAAAGCAGATCAGTGTGCATAAACACGAAAATGTTTTTACTTACCACGTACTTGACATTCGACAGCTTATGATATTTGCTATTAAAAAACCATTGAAATTCACTGAAAAAACATAGGTTATAGACCATATATAGTTAGGAATTAGCATTTACAAAACCTTGAAAATTCACTGAAAAAAACATAGGTTATAGACCATATATAGTTAGGAATTAGCATTTACAAAACCTTGAAAATTCACTGAAAAAACCATAGGTTATAGACCATATATCGTTAGGAATTAGCATTTAAAAAACCTTATTTTACTCACACAAAACCATTGAAATTCCATATATAGTTAGTTGCACTAACTATATATCGCGCACCCGCAATCCACTGCTGATGATGTCACATATTACATCATTCATGACATGGTCAGTGACATCACTGATGACATCACTGATGACATCTCAAATGACATCACTGATGACATCACTGATGACATCTCATTTGACATCAATGATCACATCACTGATGATATCATTCATGTGATAATACAATGCATCTCCTCACACTCTAATATAACCTCCGTTACACCCAGTGTTAAATACAGAGTATAATTTTTGAAACCATTGACACACGAATACTAGTTACTACATACGCACTCACTGATTCCTATGTCTACACACACATTCACTCATTCACCCATACAATCATTCATACATACAATCACTCATCTTTACAACACTATCATATGCACTCATACACCTATACAGACACTCACACTCTGCCACTCATCCATGGAGTTACTCACACACCTAGTCAGTCCTGAAAAGAATCAATCACACTTCCATTTTCTCATCTATACAGTTAAACACAGAACACCTTACATTTTTGAAACATATACTAACACATACTTACTCTCTTATACAATCACTGATACAAGTACACATTGATCTGCATAGAGTCACACACCTCCCAGCCAGCCATACACACACTCAGTCTCCCATACAAATACTTGTGCAACCAATCAATAACCCATATAGCCACTCATATAGCTACTGATCAACACATGCAGCAGCTTGCACAACAACAGACATACTGATGCACAAATTAAGACAGTTTAGTCACTAACCCATGCACTCAGTGAGACACATTTAATCACTCACTCATACAGTCAGTCATGCACCTACTAAATCCTTCATCCAGACACTTATACATCCACTCATTCTTCAATATGTAAGACATATTTTAACTTTACAGAAACATACAGTCACTGGATGTTGTTATCAGTGATGTCATCAGTGATGTCATTTGAGATGTCATCAGTGATGTCATCAGTGATGTCACTGACCATGTCATGAATGATGTAATATGTGACATCATCAGCAGTGGATTGCGGGTGCGCGATATATAGTTAGTGCAACTAACTATATATGGAATTTCAATGGTTTTGTGTGAGTAAAATAAGGTTTTTTAAATGCTAATTCCTAACGATATATGGTCTATAACCTATGGTTTTTTCAGTGAATTTTCAAGGTTTTGTAAATGCTAATTCCTAACTATATATGGTCTATAACCTATGGTTTTTTCAGTGAATATATATATATATATATATATATATATATATATAGATATATATATATATATATATATATATATATATATATATATATATATATATATATATATTACAACAAGGATTCCCCGCCTCGGGGGAAAGATGGAGTCGCAAATAAACAGAATCATAAATCCGCTGTGATTAAGTTTCTTGTTTTAATTCATTAATCCATGGGGTCAAAACAAAATAACCAACGCGTTTCGACAGCGTCCGCTGTCTTGATCACGGTCAGTTTGTGTAGGTATGCTCACATGTTTTAAAGATTCAACAAACATTTCAGGAACCATAATCACTCCCCAAAATGGGCGTGTTCAAAACAACATAAGGTCACCAAAGTGATGTCAGAAGGATAAGGATTCTGGGTAATGTAGTTTGATTTTAACATACCGGAAAGTTTACAATTAATCACTCATAGAATTTCGAGTCCCATTAAACCTTATCAAATTGATAGTTCATATTGTTTTCTGGGGTCCTGAATTGAATATGATTGTATGATTTGAGCATGCGCAGCGTGCTGCCCTCCAGTGGGCCAATTTTAACCAAATCATAATTAGAATCAGAACATGGTGTGATAGGTGTGAGCATAAGTTATCCAAAGTGAGGGGATGTGAAATGGGATGTGGAAAAAATTATAAGTAATACATTTTACATGTTAAACGGGATGGTATGCAGGGAACACAATATTTACAATTTTTCAGTCCTCAGAGATGTATGTACAATTCTTCTGATTGGTTCAGGCCCAGCGGAGTCATTGTTCTGAAAGCCAGTATGTGCCTGGACTCTTTACGTCGTAAAAGTTTTTCATTGTGACCACCCCTGTCCGATAAGGTCATTGTTTCTAGTCCCCAGAAACGCAATTGTTTCCAGTCTCCATCATGGTTGGCCTCCATATGTTTTGCCACGGCATTGCTCCTGTCCTTATGTACCGTTGCGCGCACATGCTCCAGAATGCGGTTTTTTTAACTCGCAGATGGTACTGCCGATATATCTCAATTTGCATGGGCATTCGATCATGTATGTGGTGTATTTGCTGTTGCAAGTTATGCATTCTTGGATTTTCCAGATCTTTTTATTGGGCATAGTTATTTCCGTCGTTGGTTTTGCAATGTCACATACCTTGCAATTATAACATTTTATGAAGCCTTTAGATTGTAACCATTGTTTCTTTTTTGTGGTTTTTTGGAAATGACTGTGCACCAATTGATCTTGTAGGTTTTTGGCCCTTCTGTACGTGATTACTGGGCGTTTGCCCATTTTTTGGCCCATGGTTGGATCTAATTGTAGGATTTTCCAATTTTTTCTCAGAATTTGATTTATCTGTTTGGTTTCTTGGCTGTAGTTCAAGATTAATCTGATTGGTTCTTCTTCCGTGGAAATTTTGTCCTGTTTCTTTTTCAAGCAATCTGATCTTGTTGCCTGATTTGCCTTCTCCCAACATTTTTGTATGATATGTTTATTGTATTTCCTCCTTTGGAAACGTTTGATGGAGTTCTTGCTTTGTTTGTGCCACTCAGTCTCCTCGCTGCAGATTCTCCTTAGTCGGAGGAATTCCCCGTAGGGGATGCTTGATATCAGTGACTGTTGATGGAAGCTGGTTGCTTCGAGGGTAGCGTTGGTTGCCGTACTTTTGCGGTGGAGTGTAGTTTCTATGTGATTATTGTTTACATATACCTCCGTGTCCAAGAAGATAGCTCTGGTTTGGCTTATGGTGTAGGTGAATTTTATGCTTGATGTGCTGTTGTTTAGTATTGTAAAGTATTCCAAGAATTTTTTTCCACCATTCCACACTATAAAGAGGTCATCGATGAACCTTTTCCAGGTTATAATGTGTTGAGTGATGGCTTGGTATTTTTCATCCCATGCTATTGTTTCCTCCCACCATCCCATGGCTGTACAGGCATAGTTTGGGCTAAATGAGAAACCCATCGCGGCACCGTTTTTTTGTCGGTATAACAGATCACCAAACATGAAGATATTGTTTGTAAGTAAGCTCTTTGTCATCTCCATTAGCATGTCGTTGTGGTTTTGATAATGAATGTTCCGTTCTTTTAGAAAATATTTGCAGGCGTTCAGGCCCATTTCATTGTCAATGTTAGTGTACAGGGCGATCACATCCATGGTGATCATAAGGAAGTTAGGTTGCCAAGTCAGTTGTTCCAAGATACAAAGGAAATCCGTGATGTCTTTTATGTAAGATTTTAATAGTTTCACTTGGGGACGCAGGTAGAAATCAATGAAATTTGACAAGGGTTCGAGTAAAGATCCATTTGCTGACACAATTAGTCTCCCTGGTGGCTTAGTGGCGTTTTTGTGTATTTTCGGTAGAAAATACAATGTTGCCGTTTTGGGGAAATCAACTGTCAAGTATTTCCTTTCATCAGAATCAATTAATTCTTTGGTTTCCCATAGATATAATTTTTGATCCAATTCTCTTTTTATTTTATCCTGTGGGTTTGTTTTCAACTCTTCATAGTAAAGGCGGTTGTTTAATTGTTCCATAGCTTCTGCCGTGTATAGGTCCTTGTTCCATAACACTATATTCCCGCCCTTGTCTGCTGTTTTTATTTCGAAGCTTAGATCATTTTTTAGGGAAGTTAGAGCTTCTCTTTCATTCCTTGACAAATTATCTCCACCATTCATTTTGGTCATTTTGTACAGATCATGGATAACTGCCTCCTAAAACATATCTATTTTGTTTCCTGGCGTTAGTTGGGGGTAAAATTTGGATTTTGTCCTTAGATTACTCTTTCCTGCCCCTAGTTGGAGTATTGCAGTATTTAAGCTGATTTCTTGACCTTCTTCCGCATTTAGATTCAATACAGTCATGTATGCCTCAGACTCCTTTGCTTGTAAGATCGATGTTGGTTTAGGTTGTGTTTTTGGTGTTTTGGATTTATTTTTTCGTTCCGCGAAGAATTTGGCTAATTTGATTTTTCGAATATATAAGTACAAATCTATACTTGTTTGTGCCATGTCCATTCGTTGAGTCGGTCAAAAGTTTATTCCTTTCTTTAGGATTGAGGTCTCTGCTTCTGTGATTTGTCTCCCTGAAAGGTTGATTATTTGTAATTCCTCATTTATTTCCCCTTCTTCTGTTTCATTAGTCTGGTCTCTGCACCCACTTTTACGTTTGTAGTGCTTTCGCCTTCGGCTCCTCCTTGTTGGGGTTTTGTAAATTTCGGTTGCCATGCTCTCCCCCTTCCTCTTGCTCTGCCACGTGTATTATTTTCCCTAACATCATTGGAATATAGCGAGGATGACTCCAATCTAGACCCATTACAAAGGGCTTTTTTAGGCACCTAGTCCTAACACAAAGACAGTGGGAGCAAAACCATGGGGCGCAAAGAAATGCACGTGGCAGAGCAAGAGGAAGGGGGAGAGCATGGCAACCGAAATTTACAAAACCCCAACAAGGAGGAGCCGAAGGCGAAAGCACTACAAACGTAAAAGTGGGTGCAGAGACCAGACTAATGAAACAGAAGAAGGGGAAATAAATGAGGAATTACAAATAATCAACCTTTCAGGGAGACAAATCACAGAAGCAGAGACCTCACTCCAAAAGAAAGGAATAAACTTTTGCCCGACTCAACGAATGGACATGGCACAAACAAGAATAGATTTGTACTTATATATTCAAAAAATCAAATTAGCCAAATTCTTCACGGAACGAAAAAATAAACCCAAAACACCGAAAACACAACCTAAACCAACATCGATCTTACAAGCAAAGGAGTCTGAGGCATACATGACTGTATTGAATCTAAATGCGGAAGAAGGTCAAGAAATCAGCTTAAATACTGCAATACCCCAACTAGGGGCAGGAATGAGTAATCTAAGGGCAAAATCCAAATGTTACCCCCGATTAACGCCAGGAAACAAAATAGATATGTTTCAGGAGTCAGTTATCCATGATCTGTACAAAATGACCAAAATGAATGGTGGAGATAATTTGTCAAGGAATGAAAGAGAAGCTCTAACTTCCCTAAAAAATGATCTAAGCTTCGAAATAAAAACAGCAGACAAGGGCGGGAATATAGTGTTATGGAACAAGGACCTATACACGGCAGAAGCTATGGAACAATTAAACAACCGCCTTTACTATGAAGAGCTGAAAACAAACCCAGAGGATAAAATAAAAAGAGAATTGGATCAAAAATTATATCTATGGGAAACCAAAGAATTAATTGATTCTGATGAAAGGAAATACTTGACAGTTGATTTCCCCAAAACGGCAACATTGTATTTTCTACCGAAAATACACAAAAACGCCACTAAACCACCAGGGAGACCAATTGTGTCAGCAAATTGATCTTTACTCGAACCCTTGTCAAATTTCATTGATTTCTACCTAAGTACCCAAGTGAAACTATTAAAATCTTACATAAAAGACACCACGGATTTCCTTTGTATCTTGGAACAACTGACTTGGCAACCTAACTTCCTTATGATCACCATGGATGTGATCGCCCTGTACACTAACATTGACAATGAAATGGGCCTGAACGCCTGAAAATATTTTCTAAAAGAACGGAACATTCATTATCAAAACCACAACGACATTCTAATGGAGATGATAAAGAGCTTACTTACAAACATTATCTTCATGTTTGGTGATCTGTTATACCGACAAAAAAACGGTGCTGCGATGGGTTTCTCATTTAGCCCAAACTATGCCTGTACAGCCATGGGATGGTGGGAGGAAACAATAGCATGGGAGGAAAAATACCAAGCCTTCACTCAACACATTATAACCTGGAAAAGGTTCATTGATGACCTCTTTATAGTGTGGAATGGTGGAGAAGAAAAATTATTGGAATACTTTACAATACTAAACAACAGCACATCATGCATAAAATCCACCTACACCATAAGCCAAACCAGAGCTATCTTGTTGGACACGGAGGTATATGTAAACAATAATCACATAGAAACTACACTCCACCGCAAAAGTACGGCAACCAACGCTACCCTCGAAGCAACCAGCTTCCATCAAAAGTCACTGATATCAAGCATCCCCCACGGGGAATTCCTTCGACTAAGGAGAATCTGCAGCGAGGAGACTGAGTGGCACAAACAAAGCAAGAACTCCATCAAACGTTTCCAAAGGAGGAAATACAATAAACATATCATACAAAAATGTTGGGAGAAGGCAAATCAGGCAACAAGATCAGATTGCTTGAAAAAGAAACAGGACATTTCCACGGAAGAAGAACCAATCAGATTAATCTTGAACTACAGCCAAGAAACCAAAACAGATAAATCAAATTCTGAGAAAAAATTGGAAAATCCTACAATTAGATCCAACCATGGGCCAAAAAATGGGCAAACACCCAGTAATCACGTACAGAAGGGCCAAAAACCTACAAGATCAATTGGTGCACAGTCATTTCCAAAAAAACACAAAAAAGAAACAATGGTTACAAACTAAAGGCTTCATAAAGTGTTATAATTGCAAGGTATGTGACATTGCAAAACCAACGACGGAAATAACTATGCCCAATAAAAAGATCTGGAAAATCCAAGAATGCATAACTTGCAACAGCAAATACACCATATACATGATCGAATGCCCATGCAAATTGAGATATATCGGCAGCACCATCTGCGAGTTTATAAAAACGCATTCTGGACCATGTGCGCGCAACGGTACATAAGGACAGGAGCAATGCTGTGGCAAAACATATGGAGGCCAACCATGATGGAGACTGGAAACAATTGCGTTTCTGGGGACTAGAAACAATGACCTTATCGGACAGGGGTGGTCACAATGAAAAACTTTTACGACGTAAAGAGTCCAGGCACATACTGGCTTTCAGAACAATGACTCCGCTGGGCCTGAACCAATCAGAAGAATTGTACATACATCTCTGAGGACTGAAAAATTGTAAATATTGTGTTCCCTGCATACCATCCCGTTTAACATGTAAAATGTATTACTTATAATTTTTTCCACATCCCATTTCACATCCCCTCACTTTGGATAACTTATGCTCACACCTATCACACCATGTTCTGATTCTAATTATGATTTGGTTAAAATTGGCCCACTGGAGGGCGGCACGCTGCGCATGCTCAAATCATACAATCATATTCAATTCAGGACCCCAGAAAACAATATGAACTATCAATTTGATAAGGTTTAATGGGACTCGAAATTCTATGAGTGTTTAATTGTAAACTTTCCGGTATGTTAAAATCAAACTACATTACCCAGAATCCTTATCCTTCTGACATCACTTTGGTGACCTTATGTTGTTTTGAACACGCCCATTTGGGGGAGTGATTATGGTTCCTGAAATGTTTGTTGAATCTTTAAAACATGTGAGCATACCTACACAAACTGACCGTGATCAAGACAGCGGACTCTGTCGAAACGCGTTGGTTAATTTGTTTTGACCCCATGGATTAATGAATTAAAACAAGAAACTTAATCACAGCGGATTTACGATTCTGTTTATTTGCAACTCCATCTTTCCCCCGAGGCAGGGAATCCTTGTTGTAATTTACAGCAGTTGGGCTCAACTGCAGGAGTAACGCGGCCACAAGCAGCAGCGCCTTACGGGAGAGGGAGGGAGCCATATGGTAGATGATATATATATATATATATATATATATATATATATATATATATATATATATATATATATATATATATATATATATATATATATATATATTATATATATATATATTTATATATATATGTCACTCCACCTCTCCTTTTTCAAGAAGTTACACCAGGGACTCAGCGGGACTTAAAACAGGTAATTTTATTAAGGGCTCTGGCATGACCGGTTTCGGCGTGTGCCTTCCTCAAACGCCAATCGTCCTTCTACAAAGATAGTTCCCACATCGCAGTTCTTAAGAGCTCCTCCCTCCATGTGGTGGTTGGTCTCACCTGGAGCCAATTGTCTCTTGCTCGCTTTTGTGTTGGGGACTACCTGTTCCACATTGCAGCGCGCTGGCAATTTGCTTCAGGTCGCTGGGTGCTCCACTGTTATAAAACTAAGTTGATGTCTGTTTTCTTGTCCCGAACTCTCTTCAACCACCTCCTTGGCTCAGCAGTTGACAGCACAGACCGAGTGTCAGCGTCACTCCGCACCCTCTGTGCACGATGATCCCAGCTGCCTCAAACGCTTCGGGGGTTTCTGTGGCGGGCCGTCAAAATAACCCGATATTCTCGGAAAACACACTCCATCTCCAATGTTCAACTTGGCCGCATTGCAGAGAGGGTCCCTCGTACGCGTAACTGGAAACCGCACTCTATGTCACTCCACCTCTCCTTTTTCAAGAAGTTACACCAGGGACTCAGCGGGACTTAAAGCAGGTAATTTTATTAAGGGCTCTGGCATGACTGGTATATATATTACCTATAAATATATATATATATATATATATATATATGGATTTGTCTAAGGGCAGGAAACTGTTGGACTTGGCCTTTTTGGCAGGTTCCCCCCTAAACTTTTTGCCTTTTCTGTGACCTGATATTAGTAGTTTTTGGCCTCTCCGCACTTTAGCACTGTGGCCCAGTGTAAAGTGCGTGCGCGCTCTGAGTGCGTGTGGTGATATTGGCCTGCTCTCCCATAGGAATGAATGGGGATATGTGTGTCCCTAATAATTCCTGGTATGAGAGGAGTGCAGGGGCGAATTTAGTATATATGAACTCGCGAGGATAAATGCTGCGCAATGGTAGGCGCAGATTTATAGTGACTGGTGGAGAAGTGCCACTTAAGAAGTTGGCATTGCTGTGTGCGGTGTTTCTGCCTGCCTGATGTGATTCGCATGTCTGCTTGTGATTGATAGGTGCTGGAGGGTGTGGGTGGCTGCAGGAGCCAGGATGAGTCTGCCCAGTGGAGAATAGGGAGATCTGCATGTAGATGGGAGGGAGAAGTTGCACCTGGGACCTGAATAGGACTGTGCCTTCCCTCCACAATGCCGGTTCCTCCCCCTGTGGTGCATCTGATCCCAGAGCCCCCACCTAACAAAGGAGAGAGGAGCTGAGCAAAACAAAGTGCTCCAAAGCTCCCCTATACCAGTTCTAACTGGTATCCCTAAACCATGTGCTGTGACACAAAGGGGAAATGAAGTATAAAAGAAGGGGCAATGACCCCATGAAAATGTGCTCTGCTGTGCTGCTCCTGGCGCTCCATTTCTTGCCTTGGACTTTTACCATCCCAGAAGCGCAAGGGGTCTGCAGCGCTGAGCTGCCTCATCTACAGAGGGAATCCCGTCATAGGGATTCCCCCGCCATTGCTATTCATCAAGCAGGTGCCCACCCTGCATCTGTGCGCTGGACAATACGAGCTGGAGCCCACCCCGCGTTTCTGCTGCATTTCTGCTTATGCCACAAGCGGGTGCCCACCCCGCCTCATGGCAGCCCTTTTTAATTAATTCCTATGAGCGGGTGCCCACCTCACAGTTTGGTGCCTTGGAACGGGAGCCTACCACATATTGCAGCCACCAAAGTAAACACTAAGGGCCACCGCGCTGCCCGCGGCGACCCGGAAAAAGTCAGCAAAACCCTAGTTGCGGGCGGGGCCTGAAATCGGCCCGGAAAAGGTTGCCTCTGCTATTGAGGCTGAGCACGGCTCCCCCGTTAGTTGCCGTAGCAACAAGAGAATTTCAAAAAGGGGGTGGTGATGGACAGAGTATCTGAGTTAATCAGAACACTCCTACCCAGTCAACAGATCAGGGCTTGATCCATCACCGTTTTTTAGCTCACTGCATCATCCCAGTTCAGAACCTGGCTACATGCAAATTAGTCTGTCCCTGGCCCAGTGCATCATGGGAACAGGGCAGACCAAACTACCAAGCCAATTCTTTACTGGAAAGGAAACAAGCTTCCGGGGACCGGTTTCTGGCATTACAGCCGTCTTCGGCCCGGCTTGCTTGAATCCTGACGGTGCAGTGAACAAGGGAGTCATGTCTGAGCATACCCTTCCACACTTATGGTGGCCAAAATGATCTTTTGACTGGGTAGGAGTGTTCTGCTTAATTCAGATACTCTGTCCATCACCACCCCCTTTTATGAATCGTTTTGGCCACCACAAGTGTGGAAGGGTATACTCAGATGTGAGTCCCTTGCTCACTGCACCATCAGGATTCAAGCAAGCCGGGCCGAAGACGGCTGCAATGCCAGAAACCGGTCCCCGGAAGCTTGTTTCCTTTCCAGTAAAGAATTGGCTTGGTAGTTTGGTCTGCCCTGTTCCCATGATGCACTGGGCCAGGGCCAGACTAATTTGCATGTAACCAGGTTCTGAACTGGGATGGTGCAGTGAGCTAAAAAACGGTAATGGATCAAGCCCTGATCTTTTGACTGGGTAGGAGTGTTCTGCTTAATTCAGATACTCTGTCCATCACCACCCCCTTTTATGAATCGTTTTGGCCACCACAAGTGTGGAAGGGTATACTCAGATGTGAGTCCCTTGCTCACTGCACCATCAGGATTCAAGCAAGCCGGGCCGAAGATGGCTGCAATGCCAGAAACCGGTCCCCGGAAGCATGTTTCCTTTCCAGTAAAGAATTGGCTTGGTAGTTTGGTCTGCCCTGTTCCCATGATGCACTGGGCCAGGGCCAGACTAATTTGCATGTAGCCAGGTTGTGAACTGGGATGGTGCAGTGAGCTAAAAAACGGTGATGGATCAAGCCCTGATCTTTTGACTGGGTAGGCGTGTTCTGCTTAATTCAGATACTCTGTCCATCACCACCCCTTTTATGAATCGTTGTAGCAACAAGAGAGTCATGGGGGAATCCGGCACCAGGAAAGGAGCGTGACGTGAGGCCTGAGGGAAGGCCAGCCGGAAGAAGGAAGTGTGGGCGGAAAGAAGCAGACGGGAGCCTACACCACGCTCCTGTGCCCACGAAGCCAGCCGAAAGTGAGCGTGTGAGCCAGCAGGGCTGCTCTGCACGTGGAGAGCCCTGCCTGCTGCCGAGCCTGACCTGCTGACGAAGGAGACTGCCGGTGAGTGGGGGCGCTCATGGTGGCACAATGGTGCCAGTGTGGTGGGAATCTTGACTGCGGCACCACCGTGGCGGGCCGCTGCAACATGTGGGCATTTTTTCAGGTAGAGTCCCCCAGGGAGGGGGCTCCCCCAAGCCTCGTTGGTGCCTACACACTTCTTCACAGCTGCCCAGCAGCTGCAACGCCTGGCCATCTGGTGATTCTGAGTTCCAGAGCGGGACTCCAATGTTGGGGGCGTTTTTTTCCTAAGAGTCCCCCGAGTGGGGCTCCCAGGCACAGTGGTGCCCGTTCTTCCTTTGAGTCCACAGCGGTACCCCAGTTGCGGGCTGCTGCAACGTGGGGGCAGAATGTGTTGAGCAGCCCCAGTGGGGGTCCAAGAGGCACCAGGAGTGCCAGACTATATTTGTGCATTTTTCCAGCTGCCCTGCGAGAGCGCAGGCAACTGCGACCTTGAGGGACAGGGTCATTTAGAGGCCCAGAGAGGGGGTCAGGGGGCACCTTGGTGCCTCTGCTCATTTTTACAGCTGCCCATCAAGTAGTGGGCAGCTGCCACGTTTAGGTTGTACACCTGCGCACTTTGCTTTTGCTGCTTTTACAGACAGCTCTGACTTTGCTGGACATAGGGCACAGAGCTCTAAGTTGGCGCATAATGTGGTTTGTGCCTGATGTGATGCTGATTGCATAATATTTTTTATGTTGCAGGCTATAATACTAAGTACAGTGTTTGCCAGTAATTACTGGTTGTTTTCTACATTTATTATATGATCTACATCTACTATTTTCACTTTGTGATGGTTCTGACAGTGGCCCAATTGCCCCAGTCGGGTGTATATAGTCCCCTGTAAATACTGCCCAGTGCCAGTTGGCACAGTGTATATTTTGTGATTACCATCTAATGTGTTTTATGATACTGCAAAGGCTATTTTTGATATAACCTTGTGTGGAGTTCCTTTTGTGGTGTGCCTAGTGTGTTGCTGCTGTGTGTGTGTGTGTTGCGCAAATGCTTTACGCATTGCCTCCGGGATAAGCCTGACTGCTCATGCCAAGCTACCAAGGGGGTGAGCAGGGGTTATCTTTGGCATGTAACTCCCTTGCCCTGACTAGAGTGGTGGCCTCTGCCTGGCTTTGGCGCAAGCCTTAGCCAACCAGAGATCCCATTTCTAACATAAACGTATTAGCAAATGAAGAATTTGTGACCACTTTTTACTGTTACTGCTTAAGTATCTGCACTAGACTCAACACATGAAGTTTAACTTGCACATTTCAAGTGTCTGTTGTATTTTTTTTACGAAACCACCCAAAAGTGTTAAAGTTGTTTGCAAATCAAAGATTTGTATCCCTCCTTTAACTTTTCACCACACCTGTTTCCCCCGATGGATCTGCTTAATACCTTTCATACCCCTTCCCGAGTTTTTTGAAAATCAAAAGAAAATGTTTGCTCCCCTTAACATTGTTCCTTCGTACAGATCCGCTTGAAGCTTAAAAAACCAAAAGAAAACTGTTGTTTGGACAAACGGTCCCAAATCAACACTTATCTGACTCCTCCCAAACAGGTCTCCCATTATGGGATGCAATTGAAAAAAGATTTTGAAACTTTCACAAAAGCTGTGCATATTTAACAAATGTATATATAGGTGTAGGGAAATCAAAAGTTGCCCTTTTGCTTTTCAAACATACATACAATTCAAATTTCAAAGTCCAACTGACTCCTTTTGCAAATATAAATTGTTTGTTCTCTCCACCGAATGACCTCTTTAAGAACAGCATTTTCAGGAAAACTGATGAAACCTAAGCAATTCTCTCCACCCTCTTCAGTCATAAATCTGACTCGAGCACTAGGATATTCTCTGTTTTATGCATGCTTAAATACTTTACAAAAGTGCATTGCTATATATGTTCCAATGCGTCTTTGCCCTGCAATATCTACTTTTCTGCCCTGTGAGTAAATTCACTTAGTAAATGTACGCAGCATCTCAATGTTTTTTTAGATTTGAGCAAAAGTGAACACAAACCATTTAAATTATTAGGTTCAGCTTTGGTCTCCAATAACTGCAATTCGTGGCCAAGAATTTTGAACACATTTTTAAAAAAACGCAAAATTACAATTGTCATAATACAATCTGCAGTCTGAGCTACTACAATAGACGACAATCAAATCACAATTGATTTATCTGTATACTGTGATACACTTTGTTACCCATGCTGTTTAATCTCACGAGTTCATGTTATACTTCTCCCTTTCTTCCTGCACAGGGATGCGCGTAAAGGAGGCCCCGTTAATGGATTAGTTTATGGAATGTCCCAATCAGTTCAGTTCTTTGTTACCGCAATTGTTTTCAGATTAGGAGCCTGGCTGATTGTGCATTGCTACACAAATTTTGAGAAAATCTTTATGTAAGTACCCTATTACTGGTCTTTCTGGGAGTCAATACATATGCATTTAGACTGGTAATTTGTATCAATGTTTAGATTCTATGATTAGAGTTTAGATAATTGATTTTCATTTATTTTTCTATTTTTGATCTAAAATGTATACATTTTATCACAGAAAGAAGTACAGTAATGTAGTGTAATGCAGCTTGAGCAAACTGAACTATAGAATCCTATGTTAGAAGAATTGTGAGTTAACCAGTTATAAAAACCGAATATGCTCCACTCTTAACAGTAACTTCAATTTAGCTTGGGACGGTATACTTGATAAATGGAATGACAACAACGGCGCTCTCAGTCATCACTCCTTTAATTGTTTAAATATAGTGTACTTTGATTAATACTTCAGATAAAATTGTAGTTTACGTAATACATTTACCATCCCCGACATACTTTTCACCATTACTTTCGAATTTTCAGCATCCCAACAAGTCTGTTTAGAAATGTTCCCCATGCTCACATTCCCAGATTACTGATTTTTATTACTGCGCCACCAAACCTTTCATGCTACCTGTCCTTTTTTGAGTTAACATAACTGTCCTCCTCAAATTACCCCAAAACCTTACTCATCCCACCATCTTTAGAATAATTGCACCTAATTCTGACGTATTTCTGTATAAAAAACAGTAAAATTATCAATTAACCATAACCTGGGTGCTGTCAAGTACTAAATTTGGAATCTACATCCTCGAGTATTTTAGCCAATCCTATTCAAGGTATTGTGATCAATGTGCCAAGAGATTTTAGCAAGTATTTCAAGGTACTGCCAGAATAATTTCTCAAAGCAATTGTAGTCAGAGGGCACAGACTACTCCCTAAGTGAATCATTTACACTGGAGGCTGTTAATACTTCCTTCAATTGAGTAAATGGCCTCTCCCTGCCCTCTTACATTCCTCCCAGTTTAAGATTGGGTATCCATTGGATGCCCTCTATGTTCTCTCAGGCCGTTGCAATTAATGCCATATGTTTATTGTAGCTCATAACCAACTTGATCTAATTTATTTTTAATCCCACTCATCCCCAACTTTCCATCCCAAAGCATAACCTTGCTCCCAAGTAGTTAAATAATTTTTTTATATGGGGTGGCCATTTTCTTTATTTTGTGGAGTGAATTGTTGTCATATGTTGACATTTGGGAACTGGTAGGCTGCTACTCACTTCCCATTGCAGATGCTCAATGCCTAGGCATGGCAAAGAATTGTCAAATGCAAATTGGCATACGTGATTTTTATGTATAGTCAAAGCAATAATCCACAAATCCTGCAGCTTTGCACCACTCACATGAGAGATGTTAATGGCCTGGAAGTGGAGCTGAACAACAGCTCCGTACCACTACAGATCACGCTGCTAAATTAGCATAAACATATGAAAACTGTTTTGGCTAAGTCTATCTTTACCTTCAAAGTAATGAAACATAAACGCCCTTATTAGGAGTTATCTGTAATCGCTTGTGAGCCTGGTAGGAGGAGTTACAGGGCACATCTGGTTTACCAGAAGTTGGAAATAACACATGCCTACACAATCTATTTAGTGAACTCTAGCTGCTCAGAGCAGCTGAACTCCCCAGGTAAAATATCAGATAGAAGGAGGAATCATGGGTGTTACATCTTATTTCCAGATATTTTACATTTCATAGCATGGAACTCCTGATGGAATACCTGTCTGGTTGGTAACAATATGTTCAGGGATTGGGATTCCTAGATTCATTAATAGGTCAAACTTAATGAGTGCCTTGTGCAGTCTGGAAGGCTATGTATGAGCATACTTTTCAAAGTATCTTAAGGCCCATATTTCATCAGTAACAGGGACTTGAACGTCCATTTGTAGTGCAGACTAAAAAGCCTACTTTAATATAGCATTGTATAACTTTTTGGAGAATCAAAATAGGAATACCATGCTGGAATCATTTGACTAAACTGAGAACATCTAATGTATTGATGAACTTAGAGTTCTAGTACAAAGGTCCCCCAAAAGACGTCTAGATAGTTTGTTGTTTATTGCCTCCAACCATAAAGCCTTTACATCAGTTCTACCTGGCACCCACCACCTGCATTGTCTGTAATTAGATATCCTCCAGCTACAAACTATCACAAGGTAAGAAGTATGGCTGTTGAGGTGCCTGCCTGGTAAAGAATGGTCATTTGTTTTGCAGTACCTGAGCTGAAAGCTCTTCATCAAAAAAGTACAAGAGAATTTTAGTTGAAAGAGATCACTTCTGACAAAATTTACAGCAGTTCTCTCCTTCTGTCAAACTCTAAATAAAGCCTAGTATCTTTCTTATCATTGATCAAAGTTAGAATTTTTCCATGACAAGTGTTGCTGTATATTGCAAACCACGAAATACTAATGGGTTTTTGCAAAGCTGGGGATTGCCCACAGCTCAAGGAAAATAGTGGGGTACAAAAGTTCATGTGGTTGAGGGTTTCACTGCTAGTATCTCCACAACCACTAAATTGATATAGAAGCAGGCAGCGGTGCTGAGGTATAATAACAACAAATATGGGCACAATCTTATGGCCAACAAAAAAGTAGTTCACAGAAAGACAGTGTAAGGAATAGGCTTATTTCTGCTCCTCAGGCATGACAGATAGAGTTAGATGGTTGGTACATTTCTCTTCTGTGTATTAAAGGAGGTACGCAGGCCAGGGCCACTGACCTTTGGGAGGTGAATCCTCAGAGTCATATCTTGTCTTAGCTCAGGGTGCTCTGGTACCCCACACAAGGTCCTGTAATATAAAAGTTCTCCCTCCTATGTAGAGGTTTTTAAGTAGGATGGAATGCTCCCTAAAGTGGGCACTTCTGTTCAAATGTTAATATTGATAAAATTGATGCAAATGTATATAATGATACACTTGCATATAAAACCGAAATCGCATCTCTATTAACAATCTCCATAACCCTTATTTTCAGGGCTTAGCTCATGCACAGCGTCTAAGATCCGAGGCAGGCCCTTGGCTCAGCTCTGCCTTTTCTCTCCCTGTTAATTTGTCGGCCCGTCATGAACTCTCCACCAACCCAGACTCAGAAATATGTGGTCGGATAGGCTTTGCGACATAGAACTGAGGTTGTTGATTGACACTTCAAAGGTGGGATGGCATGTAGCTGGCAGAAAAAAGAGAGGACACAGCCAGAGTGATACGCGTATTCCAAAAACATCATAAATGTAGATGCCACACAAAGTTAGGAACACATAGACTATCAGGACAGAGCACACACAGTACATATAGTGATCATGCACTCCTCATGTCGGACATCTGGACATGTTACCGACTGGCTCCAATTGTGCCCAAGCAAGTTTGAGGGCCCCCTGCATGTGTTATCCTTATGTATGACTCCACAGAAAAGGCCTGCATTCAGATAGATTGTAGTTTCAGACAGTTTTCAGACCCGTTTCTGTAACTGGGCTCCCAGCCGAAATGTTTAATTAAACCAACTGTTCCCGTTTTGCCAAACTCCTCTTTTCCATTGTTTTATCATGGTAAATTCATCTTCGAGCAACACAATCCTAGAAGGACCCATGAGCAATCTTCCCCTGTTCCAATAATCCTGAGCTGTAATTGGGGATATGGTGACTTGAAGTGTTCTGTTACAAGAAACCATACCTCCAGAAACCCCAGCTGCCTGGTCTCTCCCTCACAACAATTCAAAAGCGAGCCCCTCTGTAACTAATTCCAGAGGGTATGGCTTGACAGTTCAGACTGCACTGTTCCCATGGGAACAGGGTGAAGACTGATTTGCATATGACTGGGTCCAAATTGGGGTGGCATGGTGAGCAAAAGAATGATGGATCAAACCCATATTTTTGTGAATGAGGGTGAATCATTGCATTGTTCAGCATTACACACATAATTTTTTCCTTTTGTTTATGTCACCCTAAGTGGGAAGGGTATACTCAGACATGGGTCCCATGCTCATTGTGTCACTGGATTCAAGCTAACCTTGCTGATGAGGGGTGGTGCCCCAGACCAGTCCCAGTATGTTTGTTTCTAGACCAGGGAGGACCTGTTTTGGCAGTTCAGGCTTGACTGGCCTCATGAGTAGCATGGCCAAGACTGATTTGCATATGACTGCATCCAAACTGGGTTGGGGTGAAAAAGAACAATGCACTAAACCCAATCTTTGTGACTTTGGTGAATTTTTTCATTGTACAGCATTCTGTTAATCATTTGTACCTTTAAATTCGAGAGGTATGGCCTTTTCCAGGTTGTTCTCCTTGGAATGAGCGTTCCCAGTGCTGGCACAGTAAAAAATGTAATTAGTACATTCAGATTTCGTTCCCACCACATGTGAGGTAGTTTGGTCCCTGGAGTTTAAACAGGAGGTCAGCCTTGTCACCGTTAAAGTCTACTTTTTAGTTCCCGGTACAAAAGGGATCTGGTACAGTCTTTCAGGGATCCTCTCAGGTCACAGATAGCAGGTTCAGTCCTTTTTTGATCTTCAGGTTGATAAAGTGTACTGAGGAGGGTACTGGGAATGCCACAATTGCTCCTAGTACCAACTTGTGGGTGGAATGACTCCTGGATTCTCCCAAACCGATGGGGAAAAAGTTTTGACGGGTTACACTACCAACGTCTGTAGCATGTCCTGTGTGCCCTACTGCAAAAAATCACATTTGCCCCTCTCTGCATAGCTTCAAGCGGGTGCAACCCTTCTCCCTTGTGCAAATTGTGTGCCTACTCCAAGCAGCATTGAATTGAGCATCACTCCCACCCTGTGGTCTCACTAATTAAACAAAAAGAGGTGCCAGTCCAGGTGTCATCTGATATCGGTCGGTGACGGGGAGGTCTCCCTGAAATAAATGAAGTTTCTGGGCACAGCCTACATTGTCATCCTGCCAGAGAAACAAAAATTCCTCCCTACACCCAGGCCATTTTCTCTGCTTTTGGAGTGCTTTCTCACCTTATTCAGCGCTTGAGCACTGAAAGGGCTGCAGCTGGAGGCTAATGCAAATTAGCCTTCAGAAGCTTTGAGCATGGAAAAGGTAACTTTCTAAACGGCATTTTTCTTAATATTTATTAAAAATGTAACTTCACCATTGATGTGGAACTTTAATAAATATTACAAAGAGTTATGGAATGGTGGTTCTATGTGGTGGTTTATGGAATGGTGGTTCTATGTGGTGGTTATATGTGTTTACTTCTCTAATATAGCATTAATACATTTAATAGTGCATTTCAGTGATTCTCTATGGAACAGCCAGCCATGATACAGTGAAAATGCCTTTTAGGTACTAGTCACTGTAAGGACAGGTTGAACATTAACTTCTTACATGTCCAACGTTTGAATACCTGGCACCCTGCTTTGTGGGCTGTAAGGCCTTTTTAGGGGTGACATATTGATGTTTAAAGAACGGGTTTACCCGGCAAATAGATTTATTTCAACAAGCTGAATTCCAGTATTTACACCGCTACAGTCAGGCTACATTGAAATGCCTGAAGCCTTGTTTCAGTGGTCACTATAGTGGATGACACAATAGGTGATGCACTAGTGGCATTAGTGGCACTAGTGGCATTTACCTTACAGGCCCTGGGTATATCCTGTACCATACACTATGGTCTCCTAGGTAAGTTAAATGTTCATTTATCAGTATACCACACAAAAGATTGCTACTTCCTACAGCATCTCCCACTAGAAGTGGTAACTTTCTCAATGATTGATGAAGTATCCTTTTAAGGGCCTAATTTTGAGCATGTCAATTAGGCATTATTGTTGGAGCAAAGTTGGTTTTATTTGCAAATTCTGTGCATTCTTTACATTGATTTTAATAGAAGATGACTACTAATATCTTCAACAATGAACCTAGTCATATTACAATGGTCTTACTACTCTGAAAGGCTAAGGCTACATTGACTACAATTGTCAAACATTATAAAACACTTTGCTCTTCCCATTCCAATTATTCACTGTTCTTTTCATTAACCTAACCAGTGCTAATGCTCAATATCAACTTTCAAAAGTTTGATCTATACAAATATTGTGGATAGAAGATTGAGGGACAAACTATTGAAAAGTAAGTACATATAGGGAAGTGTAGATTTACTCTTCCTAACTCCACATCTACATACGTTAAAGATCTATATATCACCAAGGTACATATGTGGAATTAGGTATACAAAATCTATACCTATCTGTCGATATTTCCGTTTCAATAATTTTTGCTGGATATTCTGTGCTGTCGACTAGTGGCAGGCCATAAATTCCTCTCCGCCTTTACAAGTGTAACATGGAATTCCTTCCAAACTCCACCAATCGCTGCATGGCTGAGGTTTCTCTCATGCGCAGCTTGCCAACATTAATTTGGCGAGCGCAAGTAAGAATTGCCATTCCCTACCACAATTTCTGGGTGCTATGATGCACCCAGTGACATTTTCTCAGTATGGGCAGTCACAGGTAGTCAAGTCCATTCGTAGTGAGAGAGATGCTGCTCAAGTACAAAATCTACTCGAGTAGCAGCAAAGAAGCAGTGCCCTCTGGTGAGCCGCGTGATGCAGTTCATGCTAAATTTCAGTGCAGAACAAGCCACCTGCTACTAAAAATCAACATGAGCAGCGCTGTGCTGATTTCGCCCACACCACGAAATCTCAGAGAGTTTGAGTGTAACTCCAGGTAGTGAAACTCCGTGAGTTCCACCTACCCATGCTATCAACATTCTGTTTTTTGTACTCTGGATGAATACCTCATTAACCATCCACTTTCATACATAATATGAGATATGTTTTATTTTCACCTGTTCATGGGTATATATATTTCAAATCACCCAAAATCAATAGATAATATTGAAGAATTGTATAACCCATATGCTTACACAATTGCCACATGTGAACCTTTGGACTCCACTTTCTAATTGTCAAAGTTAAATTTTTTGACACTGCATGACACGCTAATATTTTATGCAATGCTTCAAAATTATACATTTATACACAGCTACAGAGATCAGTTGCTTTGTTACACATCACATTTTTACAAATATATTTTTCTACCACATGCTTTATGGAGAACCTCTACTGTACTCATTTTAGATCGGTATAGAGTCCACTTTATTTGTCTCGCAAGAACTTATCTGATCTATGGAAATGGGCAAATGTTCATCCCACTTAAGCACATTGAACCATTAGATGTTGCTGACACAATTTACATAATTACAGCCCCACATACAAGATAAAATCTGCCTGTCAGTCAACTTGTAGCAGATTAATTGTCATGTAATAGGGAATTCTCGTTTATCATTGTGGTGTTCTGCTAGGTTAGCCTACTCTGCAGAATCTACTTAAATGATCCTTATTTAAGAGCAAGCCTCTTTGTACATTATATTTAATTAACTGTTTTTCTGTCCTATATCCACAGATACAAGGGCAGAGCTTAGTAACTTAAAGGAATCCAACAATTGACATGCCAGCCTCACAACAACCAGAGAAGAGGAAATATAGTCTAATGGTAGATATGAGACAGCCTCTAAAAGTTTGAGTCAGGCTCGAGCCTGAAGCCTGGCAGCCCATAACGAGTCACGCGTTCATGTTGTTTCTGCTTGCCTTCCTCCCTCTATTAGGGATGCAGTATTAGGCCAGATCTGCTAACTGTGCAACTGGGGAACCAGGTTATGATCTTAGCGTAGGCTCAATATCCTGTGATTCTGGGCAACTCACATAATCTCACCATGTCTATAAACAATGCATGTGACCTTGTGTAAGGTAATTGGTTTACGTAACCTTCATTGGCTTCGAATCGAAAGCCGCACAAAATTTAAAGCCTTGTGTTTCATGCACAAAATCAAGGCAGGCAGAGCACCATCCTACCTGAGCACCCTTGCTCACCAATACTGCCCCCCTAGAACCCTCCCATCCTCAAGCCAACATAAGTTTCAGGTACCCAGGATTAACCGAGCAAGAATGAGTGGACGTTCTTTCTCATACCTTGCCCCTTCACTTTGGAATTCCCTCCCTATCCAGCTTCGCACAGACCCATGCTACCTCCAATTCCGTAGGAACCTAAAAACATGGTTGTGTAACCAATAATCCTCCTTTAGGCCCTTCTGTCCCCCTACTGCATTCTCGCTTAAAGTGTCTTTAGCGCCGGGAAACCTCCGGGTAGCTGCGCGCTCTATTAAAATAAATATAATAATAATAATAATAATAATTGGTGCTTGTGTAAAGCACTCCAAAACCTTTGAGTCAAGTTCTTGCTGTATTTTAAAAACGGCAGAAGAATGAACAAGTGGGAAAATCAAAGTTTTTACTTAAGAAAAGACAAATAGATACCCTGGCTGAGTTGTACAGAATGAAACCAGAAAACCTGAACAAATCGCGGCTTCAACACTTACATTTTGTGAACTTAAGAAAACATTTTATTTCACCAAATCTATATTTGAATCATTATCATCTACAAAAGCACGTATGTGAGTTCAGACTATCAGTTGTAGAAAACTATCCCTTCAAATAAGTACTTCTCAGTGCAGTGCTTAAATGTGCCCTCCTAATGTTAAAGAGTTTTTTCAACTTTGAAGACACTTTAGCATATTTTAAGTTGTTATATGATTTACATAACCCTTATTTTCAGAGCTTGGCTCATGCACAGGTTCTAAGATCCAAGGCAGGCCCTTGGCTCATCTCTGCCTTTTCTCTCCCTGTTAATTTGTTGGCTTGCCCACCTCTAGCTAATGTTCAGCGGCGTCACTAGGGGGGTGCAGGGGTGCGGACCGCACCGGGTGACACCATCACATGGGGTGACATCAATCTGGTTACGCTCGCTGTGTAACACAGCTCAGCAGCCTCGCCTCTGCTCTGTAAGCGCACCTTCTTACAACAAATACTGTGGTGCATGCCACGCACGCACCACGTACTAGCATAGTGGTGATGGTGCGATGCGCAGTGGCAGTGTACCCAGTTTCTGGGTCCCAGGGCCGTCAATATTACAGCGCTACCCATGACGGCCCTGGGCCAGCCCCCGCGCTGTGGTCCTCTGACGCGCGCTACCACTATGCGATTAGACTGAGTGGAGACAGTCTCGGCAGGGGAGTGCTGCTGGGCGATTTACAGAACCCCTAGGGGCCCAGCCACCACCACAGAGGAGTCTAAAGAAAAGGTAAGTGTGGTTGTCCTCACCATTTCAAACTTCACTCTCCCGTTCCAAAATCGGAAGCTCTTAGCCTAGGGCTCCCTCGCTTCTCCCCGCCATTGACTACTGTTTTCATGAGTGACAACTTAGCAACACCACCTGATCGCCTGGCTAATAAGGAAACATTTCGCCCCCTACCTGTAATGTGTTACTCTTGCTCGGCGTTCTGTGTGCGCATGAGCTTGATAATGTAGTTCAAGGTTATGATTTGCATATGGCCCATGCATGGAGCTGAAGCTGGCTGAGTGTTCAAGCATCATTCAACACCGCCCCCATCAGTTCACAAGCCAAGCACTGGAAGAAGGTGCCACATTCCTTCCCCCGATCTGGCGAAGAGCTCTCTCCCATGGCTGCCAGCCAACAAAATGTCCAACAGTAAGTATTCTTCAGAGAGTCCAATGCGCAGGGGATATAGTCAAGGCCCCCCTTGCATATCAGGTACTCATGTTCCTTAGCCCTTAACCGAAGGAAGGGAATAATGCCCTAGGTCCCTCCGAACCAGGGGCAGGGCCCTGCCATGAAAGCGCCTAGGGCCTTGCATTACGCTCTCTTCACTCGCTTGGCAAGGAGGTGCCACGCACACAGCCCGCACCCCTCACTCAAATAGACACTGCACTGAACCCTTGAAAGACTCCCAAGAAGGACTCCCGCCCCAAGTGGGATGCCAGTGTCCTGTGCAACCCGGCACCAGCACTACCCTCTCGCCTACCAGACTACCCCTCCTAAAGCTTTATGGCTCCCCTAGCCCACCTCCCGCTCACCTCACACAGTGTGCTGCAGCAGCGCCTCTCTCCTCTGTAATTGTCCCAAGAGAAAGAGTGTCAAGTGACACGCGCTTGAGTTTAAATACCTACCACTCCTCAGCCAAATTCCTTTGCCTAATTTTCGGCTGGCTGAACCCTAGTGTCCTAATGATGTGCTGCCTAGTAACGTTCCTGTGTACGCTCAGCTTTACCCAAGCCATTTCCAACCAAGGTTCTGCTCCCGGGGTTGGTCTCCTGCTTCGGTGAAGCTGTATGCCCTTCTCTGCCCTGTGTGTCTGCAGACAGTGTGCTGAGGTTCGAATGCCAGCATCGCGGATCCTGCCTTTTATCCTTCTGGTGATAAAATGTGTACATATGAGTCGTGCAGTGAGACAATTCTGTGTGTGTTGGGTGCTGTTAAAAAGCTGGCTGTTCTTAAAGAGCAAAGGCAGGAAAAGCTGGTAGAGGGCGGTTGTTCAGAGCGAGCAGGACATGACAAAGCTGCTCGGATGTATTCATCAGGGGGATATTGAAGCGAGACCTCGAGGGCTGTAGGAGGTTCGGGGACAAGAGGCTGGGTTCAGGTGTCACTGTGGCAAGTAGCAATCTGTCTCCAGCATCTGTACGTAGGCACAAGTCCTAAACAAGAAGTGGGGGGACTGACCATGTCAGGCAGTATGCAAGTGACATAATGATGTGTGCTAACAAAGCACATGACGTCATGACGTGTGACATTCTACTCGGCATCATAGGAATTGACCTCCCTGGAAGTGGTGCTCTAATATGTGTATGTTATAACAAATGCCAACTGAAAATGCAATAAAATATGTGTTTTTTTAAAACACATATGGTTTTTTAAGTTGTCTCTTGCAAAGCATATCATTTAACTTGCAGATCACATATTTTTATTTTAGGTAAGTGGATTACTGCTATGAACACAGAGATCCTTGTGTTACTTACATTTAATACACTTTGGTCCTTCTAGTAGACCACATTGAGCTATGAAGTGTATTTGACTCCTACACCTTGTAACCCTGACTGTCGCATGTAACACATCTTGAACATTAATTTACACACTTACATGATTTACTTTGAATGGATAATGTGCATGTTATGTAAAGTGTTCTAACACTCTACATTTGGATGAGTAGCGCTCTAAAAGAAATAAAATAGTGCTATTTAAATTGTTATTTGTGTAAATACTGAGACAGACCAACCCATCTGACATTCTTACAATGCGTGCACTTATATACAACAAAATAAGTAAGGATGCATCTCTTAAGTACCTGTGAAGAGATAACAAGCTGTGTGCTTTGCTTTTCTCGCCAGTGCATTCGCATTTGTGAGATTCCAGGACGCCTCCAGTCCCTTACTCGATCAATGGAGACCTGATGGCCCCTTAAATTCTATATCGTTTCCCAGCTGGAGGTGGGAAAAAAGCCCCCTTCGCTGCCTGCACGTTGCTGCTGAGAATCGAAAGCAGATAACGTGCAGGAGCTGATGAACGTGTCCTGGTGTTTTAAAGTTACACTGGGAGAAGTTCAACATATTTCTGTGGGGCCATACTTCTCAGCAGGGAAGACAGTGTCCACCCTGTAAAAATAGTGGGTGGACGCTGTGTACCCGTGTGTACCCCAGACTCCTGCCCTGTCTGTAAGGCCAAATTCATGCCCAGCTGTGCTGAAAATGGCGCGGAGCAGTGCTGCGTTGCTAGAAATGAAAAGAAGCATCGGTATAGACAAGGGATCTTGCTGTAGGAAGCTTTGTGCAATCAGAGATGGTCTTTGCTCAGACAGAGCCCTGGACAAAACCAAGTTTGATTCCCCCTTCCGACTAGTCGTCTTTAACTCTCTGTGTGTTGAAAACATGGGATGGCTCAGAGGTAGGGGTTGTGGTGCCTAAAGAAATTCAACAAGAGCACTACTTTATGAACTCCGATTGCATTTGTGAATAGGCCTTCTAACGTCTGTCTTGGCAGGCCTCTTTCTGTGCTAAGCTGGTGATGGCAAACCTTTGCCCAAGGGATACAATGACTACTCTCCAAGTGTGCATGTGCCGGTTATATGTCCAAGCAGGTGGGCAAGTCATAGGCATCTTGCATAGGCCTACATGGTCTCTTTCTCGCTCCACGATCTTGAGTAGACACTATGCGGCTGTAAGTCATTACCAAGCAAATCGCCAGTACCTTGACTGCCCTTCACCTCGGCCTGGGCCATTTAGCATCCTAATGCCACTCATAGCTAGGGCCACTGGAATTATGCACCAGAGGTGGGCCACATTATGTGGAAGGGTTGACTAAATTATGCAGAAAGAAAAGGGAAATCACCTGGCGTAATGTGGCACAATTTTTGATAGGGCGGTTCTATTCTGTGTATTTTACACACAGTATAACTGTCTATTAGAGTGTACACATGGTAAAAATGTTACTTCATTAAAAACACTTTAACAACCAAAGGCAGTAATTAACAACTGAATGATGACCAGTCTACCTCTACGGAGGGCATTCCACTGCACTCGAGCACTTCTCACACATGTTTATTAACTTTTGATTTGCTTCACTTAAAGACAGAATTTCTTTTTTTTGCTAAAATCTACAGGGTATACATCAGGGCCACATTACAAGAGGCTTGCAACAATGCCATGATTCCCAACTGTTGTTATTAAAGCAGAAATAATCATTCAACTGAATTCTATATTTTAATTTGCAGTGCCTGTCTACATGTGCTTAAAACATGCTTTGTTTTTGTTGTTGCTGTTGGTGGTGTTTTTAAAGTCGCTTTTTTTTATATAATAACAGTTCAAGGATATATTATATCAATCATGCCACATGGAATACATACATCAAAGAGGCCAAGTGGATGCCAGCAGAGAAAAGAAAAAAAGAAAAAAAAAAGTGAATCACTCTCAACACTACGTGGATCCATGCTTCAATATGTCAAGAGACCAGATGATCGGCAGGGTAAGGGTTCATCAAAAGACACAGTTCCTCGGCCACCAAATGATAATGCTGATTCTGATGCTAGTATGCATTCTGCAGAAGAGGAAGGAGTTGAAATAGAAGAAAATGAAACAGAATAACAAGGAAAGGAAATGGAAATTCAAATGGATAAATTTGAAGCAGAAGAGAGTACTGAAAGTGACTCTAACCATGATACTGTAAATGAGATGATGAACGAGGTTAAGTGGGAAAACTGGAATATTTTAGATGATGCTTCCTTTTGGAATATACCTGTTCCAGATCATGTGCAGGTTGTAATCAGCAAAAGAGGAAGTGCTTCTTTCCAGAACAAATATGGCCCTTTCAGAATTGCGACAAGGCAAGATCCAAAGGTAAAAGGAGATGTTCACCAGCTATCAAAAGATTGGTTTTACAAGGTGATGCCAAATGGCGAAAAAGTGTTGCGATCATGGATGGTTTACTCACTCGTCAGTGAGATTTTATATTGTTTTTGCTGCCGACTCTTTGCCGCTAATCATGCTACAGACACAACATCCAAATTTGTGATTGGGTTTCAGATGAGGTGGAAACTGAGCCTGAAAGTGCATAATAATCAGACATCCGAAGAGCACTTACATTGCCTTGAAAAATGGAAAACCTTGGCAGCAGGACTTAGACTGCACAAATCAATTGACGCCAAAAGTATTGCTTCGATGGACATAGAGACGAAAAAGTGGAGAGACATCTTGCATAGGTTGCTCAATATCACATTGTTTCTTGCAAAGCAGAATCTGGATTTCCGGGGCCACAATGAAGATGAATCTTCATTGAATAAAGGAAACTTTCTTGAAATGGTTGAGATGCTTTCTAAATATGACCCAGTGCTGAAAGAGCACCTAATGAGATTAAAGCGAAGCATCAGTATCTTATCTTGCACCAAGTTTATCATGAGTTTATACATGTCCTAGCAAATCATGTGAAGGAGAAGTTTATCATGGATTTAAAATCTGACAGGTATTTTGGGATCATGTTCGATAGCACACCTGACACATCACACACTGACCAAATGTCCGAAGTGATCAGATGTGTGAAAATTCAAAATAGGAAAATTGAAGTAACAGAAGTGTTTCTGTGATTTTTCCGTTTAAAGGGGAAAAAAGCTGTTGATCTCGTTTCTGATATTCTTAAAAATCTGTAAAATGATGGACTTGACATTATGATGTGCCGTGCTCAAAGTTATGATAATGCTGCCACTATGGCTGTAATCCATGAGGCTGTACAAGCCATTTTGAAAAGAAAGAACAGGAAAGCTATTTTTTAATGGATGTGTGGATCATTCGCATAACTTGTGCGACCAACACTCTTTTGTTGAAAATGCTTTGTGTGTGACTTTTTTTGGAACTCTTGAGACAGTGTTTTCCTTCTTTGCTGCTTCCACTCACCGATGGGATGTTTTAATGGACCACACTGGAGTCTCAGTGAAAACTATCAACGACACGCGGGAGTGCTCATCATGCTGCAGTAAAGGCAGTGAAAGAAAAATGTGATGAATGTGTGGCGGCAATTGAAGCTCTATGTGATCCAGATGAAAATTTGGACACAAGAGGCACAGTCTGAGGTCTTTTGCCTGCTGTCTGCAATTTCACATTTCTGTGCTACCTCTACTTTTAGTTAGGCCTGGGCGCTAAATTCCATTCCGTTTGCGGAATTTGGGTAATTTCGCGTTCCGCGGAGAACGCGAATTTGCCCAAAATTCTGATTTCCGCAACTTTACGAAATGTTTTGCTTGTTAGCTTTCTCAAATGCGTGTTCGCGAGATATACCGTTTTGCGGAGATTTGCGTAATGCGATTCCGCAAATTCCGCCCACCCGTACATTTGGTGTGATGTACTTGACGAAGTTAATCTTACACAGCTGTACCTTCAGACTAAGGGCTTAACTCTTGACAATGTGGTGACAAAGCTAGAGATGCTAAGACATTTTCTGTACGGCGAACAGTGCGATCATCTAGTGGAGCAGGCAATTGAGCAGGCACTTTTAAAATCAGACCAACATGGAATTTCAGTAGAGAGCAGACCCAGGTTCAAGAAGAGGATGGCAGGTGAGAAGATAAGAGATGCTGAACTAATTCTGCAAGAAGAAAACAAGAGGGTGATGCTTGAGTGTATTGATCGTTTCCATTCTGAACTCCAGATCAGATCAAGAGCCATCAAGGAAGTAGCAGCCAGGTTTAAGGCGGTTCAAGCCAAGAGTTTGATATTTGCCACTGAAGAAAAGTTACTGGTGTCCATTCCAAAATTGTCCACTTTCTATGATGAGTTATCCAAGGGAGAGCTTTTATTAGAAATACCAAGGCTGAGAAGGTACCTGAAGGCAGCAGAGATTGATCTCGAAGAAGCCAAAGACTGGTCAGTATTTGACGTTTTGAAATTCATAGCTGAATGGGACTTCCTAGAATCTCTCCCATATCTCTCAGTGAGCCTACACTTATTTCGTACGATCTGTTTGTCTGTGGCTTCATGTGAGAGGAGTTTTTCAAAGCTGAAGTTTATAAAGAACTATTTGTGATCTACCATGGGATAGTCTAGGCTTTCTGATCTTGCAATATTATCAATTGAAAGTGATTTGGTGAAAGGAGTTGATTTTGATGAAGTAATTAACAAGTTTGCTGCTTTAAAGGCCAGGAAAGGAAAATTATGATTAGTCGAGATTTAATGTGACATTGTAATTTGTAATGTTGCATACTATTCTTGCAGTTGCTGATTGTGCAAACCCAATACAGAATGGTTACAACCTTATCTCCTGTAACAGTACAATTTAAAGTGTTCTGTTAAAATAAAAATAAAAAAGTAACATATTTTCTATGTAGTTCTTAGTTCTTAACTTCTTAAAATCTTTTACCTTCGACCTTATTGAATTAAAGTTTTCTTCTATGGCCTTTGTAAATATAGGACCTAAATTTACAAACGTTACTAAGGATTCTGTATGGTCCCGTTATTTGCCAACTGTGTCCACTGGTGAACTCGAGGCGGAGGAGGTCCATGCGGTAAGTTGTGAGGGGGTAACACCATGAATTACCCGCACCAGGTAACACCAACCCTAGTGACGCCACTGCTAATGTTGGTGGTAAAATGGAAAAACGTTTTAAAGGTTGCGTAAATTCTTTCTAGGCTATTAGCTAGGAGGTTGCTGTTATTGAAATCTTCTGCCTATATGTCTCCACAGTCTATGCTGTGGATTAGGATAGGCTTGCAAATGTTTTTTCTGTTGTTCATTGCATTATCCTGAAGGCTCTGTACTCTGGCTCGAATCTCACATACTGGGCAATCATTACTGAGCGCTTGCCAACAAGCATATGCAGGTATTTAAAGACCCATGAAGAAGAATTTCATAATATGTGATGATAAATCTTGTAATGTTATTATCACTATGGTTTTCTGAGATTCCACTTTTAAAATTTGTTTATGCAGTCTCCATTCGTCCATAAACGTACTCCTCAAATTACTCATCCGTGCACTCAACCAATTCAGTTGTGCAATAATTCACTCATAGATCCATGCACTCAATCTCTTATCCATCTATGCATAAACTTAGTTACCCATTTAGCCATCAATATGCTGACTCACTCATCCGTACATACATTAGTGTGCCATCCCTTATAATAATAATAGTAATAATTTTAATAATAATACCTTTATTCAAGTGTATAGTCAGTTGAAACCATTCCTCTAAGATACATTCATTGAATTTTGTTTCTTAGACAAAAACAATTATTTTACACACCAAACTTGGTCCTGGACAGTTGTATCAGATTATTTTCAAATAAATATCAGCCTAATAGTAAAACCTTAAATAAATCATTTATAAAAACTTTAAAACTTTGCAGAACACGTTTATAAAGTGCAATGAATGGAGAACATATTACTTTTAAGTGGCAGTTATCTCTCATGTAGATGGGGCTTAAATAGTTGTTAATATTATTGATCTTTGAACTTCTTTGAAGAAATAATGATAAATAATTAGCTGATGTTATCCCAGGATTTGAAGTGCAAGTGCCTTGTGAAAGTCAAGTTCTTGAGGTAGACATTGCTATGGTCTTGAATGTTCTCCAATTATCGTATCCCAGTGCAGGAGTGGCTCCTCCGCTATGGCAGAGGAGAGTTGCCCCACTGCTTTTAAGCAGAGGGAAGCGGAAACCTAAAATGATAATACATTTGCGTTAATATCATTTTAGTTCTGCTTCCTGCTGCTTTACGGGGATGAGTGGATGGGGCTGATCTGCTGTTTGAGGGCAGGGCAGGGGCAGAGTGGATGCCCACTCAAGTGCGCAATGACTGTTTGGTCGGTCCTCTTGGGCCATTCAAACCCATCATGCGCACTTTCCCGTTCTCCATACAGTCTGCATTGCAGCCTGCATGGAGAACAAGTCCAGGCCCCCAATCCCTGGTTGAGCGTCAACCCAGGATGCACAAAACCAATCACAAAGCTGCTGCAGCATTGTGATTGGTCAGGGGAGCCTGGGTGCTTACCAATCACAACGCTGCACTGCAGTGTTGTGATCGGTTAGTGTGGCCTGCTTCCTGTGCTCGAGGAGAGTAGGAGCAGAGACGTGGGACCCGGCCGGCCACAAGATAGGTTTATTTGAATTTTTACAAATATTTATAATGTATCCACTGGGTGATCCTCCCGCCTCGCCACCCACATGCAAGTTTGAATCTTGAGTTTGAATCTTGAGATAAGAGGCTCCAATGGTGACGTTGACAGGATTTCCTTTATTGCAAATGTTATCCCAGGGTTTCTGCTTTGCCGGATTGCGAGTGCTTAGTTCTTGTTAAATTATTGAGATTGACAACTGCTTTGATCTTCAAAGGTTTCCAATTATCAAATCCCAGAGTTCTTCTTTATGAAAGTGCAAATTCTTTTTGCAAGTTGTAGTCTTGAGGTGGACATTATTGTGATGGGTCTCTATTTACTAAAATACAAGCAATCTTGGGTATTTCCCAGTAATTCAGACCCCCTTGAGGTGGTTTTGTATTAATAACCATTGGATTGTTCTATTGCTTTAAAATGTACTTTAGAAATGTTTACCCCCTTGCAGACCAGGTGGATAGAAGAGCCACCTAACCAAGTGATTACCGCTTGCCCACAGGATCCGATTTTCCGATTTATAAAAATTTCTTTCAACAATTTTTTTCTTTCCGTCAAGAACTTCGGGCATATGCAGAAGATGTGTAGTAAAGTTTTTTGCTTATATTTACACAATGGACATTCTTGGAAGAGGGGATGAGATCTTTTGTTTCCCAAATGCCAAAACGATATTGCATAAACTGCTGTTTTGTTGACAATGAGAAGTGAGCTGTGAGATAGTGTGTCAACTCATCCTTCCATACATGGAATCATTTATACCGTCACTGATTCACCCACTCATACATAGATGCACAACAAATACTCTCGTTCACTTCAAAGCAGACCTGTTACCTATGCTAATGGCTGTTCTTTCTGGACTGCCCTGTGTACTGCAAATCCTTCTTGCATAGTGGATTGGTAATTTAGCTGTAATTGTATTGGCGAATTACCAAACTGTGTATGACTATGGTGACACAAGCATTAATTGCAGCAGTGTGAGTTAAATTGATTCCTATCATAAGTCAAATTATGGCAAATTTAACATACATTCAAATTGCTTTTAAGCTATGGGTAACAGATGGTTAGTAAATAGCATTCAGGTATAACTGAATTTAGGAGATTATGTGCAGAATGGCATGACTGTAACATGAACTACATTCGCATTATGTGGAGAAAAAAAACAATGTGCTCAGGTTAGCTATCTAATTTAACTGTATAATACATGAGAGCCTGCAATTCCTGTATAAATGAATTTCTTTTTTTGTATATCAATTATTTTAGTGACAGGCAAGTCCAGCTGATACCCATATAGAGATGCAAATGCTGACTGTGATACATGCACCAATAGCAAACAGTACTTATATGTAATATTTTAGAGAGGTACACAAAAAAGAAGAGATTGATGAAAGAATAACCTATAGAAAGAAAAAAGTATAGAGAGGAAAGGAAGAATGCAGAGTAAAAAGAAGGGGAGAAAGATAGATACTGCAAAGAAGGGGAGAGAGAAAGGGGACGATCAGGGAGGGGTGGTGGGTACAATGATGAAGTCTATTCGAACTATGGGTAAGGGAGGTATCTTGCAAAAAGGGTGATCATATAAAAAGAAAAATATATGCTTTGCCCATTAAATTGTAAATAATTTTTTCATATGGTGCGGTCTTGTATATCTCTGCAAGCCATTCCACATGTGACGGAAATTATGGAGAGCGCCAGTGTCACAAAATACAGATTTTGGCAGACGTAAGGACAGTGGCAAGCAATCGACCAGCATGGTGGGTCCAATGGGGAATGTCTGTATAGTCATGGAGTAGAATTAGGGTGCCTGGAAGTGGTAACGTCAAATCCATAGATCCCCAGAGCGTAGACTCTACTGCCATCCAGAAGGAGTGTATGATGGGGCAGTCCAGCAATTTTATGAACTATATCACAGGGTGCATGATCACATCGCCAACAGGTGAATTGAGGGAGCAACCCTGCAGCCTGGAGTCACACTGGGCTCCGTGCCAGCATTGAAGGATCTTTAAAAGGCTGAGTCTCATCCCTGCCTCATGGACTCCTCATTCAAGTTCCTCGAGCACCAGTGAACAGGGTATGGTCCAGGTTTGGGGACCCAATTTGCTAGGCAGACGATGATGTACTTGAATATATCACCATTCCTCCTATAGTTTTTTTTATTACAGGTGACCTGTTACATCTGTAGTCGCCTACAATAAGGAAATAACAGAGCTATTCAACTGTATTAACTTATGGCTGTTGATCTCTGGCGTCAAAATACCTGCTGCCAGAGTCAGCAGCTAGACAGCTAAGGAAAACGATATGTCACAGAGCATAATTAAATCTGCAGTTTCGACAGCAAAAGACAGTGCCTTTTTCTTCTTCTGCTCTTTCCTTTTGGATAAACAGTGATCAGCATAAAGTAGAGAATTAGGCAAACATGTTTTTTTTGCACATTTTGCCTCACAGCATTTTTTTATCTGACTTACATTAAACTGATTTTAATTTTTAATATGTTTTTGCAACACATTTTTAACTGCATAGTGAGTTTAATTTTGAACTTTTTTAATTTTTTGACAGCAACCATCCTCGCTCTTTCCTATGAAAAAGCAACACACCAAGGATTTAAGCAATTTATGGGAAGGATGATGGCGGGACCATGTGTTATAAGGAAAAAGTACCCCCCTGACACACATTGTAAGGATATTACAAGTCACATTGGAGTCCAATGACCTTATAAAGGAACACGTTCTTTAGCCTCGTTCCTCTAAATGCTCATGGAACTCGTCAGTGACAAGCAACATCCTTAAAATGTACGACAGAGAAACTTTGGGGCATATTACCAACCAATAGAGATAAGTTTTGTCTCTAACTTGTTTAGAGACAAAAATTATCGCCGCACATCGGCGATTTTTATCGCAGATAAACCTTGCTATTAGCAAGGTTTATCGCAAATGCGATAAAAAACGGCCGCAATGCATGAATATCGCTGAAAAGTCAGCGATATTCATGCATTATCGAGCAAATGCTCTTAGCCATGTTATCCACCTCCCATTGGATAACATGGCTAAGAACTGCTCCTGGGCAGGTGTTAGCTTTTGGAGATATTCGCACTTAGCGCGAATATCTCCAAAAGTTGGTAATAGGAGATAGCGATGTTAGCGACTGTTTCCAGTCGCTAACATCTTGGCACGCCCACTTTGCATGTCATTAGTGATAAATATCACTGACATGCAAAGCGGGGCCCAAGATGGTCACTATCTCCTATTAGCTGTCGCTAACTGGTGTTAGCGACAGCTTGGTAATAGGGAGAAAATTTTATCTCCGCTTTCTTGGCTTTTAAAGCCAAAAAAGCGGAGATAAAGCCCTTGATAATATGCCCCTTTGTCCCATAAAATCCAAGAATAGACCACAATTATTTCATTAAATAAAAAATGCTCTCTTTGATTTGAAGAGATTAACATCCATTTTCTGTGTAAATAGCAGACATGTGTAATCTTGTACAACATTTTCATCCATTATCTTTAGCCAAAGCGTCTATATCATAGCAGGCATGTCATTGTTTTCTATGTAATACTGCAGTGGTCTTTATTGTTGTGCAAAAACACCTATTTTATCTTCTGCTAATATGAGTTGCAATAGCATATCGATTTAGCACTGTTAAATCTATCTAAATCCATTAAGAGAACGATTGTCTTGAGAAATATATGTGTGACATTTAATAAAACTGATTAATTTCTGCTACTTTTTCCAGTGTGTATAATACTGCCTTGTTTCCTGCCATAAGTATCGGACAGTATAGTGTTCTTGCACCAGACTTTGGGAAAGCAAAGGTTGCAGTTCAGCGAATTGCTAAACTTTTTGAAAGGAAACCACTGATAGACAGCTACAGTGAAGAAGGAACAATATTGGTGAGCATTTACCATGAATTCTTTCATATTACATTAGAAAATGCAGTTTGCTATTTAAAGTGGTAACTCAGTCGCTCTTATATTTCACAAAGACTGTCTTTAAATGTCTGTTTAATATGTAAAACCCAGTTATCTGTGTATGACTTTCTGTCTCTAACAGTGTTGCATATGTTAGAGTGATGGGTTTTTGTCATATTATTACTAGTTGATTTCCTCTAGAAAGTTTTTAGAGCATAAAATCCACTGATTAGAATATTAAGTTTCAATATGTGTCATATGTCATAAATATACTGTTTAATATAGTATTGAACATGTTTTGTAATTGTATTCTTGTAAGTCAAAATAAATTGGTGAGCGCAATCAAAAGCAAGAGTGCCCTAAGGATTTCCAATATTCACTATAATATATATGCTTATTTGAAATGAGTGATTCTAACAATGACAACTCACATTTATCTCCATACATTATATGTACGGATGATGGTAAGCCCATCCCAAACTTCTGCCCGATGCTGCTCACAACAATTGCTCGACGAGCAAGACTTTGGGTTTAAAGTCTACTCTCCTTTTATTACATCGTAGACACTTGAGAATGGAGCTCAGTTTGGACTTCACCCTAACTCTGACTTTAAGTTAATTATTTTTTTTATTTGTTATTTTCTTTATTAAAATTTACTTTGAGGATCTCTGGCACTTATTTGTTTGTAGCTTGTTTTGCTGCTTTTCGAATTTAGTAATCTCAGCTGTTTGCTCGTATTCGTCAGGTTGTTTGCACTTCGATCTTTTTTTGACTGTTTATTGTAGTTATTAACAACAATATTGCAGAACATTGCCTTATAGCACAGAGTAAAGCATTCAAGGCAGTACATAAAGTGACTGTCACTGAAACATTGGTCAATTCCATTCCACATGCGATGAGTATCATTTCAACAACAGATATCAACACTTGTATCCACTTTCAGACAGTCCATGTTGGGGTGCTTACCTACTGTATATATATGAACATAGCTTGACAGCAACCTTTCACTAGCAGGTCTGCAAGAGATTCATAAGATAACTAAGGGAGGTACATGCATTTTTAACCCAGACCCTATTGAACCCACCATATAAATTCAGTTGCGTTGTATTTTACAATCAGCAGAGATTTCAATCATTTTACCAGCTGACAATAAATATCCAATGTACCCGCATGGATCAAATACTCCCTAAATGGCCCTCAAATATATTTCAGTCTAGGCCTCATGGGTGGAGTCACCGCATATGCCTCCTAGAGTTCATTGTGCGACGCTCTATCTCCAAGTGAATTATTCCGGGAACCAGCACACTCGACCAAACCTTGGATATTCAGTATTTTTCCAGGAGGGACATGAGGGCAGTCAGTCTTCTCACAGCATTGGACACATCTGCTACATACCCCAGCACAAGGCTTAACATACTGCCTAATGGGGTCCATTCTATGTAGCCTGGAAGGGGTCAAATAGAGCTTCTATAAGAAGATAAAGGGTAGACGCTGATGTCAGTAGTTTACAGACTCCAACTTCGCTTGCCTACAGCGCAAGGTCAAATGGCAGGGGAAATTTCTAAACCCAGATCATCCCCCATTTTGACCAGGCAGCACCCTCTAGGGTGGGCATCAGTCTGATGAATACATTATAAAATATAGCAATCTATCCACTGCAGTCGTGGCACAATACATTTGGGACAGTAGGGTGAATTTTTCTGACTCTAGGAAGAGGGACTCCCAATGGGACATGACAGCCTATCTGAGTCTGATGAATGAATATGTGTCCGGGGAGGTTAACCAGGCCCATGGACCAGAATTGCTCAATCAATAGCCATCTGCCATCAGGAAATAGCTCCCCTAGGTTTTGCAGTTGATTTGAGAAATGTAGACTTTCCCGTCATGTTGGTGGATAGGGTAGGACAGGGTTATCAACTATTGGCATCCCTAGGGACTATATTCTGTCACTTTCCACTTCCACTTTTCAATTGATGACAGGTGTACAGCAGATGCCCAACATGTGTTGACACTTCTATTCTATCACGAAGGATCAATCAGCAGGATGAGTGGGAGGCAGAGTGGATTCAGAAACTCTTCCACGAAGAATTCCACTAAAGGAGCTCACTTGGTCTTTGCACAGTATTGAATTTATTCAGTAAATATAATAAAGATGACAGTAGTAAAATGACATACAACAGTAATACCTTAATCAGTAAAATAGTATGCTCATGGCAAATTAAAAGAACTTTACCATGGCTAAGTGGTGTTAAAGTGTGTGTGCTCTCTCCCCGAATACATGGTAACATTGGCTTACACTTAGTTGGCACATTTAATTTACTTGTAAGACCCTGTACCCACGGCCCATATATTAAATGCTACTAGTGGGCCGGCAGCACTTATTGTGCCGCCCACCTACGTAGCCCTTTAAACATGTCTGAGGCCTGCTATTTCTGCCTGTGGGAGCAGTTTTAAACTTCCATTTCAACCTGGCAAGACAAACCTCTTGCCAGGCCCAAAGCTCCCTTTTAAATACATATAAGTCAGGCCCTACACAACCCAGAGGGCAAGGTGTAGTGTATTTAAAAACTTGGACATGTTTTTTAAATGTTATATATCCTGGTAGCAGCTGTGACATGTGCAGGTGAGAATGGCGGGGCCAGGTGTGGGGGGGAGGGGATGGGGGATTTTGGCAGACGATAACCTGGGAAAATTATATAAATAATTAATTTGCCCTGGTCATCTTCTGTGGAAATCCCCCCTCACCTCACCGCCCACCACTCTTACCAGCACGGGCCACAGCTACCTCTCCCGTAGAATAACATTGTGTTCCCTGAATGGATTTAATAGGTGGGAAAATTCAATTGCGTGCACATAGAAAATGTTGATTTTGTTGTCTAAGGAAATGTAATATAAAACCCTTGTTAATGCTATTGTCGGATTTTAAGGCACAATTCTGAAAATGCCACTTTTAGAAAATTGGGATTTTCTTGTCCTAACTATTATGTGCCCTCCTGGTTTTCCTGGTTCACATGACTAGGTGTAGCTGTCAGTTGGTCTTTTTGTATTTCTCCAGACAGTGAGACAAAGGGGGAATAGATAGTAGCAGGGTGGGCCATCTCTGACTTGATAGGGGAATGAAGCTGTCACCTATCACACTTGCACATCATAAAGTCTCTGCCTGAGCACGCTTACAAGGGGTTTGACACTAGTCTTTTCTGACCCCAGACAAGATGAAGCCAGGACAGGGAGGCCGGAAATTCCAAGTACTTCTTGAGGGGGAAGCCTCTTGAAACCTCTACTTCAAAGTAGGTACCAGAAATAAATAAAGAACCCTCAGACCCAACTCTCTGTACACCTCTGGACCTGTGGAAGATTCAAAAGAACCTAGTATCAGATAGTACAATGTCAGCTGTTCTACTCTGTAAGAAGGACTTCTACTTTGCTGCCATGCTGCCTGTGTGGGAAGGACTGAACCTAGATCACGGACCCAGGACCACTAGAGTGCTCCTGATCAGAGCTTTAGGGACAGAAAAGTTGTTATCCACCTTGAACTCAGTACCTCGATTCTACCTGCTGTGCATCTTGCCACAAGTGGAGCCACCCCACGTATGGACCCTTGGAAGTGGGTCTTAAGATACTCTGCCAGCCCAGCTGTGGTCGTAGCAGTACTGATGTATCACCCTGCATCTCCTTGGAACTACTGATGTGCAAGGCATCTCGAAGTACAACCTAGCATTGCAGCCCTGCAGCTCCTCTTAACTACTACTGCGTGATGTATCTCAACACAGGACCTCTCATTGCAGCCCTGCAACTCACTTGAACTGCTTGGCGCATTTCAATGCAGGACCTTGCTTCGCAGACGTGTAGTTACCCTGAGCAGCCATTGCGCAATGCTTCTCAATGCAGGACTTCACATCGCTGCCCCAAAGTCATCAGAACTGCCGCTGCATGACATACCCTCTGCGTGGGATGTCACAATGCTACGCAACCTGGATTTAAGGCACTTTGTTCAGCAGGCCTCACTTGGTCCTTGTACCAGGCACACGCTCCATCGTGGCTGGCCTGAACTTATGCCTTATGACCAGATAACCACAAGTGGTGGTTTGTGCTTCTAAGCACTTGTTTCACTTAAGTCTTTAAAATTGCATATCTCCTGTTCAACTAATTGGATTTTTGCATTATATTCTACTCTAGTTTTCGAAATTTGTGTAGGAATATTCATGTGTTGTTTCGACTTTATTACTGTTTGAAGTGTGCACAACTCCTAACCACATTGCCTCTGCTTTAAGCCTTACTGCTTTTGTGCCAAGCTTCCAGAGGGCTAAGTACAGGTTAACTTGGAGGTTTACTAGTTTTCGCCCTCACAGAAGTGTGATTGCTGCTTGAGAAGGGTATCACCTCTTTAACCAAAAACCCACTTTCCTACAAGGTCCCCCATTTGCTACTTGTCAATAAATTTCACTTTTCTTATATTGATTTGAATAGATCAATTCATGTATACATAATAAAAATAATTGACACATTTTACTACAGAATATTTTGTTATATAAGAATGGAACTGAGATGTTACATGAAAATACAACTTTTTCTCTAGCTTTCTGCCGCCTCAACACTTCTAACTTTAAAATACAAATACACTGTCATTTTCTGTGCTAGCATTACCTATACTTATGTTATCTTTCCACCAGAAGTAAAATACCATTGTGCAAACACATTAATTTGTTTCTTTGCATGCATTTTATTGCTGAAAGGAAGCAGTTAATGAATGCATATTGTACTTCTGCCAAAACAACCTGCAGACTTTGTGCTAGGGTGACACCAGTCTTAGGTTGCTTGTGTTGCAGTTCAGGGAGGACCTGGCATGGCTCAGCTGTTACCATGAAGAGAAGAGTGAAGACTGATCCAAAGTGACTTGGTCCAAACTGAGGTGATGTAGTGGCTGAAAAAAACAATGAATTGGGAGGCTACCCGAACGATTGCCAGTGACTGAGATTAATGAAAGTTTTCCACCCATCACCTTGTTGATTTTGTATTTGATGCCCTATGTGCACTGTGTGTGCCCAGACGTGGATCCCAGGCTCACTGTGCCACTGGAATCAAGCTATATCAGGCTTCGGTCCTAACTAGGGAAAAAATGGTCCTCGGTTAGTTGTGCTCTTGTTCAGAGACGACCTGGTCTGGCAGTTTGTGCTGGACTGTTCCCATGAGGAGCAGGGTGAAGACTGATTTGCATATGGCTGGGTCCAAACTGAGGTGGCATGGTGGGTGAAAAATTATGGATTAGGATGCCGCCTGAGTGATTGTTAGTGGCTGAGATTAATTCAAGCATTCCATCCATCACTTTATTGCGTTTGGAAATGACCTGGAGCATACCATCAGGAAAGAGGTGGAGATCCATTACATCTTGAGATGTTAGACTGAGAGGATGATACAACCCTACATAGTCCATGGCAGCGTGTCTGGGTAGTCAGAAGGATGTGGAGCATGAAACAGTGGTCCTAGTGCCTGCGAGAAAGAGGAGAGGCAGGGGAATTAGAGAATTCGGGACGCCACCCCATATGTTTTCACAGTCTGGCGGGAGGCTGAGCAAGATGGGTCAATAGAGGGAGTCATTCTCTCACCTATACCAACAGAGGAGCAGGAAAGAAGCTGTCACCAGTTACTGGGACAGGTTTCCTCTTTTTTCTCACTTATGCCAGAGGTCATTAATTGGTGCACCCATAATACCGAAACAGGACACGCCATGCCTGTCAAAATTGAGATTTACAGAGAGTGAGAGCCTGTATCAAAGATGAAGTTTCCAAGATGCTAGAACTGGGGTTCATGAGTGCCTATTGTTCTTAGTCCAGCCCAATGATGCTGGCACCCAATCCTGCCTCACAGGGTAGCACACCAGTACTGAGATTCTGTATGGATTAATATGGCCTCAATTCAGGTACCAAGACCAATATTTGTCCTATAGCCAGAGCGGGGGAGCTCATTGACAGGTGAGGAGCTGCATGTTCTTCAGTACCTTTGAATCAAAGTCAGGGTTTTGGCAAATTTCCCTAACTCAAGGGATAAAGAAGAGATCAACATTTGCCACCCAGAGGGGCACTTCCAGTTCAAGGTATGCTCTTTTTTGGTTGAGGAATGCCCCTGCCTCCTTATATACCTTTCAAAGGTTGATCAGTTAGGTCTTCGCTGGGGTGGCTGAACTTCAGTGCCCTCTACCTAGACAACATTACTTTCTTTGTTCCAGGTGGGACAACCACCTGTCCCACTTGAAAGAAGTACTTCAGCACCTGCAACAGACAGGCCTGGCGATCAGGGCCAGTAAGTAACAAATAGAGCAGGGTTTTGAGGTGCACTTGAGCCACCAAGTTGGTGGGGCACATGTACAACCTCTCCAACCCAAAATGTAGACTTCTTTGGCCTGGAACCTCCAAAGATACATAACATAACAAAACAAAACTTATGACAAGACATACGACATAGAAAGATAATGACTTACGACATATAATGAGATAACATAAATCATAACATAACCCTGAAGAGCGTCTGTGTGCTGAATAACAGATTAATCAATCAATAAGGGGAATTATAATCTCACTATTCACCCATGAGGGTCCAAAGGCCCTGGGGGGGTTGGGGGGGGGGGGTTAAGCAGATCCGTTCAGTCAAAGAGCCAGGTTTTGATAGTCTTCCTGAACATTTTCAGGGAGGGTGCACATCTGATGTCAATCTGGAGTTTGTTCCAGATCTTGGCCGCAATGTAGGAGAAAGCTCTTCCCCCTGTTCTGGGTCTGCGGATCCATAGGTTTACGGCGAGAACGAAGTGGGCGGATCGTAGGTTTTGCTTGGGTGCATGGAAGGAGATTCTCTTATTGAGGTATTTGGGTCCAGAGTTGTGGAGGCATTTGTAGGATTGTGCGAGTATCTTGAAGGTGATTCTCTTGTTTATGGGGCACCAGTGGAGGTTCTGCAGGTGTTGGGTGATGCGATCGTGTCGAGGGACTTAGAGGACGCGTCTGGCTGTTGTTTTCTGTATGGTCTGGAGTTTGCGGAGCAGGGACTTGTTGATCCCGGCATAGAGGGCCTTTCCGTAGTACAGTCTGCTGATTTTAATGTGTGGGTGACGGTCTTCCTTGATTCAGGGGGATCCATTTGAAGGTCTTTCGGAGGATGCGGATGGTGTTGAAGCAACTGGAGGTGATGGCATTGACCTGTCTGGTCATGGAGAGGGAGGAGTTGAGTACAATGCTGAGGTTACAGGCGTGGTCCGTGGGGGTGGGAGGGCTGCAGCGGGTGGTGGGCCACCAGGTTTTGTCTCATGCAGAAGGGCAGAGCCTGAGCACAAGGCCCTCTGTCTTCTCCGAGTTGAGCTTCAAGCAGCTGCAGCTCATCCAGGATGTGACGTCCTTCATTGCTTCCTGGAAGTTCAGCCTGGTGGAGATGGGGTCTTTGGTGAGGGAGAGGAGGAGCTGGATGTCGTTGGCTTAGGATACTGTGCTGAGTCTGTGCTGTCTGACGATGGCTGCGAGGGGGCCCATGTAGATGTTGCAGAGTGTGGGGCTGAGCAACGATCCTTGGGGTACTCTACAGTAGATTTCTGTCAGTTCAGAGAGGAAGGGTGGCAGTCTGATTTTTTTAGTTCTGCCAGTTAGAAAGGAGCGGACCCAGACGAGGGCGGTTTCCTGTATTCCAGCGTCGCTGAGTCTAGCGGCGAGTGTGCGGTGGGAGACGGTGTCGATAGCTACTGAGAGGTGGAGTAGGATCAGGGTCGTGGTGTGTCCTTGATCGAGGAGCGTGCTGATGTCGTCTGTGGTGGTGAGTAGAGAGGTCTCGGTGCTGTGGTTGATGCTGAATCTGGATTGGGAGGGTTCGAGGATGGAGTTTTCATCGATGAATCTTGTTAGCTGGGCATTGACGGTCTTCTCAGTGACTTTGGCCGTGAACAGGAGGAGGGAGATGGGTCGGAAGTTCTTAAGATTCGTGGGATCTGCTGAGGGCTTTTTGATTAGGGGTCTGACTTCTGCGCATTTCTAGTCATCAGGATAGGTGCCGCTCTTAAAGGTGGCGTTGATAGTGTGTTGTAGTTCAGGAGCGAAGGCGGTGGTGGCTCCGTGGAAGATGTGCAGCGGGCAGGGGTCCGTGGGGGCTCCTGAGTGGATACCTTTCATGGCTGAGGTGGTGTGTTCGGTGGTGACTGGGGTCCAGGAGAAGATGGTGGGCTGGCTGGCGTTGCTGGAGGAGGATGTGGTTTCGGGGTCAGGCATCTTGTCATTGAAATTGTCTTAGAGGCCTTTGATTTACAGATGGAAGTAGGATCCAAGCTTGCTGAAGAGGTCCTAGGAATGGGTGATGTCCACGGTCTCGATGGGGGGTTTGGTGCATTCCTGGATGATGCTGAAATGTTCCATCGAGTTGCTGCAGTTGGCTAGGATCTTGTTTTGGATGAAGGTCCTTTTGTTGGATCTGATGCTTTGGTGGTGTTCCGTCATGGCAGTCTTGTAGGTGGTGCGATCTTCAGGCGTTTTGCTGTTTCTGTCACGGTCAAGCTATAGGCTAGTGAGAACACTGCTCAAACTACATCTCCCAGAATGCCTGTAGTTTGGTCCTACTTCTCTTTTCTTCTCTTTTTGCCTATCTAAACCCACTCCTCCCCCTTCTCTGTGCTTGTCACCTGAGTACATCCTGGACTTTCCCCAAGATAAACACTCATCGTTATACTTGCCAAGGTATCGCTGAGGTTTTTGAGCGAGACTATTTTCGAATGCATTGGCGCTGTAGCGCGTTCGCATTAGTTTCTCTTTTGTATACTTTCCGTCATCACTGCCAGCCCCGGAGCGCAATCGTGGCAGCAGCCGCACATTGGTGTTTTTCCTTTTCCTTACCGGAATGTTTGCGGAGAAGAAAGAAGGAATTGCCTTTCCCTGCATTTACCCAGTATAGTCCTGATTGGGCTTGTCTTGGGTGTTTGGCGGACATTTCAGTTATTTTCCACGGAATCTTTCGGATCGCTGTTTTCTGAAGCAAGGAGCAGCACTGGTCTTTATCGTGGTGCACAAGGATCGAATGTCCTTTCAAGACACTGATGGGCAGCTAAGTACATTTTTTGTGTATTCTATTTTTGCTACTACAAGAAAGGTGATTCTACTGAACTTTGGAATTATCTCAGACATTTGAACAGTCTACAGACTATGTTGATTTCTTTTCTTTATTTTTTCTCTTTTGAGCTGTTTTTGCTTGGAGCATTTGGGGCAGAATATCATTGTAAGTGTATAGGTAAAGATTCTTTGTGTCTTTATTATATCCAGTGCACCGGCAGGGCGGGGTCACACTCACTATTTGTTTGTTTGTGTTATATGCAGGAACCCAGGGGCACGTATAAAGTGAAGACTATAAACTTCCAATACAAGCCGTTCATTGATTTACTGCAACAACTTTATTGTTTCCTTTGTCCCTTTTTACCCTTTCCCCGGCTATGGTATAATCTGTGAAGTTACTTCAAAAGACTCGCAGGTGTTGCCAAAGTAGGGGGATTGGTATCCTAGCATCGCTTCTGTTGAATCCGGCTATCAAGTTTAGTGAAACCTTCACTTTATGACAGAGTGACAAGCCCACGGATAACTACAACCCGAGCTATGGACACAAACACAGTGCTCACTACAGTGTTAGAAACCTTGACAGCCCTGAGAATGGAAGTGGATGCTTTTAGGGGGAAAAATAATGAGTTACGAAATGAAATGAGCACTATGCGACGTGAAATCGCTGGTTTGTCACGTGCGAGTCCCACTAGTACTAGAGGGCACTCATATATCAGAAATTGGACATTACCTGATGATCAGACTAAAACGGCATTTATGATGTCATACCTAGCGGGGAATGCGGCTAGTTTGTCATTTACACTAATTGAGAGAAATGACCCAGCACTAAATAATTTCACTGCTTTCTGTGATGAAATGCGTAAACTGTTCGACAGGAAAGCACATCAACTCTTCTTAGAGAGAGAACTAATCACATTAAAACAAGGCTCTCAAGATCTACTATCGTATATCACCAGTTTTAACAGGTTGGTGATAGAAACAGAGTGGCCTGTGGGGAAGAGAGTCTCGTTGTATTACCAAGGTTTGAGAGGCGAATTAAAAGATGTTCTGGCTCAGGTGGTCCATATGCCTACGACCTGTGAGGAGTTGATAGACCTCACTGTACAACTGGATCACCGCCTGCAAGAAAGGAGGGGAGACAAACAGCGTTCTGATGGCAGGTTCTTTTTCCCTAGAACGAAATCAGTAGTGGTAGAGTCGCCACAATCCAGTGATGGAAGTGAACCCATGCAAATAAGTGGTGTACGTGGACCATTAAGTACAGAAGAAAGAAACCGACGACACCTGCAAACGCTATGCATGTATTGTGGAAAGTCAGGCCACTTCATTAACCCCTTCGACGCTCATGACGAGCTCAGCTCATCATGAGTTACAACTCTCGTACGCTCATGACGAGCTGAGCTCATCATGAACCGTGGGTTTTTAAAAACTTCAGCGCACAGCGGGAAAATGCACCGCACTGATGGTGTTAAAGACTGCAAGACCAAAACTAATACCAAGTACAAGGATGGGAAGGAGTCCAGTCAGGTGCCAGTGGTGGAATATTAACCAGCACCGTCGGGAAACTAGTAAGCTCAGACAAGTCCGAGACCCCTTGTTTGAGTATCTATGACAAAGAGTTCTTTCCTGCTTTGGCGAACACCATGCAAAACACTGCACCCCATATGAACGTCTGTGTACCTTTGGAATGGGCAGAAGTTGAACCTGTGCTTGTTCATGCGCTATTAGATTCTGGTGCTACAGGCAATTTTATGGACCGAAAATATGCCCAGAGCATAGGTATACCATGCATTAGGAAGATAATACCTGACCCCGTGAAGGCTGTGGATGGAACTGATTTGACGGCTGGACCTGTGAATTCCCATACCCTTCAAATATTGATGCGGACAGGACTGACTCATTGCGAGTAAATACAATTTGATCTAATCGATGCTCCTACTTTCCAACTCATTTTAGGAATGCCATGGCTCACTCTGCAAGATCCATAAGTAAAATGGGCAGCTCGCACCATCGATCTGAATTCCTCATACTGTGCCGAACATTGTACTCAAGGTCAGTTACATCAGGATACCCATGAAGTCAATCCGGCAATACTTCTTGCCGGCGCTTGTTGTACACAAAGCGTTTGCATAACCACCAACATCCCTGAGGAATATCAACGATATCAGAAGGTATTCTGTGAACAAGAAGCCAGTCAGCTACCGCCGCATCGGGACTATGATTGTGTGATAGACATCGAACCTGGTTCCAGCATCCCTTGCAGCAGAATCTACGCTCTTACAGAAGCCGAGACCACCTATTTACAACAATATCTGGACAAAATGTTAAAGGCAGGGTTTATTCGACCTTCATCCTCCACTGCTTCTTCGCCTTTGTTTTTTATCCCGAAACGTGAAGGAGGATTGAGAACCTGCATCGACTATCGAGCCATTAACAGGGTGGCCCGGAAGAACAGGTACCCATTACCCTTGATTCCTGTCTTATTAGACCAGTTGAAAGGAGCTACGATATTTACGAAACTGGACCTTCGAGGAGCATACCATCTGGTGCGGGTAAGAAAAGGGGATGAATGGAAAACTGCATTCCGCACGAAATTTGGTCTATTCGAATACCTGGTGATGCCCTTTGGCCTATGCAACGCCCCAGCCGCCTTCCAGTATTTCATGGATGATGTCTTGCGCGGGATGTTGGACGAATCCTGCATAGTCTACATAGACGATATTTTGATAATTCAAAAAACAGGGATGAACATCATAACCATGTAACTGCAGTGCTGGAACGTTTGCACAAACATGCCTTGTATGCCAAGCTGGATAAATGCTTGTTTAATACCCCCGAGGTGGAATTCCTAGGGTACGTCATTGGTCCCAATGGTTTGTGCATGGACCGTAAGAAAGTACAAGCTATTGTGGAATGGGAATCTCCATCTTGTGTGAAGGCTCTACAGAGCTTCTTAGGCATCGCAAATTTTTATAGGAGATTAATCCAAGGATTCTCCAATGTCATTCAGCCTTTGACACATCTGTTATGAAAAGGTGCTACTTTCCTATGGACTGCAGCGGCAGAACAAGCATTTCAAAGGTTGAAATCACTATTTATAAGTGCTCTCATATTGCGTCATCCGGATTCACGTCATCCGTTCGTGATGGAAACGGATGCGTCATACTACACCATGGGAAGCATTCTGTATCAAAGACACCCTGACCTTCTTTTCTAAAAAACTGACCAGCAGCGAAGCCAACTATAGCATTACTGACAAGGATCTATTAGCTATAAAGAAAGGCTGCGAATAATGGAGACACCATCTGATGGGGGCCCGTCACACAGTGGTGATCTACACGGACCACAGAAACCTGCTCTTCCTGAAAAGTGCCAGAGCTCTGACCCCGCGACAACTCCGATGGTCTTTATTTTTCTCAGACTACGATTTCTTGATAAAATATCGTCCAGGGCTACAAAACGGCAAGGCCGACGCCTTATCCCGTAATCTACCCATCCCAGAGAAGGAAGCCACTTCTACTCAGGAACCTCCCTCTATATTGCTCGAGACATCATTTCAAACGGACGAATTGGCAGTAATCTCGAGTTCTGATTTCCTGGATGCTGTAAAAAAGCAATTCGAAACACAGGATACGAATGCATGGCTCGCTTTAAATCCCACTCATCACTCATTGCAAGGACAGTTTATTGTTTCACGATAAACAACTTTACGTGCCGAAAGGTCCTCTGCAACGGCAGGTTCTCGAGTGGACACATGATTCTGTCTTGGGTGGGCATTTGGGAAAACAGAAAACCTTACAGACAGTATCAAGATATTTCTGGTGGGACTCCATAAGAAAGGACACAGAACAATACAACTCGGAATATTCTGTTTGTACACAAGCAAATACTTCTCATCAAAGACCTTGTGGGTTACTCAGGCCTATACCCACACCTCCGGCCCCGTGGCATACTGTCTCTATGGACTTTATAGTCGAAATGCCTCCCAGCCTTGGTAATACTACGATTCTAGTAGTGGTGGACCATCTAGCTAAAATGGGGCATTTCATTGCCCTGCATGAACTATCCACTTCAGGAGAATTAGCTACAGTAGTGTTGCAACACATAGTGAGACTACACGGAATCCCTTCCATTTTCATTACAGATAGGGGGTCTCAATTCACGTCTAGATTCTGGAAGGCCTTGTGTGCCATCTTGAAAATACACGCTAGACTCTCTACCAGCTACCACCCTCAAACCGATGGTAAAACCGAGAGGTTAAACCAAACATTGGAGCAGTATCTGGTATGCTTTACATTACAACACAGCGAGGAGTGGAGTACATTACTATGGACTGCAGAGGTCGCATACAATAACGCCGAGCACTCGTCATTAGAATGTTCCCCTTTTTTCTGTATCAATGGTTATCACCCAAACATGTTGCCATTAGAGTTGCCTGGAACATCGGCTAATCCCACTATACTCGAACATCATGCACACTTGAAACAGGTCCTTGTTGAAGCCAAGGCACATTTAGAAAAAGCTAGAGCTAGGGACAAAGCTAACGCAGATAAAAAAGAGGGTTTCAGAACCTCTGTATAAGGTGGGAGACAAGGTTTGGTTGTGTACTAAACATTTGAGAATAAAGGGAAACACACGACTTCAGCCCAAATTCGTAGGTCCCTATCCAATTGTTCGGATTATCAATCCTGTAGCTATGAAGTTGCATGTCCCCTCCCAATGGCGCATACATCCGGTATTCCATGTGTCCCCTTCTGAAACCTTGCCTCCCGGGGTCTAGATTGCCTGCGAGACCAACCCCTTTGGATGTGGATGGTGAGTAAGAATACGAGGTTGAGGCTATACTGGATTCTGAAAGAGTGAGGGGAGGAGTGCAGTATCTCGTGGAATGGAAAGGATATGGCCCTGAGTACGCACTTGGGAACCCAAACGCAATTTGCATTGTCCGAGTCTCCTACTTCGCTTTCACACCTTGTTCCCTCGTAAGCCTGGTGGTCCGCCGAGACGTTGGAAGTTGAGAGGGGGTTCTGTCACGGTCAAGATATAGGCTAGCGAGAACACTGCTCAAACTACATCTCCCAGAATGCCTGTAGTTTGGTCCTACTTCCCTTTTCTTCTCTTTTTGCCTATCTAAACCCACTCCTCCCCCTTCTCTGTGCTGGTCACCTGAGTACATCCTGGACTTTCCCCGAGATGAGCACTCATCGTTATACTTGCCAAGGTATCGCTGAGGTTTTCGAGCGAGACTATTTTCGAACGCATTGGCGCTGGAGCGCGATCGTGTTAGTTTCTCTTTTGTATGCTTCCCGTCATCACTGCCAGCCCCGGAGCGCAATCGCTGCAGCAGCCGCGCATTGGTGTTTTTCCTTTTCCTTACCGGAATGATTGCGGAGAAGAAAGAAGGAATTTCCTTTCCCTGCATTTACCCAGTATAGTCCTGATTGGGCTTGTCTTGGGTGTTTGGCGGACATTTCAGTTATTTTCCACCGAGTCTTTCGGATCGCTGTTTTCTGAAGCAAGGAGCAGCACTGGTCTTTATCATGGTGCACGAGGATCGAATGTCCTTTCAAGACACTGATGGGCAGCTAAGTACATTTTTTGTGTATTCTATTTTTGCTACTACAAGAAAGGTGATTCTATTGAACTTTGGAATTATCTCAGACATTTGAACAGTCTACAGACTATGTTGATTTCTTTTCTTTATTTTTTCTCTTTTGAGTTGTTTTTGCTTGTAGCATTTGGGGCAGTACATCAATGTAAGTGAATAGGTAAAGATTCTTTGTGTCTTTAGTATATCCAGTGCACGGGCAGGGCAGGGTCACACTCACTATTTGTTTGTTTGTGTTATATGCAGGAACCCAGGGGCACGTAGAGAAGTGAAGACTACAAACTTCCAATACAAGCCGTTCATTGATTTACTGCAACAAATTTATTGTTTCCTTTGTCCCTTTTTACCCTTTCCCCGGCTATGGTATAATCTGTGGAGTTACTTCAAAAGACTTGCAGGTGTTGCCAAAGTAGGGGGATTGGTATCCTAGCATCGCTCCTGTTGTATCCGGCTATCAAGGTTAGTGAAACCTTCACTTTACGACAGTTTCTCCAGTTCTTCTCGAGACATCTGCAGGTGCATCTGGATTCTTGGAGATCGGTGGTGAACAATGTGGCCTTCTTGTGGCGCTGTCTGTCGGGGTTACATAGGTGCTCAAGCTCATCTGCGCAGTTGGGGTTCCATTTGTGGAGTTCCTTGCCTGCGTGGTTGACGTCGGTCAAGGTGGTGGGGTGTCTCGGTCTCGGGGGGAGTTAAGCTGCTCCTCGGTGACTTTGCTTCAGTTCCTTCGTGGAGGGTGCGGTGCAGGTTTGGGCAGTGTGGGTTTTTCGATGCCGAAGTGTACGCACTGGTGGTCCATCCATGGGGTTGTGTGGTGTGGCTAAAGTGGATGTTGTTGCCTCCTGCGAAGATGGGGTCCATGGTGTCTCCTGCCTTGTGCGTAGGTGTTTTGGCTAGCTGTTTCAGTCCGATGTTGGCGAGCTTATCCAGGAGGGTTGCAAAGTTGGGGCTGCTGGGGTTTTTGAGTTGGAAGTTCAGGTCTCTGATGATTATATAGTCCAGGGAGGCGATGGCATGGGGGCGATGAGGTCGGCGATGGTGGTGGTGAACGGAGTGCAAGGTCTTGGGGGTCTGTAGGCAAGGGTGCTGCAAAGTGTGGTTCTCGGGCTGGAAGTGTAGGGGTTCGGTGGTGGAGAAGGAGTCACTAGTGGTGGAGGTGGAGAGTCAGAGGGAGCTCTTGTGTGTGATGGTGAGTCCTTCCCCTAGGCAGTTGGGCGGTCCTTCCTCAGGATCTTGTATCCGCCAGGATGTCGGGGCGGAGGAGGTGTTGTCCAAATTTCTGTGAAAAAGGTGACATCTGGTGAGAGGATCCCAGATCTCTATGGCATGTCTGTGCAGGGAGTGTACGTTGAGGCGAATACATTTAAGGGCTTCAGTGGTGTTGGCGTTCGCTGTGAGGGTGTGAACATTGGGGTTGCCTGTAGTGGTGAAGGTATGCCAGCAGTGACTGCAGGAGAACTGTCCGTGGGTGGTGCTCGGCGTGGATTGCTGGCAGTTATTGCTCCTTCCGGAAACGGAGGTAGATGCGGGAGGGTCCGTTGGGCAGCAGCGGCGGGAAGTGCACAGAAGGAAGGAATAGGGGTCAGAATAAGGAGAGCAAAGGAGGGAAAAAGTAGAGCAGGAACTAAAAGAAAATGAAGAATTTAAGGCAGTAGCAGGTGAGAGCTGGGGTGAGAACTGCGGTCTGAGGCGGCCAGAAGCACTAGCTATTGAGCTGCACGCTGGGAGAGGAGGCACCTGAGGGGCTGAGCTCGACTCAGCGTGCAGCGGCCTCCATTAAGTGGAGGGCGAGGGAGGACGGGGCAGCTCGGAGCGGGGAACTGAGGAAGAGGCGAGAGGGGCCGCGGGGCAGCAGTGGTGGGAAGTGCACAGAAGGAACAGGGGTCAGAATAAGGAGAGCAAAGGAGGGAAACAGTAGAGCAGGAATTGGAATAAAAACGAAAAGAAAAATGAAGAATTTAAGGCAGCAGCAGGCGAGAGCTGGTGCGAGAACCGCGGTCTCAAGCAGCCAGAAGCACGGGCAGAGTATTGCCTGAGCTATGGAGCTGGGCACTGGGAGAGCAGGCACCAGATGTTTAATATTACTCAACTCAACAGTACACAGACCCTAGTGAGATTCTTTCTGGGCCTCATTGGGTAATATAGAGATTTGTAAAGGGATGGAGATCCATCATTGCCGCCCTGACTGAGATAACTTTCAAGAATCAATCAAAGAAGGTGAGCTGGAAGGAGTTGTGCCAAAAGGCATTTGACACCCTAAAGAGATCCGAGTAAGCTGGGTATCTAACTTCAGTAAAGAATTCCTTGTGCAGACAGATACCTCAGAGCATTGGATTGGGGTGAACCTTTCATAGCTGAATGATGGGGGCCTAGAACAATCTGTAACCTTCATCAGCAGAAAGCTACTACCATGAGAGTAAAGGTGTCATGAAATTAAAAGGGAAACATTTTCAGTGGTCCTGGCATTGAAGAAACTGAGACCATACCTGTTTGGGACTCATTCCGGATTTAGAAAGACCACATAACTGACAGATTGCTGATGAAAATGTGGGATGCGAATCCTAAACTGTTGAGGTAGTACATCTCCTCACATGGCATAGATATTAGAGTGGAATATCGCCCTCAGACTGACCACACCAAAGTTCATGGTCTTTCCAGGTTTTTGTCACCTTAGTGATGAACACTTTCATGGGATGGGGGCAGTTAGTTCTCCTTGCCTTCTGCTGGGGGAGACCCATGTTAGAAATGGCTATCTTCTGCATGGCATCAACCCAGATTTTTGCCCTGACTGTTTTTTTCTGACTTTAGAACTCTTTGCCCCTGTTAACCAGTGGTTAAGTACCTGTGGTTATTCTTTCAACATGTTAAAATGGCATCCCCCTAACTGAAAAATGTAATTTACCTAAAGATTGTGAATTTTACTCGGGCCTGCAAGTTGAATGTCAGTGCTGCAGTAATCATTGTGCCACCTACTGCAATGCATAGTATTTAAAAGTGAAAAAAAGCCACAAAACTATTTTAACTGTAGCAATTCTGACTGTTCCATAGGAAACAACTGGTTCACAATATTACACTAATGCTAATTTTAGTTAGGAAACATCTAGAAATATTATTCAAGGTCTCCAATAAATAGATATTTGCTAAGCAAGTGATTCATAATATAGTGTGGGTGTGCAAACCTAATGTGCAATAAAGACATTCCAAATCAAGTCCAGTCAGGGTTGTTGGTAAAACCTTAGCTCAGTCATCGGTAGCTGTGACTCAGACTTTATCAAAGTAACACATTTAAAGTATTAAGAAGTACCAAAGCAGTCAAATAAAAAGAAAAAGACAGCACAATAAAAAACTGACACCAATTAATAAAATGGGTTGTATTTTTATCTTTAAAGAGACACCCGATGACGGAAACAATTTTTAAAATAAACAATAAATCACATATTTTCATTTAGCACAATAAATCATTGTAGTCAACCAAAACTTGTGGTTTAGGTTTAGCCATGACAAGTGAATTAAAACGGCTATAAGGGCACTCTTGCAGAGACCCACTCCAACAGGGATCCAGTCACAGGGAACAATAGGGTCCAGTTGAACAGTTACCTAACAGTTAAAGCAGTCTTCAGTTTGTTTCCAGGGTCCATGGGTGAACCACCGTAGGAATCAATAGCGTGATCCTGATGCAAAGGATGCAGGATGCTGAGGAGGCTGAGCAGTTGTTGGGCATCCTCCTGTGGCCTCCCTTTGGTCCACATGGAGAGGCGACTTTGGTGAAACCAGCGATTCCCTTTTACTGGCAATAACTTCCTTGCTGGGCAACCAAACTGAATTTCAACAACACTCCAGAGTCAAGCTGACTTGGGTGCAATTTCTGTGGGTCAGAACTGAGGTCTCAAATGAGCAGGCTTCCCAGTGTTTATCTCACTGTGGCTGTTAAAGGGAGTCAGCCACCGACTCTTGGAGTCTCCTACTCTGTCTGGGCCATAGACACGACTTCCACGTACTGAATACCACAAGCACAGTACTTTCTTTGCTAGCCCAAGCTGGAGCAGGTGCAGTCCTATCAAAGAAAATCGTAGACAAAGAAATCGTCTACCACAGTAGGTGAAAGTTGAACCACTTCATTAAGTAGATCAATCGTACATAGATGAGAAGCATCGCCGTCAGCATCAGTCGCATTAGCAATGTTCGCAGTAGATGGTACCTGTGTGCCTGTTGATACACGTATCTCACCCTCAGCTGGAACTGCTGGTCAGACCTCACTGAATGCCGTCATCAGGATTGGTAGCCGCTGGGGACAATACAATACATAAGCCGTTACCGGACCCAGTAAAGCATCAACATCCGTTGGCGTTGCTGATAGAAGTGTGAGACAGATATCTAACACGCATTCCTCTCCACAAAGCAGGCATCGTAGAACAGGTAAGATGCAATCTTGCCAGATTGGGCTGAATGACAGGAACCATGTGGTATTCAGATCTCTCAAACGAGCCAAGCCAAGGATCTGTGTTATGCGTTCACGATACTGCATTGCCAGAAGAGCATTCTCCATTGTAATTTGGGTATCGCTGGTGACTGGACTTGCCAAAACAAAGCAGAAGGAATAAAAATAGTATCCCTGCTACGAGTCCCAAGATGTGAGGTAGGCCGCCGAACACAGATGCACAAAGTTAGGAAAAATGCCCAGGACTGCTTCAAAGGGTGCTAACAGTCCCGAAAAAATCGTGTTAAATACATGTACAATACCACTGGTATCAGACATGTTTAAGATTCGACCTAACATTTCTGCAAAATGTATGGGGCAGTTTGTTGATAATAATGAATGTATGTCCGCAGAGGACCTTGCAACTTGCAAATCATATGTCTCTCTCTGGACAAGGTCAGTGGCACAGTTTTGGTAAAAGAATGGCTTTCATTCTGCTTAAAGTATCAATTTGTATAGAAGAGATGTTCAGTGAAGGCCATAGTGGCAACTCCCCTTCTGTCTTAGTTTTAGGAAACAATACTTGCATACAAGTGATCCTGGCTGACACACTAACAAGATAGGCTGTCCCTGGCATCATTCCACAACAGCTGTGATCATTCAGCATTATGTAGCTTCCATTGGAAAGCTGTCTAAAAATTGGATCTATCACTGCTGCTGAGGAACCCTGCAGGTAGCATGATAAGTTGTTTGAAGAACCCTCACAGGCTCCATGTAAAATAATGCCTTGACATAGAAGTGTACCGCTTAATGTGGTTTTGCAATTATTACCACTAAGAAGTACCTTCCTTTCCCCCACTCCAACATTTGTGTGTGCATGGTAAATCCCAGGTCAACTTTATGTACCCCTTACCCAACCTTTCGTACAGGCCTGCTGGTATGTGTTTTAGGCGGTATACAGCCTTTACAACGAAACTTTTACAACGAACTACCATTACAACGCAACTTTTACAACGCAAACCATTACAACGCATAGCGCAGGGGGGCGCTCTAGGATAGAATAATAGGTTTAATGTACTATCCAACACCTTCCCTTCTATCCACGGGGACTGGATTTGGAATAGTAAATTAAACTAATTACTATCCAGCGCCCAAAAGCATTATGCGTTGTAATGGTATGCATTGTAAAACTTGCGATGTAAAGGTAGGCGTTGTAAAAGTATGCGTTGTAACGTCATACATCCGTTTTAAGCAATATTAAAACTGGAAAATCGTCACTGGTATCGTGATGTGCCATGTATTATCCATTCAACGGATGGTTTCTCAGAAACGGTTAATGGTAATCTCTCCAGTTTTTCTATGCTCAGCACCGTATAGTCTGCTCCCCTCTGTGCTAAAGAGATTTGTTTATCTGTAAAGTTAAATACAATAAACAATGACGTGGTATTGATAAGACGCCAAGGCACATAGCCAGAATGAAGGTTTTGAATCGTCCAGCACAGCAGCATTATAAAACCTAATTGGGACTGGCCATGTTGTAACATTAGCAAGTCTTGTTCCATTATGTCTATGGCAGAGGATATAATGCTGTCCAAAGAATACATTCTGGACGACAGAGTTGTTAATCCATTGTCAACTACAGAGAGTGCTTTCTCTAAATTAATACGATCAATTTCTCGTATTCGTTCTGCAGGTTCCATTTGCGTGACTTCCCATGCTTCATTATAAGCAGCGTAAATACCGGCGTATATGAAATGTTTATGACGTTGTTTGCGAGGTCCCAGTGAGAATTCTCTCAAATAAATGCCATCTTTAAGTAAAGTTAAGTGTTGTTTTATATCTGGGAGTGCAGATTTTTGTAGCCACTTAAGGCACAGTTTTCCTACACTGTAACTTGTTATTATCCCTGGATGTTGTCTCTGGACATGTCTTGGATCTGGCCTAGTTACTGTAAACCCTGGTGTCTTGTTCAGGAATCTATCTTGACAGTTATTCGTGTCTGTGGGCCAGATTAACCATTGTTTCCATTCAGGATTACTTTTGTTTTGTTGTAAAATATAATTTACGTCTACCTCCTCATCTGTAGTTCTATTACTATCAGGTGTGGGCTTAGGTATGGACGGTTTGTTTAAATCTTTTATCTTAGCCAGGCCAAGACAAGATGTCCGTTGAACAGTTTCACTTAAGAACAGTATTTGTTCTAGGATGATGCAGGCTCTGAACAATGCTTCTAAACCTTGTACCTGCCAGTCTTTTGTGCCCCAGACAGTTTTTGTCTCAATGTTGTCTCTCCAAAGTCAAAACCTAATGTGGACATTTGAGCATAAAAGGCCGCAGAATAAATCTGTTTAGTATTTGTATGCCTGTCTTATTAACATTTTTAAAGTAAAAGGTTTCTGGATTTGTGACATTAAAACTTGTAAGGTATGGAAATTTTTCATAAAATGTTTTCGAGCTACCTTTTGGTGGTGTTGGACAATGTTCCCATTGATTATAAGTAACAACATTTCTAGGATTTGCAGATTAAAACAATACATTTCTTCATTTTTTGTTTGAATATGTTTATTGCATTTTTGCTTTATCAGATCATACATGCCATCACAGTGTTACAAGGCGAAGCAATGATAAATAATTAGTAATGCTCGATTATAAACCACAGAGCAGTAGCCACCATGGTCAATCACGTACAGTATTCAGTAGGGCCGTGTAGGCCTGCATATAATCAAGGTAGCAAAGCAGCATTTAAATTCCACAAATAATCGGCATAGTAACAGTAGGCATGAAGTAACATGGGCGGTATTGGAGCAAGCGTCGCTGCTCGGCATCCTCTCAGATCGTTATTCAGTCCGGATCATAGGATGTACAGTGAAAATAGCCCAAGGTGGGACAAGACCGCCTGGTATGCAAAAGACATTCAAATCTTTAGTACGAAACAGGTAAACATAAGGAACAACCTGGAAAAGGGGGGTGGTAGAACCAGAAATCGGGTGGGTGCTTGTCATGGCGTGTGTGCGTCGATGTGAAGTGTGTAGGTTAGGCGAACGGATGCGGGCACGCGCCCCGCATCAATGGCAGTGGGGAGTGGAAGATAATGTTCGGCATATGTACAGCTGGGCGGGAAGGGGAAGCGGGGGGGAGGGGGGGACGGGGGGAGGCAAGGAGGGCAGGGGGCCATCGAGCCGGGCGAAAGAGGGGGAGAGGGGAGAAGGTAGCAGCAGGGACACGCAGCGACAGGTAGTTGGGATTAAACAATGCTGCTATGCAAGCACTCTCTGTGAAAGGCCACTAATAGTTCATCCCAGTCTTGCGCTATGGGGTACTTGCGGAGCCCCGCCGTTTCTTCGCTGCGTAGCGCTATGCTTTCCGCTCGTGCCCAGTTGTCAAAGGACGTACGCCAGTGTAGCGCCCGCGGGGGGGGGTGTCACTTTTCCATCGTCTGGTAATGAGGCACTTCGCTATTATCAGTCCCAGATCCCAAAAACGTTCTCTGACCTTCGTCTGTTTCGTCCGCCTGTACAAACCCAATAAGCCCGCCTCCCATGTATATGGCAATTGTCCTCCCGTCGCCCTTGACAGGGTACCTATCACCACCCGCCAGTAGGTGTGCAAAGAGGGGCATGTCCAGAGGGCATGTAGGAATGGAGCGTCGACTAATTTGCATCTGGGGCATGCTGACGTGGTCAGCCCAAAATATCTATTAATTTTGTCAGGCGATAAATAGGCGCGCTGGATAATATAGTATTGTATAATTCTAAAACGGGCATTGCGAGGCACGTGTAACATCCCAGCCAGTATCCTTGTCCATTCCCTATCCGTCCAGTCTTGGCCTCGATCAGCCATCCACTTGTCATGCAGCCGTTGCGACGGGAACTGTGTATGGAAGTGTAGCGCTTGAGCAAGCCAGTGTACCACGTGGGTGCCGTTCCCCATCACATGTAGATATTGAATCAACAGATGGGTCGGGGCTCCTCCGCCTGCGGTCCCCAAGCCTGTGTCAGGATATGTAGGAGTGTCGCGTGTGTCAAGAACTGACCAGCCGGTAGGCTCACGTCTCTCACCAAACTCGCGAAAGGAAGGAGGGTACCATCTTCAAACAGATCGCCTAGGCTCTCCAGATCAGATGTCGTCCAAGTAGTCAACACAGGTCCCGTGAGAGTCCCTCCGTTCCAAGGCATCCCCAGTAATGGCAGATTAGGTGCATAAGGCCTGGTGGTGTTTGTGAGTTTCAGGGACCTAACGTAGCATTTTCTGGCCACCGCGAGGTGGAGCTGGGCAGAACAGCGGGACTTAGACAGGGGGTGAAATAGAGCGTGGATTTGTGGGGCCGTCATGATCTCATCCAGTGTTGCAGTGTCTCCCAAATTCTTGCCGGCCAGCCAATACGTGACCCACTGGAGCTGCGCCGCGAGATAATAGAGCTCGTGGTTAGGAACCGACAACCCCCCACTCTCCGTTGCAGCATACATGGTTTTCAAGGCCACTCTAGGGCGTCCCTTGTTCCAGATCAGACGCCTGATCAGAACTTCCAGGTCTCGGAAAATACGAGTAGGGACGTATATAGGTAAGTTCGCATAGAAATACAGTAGCCTGGGCAGGGCAATCATCTTTGCTAGTGTAATGCGGCTAGGGACGCTCAGCGGCAGTGAGTTCCAAAAGGACACCTGGGCCGAGAGTGACGAGATCGTCCTTGTGATGTTTCCGTCCAGTAGATCTGCGGGATCGCGATAAACCCGAATGCCCAAATATCTGAAGGCAGTCGGGTACCAGAGCAGTCGCTCCCCTGCCACAGTGATGTCACACTCCGGCATGTTCGCAGTGAAAGAATACACCCCCGATTTTGCCCAGTTGACTCGCAGCCCCGAGACGTCGCCGAATGTGTTAAAGATGGTAGTGAGTGCTCGAGGAAAACAGGACAAGTCTCTGACATAAATCAGCAGATCGTCTGCATACAAGGACACGGAGTGTATCCCGTCAGCCAGGGGGATGCCCCAATCCTCCCCAGAGGCGCGTAACTGCGCAGCTGAGGGTTCCATGAGGAGTGCAAAAATCAGAGGGGAGAGGGGGCACCCCTGTCTGGTACCTCTACGTACTTGGATCGGGTCCGAAAAGAGCCTACCAGTGCGCACTCGTGCCACTGGGCGAGAGTAGAGAAGCTCTACTATCCGGGTGTAGTCGGCTGTGGAAAAGTCAGCCCATAACGCTCCTGATGCCCAGGCTGCTGGCGCAAGACGCCTCTTAGTTCCCATCTTGAACAATTACCAAATAAAGAGACGGGCGCTGGAAGCAGGAAAACAAGAACAGAGTTTTATTTCTCATGAGGAGAGCCTGTCATGTCGTACACTCGCATAGTGTCTTCAGGAGGTGCTCTAACAAGTTTCTCTGAGGCTTCGTCTTTTATACACAGGTTTATGGTGCACAAACATTCCTTATTACAATAAAGACACTGTGAAGTAAGGAAAAAAAGACATTCCCGGTACCCCCCAGTTCCGGCTCATTCCAACACGTGGCTACAGTAGAGGTCCTCACCCCCCATACAATAGGAGGGGGCTATCACGCAGCTGAGTGTTCCGCTGATCTCTTTGGAATGTGTGCGCCTGATCGAATCTCAGGGGTGGGGAGGTCATGATCAATAGTAGCTCCTTTTGAAGAGGGGCGAGTGCATACAGTAGTGGGCAATAAACTGTATCCTCAGGCTAAGGGATGACCAGCGGTCCGTGCAGACAATCAGGCTAAGAGGAAGGGGTCATCAAAGGAGGGGTATTCATGGAAGAAGAGGAGGTGTTGGTCAGGCGCGGGGTGTGATTCTCAGAGCCAGGGTCATGCGGAAGGGGAAGGGTTCATGACTTGTGCATGTGAGAGTGGGGGCGGTCGGGGTGCATGGGGGGTGCTTGCAGGGTCAGGGAAGGGCGCTGATGATCGATCGCGAACAGGGAGACCATGGTACCTAAAATGGCTGTTGTATATATGTGCGCATGGGTCTATGCTGGCGGGACAACACAGTCAGTGTTTCGCAATATCCGTTCTGCTTACGACAAGAGGTACAGTGAACACAAATGAACACCGCTTATGTGCATATACATTGCCAATTTCAACACGGCTCCGAGGTCATATTTTTCCAGGACCTGTATAAGGAAGGGCCACTCCACCGAATCGAAGGCTTTTTCAAGATCCAGTATGACACAACCTGAACGTGGCAAGCGGGACACAGCCAGACTCTGTACACGGAACAGTCGCCTGATATTATAGGACGTGCTGCGAGTAGGCACAAAACCGTTTTGGTCCGCGTGTACCAGTGTGGGGACCAGAGGGGCCAACCTCTGTGCTAGGGCGGACGCCAAGATCTTATAATCCGCGTTGAGGAGGGCCAGTGGCCTGTAGGAGCCCAAATGAAGCCCGTCTCTACCAGGTTTTAGAAGGGAGATCACGTTCGCCTCATTAAGGGTGGGTGGGAGCATGGCATCAGTCACCGCCGCTCGGTACATCTGTAGGAGCTCGGGAATGAGGATCGCTGAGTAGGCCTTGTAAAACTCCGCAGGCAATCCGTCTGGGCCTGGGGTCTTACCGTTCGATAGGGAGAATATAACTGTTCGGAGCTCTTCCTCCGAGAGGGGCGCGCCCAGCTCGTCGCGTTGGGCCTCAGTGGCCGTCGGCAATGGCAGGTCGGACAGGTACCCCGCAATGTCTTCCCCTGTGGCTCGGATGCGGGAACGATACAGGGCTGAATAATGAGTAGTAAAAGCGTAATGTATGGCCCCCTGTGTGTACACCTCTGACCCCTGCGCATCGCGGATCGACATTATCGGCAGTGATTGAGTGTCTTGCCTAATCAGCCAGGTCAAAAGTTTGCCCGGCTTGTCACCAGCGTGGTGTGAGCGCGCTGAGTGTGCAGCATAATTCAGATGTTTGAGCCTTTCCATAAGCTGGGTGTGATGTGCGCGCGCGGTTATAAGTCTTGTGTCGTCGCCCTGCGCAGCTTCCTGTTCGCATTCCAACAGGGTAGCCTCCACCCTCGTCAGTTCTCCGTCTACCTGACGCCTCTGCCCGCCTGCGTGCCCAAACAACAACCCCGTGCAACTACTTTGAATGCGTCCCACTCGACCTGCGGGGAGGACGCTGTGTCTGTATTATCATCGAAATATTGAAGTATGCGAGACGAGAGTGTTTCACGGAATGGGGCATCCAGCAATACGTCTGGCTGCAGTCTCCAAGTGGGAATCGGTGGGTGTGGGCGTTCCCAGGCAAAGTCAAGTATGTGAGGATTGTGGTCAGAGTGAGTGCAGCCCAATTAGTTGGTGTCAGTGACATGGGGCAACAGATCTCTGGTCAGCATATATCGGTCTAGCCTGACGTGTAGCGTGTGTGCACCTGAATAATAGGAGTACATCCGCACGGTAGGGTTGCGAGGGCGCCAAGCTTCATGTAGATCCCACTGAACTGCCCAGTCAGCGAATGTGCGCGAAGCACTGGTTACCGGTGCACTCGCTAGTGGAGGGAATGAGCGGTCAAGGTGGACGTCCAGCACGCAATTATAGTCGCCCCCGAGTAAGAGTGGAACACCCGGCCAGGTCGCCAGCACTGTCGATAACTGCGTCAGAAAGCGCCCGTGTTCAGTGTTGGGGGCGTACACAGAGGCTATGATGATCTGTTGACCGTCCAGTCTACCCTGTAATATTACATATCGGCCCTCAGGGTCAATGTGCTATGAGTAAGAGCAAAGGGGACTCCCGGCCGAACCCATATCAAAGTCCCACGCGCATAGGCCGAGTAATCTTTGGCGTGAAGCTGTCCCCTCCACCTGCGCCGCAAGGCGCGCGTCTCATGTTCCGTCAAGTGCGTCTCCTGCAGTAAAGCTATCTGAACCTGATGCCGTTTTAGATATGAAAATACCTGGTAACGCCGCGAGGGGGTATGCATGCCCCACACGTTCCAGGTGCAAAATTTAACAGGAGACATTACTTCGACATTGACATTCCCTCCCTCCCCGCCCCCACCACCCATCCCCACCACCCCACCCAACCGCACAAAAGATCAACGTATCATACCACGGCTCCCACCGCACCCGCACCGCCCCGCCGCCCCGCCCACACACATCATTAGAAAAGGGAAAAAGCACCAATTTCAGAAACATGTAAAACTTAAACTGAATACCAAAAGGACAACAGTCGAACATTCCGTCGTCCAAACGCTCTAGTGAGCACTAACAGTTCGTGTCTTCAGGGGGGAGGGTACTGAGGTTACAGTAGTAAGCGTACTATGGATTCATGTAATCAGGGTGAGGGTGTAGACTCCCCCACACAGGCAGGTAGTGTTTCAATGACTACAAACAGTAGAAGTCTGCTACACATGTTGAAGGAACTTCAAAGGGGTCGGGCATCTGAGAAGTATCAGCGGGAGCTGGCAGGACGCACATAGGCACTCACCTCTGGGGAGGGGGGGTGTGCCCTCCTCGCCATGTGTATCCAGGATGTGACACTGTTCGAGGCGGACAGGGAGTCCCAGCGGCACCTGCGAGCCTCACATAAGTTTCCAGGAGGCATCATCAGTACGGGCACTTCCCCCAGAGGGACCTCTGCCTGATCAGTATCGTGTGGGTCGGCCTCTGGAGAAATGAGACCACTCTATCGTGGTGGCCCTCCAGTGGGAAACGCTTTTCAGTGCAGCAAATCAGCAGTTTGCGGTGTAACGTCGGGAAGATCTCTGAGTCTGACAGTCCATATAGATACTCATCATCACTAGGTTGATGTTCGGGGCTGGTTCCCAGGGCAGGGTCTCCCGGAAGCGATCCGCTGATTTCCGCTACCATGCGAAGAGCCTCTTGTTGTTCAGTCTGCTGATGTTCCGGGGTAGGGCCCACTTCTGTGTCCGTGTGTGTCGAGGCCGTCATCAATGGTCTCCTGCGTCGGCGTCGACGGGCACCTCTGTCACGACGCATCCTCGAGGGCATTCCGCCAGGGTCGGTATCAACACCCGAGTCGAGCCAGGTCTCAACCTCCTCAGGGGTATTGAAAAAATGCATCTTGTCCTGAGCCACAACCCGTAGGCGAGCAGGGTATAGCAAGGAATATTTGAGAGCTAGATGGCGGAGGCGCTGCTTCACTCCCAGGAATGAGTGCCGCTGTCGCTGTACTTGTATCGTGTAATCCGGGAAGAACATGATTTTCGCGTTCTCAACCCTGACTTCGGTAAGTTTCCTTACTTCACGGAGGATAGCGCCGCGGTCACGATAGTTCAGCACACGGATCAGCAATGGCCTCGGGTTGGAACCTTCAGGGGGAGGACGGGACGGCACGCGATGGGCACGTTCTACAACAAAGTGTTGCGAGAGGGCACCGTCCGGGAGGATAGTTCTCAGCCAACGCTCCATATGTTCGGGTACCGCTCTAGGTTCCCATCTCTCCGGAAGGCCCACAATGCGAATATTGTTCCTTCGGGCCCGTCCTTCCGCATCTTCCGCGCGGTCCTCCAAAAATTCCACCCTATTAAGTAGGTCGCGGACATGGGTATCCATCTGGGTGACCTTGGGCGCCAGGTCTGTCACCGTAGACTCCAGGGTGGTCGTGCGTTCAGCGAGCTTCTTATGGTCAGCGCGGAGGTGGGTCAGGTCTATAGCCACACCATCAATTTTGGTTTCAAGAGAGGTGCGGGTCAACTGCAGTGACTCCTCCAAGTGCTCCATCGCCGCCAACATAGTGTCCAGCTTGGAGGTCGTTTGATCCTGTTCGGTCGGCTTCATCGTCTTGCCTCTCACCTGTACGCCACTAGCCACAGCTCTCGTCTTGGGTCCAGTAGACATGGAAGGTGCTGCTCCGTGCAACTAAACAAATGGAGGAAGCGCGTAAATATGACTGGGATCAACGCTAAGCAGGAGAGCAACGTCGCTTGGCCGCAAGAAGAAGGGGCCACTAGCGCTCACACCGCCAACAGGTCCACAGGAGGAGCAGGATCCGTCGCGGAATGGCGCAAGTACCAGGGAAATGTATGCAGGGATGAAGAAACGTGGTTGTGAGGTGGAGGGACTGCCTCTCAAATGCCCATCCGTCTGTTCCCAAGGGCGGTAGCAATCATGGACAAGGCCGTAATCTCCTGTAGGTCTCTCCGTGCCGCCGGGTGTTCACCAGTCTTCCCATGCGTCACAGCTGCCCACCTTCTCCCAAAGCACCGTCAGTTTCGTTTTCAGCGGGGCGTATAGCGTAGATGTGCTAGCAGCAGGACAGATCTAGGGCTTAGCTTCAGCACCCCAATGTAGAGTGAGGGGGATGAAGGAGATCCCGTGCAGTTCAGGGCCACAGCAACAAACTGGGCCAGCACTGTGTGAGGCAGTGTTAACAATACATTTCTTCATAATCAGCTTTACCAAACTTAAAACAAGAATGAGCCAAAGTAGGAGCAAAAGTACACCTAACACAATCCAGAATTCAACCCATGGTGAAGTCAGATATGTAGTTGCAAGCTGGTGACCAAGTTATTTTACTTGTTACTTGAAATTTTTGTTTGTTGGCGTAGTTTCAGGTTCACTAGGATTCTCAGAAAAGGTATCGAAGTTGATAAAATAGCCAGATGCAGTTCTAACAATTGTTGGTATTGCTTCCGGATTATCAGAAATCGCTGGAGCTTCTTGTTCCCTTGACATGTTAGTATAGTCAGCTGCTACATCATTGTAGACAGGAGTTTGTTGACGAACTGTTATTTGGGTGTCAAGAGGCACAAGTTCCTTGGCTTTATTGCATAGTCCTTGTTTTCTCACTGCAGGTTCTTCAAACGGGATGAGTCTTTCAGTTCGAACCTCTTGGATGGTAGGAAGATTTGGTTGTCTACTACATCTTTGGAGTCCACTGGGCCTACTACTTATTATCAGCCACATGGTGGGGTTTTACCAGGTCAATTGATACGGACCGGTTCTCCTTTCTTCCAGCAAGGGGCGGCAGTAACACTGTTCTTGATCTGTGGACTGCTAGTACAGGTACTGGTTTTCTATAAGAAGGCCCAAATTCCTTTTTATCCGCTATTTTCTCTCTGACCAAAGCCCCAATCTTTGGAATCCAGACTGGTCTTGATGGGACACATGGTTTTTCTTCAGTGGTCGTTGGCTTTTGTATGGCGTTGGTTAGACTTCTTCTTGTTTCGTTTAAGTCCTGCAAAACAGCCAAACGATCTTTGATATCAAAGGGGTTTTGTTCTGCCGATATTCATGTGCCTCTATGATGAAAATTACCCTACCACCTCTTGCTGATAGGCCATTTTCTATGAGCGTTATAGCTATTGTTTTCCACACATTTTCCGGGATGTTTATAGCATCCGGGTCGTCATGTCAGAAACCCGTAATGTCAAGACCTGGTTGGTTTGCATTTCCTGCACCTCCACTTTCCCTGGGATTATCCTTGTTGGTATCCGACATTTTGTTTGAAAGTCTTGCAGAACAAGTTTCAAGGAAATAAAGATAAGGTGCACAATATTTTGGAACACTGTATCCTTCAACGTTGAACAAAACCAAAAACTAACAAATAGAATTTTCTTCCTACTCAGTTATGGCGGATATTTTATCCTTTAACCCACTCCAGACTTCTATTGGAGTATTTTAAGGCATAAAGGGGTCTCTGTGAAAAGCATGACTGAGTTACTCTAGTATCTAGCGTTAAATTAGTGCCTTACCAAATGTTGGGCGCCATGTAGTGTAGTTCCTATATTCCCAATAGTCTCTGCGCATTGGAATAATATATCCAATAGATGTGACATAGGACTTATGTCTACTAGATCTCTATCGAAATATATTAGACTTAATTGCGTGTGCCAGCTAGCTCAGAGGTCACTAAAAACTTTCTTGAGTTCACAAGAAGGGAGTTAGTTTCTGACAACTGCATAAACATAACAACTTTGTTTCCCAAGATAAAACGTATCTTCACAGTCGTGGAAACAATAGATAGATATTTTACTCAATCATTCGTGCATGCTTCGTTTCATCAGAGGTGCAGAGAAATAGAGAGACGGGCGTTTTCAATAAAAGTATTTATTGAACAGTCTTCTTTCTCATGCAGAAGAAATGAACTGCTACAATCGTAATACTGGCTGTAAAGTATAATGCATAAAGCAAGAAGAGTATTATAAAAGAATACTGTAAAAGCATGGTATGGTTTCTAAGCCATAAAATACATACATAAATAAATAAAGACTAAAAATACTCAACTGGTGCTTCTAAAATACGCCTACCCCGATGTATCTAACCTAAATCTAGTACGAGGGAAGGAGTAAGTGCGGTGTAGCATAAGTTTAGTATTCTTTGCCAAGAATCTATCCAAGATTTCTCTAAGGGTCTAATTAGCTCTGTACCTTGGTTTAGAATGAAGAAGATCAGGCTCAGGACTCGATTTCCCAATAACCCGCAAGAGTAGCTTGGAAACACTGGAGCTGGATTTCTCAGCAAGAGAAAAGACAGCGTCTCTCTCAGTGCGTCTGCTGGAGGGTCGGCTTCCTTCGGTACTTGCTGTAGCAGGATGCGTCAGGCAAGTAAATAGTCGAACTGCTCCAAACCACCGTGTGTTTGCTAAGGCAAGTGTGGGCATATATATACCTTAAAGGTGCCAAGTTTGACGTAAAGGTGGACATAATAACGTCATACAAGAGTCTCAGTTCTTTGAAAACTGTATGAGTTCTTGGACAAGTCAGTATTCAAGCAAGGGGAAGTCCCTGACTGCTGAAGCAGAGTTTTCCAAGAAATCGATGTGGATTTTTGGAACTAGTGGAAGTATCCATGCATGTATTTGGACTGCATGGGCTATGTCTAAATATGGTTATGATTTCTATGTCTATATAAGGACAAGGTGATTTATACCTGTATAAGGGTATGGATCGGGAAAATTGCACTAGGGCCCTAAAATGCTATACAACAAGATAATATGTGTTCCAGATGTATTGTTATTCCCCGAGGAAAAAGACTTTCTGAGGTAAAATAGTTACTTTTCTTAAAATACCCCTCTCCCACCAAAAGGCCCCTTGTTTGGATGCTTCATCATCATGTTCTTCCCGCCCGCTGCAGGACGGGGACATGCTCTGACCAACTGAGACGTGGGAGAACTTTTTTGGATGGTTTGGGCTATATTACAAAACATGGGAGTTATGTGTTATGTTATGTTAAAGGTGGTCTTATAAAGCGCTCGGCTACTCGGGCAAACTGTCCCGGCGCTATACAGACCTGCAGAGGCTAGGCCGAAAACAGGCGAACTACTGTCCAAACAACCCGGTCTTAAGCCCCTTCCTAAAGGAGAGCAAGTTGTCTAGTTTCCTGAGGGAAAGAGGCAGTTTGTTCCATAGTTGAGGTGCTGTAAGAGCATCCTCCAATACGCGCTCGTTTGGTTGCAGGAACAATAGCCAGCGCTTGAGAGGCGGATCGTAAAGATCTAGAGGGAAAATAGAACCGCACTCTTCTCCTTAGATAGAAAGCGCCGGTGCCATAAAGAGATTTAAACGCCATAATGAGGGTCTTGAAATGAATGTGTAGTGTGTTTATCTAGGTACCTATATCGATACTCCTATTTCTGACCCTTGTCCGGTTAATATTCACTAATATCCATACAACGGCACAGAATCCCGTTTTCAGATTAAGTCATAGCGCATGCTGTCACATTAAGCAAGCCCTATTCCTCCAGCCCCCTAGAAAGCACACCGAGTTCTCAAAACAAACCAAACCTCCAGCAGATCTGGGAAATCCCCCGTAGCTATTGGTTTGATTTCGTTCGAGAACTCCTGTAAAGAATGCAAGAACGACCCGTTCTTATGACATCCTTACTGACGTATTATGTCCATCCTTACGTCAAACACGGCACCTTTCAGGTATAAATATACCAACGCTGCCCTAAGCAAAGACACGGTGGTGATGAGCTTGGAGCAGCGCTACTTGCCGGAGAGCCCAGCTGATGCAGGAAGACCACGGACGCTGCCCCTCCCTTTTGACGCGCTGAGAGAGACTCTGTCTTTTCTCCTGCTGAGAAATCCAGCCTCCGGCGTTTCCAGCTTAAATTCGCAGGTAGGCAAGGAGGGCAGGGGGCCATCGAGCCGGGCGAAAGAGGGGGAGAGGGGAGAAGGTAGCAGCAGGGACACGCAGCGACAGGTAGTTGGGATTAAACAATGCTGCTATGCAAGCACTCTCTGTGAAAGGCCACTAATAGTTCATCCCAGTCTTGCGCTATGGGGTACTTGCGGAGCCCCGCCGTTTCTTCGCTGCGTAGCGCTATGCTTTCCGCTCGTGCCCAGTTGTCAAAGGACGTACGCCAGTGTAGCGCCCGCGGGGGGGGGTGTCACTTTTCCATCGTCTGGTAATGAGGCACTTCGCTATTATCAGTCCCAGATCCCAAAAACGTTCTCTGACCTTCGTCTGTTTCGTCCGCCTGTACAAACCCAATAAGCCCGCCTCCCATGTATATGGCAATTGTCCTCCCGTCGCCCTTGACAGGGTACCTATCACCACCCGCCAGTAGGTGTGCAAAGAGGGGCATGTCCAGAGGGCATGTAGGAATGGAGCGTCGACTAATTTGCATCTGGGGCATGCTGACGTGGTCAGCCCAAAATATCTATTAATTTTGTCAGGCGATAAATAGGCGCGCTGGATAATATAGTATTGTATAATTCTAAAACGGGCATTGCGAGGCACGTGTAACATCCCAGCCAGTATCCTTGTCCATTCCCTATCCGTCCAGTCTTGGCCTCGATCAGCCATCCACTTGTCATGCAGCCGTTGCGACGGGAACTGTGTATGGAAGTGTAGCGCTTGAGTAAGCCAGTGTACCACGTGGGTGCCGTTCCCCATCACATGTAGATATTGAATCAACAGATGGGTCGGGGGCTCCTCCACCTGCGGTCCCCAAGCCTGTGTCAGGATATGTAGGAGTGTCGCGTGTGTCAAGAACTGACCAGCCGGTAGGCTCACGTCTCTCACCAAACTCGCGAAAGGAAGGAGGGTACCATCTTCAAACAGATCGCCTAGGCTCTCCAGATCAGATGTCGTCCAAGTAGTCAACACAGGTCCCGTGAGAGTCCCTCCGTTCCAAGGCGTCCCCAGTAATGGCAGATTAGGTGCATAAGGCCTGGTGGTGTTTGTGAGTTTCAGGGACCTAACGTAGCATTTTCTGGCCACCGCGAGGTGGAGCTGGGCAGAACAGCGGGACTTAGACAGGGGGTGAAATAGAGCGTGGATTTGTGGGGCCGTCATGATCTCATCCAGTGTTGCAGTGTCTCCCAAATTCTTGCCGGCCAGCCAATACGTGACCCACTGGAGCTGCGCCGCGAGATAATAGAGCTCGTGGTTAGGAACCGACAACCCCCCACTCTCCGTTGCAGCATACATGGTTTTCAAGGCCACTCTAGGGCGTCCCTTGTTCCAGATCAGACGCCTGATCAGAACTTCCAGGTCTCGGAAAATACGAGTAGGGACGTATATAGGTAAGTTCGCATAGAAATACAGTAGCCTGGGCAGGGCAATCATCTTTGCTAGTGTAATGCGGCTAGGGACGCTCAGCGGCAGTGAGTTCCAAAAGGACACCTGGGCCGAGAGTGACGAGATCGTCCTTGTGATGTTTCCGTCCAGTAGATCTGCGGGATCGCGATAAACCCGAATGCCCAAATATCTGAAGGCAGTCGGGTACCAGAGCAGTCGCTCCCCTGCCACAGTGATGTCACACTCCGGCATGTTCGCAGCGAAAGAATACACCCCCGATTTTGCCCAGTTGACTCGCAGCCCCGAGACGTCGCCGAATGTGTTAAAGATGGTAGTGAGTGCTCGAGGAAAACAGGACAAGTCTCTGACATAAATCAGCAGATCGTCTGCATACAAGGACACAGAGTGTATCCCGTCAGCCAGGGGGATGCCCCAATCCTCCCCAGAGGCGCGTAACTGCGCAGCTGAGGGTTCCATGAGGAGTGCAAAAATCAGAGGGGAGAGGGGGCACCCCTGTCTGGTACCTCTACGTACTTGGATCGGGTCCGAAAAGAGCCTACCAGTGCGCACTCGTGCCACTGGGCGAGAGTAGAGAAGCTCTACTATCCGGGTGTAGTCGGCTGTGGAAAAGTCAGCCCATAACGCTCCTGATGCCCAGGCTGCTGGCGCAAGACGCCTCTTAGTTCCCATCTTGAACAATTACCAAATAAAGAGACGGGCGCTGAAAGCAGGAAAACAAGAACAGAGTTTTATTTCTCATGAGGAGAGCCTGTCATGTCGTACACTCGCATAGTGTCTTCAGGAGGTGCTCTAACAAGTTTCTCTGAGGCTTCGTCTTTTATACACAGGTTTATGGTGCACAAACATTCCTTATTACAATAAAGACACTGTGAAGTAAGGAAAAAAAGACATCCCCGGTACCCCCCCAGTTCCGGCTCATTCCAACACGTGGCTACAGTAGAGGTCCTCACCCCCCATACAATAGGAGGGGGCTATCACGCAGCTGAGTGTTCCGCTGATCCCTTTGGAATGTGTGCGCCTGATCGAATCTCAGGGGTGGGGAGGTCATGATCAATAGTAGCTCCTTTTGAAGAGGGGCTAGTGCATACAGTAGTGGGCAATAAACTGTATCCTCAGGCTAAGGGATGACCAGCGGTCCGTGCAGACAATCAGGCTAAGAGGAAGGGGTCATCAAAGGAGGGGTATTCATGGAAGAAGAGGAGGTGTTGGTCAGGCGCGGGGTGTGATTCTCAGAGCCAGGGTCATGCGGAAGGGGAAGGGTTCATGACTTGTGCATGTGAGAGTGGGGGCGGTCGGGGTGCATGGGGGATGCTTGCAGGGTCAGGGAAGGGCGCTGATGATCGATCGCGAACAGGGAGACCATGGTACCTAAAATGGCTGTTGTATATATGTGCGCATGGGTCTATGCTGGCGGGACAACACAGTCAGTGTTTCGCAATATCCGTTCTGCTTACGACAAGAGGTACAGTGAACACAAATGAACACCGCTTATGTGCATATACATTGCCAATTTCAACACGGCTCCGAGGTCATATTTTTCCAGGACCTGTATAAGGAAGGGCCACTCCACCGAATCGAAGGCTTTTTCAAGATCCAGTATGACACAACCTGAACGTGGCAAGCGGGACACAGCCAGACTCTGTACACGGAACAGTCGCCTGATATTATAGGACGTGCTGCGAGTAGGCACAAAACCGTTTTGGTCCGCGTGTACCAGTGTGGGGATCAGAGGGGCCAACCTCTGTGCTAGGGCGGACGCCAAGATCTTATAATCCGTGTTGAGGAGGGCCAGTGGCCTGTAGGAGCCCAAATGAAGCCCGTCTCTACCAGGTTTTAGAAGGGAGATCACGTTCGCCTCATTAAGGGTGGGTGGGAGCATGGCATCAGTCACCGCCGCTCGGTACATCTGTAGGAGCTCGGGAATGAGGATCGCTGAGTAGGCCTTGTAAAACTCCGCAGGCAATCCGTCTGGGCCTGGGGTCTTACCGTTCGATAGGGAGAATATAACTGTTCGGAGCTCTTCCTCCGAGAGGGGCGCGCCCAGCTCGTCGCGTTGGGCCTCAGTGGCCGTCGGCAATGGCAGGTCGGACAGGTACCCCGCAATGTCTTCCCCTGTGGCTCGGATGCGGGAACGATACAGGGCTGAATAATGAGTAGTAAAAGCGTAATGTATGGCCCCCTGTGTGTACACCTCTGACCCCTGCGCATTGCGGATCGACATTATCGGCAGTGATTGAGTGTCTTGCCTAATCAGCCAGGTCAAAAGTTTGCCCGGCTTGTCACCAGCGTGGTGTGAGCGCGCTGAGTGTGCAGCATAATTCAGATGTTTGAGCCTTTCCATAAGCTGGGTGTGATGTGCGCGCGCGGTTATAAGTCTTGTGTCGTCGCCCTGCGCAGCTTCCTGTTCGCATTCCAACAGGGTAGCCTCCACCCTCGTCAGTTCTCCGTCTACCTGACGCCTCTGCCCGCCTGCGTGCCCAAACAACAACCCCGTGCAACTACTTTGAATGCGTCCCACTCGACCTGCGGGGAGGACGCTGTGTCTGTATTATCATCGAAATATTGAAGTATGCGAGACGAGAGTGTTTCACGGAATGGGGCATCCAGCAATACGTCTGGCTGCAGTCTCCAAGTGGGAATCGGTGGGTGTGGGCGTTCCCAGGCAAAGTCAAGTATGTGAGGATTGTGGTCAGAGTGAGTGCAGCCCAATTAGTTGGTGTCAGTGACATGGGGCAACAGATCTCTGGTCAGCATATATCGGTCTAGCCTGACGTGTAGCGTGTGTGCACCTGAATAATAGGAGTACATCCGCACGGTAGGGTTGCGAGGGCGCCAAGCTTCATGTAGATCCCACTGAACTGCCCAGTCAGCGAATGTGCGCGAAGCACTGGTTACCGGTGCACTCGCTAGTGGAGGGAATGAGCGGTCAAGGTGGACGTCCAGCACGCAATTATAGTCGCCCCCGAGTAAGAGTGGAACACCCGGCCAGGTCGCCAGCACTGTCGATAACTGCGTCAGAAAGCGCCCGTGTTCAGTGTTGGGGGCGTACACAGAGGCTATGATGATCTGTTGACCGTCCTGTCTACCCTGTAATATTACATATCGGCCCTCAGGGTCAATGTGCTATGAGTAAGAGCAAAGGGGACTCCCGGCCGAACCCATATCAAAGTCCCACGCGCATAGGCCGAGTAATCTGTGGCGTGAAGCTGTCCCCTCCACCTGCGCCGCAAGGCGCGCGTCTCATGTTCCGTCAAGTGCGTCTCCTGCAGTAAAGCTATCTGAACCTGATGCCGTTTTAGATATGAAAATACCTGGTAACGCCGCGAGGGGGTATGCATGCCCCGCACGTTCCAGGTGCAAAATTTAACAGGAGACATTACTTCGACATTGACATTCCCTCCCTCCCCGCCCCCACCACCCATCCCCACCACCCCACCCAACCGCACAAAAGATCAACGTATCATACCACGGCTCCCACCGCACCCGCACCGCCCCGCCGCCCCGCCCACACACATCATTAGAAAAGGGAAAAAGCACCAATTTCAGAAACATGTAAAACTTAAACTGAATACCAAAAGGACAACAGTCGAACATTCCGTCGTCCAAACGCTCTAGTGAGCACTAACAGTTCGTGTCTTCAGGGGGGAGGGTACTGAGGTTACAGTAGTAAGCGTACTATGGATTCATGTAATCAGGGTGAGGGTGTAGACTCCCCCACACAGGCAGGTAGTGTTTCAATGACTACAAACAGTAGAAGTCTGCTACACATGTTGAAGGAACTTCAAAGGGGTCGGGCATCTGAGAAGTATCAGCGGGAGCTGGCAGGACGCACATAGGCACTCCCCTCTGGGGAGGGGGGGTGTGCCCTCCTCGCCATGTGTATCCAGGATGTGACACTGTTCGAGGCGGACAGGGAGTCCCAGCGGCACCTGCGAGCCTCACATAAGTTTCCAGGAGGCATCATCAGTACGGGCACTTCCCCCAGAGGGACCTCTGCCTGATCAGTATCGTGTGGGTCGGCCTCTGGAGAAATGAGACCACTCTATCGTGGTGGCCCTCCAGTGGGAAACGCTTTTCAGTGCAGCAAATCAGCAGTTTGCGGTGTAACGTCGGGAAGATCTCCCGACACCTGAGAGTCTGACAGTCCATATAGATACTCATCATCACTAGGTTGATGTTCGGGGCTGGTTCCCAGGGCAGGGTCTCCCGGAAGCGATCCGCTGATTTCCGCTACCATGCGAAGAGCCTCTTGTTGTTCAGTCTGCTGATGTTCCGGGGTAGGGCCCACTTCTGTGTCCGTGTGTGTCGAGGCCGTCATCAATGGTCTCCTGCGTCGGCGTCGACGGGCACCTCTGTCACGACGCATCCTCGAGGGCATTCCGCCAGGGTCGGTATCAACACCCGAGTCGAGCCAGGTCTCAACCTCCTCAGGGGTATTGAAAAAATGCATCTTGTCCTGAGCCACAAACCGTAGGCGAGCAGGGTATAGCAAGGAATATTTGAGAGCTAGATGGCGGAGGCGCTGCTTCACTCCCAGGAATGAGTGCCGCTGTCGCTGTACTTGTATCGTGTAATCCGGGAAGAACATGATTTTCGCGTTCTCAACCCTGACTTCGGTAAGTTTCCTTACTTCACGGAGGATAGCGCCGCGGTCACGATAGTTCAGCACACGGATCAGCAATGGCCTCGGGTTGGAACCTTCAGGGGGACGACGGGACGGCACGCGATGGGCACGTTCTACAACAAAGTGTTGCGAGAGGGCACCGTCCGGGAGGATAGTTCTCAGCCAACGCTCCATATGTTCGGGTACCGCTCTAGGCTCCCATCTCTCCGGAAGGCCCACAATGCGAATATTGTTCCTTCGGGCCCGTCCTTCCGCATCTTCCGCGCGGTCCTCCAAAAATTCCACCCTATTAAGTAGGTCGCGGACATGGGTATCCATCCGGGTGACCTTGGGCGCCAGGTCTGTCACCGTAGACTCCAGGGTGGTCGTGCGTTCAGCGAGCTTCTTATGGTCAGCGCGGAGGTGGGTCAGGTCTATAGCCACACCATCAATTTTGGTTTCAAGAGAGGTGCGGGTCAACTGCAGTGACTCCTCCAAGTGCTCCATCGCCGCCAACATAGTGTCCAGCTTGGAGGTCGTTTGATCCTGTTCGGTCGGCTTCATCGTCTTGCCTCTCACCTGTACGCCACTAGCCACAGCTCTCGTCTTGGGTCCAGTAGACATGGAAGGTGCTGCTCCGTGCAACTAAACAAATGGAGGAAGCGCGTAAATATGACTGGGATCAACGCTAAGCAGGAGAGCAACGTCGCTTGGCCGCAAGAAGAAGGGGCCACTAGCGCTCACACCGCCAACAGGTCCACAGGAGGAGCAGGATCCGTCGCGGAATGGCGCAAGTACCAGGGAAATGTATGCAGGGATGAAGAAACGTGGTTGTGAGGTGGAGGGACTGCCTCTCAAATGCCCATCCGTCTGTTCCCAAGGGCGGTAGCAATCATGGACAAGGCCGTAATCTCCTGTAGGTCTCTCCGTGCCGCCGGGTGTTCACCAGTCTTCCCATGCGTCACAGCTGCCCACCTTCTCCCAAAGCACCGTCAGTTTCGTTTTCAGCGGGGCGTATAGCGTAGATGTGCTAGCAGCAGGACAGATCTAGGGCTTAGCTTCAGCACCCCAATGTAGAGTGAGGGGGATGAAGGAGATCCCGTGCAGTTCAGGGCCACAGCAACAAACTGGGCCAGCACTGTGTGAGGCAGTGTTAACAATACATTTCTTCATAATCAGCTTTACCAAACTTAAAACAAGAATGAGCCAAAGTAGGAGCAAAAGTACACCTAACACAATCCAGAATTCAACCCATGGTGAAGTCAGATATGTAGTTGCAAGCTGGTGACCAAGTTATTTTACTTGTTACTTGAAATTTTTGTTTGTTGGCGTAGTTTCAGGTTCACTAGGATTCTCAGAAAAGGTATCGAAGTTGATAAAATAGCCAGATGCAGTTCTAACAATTGTTGGTATTGCTTCCGGATTATCAGAAATCGCTGGAGCTTCTTGTTCCCTTGACATGTTAGTATAGTCAGCTGCTACATCATTGTAGACAGGAGTTTGTTGACGAACTGTTATTTGGGTGTCAAGAGGCACAAGTTCCTTGGCTTTATTGCATAGTCCTTGTTTTCTCACTGCAGGTTCTTCAAACGGGATGAGTCTTTCAGTTCGAACCTCTTGGATGGTAGGAAGATTTGGTTGTCTACTACATCTTTGGAGTCCACTGGGCCTACTACTTATTATCAGCCACATGGTGGGGTTTTACCAGGTCAATTGATACGGACCGGTTCTCCTTTCTTCCAGCAAGGGGCGGCAGTAACACTGTTCTTGATCTGTGGACTGCTAGTACAGGTACTGGTTTTCTATAAGAAGGCCCAAATTCCTTTTTATCCGCTATTTTCTCTCTGACCAAAGCCCCAATCTTTGGAATCCAGACTGGTCTTGATGGGACACATGGTTTTTCTTCAGTGGTCGTTGGCTTTTGTATGGCGTTGGTTAGACTTCTTCTTGTTTCGTTTAAGTCCTGCAAAACAGCCAAACGATCTTTGATATCAAAGGGGTTTTGTTCTGCCGATATTCATGTGCCTCTATGATGAAAATTACCCTACCACCTCTTGCTGATAGGCCATTTTCTATGAGCGTTATAGCTATTGTTTTCCACACATTTTCCGGGATGTTTATAGCATCCGGGTCGTCATGTCAGAAACCCGTAATGTCAAGACCTGGTTGGTTTGCATTTCCTGCACCTCCACTTTCCCTGGGATTATCCTTGTTGGTATCCGACATTTTGTTTGAAAGTCTTGCAGAACAAGTTTCAAGGAAATAAAGATAAGGTGCACAATATTTTGGAACACTGTATCCTTCAACGTTGAACAAAACCAAAAACTAACAAATAGAATTTTCTTCCTACTCAGTTATGGCGGATATTTTATCCTTTAACCCACTCCAGACTTCTATTGGAGTATTTTAAGGCATAAAGGGGTCTCTGTGAAAAGCACGACTGAGTTACTCTAGTATCTAGCGTTAAATTAGTGCCTTACCAAATGTTGGGCGCCATGTAGTGTAGTTCCTATATTCCCAATAGTCTCTGCGCATTGGAATAATATATCCAATAGATGTGACATAGGACTTATGTCTACTAGATCTCTATCGAAATATATTAGACTTAATTGCGTGTGCCAGCTAGCTCAGAGGTCACTAGAAACTTTCTTGAGTTCACAAGAAGGGAGTTAGTTTCTGACAACTGCATAAACATAACAACTTTGTTTCCCAAGATAAAACGTATCTTCACAGTCGTGGAAACAATAGATAGATATTTTACTCAATCATTCGTGCATGCTTCGTTTCATCAGAGGTGCAGAGAAATAGAGAGACGGGCGTTTTCAATAAAAGTATTTATTGAACAGTCTTCTTTCTCATGCAGAAGAAATGAACTGCTACAATCGTAATACTGGCTGTAAAGTATAATGCATAAAGCAAGAAGAGTATTATAAAAGAATACTGTAAAAGCATGGTATGGTTTCTAAGCCATAAAATACATACATAAATAAATAAAGACTAAAAATACTCAACTGGTGCTTCTAAAATACGCCTACCCCGATGTATCTAACCTAAATCTAGTACGAGGGAAGGAGTAAGTGCGGTGTAGCATAAGTTTAGTATTCTTTGCCAAGAATCTATCCAAGATTTCTCTAAGGGTCTAATTAGCTCTGTACCTTGGTTTAGAATGAAGAAGATCAGGCTCAGGACTCGATTTCCCAATAACCCGCAAGAGTAGCTTGGAAACACTGGAGCTGGATTTCTCAGCAAGAGAAAAGACAGCGTCTCTCTCAGTGCGTCTGCTGGAGGGTCGGCTTCCTTCGGTACTTGCTGTAGCAGGATGCGTCAGGCAAGTAAATAGTCGAACTGCTCCAAACCACCGTGTGTTTGCTAAGGCAAGTGTGGGCATATATATACCTTAAAGGTGCCAAGTTTGACGTAAAGGTGGACATAATAACGTCATACAAGAGTCTCAGTTCTTTGAAAACTGTATGAGTTCTTGGACAAGTCAGTATTCAAGCAAGGGGAAGTCCCTGACTGCTGAAGCAGAGTTTTCCAAGAAATCGTTGTGGATTTTTGGAACTAGTGGAAGTATCCATGCATGTATTTGGACTGCATGGGCTATGTCTAAATATGGTTATGATTTCTATGTCTATATAAGTACAAGGTGATTTATACCTGTATAAGGGTATGGATCGGGAAAATTGCACTAGGGCCCTAAAATGCTATACAACAAGATAATATGTGTTCCAGATGTATTGTTATTCCCCGAGGAAAAAGACTTTCTGAGGTAAAATAGTTACTTTTCTTAAAATACCCCTCTCCCACCAAAAGGCCCCTTGTTTGGATGCTTCATCATCATGTTCTTCCCGCCCGCTGCAGGACGGGGACATGCTCTGACCAACTGAGACGTGGGAGAACTTTTTTGGATGGTTTGGGCTATATTACAAAACATGGGAGTTATGTGTTATGTTATGTTAAAGGTGGTCTTATAAAGCGCTCGGCTACTCGGGCAAACTGTCCCGGCGCTATACAGACCTGCAGAGGCTAGGCCGAAAACAGGCGAACTACTGTCCAAACAACCAGGTCTTAAGCCCCTTCCTAAAGGAGAGCAAGTTGTCTAGTTTCCTGAGGGAAAGAGGCAGTTTGTTCCATAGTTGAGGTGCTGTAAGAGCGTCCTCCAATACGCGCTCGTTTGGTTGCAGGAACAATAGCCAGCGCTTGAGAGGCGGATCGTAAAGATCTAGAGGGAAAATAGAACCGCTCTCTTCTCCTTAGATAGAAAGCGCCGGTGCCATAAAGAGATTTAAACGCCATAATGAGGGTCTTGAAATGAATGTGTAGTGTGTTTATCTAGGTACCTATATCGATACTCCTATTTCTGACCCTTGTCCGGTTAATATTCACTAATATCCATACAACGGCACAGAATCCCGTTTTCAGATTAAGTCATAGCGCATGCTGTCACATTAAGCAAGCCCTATTCCTCCAGCCCCCTAGAAAGCACACCGAGTTCTCAAAACAAACCAAACCTCCAGCAGATCTGGGAAATCCCCCGTAGCTATTGTTTTGATTTTGTTCGAGAACTCCTGTAAAGAATGCAAGAACGACCCGTTCTTATGACATCCTTACTGACGTATTATGTCCATCCTTACGTCAAACACGGCACCTTTCAGGTATAAATATACCAACGCTGCCCTAAGCAAAGACACGGTGGTGATGAGCTTGGAGCAGCGCTACTTGCCGGAGAGCCCAGCTGATGCAGGAAGACCACGGACGCTGCCCCTCCCTTTTGACGCGCTGAGAGAGACTCTGTCTTTTCTCCTGCTGAGAAATCCAGCCTCCGGCGTTTCCAGCTTAAATTCGCAGGTAGGCAAGGAGGGCAGGGGGCCATCGAGCCGGGCGAAAGAGGGGGAGAGGGGAGAAGGTAGCAGCAGGGACACGCAGCGACAGGTAGTTGGGATTAAACAATGCTGCTATGCAAGCACTCTCTGTGAAAGGCCACTAATAGTTCATCCCAGTCTTGCGCTATGGGGTACTTGCGGAGCCCCGCCGTTTCTTCGCTGCGTAGCGCTATGCTTTCCGCTCGTGCCCAGTTGTCAAAGGACGTACGCCAGTGTAGCGCCCGCGGGGGGGGGTGTCACTTTTCCATCGTCTGGTAATGAGGCACTTCGCTATT